>NC_090448.1:1004093260-1005343260 GCF_031143425.1 Pleurodeles waltl | reverse complement strand
GCCTTAGCATCTGATATATCTTCCAGATCATCCACAAGGCAGAATGTTGAACTGAATTAAGCGGAACCTGGTCCTAATAGCTACCTCGCAAGGGTGTATCAGTGCCATCTCCCAATTCATATCTTCAGGTGTTCCCACATCAGCCTCCCTAGTATGATGGGTATGGTGTTTATGATCGTACGATAGTCGAGGAAACTGCCTTTTGTGTTATTTTGTCTCCCAGTACCCAACTCTCTAGTGAGTATGGTCCGACTAGTCCATTTCTAACACTTGGTCTTTCCGCAAGGCATGTATCAGTTGGAAGTAGCAGAACCTTTGTGTCTTGGCTAAGGCATACTCTTGCTGTACTGTCTCAGAGGTCACTAAGCTCCAGAAACCCCCAACCCCCCCCCCAAAAAAAACAATATCTCCAAGACTTTCAATCCCAATTTGCTCCCACCCTCACATGCCCAGAAAGCAGGAACTCTTGTTCCAGGAAAATATTCACAAACCATTATAGGGTAAAGAGTACAACTTTATTACTTCTAACTACTGAAAGTGAACTGACTGTAATCAAAATCAAGAAGCGAGAGTGTCTACTAGAAAATATGAAACTCCGAAATGGACCTGTTTTGCATGCACAGAAACCAATGATATTGCAGTGTATGATCTAACAGGTTACCAATTCTTTTTTGAAGAAACACCACCATAAACTTTAATAAATTAACCTTCGAGGACCAATACTGAATTTTTGTGACTGAATTTTCTCTTTTGAGGTTTTGTATTTTTGGATAACATACCCCATAGTTAGGTCTGTTTTTGTTTTGTACCTTGACTATTCAGACAAAGATTAGAGGGTTTCCTTGAGCTCTCCATATATGGATTGCGTTAAAAAAAAAAAGAAAAAAAAGCTAATTGATATACAAGCTGGGTCCATTGTGTGGTGACATGGTGTGTGTAAAAACAAATAATAACGAACTGGGGTCATTACCCCCGTGTAATTACCAATGGCTGAGGCTAATTCAGGCATTCCATCCAGCACTTTTGAAAAAAAAAAAAGTATTCCTCAACACCTACTAGTCCAGCATTCACCAGTGGAGATTTTTCCACACCACCCAGCCCACTATGGCTCCAAACACGCTGACAAATCACCAAACTCCCTCCATACTACAGAGGCAAAACATTTTAAATCCCGTTCTTTTCAAACCCCGGGGAAAAGGGTGCTGTAGCATTACCAGGGAAAGCTTTTTTTTTTTTTTTTTTTTTTTTTTTTTTTTTTTCCTTTCTTTCTCCTTCTTCCCACTGCTCTTTTCTACAGTCTTATCCCCTCTGGTTTCCTCTCTCCTGCCTCTCCCCTATGACGTCTTTATCGATTTATAATCTGTATTCCTCTCTGACTAGGCTCTCCCTTTTTTCACTTATATGTAATATTTACCCGTATTTCTGTTCCCAATTTTTTTGTAATGCAGCCCAAAATAAACACAGATCTATTGGATTCGCCAGTGCTTGTTCATTTTCTTATTTAGCAGAGAATGCGCTAGTTACAAGTGTAGGAAATGTACAGTAACTGATTCTGATTTACACAGGCTAGAAAAACGATTCCTTTTCTGTGTAGCAAACTTATATTGTTTCTTTTAGGACACCATGTAAAATTAACCCCAGTTTAACTTGCGTCTTGAGCGCTCGAAAAGCGACCAAGGAGGAGGATCCGCTGCAGAGGGTGCAGAGCTGCTCCCAGAACAAAGAGGAGCAGGCAATGTACTGTAAATCCAAAGTTAATGCTGGATTGGAAGAGTTTTCCTTTGAGGAGATCAGGGCTGACAACTATTTAAAGAAAATACAGAAGAAGAGGGAAGGTATGTGTTCAACTTTAAAAACTTTTTGGAAAATTGTATGTTGGGGAAAGTAATATTTGTCTTTTATGATGTAAACGAAACAGTCTTAAGCCCGGACAGAACTATAGCACCAACCATACCAACTTGCTCCAAGCGCAGCAAATACATTGAGTTATAGCTACTCTTGCATGCAAGTCTCCACTTTCTCGCATTTAAACTTGACGCCATATAGTATTGACTGTCTTGTTAGAATTTTCAATGGCAGATTCCATCAGAAGGTATTCGAAGGTTGTATGATTGCAGTACAATTTTCAACAGGAGGGGAATGTTTAATTTATAATTAACGATCAGACATTTCTGCTTGGAAGATCTACTTGTCTGATAGACAAAATATACTGAAATTTACCTACCCGGTAAGAAATTCACTATCCCGCCCTATCCCCTAAATCAGGTAGATAGACAGACCCAGACACATTGCAAGTTTGTTTTATTTGTTGAAACTGCAAAGTGAAATTAAATAAGTTCCAACAATGGTAAAGTAAAAATACCTTTCGTTAAGTGCAAAAACACGTAGAGGGCTGAGGTGGTCCTGGATGTGACACTGGAGCATTTTTAGAAATATTTCAAAAGGGTTTAGGTTTCTTTTGTTTAACACTACTACTAAGCTGATGTAAAGCTCATACAGTCAGTGCACTACTGTGAGGGAGATATATCGTAATTGAAAAGTGTAAACCCCAGATTGTACACAAGCAGGATAGTTCCTCTAACCTACTTGTGTAGGAATATGATTGGAATCTGAAGCCAGGGAGTTAGATGCAATGTCTGTGGCTCCGTTAACCCACTGAGCTTTTTTTTTTAGTGGGATTAGAATTGATAATTGTCATGATTACACAGATTTCTGTAGTAAATTACTTCACTTGTTGTTTTCTAAATTGGATTAAAACCTGTGACTTGAAGGCTAAATATGTATCCGAGTAGTTGGTGTGAATAACCCATCGGACTTCCACCCAAGGATCCGAACCAGTGAACTCTGCTTTTCCAGTAGAAATCAACAGTAGCCACTTTCAAAGTGTCCTCCCACCTTTTAAGCTACAACTTAATAGATCGATTGTTTTTTCTGCATATGTTAACTAATAATTTATTTCCTGTTCGTCTTTGCTTCTCTAACTTTATTAGTGGTAGAATTAATTGCCCTACATTTTCTTCTTTAATTTTCTTTTCTGCTTTATTTTTTGCTATTATCTTTAATTTATTGGTTTGTTCACTCTTACCCTCGTGTCTCTTTTTTGTTGCATTCTTGGTTTATCTCCTTTCCCAGACTTTGGTCTGCTTCCGGCACGCATGGAAGGGTGCTGGGTAGGGACAAGTGGAGCAGACATCTCAGTGGGTTTTAAGTTCGAAAAATCTCTACACATGCCCTGAAAAGTGCTCCCCGCTCATCTGAAAAGATGCACATGTCTGCAGCTGTGTCTGTACAAACATGCTCCCACACGCAGACACACATTGCAGTCACACCATTGCTCTGATTCACCCTCTTTACTTGCCCCTACCTGGCAGAGACATGCCTCCTACAAAGATCCCCTTTGCAGACAGGCCCCACTGAAGATACATGCCTCTTGAAACACCCCGCTGGAGACACACTCCGTGCACAAACACACAACTCTTACACTCGCATATCCTCCCTCGCACACACATCCTTAGATCCCTGAACATGCCCGTCCAGTTTGCATAAGCACTACATGCTTACATATGCATCTCGACATACTGCTACTCCTTATGTGTACACAACCCCTGCATACGCTGCACAGATCCCCTCCATATGCACCCTCCTTACGCACCCACCTCGCATACTCTTTCTGCATAGGTACATGAGGCACCCACACTCTTGCTTGCACACACTCTTGATTTAGGAGACTCAGGGAATATTAAGTATTCAAATTCTTTGCTTGGAGGTGGCTGCAGAACGAGCATCACTGAATGCTTTCAGGGCAGTCGGGCTATGTGTGGACCAGACTCTCATAGTGAGAATGTGGCTGGGGATCCGGAAAACAGGAAACTCCGGATGCAGGCTTGATCATAGGGTGACTGGCCTGGGTGGGATTAACGTCTTAAAAGCTACTCCTTCTGCTGATGGAAAGCAGCTCCCCTGCATGTAGTTAGCCAGTTCACTCTAAGGGTGCACTTATTAGCATCTCAAAGAGGAAAGATGCTCTATACATACTTTTAGAAGTACATATTTTATACCACTGCTTACTACCAGATACCCTGTGAACGGACACTGCTCCCTTGCTGACACCTCTCACAAAGCTGAAGGTGTGTAGGGCCGTGCGAGGCTTCTCTGCCTGCCCATGGGCTTTGCCACCCTCCCCCTCCCCATTTCCCCCCCCTCCCCAAACTTCTCCCCCTTACTTGCAGACCCATACTCGTTGCAGCCATTATTGGAGGTGGGCGAGCCAACACATTAGCAGTGGGAGCCTAGCCAAAGGTCTGACCCGGCTCTTAGAGCCTGTGCACAACCCGAGCACTGAAAATGTTTGCTATGTAAGTCCTACAATAAATATCACATGAATTATTAGAATTATAAAGTCTCTTCAAAGTACAAAAAGTGTATTTCTTTAACATGGAAGCTTTCACATGAGTACGTAACCTTATAGCACTGCACTGAGAAGTACTTATTAAAAGTGCTAGTCGTGAAACTTGAACCATTGTTGAACTTAAGAGGCAAGGCAAGTGCCATGGAAATCAACCGTGTACGTGACCAACATTATAGTTGATTAAATCAAATGCAATATATTTTTATACGGCTGGTATTCTGAACTCGCACATTTGAAGGTTCTTTCATACATGGTAATGAAGAAAAATTACTTTTGGTGAAATAAAATATTTGCCTAACTTCACACAATTCAAGCTGGGAAGCCACAATTTATCCAGGTTTTCCAGTTTCACTTTGTACAAATTAGCCACTAAATGGGTATCTATTTGTCTTTCTTTGTGAACGCTTTGTTCTTCCTTCTTTGTACATTTTTCTGCAGTTTTTATGTAGCTCAGACTCGATCTGAAGGAATTGGAGCGCTTTGCATGAGCACTAGTTACATTACACAAGGTCCCATTCATTTTTCGGTGGAGCATAGCGGCGCGCAAGCGCTGCTTTTCCACCATGTTATCTATTTGGGCTTTTAACCACGCCCATCACTATCGCTTGTTCATGGGCTTGCCCTTCAAAAATCGTTTACATTTGCTTTACGTTTGGCTCTCCTCTGGGCGGTTTCGTTACCGCCTTGGACATCGACCCTGTTACATGGCCAATTGTACTTTTGCAGATACATTTGACTACGAGCGAACTTCTGTTTCCTTTTTTGTGTCCTTCACGTTCATGGCGTGGCGCTTTGAATCGGCTTGCTTATGTGAAACTGTATTACTTTTCATTTTCAAATTATGTTGCCTGGCACTGGCCTTAGAGGCCCAGTATGAACAAAGGGCACAGTGTAAGCAAGGGGTATAGTTTCTGCTTACTTTGACAGACAACTAGACATTCGAAAAAAGACATTAAAACTCAGGTTCCCTTACAGCAAACCCGACCTGACTAGGGCATTTGGCATTACAGTTTCCATTCCACACACACCTGAGAATTGTGTTAACCTAAGCCGTAGTGATGTGGTTATCTTTGGAAGATACAGGAAGCTTCATCCTTTCGTGGCACTATGAACTGACTCTTCCAGCATTCCTGTTCATGTTAGTGAAACCGTTCTTATAGGAGACTCTTGCAGGGAGAGCGTGCTCAAAAGCATCTTGCTTTTCCATATCTGACCCTCTCAAATTACTTATATTCTCTTAGCAACTGTTTCAAGGAGCACTCTCGCAACTCAGCGCTTTAGTCTGTGAAACACAGTGTGATGTTTGATCGTTGTAGCCTGATTGCTCTAGAGTTGCACTGAAAGGCATATGTTGCTGAGGATGGCTGTGGTGGTGTCTTAAGAGTTCTTCTCAAACCTGACCTAGGAATTCTCTTCCTAGCCTGATCCACCGCTGCCCCCTCCCCCCTTTTTTTATTGTGTTGTAACATTTTTATAGAACTGCCCCACTTTTTTTAAAGCCCCATAAGTCTTTCTTGTACAGGGCGATGAGAATTTGCTTGTGCTGTATGGGAGAACTGTGTTGGTGGTAGTCACATCAAAAAGTGGTTAGTTTGGTGTTATGTATAAGGCCTAGAGACTGTGCACCAACCTTAGCACAGTAGCATCGGTATGCTCCTTCTGCTTCTGTTTAAAAAAAAAATAAATAAATGTGAGGATCGTCAGCAACACATACAAACCAGTCATCATTTTATGTGGCATACGTTTCAGCTAGGTCCAGCAATTAAAAAAAAAGAATAATAATAATCCGTTCTCGGAGAAATATGTTGCTAGTAATTAACATCTATTACAGGGAGTGCAGAATTATTAGGCAAGTTGTATTTTTGAGGATTAATTTTATTATTGAACAACAACCATGTTCTCAATGAACCCAAAAAACTCATTAATATCAAAGCTGCATATTTTTGGAAGTTGTTTTTAGTTTGTTTTTAGTTTTAGCTATGTTAGGGGGATATCTGTGTGTGCAGGTGACTATTACTGTGCATAATTATTAGGCAACTTAACAAAAAAAAATATATACCCATTTCAATTATTAATTATTACCAGTGAAACCAATATAACATCTGAACATTCACAAATATACATTTCTGACATTCAAAAACAAAACAAAAACAAATCAGTGACCAATATAGCCACCTTTCTTTGCAAGGACACTCAAAAGCCTGCCATCCATGGATTCTGTCAGTGTTTTGATCTGTTCACCATCAACATTGCGTGCAGCAGCAACCACAGCCTCCCAGACACTGTTCAGAGAGGTGTTCTGTTTTCCCTCCTTGTAAATCTCACATTTGATGATGGACCACAGGTTCTCAATGGGGTTCAGATCAGGTGAACAAGGAGGCCATGTCATTAGATTTCCTTCTTTTATACCCTTTCTTGCCAGCCACGCTGTGGAGTACTTGGACGCGTGTGATGGAGCATTGTCCTGCATGAAAATCATGTTTTTCTTGAAGGATGCAGACTTCTTCCTGTACCCATGCTTGAAGAAGGTGTCTTCCAGGAACTGGCAGTAGGACTGGGAGTTGAGCTTGACTCCATCCTCAACCCGAAAAGGCCCCACAAGCTCATCTTTGATGATACCAGCTCAAACCAGTACTCCACCTCCACCTTGCTGGCGTCTGAGTCGGACTGGAGCTCTCTGCCCTTTACCAATCCAGCCACGGGCCCATCCATCTGGCCCATCAAGACTCACTCATTTCATCAGTCCATAAAACCTTAGAAAAATCAGTCTTGAGATATTTCTTGGCCCAGTCTTGACGTTTCAGCTTGTGTGTCTTGTTCAGTGGTGGTCGTCTTTCAGCCTTTCTTACCTTGGCCATGTCTCTGAGTATTGCACACCTTGTGCTTTTGGGCACTCCAGTGATGTTGCAGCTCTGAAATATGGCCAAACTGGTGGCAAGTGGCATCGTGGCAGCTGCACGCTTGACTTTTCTCAGTTCATGGGCAGTTATTTTGCGCCTTGGTTTTTCCACACGCTTCTTGCGACCCTGTTGACTATTTTGAATGAAACGCTTGATTGTTCGATGATCACGCTTCAGAAGCTTTGCAATTTTAAGAGTGCTGCATCCCTCTGCAAGATATCTCACTATTTTTGACTTTTCTGAGCCTGTCAAGTCCTTCTTTTGACCCATTTTGCCAAAGGAAAGGAAGTTGCCTAATAATTATGCACACCTGATATAGGGTGTTGATGTCATTAGACCACACCCCTTCTCATTACAGAGATGCACATCACCTAATATGCTTAATTGGTAGTAGGCTTTCGAGCCTATACAGCTTGGAGTAAGACAACATGCATAAAGAGGATGATGTGGTCAAAATACTCATTTGCCTAATAATTCTGCACTCCCTGTATTGTTGGGTTTTGTGTGCTCCAGACTTGGCACCTCAGTATTCATGCATGAGGATAGGAACACAAGCAGCATATAAAACCAGTCAGTTGCTGCCTAGGATACAGTTCAAACCAGCATTTGTGAAAAACAGATCTTCATTTTTTTTCTGAATTCGCAATGATATTAGATAGTCTTTATTTTCTTTGTAAGAATATTCAGAGATTACATGTTTGTACTACGCAAGTTTTTGATAATAGGGAATTTTCAGCAGTGAGTCCATACTTGATCTAGGGTGCTCTTGTGGATGTATGACCTGAGTTTGGAATGTAATCGGGGTCTGTTCCATCCCATGGTTCATCCAGTGTGCAATTCAGTGAACTTTAAAGGGTATTCTTCTCACTGCTAACCACTGGAGAGCTTGGTGAGCTGGAGTAAGAATTGTTCTGTCGAAGATAAGGATGTGTGATGGCTGCATTTAGGATTCTTTGTTGCATGCTGATAATCCTAGCGAGTACATTCTAGAGTCCATTTGCATAATCCAGCCAGGATATCCCTAAAGCTAAAGGTGCATGAAAAGCCTAGGTAGGAGAAGGTGCTTTAAAACATAATGTTGTTGATCTGGGTTTCAATGAATGCTACGAGGACATGATTAAACCAAGGTTTTTGACTTAAGTCGACCTGTGCTCTTTAGTTTTTGAGGTTTATGGGTTGTCATTTTGCCAAGATGCTCAGGCTACTACCTGGATTCTTGAGGAGCTAAGTCGGAGTAGATTCTTTAGGATCCTCTGTTCAACCACTATTATTTATTTGCCAAGTCTAGATTTGTTGACATTTGAAGGTTGTTCTTGTGTTGAGATAAACTTAGCTTCTGACTTCCAGCCAAAGATTCTTTACCTTTTCTACTTTTCCTAGGCATCTGACTGGCTCTGGAATCTTTTAACAATGCTTCTGTGCGCCAGTAGGTGGCACCATGCAGGTCCGCACAAAACTTCTGCTCTGGAAGTGATGTGTGGGCTTTATAAAGGCTCAACTTCTGCACACTAACTTCTGTTCTTTTCTTTCCATGCCTCCAGGAAGATCCATGACTTTCTTGTCTGAGACTGCTTTTTATTTTTCTCCTCTAAATTACTACTGTGTGCAGGTGATCTTGTCCCCTGAAACAACAAGTTTAAAACTCTGCAAGGACTGTTGCAAGCAGATGTCTGTGTCAGATCCCTACCATATTTTCATGTGGTGTCTGGGTTTGAGCCATGACCGCAAGACATGCAGATACTGTGTTTCGATAAAAACTTGAAGGCCATCAGGAAACGTGTTGCAAAATTGTTGCCAAATACAATGAGACAGTGCCAGAACTGCTCCAAGTATCGCTCCCATTCCCGAAATTGAGGAAACCGATCTATACTCTGGTCTTAATTGCTCTCTAAGTCCTCGGATAAGAACAAAAAACATAAGAAGTTGAAGCAGAGATCTGCTTCTTCACGCCATTCTTAATCACCTGATGAGGCATGTGGGTGGTGCCAACAGTCCCATTCTGCCTGACCTTGTAGCAGATTCTGCCTCTGGTTCCGCACAACCAGAGTTTCCACCACGTCTCACCAGATTGAACAGTTCCATGCAGCTGTGCTCCATCTCCTTGGATCCTTACCACTCCGTATGGTGTCTTCAGGCCCCACAGAGCTGAGAATCCTTCCACCTGAATTACCCTCAGCCCACCTCTGATTCAGCCTCAGATACATTGTCGCAAATGCTGTCCTCACTGTCTGAACATGTATCCCCGATTGTCCACTGAGTCTACACCAGTCCAACTTTGACCAATGTCTCAAATGGATCAGATGGAGGTTTTTACAGTCGTTTTATCTAAAGGCAGACATCATTCATTACATTCCCTCTTTGGTACAAACTTCTATAATGATTGACCAGGGTGATGAGGTCACCCCGTCCCATGATGTTGATCATTTGGTATGAGGAGTTTCAAGAGGATAATGACTAGATACCTCCCCGGAAATCTTCTCATCTCCTGGCCCAACCACAAAAGATTCTGCCTCCTGCACTGGCTTCCATTAGCCAGGCCAACCATAACAATTCCTCTACCGTTCCCCATGACGAGGAATCAAAGACTGTGGAGACATTTGTTAAACACTTATGCTCCTCACTCAGCATGGCTCTGCGGTTGATCAATTCCTCCTGTGGCTGTGCCGCTATACTTGTGCCCTCTGGGAGTTGATAGCGCAATTCTTCCCCAGTGTCCGGAAGGTCCTTAACCTGTTCTATTACAGACCATCTAGAATGGTCGGGATGCAGCCAAGTTCACGATTTGTTGTGGCTTGGATCCTACAGACTCTGTTGGTTGGGCTATAGGGACCAGTGTTGCCATGTGTGGCTGTGAACAGCTGGGTTCTCGGGTGATGTCCAATTGTCCCTGATGGACATGTGGTTTAATGGGACTCACTTGTTCGGGAACAAGACTGACTCTGCCCTTGGATGTTTTAAGGAGAGTAGGGCTACTGCTCACTGTCTAGGCCTTTCCATCCAGGCTTGCCAGCAACAATTCCAGCATACGAGAGGGCTCTGGTCTCTGACGGACCTCCGGCTCCACGTCCACCTTCTAGTGCTGAAGGTCATCTGTTTGGCACTGAAAGCCTTGCTGCTATCCATTAAGGGGAGAATGGCAAGCTGCTTACGGGCAACACTACTGCCACGTGGTACTGCAACAAACCGGATGGGTGGGGTCACGGGCCCTGTGCCATGAGACCTTGCTCCTCTGTAAATCTTCCTAGTAGTGAACCACTTGGCAAGGACATTGAACGCCAGGGCACTGGAGCTCAGCTGTCAGCACGTAGCAGATACCAAATGGCAGCTACGATTGGAGGTGATGCAAGAGTTTGTCCGTGAGTGGATGGGGGTACCTTGGCTTGTACTTCTGCGTGTTGGAGTTTTCAAGGTGTCTCTCGCTATGAGATGCGTTCTGCCTCGAGTGGAACTTGGGAATCTTGAATGCCTTTCTGCCAATACCACTCGTGCCCACAGTTCACAAGCTGCAGACTGGGACCAAGTCATCTGAGTGGCTCCGGACTGGCCATGGAGAGTATGGTATCCAGATCTCATCAGCTTGAACATCTGGCCTCCTATTAAGCTGCCCTCTGGGAGGATCTACTCTTGCAGCGGAACAGTCAGGTTCGCAAACCCGACTTTCGCAACCTCCACCTTCTTGTATGGAGAGTGAACAGCAACAGCTGAACACCTTCGACCTTCCACTGCATGTACTTTGATGTCTTCTTGTCAGCGTGGTGACCCTAGACAAAAACTGTGTGGGCCTGTTGGGACAAATTTGTGGTTTGGTGCTGCACGCTCCAGATTGACACCCTCCAAGGTTTTTTTTTTTTTTTCCCCTCTCTAGCCACAGTTAAGGGTTATGTTTTTGATCCTTTCGGCTCTTTTACGGTTACCTGATCTGCCCTTCTTATTTAAATTACCTTTTGTCATACATTTTTTTGAAAGGGTTGAAACATACGTTTCCCTACTCTGTTTGTTTGTGATGCCCTACTAGCACCTTAATCTAGTCAGTCAATCAATGTTTATTTTGGGGTTTTACCCAATAAAAGGTAAAAAAAAAAAAAAAAAAAAAAAAAAAAAAATCTTTACAGCTGTACCAGTGTACATGATGATAAATATATATATATATATATATATATATCTAAAAAGATGCTTTGTTTATGATAAAATTACTCTGTAAAATTGATACTGATCGGTCATTATAAAATATATGCAGTAAGCATGGCAACTTCACACCTAGAAAATATCTGAAGAATCAATCTGCTTTTATACAAGTCTGAGTGCAATTTTCATTAATCTAAAGTTTTAAGTGCCAACCCAGAGTTAAGTGAGAGAGGAGGTATTTGAGTGAAGGACTCTGAGCAGGCATATAATGCCAAAATCCCAAAGTAAGTCACAATTGGTGAATCCTTTTTTTTTTTTTGTTTTCCTCACTGCACTATATGCAAGGCAAAAAAAATGCACATGTTCAATTCTTTTTACTTTCTACTTATTGCACAGAGACCAAAATATTATTAGCATGGCAGATATTATACTTCAAAGTGAAGCTTTTAATACGGAGTGTTCTAAAGCAAAATTCCATTAATTGTAAAGAGAAAAGTCTCGAAAGAGGTTGGTGATTTTCAAATTCTAAATACTTAGCAGTTAGGCTCCCCTCAACAATGCTCATGTAGTTGGGCTTCTGTATAGTTTCAATAGAATTATTTCACAATGCTTTTGGAAGCACAGGTCATGGAAGCCGGATCAGACCACATGTTGTCCAAACCTAGTATGCTCAGCCAAGATCTTATGATCTTGTCCTGACTTATCTGATGTGTACTGAGCCGCTCCACTTTTGTTACTTCCGCCATCTAAACGGCTTTCCTCATTGTCATCCCCTTAGCATGGCGTGTGAGTGAGATTCAGGTACTGTGTGTTCATAAACCATCACCTTCCTAAACAAGCTGGTTCTGCATACTAGGGCATCCTTTCTTCTGAAGGTTATAAGACAGTTCCTCATTGGCCAAACCATCCCTTTGTTGGTGTTTTATGCTCTACCTTACCTCTCTTAGGCGGAGAAGCTGTATCGCTGGGATGGTAAGAGAGCACTAAGCTTCTACATCAGTCACACCAATTACCGCCAGGTGGACAATCGGCTCTTTGTGGGGTTTGCCAGAGCGGAAAAAAAGCCAAAGATATGCAGAAGCATACCTTCTAATACTTGATGCCGCTCTACTTTAAGATCTGCTATGCACTGGCAAAGAAGCAACCTCTGGAATGCCTGTGTGCCCATTCCGCCGGGGCCAAAGTTTCTAATACTGTGGTAGCACTCTGAGTCACTCTCCTAGACATCTGCCAGACATCTACATAGATGTCCCTCACTCCAGACATTCACGAAACACTATTATCTGGATAGCCAAGTTTGCTAAGAAGGGCTTTTTTCTGCTTGGATTGCAGTCCATTCACAGCCCTTCTTCCATTAGGTACTGCTATGGTATCTTTTTAAAAGGTAAGGAATCCGCGTTTAGAGTCTCTTTGAGAAGGACAAGTTACTTATCTTCGGTAACACTCTTTCTGGTAGAGACTCTAGCCACAGATTCTTTCCCCATTTGTGGTTGCACGCTACCCATAGTTAGATCCTAAATCTAGGATCTGCACACTGTGTACCAGTTTGCTTTTGGGGCTCCGCTTCTAGGGATGCGGACATTCTTGAGAGCATCTGATGTCCCGTTTGTGTGAGTGGCGCCTATATAGTCTCTGCATGTCATTTCTGGAGCGGAATGGCATTGGTGCTGAGCTGCAAGGTGCCACCTTCCAGCAATCAGAAGCATTGCTGAGAAGTTTCATGATGCAATCTGATGTCTAGGGAATATTCAAAAGGTGAGAGATTTGCACCTAAATAATCTCTACCACAAAAAGTGTTTGACCATAAGTACCTTGTTTGTTCATACTACTGTTGTTAGGGGCATGCTTTAGTGTGCTTTTAATAATGTGGGGCTATGATTCATGTGCTAAGCAAAAGGATAAGATTGTTTTCAAGTATAAGGTGAATTTTCTAACTGCAGTGTGAGGGGAATCAAAACGTTTGGATCCCAAAACTCGGTTTAAAAAGAATAAAGTGGCAGGGTTTTCTTAGAAACATGTCATATCAGTTCCAGGCACTTCTGCAGAACTGGATGTTGGCAAGAGCACTTCTACATAGTGCAGCGGAAGTAGCAATAGTGCATCAGACTTCCCACAGGTTTCTGGTGGCGAGTCTGATGGGTGCATATAGAGTGAAACTTCAGATAAACACGCAAGTCCTCCTCAGAGGGTTTATCATTTCCGTTTATGGATTGAAGGGGAAATACCTTGCACATTTAAAGTGTTGTTCTGGATCCAATTACCTGAAAAGTATGACAATTAGCAGATGAGGACTGGCCTCCATTCTTCATTATGGAAGCACCGCAGGACGAGGCGGTTATACGAGTAGCCTTTTCCTCCATAATACTGGGGAAATGTACACTGTGTGGGGTGTTAGAAATGCTTCAGCCTTATACAGAAACCAAGCAAGGTGAGAGAAAAACGCTGTATCCTACATGTTCATCCCTTACGCAGTGAGCCCCAAGCACAGGCTCAATACCCCTTGAAGTCGGAAGCAAATCCAGATATAAAAGCAATACTATATCAATAACGATATCCAGACATAATAGCGCCTTGTCTTTCACCAATAAATACTACTTTCTCTGGTCCCAAAACCAGACTGATTCTATAGGATAGTTTTAGATTATAGAATCCTAAACACCCACACATGAACATACACAGTGCGAAATGCCCAAAGCACAGGTACCAAAAAAAGTGCAAAACAACCCTGGATGTCTCAGATGGATTGTTCAGTCAAAATATATCTCCTTAAAGCAAGTATCAGACCACCTCCTGTTTGGGTGGAGTGCAGTACTCTTTCAAATATTGGCCTATGGAGTATTAAAACAACCCTGGACCATTCCCAGCATGCATAATGAAGGTCTTACAACCAGATTCTGAAGTGTTATCATAGATTGATGACCTCTATTTCACAGATGATGATTTGCATGCACACCTAACTAGGGCTGACTTTATAATAAACATAATAACATCACACACTTACAAAATTAACTTTAAGAGGTCTAAAGTAGCCTACCTGACTGTGACTTTTATTGACATGAGTTACTAAGGAGGACAGTGAGCTGGCACCTGTTTTTTCCCCCAGACATGTTCTGCTTTGCAGCCCCTTGAAACACTGAAGAAGTTACAATCCCTGTAAGAGGATTCTTAACTTTGGACAAACTTACTTACTGAGCGAGTAAAGCCCCTGTGCAACTTAATTGCTCCCACGTTTTCTGCAAAACAGTTGACAAGTTAACACACTTATACCCTGCCTGCTCTACAAGCGGTCATGCCAGAGACAAAATATTTACACACTAGGCATAACAAAGTCAAACTGGTTCTTAGAGTCGTACAAAGCTTCTCCGATTACACACATGTAATCTACAATGCAGGAAAGATGGTTCCCATAGCGTACAAGTCATTCTTGTATTCTCAAGCTTAAGCTTGTTCCATTGTGAACATTCTTGCGCCTGTTCAAACATCCATTTAGAAAGAGCACCGATTGATGAAAAAGTAATAATTGTGGTTTCTCCTGTACTGGTACTAGAGGCAGCCTCTAAGGCAAGCATTCATGAAGATTGGGCTTCACCATTGAGATGGTTGCAGCGGGCCTTTCTGTTAAGTGCGGTGAATGTAAAGTTTCAGTATGATCTGACTCTTTAGGCACAAGCTAAACAGAATGCCACTCCAACACCAGCCTTACCCATTGAGTAATTTCAGAAGCTGTTCTATATGGATGGCTTTGCATAATCTGAGTTAGGAACCGAACAGAAGTACTCCACAGCCTGCGACAGCAATGCAGGCTATATTGAGAGATGGTGAGTGCCACCCAAGGCACATCCACACCATAATCCTAGGTGACATCACCTCAGAAGGTGCAGAATTTTCTGCCCTGGGACTTGCATTATAGAAGGCTGACCCGTCAGTTCCCACATTGTCTGATTCATCCTTCTGAGTGCGAGGTTACAATGTAGATTTAAAACATTGGTGCTTAAATGGATTCAAATGGAACGGATTAAGAATAAACAGCACTGGTTAAAGGTAGATGTCTTACTAGATAAACTTCTCTAGGTCCATATGATGCACACTTTGTGCCATTAGCATGACTGGATTCCCACCAAAGGGCGATGTGTGACCATTTATGCTGCAAAGGCTGCATTGCATATTGTCAAGATAGCAGTTTTAAGCAGATCTCAAATGAAGATCGACACAGATATATTAACAGAAATACAGGCAACTACAAAGACAAACGCCTCCAACTTGCTTTCCTTGCATATACTTCTACACCCTTGAGTTAGATAGCATTCCTGTGGTTACTATACACAGGCAGGATAATTCCTAATAAAGTGACCACATTAAACTTAATCAAAGCAGTCCATGAGGAGTTGATGTCTGTTCATACTGGGATAAATGCAACCGCAGCTGGTGGCCATGTTTATATAAACAGATTAGAGATTGTTAGACAATGTAATGTTTTTCAGATCAAGGCTTCGCCTCTTAGAAGAACCCAGGGTACTGAGTTCAGGTCTTAATTTGTACCTTTACCTGTGTGTAGTTCAGAGCATTAAATAACGTGTCTAGGCGAGTATTGGGATTGTGCTCTCTTTACCAACTGGACAGAGAAAAGCTGTTGAATGTGAAGCCGTCTGCCTCGACCAGCAAAGAGAAGGTTTTTACAACTGCTGACAAGTGGCTCCCTAAAGTAAGATCCAGGTGGTAAGGGGCAGTAAAAAGGGAATAATGCCCCTCTCGCCACAGGAGATGGCAAGGGGGCATTTTCTTAAAAAAATAAAAAAATCCTGTTTTGGGATTTTGTTTTTGGAAATAGAAAGAAAATTGTTTAGTGCAGGGCTCAGTTATGTAGCTGGAGCCCTGCACCAAACAGCATTGACAGGAACCGGCAGGATGGTGAAGAATCTACGCATGTGTCAAATCATCCAGATCACGACCCTTACAAAACACCTAATGCGACATCAGCCTGGAGGCAAGTTCTGTTTCCTGTATTTCACTGTCAGATACCAAGTGGTCCGAATTTATGCAGGTTTGTCCTGGTTCTACTGGTTCATATAAAGACTTTGGTATTGATGCATGTAGATTGTCAGGAATTTAATGGGAATTCCATCATGTAGGTTAAAGGTCAGTGACCAAACATATAAAAACCACATGAAGTGGCCACTGACTCAGATCTTCGCCCCAGATTTTCTCACAAGATACTGCCAGAGATACTGACAGACTGCCACAGCATCCATTCCTATGCTGAGAGGCGATCTCCCTCTTTTGATATTTTCAGCTTCTTGCTGTAAACAGTATGCTCTGAATACCAAACAAATATAGGTGCAAGTTGAGCTACTTCATGATCTTGTAGTGTAGCCTCTGGCCAGCTGACAATTGAACCTTTTTAAAAATGTTCATGCTATTCTTGTTGATACTGATATGCATGAATGCCATTTTATTTATTATATATGTGGATATTATTATGCTGAGCAACAGGATGAGACAGTAGAATTTATAATGTTTAAGCTTAGTGTCTTTTCTTAGTGCAGTATTTGTGGTCGAACATTCTGAACAGTTGAGTTTAATTATCAGTGCGTCCTTGACAGCTTTAAGGGCCTGCTAGTCACCCGTAAAACTCTAACACTACATCAGCAAGTATGTTGAACAGGGTTGTGTGGTGAAACAGCAGCCTGGACCTCCATGCGTCAAGCGTTGATGTGCTGAATATAGTTTAGGCATCCATAGGTGAGAAAGCCAAACCTTAAGCCCAAGTATTAGTTTAAACAACACTATTTGCTTTTAGCAAATGTTTATTTCCCAATACTCTAAACACTACATGGGTGCTCACATCACCTCCGCAATCTATACTATGTGCACTGGTTAATGCTCTGTACCTCCAGCTTCATAAAGCTAAATTCAGTGTCTTGAACTGGCCATATTTTCTGTTGTTGTGTTGCTTAATTATAAGATTGCTTTAAATAAGTGTTGTTTCTGTATTGATCATAAAACTTGAATAAAATCTATGAACCGGAAAAACAATTATTGTCCGTAGTGCTGTTTTTGAAGGCTACTCTAACTACAGATTCTTCATCGCCCTGGCCTGTGGAGTAAACATGTTCAGAAGTGATCTGGTCCAAATTACATTATGCTAACTGTCATCAATGACAGTTTGTCAGTCATATTCTGCTTCTGTGTTCACGGAAAATGTTGGGTGAACTGATGTTGGCTCAGTGTTGTCTTGTTCGAAGTTGGGTCAGAATCAGAGTGGAGGCTGATGGTGCCTCCTGACTTCACCCTGGAGCTATTGCAGAGGTTTTTCTGGAATTAGTCTCTTACCTGGCAAGATTCACAAGGTGAGAAATCCTTCTTGGAATATCTTCCCAAAAGAGCATTACCAAAGATAAGTAACCTATTCATTTAAACAATTCCCACTTGACTGTTGACGTGGGACTCACTTTAGACGTGTTTGAAAGGCTGTATGACACCAGGAATAAGTCTCTTGTGTGCTTCCCCCTACTTTTGGCCACCTAATTTCACACTAAAACCATCCATCTTATTTTAATTTTAAATATATTATGATCAATATTATGTCGAGCTTCTCTAGGTAATTTTAAACTAAATCAAATATTTGGAAACGTTTTTCACACACACTTTTTTTACACTGTAGTAAGGTTTAGAAACTCCCTCAATCTGGGATGTCAGAAAAGGTGAGTGGGGCTGAGGGAGCCCATCAACCTTTGTTGTCCATTAGAAAGCATGAATATGGTTCTATGAAACAAAAGCTCAAAATGAGGTTGGCATACTCTCTTAATGAGTGCAGTCTGAGGCCAATACATCTACCCTTGTATGTACTTAAAATTGCTAGCACAGAGGTACCCCTCAGTGACTGTTAAAATGATGAAAGTGTATTTTGCTATCTGAGGGAATTAATATTGCGGTCTGATTCATGCTACTGTTTTCTCAGAGAAAATGCAAGCCAGCATTAGGAGAAGAAATGAAATGGCAAAGATGATTGAGGAGATGGAGAAACAGTTAATGGAAGCAGAGAACAAGGACAATCAACACTCAGTTGACCAGGTAGTGTTTCCTTTCTTTTCCATCCAGATGCCGGTCTCTATCTTCACTGCTACCAGGCAAGGTTCTTTGTGTTTCTAAGGAAAACCAGTGCAGCAAATGTTTAGCTACATTAGTTGAGGCTAATGAAACTGTTTTGACTAAATTACCACTCTACATACTGTTTCCATAATTGTCAAATCCAGCTCTCAGAGTGCCACATTTAGTGAGAAATGCATGAGGGGGGAGAAATAAACGCCATGTCCCCCTCCAGTCCGCTTTAATTTTTTTTTTTTAGCATTTTTTACACCTGGAATTGATAGTCTAGCTGACATTTGTCAAGTTAAAGGGTTTTCCCTAACGTTACTGTTAAAATGTGTGGTTTTTTTTTTGTCTGAGTAGGTTTGCCAAGGGTTGTTTCAAATGTTGTGCTAACCTTGGTGTGCGGTGTGTTTTATTATTATTTTTTTTTTTCAACATTTTGAGTTGTACAAAAAATGGATACTAATGCCTTGGAAAACATATACAGCATGTTTGATTGATCATAGTCTAATTGAAAAGGTGCAGCTTGCTGGTTTGTTCCCAACACCAAATCCTCCCACCTGCTCCTCCCATTGAAAGAAATCCAGGGGCGACTAATTGTCACATAAGCTGCGTGTCAGTTTGCCATACAAACCCCATCAGGAGAGAGAAATTATAAACCAAAATCATGTAGCGGCATTTTGGATGCCAAAATCTCAGGGTGCCTTTTAGAGCCTCATGCCTCAAGTGTTCTCAACCAGAGTGCAGCTGCTCATCTGTTGTAATTGAGTGTGCAGTTTCATTATTGCTGGTATTTCCCCCATGTTCTCCATGAGTGGACATTTCTGTATTTCCCAATGCCATGTAGTGTCTAATTTGGCAACCAGCAGCATATGGGGGAAAATTACTTTATATTCCTCATTTCCACCCATTGATGTCTTGTTTGTCCGGCATAAAATCAGCATTGCAGGTTATTCAGGGAGTGGGTTGCCCAGGAACTTTTTAATATGGCCCAAATTTTCCTTCCATAAGTGCTTAAGTTTGGAGCATGACTACCACAAGTGGAGTTTGTCTTCTTTCTCACTGCATTTCCTCTTATATCTCCAATCGGTTCTAGTTAGTGACCTTCCATATGCCGTATACTAATGTTTCTTTGTGCTGTACAGGTGTTGATGATTTTGATAGGTCACCCAAACTTTTTTTCTTTCTGTCCTATATCTTTATTTGGTGCACCATCCCATCTTGCTGTGTTTGGTCACTTGGGTTAGACTGGCATAGGGCCTTTAGATTGTAGAAATAGGACATATGGTCCAAATGTATGTCTTAAACAGCTTTTCCAATTGCATGTTCTATAGCGCGTCCTTGTTGATTTTCTGGTAACAAGAGCCAATGCCTAAACTGCAAATATCAATTGACTCGATCTTTCTTGCTGTAAACGTTTCTGAAAGCACTCTAGACCTTCCACTATTCCTCTTACTAAAGTGCCGATCGGTAATAGTTGGTGAAAAATGTGGGTTATGAGTGAGTGGTGTTTACCAGGAAGGAAATGTAGTAAGGGACAAGTTGTGAAGCATTAGACTTTGCAGCCTCGCACACTCCTCCATGTGCTTTCTTCTTTTAGATTTATTAGCCAACATACAAGTTCAGTTTAAAGTATAGATGGTATAATTATTGCAATTTTGTATATTAATTTCCACACATTTTCATTTTACAGTTTACAGAGTCAAGCACATTGGAAGCGGCATCCAAAGCTTCAGGAGGGGCCATGAGTTGTCTTGATGAACTTGACCATGCAACACCCCTCTCTGACTGTCTTCAGAATACTGGATTATTGTCACAGGGGAACTCTATTTTAAAGTAAGGTTAAATTAAAACTTATTTTTCTATTATAATTTTTTGTTAGGAATTTCAGAACCTTAAACTGAGAGAATGCTTTGAAAAAGGAGCGACAATGCTAGACAGTCTCACCACTTATCAAGACTTGACTAAGTGAGAATCACATTTTATTAAAAGGTATTAAAAAGTAGACAGACAAATTCTAATAAGCAGGACACAAGGCACTTGTTGTAAAGGGTCTGCCCAAATTAAAAGTTACAGTCAGCTTTTCAGTTGTATCCTTGGCTGTGAAGTATCGTGCTCCCTCTCTCACCATAGATGAATGAAAAGACTCTCTTCCGGATCTGCATTGTGCGTCTTGCAGCTTCCCAGACTGATACCTGAAATATAGGGCCTGATTATGACCTTGGCAGATGGAAAACTCCGCCGCAAATGTAGCGGATAGCCTGTCCACCGTATTACAAGTTCCATTATATCCTATGGAACTTGTAAAATGGTGGGCGGGATATCAGCCACGTTGGTGATGGAGTATCCCACCCGCCAAGGTTGTAATCAGGCCCATGGTCTCAAACATGGTTTTCCTGCTAAGTTAGAACTCGTGTACTCATTTTGATTCCCAAATCTGGAAATATTCACACTTTCACCACACCTTCTTCACACAGGATCTTTTTAAAGCATTACTGCTTTCAGTATGCCGTTGTTCTCCCCTCACACTTTACTGCAGCCTTTTAGTTCTTGAAATATGTTCACATCCCTTATTAAAAACATTGAAATATTTCAGCTCTTTAAAACTCCGTTATAAAAGCTGCAGAATAAAAAAATGTTCTACCTATGGTGTATAGGTTCATGCTAACTAAATAATCAATAATGAAGCAGATCCATATTGTTTGGAAAAGCCTTCTCTTTATAGTAAAGAGTTGATCCAGGCGTCATAACCACCACAAAAATGAAGAGAAGGATATTCATGTGTAAGCGTCCTCCTCCCTGCTCTTTTTCCAGCTTTTGCTTGACCCCTCGAAAGAGACAGGAAATAATAAGTTGCAATAGTAGAATGTTTCCATTGTGCCCCCCCGTTAAGACATACTTGTATGTGTGTGTTTTAAATGTGAACTCATCTTCTGCTTCTCATACAGCTTTCTCCCCTCTTTGTCTGTGATAAGGCTTCCTGCCCCACAGCTGACTTTTTCATTGTGCTGCTACAGTCTTCCTGGACGGTCATGACCTTTTGTCTCATTTACAACTCATTTTTTCTGTTCAGTGCAGGTTGTTCTCTGTTCTGTATCTAGGCAGTGACTGCGTGATTTTTGGCAGAATCTCAGGAAGCCCAGGCCTCTTTTTTTTTCATTTGTCTAAGCCAAAATCATCTATCGTTTTTAGCCTTGTTCCAGATATTCCCTTTTTGATTTCTGCCCTCCACGACACCTGTTCTCTCCCTTGTCTCCCCTCATGGTTTCCTCTGTTTGAGGAAAAAATGTGTGTAGAAATGCTCCTTTCCTTCTCCCAGCACTTGGACACTTTGAGGGAAAGATTTCAATCAGGCGGAGAAGGGATAGGACTTATCATTGGGTACAAGTTACTAATTGTAGAAACTTTTGCAGTTATAATTCCTGAACACCTCCTTCATGTATACGGCATCTGTTGATCTTGGTCTCTGTTTAGTACAGCATTAGTCATCTTTTTGTTGTCAGTATCTTCTTGGTGGTGTATTTGAATTGTACAGTATTTAGTGTTTGGTTTTGATTTTTTGATTCTGAGAGATGTCATTCACCTCTCAGAATCCACACAGCTTCCGAAGCAGTTGTAGTATGAAGGCTTGAAGCTTTAAGGTGTACACATTTGCATAGTTTAATAAAACAAAAAGGCCAGTTTATGAATGTTGTCCAAATACATGTCTTACTAGATCAGTTATTCTTAGCTTTATTTTCAGCTGTGAAGCTTTTTTACTTAAATCCAAAGTTGAGCTATATTTTCACTTTTGTTTCTAGGAGTAACCAAGCCATCCTGCAGGAAGAGGTATCAGTTCAATTGAAGCCATCTGGTAAGTTTAAACCATATCAATACTTGTAAATGTATAATTGCTAATTCCCGGGGAGGCAAAAATGTTTGGGTGTAGGTTTGTGTGCGTTATTGTAGAGTTCTAAGGTTTACCGAGAAGCTGCTGTCTTTTCTCTCATAGTATGTCATTGATTAATTTCAGATTGTGGTGGTATATGGGCTTGCGGATAGTTATTTTGGCACAGAGAGAATGAAGGCACCAGTCGATGACTAGGTGTATTTTGAAGCGGTCATGTTCTAGAGCTTCAGGAGAACATCATTTTTGATAGACTCCCAACTGCGTATTCCTCACCTTTTGAATACTTAGCCTGGATCTGGATTTTTCAGATTTTCAGAAGTCCCTCTGCATGCTACCAGGCAGCGCCATGCAGCTCTGCATGGACACCATTCTGCTCCAGCCAATATAGGTGCCGTTCCTGCACATTGATGTCTGTTTCTTTCATGCCACCAGACTGGAATCTGAGCTACCCCTCGTCTCATTCAAAGCCTGTGTGCCTCAAATTTACACAATGTGCAAGGAAAATATCACCTCCCAAGAATGCAGGGTTTAATACTTGTAAGGGCTGTCACCAGCCAAGTTCTCGGACAGGTACACATCAGGTTTGCTGTGGTGCCTAGGTTTGGACCGCGATTTTAAGGTCTGTAGTAACTATGCGTTGAGGAATCAAAGGTCATTCAGGACTGCAAGGCAAAGCAGTACATAGCCAAGCATCAGAAGAGCCCATGCCGTGACCGGGCTAAGTCCTGGTCCAGAAGTAATTCTCAAGGTTGATTGCAGCACACTCAAAATCTTCAAGTAAATTGAAGAAGGACAAAAAAATAAAAGCATGACTCAGCACCTTTCCTTCACCCTCATACACCTGAGAAAGCGCAAGGGCATTGCTTTGCCTCACGATCATACCCTTGAAGTCAGCCGACATCCGAGCCAATCCTGCAACTTGTCCCGGCACATCCGAGATTCAAGGGCTGTCTCTGACTCTGAGGCAGATCCATAAATTAATAGGAGGCCGTGCTGTGTCTCTCTGGATCTCTCCCAGTGCCATCTGGCACACCTGTGGGCCCATGGAGCCGAGAGGCTCTCCATCTGCGATACCACAGGCAGGTTTGCCCGCTATGCTTATTGCACCCTCTGACACAGTATCTGAACCTCTACCAACACCTTTGAGGACCCCACCTCCTACTCCACGCCGGTTCCTGGAATGTCATTGCCAACTCAATTATTTGGTAAATACCTCTGATAATGAGTCTGAGGCAGGAAATGAATTTGGGCAACCCTACCACGAAGAAAACTGGTATGAAAACCTCCAGGATACCAGTGGCTTTGACACCTCTTCTAGCAGTGGCCTAGTCTCACATCCAGGCCCTGCCACTCAGGAAAGTGCTTCCTTCGTTATTGGTATGTGAAAAGTGGCTGAAGTTCTCGACCTCAGGCTCTCCCACCTTAGAGGTCAAAACCAATGTTCTAACAGAAGCCCCCCAGATGGGGCAAATTAATACTGAGCCCCGGTTTCCCTTTAATGAGGCACTCCCAGACACACTCTGAGGGGGCATGAGCTCAACCCTGCTCTCTTACCTGTGGTGAATAAACAGATTGTGTGACGTCTTCGTCCTGCCCCTGGTGACCCTCAGTATTTTTATTTTTTTTTCTCTTTTCGCTGCGCCCTTCTGCTGAGGGCTTGGTGGTTTGAAAGTCCACCAGTCGTAGAACCCTGACTGTCTTCCCAAGCACTAGCACAAGCCTCTGCCACCAGGCTAATCCCCATTCTATTTAGGACCTCCCTAACACATAGAGTTAAAGCACACAGAGATGTTCACAAAATGTATGGTGTATTCTGCAAGCTTTGCTCTACATTTCATTATTTGAAGCATGCTTTGTGAGTCGCTGTTTGTATGAACCATGGGACATGATGTTGGAGATCTTGCCAGCTGGCCTGGAGGACCTCATTATAATCTATGACTGGGGATGAATGTTTGACACTGTTCCACATTCCGTCCATCTGTTCTTTTTGCATTTGGACCTCAGCATGAACCTAAAGCAGGTCGTACACAGTGGTCACACTGCAGCGAAGTATGACTTGCTTGGGCCTGGACATGACTTAGTGCTTAGCTGCACCACCAACAACATGCGAGGTGCTTTGTGGTCATGCTTGGATACGTTCCATAAGGTTCTACAGTGATGTGCAATAGTTCCTGATAGACATGACATTGGCTGGCATAAGTCTCTTCAGAGAGTAGGCAAAGACAGGAGCTCTTCAAAGACAGGAAGGCCACAGCGTGCTCTCTTGGACTGTGGGTGCTGCGTTCATGGCAGTACCCACAACAATTTCACCCTTTCCTAGAACCGGAATAAGGTCCCTGCAGAGGCCACATTATTCTCTCAGCATCAGCAGACGGCCCAGGCTTTTTGAGCCAGAGGTCGGAGATCACAGCACAAGCATCTGGGCCCTGCCCACTGCAGCTGCTGCAAAATTTCTTTAAATTACTTTGGCGATGCACAGTCGCCCTGTAGGAAGTTGGATCACCTTTTACCTCCACAGATGGCAGAGCATTACATGGGTGCTCCAAATTGTCCAGAATGGAAACACCCTCTTCTTTCTCTCCACCCCTCCTAACATGCCCTCTACACCCCAACACCTCTTGGAGGACCACTTTTTCATTCTGCGAGGAGAGGTGTAAGCTTCTGGGAGAAGGGAACCATAGATGGGTTCTGGCATCCGAGTTCTGGGCTGGTTGTTACTTCCGTTACTACCTGGTGCCAAAGAAAGACAGAAGTATCTGCCCCATCCTTGTACTTGTTGAGGAAGAAGTTACAGGGCAAAGGTTAAGTTCAAAACGTTCACCATTGCCCAAGTTCCTCCTGCCCTGGATCAGCGGGACTGGATAGTGGCATTGGAGCTGCAAGACACCTCTTTCCATATCCCCATCCTGCAATGCCATAGAGTTTATCTGCGTTGTCAGGTATGCCACAGTAATCTGTTTTCAGTACTCCCCTTTGACCTGACGAGTGCACCTCAGGTGTTCATTGGAGCCATCTTGGAAACTGTGCTCTTCAGACCATTTTCTCTGCCTCAGCGAGTCCAGAATATTCAGGCTATGATTCTGATGTTTCAGCTCTTGACCAGAGTCTTAGTTATAGCATCTTTTAGGCCTTTCAGCCTCTTGCATCCTGCTAGTGGACCACAACAGGTGGCATCTGTGGGCTCTGCAGTGGTATTTGTAATCTATGTGGGCTCAGCATTAAGGGAAATCTGATTCCATGCAGGTGTTGGAGACTGAAAAGATCTGTAGTGGTAGTTCCTGGACCGCAATCCGTGGCAGACCTCTTTCTCTACCCCTCCCAGAACTAACACGTTGCTGGGCTTGGGAGAACCTCTGAGGGAGGTGGAGATCAGAGGTCTCGGGTCTTTGGCACAAACTTGCCTCCACATCAGTTTGATGGAGCTTGTATGTCATTCAAAGCATTTCACCTCCTCAAGAGGGAACATACAGGTTCTCACGGGACACCACTGCCATGTGATACTGCAACAAGAAGGGTGGAGTGGGGTTCTATGTCCTGTGTCAAGAGGCTGTGTGTTGCTACAGTTCGTTGAATCATCAGGGCATCTTCTTGGTATTACAGTACCTGGCAGAATCTTTAAACACCAGGACGGAATAGCTCAACTAATGCTGTCTGCTGGATCACAAATGTCACCTGCACTAACAAGTCAGGCGAGTTGTCTTCCAGCAATTGGGAGAACCCTGTCTCAATTTTTTCACCATTTTAGAGAACACAGTGTCTATGCTTTTGTGCATTGGAGTTCTGAAAATAGTTCTCTTGGAGATGCCTTTCGCTTGTATTGGAGCTTTAGACTCCTGTATGCCTTCCCACCTCTGCCTCTCCTGCCCAAGGTTCTGAAAAAAGTTAAGAATGACCAGGCCCAAATCATATTAGTGGCTGTGGACTAGGTGAGATGAATGTGGTATCTAGAACGTTTGATCATAAGCACCTCTCCTTCAATCCAGAAACAGCTTTAGGAGGATTTTCTGTAGCAGCAGCATGGCAGGGTCCTGCAGAGAGCTTGCAGAACCTCCATGCTTGGAAATTGTGTGGCAACAGTTGACTCCTTTTGCTCTCCCTCTTGAAGTAGAGAGTGGTATCTTGGCAGCCAGGCATCCCTCAACTGAAAACAAATCTATGCTGGAAAGCTGGTAAGTTTGTTGTTTGGTGTCCTTCCAAAAATAGCCTACCCTGTCTATCATGGTACTTTTATGTGTCTTTAGCCCAAGAAGGTCTTGCTGTGGCAGCAGTTAAAGGTTATTGTTGGTTTCATTCACCTTTCTTAGGTTTACATGATCAGTGATCTTTATGTAAATAACCTGTTGTGATGTTTCTTTAAAGGGCGGACCCATATGTGCCTACCAACACCTTTTATGATGCCCCTGTGGGGACCTCTGCCTGGTTCTCACATTCCAGTTGTGAACCTCATTTGAGCCAATGCAGAGCTGCACAGCTGGTTCTTTGACTGCTCACCTTGAAGAAGGCATACCTCACAGGGATAACGCCAGCTTGTCGCATGAGTTAATTGCAAGCATTAAAGCAGTATTCCTTGTCATGCCTTTCCACATAGGACAGGAGGACTTCTTGACGCCGATTCCTTACCTTAAAATTATTCCCAGGCGTCATACTGGGTACCAGAAGATTTTTTGTGAGCAGTGCACATGCTTGTTGGTAGGTGCCATTGTTTGCCACTGCATGATGTCGTCTGCATTGTCTGCGCGGGAAGTGACGTTTGCGGTGCATATATAGGCGCCAATCATCTGCGCTGAATTCAGTTCTTTGCTTTCTGCGCCTTTCAGTGCAGATCCAGAGAACTACTACCTCTAGTCATTTTTTGACTAACTTTTTTCGACATTTTATCAACTCTTTTGAGATGCTTTCCTCCTGGTGTGGCAGGTATGTCTTCCAGAAAGCCCAGCTTCAAGCCTTGCAGTGCCTGTAACCGATCCGTGTCGGTGACAGACCCACACTGTGTATGACTCTGGTGCCTTGAGCGCGACCGTGACCTAAAGGCCTGCACCAATCACCGCAACATGAACCCGAAGTCCTTGAGGGAGCAATTCCTCAAGTTCCTGGCATCTCAAGGGGTGACACTGACTATCTAGAACCTGGTCGAGAGGAAGGTCCTTAGAGCGGTCGCAGAGCCCAAAATCATCTTCGCACTCTGTCTTCAGCCACTTGGGTAAGTCTCACCGCCACTACACCACACCACTGCATCGAGGCCTGGCACGTCTCTGCGCCTCCCAGAGTTTCCGGGAGCTGCAGCCACCACCACCCACTTAGAAGAGTTCCGTGAGGCCTTGTGCCTCATTGTTGGGTGGCCCGCTCCCTCTGGCATGCTTTCGGTCTCTGAAGATTTGGATGGGGCCCCCTCTGATTCAGAACTTCATGCCAGTAGGGGCCCTTGGATCCATTCCTGGATCCAGACAGATGCTGGTCCTACGATTGTCTACCTTCCCTGGTGCTGGTTCCATGCGAACGCTAGGCACTGCTGCTACAGTCTTCATTCCCAACACTGAGCCGACACTACCTACGGCGTTGAGTGAAGCCATACCCCCCAGTCCCTGAAGAATTCCAGCATTATGAAGACCCTAACACGAACGGGGTAGGTCCCCGTCTCCTTCGAGCCTGGGACCTACCCCGAGAGCTGGAAGCATGCTGAAATCAAACCCCTACTCAATAAACCCATGGCGGACCCGAGAGACCTCAAGAATTTCCGTCCCATCTCCCTGCTCCCATTCCCAGCCAAGGTCATCGAGAAGATCGTCAACAGACAACTGACCCACTTCCTTGAAGAAAACAAGATCCTGGACCCTTCCCAGTCGGGGTTCCGCAGAAACCACAGTACCGAAACCGCCCTCCTCGCAGCCACTGACATCAGGGTCCTGCTTGACAACAGCGAAACCGCGGCCCTCGTCCTCCTGGACCTCTCGGGCGCCTTCGATACCGTCTGCCACCGCATCCTATGCACATGCCTCCACAACGCAGGGATCGGGGACAGAGCTATGGAGTGGACCTCCTTCCTCTCCGGCAGAACCCAGAGCGTCCGCCTCCCCCCTTTCTGCTCCGAAGCATGCAAGATCATCTGCAGCGTTCCCCAAGGATCATTCCTCAGCCCTACACTATTCAACATCTATATCGCCCCTCTCGCCCACGACGCCCAGCTACACAACATCAACATCATCTCCTACGCAGACGACACCCAACTGATCCTTTCTCTCACCAAGGACCCCCTCACATCCAAATCCAACCTCCACGAAGGAATGAAGGCCGTTGTAGAATGGATGAGAAACAGCAGACTGAAGTTGAACTCAGACAAGACGGAGGTCCTCATCCTCAGCGCCAACCCCACAGCCTGGGACGACTCCTGGTGGCCGACATCTCTGGAAGCAGCCCCCACAGCCATCGACCACGCACGCAACCTGGGTGTCATCCTCAACACTCTCCATGTCCAAGCAAGTCAGCGCTGTCTCCTCATCCTGCTTCAACACCCTCCGCATGCCCCGCAAGATCTACAGATGGATCCCCACAGATACAAGAAAAACAGTCACCCAAGCCCTCGTCAGCAGCAGACTTGACTACGGAAATGCCCTCTACGCAGGAGCCCGGGCCAAACTCCTCAAACGACTGCAACGCATACAAAACGCTTCCGCACGCCTGATCCTCGATAGCCACATCACCCCCCTCCTGAGAGACCTACACTGGCACCCCGTCAGCAAAAGGATAACCTTCAAACTCATCCACGCACACAAGGCGCTCCACAACGCTGGTCCAGCCTACCTCAACAGACGAATCACCTACACCCCCATCCCGCCAACTCTGCTCCGCCGACCTCGCTCTCACCACCGCCCCCCGCATCCGAAGAGTGACAACCGGAGGCAGATCCTTCTCCCACCTCGCCACCAAGACCTGGAACACCATTCCTCTGCCCCTGTCTCAGATCGAAGACCTGCTGACCTTCATGAAGCGGCTCAAAACCTGGGTATTCGAGCAGTAGCAGCACCCCCCCCCCCCCCCCCACCACCACCACCACACCTTCAGACCCTCACAGGTGGTAGTGTGCTCTACAAATACTTGATTGATTGATTGAACTAGTGTGTGGCCCTAGGTATGAAGTCAGTGGACTGGATACTTCTCCAGATAGTGATAGACTTTCTCCTGCTACCGTGGCTAGGGAGGAGGGAAGTGTCCTTGGAATGGTGGTGCGGAGGGCGGCAGAGGTCCTGGACCTCAGCCTACCTACAGTAGCAGCCAAGACTAACGTCTTGACAGAAGTGCTGCAGCCGGAGTGCCCCTCATCAGAACTGCTACTCTTGTTCAACAAAGCCCTCACTGACGTCCTACTGGGCCATGGTCCATAGCCAGCACATGGGCTCATGTGAACAGGACTATTGTCTGCCGCCACCTCCCCTGCTCCAGGGGTCCCAAACTTCTTCACCCAATACCCTATCCCAGCTTGGTGGGCCAATCATCTACAACCCATGTAAATCCTGCTCTACCCCTTAATGGGGACTTTAAGAGGCTGGACGCTTTGGGGGAGATGTTTTCCTCCACCACCCTGGCATTGCTATCCGTGAACACTATTTGCCTTTTGGGCCGCCACTACAGCAGCTTGTGGGATGCAGTTGCGCAAGTGCTACCAATGGTCCTGGATTAGGCCCCGGCTGTATTTTCTCAGGCTGTCTCCGACTAGAGAGATGCAGTGAGATTCACCATACGCTGTGGACTTGACATAACCGATGCATTGGGCATAGCGGTTTTAACAATGGCCTTAAGGTGCCATACCTGGTTGAGGATGACCTTTTTTTGCTTCCCGCTCCTTTCATGGCCATGGAAGGGCTTCCAGCCGCGCCATTACCTCCCCAGCCACTGTGCTGTGCATGCCTCTCAGCCTCTATTTAGCTGAGGGCGAATTACCCACCTACCTTGTGGATTGGGCAGTGTCAGGATTTGATCTCACCTGCCCCACTGGCAGTCCATACATTGGACAGGTGAGTTTTGCAAATTGTCCGAAGGGGGCTACTCCCTTCACTTTGTGACTACCCATGCCATCGTCTTGCGACAGGCTGACGGAGGATCACCTATCCCTTCTCTGCCAGGAAGTGGTGGCTCCCTCATCCAGGGATTTCCAAACCTGCAAGGTATTATTATTCCTTTCGAGGCATCACTTATAGGCAACAGCAAGGTCCACAACGCAAATACCAGGCATCCCAGTCTTGTCCAATTAGGTGATCCAATAGACAGCTTCCACATCTGCGGGGACAACAAACCTCCCAGTCTCCTTGGTCTTCCCGTAGCAGCACTCAACCACCCTGTGTGAGTCGGGATCAGTTATTTTTTCCACAGTGGCAAGCCATAACATCCTTCAGGTGGGTTTTGTAGACAGTTTAATGAAGTTACTACCTGCCATTCCTTTCTGATCCCGCTGCCTCTTCCACCTAGTCCAGAGATGTTTTCGGAGGACCACTTGCCTGTTTTGCTGCAAGAAGATCAGGGTGTTGGTGAATATCTCTATAGAGAGAGTTATGGCCTCGTAACTCTGTTACTCCTTTGTCCCTGTACTGAAAAAAGGCAGAAGCCTTCGTCCTGTTTTAGATCTTCTCCCTCCAAGTTTCTTCTGCAGAGACACAAATTCAAGGCGTTCATGCTGTCCCAGGTTCTATATGCCCTGGATCCCAGAGACTGGATGATAGTGTTGGTCCTGCAGGATGCCTATTTCCATGGTCCGATCTTGCAGATCCACAGGCACTACTTGCAATTTACGTGCTTTTTGTATTTTTGGCCTCTGGTGCCCACAGGTGCTTAGGAAGGTGATGGCATGGGTCGCAGCATACCTTCAGAGGTTTGGTGTTTAGGTCTTCCCCCTAACTCAGGGGACTGGTGTTTTGAAGGTAGGCTCATCAGTCTGTCGTGGACCCCCCTCCAGATAACTGCAAACCTCCTGATATTGTTTGGGTTCAATATTAACGTGCTTAAGTCACACTGGACTCCTTCACAGAGGCACCCTAATTTCTTCGTGTTAGAAATGGATTATCTAGTTGGCTAGTGTATGTACCTAACCCAGGCACAATCCACCACTTTAGTTCTACGGGGCAGCACTCGTCATGGCCACCTCTCCGTGGGGGGTGGGAGGTGTGGGGGGGGGGGGGGCGGTGTGGGGAACATACAGGGAAATTCAGCCACTGCTTCCCTATGGGGTCATGGAGCGCCCTCCATGCCCTTCTCTAAGCTGGGCACAATGCTGGTCTCTGGGGAAGTAAGTACAATTTGCCACACACTAGTGTCCCAGGAAGCAGAAGATGAAGAGCACACCATGTGCTAGTTTACACAGTGCTTCCCATGCGCATTGCCCTTCGGAGGACACTTTGGGGGCGCAAACGAGGCAGGCAGGTCAGCAGCAAGAAGTGCAAATGGCGGTTCCTCTTGACAACACAGTGCCTAGTGGAATCAAAGTCTGGGAGAAGAGCAACAAGCAGCAAAGCAATCCAGTGAGTCATTTAGGGCACGCAGCCAGTAGCAGGCAGCAGAGCAACAGTAGAACAGTCCTGATGAGTCCTTTGCTCAGCAGTCCGTCTGAAAGAACTTCAGTCCCAGTTCCAAAAGTACTCTTAAAAAAAAATGGGGTGAGAGCCCCTGTACTTCAACTGCAAAATGTCGTCGATCAAGGGGTGACTTCAAAGGAACCCTTTAAAGTGTAACTGTAGGACGTTGGCTCTGTATGCACTATTTCAAAGTAAGGAATAGTATGCACAGAGTCCAAGGGTTCCCCTTAGAGGTAAGATAGTGGCAAAAAGAGATAATTCTAATGCTCTATTTTGTGGTAGTGTGGTCGAGCAGTAGGCTTATCAAAGGAGTAGTGTTAAGCATTTGTTGTACATACACACAGGCAATAAATGAGGAACACACACTCAGAGACAATTCCAGGCCAATAGGTTTTGTTATAGAAAAATATATTTTCTTAGTTTATTTTAAGAACCACAGGTTCAAATTCTACATGTAATATCTCATTTGAAAGGTATTGCAGGTAAGTACTTTAGGAACTTTGAATAATCACAATAGCATATATACTTTTTACATAAAACACATATAGCTATTTCAAAAGTGGACACTTAATGCAATTTTCACAGTTCCTGGGGGAGGTAAAGTAATGTTAGTTCTTGCAGGTAAGTAAACCACCTACGGGGTTCAAATTGGGGTCCAAGGTAGCCCACCGTTGGGGGTTCAGAGCAACCCCAAAGTCACCACACCAGCAGCTCAGGGCCGGTCAGGTGCAGAGTTCAAAGTGGTGCCCAAAACACATAGGCTTCAATGGAGAAGGGGGTGCCCCGGTTCCAGTCTGCCAGCAGGTAAGTACCAGTGTCTTCGGAGGGCAGACCAGGGGGGTTTTGTAGGGCACCGGGGGGGGACACAAGTCCACACAGAAAGTACACCCTCAGCAGCGCGGGGGCGGGCGGGTGCAGTGTGCAAACAAGCGTCGGGTTTGTAGTAGGAATCAATGGGAGACCAAGGGGTCTCTTCAGCGGTGCAGGCAGGCAAGAGGGGGGGGCTCCTCTGGGTAGCCACCACCTGGGCAAGGGAGAGGGCCTCCTGGGGGTCACTCCTGCACTGGAGTTCCGATCCTTCAGGTGCTGGGGGCTGCAGGTGCAGGGTCTTTTCCAGCCGTCGGGATTTTAGAGTCAGGCAGTCGTGGTCAGGGGGAGCCTCGGGATTCCCTCTGCAGGCGTCGCTGTGGGGGCTCAGGGGGGACAACTTTGGTTACTCACAGTCTTGGAGTCGCCTGGGGGTCCACCCCGTAGCGTCGTTTCTTCACCAGTCGAGTCGGGGTCGCCGGGTGCAGTGTTGCAAGTCTCACGCTTTTTGCGGGGATTGCAGGTGTCTTTAAATCTGCTCCTCTGGAAACAAAGTTGCAGTCTTTGTTTAACAGGGCCACTGTCCTTGGGCGTTTCTTGGTCTTTTGGAAGCAGGGCAGTCCTCTGAGGATTCAGAGGTCGCTGGTCCTGGGGAAAGCGTCGCTGGAGCAGTTTTCTTCTGAAGGAGGTAGACAGGCCGGTAGGGCTGGGGCCAAAGCAGTTGGTGTCTTCTTCTTCTCTGCAGGGGTTTTTCAGCTCAGCAGTCCTCTTCTTCGTAAGTTGCAGGAATCAAAATTCTTAGGTTCAGGGAAGCCCTTAAATACTAAATTTAAGGGCGTGTTTAGGTCTAGGGGGTTAGTAGCCAATGGCTACTAGCCCTGAGGGTGGGTACACCCTCTTTGTGCCTCCTCCCAAGGGGAGGGGGTCACATTCCTATCCCTATTGGGGGAATCCTCCATCTGCAAGATGGAGGATTTCTAAAAGTTAGTCATTTCAGCTCAGGACACCTTAGGGGCTGTCCTGACTGGCCAGTGACTCCTCCTTGTTATTCTCATTATTTCCTCCGGCCTTGCTGCCAAAAGTGGGGCCGTGGCAGGAGGGGGCAGGCAACTCCACTAGCTGGAGTGCCCGGCGGTGCTGGAACAAAGGGGGTGAGCCTTTTAGGCTCACCGCCAGGTGTTACAGCTCCTGCCCGGGGGAGGTGATAGCATCTCCACCCAGTGCAGGCTTTGTGGCCAGCAACATGTCTCGAGTGTGGCAGGCTGCTAAAACCAGTCAGCCTACACGGGTAGTTGGTTAAGGTTTCAGGGGGCACCTCTAAGGTGCCCTCTGGGGTGTATTTTACAATAAAATGTACACTGGCATCAGTGTGCATTTATTGTGCTGAGAAGTTTGATACCAAACTTCCCAGTTTTCAGTGCAGCCATTATGGTGCTGTGGAGTTCGTGTTTGACAGACTCCCAGACCATATACTCTTATGGCTACCCTGCACTTACAATGTCTAAGGTTTGGCTTAGACACTGTAGGGGCACAGTGCTCATGCACTGGTGCCCTCACCTATGGTATAGTGCACCCTGCCTTAGGGCTGTAAGGCCTGCTAGTGGGGTGACTTATCTATACTGCATAGGCAGTGTGAGGTTGGCATGGCACCCTGAGAGGAGTGCCATGTCGACTTACTCGTTTTGTCCTCACCAGCTCACACAAGCTGGCAAGCAGTGTGTCTGTGCTGAGTGAGGGGTCCCCAAGGTGGCATAAGATATGCTGCAGCCCTTAGAGACCTTCCCTGGCATCAGGGCCCTTGGTACCAGGGGTACCAGTTACAAGGGACTTACCTGGATGCCAGGGTGTGCCAATTGTGTAAAACAAAAGTACAGGTTAGGGAAATAACACTGGTGCTGGGGCCTGGTTAGCAGGCCTCAGCACACTTTCAATTCAAAACATAGCATCAGCAAAGGAAAAAAGTCAGGGGGTAACCATGCCAAGGAGGCATTTCCTTACAGTAACACAATGCCTTTTAGGCCGTCCCTGGTTCCAAATATCAGTAGGGGGTAAATCAGCCCTCTGAGGGCAGGACAGAGTCTATTGACATGTAAGGTGTGAATGACCATCCCCTTCTCCCAGCCCAGGAAGACTATCAGTATGCAGATCAATGAGGATTCCTCTCCTGTAACACCCAGTGGTCGAAGTGGGTGGGATTGGAGGGGCATGGCGTGCCCCTACTGTTCTGATTTATCAGAAACCTTTCCACTATGTCTTATAAAAAGACAGCTGTCCCGGGAAGGTTAATTCCTATATTTTAAATGCTTAAGCTGAAGCGTCATGCAGTGAGTCTCCTGTAAAACCGAAGCTGGCGAACAGCTAAACAAACCTTTCTGCCAAGGTGCTTGAAAGAAATACAGATGTGCTCAGTGAGTTAATCTGCAAATGTATTGGGTGATCTTCAAATGTAAAAGATGATTCGGATCAGATACTGGCTTTAATTTAATCATTCAAAGCTTTGGGGTGATAAGGATTTCTTTTTGAGTGGTAGTGCAAAGAATTAACAGCTGAAGTGCATGCTTTTAATTTAAGTTGTGTTTACATAGAGTTTACTACCCTGTTGGTGTTAAAGGGACAGTTCTGTAAACAAATTGCATCGCCTTCAGTCTGGGTATTTCTAAAAACTATATTTTGGAAGCACCATTTTATCTGAATCCTTTTTGTGCATTTTGTAGCAGTCTACATTATACTTTGTGTGCAATCCAAGTTTAAAAGAATGACTTGCATATTCACACCAGCTTTGACCTCTTAGCGATAAATACACATCATTATCCTACACTGCAGCTACCAAGATTCTGTGGCCCTTTGGTTACACACAGACCTCTGCAGCGCATTAACTAATAGAGGTTTCATAATATAGTCCATTTCCCAGTGAGTAACAACTTTATTTATTTTTCATTTAAGCTGCATGCCTTTTTATATGTAACTACTTACGGTGAAAGACCCCAAAAAAAAACAGCATATTGTGTTTTTGCCACACCTTTGACCCCACCCACACGCTCACTGACACCGCCCCTTTGCATGCAGCATCACAGTTCCCCAAATTTTATTTTTAATGCACTTCGACCACTGGTTACACCCACCTCCTTTATGTGTTGTGGCTGTCTGGAAAGTATGTACAAAGTGTAGCCGTCACTCTGCCCTAGATGTGGATTGGGCTGCAAAGCACTAGAGTTATAAGCACAGAGAAATACCCACATTTTAAAAGTGGCTTTTCTGAAATAGTAACGCAAATTCCAACTACGCTATTAAGCAGGATTTCTCACCACCATTCCAAATATACCAAACTTAACTACACTACTCCTTCCAGATCAGAAATTACCACTTACAAATATAAGAGGTAATTCCCAATGCTAACCTAAGAGAGGCACTGCCCTCACAGTGGTGAAACACGACGCAGGCTGTTTGTCACTACTAGGACATGTAAAACACAAAAGTACATGTCCTACCTTTTACATACACAGCACCCTGCCCATATGGCTACCTATGGCCTATCTTAGGGGTGGCTTAGGTGTAGTAAAAGGTGGGGTTTAGGCCTTGGCAAGATGTTTGAAATGCCAAATCAAGTGTGGCAGTAGACTGCACTGCAGGCCCACTAGTACCATTTAATTTACAGGCTCTGGGTATATGGAATACCACTTTACAAGGGAATTACGGGCAAATTAAATATGCCAAACCGGTCTAAGCCAATCATATCCTGTTTTAGGTGGAAGAACACATGCACTAACTGCTCCTAGTAAAGAAGATAAACGGGGCCTACACTGGATAAGGGTGTTACCTCCTACCTGCAGAAAGCCACACAGGTGTTGGCCCAAAAGGCGAGCTTCAAAACGGAAGCCACCTTTGAAGGGCAAATGGGGAACACTTGGGAGAAGGACAGCCCCATTGTTTAGGTACACTAGGTGGCACTTGAGAAAGAGAGGGAAAACCTGTTGTCAAATCGATTTTCCAGTGTTGTGTAGCCCTGTTGGTAGCCACAACTCTGGGTTGGGCTTTGAAGCTGTGGACGCCAGGAGAGAGGGGTTTTTCTATCTTGGGAGTGAGCAGAATGTTACATCCTGGGATAGCCAGGTGCAACACATCCCAGTAAGTGGTCATCAGGAAGGAGAAACCTGGTAGCCCATTGGCTACCAACCGCATCCTACCCGGAGAATATATTCTGCACATAAGTAAGGCACCTAGAACTCTATCTCGAAGAAGGACCAAAGGAGTACTATCCTGGAGAAGAGAGGCTGCACAGACATGGACAGCACCTGCTTGCTTGCTTGCTTGCAAAGGAGAAGGACTGCACCTGCTGTGTTATGCTCAAGGAGAGGTGTTCTCTAGAGCCCAGCCAAAGCAAAGAGATTCCGAGGGTCAGCTGACTGGCCTCCTGTTCTCAGCACAAGGACACAACAGATGAAGAAACCTGCAAAGGTAGCCCATGCCCCTGGATCGCTGCTCCCCTCGGTCATGCAGTACCAGGGACAAGGACCCGACGCTCTGAAGTTGCATCTGAGTCTGCTGGACACCGGTGAGTTGTCAAACTGTAGCTTGGTTACCCAGAAGGCAAGCTACACCCCAAAGAAGGATTTGGCTGAGACTATGGCACTGGACTACTGGTAGTCCAGTGGAGACTAGACGTCGGCCAGACCGGAAGGGTCCCCGTGGGACTTTGAAACCTGCATGTAAGACCACCTCATCACCTTTGTGGACTGAGAAATCCCTGCAGAAAGACTCCCGTCACATTGTCGCATCCACAGCATCATGACCGCTTCCATGAGAATCCATTGGATGAGGACAAAGCACTAGGGACTGCTTCTTCTGTGGAGGTAATTATTTTTGAGTGCCTTGCTAGTCCCCCTGACTGGCTCTCTGCCCCAGTTGGTCAGCGCAAGTAACTCCATCAGACCGCATTACGACTTGCCTCGATTTTTACTCAGTTTTTAAATGTCAAATTGAATTTCTCAGTGCTTATTCCAGATTATTCAGGGTTGAGTGAAAAGGTGTGATTTACAAATCCTTGTAAAATCTATATCTCTGGAACCCTCTGATGAGCTTTCTCGTTGTGGTGTCTAAAAATGCATAGAAGTACAGTCTACCTTTATAAATTTGTCAGATTTCTTTGGTGTCTTTTCAACTTCAATTGTTTTGGTGCTGTTTCAATGCTTTACACTTGTTCGTTGTGTAAGCCTTGCTGTTCATAGCCACCACTACCCACGGTTGAGCTGAACATTTGACAAATGGAACCTAAGGGTCCTAAAGGGATTGGGGAATGTATTACGGGGGAAGTCGCACAGCCACACATTTCCATTGTTGGTCCCCTAGAGCTTGAACAGCCTCGGGGAATACGTTTATCTTGGTGGTAGAGGACCATTCTACCAGATATGCAGAGGCTAGTCCCCGTTAGGACAGTCACTGCCCCTACAATTGCTAGAGCCCTCCGGGGTATCATCACTAGAGTTGGGCCCCCTAAGGTGGTAGTCACAGAGACACACATTTTATGTCTGCCTATCTGAAGGCTATGTGGGTTGTGTGGTGTGGTGTACAAGTTCACCACCCCTACTATCGCCAAAGCACTTGTCTAGTTGAGAGGTCCAGTAAGACCAAGAAAGGCATAATCCTGGGGTTACCTCGGAGACTCCGGAATAGATGGCATAACCGTCTCCCTTGCCTGCTATTTTCCTTCAGAGTGATCCCTCAAAAAGGAGTTTGCTTTAGTCCATTTGTGCTGCTCTTTGGACAATTTGTGAGTGGTCAACTAAGCTTAGTTAGAGAGGGTTGGTAGAGGCCCCTTAAGGAACAAAAGCATGATGTAGGATCTTGTTGCCACAGCAAGAAAAGGTCTTATACCTGGGCCTAGTCCATCTTCTTCATGCGTGTAGATTGAGGTGGCAGTACGTTTCTTTTGACCTTCCTTCTGTAGTAGTGAATACCGTGCTTGCTGCTTGGCATCTTTCTACAAAGTATGTTCACCCTGGACATTGGGTGACGTTTGTGGGCTGGTATGGCACCAATTATACAGACCTGTTGCAGGGCAATGTGTCTGGTGTTTTGTTATATTTTATCTTTGGCACTGCAGGGGCTTGCTGTGGGAACAGTTAAAGGTTATACTTCTGCCCTTTCTGCCGACCAGCTGCCCTTGTTCAAATCACGTTTGATGCCAGTCCTAAAAGGTTTATCCACGTTTCCTCTTGAAGCATTGGTGATGCCACAGTGGGACATGAATTTAGTTCTTCTTTTTATGTGCACCCCTTTTGAGCTGCTGCACAGCTGCCCTGTACATCTCCTGACCCTGAAGACGGTCTTCTTCATCTTGATGACTTCAGCTTATTGCATGAGTACACTTCTACCTCTCTGTTCAGCCACACTACACCTTCTTCGTTCCAGACAAACTGGTGCTGAGGACTAGAGTTGGCTTCCTACTAAAGATTGTTACTCACTTTTGTGTAGGACAGTCCATCCCACTTAAGATGTTCTCTGCTCCTCACCACTCAATAGAGGAGGAGAGACTCCATCATTTGAATCCTAGAAGACTGCTGAGTGTTTAAATCTATCATACCAAAGACCCTCAGGTGGACGATCTTTGTGGGTTCCTCTGGGGCTAAGAAAGGCAAGGCACTGCAGAACATTACTTTAACCAGGTTGGTAGTCCTCGGCACCAAGATCTGGTATGCACTGACCAGAAAGGATCCTCAAAGGAAGATTCCCCGGAGTCCTAGTTGCCATCCCATCTCCCCGTTTTGTGAAGTGAGGTCTTTTCTGTCTAAAAAGGTACCAAATTAGAGCTCTGCACACTGGCACTTATAATTTGGTTCCTCATCCGAGGGCATAGACAGTATCAAGAAAGAAACAGATGTGCGCTTGAGTGGGGCTCAGGAGTCTCAAGCTGTCACTTCTGGAGCAGAACTGTGTCAATGCAGAGCTGCAGGACACCACTGAATGGTGATTAGGGGCAATATTGAAGAATCTTCTGCATCTAGTTTGACACCCAAGAAACTTTAAAGGTGAGGTATCTGCAGTTATATTCAGTATCTACAGGAAAAGTGTTACTGTAGGTAGTAACTTGTTAATTTAGAGTAATATTGAGTAGCTGATGGTAGTCCAGTGTTAGTTAAATATATCCTAATGCATCTAATTTGTGGGCAACCCAGTTTTGACATTTTAGTTTTTTCTTGTTTCATTGCTCTTTTGTGCCAACACCAGTTAGCGGTGGTCATGCTCCTGGAAATAAAAGTTTTTATCATTTTATCCTTAAAACCCAACTTTTTTTTTTGTCCTTAATTCTTGATTCTCTCCTCCTCCTTTAAAGTTATTTTGCGAAAATATTAGTTACTGTGTAAGGCAGTGTGATATCATTTGAACTACACACCAATTAAATGATCCATTCTCTTGTAGTTGGTATTAATGCTGCTGTCCCATTGAAAGAAATGGGTAATATTGACTAGCAGTGCTGTCTGAAATATTGTGAAGTATTGATGGCTAACATTTAAGAGCATATACATTTGTTTTAGAATCCATTTCTGCTGCTGTGACGGTGCATCCAAGCCTTCCTTTCACGATCTTTGATGAATCTAATACAAGGTAGGTTTGAGAACAATAGCGCTCTTAAGGTACCATTTTATTGCTCAGTAGTAGGCCCTGGGCTTAGACCCTTAGAAAAAGCATTTACTTGTTAATGCGTCTTCTAGCCTGTGTGCATAATCCATATTGCATTTTGACTTTTAATTCCTTTAAGATGTTTGATCATTGTGCAACTATAGATACCGAAATCTTTATACATTGAGCTTAAAGCCATTGTCCAGCTAGAATTTCATTAATCAGAAATGACTGCTTCTCTCACAGAAACTAACTTGTTAAGCTGTGTTTAAAGTTTTCTTGGGGCATTCATTTTTATGTACTGATTTGCTAAAGAACTGGAACTTGTTCTATAATGTTGGGGTGCCATGTTTTTTTCTATAATACATTATCCCCTGCCCCTAGGGAAGATGTGTTGTGGTATAACACATCAACCGGTGAGGTGGTTCTTAAAAAAGCCATGTCTTCAGTTCCTTCGTGAAGCTGTGGAGGAAGGTGGTTTGTCTGATGTGGAGAGGAAGGATGTTCCAGATGGTGGCTGCGAGGTAGGAGAAGGAGCGTCCTGTTCTGGTTTTCCTGATGCAAGCTGGGCTGAGCGTAGGGCCCTGTTGGTACGTGGAAGTTGAGTTGCTGGTTTAGGTACCCAGTACCGAATCTACCCAGACTTCTTTGGCAATAGTTCATGTCTGCTTTACTGCAAGGGGCGAGCTCTCCTGGGCCATTGCTCCCCTTCAAGACGGTCCTTACAGATGTCCTGGGGGGTCTGGGCAAAACCTTGAACAGAAGTTCATGTGCACTGCATGATTGCCCATCACCATTGCCTTGCCTCCGGAGACTAAGCATCCCTCCCCTGACAGCCGGGTACGTCAGGCCTCAACAGCTAAGGTCAACCCAGCTGATCCCCCTTCCACCCCACCAAATATGTAATCGGAGAGGCTGGACACGTTTGGGAAGCAAATCTTCCCTTCCACCAACTTAGCCTTGCAGTTGGTGAACACTGAAATGCCTCTTGGGCCAATATTGCCATGCTCTATAAGACTTGGTTGCGCAGCTGCTGCCCATGTGCCCTGGAGAGGGTCGAGTTCTCCTGAACCAAGCATTGGTTGGCTGCTGGAACACAACTAAGTTTCCCATCAGGTGTCGACCAGACACCATGGACTCCCTTGGCAGGATCATGGCCTCTCTGGTGGCCGCCCTGCATGGTTGCGGTCCACTGGGTTCTCAGGTTATGTCTTGAGCAGCACGCCCTTTGATGGCTCTGCCTATTTGCCACCAAAGATGATACTGTGCTTGAGTAGTTCAGTGAAAGCTGGATCACTGCCAGATCCCTGGGTTTCTCTGTGGCTCTCTGACCACAGAAACAGTCATTTTGTCCCTTCTGTGGTCACAGCTGGGGCTTATGTGGACATTATCAATACCATCCTTACCCTCCCACCTATCAGGCTTGCCAACCTTTCATGAAAAGGTTGGCAAGCCTGATAGGTGGGTCACTGATTCCACTGAGGGCATGGGAGCCAGTCCTAACACACTGTCCCATCCAGTGCGCCTCCAGCTACCTCAGCCTGCAACCACTTTAGTGAGCCCTCTACCTAGAACGACTGCCTCATGAGTGGCAGGTTCAGGTACCACCTACCGTAATGTGCTGTAATCTCTTTCGACAAGTGGATGGTGCAGATTGGGCAGAGGGATTATGCCCTTCCATTTGTGGCAACTCCTCCATTTTATCACCGGCCCCAAAATGGATGAGGGAGAACTGTCTCATCAAGAAGTTGCAGACAACAGACGTAGGGTGTGGTTATTACCACTACTTTCTGGTGCTGAAGAAGGACAAAGGCCTCTGCCCTGTACTATACCTGCACTGCCTCAGCACCTTCCTGAAAAAGGGCAATTTAAGATGCTCATGTTCTGACTGCCCTGGTAACTGGATGATAGCGTTGGACTTCCAGGAGGCTTACATCCCAATCCTGCAGGCCTCCGGGCATTACCTGCGGTTCAGAGTAGGCCACAGGCATTTCCAGTTTGCTGTCCTTCCCTTCAGCCTCCTTGGTGTTAACGAAACTGATGGTGGGTGTAACACACCTTCGAAGTTCAGAGGTCCCAGTCTTCCCCTATCTTGGCACCTGGCTGTTGAAGGCAGGCTCATCCCAGGCTGTCCTCACCCACCTCCAGAGTATGACAAACCTCCTGCATTCAGTGGGATTCACTGTCAACATACTAGGTCACACCCGACTCATCTGAGCTAACCTGGAAAAGGTGCTGTTCCTCGCCTACCCCTCAGAGCACAGTCCAGGACTTTCGGGCCATGATCCTGACATTTCAACCTCTGTCCTGCATTTCGGGGAGACTGATTAAGAGGCTTCTGGTCTGATGGGCTCCTCTATCCTGCTGGTGAAGCTCACCTGATGTCATATGCAAGTTCTATAGTAGGTATTGAAGTTCCAGTGGGTGCTGCATCACGGAATATTCTCAGACCTGGTTCAGATTTTCAAGGAGAGTGTAAAAGGTCTACAGTGGACGCTAATGAACTGTGATTGCACCTGCAGCAGATCTCTCTCCCTTCCCCACTCAGATCGGACAGTGGTGACTGATGCATCGCTTCTGCCTTGTGGTCACAAACAGCATCTAATTCTGGAGGCGCTCCAAGGTTTTTCCAAGATCGCAGAGGAACCTGACTCGATCTGTTCACCACCACCAAGAATGTGCAGTGTCTGCTCATCTGCGTGTTGAAGTTTCCAAAGCAGCTTTTGCTTGGACACATTCTGCTTAGACTAATAACCTGGGACTCCTGTTTGCTTTTAAACCAGTACCTGCCACGAGTTGTCAAGATGATCAGGACCGACTGGACCCAAGTCATTGTAGTGGCTCTGGAGTGGGTAGTATCCAGAGCTCCTGCGCATGAGTATCTGTCCTCAGAATAGGCTGCCTCTTTGGGAGGACCTCCTGTTGCAGCAGCAGAGCTGGATCCTTCACCCAGACCTAGGCACAACCCACTTTTTTTTCCATGTAGATTAAGAAGTGACAATTGAATGCCTTTGATCTTCCTCCTGAGATTTGTGATGCCATCTTGGCAGCCAGGTGTCCCTCAACAAAAGACTATGGGGGGTCATTCTGACCCTGGCGGTAAAATCCGCCAGGGCCAACGACCGCGGGAGCACCGCCAACGCGGTCAGAAACGGAAAACCGGCGGTGTACCGCCGGTTTCCCGCTGCCCTGGGGAATCCTTCATGGCGGCGCAGCTTGCTGCGCCGCCATGGGGATTCCGACCCCCATACCGCCATCCTGTTCCTGGCGGTTTTGGCCGCCAGAAACAGAATGGCGGTATGGGGTGTTGTGGGGCCCCAATGGCATGGGCACTGCAGGGGCCCCCGTAACAGGGCCCCACAAAGATTTTCAGTGTCTGCCATGCAGACACTGAAAAACGCGACGGGTGCAACTGCACCCGTCGCACCCCTTCCACTCCGCCGGCTCCATTCGGAGCCGGCATCCTCATGGAAGGGTGTTTCCCGCTGGGTTGGCGGGCGGCCTTCTGGCGGTCGCCCGCCAGCCCAGTGGGAAACCCAGAATACCCGCGGCGATCTTTTGACCGCGCAGCGGTATTCTGGCGGTTCCAGCCAGGCCGGCGGCTTCTGCCGCCGGCCGGGGTCAGAATGACCCCCTATATGTGCTTGCTGTTGGTGACAGATTTGTGTTGACCCACTTTCTACCCCTATGTGGGAAGTTTTATTGTTTGTTGTCTTCAGCCTGGCAAGGTCTTGTCTTGGGCATCTTTAAAGGTTACCTTTTGGCCATATCGGCTTTTTTTGCTGTGACCGAATTAGTTGTCACTGTTTGTCACCCTTTGTTACATTTGGGGCTGCAACATTTGTGCCCCCTGCACCCCTCCCCAACCCCTTCCAGAATGCCCAATGATACTTTAATTTGGTCATAACCTTTCTCATGGGATCCCCCATTGAGCCCCTTGTCCACTTGAACTCCTCATTCCTAAGATGGCCTTCTCACTGGCCATTACATTGGCCAGGAGGGTCAGTGCGTTTCCAAATCTTTTAGTTAAGGTTCCGTACACTAGCTTCTACCCTTAATTGGTCCTTCAGACTCATGTCTCCTTCCTACCAAAGGTTGTGACCCCTTTTCACCTCTGCCAGATCATCACTGTGAGGCAATCGGGTGTACTATATGGCGTGGATGTGGGACCTTACTGTGTATTACACTACTAGCCCTTTAGCACCAGTCAGGCTTTGTTTGTTAAACCCTGGGTATCTGTGGCTCTGAGCAGTCAGGCTTACACAACGAAAGAAGGGTAAATCATTTAAATAGCACCAAAACAATTGAGGAAGGAATAATCTCAACACTCCAATACGACACCTGTTTTTAAAAATAGATTATTTTCTTTAATTAATTTTTATGGACACAAAAACAAAAAAGATCCACAGGAGAATTCCAGCGATACAGATTTTACAATAAATCAGGTCTTATCACCTTGAAAAAACATTGGCAAAACGACAAATCTGGTATGTGGTTACTTAGTTACTTTGGATGACCAACTCAAGCATGGAGCCAGACAGGGGTATCTGCAAGGTCAAACAAAACAGTTAGATCCTCAAAGAAAGCAGTCTTCAGTCCAGTTCTAACGTCTGTGGCTCCTTGCCATTAGCTTCTGTGGAGTGGTCCTGATGCAAAGGATACAGGATTCTGGAGATGCTGTGCAGCCGCTGAGGGTCTACCTCAGGCTGCACTTTAGACCACGGTCCTGGAGAAGTGATTCTGGCCACAGGAGTTTACGTCTCTCTAAGTCCTCTTCGGGTCAACAGAAGTCGAGATTCCATTGGCTATCAGTTGCCCAGCACAGGGGTTATCTTTTGGCAATAAATCTTTCTGAGTGATCAGACTGCACTCAATCTCCTGGGTCCAGCAGACTTGGGTGCAGCCTTTAAGCATCAGGTCCTGGTATTTTGGGCTGCGCAGGTGATTTGGTGAACTGGCCTATAAACTTGCCCCAGCAGGCTTCTGCTTTTGTGGCCCTGTACTGTGAACAGGAAGTCAGCAAACTGACTTTTGGACTTTCTATTTCTGGGTGGGCTAGGGGGGACGTCTTCTCCACGAGTACAACAGGCAGTCTTCCTTCACTAGCCCTTTGGGCAGCATGTGCAGTCCAGCCTCATCCTTTCAGGTTTGAGGGTCTACAGGGAAGTCCTCTCTAGGTCGATATCACATGGTGCAAAAACAATTAGCTGGAAACCTCTGCTGAGAGCAGGTTTCCAGCTAATTTTTTGGATGATCGGAGTAGTCGATGTCCATTATGGGCTGTGAAACCTCTCCAGGGCATTGTTGGCAGCCTCCAAGGCTTTGCTTTTTTGCTATAGGGGAGAGGCAGTGAACTAAATAGTGCCTTGGGGTATAATCTGCTCTAAACCACACCCTTTTGAGCCTCCACCCATGCTTACACAGTGGAAAATGTTCATAAGTTTGGAAGTCGCTGAACCTCTTCTTCTAGCCAAGCAAAATATGAGTTTTGGGTACCTGGGGTGCCCCTTGTATGCCTATAACTTCCTGTGATGTGTGGTATCTAGCTCTTTCAGAGTGCTCTATTCTGCCCACGTCCAAGATTTCAGACCCCTCGCTTGGTGAATGGAGCCAGGGTGTGGCTACCTCTGTGCTACACACCAACAGGAAAACCAGTTTGGCAACTGTTTTTTCCATCTCTGTTCCTGCTACCAGCCTGTCTTACTAATCAGTAGAGCAGCCCCTCGTGTCTGTGCACCATTTGCCTTTCAAAGGTGGCTTCCCCTTTGAAGCTTGCCTTTTGGGCCAACACCCCATGTGGCTTCCTGCCTAGAGGTGGTAACACCTCCAGTGGAAAGCCTCTATTTTTACATTTCCTGGGAGCTGTTCACGTGTCTCCCCAGGAAGTCAGAAACTGTCTTGTGGTCAGCCTTAGCATATGGTCACTGGAGAACTAGAATGCCAATTTTCTGAAAGTTTCAGGCGGCAAAAAGTTACGTTAATTTCAACTTGGGCATCGAGTGGGGTTAATGTAACGAGCTGTTTGATACCTTGAAGTACCAGCTTAGGTGGTCCTACTCAGAAGTTGGCACAGCTGAGTTGTCAGCATGTAACTCTGAACCTGCCTATGGGACTACTAGCCTCTCCCATATTAACAGTGACAATTGCTGTTTTTTAATGATAGAACATGTTAAACACAGTCTCTATGTTTTAATGTGCTGCACCCTGCTTCAGGTCTCGATAGGCCTGCTGTAGGGGTGACTTTAGTGCTTAACTTGTATTTTTTTAAAAAAGTGCCAGGGCGCCCATTAGGAAGCCACTGCATTTTGCACTGCCCCATTACCCCTGCCAGTGCTGCCAATGGTAGTACCAACACAACTACTAACCATCATACAGATGACAATTCAGACTATTTCAGGCCCCACAGCAGAAAGAAGGGTTTGGGTGGCAGGTATTTTTTCATGGTAAATTGAATTAATAAGCTGTTGTGCTCATCTCTAGATTAAACAAACAGCACCACCATGTGGCAGACTGTCATAAGTGCCAGTGTTGACAATTAAGTGGTCATGCCGAGCACTGGAAATCACTGGCGTAAATTAAGCATTGGGTGAGTTGCACATTAAAAATGGAGTTTGGGCTCTGCCATTGCCTTAAATGGCTATGTCAATTTAGCAGTTAAAACTGCTCTACCAGTCTGCTCTGGCTGTCTGGGAGACATGTTTTACTTTGACATACTTGAGGTGGTACAACTAGTGCTGCAGTCCACAAAAGACACCGCAAACTGCAGACCCTAGGTACCCCTGGTACCACATACTAGGGACTTAAAAGTAAGTTAAGCTGTGCTAACTGGGTATACGCCAATCAATCCTGCACCTCTTTAAGGGGCAGCGCATGCACTGATTAACAGGGCTCAGGGCATTTTGGAGCCATTACACCAGTGCCTAGTAGTCCAAATGAGTGCAAAAAGCCTGTTTCCTCACAATCGTGTTGCTGACGTTTTTCGCTCCTCTTCATCCTTCTAAGGAAGAGAAGCTGCACAATCTGGACCCAAAAAGGGCTCTGTCCTTTTACATTGATTGCAACAAGGATCACCGGGTGGACCATCAACTCTTTATCAGATTCACAGTGGCCAAAAAAGGAAATCAGTGCAGAAGACATCCATCTCTCAATGGATGGTAAAAAGCTGCAATGCACTAACTAAGAAGTCGACTCCTGAGGGCATGCAGGCCCATTCAACCACGGCCAAGGCTGCTGCTGCTGCTGCTGCTACTACATTTGCATGTGGGGTACCTGCCCTGAATATCTGCCATCCTGCTGTGTGGTCATCCCTCCACACAATCAAGAAGCACCACTGCTTCGACAGTCAGGTCTGTCGAGAAGGGCATTTTGCCAGTTCAGCCCTCCAGGATTCCCTTGTTTGAGCCAGTTCAGTCACAGCTCTGGAAAAGTATTGCTTGGGTATCTATTCTAAGGTGAGGAATCTACTGTTAGAAGTCTATCAGAAGTCTATTATGATCCATTATATTCAATGAGGATCGTAATACGGCGGGCGGGATATCCGCCACGTTTGTGATGGAGGAAACTCATTCATCAAGGTTGTAATAAGGCCCTATGTTTTGTTTGTACAAGGAGTTTGAGAAAGTGTCCTTTTGACACAGATGTAGCCTGTGGAAAAATATATCAAAATTCTTGGACAGCTATGCATATACAATTCCCATCTAGGCCGACATTAAACACAACGCTACATTAGTTACATATATATGAACAATAAGCACAGTGTCATAATATTAAACATATAATTGCGCTGCAGCATGAATCTATCTGGATTCACATGCTGTGCATTATTCCGCAATCTGGAATCATCTTTCCCTTCCTTTTTATTTTGCCGACATTCCCTGGCTGCTTCCACTCTGGCGGGGTCAGTGCAGCAAGCGGAGGCTGGCTTAATTCAATGAATTCAGTAAAAATTATCTTTTTACTATGTTTGAGCCATTTTAATTTTAACAATTAAAATGCCTCAAACATAGTAAAAAGCATATTTTTACTATTTTTGAGGCATTTTAATTGTTTTTAAGGTAGGTGGTGCACTTGGGTTTCATTGGCTGTGAGAAAGATCTCTGGGAGATAGAAACGCGTTGCCATTAAAATCCCGTTATCACAGAGAAACAAGCCTGTGGAGTGTGTTTATTTAGGTATCGGTGAGGGTGGTACCTGGAATCGTTTTTCATATATATTTATACATATATTTTTATCCTTTTGGTGCTGGGTCCCTCCATCATAACCCTAGACAGACACATGCAGGGGAAGCTCCATTGCCTTGTTGCTCTCTTCAGATTTTTTGCCCGCTGTTGGGTCTGAAGGTAGCTGCTGGACCGACAGGAGAAGCAGCAGGGTTTCTTCCTTTTTATTTTTTAAGGGAATCAAGGAAGAACGGGCGGAAGTGATGAAACTCCATCAGACACTGAAGGTAACCAAAAATGATCACAGGTTTTATACTGTATACTGAAGATCTTTGGGTTTTCAACCATAACAGACCACGAGGTCCTTCGACCTCATGGCCCACAAATGGTAGTAGGACACACACCATTCAAATTCTGCCCAAAATGCCACCATGTTTACACAGAAAGAAAGCCATTAACTTGTGCCTACCTTAGGCCCACACGAGGGATTACCCTGACACCTTTGTTTCAGCCAAAAACACTCACCATGGCACATGTGCATGGACGGATTCCTAGAGCAGGCAGGATGTACGGTGATGCAGAAATTGCGCAGCTGTAAGGTGCCGAAGAAGCCGCTACAACCAAAACCCAGAGACAGAAGGTACAGAGTACGGCGCTAAGGGGGTGGGGCTCCAAAACCAACAGGCTACTTCAAGAACATATAGGTCAAATACAGGCACCGCTACTCTAAAGAACCCCTTATATCGAAACAGGGATACTGCAGGAAGCAAAGCCTCTAAATCGGCTCGGAGGGCATGGGAGGGAGAGGTCTCCCTGCAAGAGGGGAAAAAGTGATGCTGAAAATATGAGGATCCTTGAAGTCGAAACGGAAGCCTTAATCAAAAGGGGGGGGGGGGGGAGGGAATTTACCCCTGAATGAGATACAAGAGCATGCTCTGGCCTTAAAAAGAAAAAGAAAAAAACACTATTCGAGGCTGAAGAGCTAGATTTCCCATCAGTGCTGGAGCCGGCAAAAGAACAGGAAGCCTCCTTCCACTTCAAAGAGGAATTAGATGAAAGCCCCTACCAGGTGGGGATGTTTGAGGCAGAAACCTCAAAGACCGGCCAGATGTCAACATACCAGAGAAAGGTGTGGAGACACCTTGTGAAGCCTCACCCCCAGCCAATGTGCAACACATTAGTGAAACCTATGACGTCAAACTTGGGGAGGAGCAAGGGAAGTAGTGCCTCCTACTTGAAACCCTACTGCCATTATAACAAGGAAGCCAGTTCCTCCCAATGTTCCTGAGCATGTTGTCCAGGAAAGAGAAGACCCCAAAACATCTGCTGCATCGAAGGTGGTCACTTCTTGCATGGAAAGCATGTACAAGCATTCAATACGGGACCCTGCACACATCAAGGGATCAGTTGCTGCTGATTCCATTGTTTACCTGGCACACAAGAATGCCACCTCACTGGCACCAGTGTGCCCACCACTCAATAGAGAATGCAAGCAGTTGGACATGATGGGCAGGAAAAGGGCACACTCCTCCTTGCGAGTACCTGGGTTCTAGCAAAAGTTCCTGGCAACTGTGATGAATGTTGTGTTTGCCGGGGAGTCCCTCTGTGGATCAGCAGAGTTTAATAACCATCAACCTCACAAACATTCTTCACTACACAATAACCTAGCCACAGCACAGCATCACAGTGGCAATATACTTGAGAACAGAGGCTGCCCTTTAAAGGGGGGGGGGGGTGTGTGGAAGAGGCGCACACTGTGAGGCGCTGCCCACACCAGCAAGTAACTCCTCGGAGCACCACACTGCGCTCAACACCAATAGAGAGGCAGATTTGAAATATTCCTCTGGGAATCCTTTCAGGCTACTCCTTCTTCCGGATACTCCACATAATCTGACACAAATATTGCATAGGATTCCTAAAACCACGTCCCAGCTTCCAACCACAACGAGACGCCAAAGCAAGAATGACACCATACACTTAATAAAGGAATCCACTGTCCTTTTGCGAAAAAGAGCTATAGGAACGGTACCACTGTCGGAGAAGGCACAAGATGTGTACTCATCCTAATTCTTGATGACAAAACCAGACTGTCCTAAAGGCCTGTCCAGGATCTCAGGGCCCTGCATAGATGTATCAAGACACAAAGGTTTTGTTTGACAACACTACAAGAATTCATCCCACTCATCAGAAAGGGGGACTGCTTGACCCTAATCCGCATTGTACTGTGATGGGCTAGACAAGCATGGCTGTCCGAGCTTGTAGAGCTGGTGCAGGGAAATGTAATGCTGCTATCAACGGTAGCAGGACGCTCTAACCATGCAGCAAGGAGGTGTTCCACCTGGAATCAAAAACACTCAGCTTGGCAGCATGACTTCTGATAATATAGTGTGGACACCTCAAGCTGCCCAAAAGAACAATGGAGGGTCTCCAAGAAGTGAAAAGACCGACAACATGCAGGTGTTACTCCAAAACATGGCATAGATTTAGAAAATGCTGCACAGAAGACAATGTACAGACTGAGGTGGAGGACATCACAGTCCTAAAATTCCTCATGCGCCTAATAGACAAGCATCTTTCCTATGCAACACTGAAGGTACATCAGGAAGCTGTTGTATCGTACTCCAGAGATGTCGTAGGAAGGAGGGTCTTTAAAACACTGGTGGACAAAAAGGGCCTATGTGGGGCAAAAAGACTAGAACCACCTATAGCAGCTCCCACTCCCACAGTGAACCTCAACTTGGTTCTCACTCAACTGAGGAAGCCAACCTTTGATACTATGCCTAGCTCAGAACTCCAATTTCGACCTGGTAGTCATAACATCCGGGCACAGGGCTAGCGAACTGCAGGCACTAACAATGTAGGAACCATATATCCTAGTAAACAAGGACAAAATAGTAATGAGAACTAATTCCATTTTTTTACACAAAAAAAGTGACAACCTACTTCCATGTCGACCAAGCAGTACACCTTCTGGGTTTTTCCAGCACCCCAAACAGCAAGCAGAAAACACTACATGATGTCAGGAGGGCTGTGATGTACTACATGCATGGAACAAAAGTGATGAGGAAAACCAACCAAGTCTTTGTCTTTCACCCTGGCAAATTAGGGGGTCGCCAATGACTTAAGCAACCACAGCAAGGTGGATAGTTCAGCCAATATAAAGGTCTGTCGGCAGAAGGTGTGGCACTGGAGAAAAGACCAGTGGCACACTCCAAAAAGAAGAAAAGGGCAACACTGGCCTTCACAGCTAGTGTGTGTCTCAACATCTACATGGGTGCCACATGATCTGGAGCACACACCTTTGCTTAACATTACTGTCTGCATCCAAGCAAGCAAGGAGGCACAAATGAGTCAGATTACTCAAATATCTGTGTGCAAGTATGAATTCATTCTCTACCCAACATCCCACAGGACACTGATACACAATCAATGCACAGAATGTAAATCCAGAAACATTCACACTACAAAACAAAATGTTTACTTACCTGTAGGAGTAGTTTTGCTGCTTGAAGACTTTCTGGATTCACGTACGACCCTACCACCTCTGCCACAATACCTCAAATACGAGTATGGAAAATTGCAACAAGGAGAGGAGACAGTCACTCAAATAAGATGGAAGCTACAACCATAAGGACGGTGGAGAAAAGAATCTGAAGAAGCAACCACTCAATGCGGTGTCCAGGGTATATATCTGATGCCCACAGAGAGGGACACTGTCCCAAATGGTCGCCGACAACACCCACTCAGAGAGGAGACAGACAATGCTGGGTCCAACGACCAGGTGGTGAAATAATGCACAACATGTGAATCCAGAAAGACTAAGTTGCAAAACGACTCCTACAGGTAAGTAACTATTTTCTTCTATAAGACAAGCTGTTGCCAAGGGCTTAAGTCGTAAAATACTCAATATTGTGTATATGCACAACACTGGTTAACACTAATTTCTGTGGGTGCACATTAACTCCCTGCATTATTTCCTCAAGCGACGCATCAACACTGTTACCCTGTTTTTAGAGGCAAGTCTTTGCAGATTTTTAGATCTCACTGACCTTAATCACTTTATTCTGGATGTCTCTATCCTTCTTTAACAGGAAGACCTGTTGAATAGAGACCAATAAAATTGGACATAGTTTGGCCCCAATAAATAAATCTGCATAGCTGATAGTTAAATCATGTTGTGCCTCTTGGCCAGAGATTGATGGTGTTACTTTCTTGTGTTTCACATTATCTTACACACACTGCTTTCCTGACATCACGTTCATCTGTACTTGTAGATTTTCTCTCACATAGTCTTGCAGTCAGGGATAAGTTTCTTGCTGCCCAGATTCACATATTACAAATAAATCATTTTGAGTTTCAGTTATAAAGCTTCAGTGTGAATTTAAAGTTACTAACAACATTTTTGTCTTTGTTTGCTAGGGACACCCATGCCTTTCAAAAAGAGCAAGAACCCAATCAAATGAAACCATCCGGTGAGCTTTCATTTTACCAATATTTGTGTATTGGTTTTTTATTTATGAATTGTATCACACACCCATTCTGTATGTGAGAACATTTGCACAGCTTCCTGCCATGATGTCAGCCATTTTATCTGGGGCAGGTGTATCACTGGCCATCAAGTGAGAGAAAAAGGAAGCCTTGAAGTTTTTCCTGAGAAACTGAGTGTCCATAGGGGGGGAGGTGAGAGGGTTTGGGTGGTGTGTATGCGTTATTTGAAATTTTAGAGAGGAACTTTCATGTTCACTGCCCAAAGAGATTGTATACAAGAATTTCAGGTTGCAGATGTAGTGAAGGGCACTGCTGGACACATCAGTGGTAATTTTGCTGCAGACAAAATGAGTGTTTGTACCAGAGAGGCACATGTACATGATGTTGGTTACCTTCACGTTTCTCATATTCGTGTTGAGAAAAGGGCATTTCTGTCATAACTGGAACTACTGTATAACTATTTTTTCTCTGGAGTACAGTTATCCCATATAATTTATTTACTTGCTGGTGCCAATCAGCTGTGTATTCTGGCAAACTGCAATAGACCGCTTTTGAATAATCCTAATTGGCATTGATGTTGCTGCCAACAACAGTAGCGTGAAGCCCTGAGACAGTGTGGCAGACAAATCTTCTGTGACGTCTCAGGTGAAGAAAAGCTCCCTAGGTTACTTTGTTCCCTTGGGATAAGAAACTCAGCTGTTTACTAGTGTCTTGAGCCCCCACTGATTTTTGAAGAAAGAGTTTTTAAAGGGTGAAAGGCTGGATGTGATTGGAAATGTGATGTGTGAGTAGAAGGACAGCCTTTGGTTGTGGAGTAATTTCGAGTATTCAGATCTTTGAGCACTTGGGTAAATTTATCTTATAAGTCGTATACTTCCAGGCAGATTTTGATACAATCAGCATAGCCTGGAATGGGATGCGGACTCATGAAGAGGCTTGTGATTGGAGCATGTGCATGGAGAAGTGATGGAGCTGGCGGACCGGCTCTCGTATCTAAAATAGGTTGAGATGAGTCTAGTTTCAGTCAATCAAGAAGATCCCCTCTTACAAGTGTGAATTACATGACTATTGAGGATAACTGAGTTTTAATCTAAAACTTTGATATGATAGTTATAGCTAAAATGTTTGGTGACATATGGCTTTTGCATTGTGAAAGAATCTGTACATTTCAGTGTTATATTTGTTATTAGAACATTGGAATGTTGCTAGCTCCATTGAAAACAATGGAGTGCTGCGGGCTTTTACTGGCCGGTAAAAGCCCGCAGCGCCAACATTCCAATGTTCGCTTTGTTCACAGCAACAGCTGTGAACAAAGCCTCACGGAGCCCGAGGGTATTTTAATCCCCTCGGGCTCCGTGAACATTTTTTTTTTTTTTAATAGAACATTCTGCCCTGAGTGGCAGAATGTTCTAATAGCCTTAGAACCCGCCGTAGCGGGCTCTACCGGCTATTAAAGTCCCTCTCCCTTGTTAAATGCCCTCGCCTTCGGCTCGGGCATTTAACGCGGGGAGCGGGCCTTTAATAGCTGGTAGAGCCCGCTACGGCGGGTTCTAAGGCTATAATAAAATATCTATTCACAATAAGCATGAGAATGCCGTTCATGACGAAAGTGAACTGTTTAAAAATCTAAACATCCACTTTTCATCGAAGTCCAATTCGCCAGATAATTTAGGGTTGAAAATGACCAGTGATTCATTATCTTACTTTCTCCTCCAGCTCCTAAGTTACCTGCCTGGGACTCTCCTTACCCCCCTTTCCTTTCTAGAATGTATGGACTTTTCATCTGACTAATTCTCATCACAAAACATTTTGTGATAGTTGTTTGAATCGATTCCTTCGATTTGGGGACTTTGGCAAAGTTCTGCTTCGCATGACTGAACAGCAAGGAGCAGACCTCTCACCTGTGTTTTTTGTAGGATAATGTGAAAATGACTGGGAGATCAAGTTTACTTTAGATGACTTTGAAGCTAATGTATTCCTAACTACAGAAACGCAAATATAGGGGAATTTCCTACTAGGAGTATGGATTTCCACAGTAACTAATTCAACTCACAAAAGTTTTGTCTAAAGTGCTAATAATTGGGAGAAGGGCAAATCCTGGCCAAATGTATTTCTTTCTCATCTATTGAACAATATTGAGCTGGGATCCTTACACCGTAGCCCTTTCCAGAGACCCATTGTTTTTCAAGGTGTTTTTACCCCAGGTGTTACTCTTACCCAGACGTCCCAAGTGTGGCAATCTTCAGAAACAAAAGGGAGCAAAATGTGGACAATGTGTTTGGCACTTCTTTAAAAAAAAAAAAAAAAAAAAAAGCAAATTACTGATCCAAACCATTTCTCTCCTACACCCCTAATAAAGCATTTAAAAAATAATCTTCGAATTGTTGGGAAGCCACATCTGCCAAGAAATATTTTGGCTGTGTATTGGATTCTGAGAGGATCAATGACATTGATAGTCACACTTCCAGAAACTGCAGAAAATATATAAATATATATATGTATATATGTGTATATATATATATATATATATATATATATATATATATATATATATATATATATATATATATATATAAAATATATGGATAAACCTTAGCGAGGGTTCCATTCCATACTATACAATTAATACACATCATAGGAAAAAATCCAAACAAGAAGTATATTGCATAGCTAAAACAACAGAGGACAGAAACCGTGGTGGACACTACAACGAAGAATTACAAATTCTGTAATTGAGGCTTGAAGAGGCCCTCATAAACTGAAAGAATATGAAGTTTAGATACAATCTTCTCAATTGCTACCAAAGACTAAGAGAAATCCTGATGAGCAAAGCCTACCTGGGGGAAGACTTATGAAATGCACACGATGCAGACGCCATGGGTATTTGACTTCGATATTTTTTTTGCCACAGGAAGGACACTCCACAATCTGAAGACACTCTGACTGTAAAAGATATTAAATTTCAGTCGGGAAATGGTGAAAAATCTCTCTAGTCCTAAGGGACGTTGAGTAGGTTGGTTAGATCACGTTCAAATTTTGTGAGAAAAAACAGAGCTCAGTGCTTCAGGATCCTGGTGCCAAGAGTCGGAAAAATGAACTGTTCTAGTTGTCACTGCCAATGCATGATGGGACAGTGGTGTAAGGAATGAGGACCTTAAAGGGACGGAGCCAGTTTTAATGTTCTACATGTGTAGCCTATGTGCTAGCATTGCCATACATTTACCTTTTATTTTTTCCTTTTTAAAAAGTGGTTTGTTACTGATATTTTTTGTCACTTTGGATACAGTGACTATATTAATATATTTGGACATATTTTTAAAAATCAAATGTAAATGCAATAAGGCTATTTCTATCCATTTTTTTTTTTTACTACAAAGTCTGTTTTCTATGTGTATGCACTTTTTCCCTTCAAAAGACTCTTCCATGAATATAGATAAATATTTTGCAAAGTGCTCTGGGATCCTGCACGTAGGCAGGCAATATATAATTTCCTAGCTTTCATAACGTAAAGGTTCAATTCTATTAAGGACAAGAAGGCAAGGGTTATGCTTTCTTCGCTTTATTGACAATAGCAGCCATTTAAAACCAACAAAACAAACTTCAAATTCCATCGGGGAATAAATTTCAACATATGTAAGCCAGTCAGAATGTCCTTAGTCCATTATGGGTCCTCGTCGGCACTGTCCCTTCCTCTTTCTTCGCACAACAAGCAATGGGAGGTTAACTTCTGCTTGCCTGAATCATTTCCTGTGAAAAGAGGGAAATGGTATGAATGTTCTGTTCCTATGAGCTTAGTAAACAGAGAAAAGAAAGAGGTAGTAGTGGTATAACGTGTACAGCTCTTAACTCCCGCACTTGGCACACTACAGGCCCGGTGATAGACACCAATTGACATCCAGTACAGTACATGTAATTCTTAGCATACAAAATGACACTTTATCAAATCTTTACAGTGGAATCAATTGGCCGCTTTATTAGTGTGGACAAGCGATCGTGTGACTGCCTCAATGTTAACATATTTACAGGTTATGCAGTTCGGTCAAGGATCAACAAGCGTTTAGTACAAATGTCAAATAACTTTTGTCTTGTGCATTCTTTAGTTATCAACCCTTACACGTCTAAGTTCTCCATTTGACAATTTGTCATGCGTTCCATTGTCCTCTGAATTTAGCAGTCCCATTTTCCTTTTATGGAGAAGGCTCTCACCGACAGTGTTTGTTTTACCAGTGTTGTTTATTTGGGGGTAGCCTTCAGTTCTTGGAAATAGGCCCAACTCGCTACCTGGCGTGCTAAATGCCCTGCCATCCGATATGGCGGTTCTGGGCTGCGAGTGCCGTGTTCCGCTTAGCCCCCTTACTTTGCCATCTTACACCCTGCCGTGAGGCATCCCAAGGTGTGTGGCTTTTGTCCGCACACCCCCTTACTAGGTGTGTCCACCAATGATTTTTTGGTAAAACTTTCGCTGTCTTCCGCCACGCTGCCAGTGAGGCTTACGTCTCCTGGCAACTCCCCCTTCGTGTTTTTTTTTTTTCATTTTTATGCCAGACTAGCCGCTAGGTTGGACCAAAAGATGGTCAACCCTTCCTCTGATAAATGTACGCCGTCCGGCGCATAGAGCTCTGGTCTCCTCAGGTGGATCAGGCCATGCCGGATGCTTTCCCACCCGTTGTATTTGCAGTACTTGGCGACTGCCAGGTTTAGCTTTCTCCTGGAGTTATCCACTGCACTATCTGAAGTTGCCCCACGCCACCTGATCCGGGGGATTAGCTCTGACCAAATGATGGTGGTGTGTCCTAGCCGCCTGGCGATGCTCCACAGGACCTCTTTTATGTTGTTGAGGAGTGTCTTCCTCCCCAACGTGGTCAGGTCGTTGCCCCCCAGGTGGATGATAATGGCGTCCGGGTGTTCTTGGGCGGATTCGATAATTTTTCCAATTGCAGCCTGGAGCTGTGCCCATCTCATGCCTGGAAATCCCCACCACCGTATCCTGTTTGCTGGTCTGTCCTTTGGGTGCGACCTTCCGTTCCGTTTCCACCATGCCTCCAGTCTGGAAACAAATGAGTGCCCTATGATCCATGTGACCTTGGGGGGTGCCCCCGCCCCTGGAATGACAAGATACCGTCACAATAGGTGAGGCCGAATGTAACTTTTGAAGGCGTTGGAACGCCATCTACCAACTGCTTTGATTGCGTTTGCTTCAAGCCCCAGTGCGGCTGCGGTGGTGGCTGCCCCGATGCGAAATGAATGGGCACTAAAATCCGCCGCTGGGAAACCTTCCCTCCCTAGGGCTTTCCGCATGACCGCGGTGAACTGGAACCTGCTCAGGTTGTCCCCGTTGGCATGTTTGAACAGGGGGCCTGGTCCGGCCGGGCGAGCCCGCAAATACTCTCCTATGCTGACCACTGGGCAGTACTTTGGTTGGTTTATGCGCTTTAATCTGATGCTAGTGCCCTGGCCTGCTTGGTCCGTTTTGGATCGTCTCAGGGTTAGCCGTACCTCTTCTGGTTCTAGATGGCAGTCCCCGATCTGTAAGCATGACTTGTCCCCTGAGAGCTTGGCGGCTGCCGCCAGCTCGCCCACCCTGAAAGCCCCAAAGAACGCTGTGGTGAAGGCTGCCCTGAAAAGAAGCTGCTCGTACCGGTCCTCCGCTACGAGCTGCAGGGAATTTATTAGCTTAGTTAGTTTGCTGAAATCAATGGGGCGTCTGGTGTCTTTTCTGCACCCCTCTAGACGTTTCCAGCCTTTCATGGCTGTTTTTATATAGTGCGAGCCGGTGGGCTCCAATCCCAACTGTAATTTTGAATGGTGGGCGACCGCCGCAAGGTGTGCTTGTGCCCAGGACTTGGTTTTTCCCTGTTCGAATGCCCAGAGGATGAAATGCTCTGCTGCTCGCCTGGTTTCTGCGGCGTTGGTTAATGATTCTAAGCCCCCCATGTCCATAAAAACCTTGGTATACTTATCATACCTCCGCTGGGTTTCAGGCGTGAAAGCGCTCTTTACTAGAACGGACAGGTCTGCTCTGCCAGATCCCATAGCTCTACTGGGAAGGTGGTCATCCTGTGGTTTGCCTCTGGAGCGAGTTTCCTGAACCTGTCCATCTGAGAACGAGAAAGGGCGTCCGCACGTGGGTTCTTTGCGACCTCTACATGCCTTGCCCTGATGTCCAGGTTGTTTCTCAACTGGATGGAAACTAAACGCCTAAGCAATCTCAAGGTGTTGTGGCAAGATGCCGATCCCTTGTTAATTGCCATGACCACTCCTAGGTTGTCTGACCACAGGGTTATTTTCAATTTTTTTTAGCTGAGATTTCCATATTGTTAGTGCGACTATTATGGGGAATAGCTCTAGGAAGGTGATGTTCTTGGTGATCCCTAGCTCCAACCACCTGCGTGGCCATTTTGCCGCACACCACTCCTTCCCCAGGATGGCCCCGAAACCACAGCCGCCTGCGGCGTCTGTAAATAGAGATCTCTCCCTGGCAACCACCCAGCCTTTTCTCCATATGAGCTGGCCGTTGAATTCCTCCAAAAAGGAGTCCCACATGGCGAGGTCTCTTTTGACCCCGCTTCCCAGTCTCACGTGATGGTGTTTCTCACGCAGCCCTGCTGTCAACCGGCTCAGGCGCCTGGCGAACACCCTGCCTGTTGGGATAACTCTTGTGGCGAAATTGAGTTTGCCCACCATGCTCTGCAACTCGCCTAGGGTTGCTTTCTGTCTGCCCAGCATGGCCCTGATGTCTGCCTTTAGCTTAGTTACTTTTTCGCGCGGCAGCCTGGATGTGCCTGTGACCGTGTCTAATTCTATGCCCAGGAATACAAGTGAGGTGGTGGGCCCCACTGTCTTGTCTTCTGCTAGGGGAACTCCCAATTCTTCAGTTAGTGTTTGGAATGCTCCCAGTAGGCTGGCGCATGTGGTTTCCTCCGCCCCGCCTATGAATAGGAAATCATCCAAGTAGTGCATTTTTCCCCCTGCTGGGTGCCTGTTGTGGAGTGCCCATTCTAAAAATGTGCTGAACCGCTCGAAATATGCGCACGCAATGGAGCAGCCCATTGGCATTGCTTTATCTATGAATGTCTGCCCCTCGTGTTGGAAACCTAGCAGGTGGAAACTGTCCGGGTGCACTGGCAGGAGCCGGAAGGCGGATTCAATGTCAGCCTTCGCCAGGAGTGCCCGCTTGCCTGTTGTCCTGATTATGTCTATTGCGTCGTCTAGCGTGGCGTAGCCCACTGTGCACGCTTCTACTGGGATTGCATCGTTTACTGATGTGCCCTCTGGGAAAGAGAGGTGGTGTATTAGTCTGAACTGACCAGGTTCTTTCTTTGGCACCACCCCTAGTGGTGAGACAATTAGGTCTGTAGGGAAAGGGGGGGGGAAAGAGGGCCCTCGATGCGCCCCAACTTCAATTCTTTGCTGATTTTTTGCCGGATAACCAGGGGATGCTCAGCGGCTGATTTCAAGTTCTTTGTGGTCCCCCCAGCTATCTGCCCCGTTATTGGGATAGGGAAACCTTCCTCAAAACCCTTCACAAGCGTGATTGCGTCGCATTTGTTGTGGTATGCGTTGGCTAGCTTCCTCAGGGTGGTTGTATTGATTGGTGATTTGGCTAATTTGAAATTCAACTGGTTGGTCAGCGCTCTGAGGGGGGGGGGGTGGTCATTAATGCTTCTTTTTCCTATCTTTTTTGTCTGACTTGTGTCTGCTCTTTCTACAAGTGGAAGCTGGGTGATCCCCCCCGCAGGTGGAGCAGCAGTGTTTAAATATGCAGTTCTGCCCCCAGGAACACTCCTCTGTGTCAAATTTCCAACATATGGCCTGTGATCCCTTTTCGCCTTGTGGTTTCGCGCTATGCCAGGTTCTATTCTTCTGGGGCGCTTTAAATTTCTCGTGTCTCCCTTTGCTAAAGCCATTCCGAAAGGGCTGGTCCCCTCTTCCCGCCCATGCGTTAACTTCCCTTGCGACCATCATTTTGTGGATGTAGCTCGATACATCCTCCTGGTTCCACTCCATTTCTGGGTGGGCTTGCATTTTTAGTCTAAAACTTTTATCGTATTCTAGCCAGGCATCCCCGGGGAATTGGCGATGTGCCTCGTGAATCTTGGATTCGTAAAGCCAGAGGTCCGCTGCGCAGTGAGGGAATTTCTCTACTATGACGCAGGCCATTATCCTAAATGCATCTAGCCAGTTCTCAAAGTTTCTCTCTTTTCTAGCCCTCTTCCTTTCTCTTCTATCATCGTCTTTCTTATCGCATACCGTGAGGTCTATGCCCTCCAGCTGGATTTCTAGCAGTGTAAAAATATCTATGAACTCTTTTCGCCATATTCTTTCTTTCACTGGGAATGGGATAGCAGTCGCAAGGCCTGCTGCTTTGGTTGTCATGGAGGCGGGGCCCAATGAGGGCCTTGCGTATGATTCAGGTGGGTTACCTGTATTGGGCGCAGTGGTTCTCGCTGGCGCTCCCCAAGCCGACAAGGGATCGCTTGGGGCGGGGGGCTCTACTGTATTTATTGGGGTGTTTGGATGTCTGCCCATGGGTTGGGTCCTGTCTACATTTGACCCTGCCCCGTCCCCCCGCAACAGCAGTGGCGCCAGTGACTTAAAACATTCTTTGATAATTGCGCTTATATGCTCACCCTCTGCTGGTGCGCTCGTTCCGCCCTCCGTCTGTGACGCCGCTGCCTCGACCTCTGCGTTCTGGATCACGACCCTTGCTTTCTTGGTTGGGTTGCTTGCTTGCTTCCCCTCCGCTCTTCGCCGCCTGCTTGGTTTCTGTGGTGGGAGAGCTGCTCTCTCCGGTGTCTTCTCCGGCGGCGATGTGGTGTCCTCCATGCGCTCAGTGGGTTCCCTGATCTTGTCCTCCATCTTGGCGCGAAGCCAATCATTGCCTTGCTTCAGCGCTTCTGCCCTCATGTGCGCTATCATGCTTTCCAAATCGTCCTGCTGCTCTGCTGCGTGGTCCTCCTCCATTTCGCTTAACTCAGGTCGAACAGATATGTGCCGGTTTTGGCCCCGGGCTGGGATTCAGCTAATTACTACTTCTTCGCGTTGCCTTGATACTGGGAAAGTGAGTGCTCGTGCTGCAGGGTCGCGTTGCGCTTGTGCGCGGTCCCCTGCAGGTCCTGAAGAGTAAATTTGCCGAGTTTTCCGGCTCCTGGCGTTGTTGTTAGTGCTTGCCGGCACGCTGGGGGTGTGTCCGCTTTTCCGGCTCCTGGCGTTGCTATAGTGATTGCTGGCACGCTGGGGGTGTGATCTTGCCGCTGAGCTAACGCTCCTTGAGCCCGGGGTTGCGTCGCGTTAATACACGCGGTCCCCCGAGGCGAAGGTATTGCTATGTAGTGAGAGCCGTGCGCTCTCTGCCAGCCCAAACCGCTTTGAGTCGCGGGTAACCGGTCCTCCTGCTGCCGCTTCGGCCGAAACCGCTTCCGGGGTCGCGTTGCAGTTGCGAACGCTGTCCCCCAATGCAATGCTCTTGGTGCCGGGCCGTGCGCTCTCCGCCGGCCTGAACCACTCTGTTCAGGGGTCGCGTCGCGACGCGTGGTCTCCCTATGCGATGGTGCGCGCTGAGCGCACGGTGCCGGCTCTGCTCGAGTCTGGCCGGGGACGCGTCACGTACCATGGTGGGTCCTAGGTTCCCCCCAATGCCACACAGCGATGGCGAAGTCCTTCGATGCGAGCCGCGCGCTTGTTGGCGGCTCGGTCGCAACTGCCCAGGGTCGTGTCGCGTTAAAAAACGCGGTCCCCCACGCAGTTGCTGGCGCTGTTCGATAGCGCCGTGCGGTCGGTCCGGCTCGGACTAGCCACCCACCGGGCGTCGCGTCGCGCTGCTGGCGCGGTCCGCCTCGGCAGGGACTCTGGGGTGTAAATGTACCGATTGCCGTGGGCTACGGTCTGGACGAGGACGCCGGATCTGGGAAGCGAACCCGCGGTGCAACCTTCGTCCGACTGGCAGAGTTGCGCTGATCCTCGTGGAAAGCAGGTAAGGGGGGGGGGGTGTAACGGCTGCAAGTCACCTCGATGCTTCTTTCTTTGGTGGCGCGCGTCGTCCTGGCCCAGCTGGTCCTGAATTTGGGAGGACCTGTAGGACGCGCTCCTTAAATCCCCAATCTTGACCCCCCCCCTCGCCTCCCTAGGAAGGTTTCATTGGGGGGTTTGAAAGTTGCAACCCCCCTGCTATTGGAGGGGTCGTACCTGGCCCACTCCCCACTTTATGGTCATCCTGGGGGGTAAGGGGGGTGCGACGCTCCTTTGTTGGGCGCGCCCTCCCCAAACCGGTTAGACCGGTCCCTTTCGGGCCAAGGCGGCCGTTAAGGCGCCGGCCCTTCATGCCCCCTGCGGGGGCGGCCTCTGCACTTCCTAGAGTATGTACAATAAATTTAAATTTGTAAAGACAAGCAACTCCACAGGTGAAAAGCAGTAAGCTACCAAAATAGTGCCAAAAAGAATGTGAGAAAAAATCCGGAGGGGATAGTCGATCTACTACCCTCGGGGGGGGGGGGGATTAATCCTTGCCTCCGTCTCCTTAATAGAATTCAAACTTCCTGTTATCAAAGCTAGGATATTTTACGTCAGGACTGGAGGTGAGGAGTATGCTTGTTCAAACCTTATTTACCATTAAGAATGCCGTAGAATGAAATGATTTAAAGTAGCAGCTCTTAAAACATGAGTCTGAAGACCAGTCTGCTGCATTCATGATATCTTCTAAACAAGCTCCCAATGAAAAAGCCTAAAAAGTCATTGCCCCTCCGGTGAAATGAGCTCCAAACACTTTAGTATTAATGCCAGCTTCCTGCATGGCCCACTAAACCCACCTGGCAATAGTTGGAGAAGAGACTGTTTTGTGAGGCTTCATAAGGGCAATAAGAAGTTGCCGTTCCCCAGGGGGATGGAGTTTCTTAGTCATAGATTCATACGATTTAAGGCATCTAAAAAAATAGGATTTGAGGGAAGTCTGACAAACTGGGTAGGGGATTTAGAATTGTGTTTTGTTTTCCCAGAACTGTGGGAAGTTATCCCTTCCGGAGTAAAAACCAGTCCAGTGATATCCAAAGCATTGATGTCTGAGAGTCTTCTACAAGAGATCAAGCACAAGAAGGATGCCAGCTTAGCCGACAATTTATTTCCAGAAAGATGCCTCTTGGCCAAGAGAGAAAAAGATTAAGGAGTACATTCACGTCCCAAACGACAGAATATTGAGGTGCAGGGGGAGTAGAGTCAACCTCCCTGCAGGAGTTTCCGGGTTAGCTGGTATTCTCCCACCGGATGTCCATCTATCTGGGAATGTCCCGCCAAAAGCGCCAAACAAAGGGTATTAATCTGTCTGTTAGCCAGACCTCCTGAAGCTAGAGAGGCGAGGACATTTAAGATCTGGACAATGGAGGTCCCCATGGGATCCATGTTTTCATTGACGACACCAACCTGATCGATGTCTTTCAATTGTGCTTACCTGCCCAGGCCTTGGAGAGAAGGTCCGTAGCTTGGTGCGAAAGTCCTGGGACATGCCAACATCCCGGGAATCCTCCATTCCATGAGACTCAACAACCCTCCAGGACCAGATGGTGTGGGTTCCCAGAGGGATCCCGAAGCAGAGTTGGAAACGGTGGTAAACGGATTGGAGAATCCCAGGAAAGTTCCATCAGAACTGGAAACCACACTTGAGATCTCCAAAGAGAGGTAATTACTACATTTGCCCGTTGGTGAAGCACTTGGGTCGAGATCTGCATTATCGTCGTGAAGGGGGGAAAAGCGTAACCTTTCTCCTTCTCTCAATCTTGCTGGAATGCATCCGTAGCTTGAGTACCTGTCCAGTTGATGAGCCACACAGGACATAGAAGGAACTGTGCCAGCCTGCCCCACCAGCCTTATGTTGGAAACGGGGATCACACTCGCTGTGAGAGACTCCTTGCTGGTGTCTGCCTCGATCCTTCTCTGGAACCCCAGTGTCTAGGGTACCCGCGGTGGGATAAAGCCCCTGACCCTGGAGTGATCTTGATATTGCCCTGCCTAGAGGCCGAGTCTTGGGAAGAGGTCCGTTTCTGCCCATGACCAGCCGAGCACCCCATACCACAGCCAGCTTGGTGAAAACCCGAGGGGTAAAAATCTTCTTGATCGAGGACTGAGTCTTTTATAAAAAGTTGAAAGTGGTAATAAACTTGCTAAGCTCTTTACTAAAGGGCTCACCAAAAAGGCCTCTCTGCGCCACTGAGCCTGCCTCGAAGATAGCCAGGTCCCCCCATTTGGTTTTGATTAACAGTGACCTTGTCCATTCCGTAGAAATGGCACATTTGGCATTGCAAAGGAAAATTATAGCCCTTTGCGCCCATCCCGAAAGGGTTTCTAGGAACGTAAGTGAACGAGCGGCCTAGGCATCCTTCGCCAGATCCGGGATCTGGTTATTGAGCTTGCCATATACAAAAGCTTGACCTGGCATGACTGCCAGGATCAGTCAGTGCCTTTTGCAAGAAAGGTTGCCATACGCGGATCAATCTCCGGAGTCGAGGCTACTTTATCTGCAAAAAGTTGGGCTGGGGCTGTCCGCTCTGAGGCGGTTACGAACCTCCTTGTCAAGAGGCTTTTGTAGTCTCTGCCACATAAGTGGCCACTTTGTCAGCAGGGACCCAGTCAGATGAGGGGGGGATAGATGAGTTGACCCGGATCTAGCATGTTTGACTTAGGAAACGCAAGAGAGAGTTTTGAGTGTAGATGCCAGGGCCTATCAGGCTCCGGCTTCCATTGGAGGCTGGAGAAACATCAGAATCTGGCGAATTGGGAGGGGGTAAGGCAGGCTTCGATCAGTGAGTTGAGTGTGGGGGGGGGGTGGAGGGGGAAAGGGGGTTATGGTTGAGGAAAGTGCATTTGAGAAGGGCAAATATGTCCAAATCGATCCCTGCGTGCTTTCTCAAGGGTAAAGGTCTCTGGTTTGCTGTCTCGGCTTTGCTCGAAGGCTGGAGGGGAATAGTCCCCTTTGGGTCAGCCCTCGGGTCGAGGGGTTTAAGGCACTGCTAGGTTCATGAACTTAGTTCCAGTGTTGCCGCTGCCTCCGAGACAGTCTTGTAAATAGAGGCGACCATGTTATCACAGAAGTTGTCATCAATGGGGAGGTGAGTAATGGCCATCGCCTCTGAATCGTGAGTTTCCTGCATTGCTAGGGACTAGTATGGAAAGCAGAGCCCCCATAAGCAGGGTCTGAAGGCACCAGTTTCACTGGGGGAGCACAGCAGCTCTTATTTCACGGGGCCCATCAAGGGTACCGGCAGGCAGGCACGCCTGACAAACTAGCACCACAATGGAGCCTAGGCAGTGTCCCTCTGAGGAAAGCGCTAACGCTCACCAAAGCAGATCACTGACCTCTGATGCGGACCACGACTGGGTGTACAGCTGGCGCACGCGCAGAGGGGATTAGTATCTGCGGGGGGCCCGCACGGGTGAATACAGACCCCGATGCCGGGCGTTCAGCTCCAGGCTGATGGGGCAGAAAGTAATGCAACTAAACATTGCGAATGGCCCGGCCCTTAACTGGCGACTGCGAGGAAGGGACAGAGCTGACAAGGACATATAATAGACTAAGGACATTCTGATTGGCTGGCATGATGAACTTTTTCCCTGATGTTCATGGGATTTGAAGTTTACATGTTGGTTTTACGTGGCTGCTATTGGCAATAGATCAAAGAAAAAAGGAAAATCCTCTCCTCCGGTCCTGGGACAGATTTCAGTGCTTATGACTTTGATGAGGATTCTCCTAGGATAAAAGGTGACCACATTTTCCTTCTTGAGTGGATCCGTTGATTTAAATGGTTGCATTTGCTCGGAGGAAGGATTCAATAAATACAGATTCCTAACAATGAGCCTTCGTCGGTGCAAGGTTCGTTTTTGGTCAGTGCGGTGCTGACTGACCTTACTGTGGGCTGCACCTCGTCTCCGTAGCTGTCAGCACGCTGCTTCCGGTGGGGCGATGCTGGCCCTGCTTGGGCTGCCAGTTCCAGATCGCCCGGACACCAGTATTGGATCTGAAGCTCTTTGGTTTGGAGCTCGGCCAATATGGACTGTCGCTTTTAAACCCCAAAGTACATTCATGAAAATAGTTCATTCAACTCTGGGGCTTAAACCTCAAGAACCTATCAATAAATCTCTTCTTCTAACAGAGGAATTATTAAAATGCATTTATTTACCTATTTTAAAAACTTTACAGCACGTGTTAAGCAAAGTTTCCTTTTCTCCCAGCTAAAACATGTTTCGGGTCCAAACTGGCTCGCATGGTCAAGTGGGATCGAAAGAAATGGGCAAAAAGCGTAAATGTATTTGCCAAAGTTACAAAAAATAGCAAAACAAACCTCATTGGTATGCATTACAAATTCTGCAACCTTTGTTCGCATTTCAAAATTTCATACTGACTGTCAAATGGAACAAAACCATTTGAGGATCAGAAACGCATGGAAACATGTAAACAAACAGGACACGGTCTGCGGACAGGGTTTCAGTTCATCTCAAACTCACGTCAAAAGTCAGTTGTGATGTGAGCGCCCTCTCCTGACCATTGATCAAAACAATCCTTTTAAAATTCTTACATGAGAACGTGTTGTATACATCCTGATGCAAAAACCTGTAGCAATATTCTATATTTTTTAGTTATTAAAGAAATCCACAGCCCCGGCTCTTTAATGAATATGTTGTTAGGTTACAGAATCAGTACATCTATCCATTGTAGTTTCAGTGCACAGTCAGACCGTCTAGTGTTGTACAGATCCTATCAAACGCACAGGATCTCAGTCCTTCACTTTGATAGGACTTTTATGCAGGTTGAAAATGTTCTATGTGTGGTATATATCTTGTCCCTTTTTCAATTGGACTATTACTTTTTATCTCCGCGTGTGTGAAACCGCATTTTGTGCTCGCGATATATTTCTCATGGGCATTCAGTACATCACAGAAAGTAGTTACTGTTGAAAAATAACCTAATATCGTTTTTATAGTTCGGCTCTCCACAGTTAAACATTTTTATTGAACTACCTGCATAATTACATCTGCAACAACGCCAGCATGTAAAAATGTTTGGTAATGGAGACTGTCGCTCTCTGTTTCTGGATATTGAGAGTAACTGGAACGAAGTTTGTCCTTTAAATCGGGTATTTGAAGGTCACGAGATATTTTGTTACTTTTATGAGTTGTCTTGAGTTAATAGATGCCAGTGTTTTCTAACACGTGTTCCTATTGCTTGCTCATTGATATATAAAATATGTAAGTAGGCATTATTTTATTATAAGTGATATATAGTTGATTAAATTAAACACACATTTTGCACGCTTGCTAGTGTTCCCACGATTAAAGGCTCTTTCATTTTTTGAGTTTATATCCTACTGTAAACATCTATGTATCGTTTATCTATTTCCTATACAAACTTCTCTCGCGTATTACAAGTTGAGTTTGCTCTTAAATTCCCGTAAGGTGTCGATCAGTTTCCTAGCATGACATTAAAATGCATGTAAAATGGAGTTCAATGCTTGCATGATCCTCTTCCCACCAGTCCATTGCCAGATTTGATATGGATGGGGCAAATCGGCATGCCACTGCAAGTCCACCGATTTGTAGGAAGAATTCCTTATTAAATATAAAGCAGTTGGGCAACAAATCGTAGTTAATCATAGAAAGTGAAAGTAACATTTTACATTGATGCGCGAAACTGGCAGACCCTAGTTTGTAGATGAAATTCTACAGATTTCGTATCATTTTCATGACTAGTGATGTATATAAATCGGCAACATCAGTTGTTAGCCGTCACGCATCTAATTACCTCTCCATAGCATATTATTTTAGGGACTCAAAAGTCTCTTTCAAATATGCTAGTAGGTTTTTGAGGGCTCTCTGGCAATGCTTATTCCTTAGCAGCAACATCTTGATGCCTTATTTGGTTCAGTCTTGGATCCCGTAACGGCAATGGATTACATTCATACATCCAAAATGCTAGTGGCCTAAACACTTCACCCGAGGCGGAACTGGACTCTCTATTTGGGCCTTCCTCTGAGGAAAAAAAGCACTTCTTGCTGTTGTACTACGAAGAGCAGCAGAGGTGCTGCAGCTACACAGTGGCGGGAAAAGGCTACCATTCTGTGAGGAAATGGGTTGTATTATACAGTGTGGTTGTGCGACCTCACTGTGTAATACCTACCAACCCCTTTAGGAACAGTAGGTTTAGTTTGTCAAAACTTCAGCTCAGCCCTGGGTAGCTGTGGCTTTGAGCAGCAAGGCTTACCCAAAGGAACAAGTGTCAAACATTTAATCTGATGGAGACTTATAGTTGCAGCTTCCTTACATTTGAATTTTCTCCAGGCATCAGACTGGATGCAGAGAATTTTCGGGAGCAGTACCACTGTGCGCCATTAGGTGTTGTTGATCGTCTCAGTGTTCAACGCCTTAGTCTTCCGTGCCAGATATGACGGCACGGTTCATATATAGGTGCCTCCCCGGTATACAGACACCAGTTCTTTTCTTTCCCTGCCAGCTACCGCTGATTTGAAGAGGGATACCCCTCAGTCATTTTTTGACTGGCTTTAAAAAAAAAACTTTTTTGATGGTTGTTTTTGAGTTAACAACTCCTGGTGCGTCAAGGATGTCATCTAGGAAGACCGGGTTCAATCCCTGAGGTCCCTGTCATTGAGCGAAGTCTGTGACGGATCTGCACCCGTGGTAACTGAAGTCATGCTCAGAGTTTCGGGCCATGCGCCTGAAATCTTTGAGAGAGCAGTCCCTGAAGCGGATGGTGGCCCGATGCTCAACTCCAAGCTAGTTGAGATCTCGGTTTAGGTCCCGGGATCGGTCATGGAGTCCTCTGTCATCGTCCCACTCCAAGTCCTCGGGGTGATTGGCTACATTGAGGCACAAGAAGAAATCGAATAAGTCAAAGTGGTTTTCGACTTCTCCTTGGCCGTTGGCCAACAAGACAAGAGAGCATCGATGTTCTAGGCCTCACTCTGAGGAGCCTGTGCCTGGGCTGACTCCGCACCTCCACAAGTTACCAGGAGCCAGAACGACCCCTGCCCAATTTAAAGAGTTTTATTAGGCCATATGCCTCATTTTTGGGAAGTCTGACACCGCTGGCGCGCCTTTGGGCCCGGCAGAGTCAGGAGGGGTCTCTTTGGGGTCTGAGCCAGCGGCTTCAGCCTTGGCGCGGAGGGGCACCCATCGATCCAGTCCTGGATCCGGACTTAAACATCGGTCGTACCACTTGCACCTTCCCCGACACAGGTCCCATGGGCGGTGCCATCCTCATTCTTAACCCAGACTATGACACTGAGCCAGATGGGCGTCATACAACCCCAGCAGGAGTCTTTCCTTCTATGTCGGATCCTGAGACCCTTACTTATGGGCTAGGTTGCAGTGAGGAATGGGAGAGGTCGCAGGACCCTTTAGAAGAACAACTTGGCAGGGATACTTCTCGAGATACTGGCATATATTCTCTCCCTACCATGACTATGGGGGAGGGAGCTTCATATTCTATGGTGGTGAAAAGAGCAGCTGAGGTCCTGGACCTTGAGTTGCCAGCGTTGTCCTGACAGAGGTGCTTCAACCTGGAATTTCCTCCTCCGAACCCATGCTCCCTTTTAATGAGGCACTCACAGATGTCCTAGTGGGTACCCAGCACAGGGACTCCTGGGAACTGGACAATTACATGCCATCACGGTCTGCGCAAGGGGACCCAAGTTTTCTGACACAGCACCCACCCCTGAGAGCTTAGTTATCCAAGCCTCCACTTCCCAGGGAGTGTTCCCTTCCACACCCACAGATAGGGAGTCCAAAAGGCTGGATAAATTTGGGAAGAGGATATTTTTCTTCCACCAGCCTAACATTGTGGTCTGTGAACACTACATGTCTTTTGGGCTGTTACTCCCATACGCTGTGTGATATGATTCTGCAAGTGCACCACAGGTACTGTTGGAGGCCTGGGCTGTACTCTCAGACTGTTGCCGATGGGAGAGACGCAGCAAAGTTCACTATCCATTGCAGACTGGACACAACCGACTCCCTAGGCAGAGTGGTTTTGTTGACAGTGGCTCTGAGGCCTGGCTGAGGACGACTGGCTTTTCAGGGGATGTTGAAGCTACTTTGATGGACATGCCCTTTGATGGCACCAGTCTCTTCGAAGACCAGGCAGACTCTGTGCTAGAGTGCTTCAAGTATTCTTTAGCTACCGCCAGGTCCTTGGGCCTCGCAGTGGCCTCTTCTTCCCCCTCAGTCTACCTTTCACCCCTTTCGTTGCTACGGAAAGGGCCTCCAACTGCAACCATTCCCAGACACTCACTGCCCTGTGCATGCTGCCCAGCCCCTGTGTGGCCATGGGCGTGGTATCCACTGACTCCACGTATCAGGGAGACAGTGGTCTAGCCAGTCACCACCCTCCCTCTGCAGCAGCCTCTAAGCCTTCCTAGTCTGACTGGCCCCTACATAGGGGCTGCTGGAGGCAGGATCCGTTATCACCTGCTCCACTTGCAATCCATCACATCAGACAGGTGGGTATTGTAGATGGTCTGAAGGGGCTACTCCCTCCCCTTTGAGACTACCCCTCTAATCATGCAATCATCCTACGATAACGAAGGCTCACTTGTCCCTTCTCTGCGAGGAAGTGATGCCTCTTTTGGCAAAGGAAGCAATAGGGAGGGTTCCTGTGCCATAAGTAGGTCTGGTTGTTATTCCCGCTACTTTCTGGCACCCAAAAAGGACTAGGGCCTCTGCTCTATCCTAGACCTTTGGACCCTCAGTCTCTTCCTCAAGAAGGAAAAATTCAAGATTGCCACTCTGGCTCAGGTTCTATGTGCTCTGGACCCAGGAGACTGGATGGTAGCATTGGACTTGCAAGACACTTGTTTCCATATTACTGTCCTGCCTGCCCACAGACGTTACTTGCAGTTCACAGTGGGCCACAAACAATTTCAATATACCGTGCTCTCCTATGGCTTTACAAACACAGTGCAGCCTCAGGCTTATCCTCCTGAGTGGCGAGTTCAGGATATTAAAGCTATGATACCGATGTCTCAGCCTCTATCCTGAATTTAGTTGTGACTCTAAGGCTGTTGGGACTCATGGCCTCGCGCATCCGGTTGGTGACACATGCCAGATGGCATATGCGGGCTCTGCAGTAGGACCTGAAGTTCTAGTAGATACAGCTTTAGGAGAATCTCTCAGGCAAGGTCCAGATTTCAGAGGAAACTGCGTAAGTTATAGATGTGTTACTCTTGGGATGGGCAGTCATCTGGGAGAGGTAGAGATCATAGGCATCTGTTCTCTGGTGACGTCCAGACTAGTATTAAAAGCCTTTCTTTCCTCTATCAAGGAAAATATGATGCAGGTGTTCACGGACAACACTGCCATCTGTTACTGCAACAAGCAGGGCGGGGTGGCGTTGTGGACCCTTCGTCAAGAGGCTCTGTCTCTGGACGTGACTGGAATAGCAGGGCATATCTCTGGTGGTTCGACATCTGGTGGGCTCTCAGAACGCCAGAGCAGACTAACTCAGCTGAAAATGCCTAGTGGATATCCAATTGGTCTTCACCTGGAGGTGGCACAAGGTCGGTTTCAGCAGTGGAGAGAGCCTTGGTTAGATCTGTTTTCCTCCGCAGAGAATGCGCAATGTCAGCATTTTTGCACGTTAGAGTTTTCAGTTGCTCTGAGTTACTTTTCTGCCAATGCCACTTCTTTCTAGAGTTAAGATTGTCAAGAATCCTATGGCTCTGGACTGGGCACAGAGAGTCTGGTATCAGGAGCTGCTGAGCATGTCCATTGGTCTCTGATAAGATTGCCCATTTGGAGTATCTTCTGCTGCAGCAGTACGGGAGGGTTCTGCACCTGAACCTGCCCACTCCGCCTCCTTGCGTGGAGCTCATGTTGTGACATTTGATAGCTTTTGACCTTCCTCTTAAAGTCTGACGTAATTTCAACAGCTAGGTGTCCCTCCACCAAAACGGTACACGCTTACTGTTGGAAGGAATTTGTGGCATGGTGCACAGACAAGTCTGACCCATATTCTACTCCTTTCTTTCAGGTGCTATTGTTTATCCTTTCCCTGGCCAAGCAGGGTTCTGCTATGGTCACTCTGAAAGGTAATTTGTCTATTTCTGCTTTTTTGAGGTTGCCTCACCAACCTTCCCTGTTCCTAAAAGGTCTTGCATATCTCCCCCCCCCCCCCCTCACCCCCCCCAAATTTCCATTCATTATGCCGCAATGGTATCTGAAGTTGGTTTTGACATTTCTGATGTGCTCTCCTTTTCAGTCTCTCTTCAATTGTCCTCTCAGGCTTCTCGCTTTGAAAACAGCCTTCCTTGTGGCCATTACATCTGCCCGCAGCGTGAGTGAGCTGCAGTCATTGTCATCTAAACCGCTCTACCGTTCCATCGATCCTGACAAAGTGGTGCTTTGCGCTAGGGCCTCCTTTTTGCCAAAAGTGGTTATCCTTTTTCATGTAGGCCAATGCCTACTTTTTACACACCCACACATCCTTTTAAGGAAGAGGAGAGACTCCTGCCTAGACCCGAAAAGAGCATTGGCATTCTACGTTAATTGTACAAAAGAGTTCAAGGTGGATGGTCAACTTTTTGTCAGATATGTGGGTGTGGTCAAAGGTCGGGTAGATTCCTTAATGACCTTCCCCGCAAACTGATTTCTAGGGGCAGGTACTCCCCTTTCAGTGCCTTAGTTGTGATGCACAAGTAGTCTGTGCTCTTTATGGCTCTGTGCTTCTCGCATGGAAAGTTGTGAAAAGGGGATTCAAAGGTAAGGAATCTGCAACTAGATATTGTCTCTACCAGATAAGGTGTTATCGAAGGCAAGTAACTTGTTGAACAGCACCAAAACAGAAGAAGAAATTGGCAAGGCACTCAAGAAATTCGAAACCAATTTAAAAAAAGTTCATAATTTTATGTATTTTTATTACCCACGACGAAAAAGATCCACTGGATGGTTCCGGAGATGTAGAATTTACAGGGTATAGTAAATCAGAGCATTTCATTCTCTTTTTGATTGCTGCCGTGGGTCAGGAGGTCTACTTGAGGACTTGCGATCCCAGGGAACACTGCTTTCGCCCAGCCCCGAGAGGAGGGGCTCCTGACACTCCCGCGCCACCTTGCATAAAGTGCTACAACATCTCCTGCAGTGTGTGTGCCATGCCCAGGCAAAGCACGGGCAAAGTGTAGGCCTGTCCTGTGCCTTTCAGAGCTCAGAGGAAGCTGGGCCAGGCCGCCCCCCCCAATAACTTCTGCTTGGGGGTGAATGACTTGATAGTATATGGGTTGCCGACTCATAGGCCTGTCTCTTACTGGTCTTCAAAAGTTATTCCCCACAATCCCCTTCCCTAATTCATTAGTATGGGGAAGAGGAAAGGGGAGACTGCGAATGTGTTAAATAAGAGACCAAGAACTCGGAACACTTAATTGACTTTACTTAACGCAGGTGTTTGTTATATCCGAGGAAGTTACATTTGTTGAAGATCAATTGGCTCTTAACCATTCAAACGCCAACCCGACTCCTGAGCAAGCAGAGATCATATCTGTTAAGGCCCATACAACCAGCATCGTTGGGCCCTGAGATGAGGTGGAAAACATGGATTCTGAGGGGATACATACATGTACAAGCGGTATCCTCAGTAGCACCCTGGACCTTCCAATTGTACTCAATTGGAAAGCAAAATCAGGGAAAAGGCGATTTCTTCTTTTATAGACTTTAGTCCGAGTATTCAGCTTAATAATAGATTTGCTCCCCTGACCTTGCTTGAGAACAGGACTGATTCACTGCCCCTGCCGGGATAGTACCTGGTGTTGAAGGGCAGACTAGTGCCAGTCTTTTAGTAGAGTTGACAATTTTTGATATTGTGGCATTTGTTTGAACTCTCACCTGAACTGACATATTTTAACAATAATTTACAGCCTTTCAGTAGAGTTGCATATAGTATAGATGATTTTGCAAGATGTTTGGGTTGTACTCATTAAGTTGACAATTGATCACTATAAAGCAGAATGTATCCCTACAGTTAGCTTTGGGTGTGAGATCTGGAAACACAAGTCTTGTGCCATTATCCAGGTAGAAGAAAACACATTTTTGAGGCATATTTTAAAGATCCATCAAAGCGTCCCTCCTGAGATAGTCCGTGAGGAATTGGCTTTAGGATATATTTTCGATTTCATCCAAATTTGCCTAACGCTCCTGGGACTTTCAGTTTAGTTGAAAGGTGAACTTACTTTCAATTGAGATATTTTAAGGGATTTTATGGGTATGGAACCGTGGCATTGTATACCTTGGTTGTGTTCTATGATGCACACTTTGAGTGACCTTGGCAGACCTGATCATTTCTTCGATCCAGATTCTATTTGCAAAGCTGACATTGTGCAAGTCAAACGTGCAATATTTTGCCAGGGTGTGTGTGTGTGAAAAAGGAAGTCCTTGCCCTGACCAAGAGTATACTGACCTACTATTCCATTGTCAAAGTCAGTAATATTGAATTTTATCTGACCCTAGGTATGCCGTGCCATCATAGACTTCTGATCTATTTTAGATTGAATTTGTTCCCTTAGCTCATGTTACGATGGCACAAGTCTTCAGAGCTCCCAGTATGCACTTGTGATTTAACTTCCGGATAATGTGCATATTATTTTCATTTGTCGCAAGTATAATACCCTTCAATATAATATTATTTGCCAACTTTACCTGTCAATTAATTTTTACTTGAGTGCGACCAGCTTTACTGTTTCTGCAAGTTTTGTCAACTCCATATGTGTTTTTATATATAATGGTTTTTGTCTGGTATTTTTAATTCATGTCATTGATGTAATGTCTGATATGTGGTTTAATTTTATTGCTTACTTTTTTATGTCATAATGAATTGTATGATATTAGGTACTTTTACGATTTGCATTGATCAGATCGAACAGCGTGAAATTTGACACAGCCTTTCACCTAACCACAAACAAGTATTGGAAAATTCAACAAATTTGACACTTTAAAACATTTTCACCAAAAAATGTGGTTAGTTATGTTGTGGTCACTTAGTCACTCTAGGTGACCAACTCTGCTAGAGTGCAGTGTGACTAGCAAGGTCCACAGATAAATGAGTTTCCTGTGCTACGATCATGCCTCACCGGGCTTCTCAGCAGTTTTTTTGTTCTGCTGTGAATAGGTCAGCCAACAGTCCATTGGAGCCTCTTTGCTTTGGTTAGGCTCCAGAGACGACTTCTCCATTATAAGGACACAGCAGACACAGGCCCTCTTCTTTGCTAGTCCCCAAGTTCAGCAGGTGCTGTCCTTGACAGTGCAGCGTCTGTCGTTCCATGGTGCAGGAGGGCAGTCCTTCTTTGGTCCTTCTTGCAGGTCAGTTGAGCTCGGAGTTCTAGGTTCCCGGGTTGCTCAATTTATGCTTGGAAAATTCCCTTTGGGTGCGGGTGGTAGCCAGGTTGTCTACCTTCAACCAACCACATCCTGGGAAGTGTGGTATCTGGCTATCCCAAGATGCATCATTCTGCCCACTCCCAACATGGCAAAACCCCTCTTTCTGCTCCAGAGCTCCATAGTCAAACGCAGAGGTGTGGCTACCAAGGGAGGAGCTACACACCCCAGGTGTCTGTTGTCTTCTTACCTGGGAGGAGTTCGCACATCTCATCAGGAGGGCAGAAAACTTTCTGCAGAACAGACCCCCATGTACAACAGTAAATGGATGCTGGATCCGTTGGACAACTAAAGTGCTAACTTCTAAAGTTGCACTTCACCAACTGGTGGCATTACATTAGATGTGACTATTAAATCCAATTCAGTGCACTGATTCTTTTGTTATCTTACATTACCAACTTTAATAGTCTCATTCAGAAGTTAGCAGGACTGAGATATCAGCCTGTAACCCTGTACGCGCCAGTAGGGCTGCTAGCGTTTCCACAGTAAAAACGACAATTTAGGACTTTGTTACTGGAACATGTAAAAGTGCATGTTCCACTTTTTATCACACAGCGCCCTGTATTATGGCTTTGTAGGCCTACCTTGGGGGTGACTTCCCTTATTAAAAAGGGAGGTTTGGGCGTTGCCATTACTCTAAATGGCAAAGTCGGGCTAGCAGTTTAAAAATGCTGTTCTAGTCTGCATTGGCAAAGTGGGAAACATGTTTTTCCCTGTCCTCGAGACCCCCTTACCTTACAGATCCCAGGTACAATATACTAGGGACTTGCACTTAAGTTGGGCTATACCAATTGGGGCCATGCCAATTAAACACCATTTCACGTTTTGGAGGACATGCATCAAGTCCGGTTTAGCAGGGATCAGGGCATTTCAGAGCCATTACACCAGTACTTAGTAGTCTAAATAGGGGCACAAAGTGGCGGTAAACCTGCAAAAAAACCTGTTTCTGGCTTTCAACAAGGCTGTAACAGTGGTTGAAGCTTTGCTCAGCATTGCTAATAGCCATAAGACTGGTCTGGGTGACCCAACTTTCTTGACTCTGCACCCAGTATCGGCAGATCTCGTGGTGTGGGCTTCAGCCAGCAGTGTCAATCTAAATGCCTTCCCCACTGCTCTGCCTGATGAATTGAAACCCATTGTTGCTCTTGCCAGTGGGTTTTCTCCTCTACCACTTTGGCATTACATGTTGTTAATGCAATCTGCTGGCTGGTGCCATCTAGCTGACTGAGTGCTATTGGCATCCAGAGAAGTCTGAGTATATCCGCCCAGTGGGGAGTCTATTTGTAAGGTCTTTTTGCCAGGGCATTTTGCTATCTGTGAGAACACTGTATTGTCAAGTTTTTTGTGCTCTAGTGTTTTTTCCCTTAAGTTTCCTGGGAGATGCGTGTCGCATACTGTGGGACTCCGTCTCCTTTACTCTTTTGCTCCTCTGCTTCCTCTGGTTCTGAAGAAGCTCAAAATGGATAGGATACTGCAGGCTGCCCATGTTATTTTTACCCTGGGCTTGAGGAGTTGTCCCTTAGTTTTATTTCTTCCTGATTAGACCCTGATATTCTACGTGGGGTTGAAATGTTGTCAACACGATACCGATTGTTTTCCCATTAACTAAACGTATACAAGCAATTGTGGGCCTATTTTACTGGACTGAAAAAAAAACCTCTTGGAGTTTTGTGTATAACAAAAACACCACCTTGTATTTTTTGCGGTAATTTTTCACCAAACTTTGGAAGTGGGATCTTGCACAGGGATCACTTCACCTCTCTCTTACGCACACTTATGAAACAGTATTGTGGTTTCTTGTAATAAACTACTGTGTTGGACTACAACCTGTGAAATGTTTCATATGAATCGTACCACTTACAGTACCTTTGTTGTTCTACATACTTATCTATCTTTTGATTGAGTTCTGTGTGAACCATTTCTCTACACAACACGCTTCAACCTCCCGGTGCAAGAACTCAGCTGTAGGTCCCAGCGTGTTGTTGCATATGCTCAAAATATCTTCAGACTTGAAGCCACAGATAATTCTTTTTAGGACTACAAACCTTAGTACAATAGTGAATAACTTGTGATTATCTAGCGTTCGACATTTATACTCATTTTAATGCCTCTGGTTTGTGGTCTTACCATGCTTTAGTGTTCCTTCTTGTTGTTGGCTGGTTTTTGGCATTTTGACCTTAAAACTAATTGTTTTAATTAAAACTTGTTGTTACTTCCTGCTACATTTATATTATTTTATCTAACCGTGCAATTTTCTGTTCCTTTCTTTAGCACTGTGGTATTATTATTTGAACTACAAATGAATTGCCTTGTTCGTGCTAATGCTACTTTCTCTTTGTAAGAAATGGTTACGGTTTATTTTCTAACAGTTCTGTCTGAATTGAGACGAAGATTGTTAAAAAACATTTAATAACATGTCATTATGTTTCAGAGTCAATTTCTCCTGCTATGACAGTTCACCCAAGCCTTCCTTTCAAGATCTTTGACGAGTCTGAACCTTCGGCTTTGAGTACAAAGTAGGTTTGAGAACAGATGAGCTCTGTATTGTCCATGTGTGTTTAGTTTTCTGCAGTAGAACCTGGACCATGAAATGTAAAGGTGGATGTGTGTCCTCGTGTGGAGATGCACACCTTCGAAAGATTGTTACTCCTCATTAATGATGTCATTTTTATTAATCTCAGAGGTCTTTTAGAGCACTGAAGGTTTGTGGCAGTGGTTTATGTGTAGGGGTTTATTGAGAGGTTGGAGTCCAGGCAGGTTATCAATTGGAATCTTTCACTGATCATTTTTATGGGCAACCATTACATTCTGAAAGTTACTTGAGGGCAAGATCAAATAGTGTGTTTTTAGGATTTTCTTGAAAGGAATGTAATCAGTTTTTGCCCTTAGGTCAGTGTTTCATGCATTCCACAGCTCGATGCTCTCGACTTCCTAGTGCCTGCTCCTTTGTTTTAGGTGGACATAGGCACGTTGAATAAAGCGTGCTGTGGTGGAGCTCTGGGTCCTTGCTAGCCATAGTGGATTATCAGTTTATACAGCTAGCTTGGACGTTTGACCCAATCTGACTTGTACAGTGGAATTTTAATGTTTGCTTTCATTCTGCGGGGTGCAGTAAAGTGGTTTTAGAGAAGGATTCGTGTGGTTGTACTTGTAGTGGTTGAGGGGCAATGTAACCCTCTGGCCTTATAATCTTTTATCTCTATGGATGGGTTTCTTTGGTAGCCTGCTGTAGATGTTGCAGTAGTCTAGGTAATCCATGGCCAGGGATCATGTTGGCTTCACAGATTGGTCTATTTGAGGAGTAAGAGGATTTTACAAAGCACTGAGAGTTGTGTATTAAATCACTTGATCAGCCCGCCTTTGATCTGGGGAATGAACAGTATCTCTGTATTGAGGGGGGTGTAGACATACTTTTGCTCAGAGGTCTATTGATATGCAGTGAGTCTGGTTATGCTCTTTCCTAGTGTAACTCTTGCATACCCATTCATTTATTTATGCAGAGGAAACTTTCATCCAGTGAAACACATGGTCTAGACATGAGGACATACTGACTGTTGCTGATCTTTGTTTTCCAGCTCCACCTGGAGTTGAGTATTGTCAGTATACATGTAGATGTCCCCCCTGGTACTGTTCTAGATGCAGTGAGTTGAGGCGCACATATGTTGAACAGTAGAGGGTACGCTGTGTGATACCTTGTTTAAGGAGGATAATTGCACTGTACCGGTCCGTATGAGTATTGCATCCACTCGTGGGCTGATGCAAACATACTAGTAGAGCCTCTCAGGCTGCCCAGCAGTAAGCCATGATCCACTATGTCAGTTAAGGCTGAAAGTTGAGGCACATCAAAGCGGGTTTCTAATGTCCATCCAATTGGAGCTCTTGTCTAGTGAAGGCCAGGTCAGATTTTATGCACCTTAAGGCGCTGATGCCTGGTGCTCATCATGAAGAAAACTATTTACTTCCATGTATTCAAGTTCTCGTGTACCCTTTTTTTCCATTGGTTTGCTGCAACATGATAGGATAGAACTGCAAATTGTTAGCCAGGTTGTTTGGTCAGTAGATGGTTTGTTCAAGAGTACAATGATCACAATGCGTTTCAGGAGTGAGGATGATTTTGCTTAAAAGGGCGGTTTTTGACCGTAGTCGTAATGTCTGCATTGAGTGCTGGAATGAATTGAATCAGGCATGTAAGTGGGCAAAGCTCAAGAGACAAGTTAGATGCTTTGATTTTTGTGAGCCAGTTTAAGCACCTCCTTTTTCATCAAGTGTTGAAGATTGTAAAAGCACAATGTAGAGGCAACTAGAAGAGGACTGCATTGGTTAAATTGTATTTCGTTGTTCTTGGACAGAGATTTTGTGTGGATTCTTTGTCTTCTACATCATATCGCACACACTTCTGTCTTGACATTGGTTTCAGTTGTGTTTGTGGGTATAGGTTTCCTTTTGCTTGATCTTGCAACCGGAGACCAGTTTCTGTAATATCAGTCCAAATCCTTTAGATCAGTTAAATACGAGCTTTAATTGTGATTGTGAAACTTCTCAGAGTCTGATGTTAGCAATATGTTTTTATTTCCTAGAGATAACCAAGATGTTAAGATGGAACAAGAACTCTATCAAATGAAACCATCAGGTGAGCTTATGTCTTTCCAGTATTTCTGTGTGTAATTTATATTTTTTGGTTTATAATACATAAACACATATGCAAAAAATAAACATCTGAGTGAGAACGTTTGCAGAACATCTCTGCCTTCATGTCAGTCATTCCGTGTGGCACCAGAGAGTTAGGCGAGTGAAAATGTGCTGAAATCTTCCCAGAAGACAATGAGTGTCCCTTTGGGCTTAGGGGTGAGTCTGTTATTGCAGAGATGCAGTTTTTACAGAGAAGTGTCGATCTCCACTGCTAAATCGTTTTTCCTTGAGTTGTAGTTTGCTAAGTTTGTCCTATTCATGTGAAGAAAAGGGCAGTTCAGTCATTACCAAACCTACCTGATAAAATCATTTTTATTGCAACTTTATTGTGCCATATTTTCTGCTTTCTGAAGGCAGACTGGCGTTTATTCTGGGGAACTGGTATAGACTGACTTTGCATAATGAATGAATGAAATGGAATTTGTACAGCGCGAGCAGTTGCTCCAGAAAAGTGTCCCAGTGCTAGGTAAGAAATAAAACAGAATAAAAGAACCAGCATAGTACTGATCAAGCTGTGAGTTAAATCTATTCAAAAAGGTGGGTCTTTAGAAGGATCTTAAATTGATTATCTGAGGTTACCTCTCTAATAATGTAATATCATATAATAATCACTTTTTACATTGATTTGGATGCCTCCCAGAGCAGAATGAAGCCAGAGGCTATGTAGCCCAAACAGGTTCTGAAACTTCTCATTTTAAGGTCAGACTCCTAGTCACTTCTATCATTTGCAATGACATACTGCAAAGCCCAGTGACTACTCCCAGCCCAGTGAATGTTTGAACATTTAGTTTGAAATGATGAATAAACTAGTAACAAGTTTTATTATGTGCTTATTCACCAGTATAAGCCCCCCTGCAACATAGGAGGAAAAGTTAATAGGGGGACAAAATTAACTTAACAGGGTTTTGATACATTTCTGAAGACAAGTTAAGACTGCTTGTTCTTGCGGTGTAAGGGAAGAGCTGGCCAGTAATGTGGCCCAAGCATCTGCAAAGCTTGGCCGCCTGTTGGTGAATGTTTTAAACAGGGTACAGAAAATATCAGTTGGAAGGCAGAGTGTAGACTTACAATGGGATTGTATCACAAAAGATGCTGTGCATGGGACATAAATTGAATACAAATATACAGTGGGGATAGATATGAAACAAAGTACCAAAGTGCATGGGACATAAGGCTTTATGCAGCTGGATTCTGGCTTGGGGCACAAGATCACATGTCTAGAACTCGTGCATGAGCCACAACACAACGTTTTTGTGTGTGTGTGTGTGTGTGTGTATGTATGTATGTATGTATGTATATATATATATATATATATATATATTTAATTTTTTTATTTTTTTTGCAGTTGGGTCATAGCTGCATCTGCAGTTAACTGACATTTCAAAGAAGGGCCTTCATCTAGGAGGACTCCTAGCAATTTCGCTTCCTTGACTGGATGGAGGGCTTTTCCCAAAGTCTTTGGGCACAGGGTATTGTGTCAGCACCTAATGGAATTTCCAACTAGTAGAAGCTAGTCTTGTTAGCATTGAGGGTATAAAAAATTCTGCACCATATAGAATGTGACTTTATGCAAGCAGGAAATTAACTTGGTGGCGTATATGGGCACCTGGTAATCAAGATGTAGAGTAAATTGTTTATCACCATTGTATGAAATGGTGAGACGGCTAAAGGACCTGATCAGTTGGGTCATTGGGCATACATAAATGTTGAACAAATTTAGGTAAGTGAAGAGCCCTGAGGGCAAACGCAGGCGATAGCCAATAAGGTTCGATAATGTAGGTGCTAGCTTATTGAGTACATCCTTCCAGGAAGTTGGAAATCCAAGCAAGGACCGGCCCTTTGATGCTAAATTGGCCCAGGTGCTAAGCAATATGTTGTAGTAAACCTTATTGAAAGCTGCCAAGACGTGCAGAAATGGTCAGGGCTGCAAAGTCTCCCTGGTCTCAGATTGAGCATAGCTCATTGACTGCCAGGGCAAGGCTTGTCTTGGTGCCATGTGCCGGCTGGAAACCAAGTTGACAGACATTGAGGCAGTTTGTGCTGACCAGGTGGTGGCCATGATGCTTTGCTTCTACTCCCTTTTTTTTATTTTGCTCAGAACAGGAAGTACTGTGATAAGTCTTTAATTAACAATCAAAGTCTCATTTATATAATCTTTTTTTAATAAAAAAAATTTCCAGGAGGGTTTGCGGGCTACTATACCAATCTTCCATTAAGACACAGACCTTGCTCCCTATGTTTGATGGCGATTCCGAAGTGGAAGCCAGTTCCGACATTGATGCTGCCTGTGTCACCGGGTGGCATTGACTCATGCCCCCCCACACCCCTCATCGCCGACTTGGACATGAAGTCAGACCTGTGTCGTGCTGATTGCAGCTTTGACAGGGACCTTGCTCCCTAGGTTCGACCCTGACCTTTATTCTCTTGGGTTGGGGTACGGTGAGGTTTGGGATGGGTCGCTGCACCCTTTGAAATACCAGCTAGAAGATCCCATGGACTGGCAGATGGACCTTGGTGAGGCAAATGGCCTGGACTCTTCACCTGACACTGGTATGCTTTCTCCCCCTTCTGTGGCTACGGAGGAGGGAGCGTCCTACTCGGTGGTGGTGCGAAGAGCGGCCGAGGTCCTGGGCCTTGAGCTGCCTTCACTGGCAGTCAGGACTAACCTGATATAGGTGGTTCAGTCTGGGGCTTGCACTTCTGAACCCCTTTTGCCCTTTAACAAAGCCCTCACTGAATCCCTGCTGGGGATCTGGTCTAAACCCAGCACAGGGGCTCCTGTGAACAGGCAATCTCCTGCCGCCTTAGGCCTTCTCCAACTGACCAGTGTTCCTGAAGCAACACCCAATCACTGAGAGCTTGGTTATCCAAGCCTCCACATCCCCGGGTGCATTCCCTTCTGCCCCCCCAGATAGAGAATCCAAAAGGCTGGATCAACTCGGGAAGATGATGTGGTCTTCTACCCTGGCATTGCGGTCTGTGAACACCACATTCCTTTTGGACCATTGCACCCACGGTTGTGCAGGTGCTGCCACAGGTCCTGGAGGAGGCCCAGCCATTCTCTCCCAAGATGTTGCCGATGGGAGAGATCCAGCAAAGTTCACAATATGATGTGGGCTGGAGACAACGATTCACTAGACAGATCATCAACAGTGGCCTTGATGCACCATGGCTGGTTGAGAACATCTGGCTTTTCGGGGGATGTCCAACCCACCCTTACGGAAATACCCTTTGATGGTACCCATCTCTTTGGAGACAAAGCAGACTCTGTGCCAGAGTGCCTTAAGTTGTCCCGGGCAATGGCCAGGTCCTTGGGCCTCGCATCTCACCTCACCCCTGTGTCTGCTTTTCTCCTTTTTTGTGGCTACGGAAGGTACGCCCAGCCATGTCTGTGCTCCTCCATGCCTCGCATGCCGCTCAGCTTCTTCGTGGCCAGGGACGTGGGATCAAATGTTCTTGTGGATCAGGGAGGCAGTGGTCTAGCCTGTCCACCATCCCCCCTCTGCATCAGCCTCCAAACCTTCCTAGTCCGACTCTTCCCCAGAATCACATGCCCCGCTGGCTGTCCATCATGTCAGACAGGTGAGTTTTGCAAATAGTCAAAATGGGCTACTCCCTCTCTTTCAAGATTACCCCTCCATCCATGCCACTCCCCTACGATTGGATGATGGAGGATCACCTGGCACTTTTCTGCGAGGAGGTTACGGCTCTCTTGGCCAGGGGATCCATAGAGAAGGTCCCTGTGCCAGTAGTAGGTCATGGTTGTTTTTCCCACTACATTCTGGTGCCCAAAAAGGTCAAGGGCCTCCGCCCTATCCTAGACCTTCAGTCCTTCAATCTGATCCTCAAGAAGGAGAATTTCAAAATGCTTACTCTGCATCAGGTTCTATCTTCCCTGGACCCAGGCGACTGGCTGGTAGCGTTGGACTTGCAGGACACCTATTTCCATATTCCCGCCCTGCCTGCCCACAGACATTACTTGTGGTTCACAGTAGGCCACTAGAATTTTCAGTTCACAGTGCTCCTCTTTAGACTTACCAGTGCCCTTCAGGTGTTCCCCTAGATGACTGAAGGTTGCAGCTCATCTGCACAGGTCAGGGGTTTCAATTTTCCTCTACCTCGATGACTGGCTGTTAAAGACCGGCTTTTCCCAGGCTGTCATCTCCCACCTTCAGACCACCGTGGACCTCCTGCATTCGCAGATGCCCCCTTTCATTAGAGCTGTTTTGGACACAGTGCAGTTTTGGGCTTATCCTCCCAAGTGGCAAGTCCAGGCTATTCAGGCTATAATACAGATTTTTCAGCCTCTTTCCTTGATTTCGGTGAGAATGACTGAGGCTGCTGGGCCATATGGGTTCCTGCATCCTGCTGGTGAGATGTGCCAGATGGCATAAGCTGGCTCCGCAATGGGACCTGAAGTTCCAGTGGACGCAGCATCAGGGAAATCTCTCTGACAATGTCCAGATTTCGGAGGGAACAGCGCAAGATCTGCAGTGGTGACTCTTGAACAAAATTAGGTCAGAGGCAGATCCTTCTTCCTTCCCCAACCAGATCTGACAGTAGTCACAGATGCGTTACTCCTGGTATGGGGCGGCCACATGGGAGAAGCGGAGATCAAAGGTGTCTGGTCTCATGTGGAGTCTGGGCTTCACATCACTCTTTTGGAGTTCAGGGTAATCAGACTGGCATTGAAAGCATTGCTTCCCTCTCTCAAAGAGAAAGCAGGGCAGGTGTTCAGACAACACCACCGGCATATGGTACTGCAGCAAGCGGGGAGGGCTTTAGTTGATGACCCTTTGTCAAGAGGCCATGCGTCTCTGGACATGGCTGGATCGTCAGGGCATTTCCCTGGTGGTTCAACACCTGGCAGGCTCTCCGATTGCCCAGGAGGACAAACACAGCCGCAGATGCCTAGCGGATCGCGAATGGAGTCTCCAGAGTGGTGGAAGGTCTCTTTAAGTAGTGGGGAGAACCTTGATTAGATCTGTTGACCACTGTTGAATGTGCAATGTCAGCAGTTCTGTGCACTGGAGTTTCCAAGGTGACTCTCGCGCAAAGACGATTTTCATCTCAAGTGGAGTGCAGGCCTCCTGTAAGCCTTTACGCCCAAACCACTCCTGCCCAGAGTTCCCAAGAAGATCAGTAATAACCAGGCCCAAGTCATCCTTGTGGCACTGACCGAACACAGTTTGGATCCTGAGCTGTTGAGCATGGCCATAGATCCTCCTATCAGGCTTCACCTTCGGAAGGATTGTCTATCGCAGCATCAGGGAAGACTTCTCTTCCCCTTCTTGCATGGAGATTTTGTGGTGACTGTTGACAGCTTTCGACCTTCCTCCTGAAGTCTGATTTTATCTTGGCAGGCAGTTGTCCCTCCACTAAGACTGTTTATGCCTGCTGTTGGCAAAAACTTGTGGCATGGTGTTCAGAAAAGCAAATTGATCCTCTCTCTGCCCCCCCCCCCTTTCTCAAGTTATTTATTTATTTATTTTGCTCTCGCCTAGCAGGGCTCTGCTCTGGGCACTCTTAAGGGCTATCTCTCTGCTAGCTCTGTTTTTTTACGTTTACCTAATCAGCCATCCCTCTTCAAACCCCCTGTTATAAATAGGTTCTTGAAAGGTCTTCAACATGTGTTCTATCCTTTCTCATGCCTTAGTGGGACCTGAATATTGTTTTGACACTTCTAATGTGCGCTCCCTTTGAGCTGCTTTATAATTGCCTTCTCAGGCTACTTACTATCAAGATAACCATCCTCGTACTGATAACATTTGCCTGGAAAGCCGGCGAGCTTCAGGCTTTATCATCCAAGCCTCCTTTCCCTCACAATCTATCCTGACAAACTGGTGCTATACACAAGAGCCTCCTTTCTTCCGAAAGTGTCAACTCACGTAGGCCAGTCTGCCACCCTGCCTACTTTTTATGCTCCTTCTCATCCCCCCAAGGAAGAGAAGTGACTCCACCTTCTAGACCCAAAAAGCGCTGTTGTTCTACCTTGGCCAGACACGATAATTCTGGGTGGATGACCAACTCATTTTGGGGTATGTTGAAGCAAAGAAAGGAAAGGCTGTGCAACAGCGGACCATCTCCATATGGATCATACTCTGTGTCAAGATCTGCTACGCATTGGCCAAAAAGCAACCTCCTGAAGTATTGAGGTCATTCCACCAGAGCTGAAGGTGCAACCCCTGTGTTAGCATACTGAGTTCTAGGCCTAGAAATCTGCCAGGCAGCAACATGGGCCTCAATGCACACGTTCACAAAACACTGCTGCTTAGACGTTCGATTCTGCAGGACTTCATTGTCAAAAAATTATCTGCAGACCTATCTCCTGGGAAGGGATTGCTTGGGTATCTACTCTAAGGTAAGGAATCTGCGGCTAGAAGTCTCTATTAGATGAGCAAGTTACTTAACTTCAATAACCCCATATCTTATAGAGATACTATCCAGCTGCAGATTCCTTACCGACCCACCCAACTTTCCCCGCTCTGCACACAGATTTCTAGGGCAAGGGCTGTTACCCTTTCAAGGCCCTAGTTTTCCACAACAATGGCCAGTGTTCTTCGTGGCTTATCGCTCCTAGCATGGAAAGCTGCAAAAAGAAACCGCATGCCTGGGTGGAGCCTATATAGGCCCCACAAATGATGACGCCATGCGGAGTTGACTCACACCACCTACTGGCACACAGGAGTACTGCTCATGGAAAAATTTCTGGATCCAGTCTGAAGCCTGGGGATAATTCTAAGTTGAGGAACGTGCAGCCAGATAGTCTCTACTGGATAAGACGTTATCGAAGGTAAGTAACTTGTTCGTTAATACTACATCTCCATTGAAAGAGATGCTTAAGATTGACTAGCATTGTTGTCTGAAATATTGAGAAATGTGTGGATGCCAAACATTTAATATGTTCATACATTTCAGAATCCATTTCTACAGCTTTGACGGTGCAGCCAAGCCTTCCTTTCACGATCTTTGATGAGTGTGACTCTTCAGCTTCATCAAACACGAGGTATGTGTGCAAAATTTTCACTATCTGCAGGGTAAACCCGAATTTTATTTTGCTTTTTGCTGAACCATTTGATGGATATAAAGCTCTGTGCACTTTACCACTGCTGTCCAGTGTTAGTGTTTTTGCACCTCCTTTCAACATGATGAAATTGGTAGACACCTGATTGGCTTATTTTCCTTACCTACATGTCCCTAGTATATTCCTATAGTGACAATGTAAACATGACTGCAGGCCTGCCACCAGTAGTGTAGGTAAACTTGCTGTGTCAAAATAACCCTTTTTGACAGGCCTAACCCTACATTTTAAATGTTTGTCACCCCTAAGTAGGTCTTATTGTCCATAAGGCAGGCTGCAAAGTATTTAAAAGTAGGACATGTAAAGGCTTACTGTGAAATATATCCTTTCAGTGAAAAACTGCAAATCTTATTTTCTGTGGCTGCTCTACATGAAAGTACTGGGATGCAATATTAAACTAAGATACTGTTTCTTGGGAAAGGGACTAGCTAGAAAAATAAACCAATCATTTTAATAGTATTAAGAATCCAATTCTATGATGAAGTCTGTTTTTTCCTAAACATAAAATCCTTTTAGAAAGTTAACTTTGCCCTGCCTTATGTTCCTGGAAGCTAAATCTGCATTTTGGCCACTTTGTCCAGCCAGTAAGTAGCATTTAAATAGGTGTGAATGAAGTGTGAACTTGCTCCCAGGAGTAAACAATAAACTGACTTGAATGGCCAGAGAGGACACATCTGAACATGATAGAATATGCAAGGGGGGCATTGAAGATCGTTTACACTTCAAAGGGCGAAGGCAGGATGTCAAACCATCCTTGCGTATCCTGTGTCTACCAGACTTCTGTTTCTGAGGAAAAAGAAGCGGACTCTAAGGGTCATAAGGATGAACTGTTAAGCCACAGTGGTGTAACAAGTTACAAAAGGCCTTTTTCTGCAACTGGCCAGTTGCAACTGGACCTGGACTCTCCTGTTGGCCGCCACTCTGTCACGGTGTGTAGGTGCATCTTCGGAAGTACTAGGGATCCTTAGAAGTGCACTACTGTGATTGGGGTGCAAAGGACTAAAGTGAGGTACAGAAGTTTGGGTATAAAAATCTTTCCCTACCTCTAAGACTTGCTTCTGAAGTGGGCTTTCCTTAGTCAGTCTTACGTAATATCCAAAGGATGACAAACCCTTTAAGATCTTTTGGCTTCTCGCTCAACATGCGGAGGTCACACCTGCCTCCTTTGCAGAGGCTTCCCTTCATCAGAGCAGTTTTGATCGGTGTAGAGCCTTCCTTTATGATAAGTCATCACGTTCGGGCTATGATTCCGATACTTCAGCCTCGACCTGGGTTTCCATGAGAGTTGCTCTGAGATTTCTTGGTCTCTTGCATCTTGCTTGTTGATTGTATCAGATGGCATATGCCTACTTTGAAGTTGGATCTCAAGTCTCGGCACCAAGGAGACCAGTCAGATTAAATCCAGGTGTCTGAGGAGCTTTGCTTCTTTTTTATTATCGTAGGCCCCTGTATCCAAATTTGTTTGTGTTCCTGGGTTATTTGTCATAGGAAATGGTATCCATTATTTGCAGAATGATAAATATCACCAGGAACTTTGTTCCATGTGGCTGTTGTGCTCCTTCTGCAGTTCATACTTGTACTGGCCACCTGCCATCTCCATAACCAGATATTCTGATGCCCACTTGGCTGTAGCACTTTGGGTAAAGGAGGTTATCAAGTACTGTTGCACTTGCATGCCGCATGACACTGCTGATGCATGTAAACAAAATGTCCTGGGTCCCAAGTATTGCTTATATAGTTCACGGATGAAGACTCTACAGATTGAATACTTTGTACATCAGAACAACTTTTACTTTTTACATATGTTTCTCAAACTTTGAACCTCTATGTGGGAGCTGTGACTTGAGGCTAGTGTTGCTGTGTAAAGTTTTTCATAAACAAATTCTACCTGTGTGATACAAATTGTATTTGTGACCATGTACTTTGTCAGTCTGTTCAAAGTTTGAATCGGAAAAAGTGTGTTCTCCCCCTATTGTAATAACTTTTTCAGTGGGAAAGTGTACAACCTCGCTGTCTTAAGTATGAATATAAGCTGCACATTGAACAATAGTTATGAATCTCTTATATACCACTTTGGTGTTTCTCCATTATCGGAAGATATCATCTTCAGTTACTGCAGATTAAAATAATGCACATCAGTCAATACTCATGTATATTAAACTCACTGCAATCATCAATCTGCTTTGTGCTTGGTGTATGAGGGTTTTTTCTTCTTTTACTCCTATTTGTCTTAAATAAAGATCATCTCATTTGCTCTCTGCAGTATATTCTTGTGATCTAATTATGTATTCTGTTATCTTTCTAGGATTCCAGAGCAAAGCGTTAGACGTTCTCTCACTGTTTACCATGATCCTTCTAATCCCCTGGCTGATAAAGATAGGTTGCCAGGGACGTCGTCAAGGGATATTTCCCTCTCTTCTCCAGTGAGTTCTTTTGTTAATATGCTTTTATAAAGTGACAGGTATCATCTTGTGAAATCCACAGCATCATTTATGGAGGAACAGTTTTAAGTCTGGGATCAATAGTTAGTGGTTGGAATATAACCAAAAGTGATGTAAAGTTTTTCAAAGTACCATGAGCCATTAATTGATGGGCAGACAAAACTGCCCCATTTTTTAGGAGCCTCGTCTGTCGGTTAAGTTCTGCACTGAAGTTTGCTTTCATTGTTGTCTGTCATAATTCAACTGAAAGGTGGTGAAGTACTTTTATTGCTGCAGTCACATAGTCAAATTTTTATAGGTTGAAATTCATTCTGGCTGTATGCTATGTATTGTTTGTAGTCCGTAAGTAAGGTTATTGGAATCCAGTGTGGCTTACAATTCTCTGTTTTCACCATAATCGAGACTTGTAGCCTATGTTGGCTCCACATAATAGTAGTTCTGAAGGTGCAGTAGGGTTTTCATTAGCATAGGCAACTGAAAGTTGATGTTCTTCACTGCTACATTGCTTTTTGGCTCCACTTCAAATATAAGTTTGTAGTTTTTTGACGCTGCTATTTGCGGGAACGAGCTCTCACAGTCAGCCGTCCAGCAATAATATAATTTTTTGTCTCCTTTCAGCATTTGCAAACCGTCACTCTCCCAGCTTTCTATGGCCAGCTTCATCCCTCTAACGAGGAGAGGCTCAGTCAGTTGGACCCCAAATGAGCTTTAAGCTTTTACATCTATCATGTCATTGACTGTCCGGTGGACAATCAGCGTATTGTGGGGTTTTCTGGGATGATGAAAGAAAAGGCTGTGCAGAAACTGAATCTATTTTTGTAAAGATCTGCTACTTATTGGCCAAGAAGCATTCTCTAGAAGGTCTGAGAGTCCATTTCACTAGGGCTAAGATTGCCCTTACTTCATTTGCATGCGGTAAGCCTGTCCTCGACAACTGTCAGGCTGTGACATGCGCTTTGATGCAGATGTTCATGAAGCACTACTGCCTTAACCACCAGATCGGACAGGAACAGCATTTTGCTCATTAGATCTGCACACCAACAGTTGCTTTGTGCTCCATGTTAGAGTGTGTGGGAAGAATGAAGCAAAAAACTGACGTTGACACGTTACTTCGTTTACTTTGTCCCCAAGAAAGTCAGTGGTCTTCACTCCATTCTCAGCCTTCTGGTCTTGAATACCTTCCTCCATAAGAAGAAATTTAAGGTGATGTCCCTTACACAAGTTGGGTTGGCTCTGTAAATGGAAAACTGAAAGGTGTCCCTCAAAAGGCAGGACTCTTGTTTCTGGGTGCATATTCTGCATTCGCACAAGAGGTACCTGCGTTTTCTGGTAGACCACAGCCATTACCAATTTGCAGCCCTCCTTTTTGGTTTGACATTGGCATCTCGAGTCTTTAGCAAGTTGATGAATAAAGGTCCTGGTGGCACATCTTCGCAAGGCGGGGCTAGACGTATTACCTTTCCTCAATGACTGGCTGCTGAAGACTGATTTGTCACATCTGCTGTCAAACCACCTGAGTTCCACAGCACCCGTGCTGTTTAACTTGGAGTTTTCCATTAACCTGCTGAATTGCACCTGGAGCCCTTCCATTGCCCTGTCTTCGGGGGGGTGGGGACTGGTGCTGGTGCTCAACATGACATCTCTCATGGCTTCTCTGACTGCCATTCCTGATGATTTGCGATATTACTTCGATTTTGGGATGTGGCTGTGTTGGAAAATGGGTTATTGGTAGGGCAGGTAGGTACCTACACCTAGCAACAAGCCACAAACCTCCACATAAGTACAGTTAGGTCTCAGTAAATTAATCCCAGCTCTACCCTTGGTAGCTTGGCATCGAGCGTCAAGGCTTAACTTAGGAGACAAAGTGAAAAGCATTCAAATATCACAAAACAGTAATTAAATAAAACACAGGAAACAGTTTAAAAATCCAAAACCAATTTATAAAAATAGCTTATATTTTTATCTTTAAAATGACACAAAAACGATTAAAATCGGTTCAGGGGAACCGGAGATATGAATTTTTAAAGTATTATTATTTTCTAGCGCTTAGAAACAAAAAGCGCCAATCGGGTCATCTGGTTGCACCAGGACCGGGGCAAAGTCAAACTTTCAGGCCGACCGCGATGGAGCCCTGCTCGGCTACAAGTCGCGGGAGGCCTCGGTTAAAAAGTTACCTTCTGACTTAGTCTCTTTTTTGATGTTTTTCTTCCCCGGGACGAACCTGCCAGTTGAATCTGACCTCCTGGAGCCCTTGTCCGGATACGCGAAGTCGGTTTCCTCGGTGGTGATTTTTACCTTCGGACTTAGTCGTTTTTTCGAGATGAAAATCCTTCGACCGGGGTAAACCTGGATCTTGATCCGACGTCCGTGGAGCCCTTCTCGGATACGATGGCTGGGAGGTCCCGGTCAACTTTTTACCTTCGGACTTAGTCTCTTTTTTGGATGTTTTTCTTTACCGGGACGAACCACGAAGTCCGGCCGGGTCGCGGTTGAGGCAAGCCGGCTAGAATTTCCGCGTCGGGTCGGTCACTTTATGGAGCTTTTTTTCAAAAATTCTCCAATCTTTTCCAAACTTCTGGGGCTTCACCCAGATGTTCTTTTGGGGTCCACAGCTCACCCCAAGGGTCCAGAAGTTCTGTGATGGTCCTTGGGAAGTGTGGACTTCAACTCCCAGAATGCACCTGGCGCAAACTCCTTTTTGGCCACTGGACAGTGGTCAGCTGGTCGCTTTCTTCAGGAGTTGGTGCAGGGGACTCTGGTTTAGCAATTTTTCACCTGTAGCAAACAGGGAGTCCCTCCTTGAACCAGTTGAAGCCAGGCAAAGTCCTTCTTGTGGTGAAGCCCAAGTGTGCAGCTGGTGCAGTCCTTCTGAGTGCAGGGTCCAGGTGCAGGCCAGGGGTCCAGCAGGGCAGTCCTTCTTCTTCTTTAGTTCCTTTCTTGTTGAATTCTGGAGGGGATCTGAGGCGTGGGTGCAGGTCTGCCAGTTTTATCCTTGCTCCGGGGTGAAAAGCAGGGGGGCCCTGGTTCTCCAATCAGGGACAGGGTCGTCCCCCTGTGATGACCACTTCCTGGGAAGTGTGGCAAAAATCCATCCCAGAAGGCAACAGTCTCTAAAAATCCAAAATGGATGAATCTGATTTTTGGAGGAGAGATCTGGCTGAGCCCACCCACTGGTGTGGCTAAAAATCATAAACGCACCCCTCTCCTGCCCTCTCCTAATCTAATCAAGGGGGCACCTAGCTGTCTGGGGTTGCAGGATGTGGGGGTGTTGCTGGGTGCTCCAGATGTCCTTCTCTGCCTTTGAAGACCAGTTTGGCAGCCCTCCCCCTTCCTGCCTCACCATCTGCTGAGGGGAGATTCTCTCCCCCAAGCACATTCCTTTGTGTGAAGCCAGGCCACTTCACACCTCATTAAAGTAGCCTGGCAGAAGCTGCTGCAGGCTGGCCAATCAGAGCACAGCAGCAAAAACAATGCAGAGCTGAAATTGGCAACTTTTTAGGTAAAGTCTAAACTTTTTACCTGGACAAGTTATATTAAATCCAACAACTGGAAGTTGTGGGATTTATTACAACAATCAATTTGATACCAAATTCTTGGTATGTAACATTTAAGCAGACTTTAAAATTTAAAATAAAGTCTGCCCATTCTAGCCTATGAAGGCCATTTACTTCAATGAGGGAAAAACTTATTTGGCTGTTTTTACCTCACCAGGGCTTATAAATCTATTTTTATAAAGTCCCTGCTTATAGTTACATGGCACCCAGCCCTAGGGGCACATAGGGCACACCTTAGGGGTGACTTATATGTAAAAATAAGGTAGTTTAAGACTTTGGAAGTACCTTTAATTCCAAAGTCGAATTTGCATATAACTTTAATTTAAAAGCAGCCAGCAAGGCAGGCTTGCTTTTAAAATGACACTGGGCACCTCAGCAATGCACCTAGGTGTGCACCACCTATGCTGTGGTCCCTAAACCTACATGCCCTACCATATACTAGGGACTTATAGGTAGGTTAACTTAGCCAATTATAATTAGCCTAATTTGCATATCCATTTTACACAGAGCACAGGCCCTGGGGCTGGTTAGCAGTACCCAGGGCACCATCAGAGTCAGGAAAACACCAGCATAAAGTGGAAAATGGGGGCAAAAAGTTATGGGGCCACTGCAATCAGCCCTAGTTTCTCACAGGCTGTTTTCCTGGTACTGATAGTCCTCTGCCTCTTGGGTCTTCTAGTTCCTGCGTCCTGTTAGTCATCCACAGTCGCTGGCACATGTGGGCCTTCCATTGGTGCCTAAGCATTCAGTGGGCCCAACTCTGAGGTAAGGTGCTGGACAACTTCCACATTTCTGCAGAGAAAGCAAAGGCTCTTCAGTGGTGGTCATTAAAGGATAATCTCATTTGTGATGCACTATTCTACCCCTGTGGGTTCAGCCAAGGTTGTGACTGATACTTGGTGTCAGAGCAGATGTGTCATATCAGTCTGGTCGGGCTTCTGGCTGTCCATTTGGCGTTTTGGTGTTCTTGCCCCCCTTACCAGGCAGTCTAAGTCCTCCTGGGCAACATGACTGTGATGTGGTACATCAACAACCAGGGTGATGTGGTTTTGTGTCCCTTGTGTCAATAAGTTTTAAAGCTGTGGACTTAAGCTCATGAGATGTGGTTGGTTTTCAAGCACCTGGTGGGTTCTCTGAAAATGAGGACGTCTATGAACATTCTACTGGAGCCACTTCGGCAATGTCCAAAGGTTTTCTGGCTCTAGATATCTGTCAGCTGCATTGTGGGCTTTCATCTACACATTCACAAGACATTATTGCATGGATTTGGTTAAGGAAGCCGGCTATCTATGCATTGTACCTAGTGTAGAGGTACGCTATGCAGATAGTACAGGCAACACATTGACTTACAGGGGCTCAAATAACGCTAAATTCTCTTTTGTGGTAGTTGGGGTGAGCAGTTTAGGCTTATTTGAGGGTAATGCTAGGCATTTGTTGAACACAGTCAGTAAATGAGACACGCTCAAGAAGAAACTAGAGACCAGTTTTAGAAAAAATATTATTGATTATTATATTATTTTAAGCACCAAAAGCTTCCTTTAGGTAAGTAGTGATCAAGATACCATTTTTTATTTACAGTGAGGCAAAAATGTCACACAAATGTGCTTTTACGTGGTAATGCTCTCCTATGGGAGGAAAGAAACTTGTACTCTATACAGGTATTTGCAAACATATATTCCAGGGGTCCTCTTTAGGAATTAAGGTGCTAGGGGGCAAGATCAAGGGAGCCACCAGCAGTTTGGGTTTACCTCCCCTAGAGTGTCCAGGTGCAGAGGTGCTGGACTGGTCGGTAGCCTTGCACACTGCACCATTGGGGAAGAAGGGGGCCACTTACAAACAGGCTGTTGAGGGGGATTTGAGGCCAAGTCCTGGAGCTCCTAACAGGGGGCTCTGTTTGTGAGGGCCCTGAGAGCACAGGGCACAGTCTGTGTTTGTTGGCCTGGGCAAGGGAAGCTCTGGTGCAGAGGTTTTTGGTCGGCTGTTCCTGTGCCAGGAAGGTGCTCAGGTTCTTGGTCAGACCTGCAGAGGGGGGAGAAAAACAAATATCAAGGCCACTCTTGTTGTCAGCCTCGTCTGTTCCTTCATCCCTCTGGAAGCCGGTCAGTTTTGACGGCAGTGGTCTCTGTACTGGTTGGCGAGGTGCTGGCAGCCCTCTGAGGCTTATGGGAGACTTGCATCGCTAATGTCCCAACTGTCCTAGTGCAAAACAGGGCCTGACAGGGGTGGCATTCCAGACCTGTGGGAAGACAAAGTTGGAGATCAAAGGGCGGCAGAGGCTTTGAATCCTCCAGCTCAGATATGCTGATTTACTAGCCAGATAACACCTTCCTCCGGAGCAGACATTGTTTCTGGCTTCTGAGAGCATGGGCTCACACTTCCAGGGGCATCAGAAACCTGTCTGTAGTGGCAGGCTGATCGATACCAGTAAGCCAGCACACTCGAACTAGTAGATTTCCAGGGGACAGCTTTAAAGTGCCCTCTGGGTACAGGTCATAATAAATCCATTACTGGCGTCTCTAGGGATTTATTAAGATGAGGTGTTTGATACCAAAGAGCATAGGTTTCAGTGAAGCCATTATGTAGCTGGTTAACTCGTAATGACCAGTGCCCAGTAAATACCTAAAGATCGCTTGCCTGTTCTTTTGTACTATCTAGCAATAGAACTAGACCTCACAGGGGCATATCTGCTCATGCAGATATGTCCTCACATAAAATATAACGCAGCCCGCCTTGGGGCTCTAAGGCCTGCTGTAGGGGTGACACATAAATTAGATGCAGTGAGTTTGGCATTCCCCACAATGAGTGTGCCAGGCTATGTTTTCGCTCATGGTTTGCACCATGATACGCAGTCTGCAATGGCAAGCTGTCTGCAATATGTAGGGGCTTTTATTAGGGTGGCACAATACATGCTCCAGCCCTTAGGAACCCTCTTGGGTACCCACGCCCTGGGTACCAGTGGTAAAATTTCCTGGAGACTTGCAGGGGTGCTCAAGGGTGTGCCATTTGTTACAGTTAGACCATTTTACCTTGTTTTCGGGAAAAGAGCACTGGTGCCTAGTTAGCAGAGATCCATTGCACATCAGTTGTAAAACATCACCAGTGGCAAAAAAACAGGGGTGACCATGACTTAAAAGGAACCCTCCTACATTTGGAAGTGTTCAGAGATGGCCATTTCGCTCGATATTCTCTGCTTAGACCCACCATTTGGGAGATACTGCTTGGGTATTTATTCAAGAGATGATGAATCTCCAGTTATCCATAAGAATGACATGTACCTTACCTTCAGAACTATATTTCTGGTGGATATTCTGCCTGCAGATTCCTCAGAATCCCACCCACCTCTGTTCTGAGGAATGGTCATAGTTCCATTCCTAAAGTTCCTGTTAAGTCTTGAGACACTGCATGGAATTGTCAATCTTGTCAGCCTCGAAGAGCATGTAACAAATACATAAGGAACTGATGTTGGCACGCTGGGCTGGCGCTTGCATTGCTCTGATGATGCCATGTCTAGGGTGGTACCTGGTGCTAATGCAGTGACACGTGATGCTGATCCTGTGTCTTCCACTCTCTACTGGCACCGGGGAGCTATTCTGATGCGTTTGATCCAGTCTTGCGCCTAGAGGAGATTCAAGCCGCAAGAAATGTGTACATAGCTTGACTATCCACAAACAGGATCATTAGCAATCAAAGTAACTTGTTTTTTTATGTTGACTGTGCTTGTGCCATTAATAAAAGAAAAACTGATCCCTTTTTAATTTTATGAGGAGGAACCTTCTGATTGCTTTCCAGCTTTGCAAAAAAGTGAAAAAGTTCTCCTCAAAGAGTGCTGTCACCCATCACCAGAAGCAACCTACACTCTTCTTGACTATTGTTAACATTTGTGGGGCATATTCCTAGGCTTTGTGTCCTGTTGCTGCACGGCCAGGTTTGTGCTATATAGGTACATGTACATATGTAGTCTGCAGCCTGGTATGAAGGAAACTAATTCTGTTTGACACTTTCAGTTTTGTAGAAAGTTATCGCCTTTTAAGAATTATTAGGCTTGGTTTGGTTTCTGTACACAGAAATGAAGCTGGCTTTTTCACTAATAAAATTTACATTTTGTTAGCTGTGTGTCGTATTCTGAGAAGAGTGGAATTATAAAATGATGGCTACTGTTTAAAGTAAGTGAATGTCAATGAAGTCAAATATCATTTTCATGGTGCTACCATCCTTCTATTCCAGAATGAACATGATACTATCGTCAATGGCTCAGACGGAAATAAAACACTATTTCCAGTCCCAGAAGACACTTGCGCCTTTGCAAGTGCAGCACCTTTTTCATCGACTCCCTTCCACACATTAGCTGTGCAGAGAGATGAAGTGAATGAAGACTCAGAAAGGCTACAGCAGACCATTTGTGCAACTGAGAGGAAGCCACTGAGCGTGAAAGCGCTCAACTACAATCAAGCGCCTTGCAATAAAAAGCTGAGGTAATACATTTGGAATTAATAGGAATTCTGCTTCAACCTTCCTATTTGTAATTATGACTAAAGCACAATTAATAAGAAAACCTACAAACTCCTGAAAACATGACTTATCTTCTGCCTGACTCACACTAGAAAGTGCCAGTGGTGACACTAGGCGCAGATGGTGAACCACTGTATTCAGCATTTGACTAGCATTCTGGATAGTTTGATACATTGCTAACCTTAGACTTAGGGAGGTGGCAGTAGGAGGGTTTATCATGGATCCTCGGGTGAAGAGTACTGCAGTGTAAATCTCTCTCTCTCTCTCTCTCTATATATATATATATATATATAGCGGAATGGGGTCCGTTCCATCAGCCTTGAAGATACATGTGGCCGGGCCGACCAGGCCCCAACGGGGGAATCGAAAAAACCCCGAAGGGCCACCGGAGCTCTTCAAAAGTCGGTGTCGATCTGTATATATATATATATTCGATGGCGTGTGTAGCTGCAGATACACATGCTGTGCACATCCCGCCATCTGGTGGTGGGCTCGGAGTGTTACAAGTTGTTTTTCTTCGAAGAAGTCTTCGAGTCACGAGATCGAGGGACTCCTCCCATTTCGGCTCCATTGCGCATGGGCGTCGACTCCATCTTAGATTGTTTTTTTCCCGCCATCGGGTTCGGACGTGTTCCTTTTCGCTCCGTGTTTCGGGTCGGAAAGTTAGTTAGAATCTCGGAAAAATCGTCTGTATTGTTTGCGTTCGGTATCGGGTTAGTTACAACAGATAGACACCGACTTTTGAAGAGCTCCGGTGGCCCTTCGGGGTTTTTTCGATTCCCCCGTTGGGGCCTGGTCGGCCCGGCCACATGTCTCTTCAAGGCTGATGGAACGGACCCCATTCCGCTTCTGCCCAAAATGTCATAACAAGTATCCATATACAGATCAGCATCTGGTCTGTAACTTGTGTCTGTCTCCAGAGCACAAGGAGGATACCTGTGAAGCCTGTCGAGCGTTTCGGTCGAGGAAAACATTAAGAGACCGAAGAGCGAGAAGACTGCAGATGGCGTCGGCGCCGACAGGACAAGGGCGTTTCGAGGAGGAAGAAGAAACCTTCTCCATCCAGGAATCGGACTCGGACGAGCTCGATCCTGAAGAAACGCCAAAAACCGTGAGTAAGACGTCGAAACATAAAACTCACGAGAAGACAACAAAAGCCCATGGGGGCGCCACCGCCAACAGGCCATGGCTTAACCCGAAAAATAGGTGACCGATCATCGGCACCGAAAAAGGGCATGCATGTGGCGAAGTCATCCGACTCCGGTCGAGATACCGCCACACAACAATCTTGGGCCCGAGACAGCGGCTCCGAGCAGATTCGGCACCGAGACAGTGGCACCGAAATGGTTCGGCACCGAGACACCACGACGCCGAAAATAAAGAAGGTTTCCTCGGAGCCCAAAAAGGCGACCGAAAAGATTTCGATTCCGAAACATCCAGCCTCGGAACCGAAAACAGGTTCCTACACAGAGGAACAGGGATTGTCCTCCCAGATGCAAGGACATAAGTTCGTGGAAGAACTTGAATCAGTTGAGCCAGACTACACTCAAAGAAGGCTCCACATTCAAAAAGACCCAGGGAAGATAAGCACTCTTCCCCCAATTAAGATGAAAAGAAGACTTGCCTTTCAAGAAAAGGACAAGCAGCCACAGGCAAAGGTGGCAAGACAAACAACTCCACCACCATCTCCACCACCATCAATGCACACATCACCGGTAGCCACTCCACCACTGATGCAATCCCCGACTCATACTGCAATGAGTCAAGATGATCCCGATGCATGGGACCTTTATGATGCTCCTGTATCAGATAGCAGCACAGACTGTTACCCTGCGAGGCCGTCGCCACCTGAAGACAGTACATCCTACACGCAGATGGTCTCAAGGGCAGCTGCTTTTCATAACGTCACCTTGCATTCAGAGCCAATTGAGGATGACTTTTTGTTTAATACACTCCCTTCCACTCATAGCCAATACCAAAGCTTACCTATGCTTCCGGGAATGCTAAAGCATTCCAAACAAATATTTCAGGATCCTGTAAAAGGCAGAGCCATAACTTCAAGGGTGGAGAAGAAGTACAAGCCACCGCCAACAGACCCTGTTTATATTACGCAGCAATTAACACCAGACTCTGTGGTTGTTGGGGCAGCTCGCAAGAGAGCAAACTCTCATACCTCAGGAGATGCACCACCTCCAGACAAGGAGAGTCGCAAATTCGATGCTGCGGGTAAAAGGGTTGCAGCACAAGCAGCAAACCAATGGCGTATTGCCAATTCACAAGCACTTTTGGCAAGATACGATAGAGCTCATTGGGACGAAATGCAGCATTTCATAGAACACTTACCCAAAGAGTTCCAGAAAAGGGCACAACAAGTGGTAGAAGAAGGACAAAGTATCTCCAATAATCAGATACGGTCAGCAATGGATGCAGCAGATACGGCTGCAAGGACAGTAAATACTGCAATAACTATAAGGAGACACGCATGGTTGCGTACGTCAGGATTCAAGCCGGAAATACAACAAGCCGTGCTGAATATGCCCTTTAATGAACAGCAGTTGTTTGGGCCGGAAGTCGACACTGCTATTGAAAAACTCAAAAAAGATACTGATACGGCAAAAGCCATGGGCGCACTCTACTCCCCACAAAGCAGAGGCACATTTCGCAAAACACAATTTAGGGGAGGGTTTCGAGGTCAACCTACAGAGGCCACAACCTCACAAGCAAAGCCCACTTATCAAAGCCAATATCAGCGGGGAAGTTTTCGGGGGCAATATAGAGGGGGACAATTCCAAAAAAATAGAGGGAAGTTCCAAAGCCCCAAAACCCCTCAAAACAAGCAGTGACTTCCAAGTCACACATCCCCAACACATAACACCTGTGGGGGGGAGACTAAGCCAATTTTACAAACATTGGGAGGAGATAACAACAGACACTTTGGTACTGGCAATTATCCAGCATGGTTATTGCATAGAATTTCTCAAATTCCCTCCAAACGTCCCACCGAAAACACACAATATGTCAAAACAACATATAGATCTTCTAGGACTAGAAGTTCAAGCATTGCTACTAAAAGAAGCAATAGAATTAGTACCAAAACACCAGAAAGGAACAGGAGTTTACTCTCTGTACTTTCTCATACCCAAAAAAGACAAGAGTCTGAGACCTATATTAGATCTCAGAACATTAAATACCTACATCAAATCAGATCACTTTCACATGGTGACGTTACAAGACGTAATCCCACTGCTCAAACAACAAGACTACATGACAACACTAGACCTAAAGGATGCATATTTCCATATACCGATACATCCTTCACACAGAAAGTACTTAAGGTTTGTATTCCAAGGGATACATTACCAATTCAAGGTGTTGCCATTCGGAATAACAACTGTGCCAAGAGTTTTTACAAAGTGCCTGGCAGTCGTAGCTGCACATATCAGAAGGCAGCAAATACATGTGTTCCCGTACCTAGACGATTGGTTAATCAAAATCAACACGCTAAAAAGGTGTTCACAACAACAAAGTATGTCATAGAAACCCTCCACAAACTAGGTTTCTCAATCAACTACACAAAGTCACACCTTCTGCCGTGTCAAGCACAGCAATACTTAGGGGCGACAATCAACACAGCAAAAGGGATTGCCACTCCAAGTCCACAAAGGGTGCAGGCATTTCACAATGTAATACAGGCCATGTATCCAAAACAAAAAATACAAGTCAAAATGGTGTTAAAACTCCTAGGCATGATGTCCTCATGCATAGCCATTGTCCCAAACGCAAGGTTGCACATGCGGCCCTTACAACAGTGCCTAGCATCACAGTGGTCACAGGCACAGGGTCAACTTCTAGATCTGGTGTTGGTAGACCGCCAAACAAACACCTCGCTTCAATGGTGAACAGTATAAATTTAAACCAAGGGCGGCCTTTCCAAGACCCAGTGCCACAATATGTAATAACGACAGATGCCTCCATGATAGGGTGGGGAGCACACCTCAATCAATACAGCATCCAAGGACAATGGGACACTCACCAAAAACAGTTTCACATAAATCACTTAGAACTATTGGCAGTATTTCTAGCGCTGAAAGCATTTCAACCCATAATAAGCCACAAACGCATTCTTGTCAAAACCGACAACATGACAACTATGTATTACCTAAACAAACAGGGAGGGACACACTCAACACAGTTGTGTCTCCTGGCGATTCACAACCACATTCGTCTAATAGCACAATTTATTCCAGGAATTCAGAATCAGTTAGCAGACAATCTCTCTCGGGATCACCAACAGATCCACGAATGGGAGATTCACCCCCAAATACTGAATACTTACTTCCAGAGTTGGGGAACACCACAAATAGATCTATTTGAAACAAAGGAAAACGCAAAATGCCAAAACTTCGCATCCAGGTACCCACAAGATCAGTCTCAGGGCAATGCGTTATGGATGAGCTGGTCAGGGATATTTGCTTACGCTTTTCCCCCTCTCCCACTCCTTCCATATCTAGTAAACAAGTTGAGTCAAAACAAACTCATACTAATAGCGCCAACATGGGCAAGACAACCTTGGTACACAACACTACTAGACCTCTCAGTAGTGCCTCATGTCAAACTACCAAACATACCAGATCTGTTAACGCAACACAAACAACAGATCAGACACCCAAATCCAGCATCGCTGAATCTAGCAATCTGGCTCCTGAAGTCCTAGAGTTCGGACACTTAGACCTTACACAGGGAATGTATGGAGGTCATAAAACAAGCTAGGAAACCTACCACTAGACATTGCTATGCAAATAAGTGGAAAAGATTTGTTTATTACTGCCATAATAATCAAATTCAACCCTTACACACATCTGCCAAAGACATCGTAGGATACTTACTACATTTGCAAAAGTCAAAGCTAGCTTTTTCTTCCATTAAGATACATCTTACAGCAATTTCAGCTTACCTGCAGATTACGCACTCAACTTCTCTATTTAGGATACCAGTCATAAAAGCATTTATGGAAGGCCTAAAGAGAATTATACCACCAAGAACACCACCAGTTCCTTCATGGAACCTCAACATTGTCTTAACATGACTCATGGGTCCACCTTTTGAGCCCATGCACTCTTGCGAAATGCAATACTTAACATGGAAAGTTGCATTTTTAATTCCCATCACATCTTTAAGAAGAGTAAGTGAGATTCAAGCATTTACCATACAAGAACCATTTATTCAAATACACAAGCATAAAGTAGTTCTACGGACAAATCCTAATTTTTTACCAAAAGTCATATCACCGTTCCACTTAAATCAAACAGTAGAATTACCAGTGTTCTTCCCACAGCCAGACTCTGTAGCTGAAAGAGCACTACATACATTAGACATCAAAAGAGCGTTAATGTACTACATTGACAGAACAAAACTAATTCGGAAAACAAAACAATTATTTATTGCTTTCCAAAAACCTCATACAGGAAATCCAATTTCTAAACAAGGCATTGCTAGATGGATAGTTAAGTGCATTCAAACCTGTTATCTTAAAGCAAAAAGAGAACTGCCTATTACACCAAAGGCACACTCTACTAGAAAGAAATATTCCAATGACCGAAATTTGTAAGGCAGCTACATGGTCTACGCCTCATACATTTACCAAACACTACTGTGTAGATGTGTTAACGGCACAACAACCCACAGTAGGCCAAGCAGTACTACGAACATTGTTTCAAACAACTTCAACTCCTACAGGCTGAACCACCGCTTTTGGGGAGATAACTGCTTACTAGTCTATGCACAGCATGTGTATCTGCAGCTACACATGCCATCGAACGTAAAATGTCACTTACCCAGTGTACATCTGTTCGTGGCATTAGTCGCTGCAGATTCACATGCGCCCACCCGCCTCCCCGGGAGCCTTTAGCCGTTTAGAAGTTGATCTTGAACATTTGTAAATATATTACTTTAAACTACATTAGGTACATACCTATTCACTCCATTGCATGGGCACTATTACTAACATACACAACTCCTACCTCACCCTCTGCGGGGAAAACAATCTAAGATGGAGTTGACGCCCATGCGCAATGGAGCCGAAATGGGAGGAGTCCCTCGATCTCGTGACTCGAAAAGACTTCTTCGAAGAAAAACAACTTGTTACACTCCGAGCCCAACACCAGATGGCAGGATGTGCACAGCATGTGAATCTGCAGCGACTAATGCCACGAACAGATGTACACTGGGTAAGTGACATTATATATATATATATATATATATATATATATATATATATATATATATATATATATATATATATATATATATATATATATACACACACACACACACACACACACACACACACACACACACACTCTCCCTCTCTCTCTCTTGTGGCAATCTTGGATCAGGGCAGAAAACCAGGTAGGTAGCGAGAATGAGTAAGGTGCAATGGCAGATGCAGCAGACCATATGAGGCAGAGCAATAAAAAGGAAAGTGGGCAGGCAAGTGCATCACTACTCTCCGGTAGTGGTCAAAATGGCCCTCCTTTCACCCGCATTTAAACAGTTCTTCAGTAGCTGTTAGGAGTAAAGAAGCTGAAACATATCTTCCCCACCAAGCACAGAAAGATCCCAGACCATAGGTTGACCCATCCTGAATGACTGATGCAGGGAGGTAAACCGCTGCAAAAATCTAAACCTATTTCGATTGTAGGATATTTAATGCAGCCTAAGTCACAGATGTCTCCAATTTCAAACAAGAAAATCATGGTACCGCACAAAAGAAAAAACATAATGACTGAAATTGTAAGTTTTCCGAAAGGGGCGTTGTAGATAATTAGAAAATGCTAGGCCCAGTTAAGGACGAAGATTGGACCGAAAGTACTGTGAAACAGATGGTACGGGTGTGCCAAAGGATTCATTTACCCAGTGACATCTGAGAGGATGACATCATCATAGGTTGCAGAATGGAGTATGAAGCTGATGGAAAACAACTCCACCCCCACGATCATTGTGTGTGTGTGTGTGTGTGTGTGTGTGTATGCATTTACTTTCCACAATATTTTATGTTCTTGATGTTGTCACTTGAAATTTTAAATGCAAAAAGATCATGTCACAATAAAATGGGACGTCACATGCCCAATGCAGATGTGTTAAATACCCCTCTTGCTCCCCAACTCCACTTCTTTTTTTCACCAATACTCACTAATTAATTCCGTTGCTAGGCAAAGAGATGTTTTTGTTTTGGCCACATTTTAATTCCAACTTATGTATTCTTTTCTTTTTTATTCAAATCTAGGGCCTGCAGGCCGAATGCAGAATAAAAGCCATAAAAACCTGTTCAGTGATATGCTTGAGAACATGAGGGAACCAAGCAAAACCTTCTATATTTAATTCTTCACATACAGGAATCGGTCAGTGGGTGTCCTGCCATCGTGCTGCTTGTTTGAGCAGGGGCCAATACTGAAAGTGCAGCTTGTGGTTTTGCTACTAATAGATTTGTATTTAAAATCCCTGTAAAGCTTAGATTTTGGCCACTGTAGATCACCTCATATACTAAAATGCATGCCAGACATGGGACCCAGATATTTATCTCCCTTGAGCGAATTGGGCTTATAATATTTTATTTTATATTATTTTTATTTCAATATTGAGCATTGTAGTTGTTTCCTAAGTGGAGATAAAATAATATAATTTTAGTATTATAGCCCAGTGTTTTCCTATGGAACAGCTAGCCCTGCTACGCACTGTGAAATTAGCTTTGGGACCTTGTCACTGTAAGGACATCTTTTATGCTAAACATTTGCAATTCATTCATTGGTTGCACAATATGTGCTGAAGTCCTATGGTGACATTTAACTTACAGGCCCTCGGTATACTTTGTACCATATTATTGGGGACTTGCAGGTAAGCTTAATATGCAAAGTATGAGTGTAGTCCGTTTCAACACAGTTTAGGAGTCGGAGTACATGCACTGGGGCCTGGTTAGCAGAGGCCTAGTGCACAGTAAAAAAATAAAACAAAAATAAAACAGCTGCATCAGTCCAAATAATGTTTATTGGCCCAAATCGAATCATTCAATAGGAGCATCACATATAAAATTAAATGCAGTTTCCTTGGGTAGGGTGCCTTGAACAATTGAAGGACATTTTCACGATACAGGAGTAATCCTCACCAGAGTACCAATTTTAAGCATGCCCATTTTAATTTGACGGAAGTAAACTTCGGACGTTAAGGGCCTAATTACCAGTGTCAGTCATGGCTCTCATACCATTTGGTACCAATAGAAACCACAGCCCAAGACTTTCAGTTGATAAATGAACTCTCATCCTTAAAGGCGCTCAACTGAAGTTGGGGGCCGTTTGATGGCCTTTAACGATGAGTGTAGCCCAGGGCACAAGGGTATAATGCTAGGAGGAGTTTCGATCCATTGATGGAAGAATGTAAGCGAAACTGAGGAACACAAGTAAACGGTGTTCGAGCAGAGGACCTGTCCTATCCATTGATGCCTCTTCACCACTCATTTGTCTTCAGTGAAGGTCTCAACATATCAATGTTCTCATTAAAAAATATTCTGGGAGATATGGTTGTAATGCACTGGCAGGACTCAGTGGCTTTCTTCTCTGTCCTCTTGTGGATTAAGCTGTTGATGAATGCCAGTTGCTGGCGAGCACTGTGGCTTCATTAATTAATAAAGTCCTGGCATTGAGCGTGGACAGTGGTGAAATCCATTCCCAGCAAATGATCATTCTTGTTTGAAATGCCTTTTGTGACACATTAAGAAAACAACAAAAAACAGGTTTGTGGAAAAGGCTTAATGCTCCATCTTTGAAATATTATTTTTTCTTTTTGTCATCCACAGTCCAATTTTGGAAGCAAGTCAGGAAGATAATCCCTCCAACTCTTCTGCGTCTTCGTCTGCTAGCAGTTTGACTGTAAAAAGTCTGACCCTCCCGGCGAATGGTGAATTAGGCCACAGCTTCCATACTGACCTAGCACCTTTGGATGAAAGCAGTAACGGAGAGTCTTCAGGTATTTGCGTTCTGCAGTCGTTGAGCTTCTCCTTTGCATTTTATGTTATTTACGTGAAGCACAGCTAAGGGACATCAGGATTACCTCTTGGTATCAAGTTACATGAACCTGCCGTACTGTGATTACTTACAGGAAATTTGTAGAATTTTTAGAACATCAGAGGGTCCGTTCTACTTGGCGAGTCTGATGATGGAGAATTCCAGAGCTAGCAGCCTGAAAGTTAAAATCAATCGTGAACTTGCCATGCCTCAACAGTATTTTGGGGAGACTTTAACCAAGTCCAGTGCTACTGTGCTCAAACTGCAGGTCCTTAAGTGTTTTACATGCTCTGTTTTTTTTTTTTTTTTTTATTCTTATTTTTTAAATTTGGCTCCAGGTGACTGCAGCTCACAACTAATCTACAGTTCACGTGGAGAGTCTTGTAGATGACTGCTAAGCAGAGGCCTTCTCAAGGCCTTCTCTTTCCCACTGTAGTGTCCCTTTAGGAGATTCTACAGAGGGTTGGCATACATACAACAACCCGTGTGCTGCCATAGCAAGCACCCTATTCCTTAGGGGGTAGGAGTACGAGGATCAGGCAGTCCTCGTTAGCAGGGATAGTCCCCCAGCTCAGCAGCTACCTCCCCAAACCACTTGAGCAAATCCTTAGCTACTCACGACCACCCTGTACAAGTCCGAATCAGAAACTTTCTCCACAGGTGGTGACATTACATGAGGCAGATGGTCCCTAATTCTCAAATGAGGCTGTGCCCCTTACATTCCTTTTCGACCCAACGGATCTTTCACCAACTTCAGCGTGGCTTTCAGAAAACCACTTAGCTGTCTTTTTGCAGGTGCAGAAAGTGCATGGTTTCTTGTCTAAAGGGGCCATAGAGAGGGTGTCAGCCTTGAAAATAGGGGCTGGATGTTATTTGCACTATTTTGTGGTGCCGAAGGACAGAAGCTTTGTCCTATTTTAAATCTTGTCTTTCTGCGGAAAGACAAATTCAAGGTGCTCACAGACCCAGGTTCTGTCTGCCCTGGATCCGAGCAACTGTATGGTAGCCTTGGAACTACAGGATCTATATTTTCATATATCCATCCTGCAGTCCCACAGATATTACCTGCAGTTCAGGTTAGGTCGGTAGCACTTCCAATTTGCTGTGTTCCCCTTCAGCCTTTCTAGTGCCCCTCAAGTGTTCACAAAAGTGATGGTGACTGTGCAAGGTAGCACATGCAGACTTAGCACTGTGATCTGAAGTCTCGGTGGCCACAGCACTAAGAGGGACCTGTCTGATTCCATCCAGTTTTCAGAGGAGAGCGCAAAAAGATCTGCAGTCCAGGTTGCTCAACTGTATTTTCAGCAGCAGACCCCTCTTCCTTCCGATGGTGGTGAAGGATGCATCATTACTGGATTAGGGAGGTCATCTAGGAGAGATGGAAATCAGAAGAATGGGGGAAGACTCTGCTCCACCTCATTCTGTTGGAGTTGTGGGCCATAAGCCGGGCATTCAGGGCCTTCCTGCTATTTATCAAAGGGACCGAGTTCAGAGGAAGACCAGAAATTACCAGGCCCAAATCAGTCTAGTGGCTCCAGATTGGGCCCAGGAGTAAATGGTACCTTGAACATCTGGGCATGAGCATCTGCCCACTTATCAGGCCTCCATTTTGGGAGGATCTTCTGTTGCAGAAGCAGAGCAGGGTTCTGCACAATCTACACCTCCATGCATGGGGATTGAGCAGCAGCAGTTGACTGCATGCGATCTACCTCTTAAAATTGTGGATATTATCCAGGCAAAACTTGTTTATGCAGGACACTTAGATGCGTTTGTGGCCTGTTTTTGAAGCGTAACAGGGCCCCATTGCACGCTAAAAAATCCAGACATTTTATTTATTGTCAAGGACTTGCAGGGGCACCAATAAAGGTTATCTGTTGACTCTTTTGCATTTGATTGTAAGCCATCCTTGTTGAAAATCACGCCGTGAATAGGTTTTTAAAAGGTTTGACACGTTTGCTCCAAAACCTTTTGTGATTCCACATTGCGTCCTTAATATGGTCCGGACTTTCCTTGTGTGGTCTCCCTTCAAGCTGATGTGCAGCTATTCATTATGTCTTCTTTCTTCTTGTCGCAGTTACTTCAGCCGGCTGTGTCAGTAAGCTTCAATATCTCTTGGTGTAACCGCCTTACACCACCTTTTTTCCAGACATACTGGCGTGGATACAAGGACAGCCCGTTTGCCAAAAGGTCATATTTTCCTAGACTACTGTTTTCTCCCATTAAAATTTGGTGTATCGAGAGTCCACGCAATGTGATAAAATAATCGAGGCAGAATGCTCTACCAAAGCTATGTGCTTTAAGAACTGAACTGTGGTATTTAATAGCCACACTTTTGAATGTGACGGAGATGAGTAGAAGCACCAGGCTGTAGACACTAATCCTGTTTTGGACTTCTGCAACAAGGCAGCACCAACTCTGTTCTGTGCCCTGGGGTGACCCCCTAAAATGCTCTACGGTCAAAATGTGTTAGCACCATCTGAAGGGGCTAAACGGAACATAATAATCTCTGGTCACACATATAAGGACCAGAAGGTCACCCTGATGTGCTTGCCCAATTCATTTTCAAGCCATTCCCCCTGTGATCTCCTAAATATGAACTGAGTACTGTCTAAAGTATGTGAGAAACCATCCATACTTCCAATACCAAATTTATGGGAACTGGGTTTCTATCTTTAAAAATATGCTTGAAATAAAACAAGCTGATGTCCTGGTTTTACGTACATGTCGTCAGTTTGTTCGCTTTTTCACTGTTTTCAGTTTTACTAATGCATTGCCATGGGTAGAATTGCTCAAATGTTACTGCTGTGTATACTACTTTGCTAATGATCTTATTTACACTTAATTGGATAACCATGAATATTCATATTGAACGAACTATGATGATCAATTAATGGATTGTTTTTTGTCAATTTCATAAGTTAGTAAATTAATTGCTGTACGTGTGCGGTATTACTGTTTTGCTTACCCATCACCTTCACCTTTCCAAATTCTATGTCCACCTCACCCCTTGAAAGAGGAGAAGTGACTCCACTGGTTTCACTCTAAGAGATCTTTGTGCTTTTGCATCCATGGTCCATAGTGCCAAACATCAGCCTCCTCTCACAGTGTGTTAACATTATGCTGTGGATTTCTGCAATACAGCTTTTTCTTTACCCACATCAAGGACCATCTCTAGCTCGGTTTTATTTGACCTTTGCTCAGCTCCGCTTCTTGCGCTCTTTAACCTTCATTCCCAGTAATGTTTTCCTTTGAAACTTGATGAAAAGGTAAGAAAAATATAGTCACCTTTGCAGCCAGTACTCTCAGTCCCCCTAATAAAGTGTGCATTTTGTATTTTGGTGTAAAAATAGACTGGAGTATGAGTAGGAACAACCACATTTGCTTGTGCAGTATTTTGGTGTAATGAAATGTTCCCTGTTACTGTCTATGATGGAAAAGGTCTTTCCAAGGAAACACATCAGCACTAATGATTTATGTTACCATGGTGACTTAATTATTCTGTTTCAGTTTTTGAAGTCTGCCTTAACTGTTTTAGGTCTGGTTTAGCCAGGACCTTTTGATTGTATTAAAATGATATGTATAATATATTTAAAGGGGCTTTCAGCTACCCCTCTTCGCCCATTGGTCTGTTGTTGTCATTCAAATGTTGCTTCTGCTAACTAAATCATGGGCAGTGGGTCAGCCTATATTAGCCAACAGTTAACTCCATTTTGAGTGGCTGCATTTTGCTTTTTCACAAGGAGCCCACATGCACACAAGTTAGTTCCCTTCAGTGACAGTGTTTTTGGTTTTTAGTGTATGATTACTTTATTGTTGTCTTTGTGTTTAGAGCCTAATGTGATGGCAGAATGCTTTTGATTTGAACACAGGGCACATTCCATCTTTATCAGAACCCATTGGCTGCTAATGCTTGGGTAAATTCCTTTGGAGTGGTCTTGTTTTGTGACTGCTGATATTTCACATCAACTGACCTGAACTCTTGCAACCTTGACGTTCTTTCCTGCCTTCCTTCTTTCTTGCCTTCTTCCTCAGAGATTCTTTCATTCTTTCTTGCCTTTTTTCTTTCTTTAGTGCTTTCTTTCCTCCTTCAATTTCGCCTTTCCTTCTTTTTTCCTACTTTTTTCATTTCTTTCTTTTTTCCTACTATTTTCATTTCTTTCTTTCTCCTTTGTCGTCCTTTTTTCTTTCTTTCCTTCCTTCCTTCTTTTCCCTTTATTTTTGTCCATCTTTCTTTCCTTTTTCCTTTCTATTTTCTGTGTATTTTCTTTTTCATTTCTTTTCCTTCTTTCCTTTTTCTTTTTCTTTCTTCCTTAGATATTTTCTTCCCTTTTCCTTCTTTCGTACCTTCAGCTCACATGAACTCTGGATATAAGCTGATCAGTAAGCTCTACCTGTGCAAACCATTCTTTATTGCCTACTTCCTTTATTGCCTTTTTACTCAAAGGCAAAATGCTAGTAGCCAGTGCCAGACAAATTAGCTGTCCCAGGTCTGTCTTAGCCAGGACTTATGGATTTTGCAAAAAGTAAGCGTACAACCTACTTACTTTTAGGGGCTTTCACCCAGACTTCATCCTTTAGTCTCTTGTTGCACCATTCACATATTTCTTCCACCAACTCCAATATGCTTTGAGGAGCAGGAGGTTAGACCTTTTCCGCCATTGTATGACTTCACTATGACATGCGAACCTTTCACAAAGAAAGGTGATGGGTGGCTGCATCTGTATCATTTTTTTGCCCACCATGCCACTTCAGTTTCCACACAACCATATGCAAATCACTCTTGACTGTACTCCTCATTGGAATCAGTCCGGCCCGAACTGCCAAGCCAAGTCCTCCCTGAACTGGAGCACAGGCAACCTAGGGCCGGTTTTGCCCTAGTTGGGGCTCTTCAGCCAGGTGTAGCTTGGTTCCAGTGGCACAGTGAGCCCGGGGCCCATGCCTGGCCATACATGCTAATGGAACCCATTCCATTCATTTACTACAGTTTCTTCGTGATTCATTGGTGACTTAGGTGTGATCATTAGAGAGGGGTTTGTGAGAAGCAACTCCTTGCAGTAATAGATACTGTTCTGGTTTCAAACAAAAGAAGCGTAAGACACAGGCATGAGATGTGAGTAGTTTATATACAGAAGAGCCATGAAAGCCTGCAGACGAGTCCCACGCCCAAGTACCACACTAACAGTGGGTGCCCTCAAGGTTACACGACAGCCGCTCACTCGGTTTTGTTTGTTCTGTAGTGGCTGCGGGGGCGCAGTACATTGGCAGCTGCAGGCACGGTACCGCCCGGGCAAGTTAGACTAATTCAGGTCCGGCCTTCTAGCAGCTATTCTCCCGTCACGTAAATGTCCCGCCTTTGCCTTTGTGCCACTGGTTGGCTTCCTAATCAAGTAAAGATCTGAGCTCTGCCCCCTCTTGCACCCGGATATAATCGGTTTCTTAGCACCTTTAATACTTGTGTCCGAAACCATGGTGCCTCGGCAGCAACATTTAATTGTAGCATTTTATTAACATTTGTAAATCATCTGCCAACAGTGCAAACTCGGCCAGGAAAACATGTAACATACTCGCATCTGAAGTTGGGATTCAATTATGTTTGAATTAAATAATGCTTACAACATAGAGAATGCACAATACTCTTGGATGTGACTCCTGACTAAATCGATGAGGGTTTTTTTTCATTTTTTTATTTTTGTTAACCCAAAACGCCCCTCTCCCCTCTCGACTCACTGCCTGAATTTTTGCTCTCAATTCTAGTGACTTATTACACTTCGATTACACTCTGTGATTTTACCACTGCCCCTTTGCAAACACAGATACTTTCGTTGGTAATGTGTGGATGCGTGAAACCACCGCCCGTTTCCTCCCTGAAGAGGGTTTAAAATTGCGAATGACGCTTTCTTCATATTAGCTTAATTAATGATAGTTCTATAGTTCTACAGGTAAGTACAGAAGCAACTCATTTTCTGCACATTCATCTCTTCATTGTTTGAATAATTTCTAGATTTTTAACTTTTCTTGTTTGAAAACGGAAACGGTGCCTCTTATTTGTTCCTGAAAACAAAAACCTGTATTTTAGAGTGCTTCCGCTTGACATTGGTAGGCCTGTAAGTAAGTGACTCCGGAAAAGTGTCAAGTACATTTTCTTTAATGCTACAGATCCTCTGTATATTGTTACTTTTGCTTTCACTCGGCGCCCTGGCACACAGCTGATGTCACTATTGTTAATGGCATAACTTGAGACCTGCCATGAATGAAACACGATTATGTCCCGGTACCGACATTTACCGCGTGCTCTGCTTTATTTGTAGGAGAGCCTTCGAGACCCCTGTGGTGCATTCAGTTGCGAAAGCAACTTCTGGAGCCCCTGTCCGACTTGAACTCGTCTGCGCTTTGCCGTGAGACTGAGCCCATGCCCGCGATGGACGAGCAGGAGGATGTGACCTTGGGTGAGTGCTTAGAATGTGATCAGAGTTTACCTTGGTGAGAGGGCAGCCGTAGCAAGCAGGCTGCTGCTGGTGGCAATGCACGTTTGGACAAGGCCGCAAGAGATTCACTTGCCTCTGGGGCTGCAGAGTACATCAGACAGCAGGATTACGAGAATGCGGTGCTTAAATCGCAAGGCACACTAGCGAGGATCATTTTGGGTTGGTGGGCCGCATTCTCTCGAGTGTCCACGGGTGGCCGTGCAATTTAAAGCTCACTTGTGCACTTAAAAGCTTCAATCGGTTTTCAGCATTTGTTATCGTTTACCTAACAAAATGTTTTTATGGTTCTATTACAAATGTCTGATAAACGCACATTTTTAACCATTGAATTGCTGGCCATAATGTCACACAATTAAGTAATGGTTCTGTTTTAGCCGCATATGAAGGACATTATTTGTGTGCTTTCATGATATCACAATGGTCTGTTTCTCACAAAGACTCTTCCATTAACCATTATCTTGCTGGTAGACAGTCACAGTGTCCATTTTCACCTATGTATGAAATCACATAATCTATAATGTATTCCATTGTACATTCCTGGCTGTTATGTGCTGGTTTAACTGTTACATTGCTGGATCAAAGACAGCTGCAATGCAATAGTTTTAAGTGGTGGTGGAAATGTAATGTACTTTGGTTGAGAGGAATATTTATTTGAAGTATGGTAATGGCGTAATTAGCAACAAATGTTACCTTATCAAATCAGAAAATAGACTATAAAAATAAGTGACATTAGAACAGTTACATTTACACAGTGTTAGATTTTACGCGACAGGCAATTCACATAGACTTTTGCAACTGGCAATTATGGATGTTAAATGGCTATGTAACTCCGGGCTACGTAAGCAATACATTTCTTTTAGGACAGTGGTTCCCAACCTGTGGTCCGGTGACCCCTGGGGGGGCCGCAAAGCCTCCTCAGGGGGTCCGCAACTGCTTAGAAAATTAAATAATATTAACTGATTAGGTCCACAGCTTTTAGTAATGACTCAGTAGGAAGACCCTGGATTCCAATAAGGATTCATTGGGGGTCCCCGGTTTCCAGTAAAGATAAAGTGGGGGTTCCACAGAAGTGAAAAGGTTGGAACCACTCTTGTAGGAGAATGGGCCTAGCTATTTTCTTCATGGGGGAATTGTGTGCTCCATTACTGTTATATACCCGACACTGACTAGAATGTTTTTGTAGGGCACATGGGCAACTTTTAGCATGATGTTGCTATGGAGTTCATTGACCATTCAATACACGTTACCTAATTTACTGGTTTCTATCATGAAAATATGCATAGCTGTTTCCTATACAGGGAATAGTGGGTACTAAATTGTTGTTGTACACCTAGAGATGTATTTTCGTGATTCCTGTAGGAAATGGGAATGGCTTTTTTTGCACATGTGGGATTATGTGAAGGGGTTTATGAATGCTTTTGCTACTGTGTTCTAATAGCTGCTATAATGAATAGCTAATTTTACATGGAGATGGTGGGTATTAAATAGCTGTCACATATACCTGGTGCTGTATTTTCATGATTCCTGTAAATAAATGGAAATTAGCTATTTTACACAGGGGGTATTATGAGCTTCAAGAGACTGCTGAATACATCGTACAACACTCTAATATGTCCTTTAGGAAAAATGGGAATAGGTAACTTTAACATGGGGGATTATGGGTGGTAAGTGGCAGTTACAAATCCGAGGCTCAATGTTTTCCTTATTCCTCATTGTGAGGGGTGGTAAATGGCTGGTATTCATACTTGCTGTGGCAATTTCATGATTCCTGTAAGGAAATTGTAATAAATCATTTCGGTTTAAGGAATTGTGTACAAAAGAGCTGTTGAAGGCCATTTCCAGTTATTTCTAAGGATGGTCCTTGTGGGCGGAGCTGACAAAATAATAGACTTCCTCAAATTGGGTGATGGAGGCTTGAGGACCCTTGGAAAACCTCAGTCTTCCAAGGAGAGGGGTTGAGAGTTCGTAATGTCAGGGGCTTTGGCCCTGTTCACGTGGTGGAGAGGAAGGGGGTTCTAGGTTCCGCGCGCTATTTCCCATGGCGAGCACTCTACCAGTGTGCTGCAGGTTTGCCCGGCAGATCCCAGCCCTGATACACTGCCGAGTGTGATGGCGAGTCATAGGATAGTTTCTGCTGTCCCAGCTGGGACCCATACCAAAGACCGATGGGTCTTCTGTTAGGGAAGTACCAAGTGTTGTGAGGGGGTGTTCTTTCTTTAGAGAAGACTGTTGTCCCACAGGGTGGCGGCAGCCATCCATCCCGTATAATTGCTGTGGGTGAGGGCCAAAGGTGTCCACATCTGTAGGGTGTATGCACCCGGAGCAGTGCGGGTACCTAGTTGTATAGTCTTCAGGGGGTGAACAGGCAGGCACCCTGAAGGCAAGTTTTATACCTGACAAGTGTGACAGTCATTGTAGAGGCGCTGAACCTTTGCCAGAGAAAGTGTGGCAGGCATACTGTTACATGACCAGAGCAAGGGTAGGCCTAGATCTTTTCAGTCCAAGTAGATTCATCCAACCTAGAGCCAGGATGGTCTTAAGGCAGTTTGGAGTCCCTGTAGGGAGAATAGGCATCATGGTTATATTAGGTGGGTGGTCTTGGTGGCAGACAGACAATGTAAGGTTTGTGGTGGTGGCAACTGGAGAGTGATGTGTGGGCAGAACCAATGCCACTTGTTACCGCTGACTAGGCAAGAATAACCATGAGCGATGGATCATTCCTACTGATAGTTTTCAACTGGTGGGAACATCTGTAGCAGAATGGATTCTTCTCATTTATTCTGCCTGGATTTCTTTTTACTGTTGGTGAGCCTTACAGCTGGTGTCCTACCCACCATAATCACATAGTTAACGGAGTGAGCATGTTTACTGCCATTGTCTAGTAAGGGGCACTTAACTGGTTACATGTGGACATGTGAGAGGGCTGCATGTGTAAGACTACCATTGTGCGCAGTCTGGGAACTGTTCACAGGGAGCCTGGCAAATAGGCGACGCTTCAGGGTTGAATATTGACCTGGGGGTAGGCCTTATAATATTGTTGGCACTTATAGGTAAAGTCAGTATGGTTTACTGTTTTGTCTACAGTGACACTTTAAGGCACATTTCACCTATATGTATAGTAAAGTGCAGTTTTGCTCCCCTTTGGCCTTCAAAGTCCAGCAGGATATGGAACTCTGGTTAAACATGTGCTAAGATTGACTATGCAGGTTCCCAGTAGATAAATGTGCACCTTATGGGTCATCCAGAATTTTCATATTTCCCTGGCTCAGCTCAGGAGCTGAGCCCAGACCTTTTGCCACCTGCTCCCCTGCACTGCTCCCCACCAGGAGGGAACGAAGGCCTCCCCGCACAAAAGGAGCAATTAACAGCGGAGGAAGGGGTGGTGAAGAAAATCTGCATCAGTTAATTAGCTGTCACCCTCCACCAGGATTGGGACAGCCCTGGTCAACTGAACAAAGGAGGAAGCCCAGACCTCCGGAGTCAACAAAGGAAGGGACTGCTCTTTGATGTTTTGGTAGGAAAGTCCCTGGAAGTGATGTCAGCTAGGGGCAGAGCTGAGGCCCCCAGTGAAGATTTGACCAGTGATGACTTGATGGTGCCATTTTAAATGGTCCCAGCATGCTGTGCAGGAGGTTTGTGACAGGGGAGGAGGGGTGATGTAGCACCCAGGGACTGGCCCAGGGGTGCCTAGCTTCTAGAATCGTATACCCCCATTTAAATACTCTTGCACATGGGAGTGATAGTTGTTGGAGATGAACTGGAAGCAGCAGCACCATGGACAACTGGAAGGGCAAACCCCAGATGACCTAATGGACTCGGGTCTCTGCCTATAGTTGACCCTAGGACCTGTGGGACTCTCAAGGACCAGGGGAGCATGTCTCTTTAACCACCTATCACTAGTTGGAGGAAGCACTGGGCTTCTACACACAAACCTGAGTAGAGGAGTGGAAAAAAGGAGCAAGGCTGGCACAGGGAACCAGTAGAGCCAGCTCCATGCAACATGTGCCACCTTAGAGGCCAGGGGGGCTGATGAAAAGGCTCCAGGGGCCGAGGGCTCGCCACTAGGAGCAAAATGAGGCCAAGTTTGCACAAAACTGCCCAACAGGCTAAAGATATCACTGGGAGAAGTATTTGACTTTCATGCCTCTTCCCAGAGCTCTTGTGGCCTTGGGACCCCATCTCTGGGCCCCTCAGCAAAGATGGAGGGAAGCAGCATCACGCTGCCCGCCCCCCCAATGGAGGTGGGCTCACCCTCACTCACTGCTCGTAAATGGGGGAACGTGGCAGCCACCACACATGAAACATCCTGCCTTCTCCAAACAAGCTGCTGCCTCCTGTGTCTGTAGTGGAGGAGGCCAGGCAGGGAGCGGGTATGGGCAGCCAACTGCTGGACTACCCAAGCTGCCCCAACATAGAGGAAAGAGAAGGTGCCTGGGTGGGACCAGACACATCCAGTAGAAATAAAAAGTCTTGTGAGGCATAAAGGAAGCAAGTCCCGAGCTGCTGAATAGTCACACTCCCTTGCAGGAACGCCCCATAATACCCTGCAGGGCTGAACTAGCCCAAAGTTTTCTGCTGGTTAGACGGGCCCAGGACAGCAGGAACACAACCAACAACCGTGTTGGGGGTGCTGCAAGAGTGTAGCAGCTAATTCTCCCCAAGAAAGACTTGAATACTACAGTCCCTGCATTTTCAGCTTTGGAGAAATTGACACCCCTGGCTGTTCAGCCTAAAGAACTTTTGTTCTACAGCCTGGGAGTGGTGCAACCGCTATTGGTGGCTTTTTTTTTTTATAGCTGCATGTTTATGGCCTAAGTTGGCTTAAAAAAAACATGCATGCTTTATGGTTTCACTACGTTGTATTTGAATGTGTTATTGCTCACAATAATGATTTTTCCTGAAAGGCTAAAATGCTTTATTAATTGTAATGGGTGCACATGATTCTCATGCGGGAAGAAGGGTTTTCCAGCTCTCCACACCTCACAAGCCTTTTCAAAAGGCAAGTCAGACACAGGTGCCAACACAAAACTGGCGGTACCAAACACCACATAGAGGGCCTTTTAGCTGAGAGGCAGAGGGCAACCGTTCGGAGATGGTACCAGCAAATAAGTGACCCACAAGATCAGTCTCCCGCATACACACTGTTGGCGGGGGGGCGGGGTTGTAGAATCGGAGCCTTCCTCCAGAATTGGAGGGAGGTCACATAAAAAAATAAAACACAAGCCAAAGTTGGGGACCAAAGAAAACAAGGAGAAGGAGAAAAGTTCATTCCCACACTAGGAGGTGAAAGAACTGTTACAAAGTACCTCCGAACAAGATCAATCTGGGAAACTACTCAAAATGCTTCCTGGGCCCAAAACCAGACAAATTGCTATGACCAATACTAGACCTGTGCTTCCTAAACAAGTCTATGAAGACACAAATTCAGGATGACAGAGTTGCAAGAAGTACTTCTACAACTCCGGATATAGGATTACATGGCAACCATAGACCTAAGAGTCTATCTGCACTTCCCAAGGAACTGTAGACACAAGAAGTTCCTATGCTTCTTGATAGACCAGACACTACAGATCCAGAGTACTACCACTAAGAATAAAATCAGCACCCAGGGTGTTCACAAAATGGTTAACAGCCATAGCGGCACACTTAAGAAGAAAGGGAATACATGTGTACCCCTAGCTAGACTGCACGTGTGAAAGGAACTCACTTTTACCAGCCAGCAGAGACAGCATAAAAACAGTGAGAGAAGCACTTCACAGACTGGGTTCTCCATACACATGAAAATGTCATCACCTATACCAAAAAGAGAGAAGAATCAATACCCTGCAAGCAAAAGTGTTCCCTATGACAAGAGTGTTAGCGATAAAGCAACAAGCTCACCCCTGTCAGTAGGGTCAGTCTCTGACAGTGGGGGAAGTTGCAGGGGATGGTGACCTCCTGAATACCACTATTCCCATATGTGAGGCTACTCGTTGAGATCGATCCAGGAATGGATCCAGAACCAGTGGTCACAAGAAACAGGGAGTTCGGAGGTTCTAGTGGTTATCGTACAAAGAATACAGGAGGAAATGGCATGGCGGAACACACAACATAACAGTAGGAAGACCTTTCATGCTACCAGCTTCAACAGTGAACATCACTCTGGATGGTGAGCACACAAAGGAGAGGCTCAACATCAGCGGAGTCCGAAAACCAGAGGAAGTGCCACATCACATAAACGTACTGGAACTCGAAAGTGTTACTAGTCTTTAAAAGCCTTTCAGAAACCGCTATGAAGAAAATTGCTACAAGTTTGGGCGGCCAACAAAGTAACAATGTTCTACCTCAGCAAGCAGGGGGAACAGATTCCTTTGCTTTATTGAAACTAGTGCACAAGGCACGTGGAAGTAGGCCATGTGGAGACAGATAACCCCAAAAGCAGTACATCTACCAGGGGTACCAAACATGGAGGTAGACGACAGCAGACAGGCAGCCGTCTTCAACGAGAGGAAACTGAATCAAGCAGTGGTTGAACAGGTGTTCTAAAGTGGGGAACATCAGGGATGGACCTGTTTCCAACACCAGAGGAATCACAATGCCAGTCATTCGCATCCAGGGACCTGCACCACTATTCTCTAGGAGATGCACTGTAAATAGACCGGTCAGGGACATTTTTCTACACTTTTTTATTGATCCCACTTTTGCCACTAGTGATCAAGTGACACTTGGGCCACCTAGAGAGAGTTATGGCAGTCCTCCAGGAAGGCAGAACGCCAACTACATGAAGGCGGTTCTCAGACAATTGGGTGAGGTACACAAGGTGGGGCCAGAATTTAGGCCTCTTCCAAGACCGAACACAAGACCAGACATCAGATAACTTACGCACTTGCTGGACAGCAGACTAACCTACGCATCACTAAAGGAACACTTGGCAGTGATAGTGACCGATACAAGGGGATGCATAGGGAGAGGTTTCTTCCCAGTACCAGTGGTCAAACAGTTCCTAGAGGTGACAAAAGAATAGTGCTGTAAAGAGGTGCACCAACACCCATGTGTAACCTAAACACGGTGCTAACACAACTGATGAAAATCCATTGGAACCACTACACCGGACAGCACTAAAATGTTTCACTCTCAAGACAGACTTCCTAATTGCAAGGCCATTGCTATGTAAGATAAGTGAGCTGCAAGCATTTACCATCCAGACACCATACCTGCAAATACACAAGAACAGGGCAGTCACGAGTACGAATTCACACTTCCTGCTCAGTCATACCTGTTTCACTTGAACCTCTCAATCCAAATACTTAGCATCTTTCAGGAACCAAAGACCGACAGAGCTACATACACTGGACATTTGCAGAGCAATGATGTATTACCTGCAGAGACCAAACCAACCGGGAAACTCATTTCTTTGTATCGTTGCCACACAAGAACAAAGGGATGCCAGTCACCAAAACACTATTGGATGCTAGATAGCTCAGACGCTCAAAATTTGTCTCAAAAAGAACCAAATGGTGGAAACAGTTGATGCCTCCCCAATTCCTCTAGAAAAAACAAACATTTGTAATGCAATAGGTCTTGCATTTGTGAGAGCTAGAGTTATTGGCATTGTAAATTATAATGTTTCTTAGCTAGGTGTTTTGTAGTGTAGTGGAATTATCTGTGTTGTACTGAATTTTTATTTGTGTGCTGTGGAATTGTGTGTTGTGTAGTGTATTTGTTTATAACATTATGTGGCATGGTTAATAGATGGTGATGAGACCTGCAGAGAATAGATCAAAAGGAGGAATTAGAGGGATAAGTAGTTTGTGCAGGTAGTGGTTATTGACATTGAGACAGAGTAGCAGAAATAGTGTGCGAGAAAGAAGGGGACAGCAGTCCATAAATGCCTAAAGGGGGAGCTTTGCATATGCAGAAGACACCCTAAGAAGAGGAGGAGATCTGAAGTTAACTCTACTAGTGAGGCGGGCATAGTGCATGACCACGAGATAGATGAGTATGGTGTTGGTAAATGCAATAGGTTTCGCCAATGTGATTAGTAAGGTGTTTTCTGTTGTAAGTTGTAGCTTGGTGATCAGTTGTGCAATTTAAGCAAAAAGCTTAAAGCATTGGCAAAGCCAATAGGTCTTGCCCGTGTGAGATTTATTGGCTCTCCTAATGTATTTTTTTATTTTTTAAAGCTATGTTGCACATGGCTGAAAGTTATGTAAAAAAGCTGCATGACACAGACAGCGTTGTCTGCGGTATAGCGCTTTTTTATAATCCGTTATGATGCACTGAAGCTAGCGCTGCAGTATTAAACAGCTAACAAAACATTGACAAAGGCAATAGATCTTCCATAGGCGAGACCTATTGGCTTTGCCAATGCTTGCTATGGTACCATATGGTAAGTTATAAGAATTTATACAGTGTTTACAACAGCTGAACTGCCAATTTTAGAGAATGCCCTTGCCAAGGTGTTAGTGCGTCCAGATTTAGAAGCATTTTAGGACTATATAAAAACTGTGTAAACGTGCCATATAAATGTGCTGAATGTTACGTAGAGAGACAGAAAAGTCCAATAGGTTACAGCTTTTATTACAGTGATACTTTAGGCTATGTGTTACTTTGGGTGAAGTAGTTACAAAAGAATAAAAAAGCACTCATGATTGCTTGCTACTAGTAAAATATAGCAATAGGCGGTGTTAAGTTGGTTTACTACAGCATTTGGCCCCTGTTTCGCAGCACCATTTAAATCATGGCCCTGGTGCCTGTAAGGTAACTGCGCTTGTGGCTGTTTGTTTAGTAGCAACATACAGCAGTAATCGGTGTTCAGTGGCTTTCCTGGATCTTTTGACCCCTGTGCCACTGCACCAGCTGCACCGTTCAAATCCTGGCACCTGCAAGGTAACAGCACTTGACTGCTTGCTTAGTAGCAACATATAGCTATATTCAGTGTTCAGTGGGTTTCCACAAGCTTTTGGTCCATGTGCCACTTCATCTGCGGCACCATGCAACAGGGTTGTCCAGAGGGTTTCCCTGGCAACTGTTCATAGAGATGAAACTGAAGTTGAACCACTTGCAATGACCAGTGCCCCGCAGCACGTCTCCCATGTCCTGTTCCTCTGGCCAGCTTTACCACAGACGAGGAGAACAAGTCACCTCTAGCAGCAGTAGACAGAGAGGGGGGGCCGTGTTGAGGGGGGATTGCAAGGAGTGGCGGCAAAGTGACCCAGCAGTGATTGCTGAAGGAATTGGGTGGGGCGTACTGAGGGAGGTTTCTGCAATGCTGCTGGCCGTATCTCGTCTGAGAACGAGACATGATGAGCTTTAATTTTTATGTATTTATTTAAGAATTTTGTTTGGCACTTAAGCAAAAATTAAGGTATGAGAGAGCTTTAGACTGCAACAAAAGATACAATAGGGTTTATCTGTAACAGCAGCGGATGTGAGGGGGAAGTCAGAACCTGAGCCGTAGACTGAGAGGGGGGGTTGAGGGTGCGTTTGCGAGGAGTGACGGCGAAGTGACCCAGGTTCGATTGCTAGACAGGAGTACAGAAAGTAGAAGAGAAGGGCGGGACAGAGGATGTGGCGTAACAGTCAGAAATGCCAACTGGGGAGCTGGGTTCGAGTGTCTGTATGGTAAAGGTATGGCCTTTTGGAACAAAATGCAGTGCAAGGCTGTTCATCAAACTAAGTTCATAACACTACCACTAAACAGCATCGCCATTTCGGGATGCTAAGTAAAACAACAAACAGCAGTGCATTGCTGTTCGGCAGACGGAGTTCGAAACAAGCAGTAAAGAAGCAGACAAGTAACCAACGAAAAAAATAGTGAACTGAAAAAGATAAGAACGACAGTGGAACAATACAAGTTGTTAGCCCCTGCTCTAGGGGAGGAAAGAAATGAGCACAAGGTGGGGCTAAAAAGATAAATTACCCAATAGTAAAGAAACCTTTTTCAAGGACATACCAAATAACAAAAATCTACTGGGAAGGATGAAAGCCCGTGAACTGATTACAGCATGTCTTGAGGAGACAGCGCATGCGCTGCGTAGACTCCTAATTAAAAAAAAAAACAGAAAAAAAGACTGCAGAAGGGAGGGAGAGTTCTAAACACAACCAGTAGATGACAGAATAAAGCACAGCATGTGAATCCAGAAAATTCATAAATTCATCAAGCTGCCAAGCTACTCCTAGTAGTAAGTAACAATTTTGTTATGTGCTGTATTGCCAGTTGGGATACTGTGATTTTCGGGGCTATGTCAAGGCACAGACTGGACAATCATTTATTGAGTGTTATTGCGTTACAGTGAATAGTGATTAATAGCCCTCACCACCTCCCCTGAATAGTGTTGAATTTCTGTGTTTTTCATGGTTTAAAACTGTATATTTTAACTGACATTTTAACTTCACTTAACAATAACGTCTCTTTAACCTTCGTGTTTTTTTAGGGAAAAGATAGAAAGATATATTACATAGTGACCGTTGCCACTTTGTAGATATAGTTACGTCTGCATTTCCGTAAGAAGAGTGTTTGTTTCACCGACAACTTTGGCTCTATTTGACAAATCTTCACAAAAGTTCGAAAAAGAATATTGTTCGACCACCTCGGCTCCTTCCTGAAACTTTTTGGGGTACTCTGTCAAACATAGGGGCGAGAAAATGGGGGCCACCCCCACACTTTCTTTTCCCAAGATAATTCCCCATAGGAAATTTTGCAAAGTAATTCAGAAGACATGCCTAATGGAATTGCCCCAAAATTTGCAGAAAGTTAACTCTTCAGTGAGAAACCATACAGTTCGTTCCTTGGTGTAATTCCGTTTAGCTGTTATTTTAGAACGTAAGGTTTGAATTCTAGAGATATCTGGACAGTTGGTCCCACGGGACTGCTGAGGTATTGGGCATTTTAAAAAGAGCAGTCTGATTGGTCGAGGGATTGTTTCCCTGTCTGTCTTTTCAGTCCCATAGTACTGTTCTGTGAGACCAATCCATCTGACTGGCTGTCATGACTGACGCAATATGTGAGGTAAATGGCTGGATGGCAAGTTATAGTAAGCTCTATAAACTATAACTGGTGAATTTCAGTGATTTTCAAACACGTTTTTTTTTTAAATATATATTACAATACCTAACAATAACGTTGGTTTAACCTTTGTTTATTGCAGTGAATTTCGTGTTGTAAGCTAAAATCTTATTACTTTACCTAATTGTTTTCACTTCAACCCTTAGATTTTTCAGTGTATTTTTTAATTTTTTTTTTTTTAACGTAAGCTAAAATCTTATTACCCAACAATAACATCACTATAACATTTGTATTTTTTTCACATTCACACTATGCTTTCGGACACTTCGGCAAACACGGATGAATCGGGTGGGGTGAATAGATGTGGGTCAATGCACGAGGTTGCCTAATCTGTAGCACGTCGGTAGATTAATTCAGATAGAAAGGATTTGGCGATTAACCATTTAAGTCTTTACCTTTCCTTGTAGAATACACTTCTTCTGAGTGATGGAAATAAGTTTGGCCGGCTCGCAACCAGTCCTTTCCATCTTACGAACAGTGACCTGTGGGTATCTGGACAATGCTCTCTGCGCGCCCATTCCATCCTTGGCTTCTTTTGTGTAATTATGCAAATATGGGCATCGAATACAGACTTGTTCTGATTTACAATAGGGGTTTGTCAGATTACTCTGTACACATTGAACACACATGCATAAAACGTGGTTCTTTACGATAATCGTATTTTTCATTTTCTCACTTTACATGTGTTGTGGGACTTTGTCCATTCTTAAGAATTATTTCACTCTGTTGCTATCAAACTTCCTCATTGCCATGTGTTTACAATTCCCTGTTTGCAGATTATCTTGTGCAATATATTTTTGTAAAGGGGCACTGAGCGTTCTACTGTGAAACTGATTTATTTGAGTGCATTGCAGGAGTCTGCTTGCACACTGGCTAATCCAGCGAATACTTTGCTCAAACTGGTTCTGTGAAGGCAGATGCTCGAATACCATGAACCATGGAAACAGCAGATCTTTCTCGGTGGCCCTGCAACAAGTTACCTCGGTTCCTGAAGCGTGACACTTGCATACCTCTCTTGTTCTACCACCTGCAAAAACAGACATTCCGTTTGATTCTCCGAATCCAGTTCTTAATACTCCACCTAGAATGTAGCCTCGAGTCGATGCCGCGAGGGTCTCTCTTTACTCTAAATCTAAAGAGTGGACACGTATTGTGCATTTGCAGACAATGTACCATGGTTGTGATGTCTTTTCAGGGCGCGTGGGTCAGAATGTGGGTAATATGACGGTCGAAAAAATATTTTAGGGATATTTATTACCATAAATGAGTAATTAAAATCCGATTCCGGACCCAACACATTGTCTGTATATTTGGTGTTAGATATTTTTGACTGCCTGTCAAGTCTGTGTGTTAAGAGGACAGCAACCTCCTGACAAACTTCTGTTTTTACCAGGTGGTGAAATCTACAGCCTCAATCGGGAAGTAAAGCTTGGAGAAGACGACAGATTATTATTTGGCGTCCTAAAAGACACCTTTACAGCGAGTCATGTGAAGGGTGTCGCACTGAAGGTATACCGTGTGCTAATTGTTAGAAACGTGGTGTATTTTCCCAGAATTACTGTTAAATTTTATTGTGGCTGCAAATAAATGATTGATTGCTTTGTGCTAGTCGAGGAACGTGTGCCTTCAGTTTAGTTAAGCTTCAGCAGAGCAAATGAATGTTGCTGGATTCCTCCTACAGTTCCCGACACGTGGGCATAGCACCACCATGTGGTGGGACTGGAAGCTGCGTGTAGATGTTTTTGTTGGGTCTCTGCTACAGACAGTTGTAGCTGTTCCTTGGCTAGGCCTTTTGTTTCGAACAGTGAGGGCTTTAGATCACCCCCTTATAGATATCATCGTGGCATTTGGTGTCCATCTCAACTGTCTCTCTTAATTCTAGGTCTTTTCTCCCTGTTCTTGTTTGTCCAGGCCAAGAGCATATCTGTCTGTTTGGATTTGTTGGCTTGTATGCTTCCATTGCTGACACTGCCTGCATTCAGTGAACTACTTTTTTTCCATTGCTTAAAGCACTCTGCAGAAGTGTTTTTTCTTGCTCTCTTCTGTGCGCTGCTGCCTTCCCTTTGCCCCCTCTCGCGCTCTATTGCTTCCGCTCTACCAGCTCCTTCTTTGCACACCTGCCGCACCGCCATATTACTTTTTTTTTTTTTTTTTTTTTAATATCCCAAACCATGCTCCTTCGATGCTCCCCTTGGCCCTACTTGCTTGTCACCTCCCAACCGCATTAAACTTTTTTTCCATGCTATCGGCTGGTGTCTGTCTTAGTATGGGTTTTTACCCTTTCAAGATTGCCATACACATGCAGAATGTATTTTATTATAACAAACCCATTCAGAGGTGGCTGTCATGGAATGGTGCTGACCCACTGGAACCTTATTGAAATGTTTTCCTCAATAATAACAAGCTCTTTCAAAGATGTCTGCCCTGAATGTATGTGAATCCAATATGGCCATCTTTGAATTGATTATAAAAATATTTCTGAAAGGCTTCACCGCACATACTTCACCTTATAATATTCCACAGGTGACTGTATCTGGAAAATCTTGGGCAGTCCCTCTGCGCGCTGGTAGGTGGTGCCTGGCAGCTCTGCGTATGCGTCATCCACATTGGAAGTGAAGTGCGCAGTGCCTACATAGGCATCACCTTGGTGCGCTGACATCCGTTCCTTTCTTTCCAGGCCTACAGTGCTGAGCCAGAGAGCTACCTTGGTAATTTTTTGACTACCTTTTTCAACTTTTTATCATTGTATTTTTTTAGCATTGCTCCCAGTGTGCTTGGGACATTTTGCCCAACAAACACACACAGTGTGAAGAATGTCACAGACTAATGTCGGTCTCTGACCCACACTTTGTTTGCCTCTGATGCCGGGGCTCTGGCCAGGACTCCAGTTGCCCAAAACTGCAAGTTCATGCATCCAAAGGTGATTTGCGAGCATGTGATGAAGCTCCTGGTGGTGTGGCTGAAGGAGGGCACGTGCCGATTCCCTGGGAGATCTCAGGCCCGTTCTTGGAGCCAGTCCCGGAAACTATCGTCTTCCTACTCCAAGTCATCGGGTAAGTCCAAAAAGCACAAGTAGTAAGGGTCAGTATTCTTAGGCTTCTAGCAAGTGCCGTGCTTCTAGGCACCACTTCTGCACTCAACGGGTGCAGCCGGGACCTGGGTCCACTCCAGGCTTCGAGTTCTCCAGTGCTGGAGCAACTCCTGCCCAATTCCAGGAGTTCTACGATGCCATGCACTCCATCTTTAGGCCAAGGCCCCGCAACTCTAAGAGGTGCCCCTGCTGGATTGTTATCTGGTTCATCCTAGATGCCTTCCGGCACTCTGGTTCCGCCCCCAGAGCCAAACTGACTCCAGTGCCTCCACCATTCCTGGTCCCAGTTCACCTGACACCATTCCCAGTGCCACCAATGGTACTTGAAGAGGAACCTATTCTTCTCTCTGACTCAGACAGCGCCACCTGACTTCGACACTGGTGGGGTCTGGACATAGTCAACCTGTCCTGGACTTGCCACCCCTGGATATATCCTCTCTTCAAGAAGGAGGGAATGATGACAATGGTTATAGCCTCCTGCACGACAACTCCTACCAGGAGAAAAATTGATATGAGGAGCTGGGTAATTCAAGTGGCTTGGACACCTCTGCACACTCTGGCCTGCCACATACAAAGGCGCATACTTTGCTGCCGTCATGCACAGGGCTGCAGAAGTCCTTGACCTACAGCTATTCTCATTCGAGTTAAAGATTAGCGTCTTGACAGAGGTGCTTCAACCGGGGGTAAGCTGTGCAGAGCACCTGCTCCCCTTTGATTAGGCAGTCACTAACATTCTCCTGGGGCCCTGAGACAATCCCTGCACAAGCGCTCATGTGCACAGAATGATTGCCTGCCGACATCGCCCTGCCCCTGCAGACACACACTTCCTTCCTGGGGGTGAAGGCCTCAACAGCCAAGGTCAACTCGAGCACGATCCCTACCCCACCTTAAAGAGAATCAGAGGCTGGATACCTTTAGGAAGCTTATCTTTTTTTCCACCAGCTTCGCATAGCCGTCTCTTGGTCCGATACACCCATGCCTTGTGTTTGTTGCAAAGCTGCTGCCCATGGTTACCAAAGTGTGCTGAGCCATTCTGAACTAGACATTTTGTTGAGGGCCGGGACACAGCAAAATTCACCAGTCAGTGTGGACTGGACACCACAAACTTACTAGTCAGGGTTATGGTCTCTACGATGGCACTCTGTCGCCACGCTTGGTTGAGGTCCACTGGTATTTCAGGGGATGTCCAGTCATTTGATAGACATGCCCTTTGGCAGCTCCTGCCTTTTCATTGACTAGTCAGTGACTAGCTTGAGAGCTCCAAAGTTGATGAGAAACGATTGATAAGAGACTCTTCCACCCTCCCCGCCTAGAGGTGACAGTGGTGACCGATGCAATACTTCTGGGTTGGGGCAAGTGGAGTTCAGGGATTTGATGAAACAGGCTACTTGCAGATTCACCCCCAATTTTCTGCTCCCTTTTTGACTACTAGGCACTGTTATGAGTGTGAAATGCCCTGAGCTTTGCTAATCAGGACTCAGTGCATATGCTCTGACACTGAAAAAAGGTGCCTGTTTAATTGGCTTAATCCCAATTGGCATAACTTCACCTACTTGTATGTCTTCAATATATAGTACCAGAGGTACCCAGGGCCTGTAAGCTAAAGTGCCCTTTATGGACTGCAGCACTAGTTGTGCCACCACAAGTGTGACAAGGCAGAAGCATGACTCCCTTACCATCATTGATGGCTGGCAGGGCAGTTTTAAACTGCTAACTTGACTTTGCCATTTCAAGCAATGGCAAAACCCAAGCCTTCCTTTGTAATATTTGTTCACCCCTAAAGATGCTTAATGAGCTTTGAAGGCAGGGTACACTACATTAAAAGGTTGGACCTGTAGTTTTATGTTGTTTTATGTCCCAACAGTAAGCACCTCATAGGAGAGAAGGCACCCTGAAAGAACTACTTCCGTTTAGGGGAAAGGGGGGGAAAAATCAGACTATAATAAAAATTAGCACTTCCTCATTAACCTACTTACTTCACTCAGTGGAGGTAAGTCCTACATGGAAAGACCCAGAGAGAACATTACATTTGTCAATTATTTTATCATTTGTAAAATTATTTTTACGGTGAAACCGCATATTTTTTGTATAAAGTGATTTCATTCATTAAAGGTGTACATGGGTTGACAATAGTGTGAAATATAAACACAAAACTACAAATTCAGCGGGGTACGATACAGAGCAGTTACAAATACAGAACACCCCACTCACCAAACACTCCACATCACTCAGACACACGCTCCCATACATTCCATGTTCACTCGTCCTTCACCACCCAGAACCACAAAAAATATTGGACGGTGTATGATTTTGACTAACAGTAAAAAAAACTCTTTAGCCTCATTAGCGAGTGCAGAGTTATAGGCCGACGTCTCATCCCTGCTAACTTCTGAATTGGACTAATAAAGTAGGTACTTCTAAAAGAATCTGCGCATTAAATCGGATTTAATGATTAAATCAAATTTGTCACTGGTGGGCAAAATGCAACTTTAGTAAGTTGCCACTTTGCCCAAGGATTCCACTGCCTGTTTACGGTTGCACAGAAAGGCCAGTCTTCAAGACAGCCTTCCGGTCTCCTCTGGAGAATACAAGCCACCAAAAAGTCTACAAAGGTCTACCGGGAGGAGATGTTATCTCCTACCCACAAGAAAGGCCACACAGGGTCTGAGCCCAAAAGGTGACTTTCACAAGGAAAGCCACCTTTTGAAGGGTAAACGAGAAAGACAAACAATAGGGGCTGCTCCTGTGTTTAGGTAGACAAGAGTATGTCCGGGACAGTGAGGGGAAAAATCTGGTCAGACCTGTTTTCCTATGAGCATGTAGCCCAGAGGTAGAAGCCACGCTTGATGGTAAGTTGCCATCAGGCAGTAGGGATCCAGGTTGCTGATTGTCTAGTGATCGAAACCTCCTCCTGAGGGCACTTTCTAGGCATAAGAGATGCACCCCTGTCCCCAAGAACTCATACCTCCACTGTACTGGAGAAAAGGACTGCCCTGCTGGCCACAGAGCGAGCAAAGAAGAGGACTGTGCCTGTGGTGTCCTGCTTGTGTCAACCGTTCTTTGGGTCTTTGTTAGTCTCCTGTGACCTGCTCCCTGCTGGAGTTGGTCACCCAAAGCAACTGGAAGTGACCGCATTCAACTTTGACAAAAGTATCTTGAAAAAAGTTTGTGTTAAATTTGTTGAATTTGCCATTGCTTGTTCCCGGATAAGTGAAACGTTGTGATTTATTGTTTCTTCAAGTAATTATATCTCCGGAACCCTCCAGTTGTTTTTCGTTTTGGTGTTCGTACTTTAATAAAAAAATAGTCTATTTTTATAAATTGCTGTCATATTTCCTGAGATGAGATTATTTCTTGTCCAAATGTTTAGGTGCTGTGAGACCCCTTAGTGTAGAAATGCAACTGTGATGGATATGTGCGCAGCTGATTTCTTTCCACCCTGTAACTCAAGTACTTTTTATTTGTGTAGGTTTGTTCTCAACCTGTCCCTTGGGATTTCCACATTACACACGTATTGAAAGAGCGACTGGGAGAGGAATTTGATCAGTACTTTATGAAGTGTAGCTGTCTATTATATACAGATGGCTGTGTTGTACTCTACCAAGACATAAACAAACTCAGCACTAAGGTAGGTTAATGCATAGCTACATTCTTCAAATAAACCTTAGTCATGGTATAATCTGCCAATGGAAGTTGGGTTCCTGCATAGCTACATTCTTCAAATAAACCATAGTCATGGTATAAGCTGCTTATGGAAGTTAGGTTCCTGCATAGCTACATTCTTCAAATAAACCATAGCCATGGTATAATCTGCCAATGGAAGTTGGGTTCCTGCATAGCTACATTCTTCAAATAAACCATAGTCCTGGTATAAGCTGCTTATGGAAGTTAGGTTCCTGCATAGCTACATTCTTCAAATAAACCATAGCCATGGTATAATCTGCCAATGGAAGTTGGGTTCCTGCATAGCTACATTCTTCAAATAAACCATAGTCATGGTATAAGCTGCTTATGGAAGTTAGGTTCCTGCATAGCTACATTCTTCAAATAAACCATAGCCATGGTATAATCTGCCAATGGAAGTTGGGTTCCTGCATAGCTACATTCTTCAAATAAACCATAGTCATGGTATAAGCTGCTTATGGAAGTTAGGTTCCTGCATAGCTACATTCTTCAAATAAACCATAGCCATGGTATAATCTTCCAATGGAAGTTGGGTTCCTGCATAGCTACATTCTTCAAATAAACCATAGTCATGGTATAAGCTGCTTATGGAAGTTAGGTTCCTGCATAGCTACATTCTTCAAATAAACCATAGCCATGGTATAATCTGCCAATGGAAGTTGGGTTCCTGCATAGCTACATTCTTCAAATAAACCATAGTCATGGTATAAGCTGCTTATGGAAGTTAGGTTCCTGCATAGCTACATTCTTCAAATAAACCATAGCCATGGTATAATCTGCCAATGGAAGTTGGGTTCCTGCATAGCTACATTCTTCAAATAAACCATAGTCATGGTATAAGCTGCTTATGGAAGTTAGGTTCCTGCATAGCTACATTCTTCAAATAAACCATAGTCATGGTATAAGCTGCTTATGGAAGTTAGGTTCCTGCATAGCTACATTCTTCAAATAAACCATAGTCATGGTATAAGCTGCTTATGGAAGTTAGGTTCCTGCATATCTACATTCTTCAAATAAACCATAGTCATGGTATAAGCTGCTTATGGAATAAGTGGTCCAACCTAGTAGTTCAAAGGGGATAATGCAGCTATTTTCAGACTTTTCAAGTCTGCCCATAGAGCATTTCAGCTGTTTTGCACTGGTAATGTGATGTGTACAGAGAAGGGCAAATATCAACCTGCATCAGCCATTGTTTGATATTGATGTGTTACATTTCACCATCACACAGGCATGTTGCCTTTTCCCTGGTGCAATCTTTAGAAGGGTCTGAGTAGGGAGGACTGGGCGGCTTTACGTTTCATTTTATTTATTTACATAGTCTTTTTTTTTTTTTCTTGGTCCCAAGGGAGTTTGAGTCCAGGAAAGGACTTCTCGGCTCTGAGTGTTCATGGTTGTGTACTACTTCGTATGTAACAGGCTATCACATGATACTCTTTTTGCTGTGCAATGAATCTTAACCAAGCAGGGGGGAAATGGCCTGCCATTAAGAACCAGAGGCTTTCATAACATGGTGTCATTAAGAGCAATTTAGAAAGAAGGAAATTGTCACTAGCGACCACACCCTGTGAGACATCAAATGGCTTATATATCTGGTTAGCTAACCTCGTTGGTAGGGACAAAGTAAAAAAGCAATATGGGGCTGACTGCCTAAAGCGCCTTTGTACTTGACAGTATGGGCTGTTTCAAAAACAAAGATTAGGATAAATCACATGTAACTGACCAGAGAAAATCAGGACAAGTGACAATCTTTGTAGTGGGACACAACCCTAGGCTAAGTAGAAGAGAGCTGAGGATTCTGAGCAGGGGACAATTCCCACTGATTTTATCCAGCACTGTGGCCATTCGCCTGTCAGGCCTCTGAGACCTGATCTTGTAAGCTGAATGGGAGAACCCTCAAACACACACAGATCATGCTCTTCTTATCTTGTCATTTTCTTTTAACACTAACCTAATGCAGGAAGGAGAAGGGTAGGGATTGTCACACGGTTGGATGGAATTTTCCCTGCTCCGCTACCTGGCTTCCTGTTGGAAGCATAAGGTCTCTGGAGTTTGAAGATTTCAGGATGGGAAGGTGGCTGGTGGAAGTGGTTGGAGTGATAACGTTGGCCAGAAGCTAGACTAGCCAGTTTTGTTTACAAGCCACAGGTCTTCTATGCGTCTCAAGCCTCAGCATTTAATTTCCTTTATCCTACCCAGGTGTCAAATGGCAGAAGAATGCAATCGGCAGGCATCTGTTAACGAGCTGGTCCAGATTTGGGAGCGCTCAAGAGTAGCGAAGTAACCTTATGGCAATTAACCCTGCTCAGTATAACTCTTGAGGCCTTTGTATTAGAAGGGCATCAAATGGAATCCCTATTGCTAAATATGTAAAATAGCTTTTGGGGGGTGCAGCAGTGAGAAGAACTATTTGTAGAACGTCTGTGGGCCTGGGGATCACAAAAGGCAGCACAAGCTTAGACAGTATCAAAGTGAAGCCACATAAGTAGGGTCCTCATGTGCTACAGAAAATATGGAAATGTCCAAGCTGGGTATGCCTTGCCACAAATGATTGTCTATAAAAGAGCCTTATTGTGCTTAACTTGGATTTTGGTTCATTTTGTTGCTATTTCCAGAACTAATTTTTCACATTTAAATTAGTGATCATATCGCCTAAGGATCTTATGATCAAATCCAATTGTGTCATTTTTACCAAATCTAACTGGTATTTTGTTGCAAGTGTCAGTGGCTGAATAGCTGCTCAAGTGCCACTACTGTTAGACTTAGCTTAGACCTTGCCCTACTACTACCATTTAATTGTTGCTGTTTTTCTTATTTTCATAGGACTTGATTCAGGACTTGATCCAGGACTTGGACAGTACATGGGAGGCCTTGATACTGCTACTTACGCACTGTCTCATCAGCCTTGTGGAGAAGCTGCACTCTGTGGATATTGTACATGGAAATTTGCACCCAGATACACTTCTCCTGGGTGATAGGTCAGTTCATTCTCTCATGAATGCTGCATTAGTTCTTAGACTATTCAATGCTCCCCTTCCCTTCTATTTCAGTGTGACACTCAAGACTAGCCTCCCCTCTTCAGTGTATAAGAAATCTATATTAGTGTTTCATTTTTAGGCGAACAATTAAGGTTGAATATGTCTTTGCTACCACACCCACCTCATCATTCCATACAGATTGAAGTAAAGAAAGCTTCTCGGGTACATCGTCTTGTAAGGGTTTTGATGTTTATACAAAAGAAACCTTTTTTTGGCCTCCTGGATGGTTTCTCTGTCCCCTATAAACATCCTCGCCTTACCCTCAAGCCCCTTTATTTTCTCTCTTGTGATGACTGGCACATATGTTCACAATGTTTTTTCTAATTCCAATCCTTTCTTCCCTTCTACTGCTTACTGGGTATCTCTTCTCTTCAATTTATGGTATCAAATGACAGTCTCGAGACTTGCAGATGTGATCTGCACATTGCCTGCTGGCTGGATTAGTGTGGGAGTGTGCATCTACCTGCAGACCTAGGTCATGATTGTGGCCATGCTGTAAGCGGTTATCTGCTCCCTGCTTTGGTTCTGAACTGCCTTTGAGGGCGGGATTTGCTCATCCAGGGCTCCGGCTTCATCACCATGGATCTTTCTGGCAAAAGTCCCAGGCATTGCTTTGGATGGTGAAGCAGCCATCCATGACCAGGACAACACACAAATACTACCAACAAGTAGAAGAATATGCTAATTAACACCACAGAGTGCTGATTGGTAGTTTCACAGTAAAGCATGAGTGCTGTTAGCTTTTCTTTAAACACAACATAGTTCACATTTACATTGATGGTGCCATGGTTATTGTTTTCATGTCTACAGTTTGGTTGTGAAGGTTGAGCTAACTGTCTACATCTCATACTCTTTACTCAGCTGTTACTTATAAGTACCTGCAAGAACTATAAAACAGATAATTGAGTTTTACCCTGTAAAGCACCATGGTGCTATCAGTACGCTATTAATTAATATCAGAACTATCGTGGATATCTGGAATCAATCTTATTTGTAAATATTGCCTACATATTCTCTTATTAATGTCTTCACTCTGGATCTTTAAAAGAGTCTATTTTTCAGTTTATGGCGACAATAGGTCCCAATGGTTAACACGAAAACACTGTGGTTGGAACTAAAATCGGAGTGGGCGGGGCTGAGCATGCGTGGAGGAGAGCGTGGACCCGGTGTCGCTCTCGTGCATCCTGACTGCGATGGACCGGGCTCAGCCCACCGGCCTTCGTACACTTAATCCGCACACATATGGTCTTCCTTTCTCTGCTCTGACCTGAAAGAAGGAAGGAAGGAAAAAGTGAAAAATTGGAGGGAGAGGGTACAGCGCAGGCCGCTTGTTATGCACCATTAACTTGGCCGGCTACAGGGCAACATCTTCTTCAGGGTCAAATGTGCACAGACGCCATTATGGCGGTGCTGGAGCGTGGTGCGGCTTGCAGGTCTAGCTATTTCTGGCTGATAGCCCTGCCTGCAAGGGACACCCGGGCAGTCTGCAAACACATCATGTGAATAGATACCAGGGGGGATATGATCCGCATTCTATTCAAATCTTCGTTGGGTTTCTGCTAATGTTTTCACAACCATCGAAAGGATTGTGCTCGTGCCTGCCCCTTAAGTAAAAAAAAATACTTCTAGAGATCTTCTTTTTCAACTTCAGGCTTTGTAAGTTTGCTTCTGGATACTAAGATATCTACAACACTAATGTTTTGGGGTGAAGACGGCAGTCGAATTACAACTGGGGGAAGAGAAGACGTCTTTCCAACATGACACTCAAAAAGCTAAGAAATCTTACCATAGTAATGAAGTGGCAAGGAATGGTACAAACAGTAGTCAGAGGCAAGAAACAATCTGCCTATATAGGTGCTCTAGAACGACTAACATCGATCTCTAAATTCTTTCCCATGATTTTTACAACAGTAGGAAATGGGGAAATTACCAAAAGATGGTACCGCATCGGTCGATGTTGAGCAGTGTGTCAACCCTACAATCGACACAGCAGAACATGAGCCAAAAGCCAAATTGAGCTCAGAAATAAAAAATACTGCTCTCCCTACTGTTGAAAGTAACCAGCAGATAATTACAGATGTTGGCACTACGTCACACCTCGCCAATGGACTATACTCTACCCGACATAGAACTGAGTCATCTCCCTTATGCGGCAAGGGGCAAACCGGAGAAAGTGGTCTTTCGAACTATTCAGCAGTACACAGAGTAATGCCACAGAGACTGAAATTAATCGCTCTCCGGACCTTTCCTTAGTAACACCAGGTTAATTGGACAAGTGGAATTGCAGCAAAAAAGCCAAATGCACATGGTGCACAAATGCTGAACATGTCGCTGCTGCCATCTGAAAAAGTACACATGCAATTAAATCTGCTGGCCCCTAATTTCATAAACCCTACTCTGGTATCATAAAGCAGGACTCCCACACAAATAGTTGTGGCAGGAAATTGTAAAGGTGGGCCATCTCTGGTAGAGCCAATCACACATCCCTATCGAGTCCCTGATATATCACTTATTTGCAAATGGAAATCCTCCTCTAAATAGGCAAAGAATTTAAGGCTCCTGCACAATTTCCAGCAACTCCAGTCCCTCACTTCGTCTGAAATGAATTTGGTGTCTTTTCCCAGTCTACATTTCTACACCTTACATGTTGAATTTTAGGCTAATGTGATCCCCTCTGTAGTGCTCTGATAGTGAAACGCTTCACATCAAAGGTTTTGATGTAGTGGGTATTCCTGGTCAGTTTCCCTCCCGCTGCTTATAACACAGGCACCTGTTATGGGAGTGGATCATTCGTCTCGGCCACCCAGGCTAAATGACCGTGAATGCAGTATCGGTTCTGTGGACACATCGTACAAATTGATGACGGTAGACAAATGGAACCAAAGCCGTCCCAAAATGGATAATATAAAAATGGATGCTTCTTGATCTGGACTCTCAAGGAGTTTAAATGGTAAATGGAATTTGTCTGGACTGGGAAACCTCTAGCACAGCTTGATGAGATCGTGCCCAGCAATTATTTGTCTCCAAGACACTTGCTGGCAGCAAAATTTGATTGGGACAATTATTGTTATTAATGTTCCTGCTACAAAGGTTAAGAAAGGTCAATCCTCCTTACAGTTGAGATTTAGTGCGACTTTGAAATAATACAGCTACCGTGCAAAAATATGCAATGTATCAAGATAAAACTTCTCAAAGTAAGCGCTCACTTTGTAGACTTTCTATACTTATTTAACATTTATGTTTCTCCCAGACCAGAATTCAGTTTTCTGATGTATGAGATTTTAATCCAATAGAGTCCATCCTCAAGTCAGGAGGAAATTCCGAAATTATATTGAGTGATTTTGATGGAAAAGTTTCTAATACCTCAGAATAAGTACATGGGAATAATGATCTGGATCACGCCTGGTCTCTTCACGACCCTTTTTTTGCGCCCAGGACAAACTCTGATAAACGCTGAAGTATCTTACTGGAATCATTGAACGGTATAAACAGTGCGATTTTTAAATGGCAGAATGGACCGGGATGCCCCAGCCGTCTTTATAAGGGGGGGTCACTGGTTTCTCCATTTTAGATAACATTCTAACCAGTTATGATCTATATCAGAAATATTTGATCCTTAAAGTCGAGTTTCTTCAAGGCAGCAATCATGCTTTGTTATAATCTGTAGGTGAAGCGCAGTTACATCTAACATCGTCTTAGTCCTTAGCCGGAGGAAATGGGGAAACTGTAATAGCCCGTAAGCAAGTGAATTGTCTCGAACTCTAATAACATAATCACAATGAATGCAGTAGTATTTTGATCTCTTCTCAATCCACCATTGGGAGGAACACATCCTATTCAGATATTTAAAGAGATAATCTCAGAAGCCGTTCGCCCGATATAGAGGAGGAGTGTAAATCGGAAAAATTCTACATTTTCAAAAAAGAGACTAATGAATTTGGACTCTCTCGTAAATTGAACACATTTATTTGTTGCAAATTTATTGCCTTTTCTGTCTCCCAGGATAAAGAAATCCAAGCACTGAGAAGGAAAAAGAGGAAAATTCGCTCTTTGAATAGGAAAAACATCATGCATAAGAACTGGGTAAAAAAACAGCAAGCATCCCTTCGAAAAAATCGTAAAATCTTTTGGCAGCTGATTTCCAAGTTTATGGGCAGTAGGAAAAAAAATGACAGCAATTCCTTTTCCCCAGAAGGAATGAATCCATTATTTCGCCGAACTGTAAGCGATTAATTTGGCTGCGATGCTTTGTGAGGAGCTCATAAGATCTGCTCCGGAGTTGGATCTGTATAACGCCTTCTGCAGTGATGGGTCGCAACACGACTTCTGTACAAGTTCTGCAGGGTGGTCCGGAAGGTTGGAGCAGGCTACTCTCCCCTCTTTCTTCCCTATTGTTACACAAGTGAACACATTCCAAGCTTGTGGACTGGAAGTGTAGTAGTAGCCCTCCCTCCCCCCAATCAAAAAAGATTCCGTTTTTTTGCCTGCCATTACCAGCAATTTGCATTACTCGATGCAACAGTGAAGGTCTTTGTCTCAAGTTTTTCGGACCATCTTAGGCTGGGCATTTACAAAGGGTATGATACCGAAAGTCCAAGCGGGCTTCAGATCCAAACATCCTGTGACTGACTATTGCAATACTGCAAACTGTCATTGATAAGTATGTGATGTTTAAATCGTAAGTTGCATACTGTGTGTTTGTCAACTTCTCTACTGCTTTTGATAGGGTTGATAGACCCGCTCTGTGGAGAAAGCTTCTGAGACTAGGGATCCGTTGTGACTTGTTACTACTTATCATTGCACTTCATGCATCTATTTGGTGCAAAGTCTTAAGGGGGGGCAACAAGGGATTGTCTCCTAGGATTCTTAGTCAAAATAGCCTGAAGCAAGGATGTATCTGAGCTCCTCCTTTGTTTATTTCTCATGGATTTACCTGTCTGTTTTAATAATATATTTTTCCTCAATAAATTGTGCTACAAAATGTTTTAATGTACACTTATGATGTAGTCATCTTTGACCTCACACCAATTGGCCTTCAGCAAAACTAGGATGCGCTTTCCAAGCACACAGAGCACAACTTCTTGAAAATAAATATTTCTAAAACCAAGGTGATACAGATGGAAGAGACAATTCCGCCCCTTTAATTGGAAGCTGGGTGGAAGGTCGGTGGAGGTGCAACAACATATTCCTACTAGGAGAGGGTTTTCTCCCAGACCTTAGACAACACCTCACTTCTCCTACATTGGGCTTAAGGCAGCAGCTCATAGGTGCATTAAAAAATGATCCAGCTAAGATACCTTCCATTCTATCTTACTCTGTTGAACATATTCCTGTAAGTAGGTGGTCCATTTTACGTTTATTCGAAGGGAGGCTCCTTCGGAAGATAGTATCCCTGAGTAAATCTGTCCCTGCCCAGACGTTACACTTAGAGCTCTCCCTCCCCAGTGCATATTCTAGAGCCCTGGCAATCGTAATTAGATGGGCATACAACTTATTGCACACATCAGAAGGCATTTTGAGAGACCTCCCCAGGAACAAAATCTTTAAGGAAGAAGTAGGCTTTTACACATTTGATAATCTTGAGATCACACTTGCGAGTTTCCAATGTACTATACATTTAATAATGAACTTGAGATTGCACCTGCGAGTTTCCAATGTATTATACATTTAATAATGAATTTGAGATTGCACCTGCGAGTTTCCAATGTATTATACATTTAATAATGAATTTGAGATTGCACCTGCGAGTTTCCAATGTAGTATAGACCATTTGCAATTACGGACACCAGTTCAACTAAAGTTGTTTTTGAAAAACACAATGGTCAGATTAAGCTACATCCGGGATATTGCACACTGCTCCCAGTTAGAAACTTACAAGCCTTACTCTGTTACCAAACTGTCGAAGATAAGTAAAACCTATTAGAAGTTAACATTGGCTCACCGTATCATGCCCTTTATAATAATGCTAAGAATTGGTATTTTACTGTTAACGTTAATTAGCACTGGTCGGATAAGTCAGGACTGGAATATGTGACCTTTGCAATGGTGGGATCCAAGATATTTAACATGTACTGTTTGTCCGTACAAGACTTTGTTGGAAGCAAGGAATCGCTTTTTAAAACCATTGTATTTTAAATATGGTGTGTTGACAATTGGTGATTAGATTGCCTTAGCAAAATAACCGTCTGATGAATTAATGTTATAATTTGCACAATTTTTTTTAAAGCTTGTTACTCTGGTATTAGTTGCAAGTTAACGTGGAGTTTGACTTGATTTTGAGTCCTTTGTAGTTATTTGATTGAATATATTGTTGATCTGATTGAAAATTTTGTTAATCTCTGAGATGTAAATCAATAAATTGAAATTGAATCGATTCGTATCTATATCGATTTCTTCAATTAACATCTCTATAGTGTCTGGCAGTTTTTAATGTGTTGCAGGTGCTTTAAAAAAGCAGTTACTGTTGCCTACGACAGTGTGATGCCTCAGTGAGTTAAGAACGCGTGCCTGGTACATGTGTGTGAGAGACCCGTAATAACTTTGTGTCTCATCATACAAGCTTCCGGTCCGAATGAAGAAGACAATGACGCCAGGTGGTGACGGCTCTGTCACAGTGAAACTGATATTATAGCAAAGTGATGTTTTTTGACAGAATTAGGTGCACTTCTTATTTGGGAGTGTTTTTGTATTAATTTTGGTATTGATTGCCAACAGTTACCTATCATTAGGAGAGGTTGGGGTTGTCTCTCTGCACTTGGGGGTAGAGCTTCTGTTGCCATCACCCCCAGTCTTTTCACCAGAGCTAGCTTGCCTTTGACCCTGTTTTAGCCATCTGCTATTTCCTTACTATGGTTCCCCCTGCTGCTGTCCTTGTACAGTTCAAGGCTTGCCTTTCATGTTGATGGGGTCAGTAACGGACAGACGGGTCTTCTGTCCGGTCCCAACAGATCCGGTTCTGCTTTCAAATAGAGGTAATTCTTTAGGGAGTTGGACTATGGATCGCTTGTTTTTTTAGGGATAGGTCCAATACATATTTTGGACTTCAGAAAGCAGGTCCTTAGGTGTTTTTTATGCATCTGTCATCTTGAAGGCCTTTCTTTTTCATGGTATGTTCCCCTCTCTTCTCACACTTCCTTTTGACTTACTTTCTCATATTTTTTGGTCTTTTTCTGCATTTGTTTTCTTTTCTCCACCTCAAAAACAGTGAACGCGGTGCAGACGGATCAGACATTGAAGGCTGCAGTACCATATTCACTGACATCTGTTGGCTCTGGTCACGAATGATGGAGATAAAATTCTATTCTAACATAGACGTCTATGCCTTTGACATTGAGAATAGTGTCTACAATCTCAAAGTCGGCGTTACAGTACCCAGCCCCTTTTGAGAACATGGCATCTAGCATGGATAGGACTGGCCAGCATGGCGCTGGTTGGCACTGGAGAGAAATCTCTAATTCTCAGCTGTGATTTACTCTCGGGAGTTGTTTCCACAGTCGATAGAACGGGGTGAGATTCAGAGTCTATCGAACATTTAGGAAGATTTTTATCAGATTCCTCCTCTGATTTGAAGTACATGAAGCTAGAGGGACTTCCCTTCCTGGTTCTAAATAAAAAGCCTTTACCCATCTCGCCTCTGTCATGGTTAGAGAGGCAGTGAGCGCAATCTAGGAGACTGTTGTTCTTGTGGTTCGTCCTTGCTCTGGACTTGCGGTTCCATAAGATGTGCCCTGGGGTAGACCTTAGGAATATACCTACCCCCAGAGAGGGAGAACTTTAGCTAGATTCGCTGCCTGAAATGTGAAATTGAGCAGAGCTCTACAAGGACTCGCTTGCATGAAGCTTCTGGTAAGGTGGGGTGCTCAGCGGGCAGCATCTCTGCAAGAGTAGGGCGTGTGGGTACAATTAAGCTAAGCTGGCACAGCTTGATCATATTTGAGCAGTATTATCCAAGGATGTGGGCACTCCTAGGTACGTATTGTGTGAGCTGGAGTCAGCTAGCCAGAGACTATGCTTTAACTGACCAGACTCTGTTGTTGCCCTGAGGTGCTTTCTACAAGGATCTCGACATTGATTTTAATTGGGATATTCTGAGATAATAGAATCTAAAAATGATGGCCATGTTGTGGGATATGGAGGATGTCAGGCTGACGTTGTATGTCCTATTATCTGCTTGTTTGTAGTAAGCCAATTTTATGAGTGAAGCCATTAATGCACAGCACAGGAATCTGAAGTAGGCTTATGCAGCAAAATTGTTACTAGGTGAAACTTGATTTGTGTAAATAAAATAACGTTTTCTTCTCTTTTTTTTTTTTTTTTTTTACAACTCAAATTGCGTGTTCCCGCCCTTGGCCTTCTTATGAAGAGAATCACTGTCATGTAATGCACAGAGTTGTCTTTGGGAAGCCTAGTTTTTGACCTCGCCATACTAAGCACCACAATCTTTGTCTTGTATATTGATTCTTATTTTAGGATTGTGGATTCCTTCAGTAGCGACGAGCAGGAGAGCGTTTTGAAGCTGGTTGATTTTTCCCACAGTTTGGATTTAAGATTGCATCCACAAGACGTGTCAATCACTGGATTTCCACGAGCCCGGTCTGAGCAGGGGCAGCAGATTCTAAGCCAGTGCTCGTCCCCTTATCAGGTAACCCGAAGCCAGAGACTGTGTGATAGGAATACTGGGAGAGTGCTGGCCGTGAGGGGGCGTCCTTGAAAGATGTCACTGACCTGTCCCCTTTGCTTTCTTGTTTGAGGTGGACATGCTTGGCATCGCAGACACGCTGCACTTCATGATTTTTCGGAAACCTCTGCGAGTCGAGCGGGAAGGTTCCCGCTGGGAACTTAGCGAAAGATTTCACAGGTGAGACAAAATCTGACGGAAAATGATGCGGTGTTGTTTGTAAACTGGTTTACGGGTGTTTACGGTTTTCTACTTGTGCTTACATCCAGTCACACTCAGTGCAGCGGTCTTTCCAGCAGACTGGGCTGGAAGAGTGACCGGTGACAAACGCCGCTGTTTTCCTGCCCCCCCCCCCCCCCATCATGTCTCATTCTCGATCTCCGAAGCGACTGCATCAGACGGTCCAGGAATATGGTCAAAATAGACGCTGCAGTCTTTTTAGTATCGTTTGTTTGGCCCATATTCTGCTTTCAGCCACAGAAACAGTCGTCACTTACAGCATAGTTGATGTATCGCTGGGCATAAAACCCTTTTGGAGAAATTCAGTTTTTCATGTAAACAAAACTGCTGGCAAAATACGAAGCTAGAATGTTCTCGCGCGCTTGCTGTGTCGGCGCATGCGAGCTGGTCACACACGACGAGTTAGTGCGGTCATTGTATAAATAAAGCCAGATCTTCAGGAGGGAAAGCCAGGACATTACATTTTGGGGGAATACTTAAACTTTATCAGGACTACTCTATACAGTAATACTGCTTCTGATTAATGCTTTTAACTGCAAATTCCTCCCTTAATACATCAGCTCAGGCACCAGACTGGAACCACAGAGTTTTTGCAGCAGTGGGCCTGCGTGCCAGTAGGTGGTGGTGTGTGGCTCCACACTGGCTCCGTGCCACCCTGGAAATGGTGGAGCGAGGCCGCGTATAAGAGCCCCGCTGTGAATTGGTTCCTTTTTCTCCTCTCCTTCAAATGTGGATTCAGAGCTCTGCTCCCAACTTTTGTGGATTTCCAAAACTTTTTGACTGTGATGGAACGATGGCTGCACGTAAATCAGGATTCAAGCTGTCATGGTTCTGCATAAGTTGGGAATTTCGTGCTTGGGCTCCAGTCAGAACTCAACGTCCTATGATAAATAAATGTGCCCTCTTGTACCCGAAAGTGACTTGAGACCTGGAGTCAGATGTACATTGCCAGTCACAAGCGGGAGTTTCAAGAGGATGAGCACACACTGGGCCTGTGCCTTCTCTCTCCTACGCAGACTCCTGTACTGAAGGGTGCTTCTCAGACCACGCCCATGCCTAGACACAGACTCGGTACGTTCACCGCACTGGTAAATGACCAAATGCTTTTTTGCCCTGCAGGCTTACAAGGTGGGCTGCATGTGATGTATGATCATCTTAGTTTTCTGTAAACGAGGTCTCCATGTCTGCAAATAAATGGAATTCCCAATCTGGAGACAAGTGCTTGTGTTGGACATTTCATATTGCTGGTTGAGTACTTTCAGGGAAGAGATACTGGACACCTATTTTTCGCTCCTATTCTTCTTTAAAGATGTGATTGATCTATATCTCTCTTAGCGTGTTTCGACATAATCTTCTGTTTTTGTTAACCATGCTGTTTACTGTGGCTTATTTGGACCGCAACACTCACTCCCAACCTCAGTCAGCACATATCCAGGACGTGGTGTTGGCATGCAGAGTTCCCCTGGACATCTGACAGGCATTTATGTGGGCGTCACTCCATACGTTCACCAAGCAGTGTCTGGAAGGCCAGGTACGCCGAGAAGGGCATTTTTGCCCGCTTGTCCTGCGGGATTTGTCAGTTTGAGCCAGTTCATAGAACCACCTTCTAATAGGTACAGATCTAGCATCCATTCAAAAGGTGAGTCATCGCTGTTAGAAATATCTATCAAAAGGATAAGTTACTTAACTTTTGTAACTCTTTCTGGTAGAGTATCTCATCTCACCACTGATTACTTATCCGCCCTTCCATCCTCCCCGTTCTGTGAGTTGGACTCTATTCACTAATAAAATCACAGGTCTTGGAACCTGCAGACTGGTCAAAGCCATTTTTTCCTTGGTCCTTGGGGGCTCCGTTTCTGGGGGTGTGGACAGCCTAGAAAGCAATTGATGTCCGCACACAGAAGTGGCACTTTTATGGGCCCTGCGTCTCATTCTGGGAGTGGAACAACATCTTTGCAGAGCTGCATAGTGCCACATACAGGCATGCAGAGGTATTTCTCAGTAGTTTGCAGATCTGATGTGACGCTTGGAGACTATTCAAAAGGAATCTTCAGGCTCTACCAGAGAGAGCATTACCAAAGGTAAGTAACATGTTAGTTGGGACCAAGTTTACATACAATGTTTTTTTTGTTTTTGTTTTGATAATAACATTGGCGCCATTTGACAAATCGTAAGAAAACTGTCCAAAAAAGGTTTATCCACCTCAGCTTCTTCCTGGAAAGCTCTAGGGTGATCTATCAAGCAGGAATCGAGAAAAATGGGTTAGTGGGGAAGAGTCCTAAAACACATCTTCCGCATGAGGTTTCCCTTCGGAACTTTAGACAATGCTTCAGCCATAACGACTGAATGGAATTACATCAGATTTTGCAGAATGGAAGATCTGTAACCACAAAGTGTGCTTTTTGTTATTTGGTGTAAATCCATTTAGCATTTTTTTTGAGAAATCAAGATAAAAAATGTATAGATATCTATGAATGTGGGAGTGCTTCCCCTGGGCCAACCCTTTTAACAAAAACAAAACAAAAAAAAGTTTAATGGTAGGTAAAAAATACATTTAAAAAGGGTGAGAAGCTGCCCTTATCAATTATAATGCACTGGGGAGAGCTAAAGGCCCAAGAAGTTGCCACATTGCTTTTTTTCACCCCTTTAAAATATGTTGAGTGGGTGTTCATGAGCCCTTCTCCCCGAACCAGGTATTTTGGCTCTGAGGCTACAGTGGCCTGAACACTTTTGGGGAAGGAGGCTTGTATGCGGCCCCTTTTCCAAGCCACTTATTGGTGCTAGGGACCCTATCCCTCAGGGCCAAGGTTTCTTTGATTGATCTCTCATATGGAGCAGAAAGGGCTCCTGCCAGGATGCGAACAGAGCATTGCCCCCACCATGAGAGCAGAAATTAAGGCTGCTTTTGTGGTGGGAGCAGACTGTGTTGCCGGCTCATGCCAGCACCCTGGCTAGGGAGACGGCGGGGGCCTTGGCTCCCCCCAGTCATCCCCAGTGTGCTAAGTTATGGGTGCTGTGGGTGAGGCCAGGGCACTGAGCAAAAAAAATAAAAAATTCTGACTGATTCCAGCCAGAACTGTCTGGGAAGCAGGCAGGTCTGCAGGGGAATTGTCTCCCACCGTGGCCCCTAATGTTACACATATTTGCTGACTGCCCCAGGTGATACTGGGACACCCAGATTTTTATTTTTTGTTGTTGTTTTTTAAATTATTAACCCGGCAGTAGCAGGGTAAATGCTCAGTTCTATATTCACTGCTCCTGCTGGGGAGCACCCAATAATGCCTTGCAAAGGCTTTTTATATTAATTTTTTGTTCCTTGTGCTGCCCCCAGGAAGAGGTAGGGGGCACCACCGAACATTGCTTGGAGGCACATTAGCTCCTAACAACATTTAAGAAACAAAGCACAGAAAGTCTCCTGGGTCATTGAATACATGATCCCAGGGGAGCTTAACATCATTTTCAAAGCACTCCCAGCTGGATCTGGATCCTCGTAAGCTGGCGTGTGGGGACCCCTTGTGGTTGGTCCTGTGGTTTAATTGTGTGGCCTTAAATCTGTTAAATAAAAACTCAAACACAAGTTTATGGTTTTGATTATAACATTTTTAACAATAGTGACCACACTGACAAAGCCAATAGGCCTGTCTTTGATATAGTGATCTGAACATTTGACAAAGGCAGTATGTCTATCTTATTTAAAATGATACCACGCATATTGTGATGACCAGGCCCTGTGGCCAGTGCCACCAGCTGTACCGGGCATGAGTAGGGCTAGTTATGTAAAGTATTAAAACATTACTTTACGTTAAAAAAATCCTAGAAGTTCACTGAAAAAAACAAAGGTTAAAGTAACATTATAATAAGATGAAAATTGCAGTAAAAATGAAACGTTTTAAACCAAAAAAAAACACTGAAATTCACACTCAACATGTACTGCTTATGACCTCATATATTGCAGCCCTCATGACGTTCTGTGACATCACTGCTAACATCACCGATGACATCTGAAATTACATCATTGATGCAACACTGCATGGCAAGGGTTTGAGTTATATTTACTTCAGTAAACTATAATAGGCCAATTTCAGTGTTTTTTGAGTTTGTGTATGTATGTATATATATCTTTTGCAGTAAAGGACTTTCTAGAGGAAACTGTCTTCCTACCAATATCCAGGTCCCGGGCTGTCTGTTAACTTCAAAGCCCTCATGCCTCCACTACGTGTTGCTGGCTTTATATCAATGCAGAAAGTGGCATCAGATACCAACCCCAATGCAACAACTTCAGTTCCATCTGTTTTTTCCCAGCCGTCAAGGAGAAATGATGGATTGACAATAATAGACCACACAGTGCCAAAATATATGCATATTTGGGATCTTTGTGACTATCCATCAAACGGGAAGGCAAGCCGGTCGGTGAGGAATCTGCAGGCTGATATCCTATGCGCCAGATAGATTGTTACCACAGGTAAGTAAGTTTGTGTCCTGATGGATACTTCTACATGCAGATTCCTCATCTGTAGAAAAGATTCCAGCGCTATGCCCACGTAGTAGGAGGGTTGATGGGTGGTTATATCTGGAAATCCTGACAGACTGATGTGGCGAAATAACCAGCTCTATGCACTTCTGAATCCAAACAGTAATGCTCGGCAAAGGTGTGTTGGGACACCCATGTAGGTGCTCTGCAAACCTGTGCAATCGGAACACCACATGCAAGGGCAGAAGTAGTGGCTTTGGCCCTGGTAGAATGGGCCCTGATTCCTTATGGTGGCTCTTTCGTGGATAGGGCTTAGCAGGTCTGAATGCATGAGTTGATCCACCATGAAAAACTTCTTTTCTGCACAGCTTTGCTTTTCTTGTCATCACACTACCCTAATTAGAGCTGGTCATCCATTTGTTCTTGGTGCGGTCCAGGTAGTAGCTGACTGCCTGCCTATGGACCAATCTATGCAACCGCTCCACCTCCTTTGTGGGATGGGGCGGAGGATAGAAGGTTGAAAGAGTGATGGTTTTACTCAGATGGAATGGAGTCACCCTGGTAGGCAGGAAATCATCCCTGGTTCTCAACATCAGCTGGTCAGGATAAAAGAATGTAAAATGTGGGTGGGAACGAGGAGCCAACAACTCGCTTACCCATCTGGCTGATGGTATTGCAACTAGAAAAACTGTTTTCAAGGTCTTGATCCTTAAAGGGACGATTGTGCATGCGCTCAAATGAATCCCCACCAAAAACGTTTACATTAAATAAAGGTTGCACTGGGTAACAACAAAATGGGTTGGACGATCTAGATTTGTTAACCACTTCTAAAAGAAGAAAAAAATACATCTTACTTGTGGATTTTGAGAAGGGCAGCTGGTACAGCAGACAGAGAAACCCCCAAAATGCAGCTAAATATGTTTGACTTGATCCACTCTGCAGGGTCACCCCAAACCTTTTACCTTCACCCCTCCTGTTTTCTGAATGTTTTTTTGTAATTAGAACCCTGCACACTTTACCACTGCTAAACTGCTTGTGCTCTCATCCAAAACATGGTACAATTGACCTACACCTGATTGGCACATTTAATTTACTTAAGTCCCCAGAATCTGGTACTGCATATGCCCAGGGCCTGTATATTAAATGCTACTAGTGGGCCTGAAGCCCTCATTCTGCCACCCGCTTAAGTAGCCCTTTAAAACATCTCAAGCCTGCCCCCGCAGCCTGTTGTAAACCATTCTTTCAGTCACCCCTATGGTAGGTCATAAAAGCCCTTAGGGCAGGGTTGATTGTGTTTAAAAAGTATGACATACGTTTTTAAGTTTTACATGTCCTGGTAGTGAAAAACGTATAAGTTCCTTTTTTTGCTACTGTGCAACCTAAACTTAACTGACGCTTCGCACTCTGCTGTTAGGATTCTCCTAACGCAAGAACTTCGCATCTCCCTCACAGCCTCATACAAACCACAACTGTGCAACACATCGTCGATGCAGGCCTTCGCAACGGAAGGCCCTAGTCAGCAGAAGCCCAACGATGATGCATTGCATGTCCCACAGCTCCTGCAGAACCAGCCAGTGTGCGGCACATCCTAGATGCAGGACCTCGCTTTGCAGCTCCATGGAATAGACGCTGTGCTACACCTCTCTGACCCACGACCTCACATTGCTTCAGCTGTACGATGAATCCTCGACACAGAACCCTGCAACACTCTGCAACCAGGATTTAGGGTACTCTTGTTCAGCAGGTCTTACGAGGTACCTGTAAGTGACCTGTGCTCCATTGCAGTTGCCCTGAACTTTTGGCTTTGTCCTGGTCAGTCCCAACCAGATAACCATAGTTGGGGCTTTGTGCGCTTTGGCACTATTTTTTCACCTACATTTTAAAATTTCATATCTCCAGTTCTACTTATTTAGGTCTGTGTCATTTTGGTCTTGCTTTATTTATCAAAACTTATTCTGTTTTTCTAATCTGGTGTGAGATTGTCCTTTTGTTTTGTTTCCACTTTATTCCTGTCCGAAGTGCTGCACAAATACTTTGCTCTGAAGTTAAGCCTGACTGCTCTCTGCCAAGCTACCAGAGGATTCAGGTGAGATGAATTTGTGGTTTGCATGGGACTGCAGCCTGACCAGGATTGTGGTTTCTGCTTCAGTAGGGTTCCCCACTACCCCCAAACCAGTAACCCAATTTCCTACACCAATACTATCCTTTAGTCACCCCAGACATAGAGGGCTGGCAGTGGAAGGCAAGGAGTTTCTAGAACCAGATGTAGGGGTAGGCAAAATCCGGGGGTCTTCGTGTCCTCAAACATGCCTGTTTGCATTGAGAATCTGTCGCCTGTGATAAGTGCAAGGTGAAGCACTGGTGAACCCGAGACTTCATGCTGCGACAACTGACAGCGCAAGATCTGCACCTCTCATTACAACAATGACAGACTGCAGTTACCACCAACACGAAGAACCAGCAATGGCCGTCTGCGATGCCCGACTAGATCGTCGTCCTAAGAAACAGTCATCTGCATCACTCTCCCTGCTCCTCGCATTCCTACTCCACCGCAAACAGAACTCTTTGCATTGGACTTGAGGAAGGTACATTTTTCAACAGGATTAACCTAGTTGCAGTATCCAACCTGTGCTTTTAATATAGTCTGCCTTAACTTGTGACTTCCCCTGGTCTAGCACAACCAGATGACCACTAGTGGCACTTTGTGCTTTTAGGGACAGAATCTACCTAAAGTTTGAAATACATATCTCCGGTTCTGCTGATTGGATTTTTTGTTGTTTTGGTGTTATTTTATTTATTAAAGGTCTCTAAATTGGTTTGGGAGTTTTCTTGTGTTGTGTTTTCACTTTATTGCTGTTTGGGTACTACATAAATGCTTTATACTTTGCTTCTGAGTTAAGCCTGACTGCATTTGTGCCAAGCTACCAGAGAGCTAAACAAAGGTTAATTTACGGAGTTTTGTAGTTCACCTTGACCAGGAAGGACTGTGGTTGTTGCCTGAGTGGGAATTTCAACCCCCTCAACCAAGAACCCAGTTTCTTACACCTTGACTGTGCCAATTCCAGGAAAGGTAAAATGCAAGTTATAGGACCTGAGATACTCTGGTATGCAAAGGGTCTATGCTGTTGTCTGCACACCATGCAAAACAGTTATTCCATCTGATGAACACACTGATTCTGTAGAGGAGCAACATCCCTAAAGAATGTTAACAACCATCTTCTGTGGCAGTTGAAAGGAACTCAGATGTCCCAGCTCAGTTTCCAGTGATGAAGTCCTTAGAGACTGGGGTGCAATACTATCCCCTCAACTTGGAGAGGAGGTAGGTCTGAATGGCCACTTGTGTGGGAGACCTGTGGAGAAGCACAAAAGGTCTGCATACCACACCCTCCTTGGCCAATCCAGCATAATGAAAATGTTTTGGTCTTGGTGTAGCTTCCTCAGAACCCAAGGAATCAAGCGTATTAGGGTTATGTGTAGTGCAGTAGATAATTCAGTTTCAACTGAAACGTGTCCCCCAATGCTACCTTCAGCGGACATTGGAGGGCACCGATTCGCTGGCATTGATAATTGTCCATCCAAGGAGGAGAACAGGATCACTTCAGGAGTACCCCACTGGGTGAAGATGTCCTGGACTACCTCCCACATAAGTCACCACTTGTGATTGGCAACATAACGCCACCTCAGGCTGTCTGATCAGACATTCAGACCCATCTAGTTGATTAACTGGTAACCGGATCCCTTGGCAGTATGCAAAAGACAACAGTCTCAATGCTTACATACAAAGGATATGAGACACTACTCCCCCCCCTTGCTTCTTGACAGATCACTTTGATTGTGGTGTTTGTCAAAATCTGGATGGACTGACCTTCAAATGAGGGACTTGAGTGCCATTTGAATTGCCCTGCAGTTCCAACAGGTTGATGTGATGAACCTGCTCTTCTGATGACCAGAGGCCTCTGATCTCCAAATCCTCCAGGTGTGTTCCCCATCCTAAGGTGGAGGCATCCAGTACTTCAATAGTCCTGATTGGAGGGAGAGGAGAAGGACATTCTACTGTTTAGGTTTGCTTCGTTCTCCTACCAAACCACTTCTGCCACAGTGGTGAGGGAGACCACAGTAGAGAATGACAGGTCTCCCTCGTACTATAGCCACTCCCTGCACTCATGTGCCAAGGATAATGCAAAAAAGCAGCAGAACTAGGAATCTCAGGATCTTTGATCTTTAGTGCTGATACTCTTGCACTTTGAAAGGATGGAACATTTCCTGGGTGTCTGTAATCCTCTGAGGTGGACGAAAGGCATGGAGAAGGATTGCATCAGGTACTGACCTTATGAACTGGAGTCGTTTGGAGGGCCTCGGGCGAGATTTGGGCCAGTTGATCGAAAAGCCCAGGTCGAATAGCATGGAAATTGTTGATTGCAGATGGAGAGGGAGAGAGACCACCTTGCAGACCAGGCTTTGATCAGCCAGCTGTCCATGTACAGGAAAATAAGGATGCTCGACCTGGAATGGGCTACTACCATGGCCATCACCTTGGTGAAGGCTCGAGGTGCCGATGCTAAGCTATAAGGAAGTACTTCTAACTGGTAATACGTCAAACCAACCATAAAGCACAAATACTGCTGATGCAGTAGGATGGCGAAGAAGTTCAACTTGAGGTCTAGGACTGAATGCAGACTGCTGCCCGTTTTGAGCACAAGGAAATAACGGAAGTAACATCCTTGTCCTTTCTCCTGCTCTGGTACTAACTCTGCTGCCACTTTCTCAGGAGAGCTGCCATGAAGGCTGGCAGGATGGCCTGGGGTGGGATGAGGGTTGGAGCCTGAAGGAAGGCAAGAGGGTAACCTTTCCAGTATCTGAAGGACCTATTGGTCCAAACTAATGGCCTTCCAGACCAGCAGGAAGGAGAATACTCTCCCTCTTATGCTATGTGTGGGTCTGGGGAAGAGAACAAAGACTGATTGCGACTCCCTGACTATCGGAACTGTTGAATGTGCCTTGTGACTGGTCTGAGCAACATAATCCCTTGATCACTAGGCTCTCTGAAGGGTGCGCCGAAAAAGACGAGTCTCTTAGAAAGTAGAGATATTGTCGGGCAGCTGGACTTAACCTCAGATGCGCATGAAACCTTTTCCTAGGCCTCCAGGAGTGGTGTTGGCAAGGCTTCATTGGTGGGAAATAGGGGTTCCCATGTTGTGGCTGAGGGGGGCAGCATATCCATATGGATATTATTTTTGATGTCCACTGACGGCAATTATAGTTCCAGACCCTCTGCTGCCTTTCAGACCACTGATTCGACATGGACCATCTCTGGAGAAAGGGGTCCTGTTGGAAACTCCATGTCTTGAAGTATCAAAACGGATGATCCCAGTACTTCATAGGGACTCCTGAGTCATTCTCTTGAGCATAAAGATTAAGAGGAGAGGATCAGAGTCTAAACCAACCAAATAGGTCATAGGCCACTGCCTATATTCTGCCTTTTCAGTTATCATTTGAGCCTCCCTTCTAGACCTCTTAAGTGGTGGGGAGTTCCATAGTAAGAGGAGGTGGCGTTAACAGTTTCGGCTGAGACTGCCGTGGGGGTGGCAACATTGGTGAACTTGATGGTGGTGATGCCAGCCACGGAGTTGAGCTTATGCTGAGTAATTGTGTGGGTGAAGGCACAAGCTAGCATCAGAGCACCATTGGAATGGGAAGGCTAAATGGTGCTCCAAATCCCAAGGGTACTCCAGATTCGATGATGCTGGTGTGGTCTGCTCGAGCATCTGGTCCGGCTGTATAACTGGTTTGGAGCTGGCGGGAGTGGGTTCTGAAAGCTCTACTTTGATGACTTACTCTAACTCCAAAAAATGAGATCCTGTTGGAGTCCAGGGTCATCGAGGCAACTTATGCTTCTTATGTGTCCTGTGTTTCCTCTTTGCTCCAGAAGAGTGGCAGGATCGCAATCTGGACTTCTGCTTTGACCGACAACGACTTCGCTAGTCCTAAAAGGCCCGAGCCATGAAGAGTTTAGCTTCTTGATCCTTTACTGCCTTGGGTGAATATTGTGGCAAGAGTCACAGGAGAAGGAATCCATGGTTGAAGCCTAAAAACCACAAGCAGCCATATTGCTCCAGTGATGTCATCTGACCCCACATCTGGCGTCAGTACACCCACCAGTGATGAGCTTTGAAGTTTCTGGATCCAGTCTGACGACCAGGGTTATTCTACACTTGTGAAATCTATAGTTAGAAATATCAACCAGTTATAATATATACATATATATATAGATATATATATATATATCTGTGTGTTTATTTTTTTTTTTCACATTTTATTTGATGAGTTGACTGATACACCAGTTATTCGAAAGGTGAGGAATCTGCAGCTATAGATAATAGCAAGCAGAAAGGTGGGTCCTGAAGGTAAGTAACTTTTTATTTCATTAATTTGAGGTTAAAATGATTTCAAATTTACATTTTGCATTAAAATCTTTTACATTAAAAAAAAAAAAAACAACTTCAATAATTTTCCCAATACTTTCTCATAGGGTTAATCTCCGCCAAGGTGGTGAAGCTCTCCACCTACATGTGCAAAGTTTGTAGTAACTACACATTTAAATACTGTTGGAAGTGGCTCTGGCCCCTGATTTGAGGGGGTTGGAGGGCATGTTAGTCTACACTGAATGTATGATAGCAAAAAAAAGTGAGTTTTAACCAAGTAGTAAATTTACATGTAAGTAAATACAAGTGTCTAGTTACCTTTGTGACTAGGTCCATAGATATTAAGACTTTTCTTTGTGATTGTTACCGAATTGCCTTTTATTTCCAGTATTGAAGATCAGATGTTTAATTGATTTAGTTCCAAGCAATTTTCTTTGAGAATGCCCTACCTGTTGGAGGTAACCTTCATCGTTTAGGTGTATTATCGGAAGCCACTCTATAATTGGTTCAAAGAATCGGGGGCTTTTGAGGCTAATGCTTATAATTCTAAACTGATTCAAGTGTATCTGCCATCCCAAGGTTCAGCCTGTGTGCTGAGGAGAAACGAGGATCATTTTAGAATAAGGCATTCATCCATCCATGCATGTAATTATTACAGTAATCACTCTATATCATTGGTTCCTCTTGCCAGCCTCATTTTTCATCGCCTCCTTCCAGGGTAGACAAACCGGGGAAATGTGATTTCTGAAAATAACCGGAAAATTGCATAACGGACTACAAACATATTGATAGACAGATACTTTTCACCTGAAAAGCATTTCTTAGCAAAAGCTTTCCAGGGGATAATGCCAGACATCTTTGCTCTTTTGTAGCCCTAAAACATGTTGCAGAGAAGGTCTACCTTGTCTTCCTAACTGGAGATCCTCCAAACGACTTCTTATTGTGGTTTCAGATCTGTATTCTTTGCCAAACACTATCATGTGGCATTGGTTTGGCTTCATTCGGGAATCTTTAGACTTAATAATTTTCTGTATTTCTATGATCTATTAACCACTTTTCATGAGGCACTTTAAGTAGGTTCGTTCAGTTTGCAAAGAAGATTGCATCAAATACAGAATGCTACCTAACTGCAATCGTAATGTGTAAATGCACAGTTAAAGCTCTCTTGCAGTGACCAAGATCTACCAGCAACTTTTCCCATTTTGAGATAATTTGCCTACAAATAACTTTTTGCCTGGAACGTCCGGATGGATCAATGACCTGGACGATATCATTCGATATTTTGGTTAGAGATGCTTTCTGAGCCCCAGTTGAGGATAGGCTATTTATCGTGTGCAGAGTCGGCACATATGTTTCAAGTAATCACAAAACTTAATTAACTTGGTTTTTTTCTTTTTCTATAGTGATTGGAATAATGAATTGTGGACCAAGATATTTACAAAGCTCCTTAATGCTGACGGTGAACCCACAGTGTCCTTGCTGCAAGAGCTAAAGGGAGAAATCAGCCAATTATTGGACAGTGAGTTCCAGGACCGCCTCTCCCAGTCGCTGTTTGATTTACAACTAGTTATTTGATTTTTTCAGAAGAACGTCATTCACCAGAGACGCCATCTTGCCCCTTGTGTTTCACGCACTACACGTGATAGTCGCTCCATTTTCTGAAGGAAAGCTGCCTGAATGCAGATTCAAGGACCCGCTGAACGCCAAATGTGAAACTGTGGGTCAACCTGGTTCTGTCAACTGCTTTGACTTGTTTGACTCTTTAAAGCACTCGTAAGCCGATCATTGCATTTCAATTTCATTTACGTCTTTACGCCTCAGCTATCCACCTTAATGCTGGACCTTAAAAAGCAGAATTCATTACATACGTGCACATAGTCGGTTCAAGGTGTGTTCCCTGCGTGGTAGCCCACCTGTATTTATGAACTATTTTTTTTTAATGTATAGTACATTCTAATTAAATATGTTTTACTTAATAAAATGTATTTTCAATCAAAGATGTATGGAGTGCAATTCTTTTTGGACCACAGTGAGTGCTGCTATAGCTACAGTTTAATAGTTGTCTACATTTGTTTTTGTGCAATAAAACTCCCACACTATGCCTACCGTGTAAGGATGTTTGGTAAGTTTGGCAGACAGGCCCTCTATGTTCACTTGTATACATACCCACACACTGTAGTTGGTAAACATTAATCACTATTTATATTTTTATACATTCACGGGTTGACTCATGCAGAAATCTCTTAACAGGCAAAATGTTTATTGCCTTAAATTATTTCGATTAATTTGCATGTTTCCAGTGAAAACACGTTCACACCGATAATTTGATTAATTCATTTCAACTCTAAATTGATGAAGTATCTTGCATGCTGATAGGTAATTATTGTTTAGAGAATGTCTCTAACAATTACAAACCAGCAAAGATCAGTAAAGGCAAAAGTAAGCAATATTAATTGAACCCATCAAAAAGTAAGCAATATTCATTGAAACATTACTGAATACAGCATAGATAATGGAATGTGTGCTTTACCTTTCAACAGAGAAGCAGTCCTGGAATTCGAATTCTGCTAACATCTGAGAAGATAAAGTCCACATTGTAATCATATAGTCTTATGGACTTGTTAACAGCACTGCTTCTTGATCACAACATGGAAGCATTAAAGGTCCTCTTGTTAAAACCAGTAGTCTTGATCATTAACCATATTGGATATAGTCTAATAATGCTACCTCCAGTTACCAGTATTTATAAAATGCAAAATAGGTCTTGTGTGTCATTCTAACCATACAGAATAATTCTTTAGTCTTAACCTCCACCGCATTTCTCATTGTAGTAGTCTGGTAAGAATCGCCTCCCTTTCGTGGACTCCTAACAACTTTGGAAATCTGAAACCTTAATCTTACCAGTCTCGGATAAGTGTTTAATCACACAAATTGAGATTTGTACCTGCTCCATTTTATTTTTTATTGAAGTTTTTCTGCACCAGTTGAACACCTCCGTTTATTATTTTTTTTACAAGCCTTTTTTGACATTTTGTCTACGTCGTTTTTTGAGAAGACTTTCCTCCTGTGGTGTCGAGGACGTCCTAGAGAAAGGCAGGGTTTAAGCCATGTGGTACCCGTCACTGCGCCATGTCAGTTACAGACCCCCACTTGGTGTCTGGTGTCCTGAGCACAACCACGACTCCAAGTCTTGCTCGGACTGCCAGGCCATTTCACCGAAGGCTTTGAGGGAGTGGTCCCTGAAGCTGCTAGTGGCCCGACATGTACCGCTGCATTGTGCAGCTCCTAGGAAGTCTTGGTCCTGATTGAGGCGGAAGGTCGCAGGACCGCTTCTGGAGCCCTGAGTCCGCCTCTTCCCACTGCAGGTCCTCAGGACATTTGGGAAAGAAGCATAAGCATACAAAGTTGAAGCATGCTTAGTCTTCTCATCGATTGGCTGGCACGATGCAGGAACATCCACGATCGAGGCACTGTTCCGAGTAGCCAGTTGCCAGGTTCGACTTTGCGCCTCCCCGCATTTCTGGGAGCTGGAGCAACCCCCGCTCAGGTAAAAGAATTTTAGGAGGCACGCCAGGTGCTTTGGCTCCGATGGGCCCTGTAGATCTGGTCATGGATTTGAACCGGCACTAGTCATGCCACTGTGACCTTCCCCGACGCTCCTGGTGACCTCTGGCAGCGCCTGCCCCATTTGGATCCCCAAAGTCCGTCGACAGGACACATTCACCATTCACTGTGGTTTAGACTCAACTGACAGGGCAGAATGCTTTCCTTAATGGTGGCGCTCTGACGCCTTGCTTGGCTCAGAACATCTGGCTTTTCAGGGGATGTCAAGGCTACCCTCATGGACAATGCCCTTTGATGGCACCCGTCTCTTTGGAGACGAGGCAGAATCAGCACTAGAGCACTTTAAGGACTGATGGGCTACAGCCAGGTCCTTGGGCCTCTCAGCTGCCCCTTGTCATCCACAGTCTGCCTCTCGCCCCTTTTATGGATACGGAAGGGGCGTTCAACCGTGCCAACCCTGTATGAGCCACCATCCTGCACAAGCTTTCCAGGCTATGCGTGGGCACAGTTCGTACCAGCCCCGTGGGTCAGGTAGCCAGAGGTCTGCTGCAGCCACCACCTTCCAGCAGCTGCAGCGCCTAAGCCCTTCTAATCTTCCCTACAATATCATGGGTCCTGCAAGAAACAGGGTGGTGTGGGATAGTGGGCCCTTTGTCAAGAGGCCCTCCGTCTCTGGACATGGCTTGCAACAGCAGGGCATATTCCTGGTGGTTCAAAACCTGGCAGATTCTCTGAGCGCCAGAGCGGGCAAACTCTGTCACCAATGCCTAGCAGATCACAAGTGGCATCTCCATCTAGAGGTGGTGCAAGGTCTCTTTCAGCAGTGGGGAGAGCCTTGGTTAGCTCTGTCCCCCTCTGAAGAGAACATGCAATGTCAGTAGTTTTGTGCTCTTGAGTTTCCAGGGGGGTTATCGCTTGGAGATGCTTTTCAGCTCAAGTGGAACTAAGGCCTCCTGTACACCTTTCCACCCATACCATTCCTGCCCAGAGTTCTCAAGAAGATCAGGAATGACGGAGCCCAAGTCATTCTTGTGGCTCCGGGCTGAGCATGGAGAGTCTGAACTTGAGCATCGATCATCTGATCAGGTGGCCCCTTCGGGAGTATCTTCTTCTTCTGCTGCTGCAGCAGGGGAGTGTCCTCCACCTGAACCTGTCAACTTTGCACCTTCTTGCGTGGAGATTGAGCGGCAACAGTTGGCAGCTTTTGACCTTCTGCCTGAAGTCTGTAATGTCATTCCGGCAGCCAGGTGTCCCTCTACCAAGACTGTAAACGCCTGCCGATGGAAGACACTTGTAATATATTGTACAGAGAAATCTATCAACCTGCGTGTTCTGCCTCTTTCTCTGTCTCTTTTTAGTCGTACTCTCTGCTTTAGGTACTCTTAAGGGTTACCTTTCTGCTTTGTCTGCCTTCTTGCGACTGCCTGAGCAACCCTCCTTATTATCTCCCCTGTTGTAAATAGATTCCTTAAAGGTCTTGTACATACGTTCCCACCCCTCACCTTTCATTATACCTTAGTGTGGGACCTTAATTTGGTCATTACATTTTTGATGTGTGCTCCTTTCGAGCCTCTTAACAACTGTTACTCATGGCAATAACATCTGTCCAGAGGGGGTGAGTGAGCTGCAGGCTTCGTCATCCAAGCCTCCCTACTTGACTGTTTCCAGACAAAGTGGTGCTTCACACTAGGGCCTCTTTCCTCCCAAAAATTGTGACACCATTTAATGTGGGGGCAATCCATCACCTTGCCTACTTTCTACACTCCTCCACAACCTTCCAAAGAAGAGCAGCGACTCCACTATCTGGACCCAAAAAGAGCTATCGTTCTACCTTGACCGCAGAAGTTGGACGACCGACTCCTCGTGGGGTATGTTGATGCAAAGAAAGGTCAGGCAGTGCAGAAACTCTCTCTCGATGGTCGTTCGCTGCATCAAAATCTGCTATGCTTTGGCCAAGAAGCAAACCCCTGAAGGCTTGCGACTCATTCCACCAGAGCCAAAGCCACAAGCACTGGGCTAGCTTGAGTCCCAGTCCTGGACATCTACCAGGCAGCAACATGGGCATCCCAACACACGTTTACCGAACAGTACTGCCTGGACCGTCTGGTCCGCAGGGATGGCCATGTCACCTGTTTGGTCCTGCAGGACTTCCTATTTTAATTTGTCTACAGCCTGCCACCACCGAGTATGGTATTGCTTGGGTATCTATTCAAAGGTAAAGAATCTGTGGCTAGGCTTATCCATCAGATGAACAAGTTACTTACCATTGGTAACGCCTTATCTGGTAGAGACCAGATGTAGCCACACAATCCTTACCAACTGTAGGAAAGTACCATCTTGCCTGGCATGTTACCCCCATATTTCACTGTATATATGTTGTTTTAGTTGTATGTGTCACTGGGACCCTGCCAGCCAGGGTCCCAGTGCTCATAAGTGTGCCTGAATGTGTTACCTGTGTTATGACTAACTGTCTCACTGAGGCTCTGCTAATCAGAACCTCAGTGGTTATGCTCTCTCATTTCTTTCAAATTGTCACTAACAGGCTAGTGACCAATTTTACCAATTTATATTGGCTTACTGGAACACCCTTATAATTCCCTAGTATATGGTACTGAGGTACCCAGGGTATTGGGATTCCAGGAGATCCCTATGGGCTGCAGCATTTCTTTTGCCACCCATAGGGAGCTCTGACAATTCTTACACAGGCCTGCCACTGCAGCCTGAGTGAAATAACGTCCACGTTATTTCACAGCCATTTTACACTGCACTTAAGTAACTTATAAGTCACCTATATGTCTAACCTTTACCTGGTAAAGGTTAGGTGCAAAGTTACTTAGTGTGAGGGCACCCTGGCACTAGCCAAGGTGCCCCCACATTGTTCAGGGCCAATTCCGCGGACTTTGTGAGTGCGGGGACACCATTACACGCGTGCACTACATATAGGTCACTACCTATATGTAGCTTCACAATGGTAACTCCGAATATGGCCATGTAACATGTCTATGATCATGGAATTGCCCCCTCTATGCCATCCTGGCATAGTTGGCACAATCCCATGATCACAGTGGTCTGTAGCACAGACCCTGGTACTGCCAAACTGCCTTTCCCGGGGTTTCACTGCAGCTGCTGCTGCTGCCAACCCCTCAGACAGGCTTCTGCCCTCCTGGGGTCCAGCCAGGCCTGGCCCAGGATGGCAGAACAAAGGACTTCCTCTGAGAGAGGGTGTTACACCCTCTCCCTTTGGAAAATGGTGTGAAGGCAGGGGAGGAGTAGCCTCCCCCAGCCTCTGGAAATGCTTTCATGGGCACACATGGTGCCCATTTCTGCATAAGCCAGTCTACACCGGTTCAGGGACCCCTCAGCCCTGCTCTGGTGTGAAACTGGACAAAGGAAAGGGGAGTGACCACTCCCCTGACCTGCACCTCCCCTGGGAGGTGCCCAGAGCTCCTCCAGTGTGCTCCAGACCTCTGCCATCTTGGAAACAGAGGTGCTGCTGGCACACTGGACTGCTCTGAGTGGCCAGGGCCAGCAGGTGACGTCAGAGACTCCTTCTGATAGGCTAGCAACACCTGAAGGAGCCTATCTTCTCTCCTAAGTAGCCAAACCCTCTTTTCTGGCTATTTAGGGTGTCTGCTTTGGGGATTTCTTTAGATAACGAATGCAAGAGCTCATCCGAGTTCCTCTGCATCTCTCTTCACCTTCTGCCAAGGAATTGACTGCTGACCGCGCTGGAAGCCTGCAAAACTGCAACAAAGTAGCAAAGACGACTACTGCAACTCTGTAACGCTGATCCTGCCGCCTTCTCGACTGCTTTCCTGGTGGTGCATGCTGTGGGGGTAGTCTGCCTCCTCTCTGCACTAGAAGCTCCGAAGAAATCTCCTGTGGGTCGACGGAATCGTCCCCCTGCAACCGCAGGCACCAAAGAACTGCATCACCGGTACCCTGGGTCTCCTCTCAGCACGACGAGCGAGGTCCCTTGAATCCAGCAACTCTGTCCAAGTGACTCCCACAGTCCAGTGACTCTTCAGTCCAAGTTTGGTGGAGGTAAGTCCTTGCCTCCCCACGCCAGACTGCATTGCTGGGAACCGCGACTTTTGCAGCTACTCCGGCCTCCGTGCACTTCCGGCGGAAATCCTTTGTGCACAGTCCAGCCTGGGTCCACGGCACTCTAACCTGCATTGCACGACCTCCTAAGTTGTCCTCCGGCGACGTGGGACTCCTTTGTGCGACTTCGGGTGAGCACCGTTTCTCTCCACTTCGTAGTGCCTGTTCCGGCACTTCTGCGGGTGCTGCCTGCTTCTGAGAGGGCTCCTTGTCTTGCTCGACGCCCCCTCTGTCCCCAGACGCAATTGGCGACATCCTGGTCCCTCCTGGGTCACAGCAGCATCCAAAAACCTTAACCGCACGATTTGCAGCTAGCAAGGCTTGTTGGCGGTCTTTCTTCAGGAAAACACTTCTGCACAACTCTCCACGGCGTGGGGGATCCGTCCTCCAAAGGGGAAGTTCCTAGCCCTTGTCGTTCCTGCAGAATCTTCATCTTCTACTGTCCAGTAGCAGCTTCTTTGCACCCACAGCTGGCATTTCCTGGGCATCTGCCCATCTCCGACTTGCTTGTGACTTTTGGACTTGGTCCCCTTGTTCCACAGGTACCCTCGACTGGAAATCCATCGTTGTTGCATTGCTGATTTCTCTTTCCTGCAGAATTCCCCTATCACGACTTCTATGTCCTTTGGGGAACTTTAGTGCACTTTGCACTCACTTTTAAGGGTCTTGGGGTGGGCTATTTTTCTAACCCTTACTATTTTCTAATAGTCCCAGCGACCCTCTGCAAGGTCACATAGGTTTGGGGTCTATTCGTGGTTCGCATTCCACTTTTGGAGTATATGGTTTGTGTTGCCCCTATCCCTATGTGTCCCCATTGCATCCTATTGTAACTATACATTGTTTGCACTGTTTTCTAAGACTATTACTGCATATTTTGGTATTGTGTACATATATCTTGTGTATATTTGCTATCCTCATACTGAGGGTACTCACTGAGATACTTTTGGCATATTGTCATACAAATAAAGTACCTTTATTTTTAGTATATCTGTGTATTGTGTTTTCTTATGATATTGTGCATATGACACTAGTGGTACTGTAGGAGCTTCACTCGTCTCCTAGTTCAGCCTAAGCTGCTCTGCTAAGCTACCATTATCTATCAGCCTAAGCTGCTAGACACCCTATACACTAATAAGGGATAACTGGGCCTGGTGCAAGGTGTAAGTATCCCTTGGTACTCACTACAAGCCAGTCCAGCCTCCTACATTGGTTGTGCAGCGGTGGGATAAGTGCTTTGAGACTACTTACCACTTTTGTCATTGTACTTTTCATAAGAGAAAAATATACAAAACAAGTTCAGTGTATGTACACCTAACCAAAAAGTTTTGCATTTCTTTTCTCACCTCTTTTCTAAAGTGCTGAAAAGTACCTCTAAACTTTCTAAAAAGTTCTTAAAAGTTAAAAAAAAACTTTTTTTCTCTTTTTCTGTCACTTAAACTCTTTCTAAAAATGTCTGGCACAGGCCACAATGTTGATCTGTCCAAACTTGCATATGATCACCTTAGCTGGAAAGGAGCAAGGAGTCTCTGCATAGAGAGAGGTTTGAGTGTAGGGAAGAATCCTTCTTTGGAATTATTGCTTAACATGCTTAGAGAACAAGATAAGGCCAGAAGGGCCCCATCTGTTGAAAAAGTAGCTAATGGTTCCCAATCTGATCCAGGGACTCCCCTAGGAAAAGATTCAGGAAAGAAACTTCCTAGCCTGCCCATTACTAGACAGCCTAGCATAGTTGGTACTGATGTAGAGTCACACCATACAGATAGTGTTGTCTCACATCCTAGCAAGAGTATTCCTTCTCACCACAGTAGAAGGGATGTTTCTTTTAACCAAGCTGTTAGGGTGCCCTCTGTAAGGGATAGGTCTCCTTCTGTCAATTCTCATCATACCTCTGTTTCTAGACATGTCCCTCCCACCCACCCTGATGACAGATTGTTAGAAAGGGAGCTCAATAAATTGAGAGTGGAACAAACCAGACTGAAGCTTAAGAAGCAACAGCAGGATTTGGATAGACAGTCCTTAGAACTAGAGAAGGAGAGACAGAAGTTGAACCCATGGTGGCAGCAGCAGTATTCCCCATAGTCATCCTGCAAAAGAGCATGATTCTAGGAATCTGCATAAGATAGTTCCCCCTTATAAGGAGGGGGATGACATTAACAAGTGGTTTGCTGCACTTGAGAGGGCCTGTGTTGTACAGGATGTCCCTCAAAGGCAGTGGGCTGCTATCCTATGGCTATCATTTAGTGGAAAGGGTAGGGATAGGCTCCTTACTGTGAAAGAAAGTGATGCCAATAATTTTACAGTTCTTAAGAATGCACTCCTGGATGGTTATGGCTTAACCACTGAACAATACAGGATAAAGTTCAGAGAGACCAAAAAGGAGTCTTCACAAGACTGGGTTGATTTCATTGACCATTCAGTGAAGGCCTTGGAGGGGTGGTTACATGGCAGTAAAGTTACTGATTATGACAGCCTGTTTAACTTGATCCTGAGAGAGCATATACTTAATAACTGTGTGTCTGATTTGTTGCACCAGTACCTGGTGGACTCTGATCTGACCTCTCCCCAAGAATTGGGAAAGAAGGCAGACAAATGGGTCAGAACAAGGGTGAACAGAAAAGTTCATACAGGGGGTGACAAAGATGGCAACAAGAAGAAGGATGGTAAGTCTTCTGACAAGGGTGGGGACAAATCTAAAAATGAGTCTTCATCAGGCCCACAAAAACACTCTGGTGGGGGTGGTGGGCCCAAATCCTCTTCTAATCAAAGAAAAGAAACCATGGTGCTATTTATGTAAAATAAAAGGCCATTGGACAACAGATCCCAGTTGTCCAAAGAAAAGCACCAAGCCTCCTACCACTACAACCCCTACTGCTACACCTAGTGTCCCTACTAATAGCAGTGGTGGTGGGAGCAAACCTACTAATAGCCAATCCAAGGGAGTAGCTGGGCTCACTTTTGGTAACTTAGTTGGGGTTGGTCTTGTTAGGGAGACCACAGAGGCTGTGTTAGTCTCTGAGGGGGCTATTGATTTAGCCACCTTAGTTGCTTGTCCCCTTAATATGGATAAGTACAAGCAGCTACCCCTAATAAATGGTGTTGAGGTTCAGGCCTACAGGGACACTGGTGCCAGTGTTACTATGGTAATAGAGAAACTGGTCCACCCTGAACAACACCTACTTGGTCACCAGTACCAAGTAACCGATGCTCACAACAACACACTTAGCCACCCCATTGCTGTTGTAAATCTCAACTGGGGGGGGGGGGGTTACTGGTCCAAAGAAAGTTGTGGTAGCCACAGATTTACCTGTAGACTGTCTACTAGGAAATGATTTGGAGACATCGGCTTGGTCAGATGTGGAGTTGGAGGCCCATGCAGCAATGCTGGGCATCCCAGGGCATATTTTTGCTTTAACCAGGGCTCAGGCCAAAAAGCAAAAAGGACAGGGTGACTTGGATCCTGGAACAATGGACCAAGTGCTCCCTAAAGCTAGGGCTAGTAGAAGTAAAGCACTACCTACTATCCCTCCCTCTACAGTGGATTCTACTTCTGAGGAAGAAGAATTTCCACCCTGTGCAGAACCTACACCAGGGGAGCTGGAAGCAGACACTGCTGAGCTTTTGGGTGAAGGGGGGCCTGCCAGGGAGGAGCTGAGTGTGGCACAGCAGACCTGTCCCACACTAGAGGGTCTAAGACAGCAAGCTGTCAAACAAGCTAATGGGGATGTCAGTGACTCTCACAGAGTTTACTGGAAGGACAACCTCTTGTACACTGAAGCAAGGGATCCTAAACCTGGAACTGCCAGGAGGTTAGTGATTCCTCAGGAGTACAGAAAGTTCCTCCTAACTCTAGCCCACGACATTCCCCTAGCTGGACATTTAGGACAAATGAAAACTTGGGACAGACTTGTTCCCTTGTTTCATTGGCCTAGAATGTCAGAGGACACAAAAGAATTTTGTAAGTCCTGTGAAACCTGTCAAGCCAGTGGCAAGACAGGTGGCACTCCAAAGGCACCCCTTATTCCACTGCCTGTGGTTGGGGTTCCATTTGAAAAGGTAGGGGTTGACATAGTTGGCCCCCTTGACCCTCCTGCTTCAGGCAAGAGGTTTATCTTAGTGGCAGTGGACCATGCCACAAGATATCCTGAAGCAATTCCTCTAAGGACCACTACAGCACCTGCAGTGGCAAAGGCCCTCCTGGGAATATTTTCCAGGGTGGGCTTCCCAAAAGAGGTGGTTTCAGACAGGGGAAGCAATTTCATGTCTGCTTACTTAAAGGCCATGTGGAAGGAGTGTGGTGTGACTTACAAGTTCACTACACCCTATCATCCACAAACAAATGGACTGGTGGAGAGATTTAACAAAACTCTCAAAGGCATGATTATGGGACTCCCTGAAAAACTCCGCAGGAGATGGGATATCCTTTTACCATGCCTCCTTTTTGCCTACAGGGAGGTACCCCAGAAAGGAGTGGGCTTCAGCCCCTTTGAACTCCTCTTTGGACACCCTGTTAGGGGTCCACTAACACTTGTCAAGGAGGGTTGGGAACAACCTTTAAAAGCTCCAAAGCAAGATATTGTGGATTATGTACTTGGCCTCAGATCAAGGATGGCTGAGTACATGAAAAAGGCCAGTAAAAACCTTCAGGCCAGCCAAGAGCTCCAGAAGCAATGGCATGACCAGAAGGCTGTTTTGGTTCAGTACCAACCAGGGCAGAAAGTGTGGGTCTTGGAGCCTGTGGCCCCAAGAGCACTCCAAGATAAATGGAGTGGACCCCACACAATTGTTGAGAAAAAGGGTGAAGTCACCTACTTAGTTGACTTAGGCACTGCCAGGAGTCCCCTTAGGGTGCTCCATGTCAATCGCCTGAAACCCTACTATGACAGGGCTGATCTCACCCTGCTCATGGCAACTGATGAGGGACAGGAAGAAGACGGTGATCCTCTACCTGATCTCTTCTCTTCCACAGAACAAGATGCTCTAGTGGAAGGTGTAGTTTTGGCTGATTGTCTTACTGCTGAGCAGAAAGACCATTGCATAAATCTCCTGGGTCAGTTTTCTGAACTCTTCTCTACTGTGCCAGGTACCACTTCTTGGTGTGAGCACACTATAGATACTGGAGACAGCTTGCCTGTCAAAAGTAAGATCTATAGGCAGCCTGACCATGTCAGGGACTGCATAAAGCAAGAGGTGCAGAAAATGTTAGAACTGGGAGTGGTTGAGCACTCTGAAAGTCCATGGGCTTCTCCTGTGGTACTTGTACCAAAACCTCATTCCAAGGATGGAAAGAAGGAAATGCGGTTTTGTGTAGACTTCAGAGGTCTCAACCAGGTAACCAAAACTGATGCTCACCCTATACCCAGGGCAGATGAGCTCATAGATACACTGGCATCTGCCAAGTATCTAAGCACTTTTGACTTGACTGCAGGGTATTGGCAGATCAAATTATCAGAAGATGCAAAAGCAAAAACTAAATTTTCAACCATTGGAGGCCATTACCAATTCACAGTAATGCCTTTTGGTTTGAAAAATGCACCTGCCACTTTTCAGAGGTTGGTGAATACAGTCCTGCAAGGGCTGGAAGCTTTTAGTGCAGCATATCTGGACGATATAGCTGTCTTTAGCTCCAGCTGGGATGATCACCTGGTCCACCTATGGAAAGTTTTGGAGGCCCTGCAAAAGGCAGGCCTCACTATCAAGGCTTCAAAGGGCCAGATAGGGCAGGGGAAGGTGGTTTATCTGGGACACCTTGTTGGTGGGGAACAGATTGCACCACTTCAGGGGAAAATCCAAACTATTATAGATTGGGTTCCCCCTACTACTCAGACTCAGGTGAGAGCCTTCCTAGGCCTCACTGGGTATTACAGGAGGTTCATTAAGAACTATGGCTCCATTGCAGCCCCTCTTAATGACCTCACATCCAAAAAAATGCCTAAAAAGGTATTATGGACAGCAAACTGTCAGAAAGCTTTTGAGGAGCTGAAGCAGGCCATGTGCTCTGCGCCTATCCTGAAAAGCCCTTGTTACTCTAAAAAATTCTATGTCCAAACTGATGCATCTGAATTAGGAGTAGGGGCAGTCCTATCACAACTTAATTCTGAGTGCCAGGATCAACCTGTTGCTTTTATTAGTAGGAGGTTGACCCCTAGAGAAAAGCGTTGGTCTGCCATAGAGAGGGAGGCCTTTGCTGTGGTCTGGGCACTGAAGAAGTTGAGGCCATACCTGTTTGGCACTCACTTCATTGTTCAGACAGACCACAAACCTCTACTTTGGCTAAAACAAATGAAAGGTGAAAATCCTAAATTGTTGAGGTGGTCCATATCCCTACAGGGAATGGATTATACAGTGGAACATAGACCTGGGAGTAGCCACTCCAATGCAGATGGACTCTCCAGATATTTCCACTTAGACAATGAAGACTCATCAGGTCATGGCTAGTCTTATTGTCCTTTGTTTGGGGGGGGGGGGTTGTGTAGGAAAGTACCATCTTGCCTGGCATGTTACCCCCATATTTCACTGTATATATGTTGTTTTAGTTGTATGTGTCACTGGGACCCTGCCAGCCAGGGCCCCAGTGCTCATAAGTGTGCCTGAATGTGTTACCTGTGTTATGACCAACTGTCTCACTGAGGCTCTGCTAATCAGAACCTCAGTGGTTATGCTCTCTCATTTCTTTCAAATTGTCACTAACCGGCTAGTGACCAATTTTACCAATTTATATTGGCTTACTGGAACACCCTTATAATTCCCTAGTATATGGTACTGAGGTACCCAGGGTATTGGGGTTCCAGGAGATCCCTATGGGCTGCAGCATTTCTTTTGCCACCCATAGGGAGCTCTGACAATTCTTACACAGGCCTGCCACTGCAGCCTGAGTGAAATAACGTCCACGTTATTTCACAGCCATTTTACACTGCACTTAAGTAACTTATAAGTCACCTATATGTCTAACCTTTACCTGGTAAAGGTTAGGTGCAAAGTTACTTAGTGTGAGGGCACCCTGGCACTAGCCAAGGTGCCCCCACATTGTTCAGGGCCAATTCCCCGGACTTTGTGAGTGCGGGGACACCATTACACGCGTGCACTACATATAGGTCACTACCTATATGTAGCTTCACAATGGTAACTCCGAATATGGCCATGTAACATGTCTATGATCATGGAATTGCCCCCTCTATGCCATCCTGGCATAGTTGGCACAATCCCATGATCACAGTGGTCTGTAGCACAGACCCTGGTACTGCCAAACTGCCTTTCCCGGGGTTTCACTGCAGCTGCTGCTGCTGCCAACCCCTCAGACAGGCTTCTGCCCTCCTGGGGTCCAGCCAGGCCTGGCCCTGGATGGCAGAACAAAGGACTTCCTCTGAGAGAGGGTGTTAGACCCTCTCCCTTTGGAAAATGGTGTGAAGGCAGGGGAGGAGTAGCCTCCCCTAGCCTCTGGAAATGCTTTCATGGGCACACATGGTGCCCATTTCTGCATAAGCCAGTCTACACCGGTTCAGGGACCCCTCAGCCCTGCTCTGGTGCGAAACTGGACAAAGGAAAGGGGAGTGACCACTCCCCTGAACGGCACCTCCCCTGGGAGGTGCCCAGAGCTCCTCCAGTGTGCTCCAGACCTCTGCCATCTTGGAAACAGAGGTGCTGCTGGCACACTGGACTGCTCTGAGTGGCCAGGGCCAGCAGATGACGTCAGAGACTCCTTCTGATAGGCTCCTTCAGGTGTTGCTAGCCTATCTTCTCTCCTAAGTAGCCAAACCCTCTTTTCTGGCTATTTAGGGTCTCTGCTTTAGGGATTTCCTTAGATAACGAATGCAAGAGCTCATCCGAGTTCCTCTGCATCTCTCTCTTCACCTTCTGCCAAGGAATCGACTGCTGACCGCGCTGGAAGCCTGCAAAACTGCAACAAAGTAGCAAAGACGACTACTGCAACTCTGTAACGCTGATCCTGCCGCCTTCTCGACTGCTTTCCTGGTGGTGCATGCTGTGGGGGTAGTCTGCCTCCTCTCTGCACTAGAAGCTCCGAAGAAATCTCCCGTGGGTCGACTGAATCGTCCCCCTGCAACCGCATGCACCAAAGAACTGCATCACCGGTACCCTGGGTCTCCTCTCAGCACGACGAGCGAGGTCCCTTGAATCCAGCAACTCTGTCCAAGTGACTCCCACAGTCCAGTGACTCTTCAGTCCAAGTTTGGTGGAGGTAAGTCCTTGCCTCCCCACGCCAGACTGCATTGCTGGGAACCGCGACTTTTGCAGCTACTCCGGCCTCCGTGCACTTCCGGCTGAAATCCTTTGTGCACAGTCCAGCCTGGGTCCACAGCACTCTAACCTGCATTGCACGACCTCCTAAGTTGTCCTCTGGCGACGTGGGACTCCTTTGTGCGACTTCGGGTGAGCACCGTTTCTCTCCACTTCGTAGTGCCTGTTCCGGCACTTCTGCGGGTGCTGCCTGCTTCTGAGAGGGCTCCTTGTCTTGCTCGACGCCCCCTCTGTCCCCAGACGCAATTGGCGACATCCTGGTCCCTCCTGGGCCACAGCAGCATCCAAAAACCCTAACCGCACGATTTGCAGCTAGCAAGGCTTGTTGGCGGTCTTTCTTCAGGAAAACACTTCTGCACGACTCTCCACGGCGTGGGGGATCCGTCCTTCAAAGGGGAAGTTCCTAGCCCTTGTCGTTCCTGCAGAATCTTCAGCTTCTACTGTCCAGTAGCAGCTTCTTTGCACCCACAGCTGGCATTTCCTGGGCATCTGCCCATCTCCGACTTGCTTGTGACTTTTGGACTTGGTCCCCTTGTTCCACAGGTGCCCTCGACTGGAAATCCATCGTTGTTGCATTGCTGATTTGTGTCTTTCCTGCAGAATTCCCCTATCACGACTTCTATGTCCTTTGGGGAACTTTAGTGCACTTAGCGCACCCCAAGACCCTGAAAAGTGAGTGCAATTTTTCTAACCCTTACTATTTTCTAATAGTCCCAGCGACCCTCTACAAGGTCACATAGGTTTGGGGTCCATTCGTGGTTCGCATTCCACTTTTGGAGTATATGGTTTGTGTTGCCCCTATCCCTATGTGTCCCCATTGCATCCTATTGTAACTATACATTGTTTGCACTGTTTTCTAAGACTATTACTGCATATTTTGGTATTGTGTACATATATCTTGTGTATATTTTCTATCCTCATACTGAGGGTACTCACTGAGATACTTTTGGCATATTGTCATAAAAATAAAGTACCTTTATTTTTAGTATATCTGTGTATTGTGTTTTCTTATGATATTGTGCATATGACACTAGTGGTACTGTAGGAGCTTCACTCGTCTCCTAGTTCAGCCTAAGCTGCTCTGCTAAGCTACCATTATCTATCAGCCTAAGCTGCTAGACACCCTATACACTAATAAGGGATAACTGGGCCTGGTGCAAGGTGTAAGTACCCCTTGGTACTCACTACAAGCCAGTCCAGCCTCCTACACCAACCCACCCATCGTCCCTGCTCTCAGGACAGATTTCTAGGGTTAAGGATAATCCCTCTCAGGGCCCTAGTTTGGACACACCCGTGTCAGTGCACTTCATGGCCCTGCACTCCTGATGTGGAAAGTGGTGAAAAAAGATAAACTGGTCAGCACTCCGAGTTGGTATTGATTACACACCATGTGGATGAATGGCCATCTGGTGTTTAATAATAAAAATCCAATTTTGTGATAGAGATCTGTTTTGGCAAACCGCCCCAGAATTTCAGGTTGTGGCAGGACTAAGTATGGGGTAGGCTTTAAAGTTGATTAGCTTTGGAGCGAGAGCAGGAGAGTGAGAGTGGTGGGAAGAGGCCAAGTCCCTCTAAGATTTTGTTTTAATGCTTTTTCTTCACATTATCGAATGTTTTTGATAGAGATCAAGACCCACCTCTCGAGCAACTCCTTTGACTTCTGTATCTGATCTGAACTATTGACTTTGATCAGTCTTGTCGCAGTATCTTTCGGTGCTTGGTGATGTAAAGCTTCGACTTGAGGTCTCATGGCCTCCTGGACCATTGACGCCCAGTTACTGCAGACAGAGTTGTGATTCGACTCCTGGCACCACAGGCAAATATGATGAAGATCTTTGAGACATTGATTTACAGCAGTCCTTAAACCTGTTTTGGGAGTTGACATTTCCCTTGCACACTTTGTTTGAAGAGGTAGATCTGGACTTGCATCTCATCACACAGAAAGCAACTGACATCAGTACTCTGAAGTGGTGCCTATGTAGGCTCCGCATGTCATTTCTGAAACTGCAACAGTGCAGAGCCACATGGCGCCACTTATGCCACACAGGGCTACTGCTGAAAAGTTTGCAGTTTCAAATGTCTGACTGATCCTCATCAGGTTTGCCTGTAGTGCCTGGAGTAGAGACGCAGACAGTAAGGCTTGCACTGATTGCATGTCGAGTAACCCAAAGGCTATATAGGACCACCAGGTGAAACTGTCTGCAATCACCGGAAGACTCTGCGACAAGAGCAAGTCAAAGGGTCTGTCCTGTTTCTGGTGCAGGAGTTGTTCTTGAGACCGGTTGCCGTTACACTCAAGTCTTTAGGTAATTGTAAGAAAAAAACACAAATCAAGGAGAGGTACTGCCCCTTCAAGTTACATATTTTTGAGAAGGCGCATAGCTGTCACACCTCCTCGATTTCGAAATCAAACAACATCTGAGCCTATCCCACAACTTGACCCAGCACAACCCAAGTTTTCGGGGCCGTCTGCAACACTGAGGTAGATTGAAGAGGTCCGCAAGGCCATGCACCTACTCTTCGGATCCTTACCGACCTCCTCTGGCACACACCTTTGGGCCTTGATGAAGTGAAAGGCTCTCCTTTTGGGGTACTGCTGACAGGTTCACTCTTGGAGGAAGTTGGAATCTCCAGATCAGGGATACTCAAAGTACGGCCAGGGGGCTGCATGCGGCCCTCCCGATCTTTACATGCAGACTGCTGGTAAACAGCAGCACTAGGTTGCTCTTTACTCAACTCAGCACAACATTAAAAATATGTTGAATAATAAGCAAGCAGTTATTTTAAGGTTAATTGGAGTTAAAAAGGGAAGTAACTGTGGTGTCTTACACCACCTTTTTTTTGTTTTTTTGTTTGGAAGGCATCTTGCAGCAAAAGTGTAAAATATGGTAAAGGCTCTTCAAAATTCAAAAAGTGTATTGCATTAAAATGCAGCACCGCTTCACCTTAGTACATCAGATTATATCAGTGATTTAAGAAGTCGTTTTTGAAAGTGCTGGTTTTTAAACATTAATTTAGAAACATTAATTAATCCCCCCCCACTCTGATGGCAATAGTGAGCTAAGAGGCAAGTGAGTTATGTTCACTGTTAGGGTGGCCTGGGTTTCTATTATCCATGGACAACATTCTAGTTTATTAAATCAAAAACAGGAAGTTTTACACAGTGCACTGCTATATATCTGAGTCATTTATGATGAGCCTTTCACTTGGAGAATGAAAGATTACTGAAATGTTCTGGCGATCCCACTCACACATTAAATATTCATCTTGAATAAGAGGGGTAGTTGGCCCCACCCGCACATGAGTATCAACAGCCTCCTGTAAAACAACGTTATAAGACATAAACTGGTATTACGTGGAGGGCCAGAGTGCGTTGGGCCATATTAACACTATTCGCTTATGAATTTAGAAGCATTAATTAATCCCCCTCACTGACAACAATGGCAGTAGTGAACTGAGAAGCAAGTGAGTTATGTGCACTGTTACAGTGGTCTGGGTTTCTATTATACCTGAACAACATTCTAATTTATTAAATCAAAAACACAAGGTTTTACACAATGCACATCCTAAAGCTATGTATTTCGTGGTCCATATGTGATAATGAAGAACAAGGAGGGAAAGGGAAAAACAATTGCCCGGGATCACACAATTTAGTAAAGTAGGAAGCTGGGATTAACCCCAAGTCTTCTGGGTTCATATTGTGCAGTTCAGGCACTAGATGTGTATTTGCTCCCCCTGGACACACTTTACTGATTTCTCCACCACCCCATGCCCCCCAACCACCACCCTGCTAGCATCAATGCGGCCCTTGGTCACATCACAGACCAAAGTTTTTGGTCCCTAGAAAATGTTAGCGAGTACCCATGCTCCATATCAACCCTGGGCCTCTTCCAGCTCCCGTTCAGACTCCACCTGTGGCATCACGCTCCACGTTGGACCCTGGAGCATCAATTTTAACTCCATCAGCACTGGAGGACGGGGTGCCCACTGTGTATGACTCAGGGGGCGCTGCTGCGACCTTAACCGACGCAGCACTGTGCTTCTGTCAAAGTGCCACCCCCTCTCCTAGACTTGCCACCCCCACAAGGAAGGACACATGCGATCCATTCCTTATCTGGCATGGATTTGAACAATGATTATGATGTGGATTATTAAATAGGGGAACCATACCACAAGGTGCCCTTTGCTCGTGGACCCTTTCCACACTAGAGAGGAGCTTGAAACTGCCTTATCACGTATACCACTCCAGCCCCAAGTTCAGAAGATCAGGAATGTCCGGGCCCAAGACGTCTTAGTGGCGCCTCGATTCAGTGTTACCCCAGCAGAGTGCAGGTATGGTTGGGCACTCCATGTGTATCTATTTGGGTGTGTAATACCAGTAATGTGCTATTTTTATATACTCTTCCTTGCCGGAGCTGCTGGTCGCTGAAATCTGTGTCCTGGTATGTCTTCCCATTCTTTGTTGGCTACAGGACTCCCTAGCTCAGTTTCCCACCTTTTCTGTGCAGGCCAATTACCAGCAGAGTCCCTTTGCCATAATAGTTTGTAAATGTCTGACAGAATAAGTTTGTATGTTTTGTGATGAGCCATTTTATAAACGGCACTAAGGGTCTACCTGCAGGTTTTTGTAATTTCTGTGGTGTGTGACCCAGTGTTGAATTTGAAGGGAGTGTAAGCATTCTAAGAGTGTAACCTGACTGTGCTATTACGCCTCTTAAAATGTGAGATAAAAGGATAGTTATTTTACTACTTAACAAAATAATTTTGTTTTTAATGTGGTGCACAGTAAAATATACTAGCTAAGTGCACAGTCGAATGCAATGCTTTGCGTATACCATATGTTCTCATTGTTTGAAAGAATGTTCTAGTGTTTTTGAAATATTCTTTATAATCATTATGTATTTGATATGAGACCTATAGAATTTATATAACCTGAAAGTGTATTCATGTTTAATTAGTTTGCCGGAGTGAAGGTCCATATATATATATATTTTTGTGTTTAACCTTTAATATGGAGTCTGTATATATGTACTTCTAAAGCTGCAGGTAGCGGGATCTGAGACCGAATTCATAGGGAACTCATTGTTTGAGATGAGATTAAAGCCTGGCGGAATGCTTTTCGAGGCTGTGAGAAGTATCCTGGGCTGGTAGCTGTAAATCCTGTGAAATTTCAGAGCACAAGGGTGTACCAAGGTCGAAGCCGAAAACCCAGAAGGTCTAAGTGTCAATTAAGCGAAGGATAATTTATGGTCATGTTTTTGAACTAGGAAAGGTATTTGCCAATGAGCTCGTCCTTGGAAGAAGCAGAATTTAAGTGTGGCTTAGTTAGTGGTAAGCTTCAGCTTCCCTCTGCCCTTAGCTGAGAGATGGTCTCACTTAGTTAATTCTTGTGAATTGAATTTTGTGGCATCATGACGCCATACAGCTCTTGACGGAAACGTCTCCAGGAGTTCTGTCATACTGACCAGCGATTGCTGTCGTATCCCATACTTCCACGGCGGCCCTGGCTACAGGAAAGGTATAAACATCCTGAGTCTCTTACCTAACCAGGATATTTTCTAAATGTGGATGGTTTTGACTCCCAGATCCATGAAGCACCAATGTTTTTCTGAGGTCAGGCAGTGGCATTTAACCATGCAACGGAGTTGAACCCTTGTGTAGTATTGTGGTAGATATAGAATCCACAATCCTCCCCTTTCTCTGGTTAGTATGACCTCTGTTTCGACATGCAGGTCTCTTACCCCTCCCCCACATAAAGTGGTCAATGGACCTCTGTAGTTTCAGACCAATATTTGGCAGGTCTAGGGCAGACCGCAAAGGAACAGCAACAGACCGGCATGGAGCAGGGAGAAACAGCACTCATTTCGTCGCTATCTTGGAACCCACACCCCCTCCACCAAACACACATACTCCTACCCCTTTGTACGGCATTTACATTGAGAGGAGGGTGGTCAAAGTGTGACTAAAAAGAGGAAGGCTGGGAGATATAAACAGAGGGAGAGGTAAGTAGAAGTGGCTTGATCTCAATTTAATTGGAGGAAGACAATCCTTAAACATTCACTTAGGGTCTGGGAAATCTGTGAGGTGTTGGAGCAAGTTTTGGTGTTTATGAATTTTCTGGAGAATGGTAAAGTTTTCTTCAAGGGCTGAAGCAGTCTGTATTCTGCCTAAACAGGCGTCTTTCATGCAGTGGCTTTGCATAGTTTCATCTGGACAGCATCAGTGCTAAATAAAAACAACAAATAAAAAAAAATATATATATATATATATATATATATATATATATATATATATATATATATATAGAGTTGCGTTTAGCAAACCATTCGCTTTAGCGAGGTCAGCTGATAAACTTCTCCAAATTTAGGAAGGTGAATTCTAGCCGGGAAACGAACATTCACCTCATTTTATTTCCTCTTTACTTGTTACAGAGTCAAGTGTGAAGAAATACGTGCCTAAATTGAAGGATATTGAACTGTTTTATTTATTTTTCTATTTCACTAATACTAAAGAAGGCAAAACTAAATGGAAAAAACAAACCTCTCTTAAAGTGTGAGTCCACAGAAATCGAAAGGTTGGTAAGCTCTTATCAATACTTTGACCTTTTAAATCCTCTTTCAAACAGTATTATAATTTGCTAATTGTCCCCAAACGTTTCCAGAATTCTACAGTGCACAGTTTCGTTTGCAAGCATCTTTTTATAATTCATAAGGTCTTCGGTGTGTTCAGCAATATTTTACATGTTGGTGGGCCTTTATCTTTCCAGAATCCAGTGATTACTGATGTAGCTGTCCCCATTGCTGCAGACCACCCCTTGAATGACTGAGGTGGGATTGTTCTAATATGTCTTGTGCTTTCCAGCAATTCAGATGGAGTTCCAGATTTATTTTTACTTCAATATATTCTTATATAAAAATACGTAGCTTTAATATTCGTCTGGTGCAGGGCACGCCGCTAACATATGCATCCAGTCTCGCAGACATGGCATCTGATGCACTAATTGGAAATATTTTGTTTTCATCTACAAAGCTGCACCAGAGCATAGTAAACAAACTGTGAAGCAAAAAGGTGCATCCTCTGAAAAATGGTGCCCATTAAAATCTTTGGTGCTTGCAGGCCTTTAGTGTCTCCATATTTATTTCTGGCTCAGTTTTTGACTTCCATCTTTCTAAATTTCGCCTCACCATTTGAGCAGGTGAATTTAGTGTGCTGCCTATTCAACACATTTCAAAGAGAATTTATGGAGAAATTATCCTTTTGTTACTTGCAGTTCATAAAGTACAATCCTAATATAACACTGTGACCTTTCATCAAAGAACTCCATACAAACTGCATGGCTGAGATTAGGCGTTATTTTTTCCCCCAGTATTTCTTTATTCCTATGTTGCTTAAAAGGGGTTTGTTTGGGTTAAAATACATTCTTATTAGTAAAGCCAACCCCACCACAGTGGTACTTATTTAAATCCTGAGTTTGTGCTTCTCCAAACCAAACACCATTAACGTACACTGCTTTGGGGGCATGGCCGAAACAGCCAACATGGCGGATGCATTTCTGTAAAGCTCCATTTCCCTGTCCACCAACTGTCGTTTCTCCAAGGTCTGTGGTCTTCGCATACAGTGAAACACCGACCTCGGTAGTGAAGCCTCCTCAACACCGGTGAGCTGAACTGATCCCCAGGGGGCTGATCGGGTGAGTTGTGGATTCTGACCCTCTTGCCTCACGCTGCTGTCCGCCGGGTGGGTGGCCTACGTCCCTGTTCCAGCCCTGCCTGCCGTCCCCTTCCCTCGGTACTATACATCTCCACTCCCCTCAGGGACTGCTGGTGACATTCGATTAGGTATCTGACAGCTGCCAGACATCTACTGCCCACCCAGCCTTCACTGCATCCCCCTGTGTTTGACATCTGGATGAGCAGATGAGTCGGACCATGATGAGTGGAATTGGGCAGATTGGACATTCCTGGGGGGCCTGTGCTTACTGTTGGCGGCTCAGGCCCATCGTGCCTGCCCGGAGCCACACTATATGGCTCTCCCGATCTTCGTGATCAGACAGTCCCCTCCCGCAAATGACTCCTCCTCTCTCTCTCTACATCTGATAAATTGGATAAAGTACTGGAGGCCATAGAACAGTCTTGAGTCTCAGTGGAGACCAGATTCGGCTCGCTGACAGCAGAGATGGGCTTTTTCCTTGATGATCACTAAACTAGCGGACAAAGTATTGACCAACAAAAAGACATTGACTGTCCTGCAGCCCCAGGTGGCTGTCCACCAAGCAGCTATATGTGATCTAAAAGACATAGTGGCTCAGCTGTAGGATAAAACTGATGATTGAGAGGGACGTTCCCGTAGGAGTAATATATACGCATCTTGGGGCTTCCGGAAGGGACAGACGGCGTGGCACCTCTTGACAACTTAGAAATTTGGTCCAAATCCTTTACCCCAGCCACTGAACTCTATCCTGTTTACTCCTTGGAGCAGGCCCACAGACTGCCGTCCCAACGCGCTCTGCCTGGGGCGCCCCCCACTGCCCCATGTTAGCCAAACTATTACGCTTTAAAGACAGGGATGTTATCCTCCGAGCAGCCAGAGGGGCGGGACCCCTGCGAGTGGACGGCACTACCATTATGCTGGTCCCAGACTACACGCATGGTACAGCACCAACGCTCCTCCTGTCTCACAGTAAAAAAGCAATTGCACCATCTGGGAGTGCAATACTCCCTACTGCACCCGGCCCGCCTCAAAATAATGTGTGATGGAACAGCCACCTTCTTCACAAACCCCCAGGGGGCATGGGACAGGACTGAACAACACCGGGCACCAAGCTGCCTCAGTCATCTCAACCCTCCCCTGCCCCCCTCCAGGAGTTGCCGCTGGGGCACAGGAAACTCAAAATCCTCAGCTCGCTCATCAACATCTGCGTCACCCAACCTTGAACAGATCATTGAGGACTGCAGAGGAGCCCTACAGGTGGTGGCGGGGCTTGGTCCCCCACCTGAAGCTGCTGACGACGACAAAGGACCACACCTCTCCTCCTCAGATGAGGACACTGAACACTCACAAGACTCCTACAGGGTTACACAGTCCCACTGTGACACCGCAAATGGCAGACATTTTAATATAGAGCCTCTCTCCTGATGGCCACCCCCCACTGCTACAGCTCAGTATGCTGACATTTTCACCATCTCCACCCCAAAGGCCTCTGCCGCTCATGACATTAGTAGACATGGGCAACTTCTTGGCAGCACTGCTCCCTCTCTGACACCCCCCTCCCACAGAATACTAGAGTAGCTCCACATCTCAGTTTGGACATGTCACCTGTTGTGACAAGTCTGCTGCATTCAGTTCAGTTCCCCCCATGTTAAGCTGATACCCTATGCCAATGCAGCCACTGCCCTACCTCAACACCAGCACAGCATACACAGCAGCAACCAACTGAACCCCAACACTTGCACATAGCATACATTCATCAGCAGCCACCATCTCCCACCGGAGCCATGGCTCTTTACCCGACACAAGAGCCTACCCTCCAGGACACCAGGTTCCTCACGTTAAATATCCGGGGGATGTACACTGCTAGGAAGTGTTATGCAGTCTATTCCTACATCAAGCGACCGCAAGCTCAAATATTATTACAAGAAACACACAAAACACAATTGGGGTTGGGACACCTGAGTAAGCTCTGGCAAGGACAAATCTACACCACAACACATTCCACATATGCCAGTGGAGCCACGATATGGGTCCATCCCGGCATTCTGTTTCAAGAGTTAAGTTCTACAATTGATAAAGAAGGGCGGTATGCCCTCGTAGTAGGCAGTCTTGATGGTCAATCTGTTCTCATGGTAATGTGTATGCCCCTAACACCAATCTGGGACCCTTCTGGGACTCTCTATCTACTATTCTAGCTCACAAAACCTATCTCCCATGGGGTGTAGAAGGGGATTACAATTGGGTACTTGATCTTCCTCTGGACAGATCAAATGCCCTGTTGCCTCGCTCCCCCCGCACATACAAACACCCCACTTCCACGTATAGACACACCACTGGTCACTGATAGATGCGTGGGGCACATTAAACCCCTCTGAGCTCCTCTACTCTTTTTGTTCTGCAGTGCACAGCATTTACATGCAACTAGATAGATTCCTGTGCTCCCCGGCGTTGCTGCCTCACCTCCATTACTCCAACTATCTTGGGCTTGTCGTCTCTGACCATGATGGCCACACTCTATATATTCACTGATCTCCTTCCCTCCCACGACCCCCGCTCCTCCCCACCAGTCCCCACGTGGAGGCTACCCGGGGATTGTCTGGAGGACCCTGTCTTCCAGCAGGAACAACAAGAATACATCAGGCATTATTTTCAAGAAAACGCAGGCATGGCCTCTTCCAGGGCATCCGAAAGGGATGCCTTTGAAGCCACCACAAGAAGAGTCTGCATACAAAAGATAGTGGGAGTTCGCCGCACCTTAGACACAGACAAAATAGAGCACCAGGTAGCCGACCTTGGTAAGGTGGCAGATGGCCACCCAGAGCTTGCACTCTGACTGGCAGAACTAAAAAACACCTATACAAAGCTAGTAGATCTTCACTGCTATAACTTCAAAGATTATGCCTCCAGAGTGCACAGGGAAACTGATAGGGCTGGCAGACTCCTAGCCTGGTTAGCTCAATAGCAAGCCACAGCCCCTCTAATCACGGAAGTGGGGAACCCTGAGGGTGTCCAGGCACTCACCCAGCCGGAAATCCTCTAGGCCTTCGTAGACTACTACTTAGTGTTGTATAGAGTACCCAAGGTTCCCCCTACCACATTTATAGAGACCTTCCTTGCACATGTTCCCCTCACCATTGTTTCAGCCCCTACTAGTAAGGCCCTCAGTGAGGTCATCTCTGCCATAGATGTTACACAGGCAATTCTGGATCTTTCCCGGAACAAGACCCCTGGTCTCAACGGTATATCGTTACAGTACTACAGCACCTTCTTGTCACTACTCGTGCCTTGTGACCTCGAGGAGGCACGGTGCTCCGGGGAGTTCCCCTGCACGCTGTAGGACTCCTTGCTGGTTTCCATCCTAAAGCCGGACAGGAATCCTACAGACCTGACCTCTTATAGACCAATAACCATGCTTGGTTCTGATTATAAGATACTTAGCAAACGTCTGTCGGACAGGTATTCCCAAATCCTCCCAGGCCTAGTGCCGGGACGAAGCACATCTCACAATATTCGTTGTCTGTTCCACATCCAGGATCAGCTCAGGGATCAATAGCCTCACTCGGCCTGTCTAATTCTAGACTTAGAAAAGGCCTTTGACACACTGCCCTGGACCTATCTTTTTGAGGTGCTGCTTTGGGTGGGTATTGGACCCTGGCTGCTGGCATTTACTATACTCTTATACACCAACTCTTCTGCCTATGTTCGCTGGGGATGCCACATCTCAGCGCCTTTCCCTGTTGGCTGAGGCACCCGACAGGGGTGTCCCCTTTTGCCCCTACTGTTCATGTTAGCTGTGGAGCCACTGGCTTAATGCCAGTTGTGTGGACTGGGGCATACCTTTGGCGGATGGAATCTATGCAGTATCCCTCTACCAGTTTGCCTCCAACGCTGGGCTTAGTGTCAACTGGCCGAAGTCTACGGTCTACCCTCTATGCCCAGGACAACCATCACGAGATATAGCACTTGGGGATGCTCACCTTCGATGGTGCCCCCAAGCAGTCTGTTACATTGGTGTCCACCTCTTCCACACACCCACTGACCTGTTTGATGGCAACTACCATCACTTTCTTAGGGGGGCTGTTCCCACATGTGCTTCTGGCAGACCCTCCCTCTTGCCCCAATAGGAAGGGTAGCTCTAGCTAAAATGATTATCCTGCCACGTTTACTATATTACTTCATCAATCTCCAACTTGTGCTGCCCCGCTACTTCTTTGCGGAGCTAAACACCCTTCTAATTGCCATAATCTGGGGCACCGGCCGCCACCAAGTTGCTCTCGCTAAGCTCCAATTACCAGCTGACTTGGGCGATATGGGAGCTCCTTCCTTCAAGGCCTATTTCTTCACAACGCAGCTTCAATGGCTCTCTAGATGGACAGCGGGCTGTAACCTGGGAGAGACCATGCGCGCCTTGATGCCGATCCTACTCCCAATATTAAGGGGATTTGTAGGAGGCTAGCTCAGTGTATGGTGTACACCTATTGTGTGGTACCCTATACTGAGTCCAGGCAACCCTTAGTGATAGAATAGGTGTCCAGATAGCTGAAGCTCTCTAGGGGTAGCTGAGGTGAGCAACTAAAGTTTATCCAGGAGGAATGTAAAGCACTTGCAATACCACAACAGTCAGACAATAACTTAGACACAAGAAAGAACCATACAAGTGTTGCAAAAATAAAGGATACTTTATTACAGTACCACTACTAAACCAACATTGTTATAGCTCCTTTTGGAGATATTACATACATTATACATATAAAATAACCATCAGAAATTGCATATACAGGGCACTAGGTAAGGGCCAAACCATATACTAAAAAAAGTGTAATGTGAAAGTAGAACTTCAACCAAGGTAAGTGTGATGGTTAACTAGGGGCCTGGGCAGTTCGGAACACCAGAGGTAAGTACAGTAGTTGACCCCAGCAACCAGGAATAATTCAGTTACCCACTCAGTTGTCCTATAGGCTAACACAGAAAGTAGTAGTTGGAGTTTGTGGACCCAAGACCCATCCCAGTGGACCCCGAGGAAACGAGCAGGCAAGAGGATGGATGGAGAGTTCCCTTACCCCAGGATACCCACAAGGCAGGAGTACCTACACCAGGGACCTGGATGCAGAGGGGAGAAGGGACTCTTTGAAGACTGTGGATGCCTCAGATGGTTTATCTGCTGTCACGACCTGGTGACTAGGCCGGTGGAACACAGACGGATGCCGGACGTGGAGGACCTGCAAAGGAGAGGGACAGAGTCCAGCACCCCAGGAGGTGCCCAGGTAGTGCAGGTGGCAATACCTACCCTCTTGAACATGAAGTACCTGCAAGTCAGTGGAAGAATTAGTCCCGGTGTGGGGTCCAGGAGCTGACGAAGATCCCAGGAGTCACCTACGAGCTGTCCCTCAATGATTGCCAGATTGCAGGAGGGTCAGTGACCAGCCAGGTCACCAACAAGCACTGGCAAGTACAAATAGGAGTTGCAGAAGGATTTGCAAAGTGGCGGGGACCAGCAAGGTCCAGGAGGCTCTACCCAGGAGGGGGAGTCAGAGCTGGCCCTCAGCACACGCGAAGGTCAACAGAAGTCAATGAAGCCCCCACAAGTGCCCCATAAGGGCCGGTCACAGGGAGTCACAAGGAGGCCTTACCAGTGCAGCAAAACAGAAGTCCCACATCACAGGAGTTGTAGGACAGGAGTTGATCTTCGGTTTGCAGAGTGCTGGAGTCCGGGGCTTCTTGGAGCCTGAAGATCTCCTGGAAAAAGAGTCAAAAAGCCTTGGCAAGTGCAAAAGTGGAGGTGCACAGGGGTGCCAGTCCAGTGGCAGGAGTAAGGGCCTACAGTCTCCCAACTTGGGTATAAGACCAGGAGGACTGAAAGGAGGCCACAGACCCACCATCTATGAAGCAGGATCTTTGGATGTCCAGAGACAGCAGACCCCACCAACCGGTCAACGTCATCTTGAGGTGCCTACAGATGCAGAAGAGTGACTCCTTTACTCCAAGGGATATTCCTTCGTGCTTCCTGGTGCAAACAGAGTCCTTGTGACCCTGGAGTATGCACAGCCTTGGATGTTGCAGAAACAATGTTGCAGTGGGAGCCTTCCCAGCAGAAACAGACTTGTTCGGTTCCAGGCAAAGACCAGCAGCGGTGCCAGAGGCAGAAGATGTATTGCATAGTTTCTTGTAGCGTCTTGCTTGACGAATCTGGGGACCCACCCCGAGAGAGCCCTTAACTAACTCTAAAAGAAGGTTGTTCACTCTCTCCACCAATCAGAGGAGGCTAGGGTCGTCTCCTAACTAACCAGATGCTCCCAAGGGCCTCTGCAAAACTTATTTTCAAGATGGAAGAATCAAGTGGCCACCTGGAGGAGCTCTGGGCACCTCACTAGGGGATGAGCTGGACAGGGAGGGGGTGACTCTCCTGCCCTTTGTGTAGTTTCACACCAGAGCGGGAACTGGGGGGGTTCCTGAACAGGTTCAAACCAGATTATGCAAGAAGGGCACCAAATGTGGCCTTCAAAGCAGGCTGGTGGTGCTCAGAGGCCACCCCACCGCAGCCCTTATACACCTAATACAAATGGAGAGGTTGTCACACCTCTCCCTTGCAGGAAGCTGGCAGCTGGATCCTGTAAGGCTGCACAGGCAAAACTGTGGGATCCCCTAGGGAACACCCAGAGTACTTGGTATCATGCAACTAACACTGGAATTGGTGTAGTTGCATGATTTCAACATGTGATACCAAACATGCCTAGGTTTGGAGTAGCCATTATGTAGTAGGCCCACTCGAATTGACCAGTATCCACTACATACCGTAAGATGGCTTCCCTGCACTTAGAGTCCAGGAATTCGTCTAGGGTCTGTAGGGGTACCCTGCTCATGCAGCGGTACCCTCACACTTAGAGACATGCACCTTGCCCTTGGGCTGAAGGGCACACCAGAGGGGTGACTTTAATGTCTAAGTGCAGTAGTTTGGTTTGGCAGTGAAAGGGGGGCCTGCACCTTTTCACGCAGGCTGAAAAGGCAGACCTGCAGTCACAGTTTGCATGGGCTCATATGGGTGGCACAATACATGCTGCAGCCCATAGGGAGCCGCTGGTGTCCCAGTGCCCTGGGTACCCTTGGTACCATGTACTACAGACTTACATGGGTGCACCAGTATGCCAATTTTGGGTGTGAAAAGTAGCCAACAACTAAATTTAGGTGAGAGCGCACAGTTACTGGGGTCCTGGTTAGCATGATCCCAGGGAACTACAGTCCAAACACACTGACATCTGGCAAAAAGTGGGGGTAACTATGCCAGAAAGATGGCACTTTCCTACAGGAGTCTTTCTAAGAAGAACGCAATCTTCACGCACATAGCCATTGCAGGTGGCGATAGCTTACTGATGCATGTCCTGAATACACAGGCTGTCTCTTAACAGGAGGTTCTGGGTAATTCAGGCCAAATTCTGAGCGGGGAGGGTGCAGGATCCAGAGGGACCTGTCTTCTTCTGCATGTCTTGGAAGGCACCCAGAAGGGTCCAGGCCAAGTTTTCAGCGGGGAGGAAGTAGGATTGTTAAGGACCTATCCTCTTACGTATGCCTTAGAGGGCTCCTTATCGGTGCACCAAGGTGAGAATTTAACCAACCCCAACAACGTTCTGAGCGTGGAGGGTGCAGGATCCACAGGGACCTGTCCTCCTCCGCAGGTCTTGGAAGGTACCCGAGAGGGGCCCCAAGGCGGGAGGGTAGTCGTTACCAAAGGCCAATCCTATAAAAGGGATGCCCCAGAGTCTGAACAAGAAGGGGGGACACCTGGGAACAGGGTTGCTCCAACTCTGGAGATCAGCAGCACCACCCCGCAGAGGGGGGTGCAGATGCTTCCTTTTGAGGGTTTGAGGGAGGGCACTCCCCTGACTCCTGTCCAGCAAGGGGATACCATCCCTAGGTTGGAAGACCAGATCATGGGCAACCCCCTAGATCTGAAAATAGAGACTGCTGTAACCAGCATCTCTACTGATGCATTCCCTAGGGATTCAGTTCCTACAATGGGGGATTCACGGGAGGACACTCCCCTGACTCCTGTTCAGCAAAAGGGTAATGTCCTTAGGTTGGAAGATGCATGCCCTTGGGATTCAGTTCCTGTAAGGGAGAGTTTGAGGGAGGACGCTCCCCTAACTCATGACCAGCCCAAGGGTACCGTTCCCTAGGTTGGAAAACCAGGTCCAGGTAAGCTCCCTTGACCTGGAGGTGGAGAAGGCTGTCCCCAGTCTCTCTACCATTACTTCTGGGGGTATCACTCCTGATGGGAGGGTGCGGAACTCTGGAAGGAGGGGCAGGAGGAGGAAAGGCTCTTTCCTGACCCCAGCTCAGCCAGAGGGAAAGGACCCTGGGTTGGGAGACCAGTTACAGGGGGGCTCCTCTGAACTGGTGGGTGAGCTGACCAGGACGACTGTAACAAGCACCCTGGCAGTTCTGAATTCTGGGGGTACAACTCCTCCTCTGAGGAGGCGGACCCCTAGAAGGAGGGGCGGTAGAGACTCTCCCCTGGACCCTCTTCAGGCTATGGGACCAGTCCCTAGGCTAGAAAACCAGTGGCAGGGGGTAACTCCTGAACTGGTGGGAAGGAGAGTGGAAACAGGATGCTATGTGCCTGGGGCTCCCGCCCTCCACTCTGAGAGGCTTCGGAGACCAGAGGCACCGGGCTGGCCTGGGACCTGGCTCTGGCCATAGACAACTAGGACGCCTCCATGGGTTAGCTTAGACTGTCTTGGGAGCATAGACAGAGGAATTCAACTGGGTTCAGATTGGTGTAGGACTGGATCATGTCCCTGCAGTTGCGGGCCAGGGTCTTGGTTCTGTCGCCCTAATCAGGGAAGTCCATCAAGGTATTGATTGTTCACCCCTGGCTTTGGGCTGGTAGGGGGTCATGTTGGACCTGGCCCTTTTACAGGGTAATTCCCCAGACTTTTGGCTTTTTGCCTCCTTAGTTTTCTGACCTTTGCTGGCTGATGTTTTGACTCTGAGCACTTTTTCACTGCTAACCAGTGCTAAAGTGCATGTGCTCTCCCTTACAAAATTGGTATGCTTGGATTATACCGAATTGGCATATTTAATTTACCTATAAGTCCCTTGTAAAGTGGTATCCCTATACCCAGGGCCTGTAAATTAAATGCTACTAGTGGGCCTGCAGCGCTGCTTGCGCCACCCACTGAAGTAGCCTGTCAAACCTATCTAAGGCCTGCTAGCGCAGAGCCTGTGTGCGCAGTTTTCTGCCACAGGGACCTGGCATCTAAATTTATTTGCCAGGCCCAGAACTCCCCTTTTACTACATGTAAGTCACCCCTAAGGTACGCCCTAGCTGGCCCTTTGGGTAGGGTGCCATGTATGTAGAAGGAAGGACGTGCCATGCTGCGTGGCCTGTTCTGGTAGTGACAAACAGCCTAACTTGGTGTCTCACTGCTGTGAGTGCTGCCTCCTCATAGGATTGCATTGGAAATGCCCTGCATTATGTTTAAGGGGTATTGTCTGATTTATGAGGGGTAGGGTAGGCATGTTTGGAATGGTTGTGATAGTGGTAAGAAATGCTGCTTACTGGTGTAGGTGTATTTTTTATTACTATCACAGAAATGCCACTTCTAAAAAGTGCGCATTTATCTGTTCTTATGACTTTGGTGTTTTGCAGCTTGTCTCCAATCCACGTCTGGGCAGACTGACAGTTGGGTCTTTGTGCATACTTCTCAGACAGCCTGTACACAGGGAGGGTGGAGGTGACACAGAGGTGCATCTACATATTGTAAAGCCTTCCTAGGCTGAGAGAAGGGAGAGGCAGGGCACACCTGCATTTGTAAAGGTTGTGCCCTGGCATCACACAATAGGGTCGTTAACCCCCCCACAGATGTTTGGAGCCTGTGCTGAAAGGAGAGGGGGGGCACTCCCAGAACCAGTTGTAACTGGCTGGAACCTCCTTTCCCTACCATTGGAAAACACACTGTAAACCCAGTATAAGTACAGGGGAATTTTTCCCACAATTTGAACACTCTTGGAACCGAAACTGGACACAGAACGCTGATGAATGGACTCACCAGGAAACCACCTTGGACTGCTGTTGCTGTGCTGACCTGTGACCTGCTTGGTCACTAGAAGGAACTGCCACCATCTGCACCCCTTGTGCTGGCCTGAAGCTGGATCCACCAGCCCTGTGCTTTTTCTTGTTGTTCCCAGGGGCAGGGTACTGTGGCCCCTGACCCCTGCCACGATCTCTCAGCCTTGCCTGTAGCGCTTGGGGAAAAGCGCTCTCTCTTCATTGCCGAGAAAAAGGTCACCGCCGCAGCCCGGGCTTTAGATGTGCCCTAGCACTTTGAAAAGCTATTTGTTTCTGCCAAAGCTCATCGCCGCAGCCCGGGTTTATCGAAGGGCCTGTGCGCTTCCCTAAAGCGCTCTGCTGCAATTTTAGAGCCCTAAAATCACCGCCGCAGCCAGGCTCTTGGATTTCTCTTTAGCGCGAGGTCCGCGCTCATCTCACTGCCCCCAGGTCCTGTAAACGAAGGAACCGGAGCAAGCGTGCTCCTCTCGGCGCCCCGAGGCACGTCCCACTTCTGGGAGCGCCCCAGGGGCACCAGCTGCCTCCAGTTCTCTAAGAAGCCTCCCGGCGGCCTGGGTGCAGCTTCTTACACTCTCGCACCACATCGGGTGCGGGCGAGTGTTTCCTCGGGCCCCCGGAGGGGTCCAAGTTTCCTCCCACATCGAGACAGGACTCGGGGAAGGCGCAGGGAGCGCCCCCCCTTCCCTGGTCGCTGCGCTAGGAGCGGGACGCTCCTGTTCTTGGGCATTTTTCCCCAGTTGAAATCGGGAAGGGAGACCTCGATGGAGGTCCCTTCCCGCCTTTGCCCCCATAATCGTTGTTGGGCCACGCCCGGCCCCAAACCCACGGACAGGGTGGGAGGAGGCCGAGGCAGGCCCCCATGAAAACGCAAGAGCACCGGGGGCCCTCTATGCTCATTTTTAGGCACTGGGAGTGCCTCTTCAACTGACAACAGGTACTTTTTAGGGATTCTGGGCTCTAGGAGCCTAGTACAGGCTTTTGGGATGTTTTAGATTTCCTACCTGTTTACTGTTCCTACATATATGTGCTAATGTTCCTTTTTATGGGCATGTCTAGCTCATATGTATTTATATGACTTGGGAGATATTCTCTAATGTTCCTTTTATGGGTATTTTGGAATTGTTCATGACAAGTGCATATATCTTTTACTGTAATTCCTAACTACTGCTTGTGTTGCAGAATCCTGAGTACTTACGTGATCTAATGTGACAACTGCATATTCTTGCAGAGTATTAGTAACTTGTGTAACATTCTGACAACTGCTAAGGTAGCAGGGTATTGCTTACGTGTAATGTTGGTCTAATTATTTTTTGTGCAATACAGATTATTTTTACATAGCTCAGTGTTGTGTTTACTTTGTGGTGTACATTTTGCGTCACATGTGTTGTGTGTGTTGTGCAAACGCTTTACACATTGCCTCTGGGATAGGCCTGACTGCTCGTGCCAAGCTACCAAGGGGGTGAGCAGGGGTTATCTTAGACGTGTAACTCCCTTACCCTGACTAGAGTGGGTAGGTTCTGCCTGGCTGAGGTGCATACCCTAGCCAACCAGAAACCCCATTTCTAACAGTCTGTTTTGCTGACATCCACTGGCCATTCATTTTGCTGTATTTGTGGGTTGCCCTCAAAAAGATATGAATGAGTTTGCACTTCTTTTATAATGGTTACAACTGTGAAAGATCACAAGACCAAGAAGGTAATGTTGTTTTTGTAATCTTAGGCCCAGATTTATACTTTTTTTGCACCGCATTACTGTCATTTTTTGATGCAAAAACGGCGCAAACTTACAAAATACAATTGTATTTTGTACGTTTGCACTGCTTTTGCATCAATAAATGACGGTAATGCGGCACAACAAAAGTATAAATCAGGGCCTTAGTTCGCTATCACATGCATGGTCCGTGAATTAATAGACAATCCTCTTCCCCTCACATTAAACCAGGAGCATAACTTGAATTTATGAATTAAGATACACAAATAACAAACATAACAATAAATCATTATCCAAAAAAGTAAAGGTCCTCAAATAAGGGCACTTAGTACTGATTCTAAGACCTAAAGCTACTCAGAACAAGTGCTGGCATTTCCTAAAATGATCAATTTATACTGGTAAAGTGGAGGAAATCTAATTGGGTTTAACAGAAGAGCACATAAATAAATTAAGTAATACACATGATGTCAGGTAATATATTTAGGTAAGCAAGACTGCATTTTTATAACCCAAACAGAAAAAGAAGGCTCCCCATGTCCCCAACCTCCCTTTTCCATAAACCCTTCACACAAGATTAACATACAACATATTTGTGTAGTCATGCTGGCAGAAGGTGAGGTTTGCATCCATAATAACAAACATTTTTGCTCATAGTAGCAGGCACTGGAAGTAATCACCAAACAGACGTTCAGGTCTAATGATGATTCCCTAGAACCATGGAACCAACACCTTAGGTTTATCGGCATTCAACCTCAAAAGGTTACTGATCATCAGACATGTCATTCCCAAAATCAAAAGGGAAAGTCTGCGTTACTACCACTTTCTTGTTCTATGAACTGAATATCAACAGCATAGTTAAAAAAAAAAGTGAATACGAAAGAACAAATGAAATTGGCTTAACAAAAAAAAATGTTAAACACGCTCCAAAGTGCACAATAATTAACTAATCAAATCCCAGTGTTTTTACTTTTAAAAGTAAAAATAGTAATTTCATTCACACACAACTAAACTCTAATCATCAAATTAAAAATGTACTCAATTAAATGTACACCTCTTTAGCAACACCTGGGCTAGAAATCTCTTTCAAGTGTCTCTTAACATTAAACAATGTACAGCCCCTTCCTATGGTGTTCATCAAAAAACTCACAACAGCAAGTTCTCCCTATCGTAGTTAGCACAGGGTTCGCATTGACACACTTTGCTCTTGCAATGGCCAGAGAATTCACAATATAAACCCCATTCCAGTATGTCTGTGAAAGAATTTATAGTGTAAAACCTGCTTCTTGGCAATGAGGCCGAATTGTCAAGGATGAATCAGAGAGTGGATGTGGGCTAGAAACTCTGAACTCAGCAACACACACAAATACCACACACTAAATCAATGTAAAATCAATGCCGTTTCTTCAAAACGGAAAAATACTTTCATGCACACAAACCTAAACATTATTGTCAAAATGGCAAATATCTGAGAATTAAAATTGGAGCCCCTATTTTAGGGCCCTCACAAACCAACCAGAGTGCAAATCATCTACCTCATAGAATATTATAGGGTGCAAACAACCCTGTAAACAGTCTGCTCCCGTTATCATTTGTGCAGCAGCGGCCTTAATCCTAAAAAACCAGCAATGCTTCTATTGTGGACTTATTAGAAACCAGAGAGCTTTCTACAGTCACTGAAATTAGGCCTACTGGTTTTGTCAAGTAATTCAAATGGAAAACGAGAGGGCTACTGCCTTTGTCACCACATTTAATAATCAATAAAAGGAGCATTTTTCTTTAAAGTGAAAATAAATAGATATAACCATGTAGTTTCTGACTACAGAGACTCATCAAACATTTAGGAAAGTTCCAAGTATAAAACAGCATCAAACTTACATCTGTATTTTCAGATATGATGCATGTTTCCGGTCCCTGAAAGAGGACATATGATTTACACCTCTTCTTACTGCATTTATAAGAGCGATCACAATTTAAATCACCTTTCTACTGCATGTGTCAGCTTAAAATATGAAGACTCTAGGGTGTTTTTCCTGGAGCTGACATTGTGAACACCCTTCCTATTGTACTAATCAGCCATGTAAAACCACTTTCTTCTGCTCATTTCCACAATGAACTGTCCTGGCTAAAATGGCAATTAAAAATTCTCTCTTAGGCGATGAATGCCTATCTGCACCATTTAATGCTTTATGGAAAGCAATTAAAATGCCATTTCAGAAGCCATGAGGTTTTTAGTGTTTTAATTGGAGCTAAACAAAAATGCGGCTTTAAGAGACGAACATTTTCTCTGAAACATTAATTTAAAAAATAAGAAATACACGTGGGTACTGGGAACCAGCACAATGGCGTTAATGTTATGTTTATGATCGCGATAACAGATCTCATAGCGCAGCTTACTCTTGGAGGAACTGCTAACGAGGGTTAGTGGTCAGTAGGTTTATCGTTTTGGTATCGGAGTGTTTGAGCTTCAAATATATTATAATATAATGACAAGGCAATCTTCTCCCGATGGAAGGTAAATTGGGAAAATGGGCAAAAAAATGACTAGTGAGAAATACTCTCTCTGCCTAGATCTCGGTCTCAACTCAGATAGTGAAGAAAAACAATTATAATTGTCCTGCATGTTCTTTTCATGTTGCTGCCTGCAGCCCCGTGGCTCCAGGTTTTGCACTAATATTTCATTCATTTGGTTTTCTATTACATTTTGAAAACCCCATGACTGCACAGGTTTGCATCTAACGGCATGAATGCCTTGCGTTTTTTCCATCAGCATCATAGATTGATATAATTTGCGCACATTTTCTTATTCATTATTATTTCAAGTCTGGCTTTTTTCCCCCCTTAAGTGGCTTACTCCATCCTCCTCGATTTGTACTTCTATCACTCCACAGTAAACACTAAGGCCCATATTTATACTTTTTTAGCGCCACACTTGCGTAATTTTTTTGACGCAAAAGCTGCACAAACTTACAAAGTACAATTGTATTTTGTACGTTTGCGCCGATTTTGCGTCAAAAACGACGTAAATGCGGCGCTAAGAAAGTATAAATACGGGCCTAAGGGCCTCATTTACAAGAAACACGCATTGTCATCCTTGGGTTAAATTTCTTGCGCCTGTTGCACATCCCCTAATGATGCCATGGATGCACTCTATTTACAATACAGCACTCTATGCCGCACGTTTTCACAGATGTTATGCAATATTAGCGAAATGTGCAAAGTGCCTGGTTACTCCGACTGGAGTGTCCTCGCACTAGGCTCCAGTTTACTGTCTGCAAAGGTTCCTGCTTTAATCTAGAGTAGCCTGGAAAAGACAAGTCTTACGCTTTTTCCAGAAGATTGGGGCCTGGCTTTCTAATCTCAGGTCTGGGGGAAGTGAAATCCATTATTTTGGTGCCAGAAGCCTGAAGGAGCAACCTCCCATTGGTGCTATCCATTAAATTCTGATGCATCTGTTGGCACTAAAGTGATGCATTGCTGGAGTTGTGTCATATAACTGATGGAAAAAAGCCCTGCGTCAATGTTATACCTGGTCTGAGCAGGCAGTAAACTTTTGATGCAGTGAAGTTGTAGAGTGACGCAGTGAAAAGTTGTAAATTTCACTACGTCAGTTCTATGTGGCTTTTTCTGTGGGAAAGCCTACCCTGAATACTTTATATGTGGCACAGGTATAATGTGACGCAGGGTTTACAAACTGCCACATTAGGCCTAATGCGTCAGTTTGTAAATATGGAGCAGTGTAGCACACTGCTAGCGCTGCCGCTGTGTCAAAAAATAAATGACGCAGTGGTGGCACAAGGGGCTTGGGAGCTGCAAAACACACTCAAGTCACAAAAGCCTTGTGATAACTACACCTAAATACCTCCAGATCAGGATTATGATACAGGGTTGAATACTGTCTTTCTGAAGCCAATATCTTATGTATCCTTTAAAAAAGTACCAAGTGTGGGAAGATGGATGCTTTTGCTACGCCATCCCTGCCACGGCTGTCAGACAGACTCACTCAAACCTGCAACATTTAATTGTTGTGTGTTTCTGAGCTCCCCTCAAATCTTGCAACCCCTCACCCTTCCAGGGTCATGTTGCTTCCCAACATGCACAACCTTCTCTATCACCATCAATAACCAGGCATCAAACTTATTTACTGCCTCATTAGCCAAGTCACATCTCCACAATCTATTGTATCAGCTTTTGTAAGCAGTATCACCAGTGTCTTTTTTTTTTTTGTTTGGTGTAGGTTTTGGACGTGCATCTTTGTCCTTTAATCAAGGTGGCAGAAATCTCTCTTCGAAATCCAGACCATGTCCTGTGTAACCTTCCACCCCTGAAACTAGAAAGCCCTTCCCGACCTTGCAGGCGGTGAACAGACAGGACTCCCAAGTCAGCCTGCATTCCTTAATTATTATATTCTCCCTCTAGCGACTGATGTGATATTTCTGGATGCAGTGCAAAGCCTTTCACCTCTCAAATCTATACTCACAAATCTCAGTTCAGAAACGGAAACTGTTATTTGTGAGTGTTATTCCAAAATGTATAACGCTTTTGAAAACGCATTTGTAGAAATAAAATAGGAGAGTTAATCGATGTTAAGCTATCGTGAAAAAATACAAACTCCAAAAGCTTCATAACACAAATATACATAAAACCAGACAAGGGTGACCCTGTATGTCGACAATCAATTTAAAGTGCAGTGTTTTTTAAACATTCACACCCTACAGTGACAGCCTGGAGGCTTGTCAAGAATTAGGCCACACAAGAGGCCCTAGCTGAGACTATGGGGCATATTTATACTCTGCTTGCGCAGGATTTGCGTACTTTTTTTTTACGCAAATTTGGCGCAAAACTAACACCATATTTATACTTTGATGCTAGACCCTGCTAATGTCTAAATATCTCAGTGTGCATTTTCTGGATGTGTGAAACCGCCTTGTGTTAATGACATGCAAAGTAGGCGTTCCCATCCAAAAAATGACTTAAACACCCGTGCGCCATATTTATCCAACCGGGCAAAAATGGCGCACGGCTGGGAGGCGGAGCCGGTAAATGACGTAAATCCGGATTTGCCTAAAAAATTAACACCTGGGTCAGGGCAGGCGTTAAGGGACCTGTGGGCTCTTTTCCATGGTGAGAGACCATGGAGCAGTCCACAGGTGCCTTTCCCCGCACCCAGGGACATCCCCTGCCACCCTAGCCCACCTCTGGAGGACACTTATGGATGGTGGGACCCATCCATGGTGAGTGCAGGTAATTGCAGGAAAGTTTTTTTAAAATTTATTTTAAGTGGCATGGGGGGCCTAACTTGGGCCCTCTTACATGCCACTGTGCCCAATGGCCATGCCCAGGGGACAGAAGTCCCCTGGGCATGGCCATTGGGCAGGGGGGCATGACTCCTGTCTTTGCTAAGACAGGAGTCATTTCCATGGGGGTTGTGCGTCAAAAAAATGACGCTCGTCAGGTTAGAGTCATTTTTTTTTTTTACTCTAACCTGACTTGCACCATTCTTTGACGCACAACCCCCAGACTTCCCTAAACCTCCGCTGCCCGGTTAGAGTCATTTATTTTGACGCTAACCAGGTCGCAGTGCCGGCTACCGTTATTCCTTAAATATGACGCCCGGCTGGCGCGTTGGAATGGCGGTAGCCGGCGTTAAACTTTTTGACGCAAACCTGCGGTGGCGCAGGCACAGTTTTGCGTCAAAGAGTATAAATATGGGCCTAAATGTCCAAAATGCAAAGCATCTGGGGTAGGTGAAGGGCAACTTGGATTCCCTGCACCTATCTTCAGCTCTTTCACAGTATCCCTGAAATGCAATTCTCTTAAGTTCTCAGTTGCGCTTTTGCTATGTTCATAAAACCTTGCTAAATGAACCATAATTATTGAACACAAAAGGAGAGATACTACATGCCATATTCAACTTTATTTTTCTAAATCATCATCTGCTTCTGTTTCCAGAATGTCATATACATGTATGTTTTCCTTGCTACGGATCACTGGTAACTGAAATTCCATCAGTGTATCACATTGATTACAATTTTCTTGGTCCACTATGGATTATAATTTTATTACTGTATCACTTTTATTCTATGAAAAGTTCTTTCAGTGGCTTCCCACACGTCCTTGGTGCAATCGACTGCACACATGTACGCCTTGTGCCACCTGCTGCAACTGAACACCTCTACCGCAACAGGAAGCACACACATTCCATCAACGTGCAGGCCATAGTCGATCACCAAGGATTGATCACCAACATCGTGGCTAAATATCCTGGGAGTGTACATGACTCATACATCTTCCGTCACTGCACCATCAATGAACACTTCCAGGATGGACGGTATGGCAATGGACTACTTGTTGGTAAGTACAAAAACCTGCTTATTTACACACTGCACAGCAACCCTCTAGGACACACAACACATACACCACAACAGCAACATGTCGACAGGAACACACTGAGGTCGTGACATCGCTAGCCATGTTTCTTAAGTCACCATTGAACCTGTCACACATCAGAATTTACTGTACAGCCTAACGTGAAGACGTCAATGAGTGTGGTTGCCTAAATGTCACCTTGCAAATTGTAAGTGTCCCAATGACCTTTACAATAATACATTGCCTAAGTCTAAAGGTATGGGATGTCAAGGGTACTTTGATATGAACGTGTTAACAACACTTTCAATTTTAACTGTGCATGGAACTATCATCTCATCCCCAGTAAAGACACACGGACACCTGTATGACAAGTCACAATGCTAGGGAGGGCACACTGTACTGAAAATCCCAAAACATACTGCTGACAAACGGTTAGCAGACAAACACTTGTTCAGCCAAGGAAACAACACAATGCAGATGGTATAGCCTACAAGCATAGGATGTCACATTAGTACACAAAAGAGTCACAGACAACACAAGAGAACTACTGCCATTAAAGGTCTTTTCAATAGTGCCATCTACATCAACATGATCCCATTCATTTTCTCTTGCAGCTGATCAGGGGTATGGCATCCAGCCATGGATTATGACACCATTTGGCAACCCAAGTACTGCTGCAGAGCGTGCATACAACGAGGCCCATAGGAGGACACGCAGCATTGTCGAGCGGACCTTCGGCATCCTCAAGTCAAGGTTCCGCTGCCTCGACATCACTGGTGGTAGCCTTCTATATTCCCCCGAGATGGTCTGTAGGATCATCCTCACATGTGCAATATTGCACAACATTTGCATCAGAAGAAACATTCCCCTCCTGGAACCAGAGCCACACATGCCTGAACAGGAGGAAGAGGAGGATGCTGGCCTGCAACAGGAGGGGGAACAACAGAACACAGCTGCTGGTATACGCAGGCGGCAACAGATTGTAAATAGTTTCTTCTGAATACGATCACCTTCACCACTTTAGTTAACTAATTTAAATAAACACCTATTATAATCACCATATCATGGTCTGGCTATTCCTTTTTACACACCTTCATCTCTACTTATCAGAATAAGAGTGTTGCCTCATGGAGCATTGCTGAGATACTGAGTAGGACACGGAATATCCCAGAGCTTATGTGATGCCTAACATACAATGGTCACATACACACACACTCTTAATGACATATATCATGTACATATCTCCTTTGAAGGCCAATAGCAGACAGTACGGGCATTTCAATTATCTATTGCACAGTTGATATGTCACATTACCCAGAGACAGATTTGTTGTGTAAGTGCTATTTATTGAAAAGTGCTGTAGTGCTATGTGTACATTGTCCATGATTGTGAGTCCATTATAGTGATATCTTCCAGTGTGATCCAACACAATGATTTACCAAAATGCTTTTCTCATGCTGGGGTTGCTGTTTCAGACAGTGCAGAGGGACAGACTTAGCCAATGAGTAGGAGAGAGACAATCACTGGGCTGGGTGACAAGTTATACAGTGGTTAGCAGAACAGTGCTTGAGTACAGTTGTTGCAAGACTGGCAAGTTACAAAGCACAGGACTTTGGTAATAGTTGGCCATGTGGCAGGGACTAGTGCTTCCGGGTCATTTTCCTTGTGAATGTGATCTGTTCCATGTCTTCTTCTTCTGATGTGTGTGTTGCCCGCTTTGTCCTTGTTGTTGTTGGTTGTGAAGGGGCAACACACACCTCAGTGTTAGAAGACGTGGAGTCAGACATCCCGGTGGCTGCTCCCTGTGAAGGTCTTAAGGGCAGTACTGCTGCAAGGAGGGCCTGCTGGTTCTTGAGAATAGCAGCCACATCATGATGGTAGGCAGCCAGGTCGGCCCTGAGGGGTTCAATGTTGCATTCGTGCACGCGTTGACAAGATTGCTGTTGTAGGTGTTGGGTCAACTGTATTACAGCTGTCCTGATTTCCTTCTGGGTTTTCTGCAGTTCCTGCAAGATAGATGTTAGGGCTTGCATAGCTGCTGCCTGATCTGCAGATGACATCATGCACAAACGCACCCCTTTAAGGCTGGCTGCCATAGTTTGCATCCCCACCCGCACCTTCTTGGCAAGCTCCCGCTGTACTCCAACTACAGTTCTCTCAAAGCTGGTGCCAGTGTCGTCTGAGTCCTCAGCTGTATTGGAGCTGGCAGGTCTTACAATTGGGGTGGTGGGTGGATCCTCTGCGATGGCTGCTTGTTCTGTGCTCCTCCTTGTGACTGAAGGTGAGGTTTGGAGGGTTTCAAGGACCTTTTGGATTGTTTCCTGGGGAATGTTTATCGGTTCGTCATCCATGTCATCAGGGAAATCTAGGACAGGCATATCGGCAGGAGATCCATCTTCCTCTGCAATGAAACAGGGTACAATTAGTGTGTCTGTGTTGTGACAATTTTGACGTGACATGCCTGCCTTTTGATTAATTCACTTTGTGATCTTGTTTTGTATTAATATCTGCAGTCCTTCAGATGGGCATTGTTTCAGGCCTATGGCCCACCTGTGTGTCACATGTATGTTATTGAGTTATCAGACTTGTCAGCCTCATCGCCTCTAGGTGTTGCTTTATGCCAAATAGAGAATTGCCACCTTCTTGTCCTACTCAACCCTCCATGTATATCCATTCTCATGGTGAGACCTTTCACTGGCTGTGGGTGTTCTGATGGCCCTGGCAGCACACTTAACTATTAGGACCTGCCCCAATCCCTGATCGTTCACATCGACTTAAGTGTACTTGACATGTTGCATATCCTATGCATGGCAATGTTATGATCTGATTTGGATGTTGACATTGTTAATGGGTCCTGCTGATGTTGGGTAATGTGTGTTACAATGGATTGCCCTTATAGTCGTATCAGTGTCCTATTTCGTCCTCTGACTGTGCAGGTGTATTTCAGTGACCAGTTACATGTGTCCCCTCCTCAATGCTGTTGTCTGAGCAGTATGACATTTGTGATGTTGCCTTGTTACCCAGGCACAGGATGGACCCTGACATATGCAGCATGGGTGTGTCCTTAGTGCTGTGACTCTCCTATTGTTGTTTACTTTGGCTGATGTTTGTGACAACTATGGACATTGACATTTGAGTGTACTGGGGCCTTTGTCTTGTTTCAGGAGATTGTTGCAGATGTCATCTTCACCCCCTAATTTAGGTGTGTATGTTCCATGGGGAGGTTACTGCCATTGGCTACTTGAGCTGCACACAGATCAGAGGTGGTAGTGGCAACTGTTGTCGCAGTTACATTGCAGTTGTCGGTTTGGCTAGAGGATTGTTAATAGGGCCCTAGTTAATGTAGGAGGTATGTTGGATGACGAGTGCCAGGATGTCAGTTTGACGTAGTGGCCTTCCCTCCTGTTGTGGCTTTCCCTTTGCTCCATCGTTGGCATGACAGCATGCCCCCATGGGACTGTTGTTGGTGTTGTGTAATGGTGTGCCCCAGGTCTTCTCAGAACGGGCCATACTCCCATGCCTTGCCCCTTTACCCATGCCACTCCATGTATTAGATGACTTCCATGCATTTAGTGGTCGGTATCCCCCCCAGGCTCACAGTTGACATTATTGCATTATAATTCCCCATGCGACTTACCCTGCATGTGCAACGTCCTGGTAGTCTGCGCTGTCCTGTCCTTGAATCCCTGTGACGATCTCTTCAGGGATGACGGCTGCGACCATCTCCTCCGTGTGGTCCTGGGCCTCCTGGTGTGCTGGACTCCCCCCCTCCAGTCTGCAGTGCTGCCTTCCTGTTCCTGGCCATCTTTTCCTTGGTCCTGCGTTTGCAGTCATGCCAGCGTTTCTTGCACTCGATGAAAGTTCTGCGTACTTCTGCCACACTGTTTATCTTGTCGACAATTTGTTGCCATATAGCCTTTCTCCTACTGATTGGCAACTTTGATGTGACAAACAGTTGGTGCTGGTGTTCCGTCACCTCTTTAACCAGGATTTCCTGCTCCTCTGCACTAAAGCGACACTTTCTTTTCTTCTTAAAAGTGTCCTGGTTCTTGTGTGGGTCCTCCTGGCTGGATCCTGGTCTACTGTCATCTTCCTGGGGTCTGTAGTAGCATCTGGGATCCATTTTGGCTCTCCTCTGGTGAAATGGCTGTGTTTTTTTACGCTATTGCTTTAAAAAAAAACGGCGTATATCCGGTTTGCGGTGTCGTAAATCGACCCACAGTCATTTCCGCCGCTTTAACGTCGTTTCCCTTTACGACTTGACGCCGCGGTGTGCGACAAAAATAATGACTCCCACCTGTTGTTTGCGCCGCCGTGCGTCAAAGTATAAATATGACGCTCGCACGGCGCACCAAAATGGCGTTAGCCGGCGGTAATATTTTTGACACAAAACTGCGCCGGTGCAGTTTTGCGTCAAAAAGTATAAATATGGGCCAAAGTGTCTTTTAGTGTACAATTTTTGTTCTGGAAGGTAGAAGCCTATTAGAGGTGAGTATGGTGATACTAGACAAGAAAACTAGAAAGGGAGCACCCTGCCTCACACTCCAGCATGCAGTCAGCCCCAGTGCATCATGGTAAATGCAGTCAAAGTTCGTTTTTTATCCATAAAGTAAAGTGTAGTTTTTCACCTTAGGAGGTGCAGCAAGTGCTGTTAATCTCTGGACTCGTGTTTCTGGGTACAACCCTTCATCGGCAGAGAAGGGCTTTTTTCTGTGGGGTTACTGAAAATGCTGCCAAAAGTCCTCTGAGGTTTACGTACCACTCACTGGCACGCAGGTGTTCAACCAGAGCTCGTCAGCTCGTTGCCTCAAGGGAGCCTTCTTAAACAGACTTTATTACTTTCTAAACGGACTACCAATTCGACTGCATTAACCATGATGCATTGGGGTCATACTTTGTTGCTGGAGTGTAGGCAGTGTGCTCCCTTTCTTTGCAAAACTTTGTCTCTATGACGTCTCCCTTGAGCCACGGCTGACGAGCCTTGGTGAGGCACCTGTGCGCCATGAGTGGTACATAAACCAGAGAAGACATTTGGCGGAATTTGACGCAAGCCCCTATACCATGCTGCTCCCTGCTGATGACGGGCTAAACCCAGAAACACGTGTATAGGGATATACAGCACTTGCTGCACCTACGGAGGTGAAAGACTTTATTACTTTCTAAACGGACTACAAATTCGACTGCATTTACCATGATGCATTCGGGTCATACTTTGTTGCTGGAGTGTAGGCAGTGTGCTCCCTTTCTTTGCAAAACTTTATCTTTATGACGGCTCCCTTGAGCCATGGCTGACGAGCCTTGGTGAGGCACCTGTGTGCCATGAGCGGTACATAAACCCGAGAAGACATTTGGCGGCATTTCAAGCAAGCCCCTATACCATGCTGCTCCCTGCTGATGACGGGCAAAACCCAGAAACACGTGTGTAGGGATATACAGCACTTGCTGCACTTACGGAGGTGAAAGACTTTATTACTTTCTAAAAAGACTACAAATTTGACTGCATTTACCATGATGCTGGGATGTAGGCAGTGTGCTCCCTTTCTTTGCGAGATACTAGACATGTATCCTTCTATTGTCAAAACGCTTGACAAAAGATTTTATCCAAGAAGATTACCGGATTTGAGTCAAGCACCAGGAGGATCTATAGATTACGTTGTAGCTGGATTAAGGATACCTTCAGTCACATGCAATTATTGTGATTTTAAAGATTAAATAATTTGTGGATTGCTGTGCATGTGACGTTAGTGACAAACCTCAGGTGGCCACCTACTGTCCCATTACTCCTGTGAACACAACAAATTCACTAGGGTGTAAATTAGTGTATTTCTGGACCATATGGAGGTTTATGTAGTACACCAAAATTTGCTTTTGTTCAAGTTGATTATTTGTTCAAATGGTTCGATGTAAAATTTGTTGAATGTGAATTGCAACATAATCATAGATTGTTTCCAAAACTGTTCATAAAGGAGGGATAGCTGGAAGAACTGGTGATGAACAATGGTACTTAACTTGTGTCCAAAGAACTACAAGAATTTGATGGATTTGCTGGCTTATAACATGTCAGAATCTCTATTTCCTATCCTTTCTACCACGGAGAGAGTGAACTGCATCAACAAAGACCAACTGCAGTTTGTGTTAGTAAATCATCTGGGGTGGAAGTCTGTAGTTAAGGACACGCTATGGATTATGAGAACCACACCACACATCAACACTGGGGTATCACCTTTCATGTTTCTAAGGGAAAGAGTCGCTGGATTGAACGACGAGTGGATGGGCAGAAGGTAGTGGATGTCAACAAGTTGGAGAGGGGTTGTGGGTGTCAGGGTTGCCATTCAGGGTAAAAATGGTACAACAGGAGGTGGTTTCCGTATTCACCCAGTCAAAGTGGGTGATTGAGTCAGGATCAAAAAGCCAGGTCATGTGCAAAAGGAGTTTTAGCGTTTTTCTGCCTCTGTGCAGGTTATAGAAGTCAAGGACTATGTGGTGGTGTTGGAGAATGGTAAAGTGTGGAATAAATAATTTGTGTCAATCATTCCTGAATCAGTGTCAGGACATGCATGTGGAAACTTCGGTATGAATTAGGGTATGAGGGAAAACACAGTTTACACTGGTCTTCGTAAATTTCCTCAAAGTGTAGGGTCTAAACAATTAAAATCCAAGGATTATATAATGTAGAGTATAGGTGGCTCTTGTTTCTCTTTTTTTGCCCAGTGGAGATGTCTCTTCTGGCATTTATTGACTTCTTACTTTTAGCATTTTCATTGTGAAGGTTGTTTTCTGCTATTCATATTAGGGTTTTACTAATGGTTATTACTGTTGCTTTGTAAATCTGCCCAATTATTGTTTTATATTTAATGTATTTCCCTCTTTTCCTCTATTATTCTTGAGGGGGCAAAGTGTGGGAATGTTGTTTCTAGTTGACTGCTTTCATTGTGAAGAAAGAAGGAGTGTTAGGTTGTGATATGGGTTGGGTGTATGAAACGCTGGGAGAGAAGGGTTGATGGAATGTTGGGGATGAATCTGGGGCATTGCAGTGCCGGAGTTCCAGCATAAGTTACTGCCTGGACTCTGAAGCCTACAACACTAAACATAACTTACGATGGACTTATTTTCAGAAATAAAAAAAAGTAGATGGACAGGAAATAAAATAAGAACTCAATTAACAAAATAACTTATTGACTTATGCAGAATTCCAGAGATCACCTCTGCTTTCGATAAAAGAAACACAGAGAGCACACACTTCTGGCCACAACTATCTGACTTAATAATAACAGATTTAAATGAGAGCATCTTGCCTGACATACCAGCAAAGGCCATGCACTTCAATGAAAACAGAGGAAACGCCTTCAACTATGCACTGGGTGCTCCATCACTTTTTAATCATGTAATTTCATTCTGTATTGCCAAGCACAAAGAAATTGACCATTAACCACATGTTACCTACCCACCTTAGCTGGCGTGTAAACTAATGATCAACCTATTAATTACTAGGCCACCTGGAAGGAGCATCTTCCTTAAAAAGGCTCAAATGTTCCCAATAAATAGCAGAGGACCCTGCAGGCTGGAAGACCAACCACACCTTAATAATAATCACCACAATGAATCAACGTCTCTTACTAGCAACCAAAATCATCACTCTGGGAAACTTGGATCCCTGATCTACTGGCTGTTAGCAATCAAGGTTATCCCTTATGCCATAAGAAATTGGGCATCTCCCTAAAAAAAAAGCAATACAAAAACTTCAATAACAAAGCTGGTAAATGAATGAGCTACTGGACTTAAAAAGAAACACAAATCAACGGTCCTGAGTTCTGGATAAAGTCAACCTTGTTACAGATGCTTTCAGCTGCAGATTACTCACCTTTTGAATACTCTGCAGGTGCCAGACTGGATTTGTAAATTTCCGAGCAGTGTCTGTGTGCCAGTTGATGGCAATGTGTAGCTTCAAGCAGATGTTCCACTCTGGAAGTGATGCAGGGAACGGCATGTAAGCCCCACTTTCGCGCACCAATGATAGTTGCTTTCTTTCCGCACCACCAGACACTGATCCTGAGCTACTGCTTGTGTGTTCATGAGCCTCTTATCCTTTAAAAAGTGTTGAAACTCCAGTGTGCAAGAGAAAATGTCAAACCCAAAGACTACAGGGTTTAAACCCTGTAAGGACTGCCACTGGGTAAAGGACTCTGCCCTGCTGCTGTGAACGAAGACCTTCCTGAAGTGGCAGTCTGATCAAAGGAAAGATGGTCATGCCCAGGAGTTCGGCATACCAGATTCTCTGTGCCCAATCTAGGGCCTCAAGGATGACTTGGGCCTTGACTTTTCTGGTCTTTTTTAGAACGCAAAGTAGGACTGGTATTGGCTGGAAGGCATACAGGAGTCCTGGATTCCATTCTAGGCACACACATTCCGAAGGGAAAAACACATTGCAAACTCCAATCTGCAAAACTGTAGACATTGCACATTCCTAGCGGTGGTCAACAGATCGAATCAAGGTAGTCACCACTTGCTGAAGAGACCTTGCGCCACCTGGGAATATTCAAAAGGTGCACAATCTGAGTTAGATAGTGTATCTACCAGAAAGAGTGTTACTGAAGTTAGGTACAGCATCCATTTAGGATATCCTCATTCCTCACTCCTCATCCCTACTTCTCATCCCTGCTTCTCATCCATCATACATCATCCCTACTTCTCATCCATCATCCCTACTTCTCATCCATTATACATCATCTCTACTTCTCTTCCATCATCCCTACTTCTCATCCCTGCATCTCATCCCTGCTTCTCATCCATCATCCCTACTTCTCATCCATCATACATCATCCCTACCTCTCCGCCACCATTCCTGCTTCTCATCCATCATCCCTAGTTCTCATCCATCAACCCTGCTTCTCTTGCATCATCCCTACTCCTCATCCGTCATCCCTACTTCTCATTCATCATCCCTACTTTTCATCCATCATCCCTGCTTTATACATCATCCCTGCTTCTCATCCATCCTCCCTGCTTCTCATCCATCATCCCTACTTCTCATCCATCATACGTCATCCCTACTTCTCATCCATCTTCCCTACTTCTCATCCATCATACATCATCCCTGCTTCTCATCCATCATACCTACTTCTCATCCATCATCCCTGCGTCTCATCCCTGCTTCTCATACATCATCCCTACTTCTCATCCATCATCCTTATTTCTGTTCCATCATCCTTACTTCTGTTCCATCATCCCTACTTCTTATCCCTCATCCCTGCTTCTCATCCATTCTTCTTTTCAATCATCCCTACTTCTCTTCCATCTTTTCTACTTCTCATACCACATCCCTGCGTCTCATCCCTACTTATCATTCATTTTCCATCATCCCTACTTTTCATGCCTCATCCATCATCCCTACTTCTCATCAATCACCCATCATCCCTACTTCTCCTCCAGTATACAACATCCCTACTTCTCATCCATCATCCCTACTTCTCATCCATCATCCCTACTTCTCATCCATCATCCCTGCGTCTTTTCAATCATCCCTACTTCTCATCCATCATCTCTACTTCTCTTCTATCATCCCTACTTCTCATCCCTGCCTCTTATCCATCATCCCTACTTCCTATCCATCATACATCATCCCTACGTCTCCCCCACCATTCCTGCTTCTCATCCATCATCCCTACTTCTCATCCATCATCCCTGCCTCTCATCCATCCTCCCTGCTTTTCATCCATCCTCCCTACTTCTCATCCATCATCCCTGCGTCTTTTCCATAATCCCTACTTCCCATCCATCATCCCTGCTTCTCATTCCTCATCCCTACTTCTCATCCATCATCCTTACGTCTGTTCCATCATCTCTACTTCTCATTCCTGCTTCTCATCCATTCTTCTTTTAAATCATCCCTACTTCTCTTCCATCTTTCCTGCTTCTATTCCCTCATCCCTGTGTCTCATCCCTACTTATCATCCATCTTCCATCATTCCTACTTCTCATGCCTCAACCATCATCCCTACTCCTCATTCCTCATCCCTCAGTCATACCAACACATTTTCAGTTTTGTGAAACACACCTTTTACACTGAGTGGCTGGCAACAGCCAATCAGAGTTATGAGAGAGATCTGCATTCCATTGCACTGAAAAACAGCCTTCTCATTGCATGTGCTGGGTGAAGATGGAGGAGAGGAAATGCAACTGTGTGTTTGTTCCTAGTGAATTCAAGGCTGTACAAAGTTTCATTTTATTCAACTAAGGGGCATATTTATACTCCGTTTGCGCCGATTGTGCGTCAAAAATGTTGACGCACAATCAGCGCAAACGTTGCCCCGTATTTAAACTTTGACGCCCTAGCCCGCGGATGACAAAATGCCGCCGTCTGCGTCATTTTTTGGATGCGGCAACCCGCCCTGCGTTAATGATATGCAGGGTAGGCGTTCCCGTCCAAAAAATGACGCAAACGGACGTGCGTCGTATTTATGCTTTCGGGCAAAAATGACGCACGGCCGGGAGGCGGAGCCAGAAAATGATGCACAGCCCGGTTTGCGTCAAAATTTAACGTCTGGGTCAGGGCAGGCGTTAAAATGGGGCAAACACACCTGTATTTAATCAGAACACACAGAACAAACAGCAGAGCAGCAGAGCAGCAAAAGGGAGACATGGAGGTGATTCTTATCCAGCGTGCACGCAGACTACCAGCAGCAACAACAGCAGCGACAACAACACCAGCAGGGACCCCAAAGGCAGCGCAGAAGGCAGGAGAGGATATTCCGCCCAAGAACAACCCTTCAGGGCCTCAGGGAACACGACATCATACAGAGGTACCGGTTGAACTGGCAGGCCATTCAGCAGCTGCTGAGAAACATTGAACAGCAGTTGGCCCCCACTTTGGTGACACCCCACTCCATGCCAACAGAAACAAAGCTGCTTGTCGTACTTCACATGCTGGCAAGTGGCTCATTTCAAACAACTGGTGCCCTGGTTGGCGGAATATCACAACCATCATTCTCCGCATTTCTGCCCAAAGTACTGGATGCCATCATTCGCCTGTCACCCCGCCACATCTGCTTCCCTAACACACTGCAGAAGCATCAGGAAACTAAACAGGGGTTCTACGCAATCAGTGGCTTCCCACATGTCCTTGGTGCAATCAACTGCATGCATGTACGCCTTGTGCCACCTGCTGCAACTGAACACCTTTACCGCAACAGGAAGCACACACATTCAATCAACGTGCAGGCCATAGTCGATCACCAGGGATTGATCACCAACATCGTGGCTAAATATCCTGGGAGTGTACACGACTCATTCATCTTCCGTCACTGCACCATCAACCAACACTTCCAGGATGGACGGTATGGCAATGGACTACTTGTTGGTAAGTACAAAAACCTACTTATATACACAATGCACAGCAACCCTCTAGGACACACAACACATACACCACAACAGCAACATCTAGACAGGAACACACTGAGGTCCTGACATCACTAGCCATGTATCTTAAGTCACCATTGAACCTGTCACACATCGGAATTTACTGTACAGCCTAATGTGAAGACATTAATGAGTGTGGTAGCCGAAATGTCACCTTGCAAATTGTAAGTGTCACAATGACCTTTACATTAATACACTGCCTAAGTCTAAAGGTATGGGATGTCCAGGGTACTTTCATATGAACGTGCTAACAACACTTATAAATTAAACTCTACATTGAACTATCTACTCACCCCAAGTGAAGACACAAGGACACCTGTATCACAAGTCACAATGCTAGGGAGGGCACACTGCACTGAAAATCACAAAACATACTGTTGACTAACTGTTAGCAGACACGTGCTCAGCCAAGGAAACAACACAATGCAGATGGTATAGCCTACAAGTATAGGATGTCACATTAGTACACTAAATAGTCACAGACAACACAAGACAACTACTACTATTGAAGGTCTTTTCAATAGTGCAAGCTACATCAACATGATCCCATTCTTTTTATCTTTCAGCTGATCAGGGGTATGGCATCCAGCCATGGATAATGACACCATTTGGCAACCCGAGTACTGCTGCAGAGCGGGCATACAACGACGCCCATAAGAGGACACGCAGCATTGTCGAGCGGACCTTCGGCATCCTCAAGTCAAGGTTCCGCTGCCTCGACATCACTGGTGGTAGCCTACTATATTCCCCCGAGATGGTCTGTAGGATCATCCTCACATGTGCAATATTGCACAACATTTGTGTCAAAAGGAACATTCCCCTCCTCGAACCAGACCCATACATGCCTGAAGACGAGGAAGAGGAGGATGCTGCCCTGCAACAGGAGGGGGAACAACCAAACACGGCTGCTGGAGTGCGTAGGCGCCAACACATTGTGAACAATTTCTTTTCATAATTATCACCATCACCACTTAATGAACTATTGTAAATAAACACTGATAACAAACACCACATCATGGTCTGGCCTATTCATTTCTGCACACCTTTAGCTCTAAATATCAGAAGAAGAATGTCGTCTCATGGAACAATAATGATAGAACAATCAGGACACAGAAAAATACACGACAAATGTAATGCCTATCATACAACGGTCACATACACACACAATGTAAATGACTGACATCCTGTACAGTTCACCTTTGAAGGGCAATAGCTGAGGACAACACCTATTACACACATACATGTTGGAAACATGGTTCATCGCAGCAGATGGCACACAACTAAAACACCATCACTCAACTAGGGGAAAACAGGCCTCATACATCAGGCAGTTGACATGCTTTTGCTTCAGGAACAGGAATGTATGACCAGACCCTTGACAGCAGTAATTCCAACTACTTACAATCTTTGCAATGACTATCTGTCACTAGAGTTACACATAAGCAGAACATACACAGCACAAGTGCCACACATATGACAAGCATCCAGCACATCACATCCCATCTACATGTCAGCCCTTTTCTAAAAACCTTACACACCCATGCGGCTGGTCACACCCCACCTGTCTGAGGAGGTCCCTGGAATGCTGATATGTGTACCCTGAGATTCCCTCATCCACATACACACACTCACAAGAGTCATCCAGTGTGCCACGCCCTTTCCTATGCCTACCATTGTCATAGTACCATCTCACTGCATGGAACTCAGCTCATATAATACACTGGCTTGGAGTTTTTAAGGCCTGGTATCACCTGTAGATTGATTCTCGTGTGAAAGGTACTGTAGGCCATTTTAAAACAAATCTCATCCGACAGGACTTGTGAGACACTGATGGAGGCCACACCAGTGATCCCCTCCATGCACACCACTCAAATTTACATGCCCTGTCCCTGCTGATGCCTCCTACAGCATAGATTTTTACATTTGGGCAATCACACAATTAAGCATTGCTACTAATGTTGCCGTGTAACACTTTATCAGGGTTCATGTGTCACCTTCAAGACAACACAGGACATACACAGTGTGACATGTCAACTGTCTACTCCTCCCTCTGACCAGTCCTAGTCAGACCACTGATCATGTAATTAGTGAAAGAGCTGGCTCCTGATTGACCCATCATCCTGTCAGCCTGACTGGCACCTGTCCGTGGGTCACCCTAAAGATACCCGGTGGCCACCTATGGACCACACTTGCTGTCCAAAACCTCTCGTACCTCAGAGGCTAATTTGTCATTTGCCTCATCAATGTATACTCAAATACATTGTATTGCATCATCTGACTGTTATTTGTATCATATTTTTGACAGTGCCCTTGAATAGCTAAATCATGGCCCTTCCGTTGTCTGGGCCACATTAATGCCTAAACTACAAAGTGTGACAGTGTACCTGGCCGATAGCGTTTGATGGTGTACGTGGCCTCCAGCAGAACCAGCAACCTCAGATAATGTCTATGAAAAGTCAACACATATGAGGACCCTGACAGTTCACACGCTGAGTAACATTGTTCAAATAATAGAGATGAGTCGTGTGTGCTGAATACCAGCCATTTACTTCTGCACAGAGGCTATGATGTTTTGTGATGCATTTCCATTCACAGAGGCCAACTTCAGTACAAATGTTGCAATGACACATGCCGGATCCAGACACCTGAGACATTCTCTCACTCAGCACACCACTGTTGCCCAGTTGAAAGTCTCATTACACGTCTTCAGTGACAGGGTGGGACCATCCACGTGTAGGTTACCATGTCCTCAATGACTTTTGTCACATTTAGCTTCAAACGATACTCATTAGATACACGATTAGCTGCCAATAACTCATGATGAGACGTGGACGTTACAGTGACAACATACACCTTAACAGTTGATACTGGATCAACATTGGACCACACACATGTACATGTACCATCCAATCAACAAAATGGTTGCAAGCAGCCTATCACAGTGGTGTCCCAGTTGTAACCTAGCAGGAAGAATGAAACATGCCACTAAACCAGGTAATGCATAAAGGGCCACATACATCAACAACCAATTTGCTATCATGACATAAGGAACGTTGAGATTTTTCTATTAAATCAATGCTAAATGGTATGTCAGAATTCTCCAAAGAATCAATAGGGCAAACGTCAAATGGGCAAATGGGATTACAGATTAGCAAACAGAGAATCATACTCAATTTGCTTTCATGGGCCTGCTGTCAATGGTTTAGCATTACTGAATTTGGGAAAACCTTGGATAAAGTTGCAATCCAGGAACAGCAAACCCCAGGGTGCTGGGGGCCTAAGTCCCCCTCTGCTGCACCACAAATATAATTTTTTGTTCACATGTGAAGCACACACATGCATAAGGCGCATGTGTGCCCTACATGTCAATAGTGAAACACATTTTAGATACATTAACTCGTAATTAGGACATGGTTACCCCCAAAAAAGGTTTAGGCGACAATTGCATTACCTAATTGGCCTTTATGCAATTTGGAATAGCTTGATACATGTGCTCACAATTTTGCTAAAGAATACATCCTGGTATCTCTTTCATATTTAGAAATTTACAATCAGCAATTACCTACATATGTGCACAATTATGAGTAATATCCATTCTGGCCAATCATTACTATTGCACTGTGAATACCTTCTATACATCCTATAAGGGACATTTGCTATAGCTAACCCCAAAATTTATCACTTAGCACCATTTGGTCATGCAAAATTCCATTACTCATTTGGACAAAGGAAATACATATTTGTCATAATGCGTCGTATTTTCACGCATAAAGCTTGTGCATCATAATTTTTGATGCACAGGCGTGCAAATAATGCAGAGTCAATTTTTTTTTCTCATAAATAGATATCATATTTGGCTGCGGCTTAATTGTCACCTCTAGAACTGTAAATTATGCCGCAAATAAATAGTAATTACCAAATATGAAAAATATTTTGACTGCATTATCTGCACATAATGTAAAAAAACTGCAGCCATTTTATGCAGGATGTGATGTAATAGGATGTCCTGTTTACAGATTCTGTACAGTGGGTGTACTTTCACTTTGCAGTCTCTGATTATTCTAGACTGTGTGGCTGTGTGCAAAGTGTTGTCCTGTGTATTAGTGCTTTTGTGTCCAGTGTGCCATCTTACTTGTTGTTTTGTCATCAATATATTGTTGTAGAATACTGTCTGAGTCTGTGTTGTATAAATTTGTCCAGTCCAGTGTTGTATATATTGTCTGTGGGAGTCTGTTGTGGGTACTGTGATATAGGGGATAGTTGGGCTCTTCTATTTGTTAATTTTTCTTTGTATTTCCTCACTCTAACTTTCCCCATTTCCCCCTTTTCTTTTTTTCTACTACCTTTTCACCATTTTCATTGCTAAAATGTATGGTAGGCCACGGCTTTCCAGGATGGGTGAGGAGGAATTGGGGGGGGTTTATATGGCTTGTTTGCCATTTCCTCCCACTTATGCTGGATGCTGGGGGTAGGGTGATACAGAGGTATCACACGGAGGCCCGAAAAGTCCGGTGGGGGAAGGTGCGCCATCACTTGGTGCGTCTGTATGGGAGCCAACGGAATGACCACCAATTGAAGCACCGCTGGGCTGACCTGATCTCCAGGGAGCAAGATCTGCTGGACCACCTGGGAATCAGGATTGGTGGCCATGTTGGTGAGTACAGATCATGTAAATGTGCACAATTTAAAGCTGTGTAGTGACGTGATGATTGTTATACAATCTGCCAGATAAGTAGCCTACTGTGTGTAATGCTAGGGAAACATACAGGGTAATTGATGCACTATGTGAAGGATGACAAATGCTAGCAGTCAGGCAGCTCAGGTTTTCCACACATACAGGTTTCTTGTAGCAGAATGTAATGTAGTGCCGCCTTTGTGTCAGACAAGCGACACATTAATGACGCAATCAGGACTCTACAGGTCACAATTGCCAGTGAAGTATGGATGTAGTAACATCATACCTACATATGTTGATGCTATAGCTAGACTGAAATTTGAAACCCTACATGATGCTGAAAATGAGTGCTGCCTTCACGTCAATTGAAGTTAGCAATGTGGGCCACACATATGTCACATGTGTGTCTGGTTAGTGTTTAGGGAAAGTGTTCACGGAAGTGCCATGCCTGTTTGTGATAAATGTGCTCCTTCACATTTTATTGATACATGCCAGATCTGAGCATGAACCATATTTGTAAAGGACTCAGGTGCCCTCAGCTAACATATTAGACAGGTATTTATTGTCACTTGTGCCAAAATCAGAATAGGGATGGCAGTCCAAAGGTATGGACTAGGGTACAAACATCTATGTTTGGTGCCAATCACCATTGTTTGGACACATCAATTTATGAAACTGTAACAACATGAGGTATTGCCAAAGTACCTGGCCCTCTGTACCATGTACCTATCTGTCACAAATGTGTCATGACCACATAGGCTGTTTGACAGGTCATGCAGTCCTCAAGTAACCAGCTTTTGGAAGTCTCTCTCGGATGCACATGATGAGATGAATACACACCTATATTGTTGCTGCATACTAATGGAGGTGCATGTTTGCCACCACATGACAGTCCGGGCCACTGCATGTGTGTATGAGTGTGTGTAACTGTAGCAGGAGACCCATCCTATGTAAATGTTGCACATGAATTATTCCATGCAATATGAGCATGTGTGAAAGTGTTGCATTACTCATGTCATATTATCACATTGTGTTTGTATTTGAAATTGTTTGTCAGTGCACGGATTCTGAGTATATTCTTCCTTCCATGCTTTACAGGTGGACCAGCACCGTACACAGTGGGAGAGGTGGCTCGTTTTGAGGACCCCGACACCTACAGTGAGTGTTGACATGTGTGGTATGTTTTGTGTTTGCTGGTGATGTGTGATGGACTACTGTGTGTTGAACACATTGCAAGGTTTGATGCGCTGCCCAATTATTAGTCTTGTTCCATTAGTGGGATTTGAGTTATCACTTCATTTTGAGTTGACCTATGCTTATCCATTTGTCTGATCTTGGGTCTGTAGGCCATTCCTGTAGGGCACGCAATGGGAAATGGGGTGAGTCATGTGAAATACACTAGTTAATTTAAGAGTTGCACTGGGACTCGTCTCGGACTGAGTCTGCATGTCAGACTGACATTCTCCCAGATAGCTTCTGCAAATGGCTTGTCTGAAATCTGCTGCTTCCATAGTAACCGATGTACTGAGTACACTGTAGGTTGGATCTTCTGGGAGCATGTACTTCCACAAGTTGTACTAGAAGTGTGTGGGACTAGAGTGCAACGGCCTAGGTGTGCATGCTATGCATGATCATGGGTGTTCTTGCTCCTCTGTGTCTGTAGAAAAATATGCCTCACTGGAAGTATGTGATGTTGGCCTAGGTCAGTACATTTTGACATGTGTGGACCTTGGATAGGACAAGGTTTATCTGACTCCAATTTGTTGATAGCCCTTACTGGTGGTGTGTGTGTGGAGGCAAAAACATGTTGAGCTTTCTATACACTCCTTGGTGTGCATCTATTTTGGGATTGTTTGTTGTTCTTCCCACCCCCCCCTCAAAGACAAGCATGGGTTTGTGAATAGGGTACCTAGGACTGAAGCAACCAGTATGTTACACATACTTGTGATTATATGAAATATGTTTTTTAACCTAGTGTACACACTCAGTTATGGCACATGAGTTCTATACTAGCAAATCCCATTACAAATTGCAGATCTTGAGGTTTGTGATTGTTATCACATACACTGACATATGTAGTCCAGGCAATAGGCGGAGGAGGTGCAGCATGATTGTTAGCTGCAACTGTAAGTACTTTGATGACAAGTTATTGGCAGTTGTTACCCATCATGTAGATTATTGTATATGCTATGTGTAATGACCTTTGTATGCAGGCTTCCCATGTACTTCCTCTGAGACTTTCAATGATCTATATGGTGATATGAGCTGTTACAAGTACAGTAAATGTCTTGTCAGATTGACCACTTGTGCTATTCCACACAATGCAGTTCCTATGGTAAATAGTTGCCCTTTGTCTTCACAGCTGCAAACATGAGTGCCGCACAGAGGCATGAATTTGAGAGGCGGGCCATGAGGTACCGACACATCCTGCAGGTGCAGTCGGGGTTCTGACGGATGACCCGTAAATACCAGTCGGATCGGGCCTCCAGAGCATGGTGGGCTTCACCACAGGGTGGCCCAACGTTGCCCACTACAGCCACCCCCACCACAACCGCCGGTTCTCCTCAAGTGGCCCCAGCCACAGCAGGGACAGTTGTCCCTGCCTCTGCAGCACAACCAGGACCCAGCAGTGTGACAGCTGCAGGACAGTACAGTGGGCTAGGCTCAACACCCACACAGAGCACCTCTGCCGGGACCCAAACAGCAGCAGCACCTCCAATTGACCCTGCGGCATTCCAGGCTTTGGAACGCAAAATGGACAAATTTATGAGGAAGGTGGACAAGCTGAGCCAGGATGTGGCCTACATCAAGAAGCGGGTCAGGTCTATCAGGCGGACCCTCCGGAGGGCCAACCTCTAGGACTGATATGGTCAATGTACATAATTCCCTCCCCTCCCTCCTCTTTCCTTGTTATCATGATTAGTGGCCTTGGGGGATTAGTGTCAGGTTAGTATAGGTTGTTAGCTTAGTTAGTATTAGGGAGGGGGGGGTCCTGATTCTTTCTACTTTTCATTATTAAGTGTGTGGGTGGGGGTCAATGTTGGGGTTCCTGTGTGTTTAAAAAATAAAGAAAAAAATAAAGAAAAAAAATAACAAAAAAATATGATTGTTTAGGATAGTATAGTATGTGTGTAGGTTAGTATGTGTTGTCCTGTCTCATAATGGTGAGTGGGGGGTTGATGTTTAGATCGATTCGTTATATGTGTAGAGTAAGTTTAGCTTAGGTTAGTTAGGGACAATTGTGGGTAATGAGTAGTCAGGTTAGATTAGTGTAGGTATGACTTTTCCCTTAGTTGCCTCTGGTGTGATTAGTTATGAATAAATATATAGATAACCCTTTGCATTATGTGTTAACTGCTACTTGATCATGGCCTTGCCATCAGTGTAGGTGATTGATGTTCGATGACATTTGTGTCCTATGCTACAAACCAAAAAAAACTGAGGTTTAAAATGGCAGTTACCCCTGTGCTACCTTGGTAAGTATCCACCATTTGTTAGAACCACCAATTGGAGTTTACATGGATCACAAAGTATTTGTGTCGATGAGTATGTTTTCTACGTCACAATGTGTGTTTCCAGGCTTGGTATTGTGGGGACATTTTTAGGTCGGACTGCAGTGTGATGTTCAGGGACATCTTTGAAGATGAGGTCTTGTTAACACTCTTGTCTTCTTGTCTTCATAACTGACATTGATCATTTGTGCTAAAATTCAGCATGATTACCTATTTGGATGTTTACTCAGAAAGGTTGATTGATGCTGTGTTTTGTAGTGTTTGCTTAGATTAGACTGCATAATTCAATGTGTTAGTATTGCATGGTGACAACATTTATCAGCCACTATTAGTTGACTTTGATATCTCTTGATGAAGCATTATTCTGTCCAACACAGCATGATTGTGTGTGGTTTCTCACTTCATCAGTTATTCTCCTCAGGATGGGCAGGCTATGATGCAATCGTGGCCACTGCACAGATGTATCTGACTACATGATGTCAGGACAGTTGTATTGACAAGCTACATGGTTGTCACACAGGCACATTTGTGTTATCTACTGCACAGTTGATGTGTCAAATCACACAGAGACATATTTGGTGTGCAAGTGCAATTTATTGATAGGTGCTGTAGTGCAATATGTACATTGTCCATGTTTGCTGAGTCCGTTCTAGTTCAATCTTACATGGTGATCCTACAGAAGGGGTGTGGATAATGCTCCTGACATGCTGGGGTGATGTTACAGACAGTGCAGAGGGACAGGATTTGCCGATTAGTAGGAGAGAGACATTCACTGGCAATGCTGACAAGTTATACGGTGGTTAGCAGAACAGTCATTGAGTATAGTTGTAGTGAGACTGGCATTTGACAAATCGTAGGACCTTGGTCAAAGTAGGCCATGGTGCAGGGACTAGTGCTTCCGGGTACTCTTCCTTGTGAATGTGATCTGTTCCATGTCTTCTTCTTCTGATGTGTGTGTTGCCTGCTTTGTCCTTGTTGTTGTTGGTTGTGAAGGGGCAACACACACCTCAGTGTTAGAAGACATGGAGTCAGACATCCCGGTCTCTGCTCCCTGTGAAGGTCTTAAGGGCAGTACTGCAGCAAGGAGGGTCTGCTGGTTTTTGAGAATAGCAGCCACATCACGATGGTAGGCAGCCAGGTCGGCCCTGAGGGAGTCATGATTGCATTCGTGCATGCAGTGGACGGTTTGGGGTGCGAGGTGTTGTGGCAACTCCCTTACTGCAGTGGTGAATTCCTTGACAGTTTCTTGTAGTCCTTGCAGTATGGATATTAGGGCTTGCATATCTGCTTCCTGATCTGCAGATGACATCATGCACGAGCGCACCCCCTCAAGGCTGGCTGCCATAGTTTGCATCCCCACTCGCACCTCCTTGGCCAGCTCCCGCTGTACTCCAACTACAGTTCTTTCAAAGCTGGTGCCAGTGTCGTCAGAGTCCTCAGCTGTATTGGAGCTGGCAGGTCTTGCAATTGGGGTGGTGGGTGGTTCTTCTGTGATGGCTGCTTGTTCTGTGCTCCTCCTTGTGACTGAAGGTGGGGTCTGGAGGGTTTCTAGGACCTTTTGGATGGTCTCCTGGGGAATGTTTATGGGCTCGTCATCCATGTCATCAGGGAAATCTGGGACAGGCATATCGGCAGCTGATCCATCTTCCTCTGCAATGAAACAGGGTACAATTAGTGTGTCTGTGTTGTGGCAATTTTGACGTGACATGCCTGCCTTTTGATGAATTCACTTTGTGATCTTGTTTGGTATTGGTATCTGCTGTCCTTCAGATGGGCATTGTTATAGGCCTATGGCCCACCTGTGTGTCACATGTATGATATTGAGTTATCAGACTTGTCTGCCTAATCGCCTCTAGGTGTTGCTTTATACCAAATAGAGAATAGCCACCTTTTTGTCCTACTCGACCCTCCGTGTATATCCATTCTCATGGTGAGACCTTTCACTGGCTGTGGGTGTTCTGATGGTCCTGGCAGCACAATTGACTCTCAGGACCTGCTCCAATCCTTGATCGTTCACATTGACTTAAATGTAATTGACATGTAGCATATCCTATGCATAGCAATGTTATGCTGTGATATGGATGTTGACATTGTTAATGTGTCCTGCTGATGTTGGGTAATGTGTGTTACATTGGATTGCCCTGATTATGGTATCAGTGTCCTATTTCCCCCTCTGACTGTGCAGGTGTATTTCAGTGACCAGTTCCATGTGTCCCCTCCTCAATGCTGTTGTCTGAGCAGTATGACTTTTGGGATGTTGCCTTGTTTGCCAGGCATGGGAAGGACCCTGACATATGCAGCATGGGTGTGTCCTTAGTGCTGTGTCACTCCTATTGTTGTTTACATTGGCTGATGTTTGTGACACCTATGGGCATTGACATTTGCGTGTACTGGGGCCTTTGTCTTGTTTCAGGAGATTGTTGCAGATGTCATCCTCACCCCCTAATTTAGGTATGTATGTTCCATGGGCAGGTTACTGCCATTGGCTACTTGAGCTGCACACAGATCAGAGGTGGTAGTGTCAACTGTTGTGGCAGTTACATTGCAGTTGTTGGTTTGGCTAGAGGATTGCTAATAGGGCCCTAGTTAATGTAGGAGATATGTTGGCTGACGAGTGCCAGGATGTAAGTTTGACGTAGTGGCCTTCCCTCCTATCGAGGCTTTCCCTTTGCTCCATTGTAGGCATGACAGCATGCCCCCAAAGTACTGTTGCTGGTGTAGTATAATGTTGTGCCCCAGCTTCTGTCTGTGCAGGCCATGCCCCCCTGCCGTGCCCCTTTACCCATGCCACTCCATGTATATGATGACTTACATGAAATGTGTAGTAGGTATTTCCCCCCTGCTTACAGTCAACATTATTGTATTATAATTCCCCATGCGACTTACCCTGCATGTGCGTTGTCTCGTGGTAGTCTGCGCTGTCCTGTCCTTGAATCCCTGTGACGATCTCCTCAGGGATGACGGCTGCGACCATCTCCTCCATGTGGTCCAGGGCCTCCTGGTGTGCTGGACTCCCACCTCCAGTCTGCAGTGCTGCCTTCCTGGTCCTGGCCCTTTTTTCCTTTGTCCTACGTTTGCAGTCATGCCAGCGTTTCTTACACTCGGTGACTGTCCTGCGTACTTCAGCCACACTGTTAATCTTGTCAACAATTTGTTGCCATATGGCCTCTCTCCTAATGATTGGTAACTTAGAGGTGATAAACAGTTGGTGCTGGTGTTCCGTCACCTCTTTAACCAGGATTTCCTGCTCCTCTGCACTGAAGCGATACTTTCTTTTCTTTCTATATATGTCCTGGTTCTTGTATGGATCATCCTGGCTGGTTCCTGGTCTGCTGTCATCTTCCTGGGGTCTGTAGTGGCATCTGGGATCCATTTTGGCTCTCCTCTGCTGAAATGGCAGTGTTCGTATATCCGGTTTGCGGTGTCGTAAATCGACCCACAGTAATTTCCGCCGCGTTAACGTCGTTTTCCTTTACGACTTGACGCCGCAATGTGCGTCAAAAATAATGACTCCCACCTGTTGATTGCGCCGCTGTGCGTCAAAGTATAAATTTGACGCCCGCGTGCGCTACGAAATGACGTTAGCCGGCGGTAAATTTTTTGACGCAAAACTGCGGCGGCGCAGTTTTGCGTCAAAAAGTATAAATATGGGCCTAAGTGTTTTTCTGTTTACAGAGGCCTCTGCAGAAAGCTCTGCTGGTTTGGGAAATACAAGGAACCCACAGCTTTTGCCATAAATCAGCTCTTGGAGAAAGGGTTATACAGTTAATCTACAGTTCAATGTAAACCTATGAGGCTGCAATGAGGCAACATCGTCAAGGCGGCTGTGAATGAGAGATGCGAGGGCCTGCGTTGAGGAAGTGTCACGCAATGGCCCTAGGAAGGCAATGCGGGCTGCGGCGGCAAGGTGAGTCTTTTCGATGAGTTCAATCACTCAGCAGAGGAGATTGGTTGGTTCTGCTTGGGTTTGTGTCACGTATCAGAGGTGAAGCTTGGTTCCACTGGATCCAGAGGCTGGTAAAGCATCTCAGGCCCACTTCCAGGAGTCCAGAACTGGGGTGGCATCACTTGGCAGAGTAGACTCACAGATGGCAGAGTCTAAGTCTGCATGCAAGGTTGTTGGAAGCCTGTTATGTCCTCAAATCAGGAGGCCAGCTAAGTAGCCCTTTGAGTCACTCTGGGTTGGAGGGATGCAGGTCAGCACAACAAAGCTGGAATATAGCAAAACAGTGGTCCAGCAGAGTGGCAGTCCTTCAGAAGCCCAGCAGTGTTTCTACCTTGCAGAGTACCCACAGATCCAGACGTGTATTACTGAGTTGGTGTCTGAGGTCCCCTTTTTGTACTCTGGTGTCCTGGTTCTGGAAGGTGGCAGAAGCTTCTAGACTGTGTCTTTCATGTGTATGGAAGTCCCTCCTTCCCCTGCACTAGCTGTATTCTGGCTGCCTGTACAAAGTGGGGTCGTAAGGCCCTTTGTGTGAAGGCAGAGAACAGACTGAGACTGTTTAGCATCAAGTGCATCTCTGCTAAGCGCTGCCTCCCCCATCCTGCCAGCAGATGGTCCATTAAAGCACACATAATCCCACTATGTGTGACTGTCTGGGAGGAATTTACAAAGTCTGTCAGTTATACCCAGTCATGTGACCAAAGACAGGCTACAGGCACTAAATGGCTAAAGCAAGAAAATGTCAGCTTTCTAACAGTGGCACTTTTAGAATTGCAATTTACAATCTGACTTCACCATGTTAGGATTTTAAATTGTGATTCCAGACACACCAATCATAAATTAGTAATCTCTTCCCATTTGGAAATTACCAATCTCCAACTTATAAAATGTAATAACAAGGCAACTGAAATGTTATCCGACAGGACAGATAGGACGTGCAGTAGTAAAAAACAAAGGGGGATATTTATACTCTCTTTGCGCCGAATGTGCGTCAAAATTTTTGAGGCACAATCGGCGCAAACCCTCCCCCATATTTATACTTTGACATCCGACCCCGCGGGCGTCAAAGTTCCACCATGTGCGTCATTTTTTGGAAGGGGGAACTAGCCTTGCGTTAATTATATGCAAGGTAGGCGTTCCCTTCCAAAAAATGACTTTAAGGCCTGTGCGCCTTATTTATACTGTGACGTCATTTTGACGCACAGGAGGGGGCAGGCCTTAAAAAACGGCGCCCAGCCTGATGGGCGCCGTTTTTTAACGCCTGGGTCAGGGCAGGCGTTAAGGGACCTGTGGGCTCAGAAGGAGCCCAGAGGTGCCCTCCCATGCCCCCAGGGACACCCCCTGCCACCCTTGCCCACCCCAGGAGGACACCCAAGGATGGAGGGACCCATCCCAGGGAAGTTAAGGTAAGTTCAGGTAAGTTTATTTTTTCCGTATTTTTTTTGTGGCATAGGGGGGCCTGATTTGTGCCCCCCTACCTGCCACTATGCCCAATGACCATGCCCTGGGCATGGCCATTGGGCAAGGGGGCATGACTCCTGTCTTTGCTAAGACAGGAGTCATTTCAATGGGGGTTGGGCGTAAAAAAAAATGGCGCAAATCGGGTTGAGGCCTGAATTTTGCCTCAGACCTGACTTGCCCCATTTTTTGACACCCAAGCTCCATTTTCCCCTACGCCGGCGCAGCCTGGTGTGAGTCATTTTTTTTTACGCACACAAGTCCGCAGCGCCGGCTAATGTCATAGCCGGCGGTAAAATTTTTGACGCACAACTGCGTTGGCGCAGTTGTGCGTCAAAAAGTATAAATATGGGCCAAAGAGTTTTTCACTGCCAGAACAAGTAAAACTGAAAAGTACATGATCTGCTTTTTACATACATTGCACACTGCCTTCAGGGCTGTCCAAGGCCTACCCCAGGAGAGACATATGTATTAAATGAAAGGATTGAGCCTGGTTGCCAGGTCAAAATGGCAGTGTAAACTACACAAACAGGCTCTGCAATGGCAGACCTGATACATGTTTAAAGTGTTACTTAAGTGGGTGGCAGTGCTGCAAGTCCACTTGTAGCATTTAATATACTGTAGTGCCACTTTACTAGGGCACCTTTAAGAAAATTAATTATGGCATTTATGGTATAAGCCTATGTTACCATGTTTAGAAGAGAGAGCACAAGCACTTTGTGCACTTTACCACTGCTAACCAGTGTTAGAGTCCTAAGGCAAGCAGGAATAAGGAGGAGGAAGGCAAAAAGGTTTGGGGTGACCCTGCAGGAAGGGCCAAGTCCAACAGCTCCCTTAGAAGCATCTCTGCAAAACATGGGTGCAGTGCAATTTGCACAGAAGACTGGGTCAGATCTGTAACCTCATTACTTAAGTACAAGTACAAACAGGACTGGGAAGTCATCAAAACAACCAGCAATCCCACACTCATCTCTAAAAAGGAATTTCAAGATAAATTAAAAGCAGCCTGTTCATCTGGTGGAATCAGAACCCAAAGGAATACCCATCAATATCTTGCATTTTAGAGCCCTACACAAAACACTCTTCTCCACCTACCGGGAAACCCGAATAATCCCAGACTCACGGAGAGGATCAATCCTGCACCCAATCTTTAAGAAGAGAGGCAAGGCAGATCTCGAAAATTAACCTACCATCTAACGCAACATCAGCCTACTCAACTCTGAAACAAAAATATATGCATAGATCCTACTCAAGGAGCTGGAATGCTGGGCAGAAGATACCAACATTCTACATATCTCTCTGTTTTTATTGTTGTTTTTTTTTAGAAAAGGATGTGAGACATTAAACAATATGACACTAAACATACTTCCCCAAAAAACAATAGCAGGAGGAGAATTGCTATATGCCTTTTATCTGGATAATAGCTTGGCCTTCAATAGATTTAACAAAGGACACGTATAGCAAAAACTAATTAATTGGGGAATCACAGACACTTCTAGAAGCCATAGAACAGCTTCATTGAAATATCTGGGGGCGCATAAACATACATGAAGGTTCAAGAATGGTGAAAGAAATTCCAACCAACCACGGCCTCAAACAAGGCTGCAGTTAAGAGTTAACCCTCTTTTGCTAAACCTACACAGAGCCAACTTAGAGGATTAAATGCAAAAAGGAATTTACCATCACAACATGGGTCCTCTGCACATACCCACATTACAACATACGGGCGACATAGTCATCCGAGATGCGACTGCAGTTGGACTACAGCGATTTCTGGAGGCACTAGACGCATACAATACAAAGAATGACTTAATAGTAAACATAAAACAAAAATCGCATTTGGGAAAAAGAAGAGATCTTACATATTGAAATGGCATCACGAGCTATATGTCAAGTTGATTCATACCAATATCTAGGAATATAACAAAACAGTAGGACAGGGACCAGTAGGACAGTCCACCTCAATGCTGTAAAATTAAATGCTACCTACCATCAATGTGAACTAAGATGGCTCTTCCATATGCTACACAGCCCCTCAGCTGTATCCCTACTTACAGCATTCTCTGTCAAATTCATCCCAGCAATGACCTATAGCGCTATTGCATTTGGAAACAAACTGAATGAGTGTCTGGAGAAAATCATGAGCAAATCCATCAGACATATCATCTCAACTCTACCTCTTGAACAGAGCAACGCCTAGAATTTGTCATTACGACCATAGCCCACAGCATTGATGCTCAATATGTCGTCAACTGCTATCAACTAAGGAGAGCAAATGAAGCACTTCAAAATCCATTACTTAGGCAGAGATAAACACCCTGCCCCATGGCAAGAAAAACAACTTGAACACAAAAACTAGAGAGAATTTTAATACAGTTTAACACACAAGATGAATGGTGAAACAATCCCGTCCTTCTAGACAAAAAAGCTGCAGACTATATGGGTGCAAAATAGAATCTTTAATTCACTTAGGAGCTTACTTACAAGCCACCGGAGCGTCACTTTTTAAAAACTCCTGTGGCGCATACTGTAGCGCCATATCTACAAGGTCACGTAAATTGACCCTGTGTGGATTTTCATGGCCCTGTAGATATAGAAGTAGGCAACGCATTTCAAGTTGCTGTGCTGCCTCATACTGTGATAGGGAGGCGTGTAAAGGGCATTATGGTGGGTGTTCCCATGTAACACACATGGCATTTGACACATTTCCAGATTTACAGCAAGGTGTAAACCTGGGAATGTGTCAAAAACCTACACCTCCCTAGGGGAGGCGTATGGGAGGTGCAACGAGAGGAAATAACATTATTTCTCCTCATTTTTTTTCCTTTTCCTCTTTTTATGTGTGCTACATTCCGTGGCACACATTGAGGGAGGAAAACACCTCCATTTATTGTTTGTGTTCATGAAGGTGGCTCTTCCTGCATAAAAAACAATCATTCCTCCACCACAGACACCCATGCACCATGGTACAAGGTTGCCTGCATTGGCATATGGCAGCCAATTATGCGCCAGAGCAGGGGAAAAGGATAGGAATGCTCTGTATTTCATAGATATGGTGCATTCTTGCCTTTTTCTTTTGCCACAGGGTAGCGCAGCAGGAATCCTTGTGGCGCTGCCATCACCAAAACCTCATAAATGAGGCCCTTAGTTTGCAACTGTCCCAAAATAATAAAAAAGCAGAAATCTTTATGAAGGTCTGCATTTCACCATTCAGTCGACCTGTCAAGTGATGTCGTAATGCAGGAAAGATCTGGAACAACGCGTCCGGAACCACGCCTGTGTTGTTCACACAAGCGAACAACACTTGCATTAGCAACGCAGGCCTTTTTCTCTGCCTTAACCAAGCATGTGCTGAACAACGCACATGCGTGGTAAAGGAATAGAAAAATGAAGATCCATCGGGAGAGGACGTGGTCAGGTAAGTGAGGCTGGGGCAGGGTTGTGGGTAGTTTTTAGCAGTGGTCCGGAGGGGTTGAAGGGGTTGGAGTGGTTAGGTTATTTTATTTTTTTAAGGGGCGGGGCTGGGGGGTCAGTTTAATTTTTACTATATACTAGTTTTTAGGGTGGGGGTGGGGGTGTCAGGGTAATTTCGTATTTAGGGTGTGGGGGTTGGGTTTTAAGGGCGGGAGGTCGCGGTAATTTTGTATTTAGGGTGGGTTTTTAGGGGCAGGGTGGGGGTCAGGGTAATTTTGTATTGGGGTTCGGGTAATTATGTTTTTAGGGTGGGTTTTTAGGGGCAGGGTGGGGGTCAGGGTAATTTTGTATTGGGGTTGGGGTAATTATGTTTTTAGGGTGGGTGAGGCGGGCGTGTTTTTAGGGCTGGGGTCGGGATAATTTTGTATTTAGGGCGGTGGGGGGTCGAGTTTTTAGTGGTGGGGTGGGTGGATGTGGTAATTTTGTATTTAGGGCAGGTGGGGGGGTCGGGTTTTTAGGTGTGGGCATTGGGGTAATTTTGTATTTAGGGCAGGTGGGGCAGGATATTAGGGGTGGGGGTGTCGGGGTAATTTTGTATTTAGGGCGGGAGGCGGGTTTTTAAGGGTGGGGAGGACGTGTTAATTTTGTATTTAGGGTGGGTGGGGGGGTCAGGTTTTTAGGGGTGGGGGTTGGGGTAATTTTGTATTTAGGGTGGATGGGGGAGTCCGGTTTCTCCAGGCGGGGTTGGGAGGTTGGGGTAATTTTGTATTCAGGGCAGACAGGGGTTGGGTTTTTAGGGGCGGGGTGGGGGAGTCAGAGTAATTTTGTTTTTAGGGGTTAGGTAGTTTTATTTTTGGCAGGTGGGGTTAGGGGTCAGTTTTACGGCTCAGGGTGGGCAGTTTTTAAAGGTGGGGGTCGGGGTACCTCTGTTTTTAGGGGCAGGGGTGGGGGGGTCAGGGTACTTTTGTTTTTACGGGTTGGGTTGTTTGAATTTTGGGGGTGGGGTTCCGTTTTGGGGCTCCGGGTGGGTAGTTTTTAAAGGTGGGGGTCGGGGTACTTCTATTTTAGGGGCAGGGGTAGGGTGGTCAGGGTAATTTTGTTTTTACGGGTTGGGTTGTTTTATTTTTGGGGGTGGGGGTCCGCTTTAGGGCTCAGCGTGTGTAGTTTTTAAAGGTGGGGGTCGGGGTACTTCTGTTTTTAGGGGCAGGGGTGAGGGATCAGAGTAATTTTGTTTTTACGGTTGGGTTGTTCTATTTTTCAGGGTTTCAGGGTAGTTTTTAAGGTTGGGGGGTCGGGGTACTTCTGTTTTTAGGGTTGGGGGTGGCATGCGACAACCACGCATGCCGTTTCCACACATGCCTTTACAATGAAAAATCATTGTAAAGGCATGGGTGGTAAAGGCATGCGTGGAAACAACATGGTCGTTGTTCCGACCATGTTGTCCAGGCATGCGTGGTTGCCGCATGGGTGGTTCCATCATACAACCGCCGTATGCTTTTAGGGAGCACATGATCATCTCGCTTGATGCTTGTCAAAATTATAAGACAAGATATGGAAAACACATGCAACCATAACAGCTTGAAAGACTAAATCAATGTAAAAATCTGACTCTGTAGTGCTCAAGTTTTTATCCATTATTATGATCTTATTGTGAGTTTTTAATGCAATAATTTTATAAGAATTGTAATGATCTTAATTGATTTACAACGATTGTTTATTTTTTAGGTCCTGCAGATTCCTCACCACCCTCCCACCTCCTGGATGAGCTAGTGACACAATTAACAAGCTCTCAAGGTATGCAAACGTATTGTGCGTTGTATTTGTCTGTGTTGCTTCTGACTGTATTGGTTCCTCTCGCCAGTCCTTGAAGACTATAAAAAAATATCTGGAAATTACATCAGCGGGTAGGTGGCCTCTAGCGTACTCCTGTGATGTCACGTCCAAAAGTGGTTGCGGCTGGAGCTGTGTGGCACCAACTTCTACTGCAGGAGAGTCACTGCTGGAAAAACATTTTCTAAAACAGTCTAAATCCTGGAGAAAAAAATTGAAGAATCTGTGGGAAGATTATGTCAGAAATATCATCAAAAGCAACTATTTCCTGGTGGGCTTTATTCGGCAGAAGAAAGGAATGGGTATTCAGAAGGTATACCATCTCTTGTTGGATTTTCCCCTGCAACAGGATATGCTTTCCCTTGGTGAAAAAGGCTCGTCCAGAAGGCATTAGGGGACAAGACTGCTTTCTCTGTGTTATATGGACCTCACCATTACTGATATCTGCCATGCTACATGTATCTTATCACAGGTTTCTCGCTGCCTGCTCTCCTTCCAATTCTGAGGAGTGGAATTAGTTATGACTTGCAAAAACATAATTTAACATACTGCTTAATCTCGCCTGAGGTTTGGTACGCCGCTCAGTTGTCCTTCAGCACTACTGCCCATTCTGTCAGCTGGCATGAAGGGCAGCAACAAAGGACCTAAAATTATGTTTATCTTGAGCAGGTTTCTGTAGGGCTCCTCAGCTGTGTTTCAGGCTCTTCACTTTTGTTTCCACGGTTTGCCTCAAGGTGCTCTTTAGTGTACATTTCTTTTGTTTGCCTTTTGGGGTCAGGTAGAGAGATGTTCTTGTGATGAGGACTGTTCACTTCTGATAGTGTGTCCTATTCATCTCCATCCTCTTATCATAATGATGGTGTCTCTTCTCTTTTGCTTGGCGTTGTTCTTCACATTTGGTACTGTACTCTGCCTTAAAAAGCATGGACAGTTGTATTTTGTTTCTACCTCCGACAATGCAGGAAAAGCATCTACAACTAACTTCTAGTACAGTGAGAAGGCAACAAATGTGGACAGTATCTGCTTTATTGTACTTTGTTCTGCCATTGTCACCCTGCTACATGGTTAGGTTTGTGTCAATTTTTACTTCGGGATTTACATTTATAAACACTTTTCAATGCTAAGTTATGAATACAATTATTTTTCTAGAAAATATTTACACATATCAAACCCTGAGTATTGACAATCCTTTCTAAATTAGTCATATATTACCCACAGCCACTTAAGCTGACTATATTATACTCTATGCTGCTCCACTCAGTAGGAGAAAAATATTACTCTAAGGAATGACTCTGCCATGTCATACCCAAAAATATTCTAATTTTTGTGAGGTACAGAGCCATGTATTTTTGTCATACAGTAAGAAACTGGATTATTGTTTTGGGGTGGTTGATTACCCACCTCAGAGAATAATCTCAGAATAAACCCTCAAAGTCACTAAAGTAACATGAGCTCACCCCCCTGGTAGCCTCACAGCAGGCAGGCGTAACTTAGGACACTGTGTAGAATATATATGCAATTCCAGAACAATAATAAAGTCAAAATGCATTACTTTAAAAATCCCACAAAGAAGAGTAATGTGTAATAAACAAAATAACACCAAAAAAGACAAACATTCAATAAGGGAAACCAGAGCTAAGATTTTTTTAAGTTTGAAGTAGAAATAGCACCAAGGAGCACAAAGTGCCAATGATAGCCAATGGTCAGGGTAGAATGGGACCTAGGTGCAATTTGAGACTGAGCATGAAGAAGTATGGGTAGGTTACACTAACCAGATTTTGCATAGGCAAAGATTTTACCTTGTGACTGAGTCCTTCAAGTCTCAATTCACCACAGGAGTACACTTTTAAAGCCTCCCATGACGTCAGGAGAGGCACTTGGAGACTCACAGGGTTTCAGACAGAGGTCAACAGCAGAGTCCAGTCCAGGTGCCACAGGTCAGCTGGGGCAGTTGCAGGAAAGGCCTCTTGTAGCTTGTTGTCTCTCTGAAGCTTGTACAGGAGGTCAGTCGTATGGCTCTTAGAGCCCACTTATTTGTCCTGTTTCTGTTCTGCCTCAGGTTCAGCATTGTTCTGAATTGGGTGCCAGAACATGTCACATTTATGCCTGGCACATGCTAGTGGGTGGGAATGACTCCTGGGCATACCCTAAACAATGAGGTAAAGGTTCCCAGGGCCAACCCTACCCTCTGTGGGTTTAGCCATTTTCAAGACAGTGAAAGCCTTCAGCCACAGTACTTGAACTCTGAGGGCTGGGGTGTTTGTGAGGAGTGTACTACTGTAATTATTGTGTACTTGCAGATGTAACACCAAAATATAGTTTGAAGCAGTCACTATGCCCCCAATAAACCTAAAGACAGACGTCTGGTAGGATAAAAATAGGATTTTCCAGCAAATATCCTGTTTCATTCAAGCGTGCCTCGAGTGTTACATGTAAACCTAGCAGACCGTTCAAGCTTGATTTGACACTGTAATGTAAAAAATGATGCGCACAGCCTCCACACTTCTGTTGAGCTCATCCCTGCCCATTCTTGTCAAACTGCCAATCATAGTGACCTATTGTGTAGCTCTTGGGAGGCATTTCACATCTTTTCCCACCTATTCAAATGCTAATCCCTGGCTGGCAGAAGTTGGAGAGTAAATACTAATTAGCCTTCAGGAGCTTCAGACAGGGAAAAAGTAACTTTTTAAAAGTGACTTTTCATTAATATTCAATAAACATCTAACTTCACAGTTGAATTGGATTTTTAATAATTATTATTTTTTTTTTAGCTAATCCCTTTCCTGAGATACAGCATTATGAGTTTAAACTGTACTCTGGTTTTCTATACAGAACAGCTAGGCCTACTGCACTAAAAAATTGGTTTGGGTGATAGTCTCTGTAAGGACATTTCAATATTAAATGTCTCCATGTCCTATTTTCAAATACCATGCACCCTGCCTTTTGGGCTACAAGACCTTCATAGGAGTAGCTTATTAATATTTAAAAGGGAAACTCGGAGCTGCCAAAGGGGGCTATTTTAACAGGTCGAACTGCAGTTTTTACACTGCTAAAGTATGGCTACAATGGTAGGTATGACGCCACATTTTTGCTGCCACTGTAGTGGATAGCACAATGGGGGCTGCAATCAACTAGACATAATTATCTTACACGTCCTGGACACACTTTATACCATATACTAGGGACTTATAGGCAAGTTAAATCTACCAATTCGGAGCATACCAATATGACCTTGTTAGAAGGGGGAGCACAGAGACTACCTCTGCTAACCAGTAGTAAAACGTGCACAGTGTTCTAAAGCCATTAAAAACATAGGGTTTTGTAAAAGACAAAAAATCTGGAGCGCCATGCAGAAAAATGAGACTTCCAACACCCACCATTAAATGGTAAGTGAAGTGAACAAATTAGTGAAACTGCAGCTCACACATTCTTTGCCTTTCACCAATGATTGGCCTGCTATACAGTAAACATTTGCACAGGGCCTCCTCTCTACCATGTGTGTGCATGATCATGATGCAAGGCTTCTATACAGGTACACCCCGGTAAATAAAGTGATATGTGTAAGCTTATCAATGGGTGATGACAACAAGTTTGTTTCGGAGTCGCCATCTTAGATTGGTTCAGTCACAATTTTCGATCCAATTACATCGTAGGAAACCTTGCAACTCCCTTAATGTTGGGAATAACTGCTATGTAGAATATTTTAAATAAAGTAAATATTCACAATCCTAGTACGTATTCCTTACCATGTGACACATTCTTAAAATCAAATGCTGACTTGGTTACATTCATGATCGTATTGTTAGTAATAGCAACCCCTGACTCAGTTGGGATGCCAATATTAAATCACGCCGAAGTGGGCTGTTTCTGGGGTAATGTGACTCTGCAGAATTCCACCCAAGTGAACTAATTCATTTTACATTAACAAATTCATTATATTTTCATTACTGCCTCAAAACTTAAGTCTACTTTATATCCATATGTTCTGCTTGGTATCTATTTACTAAAAAAAATCGGAATCAATTTAAATCTTTTTACAGCAAGTCCATTGGATTCTTAGCACCTGAAAATTAAAACCACAGGTAAACTGTAAACACATTAAAACCACTTAACCGAATGAAACCTTTTACATTCCTACATCATATTAAACAGTCAAGTCTACAATGTCTACTATATATTCTTAAACCAGATGTACTGCCAATTCCTCATTGGAATTCAAACCCACTGGAGTCCTGGAATTAAATTTAATTATGTATTGTGATTCCAAGCATCTTAAGCTTGGAACCCTGTCTCCTCCTCTCAGATTTGGTGCTCTTCCGGTCTATAACCACCATTTGTAGTTTTGGGACATTACTGGTATGGAACTATCTAAAATGTCTGCCCACTGGATACTGTTTATCATCATTTGCAATTGATCTGATGTGTTCAAGTACACTCTTTTTGCCTTATGAATTGTGCTCCCTCTATAGAATTTGTTACAACTGGCCAAGAGAGATGTTTTTGTATAACAAATGACTTTTCAGTATCGGAAAATGATATCTCTTTCATGTTCACACTGTATTTACAAGCCTAGCACTGTGTATGCTTAACAAAGCCTTTTGGCAAGTTGCCTTTGTCTTGTTCCTTAGTTATAATCATATTCTTGTGTAGCATGTCTTTTAGTGATTTACATATTTCAAAGGTCAACTGGGCCTGTGTGGTCAAATGTTTGGCCAGAACTTCGTCTGTCCGTAAGATATGCCAATGTCTTTTGAATACCTGCCTAGTTTTAGAGGCTCTGCTGCTGTTCTGAGTTAAAGTGTGTACTATTTTCATGCCTTCCACCCGTTTAACAGGTCTCTGGACAGTGCCCAAGGTGTAACTGCTTTCCAAGAACCTTCTTGGATTTCTTCTCTCCCTGAAATGCAGCTACTGCAGTTGCGTTTTGCATGTAGGAATTCCCCAAAGAGGATACTTTCTATAAATTTTTTCAGGTGGTGAATGTGAGCATGAAGGAGACTATTACCTGCTGTTCCTTTTATAAATATCTTGTGGAGAGAGTATCCCCTTCCACCTTTTCTTCCAGATCTAGAAAGGAGTGAACACTCACATGACTAGTGAAAGACAAGTTCAATTTATTGTTATTAAGCGTTTTTACAAAATCTGCTTTTTCCTTTGCACCGTTCCATATGGCAAAAATATTGTTAACATACTTCACCCAGAGCACTGTGTGGTCATCCAAATGATGGATGTTATGTACTATCTGTTCCTCCCGCCAGCCCAGATATAAACAGGCATAGCTGGGGGCAAAACAAGTACCCATTACGGTGCCCTGGATCTGTTTGTACACCTTCTCATCAAACATGAAATAGTTGTTATTCAAGCTGTACTAGATCATATCTATTAACATTTGTTATGGAAAAGGTAGGACAATGAGAAGGCTCTTATTAAATGGTGGCATGCTTTCACCCCAGGTTCATGTGAAATACATGTGTACAAACTATTTATATCCATGCTCATCATTACATAGTTGTGTTCCATTCGTATTCCCTCTATGATCTGCAGAATATCCAGTGTCTTTCACATAGGATGGGAGAGCCTCCACAAATGGTCTTAGGAAAAAATCTACATACTGTGAAGTGTTCTCCAACAGGGAACTCATAGAGAATACTATAGGCCTCCCCGAGGGATTAACAAGGTCCTTGTGTAGCTTGGCAAAACGTATATTACTGGGAACCTGGGATGGACACACTTGAGGAACTGATATTTGTCTCATTCCAATAACCCTATCACTTGCCATTCCATTAACTTTTCATAGTAGGTCTGATTAGCCCTATAAACCTCTCTTTTAGCTGATGGTTCATAACATGTTCTGCCATTTATTTGTCTATACCCTTCTTCCAGATATTTCTTCTTCGACCATACCACCACATTCCCCCCTTTATCAGATTGCTTGATGAGAATATATAGAGGTTAGATTGTAACTCCTTAAGAGCATTCTTATGTTCCCAATAGAGGTTATAGGTACTCTTGGTGTTATTTTAGCGCATTTTCTTAAATTCATTTAATACACTTTTCTCAAAAACATCAGTGAGATCAAACAGTAATGTGGGAAGAAATACCGATTTGGGCCTGAAAACAGTTGGACAACTGAAATCCACATCAATGTTTAAATTCTCAATGTTTGTGATAGCATCCTCATCCACTGTTACACCAACATCTAAAATTGACATGTATAATGTAGGAAAGTGCCACTGTTGGCATGGTTACCCCCTCCCAACTATTTTGTCTAGTGTCAATGCCAACTTTGATTGAAAGTGTGCTGGGGTCCTGATAACCAGGCCCCAGCACCAGTGTTCCTTCCATTAAACTGTACCTTTGTTCCCACAGTTGGCACAGCCCTGGCACACATTTAAGTAACTTGTAAAAGGTACCCAGGGTACCAAGAGTCCTGCGGCCAGGGAAGGTCTCTAAGGGCTGCAGCATGTATAATGCCACCCTAAGGGTCCCCTCACTCAGCACATGCACACTGCCTTGCAGCTTGTGTGTGCTGGTGAGGAGAAAAATACAAAGTCGACATGGCAGACCTCTCAGGGTGCCATGCACACAAACCACTGCCTGTGGCATAGGTAAGTCACCCCTCTAGTAGGCCTTATAGCCCTAAGGCAGGGTGCACTATACCACAGGTGGGGGCATAGCTGCATGAGCTATGTGCCCCTACAGTGTCTAAGTCCATTCTTAGACATTGTAAGTGCAGTGTAGCCATATTGAGTATATGGTGTGGGAGTTTGTCTATACGAACTCCACAGCACCATAATGGCCTCACTGAATACTGGAAAGTTTGGTATCAAACTTCTCAGCACAATAAACCCACACTGATGGCAGTGTGGGATTTATTGAAAAATGCACACAGAGGGCATCTTAGAGATGCCCCCTGTATGTTAGCCCAACTGCTAGTGTAGGACTGACCGGTCTGTGCCTGCCTGCCACTTTCAGACGAGTTTCTGAACACATGGGGTGAGTGTCTTTGTGCGCCCTGTGATCAGAAACAAAGCCTGTCCTAGGGGGAGGTGCTTCACACCTCCCCCTGCAGGAACTGTAACACCTGGTGGTGAGCCTCAAAGGCTCAAGCCTCGGGTTACAGTCCCCCAGGGCACTCCAGCTAGTGGAGATGCCTGCCCCCTCCCAAAAAAACACTTTTAGTGGCAAGTCTGGTGGGAAAATTAGGGAAACAAGGAGGAGTGACCACCCCAGCCAGGACCACCCCTAAGGTATCCAGAGCTGAGGTGATGTCCTCCCTGCAGAGTCCTCCATCTTGGTTTGGAAGACAGGGACCAATAGGGATAGGAATATGCCCCCCTTTCACAAAGGGAGTGGGCACAAGGAGGGTGTAGCCTCCCTCAGGGACAGTAGCCATTGGCTACTGCCCTCCGACCCCTAACACGCCTGTAAATCTAGGATTTAAGGGCCCCCATGAATCCAGCACTTAAGATTCCTGGCTACCTACAAGAAGGACTGCTAAGCTGAAACCCCCAGCACAGAAGGAAGGCGAGAACTGCTTTGGCCCCAGCCCTACTGGCCTGTCTCCTGCTTCAGGGAACCTGCAAAAAGGCCAGCAACACGTCCAGTGGGCCCAGCGACCTCTGCCAACTCCAGAGGACTGCCGTGGACCCAAAAGGACCAAGAACTCTAGAGGACTTCAGCTCTGTCTGAAGAAACCTACAACTAAGGACTCCCACCTTACTCCAGATGCAGGAGTCCTGACCCCTGTTTACCGGACGCCCACGGCCCGTGTCCAGGTGGTCCACCCAGCAAGAAGGGGTCCCCAGGCGACTGTAGGCAAGAGCCCACCCTGGGTTGAACCCTCCACGTAGACGCCTGCAGAGGGAATCCCGAGGACCCCCCTGACTGCGAGCTCCGGAGATAATTGATGCCTGAAGAACCACTGCACCCGCAGCCCCCAGGCCTTGGAGAAACCAACACCCGATGCAGTATCGGCCAGCAGGCAGCCCTCCTCCCTGCCCAGCCGGTAGATTGCCTGAAAAGCCCCAATGGAGCTCGTCTGCAGCCTCAGAGTGACCCCCGGCATCCCCTCATAGAGTTGCATTGAAAACACGACGCCCTGTTTGCATCCTGCACCCGGCCGCTGAGGGTGCGTGTTTGATGCCTACTTGGGCCCCCTCCAGTGCTCTCTTAACCCCCCCTCGGTCGGCCCTCCAAAACCGTGGGTACTTACCTGCCAGCAGACCAAGTTCTGAATGCCCACTGTCTCCATAGGAGCCCACGTTAATTTGGTGCCTCTTTGACCTCTGCACCCGACTGGCCCCATGTTGCTGGTGGTGGGTGTTTAGGGTTAACTTGAACCCCCAACAACTGACTACATCCGCCCCGGAGATAAGAACTGTAAGTGGTATACTTACCTGCAAAACTTTACTATCTTTTCTTCCCCCAGGCACTGTTGAAAAATTAAGTGTCCACTTTTAAAATAGCTTTTTGCGATTTTAAGAAAAACTGTATACTAATTCTATTCAAAGTCCTGATCATATATATGCAAAGTACCTTTTATTTTATGTACTTACCTGCAAACTGAATCTTGTGGTTCTAGAAATAAATTAACAAAACAATAAAATCCTATTGGTCTGGAGTTAAGTCATTGAGTGTGCGTTTCTTCTATTGCTGGTGCATGTACAACAAATGCTTAACACTACCCTCTGATAAGCGTAACTGCTCGACAACACTAACACAAATAGAGCATCAGTATTATCTATTTCAGCCTCTGTCAAGCCTCTGGACTCTGTGCACACTATATCTCATTTTGATATAGAATATACAGAGCCAGCTTCCTACATATAACAAATCTATATCACTAACTGTTAGTTTAGAACAAATGCTGGCCGAATCCTGTGATCGGCCTGCTTGTTTTTAAATCATACCACTTCAGTTTTCTAGGAAATTTAAAAAGATCTATTCTACAGTCAGTCTAATTTAAATCAGTGTTTGGACAAAAGTATACGCCTAGGGAAAGGGCCTCAGTCTGCGGCTTATTCAAAGGGGAAATCAGATAAGTTTACCATTGTTTGTTTGTGCTCCATCACTTCGGCGCTTTCTGACCCCTTGTTCTCCCTTTCACTGGGGTTTCGTAGTCTCTTGTTTTCCTTGCATCTTCTGTTTTTTTTATTTTTTGCTTCCTAAACCTTTTCCTCCTGGTGAGGTTTGATTTGGTCTGGACTCCAATCATCATAGTTGCAGGAGCTGGAATTCCTTTAACAAAGCTGTCTGAATAATCCAAACCAGCTGACGCATCGCTTTCATTCGCACTACTGTCCTGTGTCTCTTTGCTTGTTGACGGCACAATGCTTTGTTCACTCACACTTTCTCATCGTTGCCGGTTTCATGTGTTCTTGCCTTCCATGTAGGTGATCCAGTCTCTTTGTAAAAGTCAGCATTTACTCTTTCTTATAGTACGTGTAGTCCCTGTAGAATTTCATTTTTTTAAATCTTAATTTCTTCTTCTAATTTAGGGTCAGATTTACAAGAAACTGGTGCAGCGTAGTGTTGCACCAAAATTACCAGTGCCAGGCTGCACCAGTTTTTAAATCCAGGGATGCGCAGTATTTACAAGAATACGGTGCACCCCTGCTTTTCCCCCTTCACCGGCACTAAATTAAGCAGGCTGTGCCAATGCAGGCATCCTTGCACCATAGTGCAAGGGTGTCTGGTTTGAGGGGTGTGATTGTTTGTGCAGGAAGGTGTCACTTACTGTACACATACAATCATCCATTAAATTTAGCTTTCTCTATGTGTGCTGCAGAATGTAGCACACATAGAAAAAGCAAAGAAAACGAGAAGGAACAAAAGTATTCCTCCTCGTTATGCATGGTAACGCCATCCCTGGGGTGGTGTTATATTTTAGAAGTGACTCAGATTTACAAATTTTTGTAAATCTGGGGCAGCGTCAAAAGCAATCAGTGTTGCGGTGGAACGCCCAATGCAACACCCATTGCACACCCCTCTGACGCAGAAAAGTGCTTCAGAGGGGCCCACATCTACAAAGAGGTATAAAGCCACAAAAAATGGTGTTACACTTCCTTGTAAATACGGAGAAGTGGCTAGCACCACCAAAGCGTTGCAAAAAGTGACACTCCGGTGGCATTAGGGCCTTGCAAATCTGGCCCTTAGTGTTAATGTTTTCCATTCCTTCCACGAATGCTTGTTTTGCAATAAATTTTTGCAGTTCATTCATCATTTCCTCTATTAATGTTTTTTTTCAGTATTTCCAGGCATATTTTATCAAAATTCGTAGCATTACTGTAGAACATGTGTGAGAATTAGCCACCCATTCCTCTAACATGGCCGGGTCTGGGTCCTAGTACATAGGTACAGTGAAAAGTCTTAAGCCTTTTGGGATTCTCATGCTCTACATACTTCTGTATGGAGACACCTTCCCACCATTTATTTTCCTCCTTGACATACGCCTTCTCAAGCTTATCCCACAGCTGTTTTTTGTAAGTATATCTTTTGTCAGTACCATGTTTGCATTTATTATTTGCAGCTCAGTAAATGCAGCCTGGGAAAATATTGGCTCAGTTGCCTCCAGTCGCTTGGATTCTCTAGCTGCCACCATGTTTCAGATATTGAACACAAAGGGCCAGATTTACAAGGCCCTAGTGCCTCCTTGCGCCACATTAGCTTCATTTTTTTACGCTAATGTGGCTCAAGGAGGCAATTTTCACCACACTATATTAACAAAGTGGCGCAATGCATGCATTGCGCCACTTTGCGTCCCCTTGCTTCACCATATGCCTCCATCAGGCATAATGTATGCAAGGCGGGTGTTTCAGCATTGGGAGGACCGCAAAAATGGCACAGTGAAATCTACAAGATTTCACTGTGCGATTCTTGGTGTTATTTTTAACACCTGCTCAATGCCGACATTAAAGTGGGATACCCATTGTAATCAATGGGCTTCCTGGCACTTTGCTGCACTAGCATCAAATGTTTTGACACTAGTGCAGCAAAGCGCCACAATAGCTTCAAAGATTTTGATGCTGTTGTCCTAACGTGCTCCCTGGTGCACTGTATTGTAAATATGGTACACCCATGGTGTTATTAGTTGGCGGTAGGGGCATGCATGAAAAGTGGTTTAATATGGACTTTCTTGTAAATCTGGCCCTAAGTCTCACAGTTCCGGGAAACCACACGTTCCCAAATCGACCCACACACACCCTTATGTGTGCACCAAAAAGGGGTCTCTGCTTAGCCCAGCCCTTGTCTCCCGAGGTGGCTTCTCCTATCTGGTCCAGTACCCCCGACTCCCAGACAAGACAGGCACAAGTCCTTCACCTCATGCACCACTTACCTGAAGCCAGTCATGCTGTTTCTGATCCTTTCTCCTTTTCAGTGTGCCGCTTTCCTTCTCATTTTCAGCATCAAGTGATTCCAGTGAGGGAGGGCCGGAATGTAGTAATTAGCAGGGCACAGCGAGAGCGCAACTTATAGTTACCTTAGGGCACAAGTTATAGTTACTTCAGATAACTAACTATAATGGGTCAATTTGTATGGTTTGGGACGATTGAAATGTGAGCCTAACTATAATGTCCCTGTAACCTTTGTTTTTTTCGGTGAATTTCTATGGGTTTTTTTGTGTTTTTTTTTTTTTAACAAAGTAATTTTCATTAATATACGTTGTTGAAGTGTTGGTAGCCAATCAGATCTCAGCACGAGATTGGTAGGGTTTGCAAACCCTTTGCGTCCCTATTTATACAAATTTGGATTATCTTAATTTCTCAAAACTACTGAATGGATTTACACCAAATAACAAAAAGGCCTCTTTCTGGACCAAGAGCTACCTCTTTGCCAAATCTGGTTTAATTCCGCCCAGTGGTTCGGGTGCTATCTCAGTTCAAAATCCCTATGAAAAAATGAATGGGGGAAAAAGTGTTTTAGAACCCCCTTTTTCCTAGGCTCCCACTTGACGGATCACAGCAAAACTTTCCAGACAAATGCGGTAGTGAGCGTCATATGTTCTTTGAAACTTTTGTGAAGATTCATCAAACGATGCCAAAGTTATTAGCAAAAAAAAAAAAAAGAAAAAAAAAACTTTTCTAAAGAAACTAGGTCCTAACTATAACTTCCTAGTGGCGTCCGCTAGTAGGAAATATATGTGTGTGTGTGTGTATGTATATATATATATATATATATATATATATACATACACACACACACACACACACATATTATATATATACATACACACAAACACTTTTTATTTTATTTTTGGGGGAGTCCCACCAATTCACCTCACCTTTTTTCTTACTCTTTACTTCCCTTTACACCGAACCTTAAAATCACCATTACCTTCCTTTACCTCTACCCGCACCTAAACCACTTTTTATTTTAAAAACAAATTACCAACATTGCATCATTAAAAAAAAAAAAAAACACAAGTACTTACCTGTGTGGTAAAATATTGCATGGTAAGGCTACAAATGCTTACATGTGTCGTAGTTATCGTCACAGGACATTGTGGTAAAAACTGTTTTCTGTGTATGGCGCAATTCCTAGAAGGAAACCACCTCAATGAGGACATATGAGATGTTACCAGTCCAACCTGGTGGACAAGGACATTTCCAGGATCAGATATTAGTCAGCCCTGACAGCATAAAAAAAATAATTCAGATCAGGGTGTCATTCAGACTTGGGATTATGTGGTGTTCATGGAGATGGAAATTATGCGGAGGCAGACCCACCCTCTGCAGAATAACCCTTCTAACGCAGTGTAACCAGCAGCTCATCTACCACCAGCAGAAGATTGTTAAAGGCAGTGAGGCTCTGACCTCGTTAACCAAGTGGTTGCCCATTTCTAGGTAAGGCCAGGGAACTGCTGACTTTATGGCAGGTGTCCCATCCCAGTTAACCCATTTGTGACCCCCTAAATGTTTTTTACTGCTTCTTTTAACTTTAGGCAGAAAGTGACTGTGGTGCTGCCTATTTCCTTCATATTGAATGTGAAGTTCCTGGTTCAGGGATGTTTTATGCGTTTTCTAATCTGCATGCCAAGTTTGGGTGTTGCATATTTATCCACAAGGCAAGTCAGGAAATGGCAAGGTGAATGTATTAGTGATATGTTTCTCTCTTTACTTGAAGGTCATTGCAGGGCTGTCTTGTTGTTGGCACACCCACTTGGGTACTTTGCAACAGTGGCTTCACTTGCACAGCTTTGTCCATAGTAGGTGTGGGTGTTAACGCCCTCTCCAGGAATCTAAATTAGTCAAGGCTCATCATTGTAGAGGTAACCCAGTTGGTTTCATTAAACCGATTTCCAGAAGCCTGTTTTACAATTTTCAATAAATGCCCAATTTCTTACTTCCCAATACAAATATTCAGAGCATTGAAAAGGAGGAGATGTTCTCTAGGACACAGGGCCTTATTTACGTGGCCCTAGCGCCACTGGAGTGTCACTTTTAGTGATGCTGTGCCATTTTCCATATTTACAAGGCAGTGTAAAGCCACTTTGCATGCTTACCGCTGCCTTGTAAATATGCCCCCCCCAATGCAGTTTTCTGTAGAGGAGAGGAGTGCAATGGGTGTTGCTGTGGGTTTTTCTATGCAACACCCATTGCTTTTGACACTGCCCCAGATTTATGGGAAATCGTAAATCTGAGGCAGCGCCAACAACTAACGTCACCCTGGGGTGGCATTAGAGTGGCACAATGAGGAGAAATGCTTTTATTCTCCTCATTTTTGCTTTAGTACCACTAATGATTGTTTATGCACAGGAAGGTGTCCCTTCCGTCACATAACAATCATTTCCTGCAACGCAGGGACCCTTGCACTATGATGAAAGGGTGCCTGTGTTGGCGCAAGGCAGCTAATTTTAGTGCCAGTGTTAGGGGAAACACAGGGGTGCGTCGTATTTTCGTAAATACAGTGGATCCCTGTATTTCTGAAGTAAAGCGGTGCTGCCAATTTTGGCGCTGCGCCACTTTCTTGTAAATCAGGCCCATGCTTCCAGTCACACAACTCTCTATACTCGATGTGCAAGCTCCAGAAGTGAGTGGTGAATTATCTTGGTAACAATGGGAGTGGAAAGCAAGTCATGTGCAGTGTTCTAACAACTGGTATAATATTTAGCAAAGCAGGAGCGAGCACACAAAGTAATGACGTGGTATTTCTGTATCAGATAATTATTTTTTAAAATGCCAACAAAAAAATGAAGACCAGGGGACCTGACATCCAGAAATCACCACTCTGTAAAAAACAAAATAAAAAAAAAACAAAAAAAAAACAAAAAAAAACCAGGTGGTTAGAAGGCCTAAAGAAAGCTCATATGGTCGATATGTAAGCTAAAACATGCAAAAGTCGCAATTCTATACATAGTGCCAAGCGGTGTACCATTCAAAATGTACCATGTTGCAGGTAGCTGTGAGCAATGTTCCCTGTAAGGCGCGCGCACCTTTCCTTCCCCCATCGCGCAGGCCCCTTTGGCAAGCGCGCACGTTGTGCTGTATCAAATGTTCCACCATTCCTATACTTTGTGGTAGTTTATATGCGTTATCACTTTCTAAGCCTAAATAAGCCTTTTAGAGCGATATACGTGCTCCCCTAAGGCAGATAATGCTCATATTTGAATCTGGATTGAAGTCAATGAAAACAGCGTTTAAATGCCGCGGGGAGTGTTTTAAACATCATTTGGCGTACTTTAGCATACAAGCGAGCAAATGATATTTGTCTTGGAAGTTAATGAGCTAGGAAATGCTTCAGAACAGTAGAAAATGTGCTGTTATCAAATGTTCCACCATTCCTATACTTTGTGGTAGTTTATATGCTTTATCACTTTCTAAGCTTAAATAAGCCTTTTTGAGCGATATACGTGCTCCCCTAAGGCAGATAATGCTTATATTTGAATCTGGATTAAAGTCAATGAAAACAGCTTTTAAATACCGCGGGAGTGTTTTAAACATCATTTGGCGTGCTTTAGCATACAAGCGAGCAAGTGATATTTGTCTTGGAAATTAATGGTTAATGAGCTAGGAAATGCTTCAGAACAGTAGAAAATGTGCTGTTATCAAATGTTCCACCATTCCTATACTTTGTGGTAGTTTATATGAGTTATCACTTTCTAAGCCTAAATAAGCCTTTTAGAGCAATATACGTGCTCCCCTAACAGGTCATGTCCTTGGAGTGTGCAACCAGGTCACAAAACTGCCTTGATGCCCTATTGCATGGAGCAATGATATCCCTTTTTTTGCTTTAGTGGTATGGAGAGGCTAATGCCAAAGATCTTGGCTAGTTATGCGCTGCACGCGCATGAATGGTCAATTTCTTGGCGCACGTATCCTTGGCTGCAGCGCACAGAGACCACACACTGCCGCACACAGTGGAAAAAAATTAGAGGGAACATTGGCTGTGAGTGTCATCCATGAAAGAAGAATGGCCAAAAAGCTCATGAGGGCCATCCGAAATGTTTCTTGGAGGAAGGGGAGACTAGCTGAGAGGTTTCTTGAATTCTAGGAGCCAGACACTGAACAGAAAGCACTACACTTAGGAACACTAGTACTAACCATCTTTTGCATTTGGGAAGTGTGTCATTTGGCAGAGCCTTGAAGAATTTTCGAAACAACCAGACCTGCTAATTTCAAAGGCAAGAAGTGCCAAAATACACGGGGATGAAACATATGCAGATCTGTTCATGATTTTCTAGCTCCCTCTCAGTGATCAGTAAAATCTGCTCGATGGATTAGGCTAAGATGCATCCTTATCACATGTTCTTTTCACAGCCTTCTCAAGACTGATAAAAGTCATTACCACAAGCTCTAGCTAAGATCCATGCTGGAGAGACACTGGTGCTTCTTTACATAGGACTTTACAGGAGTGGCAGCTCAATTTAGCCAGCTTTACAGGGCCCTTGCGCCACTGCACTGGAGCGTCACTTTTTGTGGTGCTCTGGTGGCACTGTACAGTGCGCCACATTTACAAGGTGGCCCTAAGCCATCTTTTGTGGCTTCACCACTTTATAAATACGGGCCCCTCAAACGCAGTATTCTGCATCAGAGGACGTGTAATGGGTGTTGGGTGGGCATTCCACCGCAACACCCATTGCTTTTGACGTTGCCCCAATAAGTCTCAAATCTGTGGCAGCGCTAAAAACTAATGCCACCCCAGGGGTGGCGTTAGCATGGGACAACAAGGAGGAATACTTTTATTCCTCCTCGTTTTTGCTTTTTTCATGTGTGCTGCGCAGCACACATAGAAAGAGCAAAAGGCCATGAATGATTGTTTACGTGCAGGAAGGTGTCCCTTTTATTGGGATTTAATCTTTTAAAGTCTATATCTTTGCTTATGTATGTTGGATTTTTGTTGTTTTGGTCTTGTTTTACTTAGATAAATATTGGCTATTTTTCTAAATTGGTGTGGTGAGCATTTGCAGCGTTTTCACTGTTACTGTGTTTTGGTACAAATGCTTAACACATTGCCTCTGATATAAGCCCGACTACTCGGGCCAAGCTACCAAGGGATAAGTAGGGGCCATCTTAGGAGTGTAACTACCTTACCCTGACTAGAGTGAGGAGCTCTATTTGGACAGGGAGTAAACTGACTGCCCACTAAAGCCCCCGTTTCTAACAGTTATTTTTTGATTATTTGTCCAGCTGTTTGCGCTTTTATGGTTCTGAAACAGAAACCGAATAAAGCTTTTTCATTGGCTGACTATCCTACAGATATAAGCCCCACTGACTGTTAAAAAATGGCTGTGCTTATTATTTTCAAAGTTGTGAAGCAATTTTTGCTTCACAACTTTTACTGGATTTTAGGTATTTTCTCTAAATATTATTTTTTGGACAACACTTTGTGTATCCAGAAACTGTGTATCAATTGACCTTTTTGACTTTCTTCCATACACAAAGCACCTCAGTAATATTTAAGACTTGGACTTGAAATCGCATGTTTTTAAGGCACGGACGAAGTCATAGTGGGCTCTGGCCCAGGGCCACCACTTTTCAAGAGTCATAAAATAACCAGTTTGTTTACTTACTTTCTTCTTTTGAGGTATCTCAGGCTGTCCGTCAAGTCCTGCCCCTGCCTGATTTTTTTAGATTCAGCAAGCATTCTAACCTTTAAAAGTGCATAGGGCTGGCTCACCCGAATAGGCCTTTGCCTTTATTCAGTATGTGCCACTTAGTGCACAGTACAACTTGGCATGGTGTGGTCCTTCTATGATTACATCATCCTTGTGGAGATGCTACCAGGCACAGCCTGCTCTCCCTGAGTCAGAATACTTGTCGCTTTCAGCAACTACAGTGCGGTAAGCACAAGTACCCATCAGCACTGCATGCCTCAATTGTGCTGACATAGCACCTGCAAAGTTAAAACATAGGCTGTGGGTAGAAGGCTTGGTTGGACCACTAGTCTTTCTTCTTTCCTGGCATGTACGCCATGTGTCAACGTGCAGTGCAGTGCGGCGTAATACGCTCCCGTCATGACTGCACCATCCATGTGGAGCTGCTGCTGGGCCAGTGATATCATAGCCTAGTGCCACCTGACTTAAGAGTACCTGTTCCTCACACAGGGTGTGGAGTGCATCAAATAAAAAAGCTCCCTCTGCATGCACAGGACCAAAAGGTGCGACACCAGCCCAATGAACCATATGCAGCAGGCTTGTTCAGGCTGCTGGCCTTACTGTTTCTCTAGTACTTGCAAGCCAGAGACAGTTTGCTCCAAAGTGGAGCCAAGATGTAGCCTGGCCAAGGCAGTGGCATAACAAATGCCTGCACAGCCACTGCAGTGCTGAGGGGGGCGAGCTCCAGAGCCCCCCTCAGCAAAGTACCATGACCTGAGAGCTCACAAGTGAGTTCAGGGGGGGTTGGGGGCTCCAGATTCTTTGCAGGGGGCCTACTCAAGTTTTGTTACGCCACATGGCCAAAGAAGAGCACGCTCCGAATGATCCAGCCAAAGTCGCTGAGGGAATGAATGAGCTGGAAATAGATACAAAATCTGAGTTGTTCTAAGCAAGGGGCCTCAAATGTAGTTTGACCCGAGGTCCCCAAAAACCTTAGGCTGTCCCTTATTGGCCTGTGCTACCAAAGATGAACTGTGGTACGCCTATGGAGCCCCTGAAAGACCTTAACCGTAAGCCAGCTTACATGCATTCAGCTGCTAGTCTTTTTGTAAACCCCAGGCAGCGGGTTTCTTACAAGGCAATGCATCTTCTGTTAAGATACTGTACTGTTAAAAAACCTAGTTCTTTATTTTCACCTCTTCCGAGTCCTTGGTTTTCTATACCTTACTCTGATCAACCTGAGGGAAGAGGTGTCCTGGATCAATGTTTGTCAATTCAACAGGAAACAGTAAAACATGCTGGAATTGCCCAACAGACAGGATTAAGCTCGGTAATATTTTCTGCTCTCTGTCACGTTGTGTTAGAAGCAGGAAAAGAAAAAGTCTATGGTCTTTAAATGGAAGACTTGCTCAATTATAAAACATTATGGGGGCTGATTATAGAGGGTGGACTCACAAACTATTATTTTTCTGGATTTAAATGTTCACCTGGCAACAACAATCTGTGCTCTCAAACTTCCCAACCTTTTAAATTTAGGGGATGCTCAGCTAGCATGAAGTAGAGCTTTCTCAGAGCCGATAAGCTAAGAATGGATCTATCATAGTTGTCTTTTTTTATGTATTTATTTATTTGACCATGACAAATGTTTAGGCTGCTACGCAGGTTTATTTAAAACAGAAGTATTAACATAAATATTATTTCCGGTGATTAGATCAGCAGGTATTGCAAACTTACAAAAAAAAAAAAGAATCTTATCATTTTTTATTTTTCTTCTGCTGCGATAAAATAATTTAAATGATATTGCATTCACCGACTTCCACAAATTTCACACAATTCATGAATGAAGATTCTGTGTTAATGATCATTAAAAATGGCTGCACTGCTAAACCTACCCAGGAAGATGATGTCACAAAAAGGCGCACGTAAAACAGACTGTACCCAAAGAAGCAGTGCTGAAAGGTTTAATAAATAGAGCACAAATAAAATAATTTTAAAAGAGTTTAAAATGTGCTTACAATAGTTCTAGGTGGGGACTAAGGAAAGGTAACAAGCTCCTTAATTGTGTTTGGGGAATTGCACAATGAATTGCTCACTCACCCGGTATCCTCTAAAATTATACTTGTTCGTCAATTGGTGGCCATCAGCATTAGAGCTTGCAGGAACATTTAAGCCTTCGTACCCTGGCGCACCAGAACCCCAACCAAGTCATTTCATCCATTTCGGTCACTGACTGGCTGGAGAGGTTGCGTGAATGGCACGTGGTTCATTGTTTCAGCCAATGAGATTGGCATAGTGACAATTTCACAAACTTTAAAGGGACAATTACACCCCGTGACACGGACGAGATGTTTAAAGTGGAATATACTGCATTTTACTTTGCGACCTGGAGGTGAATTTCCAAAGGATTGCAATTGTTCTGGTATTCAGGTAAACTGCTCTGCCTGCTCTTTGATGCCCAGAATTTAAGACAAAATATATGAATGGAATTCAGCCACTCAAAGGTGGTTTCCACTGTAATGTGCCAAATCTTCCCTTGGTGTCACTGGACAAAAAAAACAGCAAGATTTGCATTTAAGGTGCCTTAGGAGTCCTATTAACTTCGATCCCATGTTAATGTGGTGTCAACCTGGCTGCAAGGATACATCAACGTGGTTATTTAAGATGCACTCACGTGGATAGCAAACAACGCCTACCATGCACTTCTCTATTACCGAGGCTATCAGGTGGTGTTCTCTCTACTACCAAGGCTATCAGGATACATTTATACCTGAAAAGGGCAAAACTCTGTATACTGCAATATCTTAGAATTCTAGGATGGAAACTACGATAAAACTTTTAACAGGACACCAAATTGACAGGTCACAGGGCTACTGAGCTTTCCATTAAAAGCAGGAACATAAAAACAAAACAAACATATTTTAGTAGCGTTACAGCCTCGCAAAAAGTATCTTCATGTATACAGAAGTACCACGTTTGTTGGATGCTTGTAAATATATTTCAGACCTCCATGTCCATATAGAACTGCCCATCTCTGTGCATTAACATGAGCCGAGCTCTTTGTGACAGGAGCTGTGTAAGATACAAGTTTGTACACCAAAGAGGAGTAGTAAGCCTGCACCCAAGAACATCCTCTTCAACAACCTCACTGAAAAGAGATGATGCAATATGAAGAAGATGGGAGAAAAGTCCCCAAATCCCTCACAGAGGGCAGAAATGCTTCTAGTTATGCACCCGCAGGTGTAAACCTGGAAAGAATCTTTTTTTTTTTTCTTTTAAATCACCCATGCTTCAACATTTTGCCTTCCCACTGTACATAGCTTAAAACTCTCTGGACCCAGTCTCACTTTTGAACTCCAGTGTAAAACTACGTTTCGTTAATCACATTTGCGGATGGCGAATTCAGTTCCAAGTCAGTAGTTAAAATATCCAGTCATAAGCAGCAGAAACATCTCATAAGCAACACAACATGAAGTCTATGACATGGACCCTCAGCAGGACTGGAGAGCGGACCGCAGATATCCCCTGCAGACTGTAAACTGTTTCATGAGTTGAAACCACGATCCAAGATTTGGCTTATCACATACATCAGGCGAAGAAAAAAGGAAACACTTTCACAACTTTCTGTGGCTTTCCGAAAGGTGCAGGTATAAGCAACTGTTTTTTCATAGCAAGAATTTCCAGTGTTTCTCTGGCAGCATTCAAAGTTCATCAGGTTCCCATTCGCATACACTGAAGTCTTCTGCAGAACAGCATCTGCTGGTCAACAGGTAGAGTTGCGCTTTCGGTACTGTTGGATCAAGGGCACCAAGCACTCTGGGAGCCCCGTCTGCAGTAGGAACGGGTGGTCCAGAAGCTCCTGTGCAGTGGCTCGCTCGGCTGCATCCTTTGTCAACATTCGTTCCAAGAAGTCTCTGAGAACAGGGGAGATCTATGGAGAGAGATGGCATCGTTAGGTTGAGACAGCCTCTTAGAAACCAGCATTAACCTATCATATGTCTGTATTTTAAGATCCTTATCCTGACATTTTCTTAGTGTACTAGTATATCCAGAACTATCTGAATAATATTTCATGACACAGCCTCACGTTCCATAAACACACAAAGTATTATTCACAAAAACAACAAAAGTCTTGCATTTCGAAAATATAGTATGCTTCTCAATCCATTCCACAAACCATGTTACATTAGGTGGAACAAGATTCCCGGTTAACTTCTATGCATCTGATGAGGTCGGAGATCAAAAGACTATGTAAAGATATTGGGCAATAGTATTTTATTTACTTTTGCTGCATAAAGTTTGCTGAAAATTGTAGATTTTAGGTCTACGAACATAACCTTTTGACTTTAGATTGTTGTTTCCAATATATGTGCATCAGAACTCTTCTTAAGTGAACCTGGTTCACTGGGTGCCCAGTGGCACTGACATACTTGGCTACACATACCGCAAAACACAACGGGGCTTCAATCAAGAGTTGCTTCCTCTGGAATCCATAACAAAAAATCTGAAAAAGCCCAATGTTCAAAAAGCTCAAGTATAAGCTAAAGTCTAAAACTTACTGGAATAAACAGCAAATTGTAGTTTTTTCAACATATTCAACAACTACTTATATTAATCTGTGCTTCTTTGTACAATTTCGGTCAAAATACACATTCACTTATTTCAGCGGTGTCTTGATTGATCCATGTTAATAAACTGCTCTAAAGAGGTTTCTTTGTCGCAATAGTCTTCAATGCTGTTTTCTCCAAGTTCGGAACTAATCTAAAAGAGGTGTTTTTGGTTTGACGTCCCAACAAATACGGTCTCCAACAAGCTCCCCTAATTCCGGAAGGACTACCTCCCACAGGCCCCCTTGCTCGATCATACAGATCTTCAGTATTACATCTTTCTCCCAATTGGTTGTGCAAGGATTTCAATTGACTTGTTAACTGGTTCAGGTCTAGGTGCCCCGAAAAGGCTGTATCCATAAAGACACACGCCTACAGCCTTAATCAAAGACTAGCTTTCCATGTTGTTTTAAATGCTTCTTAGACAGTCCACTCTGAAAGATGTCTTCTCTGACACTGTTAGGTTTACTACCATCAGTGTTTAGGATATTGAAAAATGTCCCTGACTGGCATTCTTTATCTTAATGTCCATCAGGAGTGAGCATGGGTACATATTGGGCGCTTCCAAAACTATGGTCTCCAGTTTGTTGCGTATCTGCAAGCTGTGACTAACTCAACAGCACCATGGACTCTCAACAAACGTTCTTATTAATAACCCACAGTATGTCCATATTCAGATATACAGCATACCAGCAAAACCCAGCTGTTTTATGCATATCTGTCAATGGCAACAAAAAATGCAGTCTGCAGGAACCTATCTGAAATGAAATATAATACTTCACTTTTACTCGCTTCCAGCTCTGATTAGGTGTCCACAGAACACAGGAAACGACACTATGATTTGGAAGGCAACCATAAAACCACACCTCCTCCCCATCAAACTTAACTTCAGGCACATCTAACCGGGTTTAGGTGTTCTAGAAAGGGGATGGACCAACTATTCCTGACCAAGCTCCTGCATACATTAGGGAAGCTGGTCTAATTCCTATGGCATACAATTGGCAGTGACTGAGTACAAGCTTGGGATCCTTACCTTCTTGGTGATGTCTTTAATGACCAAATCACCAGTGACTCAGATAATGCACTGAAAAGGCTTGGGAGAAGTGGAGTACAATCTTGCCTTTAATAACAGTGCAGCCACGACAGGGTTCAGAGTCCCTGTACAATGATGTTTATTTTGAAAACTATGTAGCAGGTACAAGCAAGTTTGGTTATACAGAACCTTAGTGTGATTGTCTACTTCTACTGTTTCTACAGCGTTGTTTGATTGCTGAAACTCGTGTTTAAAACCATTTCCTTTTACCCCTGTGCCCACTGGAGGGAGAAAGAGTCAGGAGTTTTGAAACTTTAAATCATTCTCAAATGTGAACCTGAAAAGAAGCCGTCAGCCTCTCACACATAAATCAATAGATTGAAGCTCTTGCATTCTATACAAAGAGTATTTCAACTTCAACTTTAATCTTGAAAGGTAATCATTTCAAAGGGTCAGATATTGACGATGTCATTGCTTCCTTAAGGGCCTGATTTAGAGTTAGGTAGATGAAGTTACCCTGTTACAAACGTGATGGATATCCCATCCGCCGTATTACGATTCCATATTATGCTACGGAAATTGTAATACGGAGGACGAGATATCAGTCATGTTTGTGATGGCATAATCCGTCCTCAAAACTCTAAATCAGACCCTAAACCTGCTGGCCCTCACAGGATTGGTAATATGATGTATAAAAGAGATCTTGCCAGTACGACAATGTTCTTGCACCCCTATTTAAAGTGGATGTCAACAGCCAATTCCCCTGAAAGCTGCAAAGGATTACTGATTACTCCAATACTTAAGAAAGAAGGTGACCTCTAGAATCTCTCATCTTAAGATGTAAACTTTAAAAGTTTCGCACCTAGTTTGTTTCAAACTATAGAAGACTAGTCGGTCAGCTTGCGATTAATACTAAAGGGAAAAGCAGAGTTTTATCCAGGGCAATCCACCAGTCATCATGTGTTCTCATTAAATCATATTACACATAGAATTGCTGAGGAAAGTACAATATATGTCTGTTTCATTTACTTTAATTCAGTGTTTGATATTTTAGATCATCGTTTCTTCTAGGCAAAATCTTGCACGGCTAGGAATCTGTATGGACTATTGTCATTATTTGGTTGCATTGCACACCAATACATGATGTCAAGTTACCCAATAGCTTGGCAAGCAAGAGCTCGCTGGACACCTATAAAAAAATGGTTTAAAACAGGGGTACATTTTGGCCATGCTGCTATTTTCTTTTTTTCTAAGTGATTTCCAGATTCAATGAAGGTATCATGACAGTCACAAGCTAACCCCCTTGAATCAATGGAAACCCAATGAATGCACTGCTTTCTGTCAATGATGTAACAATTCTAGATAGTGCCGTTGGTCTATCCAGACAGATACCAGCCTTTGAAACCTATAGAAACACTAATAGGCTTATCAATTATAAGAAAACCCAGATTTTACAGATAGGGGTGAATGTCTGTCCTTTATATGGGTTTTGGGCTCCCATAAATATTTAGAAGTTATATTTAACAATAAATTTAACATCAACAAACTCATACAGAATACCTAAATATAGGAAAAGCATCGCACTCCATAAGGATGCACTGTATTTAAAAAGTTGGACATGCACTTTTAAGTTTTACGTGTTCTGGTAGTGAAAAAGTATTTTTTTTTTTTTTTTACCACTGCCAGGCCTAACTCTCCCATAGGATAACAATGGGTCATCTTATTATCTTTAGTAAGTGTTAACTTTCAAATGGAAACCGGAAGGAATATTGAATTTGGTGCCTAATGAATTGTAATTTAAAACTCTCTGTAATGGGAAAGTAGGGTTTTAAGTCACAATTCAGAAAATGTCACTTTTATAAATTTGTCATTTTTCTGTTCTAAACACTTGGTGCCTGCAGCCTGTTTCCTGGATCACATGATTAGGTGCAGCTTGGTAGTTGGTCCTTGTGTATTGCTCCCAGATAGTGAGACAAAGGGGGAATAGGTGTTGGCAGGATGGGCCATTTCTGACTTGATGAGGGGGAGGAACTGTCACCCACCAACCATGCACATCACAAAGGTTCTGCCTGAGCAACTCACAAAAGGTTTAACACTAGTGTTTTGTGACCCCAGATAACCTGGGCAGAGAGGCAGGAAATTCCAAACACTTCTGTGGGTGAAAACCTCCAGAACCTTCTCATACTTTAAAGGTGGCACCAGGTATAAAAATTGGACCTTCAAACCCAACTCTTCAGTACACCTCTAGATCTGTGGAAGACGAAGAACTGCTATGCTGCTCTGCAAGAAGGACGGCTACCCTGTTGCCCTCCTGCTTGAAGAAGAAATAAACCTGCATCTTGAACCCAGGACCACCAGAGTGACTCCAAGGGCTGGCTGGTTGGCCTCCTGATCAGAGTCTTAGGGACAGAAAAGGTTCCAACTACCTTGAAGCCAGCACCTGGACTCTGTCTGCTATGAGTCCTGCTCCCCTACCCCCAAGTGGTGCTACCCCAGTCTTGGATCCTTGGAAGAGGGCCCGAAGGTGCTCTTTCAGCCCAGATGTGGTCCTGTGGGCAGAACCGATGCAGCATGAAACATCTCATCTTCGGAAGCACAGCAGCGTGATGCATCCTTGACATTGGACCTCACATTGCAGCCCGCATTCTCCTCTGCACAACGCATCGGCAATGCAGGCTCTCGCATTGCAAGCTCTCATTGCCAGCATCCTTGGCGACGATGCAGGACTTTGCACCACAGCTTGTTCGGAACGACTGGCGTGCGATGCATATTCGACGAAGAACTTTGCATTTGAAATTCCTCATCGACTGCATCCTCGACGAGTCTGCAGGACTCTGCATCGCAGCACTGCAGCTTCTTCGACACCACTGTTGTGCGACGTATCCTTAACGCAATGATCTCTCAATGGTCCCCAACCAGAATGTAAGGCACTTTGTTCAGATGGCCTAACTTAGTCCCTGTATCCGACCCGCTCCCCATTATGGTTGACCTGAACGTGTGACTTTGTCCCCGTCTGGCGTGACCAGATAACCACTGTTGGCGCGTTGAGGCACTATTTTTACATAAAACTTTGAAATTGCACATCTCCTGTCCTGCTGATTGGATTCTTGTCAAATAATTTTACTCGATTTTTCTAGATTAGCATGGGATTGTCTGTGTGCTGTGTTTTCACTTTATTACTGTTTGAAGAGCTGCATAAATACTTTACACATTGCCTCTAAGTTAAGCCAGACTGCTTTTGGGGAATGTTACCAAAGACTGAGCACAGCTTAATTTGGAGATTGCTTGTGTCTCCCCTGACAGGGATCATGGTTGCTGCTTGAGTAGGGTTTCACCCCTCTTAACCAGTGACCTAATTTCCTACACAATTTCATTGTGATAAACACTTGCAGCTGATACTGTCTGTGTTACACAGGTCACCAGTATGAATCCTGGTAAGGTACACAACTTTATCTCCTACTGAGGTTAGTAAACTAAGAACCATTATACTGTACATCAATAAGATCTGTGCTTACAAACGGCAGAAGTACTATACAAAAATTAGTTTTTTTTTTATATTACTTCTCACTGCAAAATTGCTGTCCAGTGTTATGAACACCACGTATCTTTTTAGGTTATTTAATTTTGATAAAAGTTTCAAAACTACATATCAGAACTCAATAACCTGCGATACATATACAAGATGCAATATTGTGACATGATCCTTTTTCTACCCAAATAAAAGGCGTAAATTAGAAAAGAAATGTAGCAAAAGAAAAGTGTAACAAAAAATGGAAAAAGTAAGGATCATTAACTGAGGAGTATGGTATCTGAAACAGCAGGTGAATCACTCGCTTAGAAATTAACATTGATTCTACTCTAGATCTATTTCTTCGGCTTCATAATTGTAACAATAAGAAAAATATGGCAAAACAAATATTAAAACATAAGAATATTAGTGTTTGTGAGGCCGCATGAGTTGCCATTCAGTGTGCCTTGCCCCATACAAGGTGCATGGGAACAAGAGGTAGGAAAGAGTTGCAACCACTACCACTTTCAGATATCTGCTGCATTGGGATGTCTCTACTAAGTGTCATTTCAATGTCATCCCAGCTCGGAGATCCCTTGTTCTTGATTTAGGGTTATTTTTAGTAACACTGGGTGGCCACTCCCTCATAGCGGGACCACCTTCCATGGTTTAGAAGACAAACATTCTGGAGAAAGATATCCCCCGTGTCTTTTGACTGCCTTAGAGTAAACTTGAGGTGCCTATGTTAACGAGCGATGACCATGTGTCTTAAAACATCTCTGATTTGTCCTGAAGCTTGGATATGATCTGCTCACATCAGGCCAGCTTGATTCTCTCTATATTCCGTACTTCTTCAGTTGATAATTGTGGCGAACGCCAACGCCTCAAGATGCACGTTTTAGGATAATTCAGTCACAGGCCCTTTCCTTTGGTGGGAGAACAGTTCAGGCATGTCTATTGTGTCAGGCAGTATGGCTAGTCTGTCTCAGTCCGCTATGTTTAAGTTTGAATTTTCCCTTAGCATGCTCCAAACTAAAGTCCACTATCTCTTAACGCTTTGACATTGCCAAAGTGCCCGCAGCAGATCCTGGACCACTTTTAGTGAGGTGTTTTTCTATCTTCACCCACAACAGGATAGTTTTAGTCCCTGCTAACAACAAAAAAGTGCTTGCTCTCCGCACAGCTGTAATCATTTTGTTTACTTATCTAGCTGCTGGAGCTTTAACTTTCAGGGGCACATGCAACATTTTAATGGTGTAAAAGAGTCTTAGATAACTAGATCATTTATGTTGTTTGCCTTATTCTGGCAGAAGCACAGATGGGAGGAAGACAGCCATGAAGACTGTACTACAGTCCTAGCACCCTCTAATTCTATGATTAACTTTAGACTTCAGAGAGCAGGTTTGTGAGATATGGTATGCCTAGGGTTACACTAATCTATTTGGATTTTTAGGTCTGGCTTGACGTGCCACTGTCAACTCAACTTATTTGAACAACAAAAAATAACTTTCAGTGTACTACTGAGAGTGGCTTATGCTTCATCCATACGTTTGTTCCTCCAAGTACAGGATCTGATTGGGTCCAATATGTGTGCTTCCACTAAAAAGACTGCTTGTATTACCCTTTTGGCTTGTGGTAAAGCTTATACTTGACACAGGACTTATTGTGAAAAGCATATGTTAATGTCTATAGGCATTTAAGTGTTGATTGTTACTACTCTGTTTTAAAGCCTACCAACAGGTATTTTGTTACCGGGAGTCTCACAGATTACCATAGTAAGCAGTGGTTTTGGTGTGACAAACCATGGATATAGAAGGTTTGATCTGTCAGAATCCTTGATAGGCTGTCTTAGCTGAGGCAGTATTTTGCTTAGCCAACTATACTTTTGTATTCCGTTCTAGTTTTATGACTGTGTGTCTGATAGTTGCTAGGTGGAAACAATTATGCTCAAAACTGTAGACCTGATTTCGAAATGGTGACAAGCTACAGGTCTGATTGATGCACTGAGTATTGTTATGTCCAGTGCCATAGTTCTAGTCTGCTTATTATGAACAGTTATGACAAAGACAGCTGTTCTTGCTTACTGTGAAAGGAGTGTGTTAAAGTCAGTAAACCTTTAAAGGTTGGTTGTTATCACACCATGTGACAGGCTATAGACACGTATTTTGTTACATATAACCTCACAGATTACCATAGTAGAGAAGGGTTTTGGTGCTGACCTCCGACTGTAATAAATCCTAGGGGGTTTTCACTGCGATGATTCTTGTTAGACCCCATTGGCGGGGTGGTATATTGTTTTTCAAGCTGTATTTTCCGACAGTTGCAGGTTTATGTGCACTTAAATAGCCCAGTGTTCGGTAATGTTTAAAACCATTAGTAAAGTTTAAGTGCTTCATCGGTTCACTGGTAAAAGTCATGCCAGATTTCGTAGGTTTGATATGTTTATTGTGAAAGGTTATAACAAAGTCAGTGCGCCTGACTTACTTATTGTGAAAAGCATGTGATAAAGGGAACCAGCCTTTATGAATGGATTGCTACGGAAGTGTGATAAAGCCTGCCGGCAGGTATTTTGTTACATGGAATTTCAGAGATTACAGCACTAGAGACGGGTTTTGGTGAGTCACCCAAACAAACCATGGGGATTAGAGAAATGCACTACAATAATTCTTTGAAGGCTCTGTTTGGAGTGAGAGTATTTTGTTTTGCCAAATGTAATTTTGCATACTTTTATAACTGTATGACAGATGGTTGCCTTGTAGAACGCTTATACTCAGAACCATAGGCTCGAGTTGGTTATAGTGACATGCCAATGACAAAGGCTATAGGCCTGATTTTTTATTATGAAAATTTACAGTAAAGGCAATAGGTCTGGCATATTAATTGTGAAAAGCATATGGCAAGGTCAATGGGCAATTAAGGATGGCTTGTTATTAATCTGAATATTAGCCTACAGGTTTTTGTTACATGGAATCTCACAGATTAACCTAGTAGGTAAAAGTGTTGGTGTTGGTTACCCCATCTGACAAACCATAGTCATAGAAAATTTGCACTGTGAGAATCCTTGTTTAGCCCCGTTAGGAAAGATAGAAGTTTGAAAGAAGTTTGCTTTGGCAACTGTAATATTTTATACATTTACAATTTTATGATTGTATACCTGATGGTTGCCTTGTGGGAAAGGTTATGCTCAGTACAGGAGACCTGAGTTGGTTATGGTGACAAGCTAATGATAAAATATATAAGCTTAATTGGTGTGCAGATAAATGGAATGCCAAATGTCACAGGTCTGCCCTGTGCATTATGAACATTTCTTTAAAAAAGGCAGTAAGTCTGGATTATTTATTGTGAAAGGTATATAATAAATCCAATGGACCTCTAACAGTAAACTGTTGTCACATTATGTTGCAGTCAATAGAAAAATAGTTGGTTACATGTGACCTCACGAATTACCATAGTAGGCAAGGGTTTAGGTGTTGATCAGCCATTCCGACAAACCCATAGAGAAGAATGTCACTGCTGATACTGGTTAGGCCCTATTGAGAGGAATTGTATATTCAGGGGTTTGGAATTGTATAAAATATCTACTGGTCCATGGGGCAGGTTGCTTTATAAATCTACTTGTCCTTTTAAAAAATAAAATAAAAAATCCACTTGTCCCTTTGGTGCCATGCAGTGTGCCAACAAATGATGACAGCAATCTCATTATATAAGAGCTGTGATAATAGTTTCTCTGATTATGCCAGGGCTCATACTATAGTAGGGTTTGAATACTAGCAATTCACTTATTTTGGCATCGTTCAGCAGTTCTAAATCCATAGACTGGCGATAGGGGTAAGGAATAGTTCTAGGGACGGAATGCAGTTTTGAGTCTGTGCAAACCTACTAACTTGCATGGTCTAGGGTTTTTCACCAGCTCGTATGTAATCTTTTCCGATAGAGAAAAAGGGTGGAAATTTACTCGTGAGAAGGACAGAAGTAAAACTTCTTCCGGGGTGGGAAAAAGTGGTTGGACAGATTTTTGCGTGACCAAATCTACACATGCAAATCTACTTGTGCTAAAATGCAGAAAAAACGCCTTTCTCTCTTCTTGACCCGCTCTGATTGAACCTATTGCCATGGCCCCCAAGGCGCTAATACTGGGCGACTTTAATATTCATCTTAAGGACACAAAGGACTTAGCAACAGGGGAGTTTCTAGATCTGATGGCGAGCCTTAACTGGGATGTTACAGGCATATCTCCTACACATTATGCAGGGCACGTGCTAGATGCTATTCTCATTTGTCATAATAATTTTAGTAGCCTAGATAACATTCACCTGGATTGGACTGATCACCATTTGCTCATTTGCTGACCATCAAGGCTGCATGCACATCAATATCTCTCCAACCCCTAAATTCTCTAGACAATGGCACAAGATTGAGGAGCAGAGCCTGGCAAGTGCCCTCAAGGCTGGCTGTGATCAAGCAAGAGAAAGCAATACCTCAGAGTGGGAGGGAGGGTTTTGAGTGGGAGGGAGGGTTTTGAGCGGGGGCTGAGAGGGGCCATCGATAGGCTGCCCCCCCCCCCTGTTAAATTGGACCCAAAGCCTGAGAGGACCATATCCTCCCCATGGTATTCAGAGGAACAAAAACAAAATCTTAGAGATTGTACTGACGCCAGGAACAGAGATGGAGGTTTCATCAGAACCTTGAGCAGAGAGCCAAGCTAAGGGCTCTGCTCGAGAATTTTAAATCAGCGATCAAAATAGCTAAATCAGATTTTTTTTACCCGCAAAATTAAAGAAGCAAACAATGGGCCTTGAGAACTTTTTAAGGTGGTCCGCACCCTAGCTTCTCCTCCCTGGCGCTGGAGAATTCTCCAGACTTTTGTCAAAGGGTCACTGATTACTTTAAGGATAAAATTCTCCATCTTCACGCTAACTTCAAGCAGCCCCCCGTGGAGCTGAGCGGGGAAGATCAAGGAACAGCCTTGGTCCTGGATTCTGGACCAAAACTTACCTGTTTCTCACTCCTACAGGTGATCAGAATTAAAGAATTATTTGGGGGAGTGAGATCAGGGTCACCCAATGACTCTTGCCATCCCAAGATTTTAAAATAAGTTCCTGATCTGGTTTTTGACTGCCCTCGAACCGGTCTACCAGGAAACTTTGACGGAAGGATGCTTTCCTCCAGCTTGGAAGGAATCCATTGTAATTCCTCTCACTAAAAAACTGGGCAGTGAACCTAATGATTTAAAAAATTTACGACCCATTTCTTTACTTTACTAATTTTGGAGAAACAACTTAACATCGAATTGGCAGGTTTCCTTCAGACTAGCGGGGGCCTGGACCCTTCTCAACATGGGTTCCGTAAAGACCACAGCACGGAGTCCGCTCTGGTCTCTTCTGCGGATATCATTCAGAGAAGAGTAGATCAGGGGGAGAGCGCCATCCTTGTACTTTTGGACCTCTCTGCGGCATTTGATACCATATCTCCACATCTGTTGTTACAACGTCTCTATCAAGCAGGTGTTAGAGATAAGGCCCTTGACTTACTAAAATTTTTCCTGATGGATAGATTGATTATGGTTAGCTGCGGGGATTATAGAGCTCTCCCATTTAAAATTCCCTGTGGGGTCCGACAGGAATCCTCACTTAGTCCCACCTTGTTTAATTTGTTTGTCGCCTCATTTGCCAGACTTGTCTGCTCATTTGTATTTCAAGTGGTGTCTTATGCCGATAACACCCAGTTGATTATACCCGTTAACCAGAAGTGGGAGGAGGTGGCAGATAGATTTCACACGTGTACGAGTGAGATTAACAATTGGATGAGCAATAACTGGTTGAAAATTAACGGAGAGAAGACGGAAATTCTCCTCTTCGGCCTGGACACCAAAATATGGAGCTCTCGCTGGTGGCCAAAGTCTTGTAATGAATGTCCAGTTTCAAGTCACTCAGTAAGAAACCTTGGAGTTTTATTTGACAGGATTCTCTCCTTTGAGCAGCAAATCAAACGAACTGTTAAATGCTGCTACTGGTGTCTGAAAATGTTAAAGAAAATGTTCCCCTTTCTTCAAAAAGAACTCAAAATTTTGGTGACTTTAGCACTAGTTATTTCTAAACTGGACTATTGCAATGCGCTGATGCTTAATGTCAAGAAGGTCTCTCTCAATAGACTGCAATTGATTCAGAATGCTGCGGCTCACTTAGTTTTAGATCTTCTGCGCTTTTCTTCGGCTAGCAGTAGCCTAAGACAGTTGCATTGGCTACCGGTGGAAAAACGGATTACGTTTAAAACACTTTGCCTTACTTACAAGGCTCTTCACCAGGAAGGCTGTAATTATCTCCGTTATGTCCTGAGACCGTACCAGCCGGGACGTCAGCTCAGATCTTCTGCTTTGGATCTCATATCTATCCCTCGCTGCCGCAGGGCTCGATGGGGGGGGGACAAAGCCTTCTCGGTGATAGCGGCAAGACTCTGGAATTCACTTCCATTATCCATCAAGATGGAGGAGACGTATCTCTATTTTCTGAAGCAGCTTAAAACCTGGTTATTCTTATACTAGGGTAGGCCTCCCTTTCTTTTTTTGGCACTCTTCGTCACTTTTTCTTTTTGATAAAATTGCCATCTGATCTCTCTCTTTACTCTTGTAAGGACTTCTCTGATTTACTGTTAGTTTTTAGCGCTTCGATGCTAAGGCCAGAATGCGCTCTATAAATGCTTTACAATACAATACAGGAACCACTGTCAGTAGTGCAGTACAAGGTTACAACATTCTCTTGGAGTGCTCATCCTGATAACAAAGACTTTGCATTAATGAATCATCAATACAAGTTCGAACAGCATTACCATTTGGACACAAATATTACCTTAGTTGCAGACAATATCCTTTCCTGACACATAATGTGATAACTGTAAATTGGTAGCCAAATGGTTTGTGCTGCAGGGGGCTGGGCCTTCTTGTACCAAGGACAAACTATGCATGAAAACGTATTGTCTTTGACCCCAAGCAATATGTCCTGGGCATCGGGCTATAGGAATTCCACACCACTGATATTGTTTTATCATCTGTAATTTTGTAGATATTTGTAATTGTACAACTCTATGCTTGATGGCTGCCAGTTTATGCACACTTCAGTAGGCCTGTGTTGTATATTGGTTCAAGCCATTGGCAAAGGCTAGAGGCCTTATCGGTTCACTGGGAAAGGCTATGTCAGAGTCCTTAGATGTCACCTGTTTATAAGGAAAACGTATGACAAAGTAAGCAGGTCCTATTTAGTTTGAAGAAAAAGAAAATGGGTGAATTGTTATTAAACTGTGCTAAAGCCTAGAGGCAGATGTTTTGTTACATGGAATCTCGCGGATTATCTCAGTAGACCAGGGTTTTGGTGACCCAAACTAACGATGGGGGATAGACGATTTGCACTGTGATAATCCTTATTAGGCATGATTAGTAGGGATTTGATATTTTGTCAACTGCACTATGTACGTTTGTAATTTACTATGGTATCCCTAATGGTTTCCTTGTGAGAAGATTTATAACCAACATAGCAGGATTGAGTTCCCTATGGTGATAAAACCAATGATAACAGTTAGAGGGTAGATCGGTTCACTAGGAAACAATATTTCCTAAGCCATAGATCTGATCTGTTTATAATGAAAAGTTATGATAAACACAGTAGGCCTGGCATATTGATTGTGAAACCGAATGTGAAAGTCAATAGGTAATTAAAGAGGGATTGTTATATCTCTGTATTAAAGCCTACAGATAGGTATTTTGTTAAATGAAATCTAATGTATTACCTTTCTTGGTAAGGAGATGATTTGCACTGTAACAATTCTCTTCTTAGCTGTCTGTCAGACCTTGTAACAATGAAAATCCTTAAATAATACATCCATCCATATACATCCATACAGGTACATAAAGGGCCTGTGGGTCCACTCTTTTCTGCCATTGGTCTGCCTGAGTGCCATTTACACTCTGCTTTCATCTATGACAGTGTAGTGCATGGAGTATTGGTTCAGTCCACATCAATCATCTCTTGCGCTGCGAAGAACGGCATGTTCTGATCATTTGTAGACCCCCCTGAAAATGAGTGTGCTTCAGTGGCAGGACTGGTTGGCCGGTCCTTTTCAGTTTCAATTTTCTCCTTCTATAGGTCCCCTTTCATGTGTTTACTTCTCATCCCTTAAGTGTTTTTACCTAGAAAACTTGTCTTCAGGACTTAAGCAGCTTTCCTGACTAAGGTGGTTACCCCTTCCCAACTGGGCAGTCCATTACACTGCCTTCCTTTCTTCCCCCCACCCCATCAAGTAGCACGGGGAGAGACTACATCAGCTGCACCCTTGGAGGGCAGTCAGTAATTACACAGACTGGATGAGATACATTAGATTTGGTGGCCAGCTCTTTATTGTGTATGTAGGCAGCAAAAAGGGTAAGGTGGTCAAGTAGAAGACCTAGGCATGCTCGAATGTACAGTGCATCAAAATGTGTTAAGCCTTGCCAAGAAGGAACCTCTAGAGGAAATCCATGCTCATTTCACCAGTGATGTCTTCAACTTCAGCAATTGCCAGGGGTTCCTGTGGCTGAGAGGAGATCTGTCATCCGGCAACTTAAGCTTCCCTTCACACTTTAGAAAAAGCATTACTGCATGGACTAAAAAATGAGAAGGGATGACCAATTTAGTCATTCCATGCTGCATGATTTCCTCATCTAACCACTCCTTTAGACCCACCATTTAGGAGTAGGTATTGGTATGGTATCTATTCAAAAAGTGAGGAATCTGCAGGTATCCATCAGAACAAAAAGATATTTACCTTCATCTTTCTGCTGGATACTCTGTCTCCTTGCAAATTCCTCACCAATCCCACAGACCTCCCTATTCTTAGGGCAGATGGCCTCTAGCACTGACAAGATTCTAAGTTGGTATGTTACACTGCACATCCAAGATCGATATTAGGCTACGGTTGCCTCTTCCTCTAAGGACTGGGAATAAATGGCCAAGGAATGGATTTTGATCCCCTGGGGTGGAACTATAAGACTCCAGTGATGTCACACCAGCACAGTTTCCAGAGCCGAGATGGTGCCTGTGGGAGAGAACTACGGCAAACATTTCTAGATCCAGTATGGCGCCTGGGGATATTCAGTGAGAAATATGCAGGTACGGTATCCACCGGAAAGATAGTTACAGATGGTAACTTTCTGTGAACCTTCAATTTAGGGCTCTTTCACTCGAGCTACTGCACCCCTCTTGATTTCCCGTTCGTTTCACTAATCTGAAGTAAATCATTGCTCACCTGTCATTCAAAGCAGCTGTAAAATCACACCTTGACAACCTCCACATCTTCACTAGCTCAAATGTATCTTTGTTCTCTTTTCCTTGTATCTCACTGGGGTTTATCCAATATGTAAATATGCTATTTCTCCTAGTAATTACCTTTTCGCAGTCTCGCTCACCACTATTCGCTTTCACCCACTTCCTATTGTAACAACTCAAACTATTTTTGCAGCTTTGCCCAAAACTTAAGGGTCAGATTTACAAGGCCCTTGTGCTACCAGAACATCACTGTTTGTGATGCTGTGGTGGCGCTGTGCAGTGTACCACATTTACAAATCGGCGCTAAGCCATTTTTGTGGCTTAAACCCACCTTGTAAATATGGACCCTTCCAATGCAGTTTTCTGCGTCAGAGAGGCCTGCAATGAGTGTTGCTGTGGGCGTTCCACCGCAGTACCTATTGTTTTTGACGGGAAGGGGTGCCTTCCTGCACATGAACAATCATTCCCTTCAACACAGACACCCTTGCACTATGGTGCAAGGATGCCTGCATTGGCAGCTATATTTAGTGCTGGCGCAGGGGGAAAAGAGGGGTGTACTGTATCTTAGTAAATACGGTGCACCCCTGCGTTTCTAAAGTGATGCGGCTCTGAAAATTGTGGCGCAGCACTGTGCTACGCCACTTTTTTAGTATATCTGGCCCCAAGGGTCTCAGAAATGTTTGTTAGAATGTATATTCACAGAAGTAAAATTCCACTTCAAATAATTGCACTGAAAGAAGGCTACAACATATGGAAAATAACAGAATTGCAGAAAAATAACGTGCATTCATCTGGAAAGTAATTGACATGACTGGGAGTTACTTTTGAACATCTTCAAGCTATTAGTCATTGGTAAGAGTTGTTGTTCCCATGGGCCCCTACTGATTTCGGGGAGGCATTTAAGAATGCTGGTAGGCAAGACCTTCTTAGGTAAGAGAATAACAGAGATGTGTCTCAGATGAGAAAGTGTACTTTTTAATCTTGTTGTAAAATTGTGTAGCCTATCTCACAATATTTTCTCCAGGCTGTCTCACCTTATAAGCGTTTTTCATTTTGGGAGGGGGCCCATCACGAAGACTCTTCATTGCTTGAACAGGAGAGTCGCTGAAATACGGAGGTTCTCCATCAACCATCTCTATCACCATAATGCCAAGAGACCAAATATCCACCTGCAGAGAACACATCACCATTAAACATCCAGTATCAGAAAGAGCTAGCACTACCAAATCATCTCTGCCTAATGTGTATAACATGGGGATATTTGCACGGAAATTAATTGATCCTTAAATAATAAGTGTGCAGTTTAGGTGGCACAGCACGGATGGTGGTAGATACATAGGATGGACACAAACCAAAAAATTAGAGTAGAATGAGAAGGCCTCATTTCATCAAGGACACCATGTTCCGGTACTAAGTTTTTTTTTTTCTTGAAATCACTGTATCCAGGTGATTCCTTTCAATTGGTTTAGTTTACATGATCCACAAACACAGATCCCAGAATCAAAATGTTGACAAAAAGCTGAACATTGGAAAAGTGTACTCCTAGCAGTACATAGTCTTACATGAAGCAAAGGAGCCCTTTTAAAGCTCACACAAAGGTGCTTCATAAAACTATCATTCTGAAACTGCAGATTCCCCAACTCGTGAATCTCTCCAGGTGCCAGAGTGGACCTGGGGATTCTTCGTAACTACTCCAATGCACCAGCAGATTGCGCCATCGGCCACCATTAGGACTATCCATTGTCGTCCACAACAACACAGCTGCATATAGCTGTCACTTCTGCGCCCCAAGGTCAAATAGTCTTTTCAACACAGATCTCACTGTCCTGGTTCACATCATTATCCTACCATTATTGTCACTTTTATTAAAGATCTGCAGAATGTTTGACAAAGTCCCTAAGATGACAGGATTTAAATCATGCAGCACTTGTTGCAAACAGATGTTGGGCACAAGTCTTTGCATTGAAAAGAATTCCGAGGCTTATGATAAATGCTCCCTGATTCTCCCAAAAGCCAATAGGGAGCAGGAAGCCAAACTCTACATGGAAGAACATAAGAAGTAAACTGGGACAAGCTTTAAGTTGTGTGGAAATTCAGGTGTAATTTCCGGTTCAGTATTCTGCTCAGACTCCAACTGTGGATCCGGAGTGGACTTTGGCTACGGCACATCCCATATTGCGTTATAAAAGGCACAGCCCCAGATTGAGAAAGCCTCAGTATTTCAGGAGGATGGAAGACCTCTTTGGGCCCGATTCTGATGCTCTTCAGGGCCTTGAGCATATTAACCAAAATTAACAACTTACTCCCACGTTATTACACCAATACTGGCTTCTATCTTGCTAGTGACTTGGACACCTCATTATTGATGGAAATGAATTTGCCCTTCGGGCACAAAGAGAGGAAAATGCCTCTTCTGTAGTGGTAGCATTCAGAGCCACAGAATTGTTTAATTTACAGCGGCCTACAGAGGGGACTAAGGCAAACCTTTTAACTGAGATTATGCACAATGGCCCATTGACTTTGGAGTCCTCGCTGCAACCTAATGAAACCCTGAATAAGTCCCCAATGGTGGCCTGGCAAGTTTTTTCTGGGCCCACCTAATGAGTTGCCCTATTTTATGACGATAAAGACCTACACCTGGTGATCCAGTCTTCATGAGCCTTATTGCTCACACAACTATGAGCGAAGCCAATTCAAATTATTTTCCGGCTGCACGACTGGACAGAAAATCTAAGACAATAGACACTTAGGGAGTCTTCTTTTCAGCTCATCTTGCGCTTCGCTCATTAAATGCAGTGTGCATCTTGTGTCACTACAATAATGCTCAATCTGGAACATGAGGAGTGGGACTTTGCCTGATGAATTCCAGGACTCCATCACGCAGGCTGGATAGGATGGCCATGACACAACACAGTATATTATGCAGTCTGGCCTGGACACTATAGATTGTGTTGCCAGGGTTTTGGGCAACAGTGTTTTCATCCCACATCAAGCTTTGACGCTTGCTGCCAGGTATTCAAGTGATGTTCATCTTTTACTAATGGGTATGCCTTCTGATGGACCTAGGCTATTTGGCGAGAAGGTGACACAACAAACCAACCGTTTAAAAACAGCAGTGCAAAGGCTAATTTCCTGAGGCTACTTACCCCAGCTCACCAATTCCTCCAGCAATACTGGAAGTTCAGAGGATACTCAAAAGTTCTTGTCTACCACCAGATGCAAACCTTGAAGCATGTCCACCAGCCAGTCCAACCTTTGTGTGGCTTCAAATGTAGAAATGGTGTTAGGGAACGAGGTCACCAGCAGATGCAGCAATCCACCTCTTCTTCGCATAGCACCAATAATGCAAAGCCACTTTGGCTTCTCCTCAAGAGCCTTTGGATTAAGTAGAGGGCAGGATTCAAAATCACCTTTCAAGCTGTGTGCAATTTCTGCAGACCAGTGGGTCCTTCCGATTGTTCAATTAGTTTATGTCCTAACCTTCTGAATTTCTCTTCTACGTTCCTCCAGTTTTTGCTTGAATGTCACAGATCAAGCCAATAGTCTGTCCCAAGAACTACTACTGTTACTAGCTAATAGCATGACTGATAAAGTGACCAAAGCACACAGGAGTGGAGGACACTACTTCCAATGCTTCCTGTACCCTAAGACGGATGGACAATTGAGACCAATTTTGGACCTCTGGCTGTTGAATACTTTTCCAAGAAAGGAGAAAGTCAAAATGCTGATACCTGGATAGGTTTGGTTAACCTTGGCTGAGAGGACTGGATGGGTCCTTGGACCTGCAGAATGCATACTTTCATGTGCCAGTCCTGCAATCCTACTAGAGTTATCTTCATTTTGTGGAGGGCGAACAAAGCAAACAAACTGAAATGATGGCTGGAATGCAGAACCAATCAAACATTCATCCCAAGTCACAGATCTGTGTTTAATCCATCAATTCTTTTGCTCACCATCCCACCCCAGTTTGGACCCAGCCATATGCAAATCAGTCTTGACTTTTAAATCTATAGTGAACAATATTCCTAGTGTACCTCTGTGCTGTAGGGTGATCTCGTAATCACTTCGGGCGCCATCCAATATGGTGTCCCCACCAGGGACTTCCTTTTTGGCACATCTTTACTGATCTGAGCGCAGAATCCAAAGTCTGAGAGCTTTACCTGTAAGCAAACAGACGCACAAAGTAGATGAGTGGCAGAAAAGAGGGGCACAGTTAGAAATAACACTGAGTGAGAAACAGAGCGTGGATAGCACTATCGACTGTTATTTTCAACGGTTTTGTGGGTGGGCTTGGTGGTTTATAGGGAATATGAAGGACCAATACATAAGGCACCGGTCTAAATTTCGAACTGATCATTTCATCGATAGGGTGTATTACACATTTCAATCCTGGATTGCACTCTTCTTACCTTTTCCAATAATGCTTCGGTGAAGGGGTACATAAAAGGACGAAGATGTAGAATGATGAAGTACAAAAACAAACAGATGGGTATTGAGGAGAAGAAGAGATTAAATGAATCAAGAGGTGGTCCAAGAAAATGAAAGGCAAAGTCGACAGCTGAGGATGAGACCTAAAGCAGCAAGGACAAATTCTGGGAAAACAGAGAAAAGGAGAAACACGACCGGGGGAGACGGCGAGAGAGAGAAAGAAACAGAGATGGGAAGGGTGGAACTAGGTCCTCCAAAGACAGATGGGAGATATCAAAAAGAAAGGCAAAGTGAAGAGGGAGAGTTAAGCAGAGGCCACACAGAAAGGCATAAAGAGCGAGAAAGAAACTTAATTATTAGAAAAGGACAGTAGTGATCATGGAGGAAGGTTGTAACAAAAATGTCAGTGGCATACAACTTAAATTTTAGACAGCACGTGAATAAAAGTACACTGAGTAATAAACATACAAGGCAGAAATGTACTTCAAGAGTGCGGAAAGACTAGAGTTGAATAAAGGACAAGCACATACTCGGTTTTTAGGCTGTCCTGAATAAATTTAAGAAACCTACATGTGAATGTGTCGTCCGATATTTGCATCGCTCTGGTTAACAATTCAAATTGGTCTGTCAGGGGCTTTAAGAGCTGGAGCTGCAGATGCTTGCTCCAAAGAGGGACAATAAAAATGATAGAAAGCATCCTTGCAGCGATGGGCCAGAAGCAGAAGAACTGTAGACGAAAGTGAGGTCAGGTGAACGACACTTACCCTTCCGTCGAGGGTAAGAAGAATGGAGTCACTTTTGATGTCTCGGTGGATCACGCCCTGGGAGTGAAGATAAGCCAGGGCTTGCAGCACGGACTCACACACAGTTGCAATTTGTTCTTCATTCAACCTGAAAGCAGAATCGCAGAAATCTTGGCATCAAGTGAGGCATTGCAACCTAAAGCTACTGTATAAATTGAACGTTATATACAACCAAGTCCTAGGTGGATTACTGATGTTCTTAGAGGGTCAACATACAGTTTTATGATGTGATCTGTATCATTTTCTTATCACATGGCTGTTCGGGTGTCAGAACGCGCCGGTAATAAGGAAATAAGGTAACAACTTGCTGCTTGATACTGGTAGTGATGTTCGATACGCGTTGTTCCAGCTTTGGCCTGCAGGTGGCAGTGGCTATCTACTAACAACGAACTACACGATTCCTTAAAGTATTCAATCAATCAAACATTTATAGAGCGCGGCGAATCACCCGCGAGGGTCTCCAGGCTCTGGAGCTTTATACATTTCCTTTTGCCCACTGATTACAAGAAATAACTTCTCCCAAATGGGTACATTAAAAGGAGATTGCAAGTCACATCAGTTTTTCATGTTTTATAAAGCGCCGCAGCCTGCGACTTGCAATCTCTCTCTTTTGTACTGCTGAGGGTACATTCGCCTATACAAACCGTTTCTTAGAAAAACAAAATGTGACATCGCTAAGAGCTTGGCTGCAGTTCATCCAGAAGAATAAACAGTGCCCGTGATCTCATCAACAATAACATCACTACTCCCCTGTATCACAATGTGGACTCCGTAATTACAGAACTAAACTACGTAATTTCACTTCTTTTATCCCAGGCCAATCCTTTATGAGGGATGCTGCAGACAGTCACTCTTCTCGCCCGTCATATTCTGAAAGTACATTTGGGAACTGCCAGCTGAACGCTAAAGAAAGCTTGTGAATCTGCTTATAACACGCGGGAGCCTGCAATCCCTTTAATAACGCGCGTCTCTTAATTTCCTCATTTCACGCGACTTTGCTGCTCTCCGCTCATCACGGTAGGACCTTTCTTCTGCTTCTACTGCCGTTTCACTTGGAGCATATTCCACCTGTACACACCCCCATGCTTACACACCCACACCTGGCTCCCCCATACTATCCCCTCACAACACATCACACCTGAATCTCAGTAAATGCTTGTGTGCATGCTCAACACCTGCTCACTCAGCAAACACGCCATCCAAGTCTAGGAACCCCTCAGCAACAGCGCACCAGACCTCCTCCTCCTGATGGACACTTGGCCAAACCCAACGTCTTCTTCTGACATTGCCTAGGACACCCAACTCATCCTATCAATCCCTTACAAGTCCATCACCGCCAGAGCCAACTTCGCCGAATGCAATATCAACATGGCAGAGTGGATGAAAACCAACTGCCTGAAACTCAACTCCAAGATGGAAGTGTTGATCTTCGGGAGCAGGAACTTTCCACTTGCACTCCACTTCATAACTTTCAGAGCTTAGGCCCATGCCAACCAACCAACCAACCAAGAAACCTGAGAATCATCCTCCATGGCAAACCCAACATGTCAGCACAGGTCAACACAGTTAGCTCCTTCTGCTCTGCAAAATCTTCAAATGGATTCCCAGAAAAAACAGACACACCGTCACACAAGCCCTTATCACAAGTAGACTGGACTATGGCAACACTCTATGCCAGAACCTCTAACCACCTCCTCCTGAAACTCCAGACCATCCAGAAAGCTGCAGCAAGACTCGTCCTAGACCTCCTATGATGCACACACATCCCATCACATCTCAGCGCTCCACTGGCTCCCAGACAAAAGCAGTGCCAATTCAAACTCCTCGTGCACACATACAAGGCACTGCACAACATAGGACACACATACTTTAACAACAGTCTTTACTTCCTTAATTTCCACCAACCCACCAGACACCTGCGCTAAGTCTCAGTCTCACTTATGTATCCACGAAAGCAAAACAGGAAGTCTGCGATTCTCCCACATTGCACCCAAAACCTGGTATGACCTTCCTCTACACATCAGGGCCTCCTCTTCACTTCCTGAATTGTGCAAGAAGCTCTTCAACTAATTCCCCGAGGCTAGCTCACTCTCAACCCTCAGCCTATACATCCCATCAAGGGCCCGAGTACCCTCCCTAGTGTAGTGATAAGCCACGCCCTGCAAATTCATTTAACATTACATCGTGAAGTCTCTATTCACCAGTAATAAGGAAATTACATAGTTGCTCAACTGTGATGTTATTACATTTGACTCACAACATCACAAAGCGCTCTGCAAGAGCCAGCAGCAGAGGGGGCAGGCAAGTCACACAGCATAATTTCAGTTGCAGTTCAAACAAGGTACACAGAACGGGTTTCTCTTTCAGTTATCTTTTTCTAAAAAGTGATCACCAGAAAGGTATGTATAGCAATATTTTACTTTTTTCATGCTGTAGGTTGCTATGGGAAAGATGGAATCTCTCCAGGTTTCCACACAATCTAACTACAGCTTTTTTTGCCTGACAGCACTGACCGATTTTGCATATTTAAGCACAATAGTAATGAGACTAGACTTGAAAACATACATACCTGGTCTGTGAGACTATGTCCGTAAGAGCCCCGCCTTGAACGAATTCCATCAACACCCACAACTCCTCACCCACCAGGTAGCTCTTGTACATCTCCACCACATTCACATGACGATAGTCCCTCATGATAACCACCTGCCAGAGGAAAATGCTCACAATGAACATCGGGGAGTACCAGCATGCAACGTTTGCACTGCAATGCAGCAATCAGAGCGTATATGCATGAGCAATTTCCTGCTGCACTTCCACATAAGACGTGTATTACATTTCTTGAGATGGGCGGCTTGGTGCGATGGAGGGAGTAGGAGACAGGAAGGGAGAGAGTGTGTGGGTGTGTTTCTTGCAAGCAGTTTTCAGGGTACATCACTTCACGTACCCCTATAACCAGACAACCCTGCGCCGTCCACGGGCTTCAGCCTTGCACAGCGGGGGTTAGCCACAGGGCCAGCTTGTGGACAGGCTATGCAGCCAAGCCCCTATAACCACCCAGAGAAAAATTGAGAGCGAGAGAGCTTTTTCAGGCTTCGATGAATGATACACTTGGAATTAGATATTTTCAGACAAATTGAAAAAAAAAGCATCTGTCAAGTAAGTAGAGTGAGATCACCTTTCGGTATGTGATTAAATATTTGAAGTAAAAAAAAAAAGACTAGCACCCACAACCTTCAGTGTGACAGAGTGGGCCCCCCAGGACATAGCAGGAGCCGGCCTAGGGGGGTGGCGGTCTCAAGGGTCATCACTGGCTCCTCGAGGGAGGCCATGTGCCTCCCTCCAATGTGTATTGCCCCAAGGAGTTGGTGGCCCTCCGGGTCAGGGGTCCAAAACTGACCCACCCCCCTCATTGTTTTATTTTAGCCCCGGGGAGGTTGGAGTCCTTGGTCTGGAGGGTAGGGGGGGTTGAGAGTGAAGGGCCCGCATAAAATATGACATAGGCCTGGGAGGTGGCAGTCCCTGGGGCTGCCTGGGCCCCTGCATTTTATTTCACATTAGCCCCGGTGAGGTGGCAGTCCCTGTGGCTGTGGGGGGCTACTGCATGGGGGGGGGGGTAGGTGCGCCCCACACACAACATGATTAGTTTATCCACAGGCAGGTGGCTTTTCACAGGGTTGCAGGGGGGCCCTGCATGCCCGCACCGCAATAAAATTTAAATAAGTCCTGAGGCATAAAACTGCTCTGTGAGGGGAGCCCTTCCTTAAATTTTTCATGCTCCCGGGTCCTGGCCCACCTGGGGGCTTCTTAAAAACAAGTGCAGGAGCCTGTGCTTTTAAAAAAAAATAAAATCCTGTGTTTTTTTGGGGGAGCTATGGCAGGGGTCCCCATTCAAACTCCTCATCCACGGGTCACAGTGACTCTGCCCTGGTCCCTTGTCTTATTTTTTTGACCTTTTTTCTGGGACCCTGCAGAGATGGCTGCCAACACTTCTTTGTTAAAGTGCTGGCAACCAATCAGAGTTCTGCATTTCTGTGCATAAGCTTGTTATTATTTGCAAAGTCGTCGCAACCTCAGATATAAAAATGTATTTTCCCTTTGAGATCTCAAAAACTACTGATCCGATATACACCAAATAACCAAAAGCACAATCTGCATACTGAAATCTAGCTTTCTGCCAAATTTGGTGTAATTCCGTCCAGCAATTTGGGCTGTAGTCGTGTTCTAAACTCCTATGGGAATTAACATGGGAAACACGCATTTTTACCCCCCCCCCCTTTTTTCTGAGTCCCCCACTTGACAGATAACCCCGAAACTTTGCGAGAGCAGCAAGAATCACCTGCACACTTTTTTGGGGGAAAATTTTGTGAAGATTTGTCAAACGGTGTCAGATATAGGCAAGTCAAAAAATATTTTTCTATGGAAACATGGTCCTAACCATAACTACCTAGTAGCGACTGCCAGTAGGTTACACACACACACACACATATATATATATATATATATATATATGACACTATAGTTTCCTTTACCCTAAATAAATCTTAGAAATTCACTGAAAAAAACCTCAAAAGGTTAAAGGACATTATAGGTAGGTGAAAATGTCAGTTAGAACATACCATTTTAAACTAACAAAACCACTGAAATAAAGTGGTGCAGACATGCACCGAAATTGAGGTGAAATAACATGGTGCATCCAAGCACCAGATGCCCAGGGCCGCGCCCCTACCTCCAACAAATGAATAAAGGTGCTCACACGCACCTAGGTAGAAAGAAATAAAACTGTGCCCGGAGCCCCCACCCTCACTTCACTAACGTTTGTGCCATCTACGTGCCTCTTCAAACGAGGCTGGTGAGTCTTGAAAAAAAGAATTGAACATAAAGAAGAAGAGAAAAGGGAGAAATGAGAAAGAAAATAAATAAAATTGCACTTACCTGCAGCCGCCACCAGCATGAGAAGTCCTCCCGGCAGCATGTCCTCCTCACCGGCATCTGTTCAAACAGACGAGGCCGGTAACAGGAAAGATTGTCTTTCAAGCTAGGAAAAAAAAGTGCACTACTGGCATCCAGTGGCCAGAGTTGGTATTGCACCCTATTTCTGTTTTAAAGGTAAAAGAAGCTTGGATGAAGGAAAGTTTACAGCAGCACCTTCAGAAAGTGACTGCTCCAAACCAAGAGTACGCCCGTGGACAGAAACAGCGCAGAAGACGGAAACGGCGAGGAAGAAGGAAGCGACACGGGCGACGCTGAAAAAGGGAAGAAGACGACTGCAGCTGTCCCAGCCAAGCTGCAACGGTGTGAAACGGACGCAAGTGCCACGTGAGGTACGAAGAGAGCGCGCATGGTCTGCGCAGCCCCTGGCGGCCGTCTGCCGCCACCGACGAAAGAACGCCACATGCCCCAGCAGTGATGGACATCACCGCAGGACAAGAAAGGGACATGCCAGGCGTTGCCACAGGACGCCCAGAAAAAAAAAGAGACTAACACGTGTGCAGCGAGCACAGAGAGCTGCGCCCGAGAATGTGACGACATGGGTAAAGTCCGTGAAGATGGAGAGAGTACCCGAGAGCGTGACGTAACGCACTGGAAAAGAGGCCATGTCAGCTGGCCACAGCGGCGGAAGATGGCCACTGTTGGCCCATCAGTGAGCAGGTCATCTGAACTGACCGACCCTGCCAGAGCAGATGGCAGGAGTGAGCGCCGTAGCAGCGCAGCCTCGAGGCACAAGAATGGCGCCCTCGAGTGAAGAGAAGGAGGAAGAGAGCGGGGACCCTCCTGCCAGAGAGAGGTCCACCAAGAGGATCCGGGAACGGACCAGACCGGGAGAGGTCTGCCTGAAGAGCAGATCATGTCCTACCCGCAGGACTCAGCCTGTGAGAGGCTGCGACCGAGCAAGATGCACCAGAGGAGGTGCAGTTATAGGTCCATGTGAAGCAGCATGCGACCTGTGGCACAACGCCACATCGAGGACGACCGAGGAAGATGCACCAGCGAAGGTGCAGTGATAGGTCCATGTGCCGCAACATGTGACCTGTGGCACGACGCCACACCAGGGAGAAGAGAGTGTGGCACAATGCCAACAAGAAATGAGGAGAGGAGTGTGACAGACCGGTCACACCACAGATCAACTCCATCGCAGGTGTGAAAGTGGAAGGAAGTAGAGTGACACAACTGAGGACTCGTGCGAGCAGACGAGGAGGTACCCATCAGTACAAGACAGTCACCGGGGTGAGCAGACGTCACTGAAGACGGCGATGCGGGTGGTCCCCCACGCTTCCCAGTACGACCGTCCTGTCACCTGTCACCGGCTGCTTGGCTGTGATGGCATCCCTGACGCCGACTGCACAGGCCACACAAGACCCGCCGTGGCCGCTATGTCCATCAAGTGGTCCTTCCGCTGACGAAGCCGCCGCCACCCGTTTGATCTGCAAAAGGATGAAAAAAAACATCATCATCATGATGTGGTGTATCGCCCAATCATCGAAGGAGGAGCACAGCACCACCTGAGTGGAGACAGTCAGCAACAAGAACCGATGCTGACAAGGCATGTCTGGCAACCTAGAAACTTATCATCTGAACACTTGCCATGAGCTCCGTGAACCAGACGCCTGCCGGTGAGAGCAGACCAGATCATTTGGACCATCCACCCTTGGGGTTGCACAAGACTAGGACGTGGCCCTGTTGGGAGTTCAGAGCGACTCCTTTGGCGTGGCCGACGTTGGCCCGCACAGCCCACGCAGTCCCGCCGCAATCCAGGGACAAGGGCCTCCAACAAATTCCTGTGAGAGCGGAATATCGCTGAGAGAGAATGCATCTGAGACAGCTCCACGTCAGGCATCCGGAAGCACGGAGGTCTCATATCGAGAGACTGGTCACCTGAAGACTTTGCACTATGGCCAGAGCACCTGAATCCGGATGGCTCGAGTAAGCGGACCCTGCATCAACAACCCTTGTGGCTCCATGCAAGACTAGGATGTGGTCCTGTAGGCTGTTCCTCTGAGACGTCTTTGCTGGGCCTGAGATAGGCAAGCACAGCCCACACAGTCCCGTGGAAGCCCGCGGAAGGGCCTCGAGGAGACTCCTGCTTGATGGAGGTCTGGCACGAGAGGGAAGACTGCCGCTGCTCTGCCGCTGGACTTCCAGGCGCCCCAGGCCGTCACGTCATCTGCAGTCTTAGGAGGTAGACAATCTCCAGAGTCAGAATGCCGTCCAGAACTGTGTACAGTGGACTCCCCACTGCTCCAGATGCACCCGCATCAGAAACTGTAAATAGACTTTGACCACATGAGCCCAGGCAGGACCGGATCGACTATATCCAGTGAACTGTGAGGTCGTGGACAAGCAACTGAAGTATCTGGACTTCATCCACACTGTGTTCGTGCCCAGCTGTACCTGGTTAAATTATGGACTCGTGCGGAGGTGTCCGGATGCTCCCAGCTGCACCATGTCCACTGCAATTCTGCAGTCTGCCTTTTCGAGGCCGAGAGACTGATTGTGGTGCTTTGTTATTGTTTCTTTTACAGGTTGGACTTTTGTTTGGTTCCTCAATAAAGTTTGGGAGGGATGTAGAGTCCAGCTGGACTCAATCTAGTGTTTCTGCCAGCCACTCTGCTGAGGGCTGGTCTTGCTTGTATAGCCTACACCCACCCAACACAGGCGTCACCAGTCAGGTGACCCTGCCAATAAAAGGGGCCAGGCGCACGTGCCTGAGGCCAGTTTATTACCACCCTACCACCGTGTCTGCGTCCCCTTATTAACAAGCATGAGGGCCTAGGGCCCCACATTACACCGTGCTCACACCCGCGCCGTGCTCACACTTGCTCCCTGTCCAAAGCCCGTCGGCTCGGGTTGAGGGGCGAAGGCTACGACGGGTCACAAGCCATGTTGTGGGGAGTCCAGAGTCACAGATGAGGGGTGAGTGGAGAGCAGCAGATCGGCCTGCTCCGAAGTTAAGCTCCCCAGGGTCTTAAGGCGGCCTGCAACTTTGACGCAGCCGCACCCAGCCTGCGACTGGTGTGGTGTGTGTGGGGGGGGGGTGTGTGTGTTTGTGTGTGGAGGATGTTTGGGGTAAGCCGCTGAAGCGTCAGCACCAGCCTACCATAAGGGGTAAAAACTAAAATATATATATGAAAAAATTCCTAGTGATTGTTTCACCATTTGCCTCCACTAAATGACAGTGGTCAGCTCGGTTCCAGCCCTACAGCTCTGGCCCTAGCGAGCCTACAAGCAGAAGTTGCAGATCCCGCAGCCCAACCGAACCGGTGGCCAGTGGTAGATGCAGCAGCGCTCAGTACGGAGCCCAGCCCAGAGCACAGTCCAGTGTGGTGCCCGAAGTGCCAAGCAAGCACCAGTTATTTTCTGTGTTCCACAGCAGCAGAGGTGGTGAATGGTGTCTGTTGAAGCAGCTTCAAGAGCCACCGCCCACCAGTGTGTGGAGCAGGGTGTTGAGCTGAGAAGAACGGGGGCTTTGGGGTGAACCAGTCTGTCTCACACCTCCCCCTTCTACCCACCCACTTCTCTCGAGCCGCTCTGCACAGGACCCTGGTCGTAAGTGGGGTGCTTCCCTACAGTGTTACAAACTGTTGTGATGAATCATAGCCACGGGGGTGTGGTGGTGAGGTGCCTGGCTCTAGCTGGTGCCATAGTAGGTAGCGCCCACATGACACTAAAGAGGTCTGCCTAGGACCAGGTGCAGTCTGTGACTCCGTTGAGCTCCCTCCCTCTTGGACCGTCTCCTCCATCCTCCAGCTAGTCCAGACTGTGGTGCAAATGTACTCCAACAGGAGTTTTAACAGCTCTACTTACTGTCGCCAGAGCAACAAAAGGCAGCAGATGGGCAGTGAGGCCTGGCAGGACGAGGCGGGCACTACCAACTGAAAGTAAGCGCCAGGATCTGGCTAAAGTAGCCAACTCAGAAACCGTGGAACAGGCTCTGTCTCCCGATTCTGAGCCCAGCCTTCTGGCTTCAAATTCTGTGCTCAATTTTGGCTTCGCAGGGTCAGTCAACAGGGCTGGCCAAACAGGCCTGTGCATTTCTACCAGGACTGAATTTTTTTTTTTTTTTTAAACAGCAAACCATCGAAAACTGAACTTAAGCCGCCACTGCAAGACAGAAGGTTCCCCTTCATGTGACCTTATGGAGTCCACTGTGGTAGCAGAGACCACAAGGACAATTGTTAATTCATCCTGCTGTCTCCAAGCGGCTTGTAACTCCCACCCTAATGCCCTCCAGTCAGTCCCAGCCCCATCTGGTCACAATTCCTGCAGACTCTTACAGTCCACGGTAGCTACTCTCAACTATCACTCAGACCAGCTGGACCTTCAAGCTGACCCTTCGAACACCCTGGCTGTCTTTAATGTCAGGATTGATAACAAACTTAAGGAATTAATTACTTATAATCAGAGCTCACTCTAGCACCAACCTGGCACAGGCAGTATGCTGCTGCTCTCCAATCACTGACAATTTGTCATCTCTTCCAGCCTTCCTTTACACCGTACTATACGAGATAAAAGACATCAGAGAAAGAAGTGGGACAAGTTCAATCATTGCTGCCGTAGCAGGTACTCAGGTCCTCCCTGCCCATATGCGGAAAGTTTAACCCCCAGTAAATAGTCATGGAAAAGAGTGTGCCCCCCTCTTTGGGGCAGAGCAGATGGGCCAAGCCACAATTGGGGCTTCTCCAAAGGAAGTCGCCGTGTAACTGCAGGAAGCAGATTCTGGGGTGGTAAACTCAGGGCTGATAAAAGGGCCACCACTCTGAAATGTCTTCTATGCAAGAACTGGCCGCTGTTGAACATAAGGTCACCTGAGGCCACACCTGCAAAGGTGTCTCGGCCTAAATTTTGCCCATATCCTCCCCTAAAAGGGAAAGAAGTCACTGGAAGCAACAAAATAAAAACTGCAAGCGTTAATCTTTAATGCACAAACAACTGATGTGTTCAATGTTTTGAGTTCAGCGGCTCTAGATAAAGGAAGCTGCGCCCACTTTCCTAGAGAGGCACCTTCCCTGGAGCATAATGTCACTACCGGCTTTGCCAAGTCAAACGTTCACTTAAACTCTCCGGGCACGAAAACAAGTCGAGAAGGAAGCGCATCATGCCAAATGGACTTGAATATTCCAGACTGTACCAGAAAAAGCCATCCGGAAAGGGGTTCCTTTGTCCCCCACTCCAAGGATAGTACAGAACCCAAGTAAGCCAGGTGGATCTTCAGGGCCCTTTACATGTGTTAATCCAAGAAGCATTCAAGTTACAACACAGCAAGCAAATCCTTATCAGCCTATGGTGCCCGTAAAAGTGATTACAGGCTGGCTGCGCTTCTGGACAATGAAGACAAATTCTTCCCCAGTCCACTCCTAGAGGAGCTGCGGCAATGGGTCTCATCCCGAAGAATCAAACAGGGTTTACTGCGAATTCCAGAACCTCAACAAACCTGTTAGAACTATCCTTATTATCAGAGAGGGTGGTAACATCTCACACCATGCTGTACTGCTTCTTTGTGGATTTCAGGACAGCGTTCAACTGTCTCCAGGGGGGACCTGTGGAAAAAGTTAAAGAACTGGAGTGTCCGCAGTCTCTTCTCGAGGCAATCATACAACTACAAGCGGACACGTGGATCCGTGTAAACCATGGGTACTCACAAACATTTTCCCAGGGGCCACAAAGTTTGGTCTGTGGTGCAACAGAGGGCCGTATTGATGCTAGCAGCATGCCGATCAAAGGGAGGAGGGGGCTATGGGTGGGGAGGGTTTGTGGCGTTATGGTGGCGATAGGGGCAGCAAAGCATATAGATCTAGTGGCTGAATCGCACAATGTGAAACCAGAAAACCTGGCATTAATCCCAGCTTCCCAACTTTACCAAACTGTGCAATCCTAGGCAATTGTTTAATTTCACGTTCCCTTTTTGTTCTTCATTATTGTACGTAGGAGGAACTCACAATGCATGACTGTGTGCTGTGCAAACCATTCTCCTGTGTTTGATTTAATAAACTATAAAGTTGTTCATGTATATTAGCAAATCAGGCCAATCAGAGAGTGCAGATAATAACTGGCTTGCCTCTTAGTTCACTATTAGCATTGTTATGAAGGTGGGGGAAGGAATGAATGTTAGGGGTGAGGGAAGAATGAAAGTTTCTGAATTTATGTTTGAAACCTTCATTCTAAAAAACTACTTCTCCATGCACTGTTAAATTAAATGGTTCTGTGGGTAAATAAATGAACTAAACTTTTTGAATTTTTAAGAACACTTATAGTTATATACATCTGCTGCAAGGTTTCTTAAAGAATGAAAGTGTTCCTGAAGTTAAAGTGGTGCAGGACAAATTCCTTACTTTCTTTCCTTATCTTCTATCATGTTCAGCCTAGTGCTACTGCTGCTCTGGGGGCCGCATGTAAAGGTAAAAAGGGCCGCATGCGGCCCCCGGGCCGTACTTTGAGTATCAGTGGTGTAAACTGAGCAATGGGTCTTGGGTGTCCAGGAAATTACCACCTCGCTCGGAGTCAATAAGGGGAGTTTGTTGACCCCATTGCTCTTGAACAAATACATCTCCAATCTGCCCAGCACTCTAGACAACTCGAAGTCCCCTCCTTCTCAAAGATGGCGGCGAACACATTAACAACCTGCTTTATGCAGATGACCTAGTTCTGCTTAGTGAATGAGAGTCGGACTGCAGCGGTTGGTAAATGTTTTGCATTCTTATTCTGACACTAACCGCCTAAAAGTTAATTTAAGGAAAACTAAGATCCTTCTTATGGTGAGAAAAATCAAGAAGGCTGACAGCTTGCATCTTAACAGCAACAAGATCTTCAAAGAAGAGACGTACAAATATCCTGGCTTTGCAACTGACTTAAGGTGCTCCTTTGTCTGCCACATTAAGGTTGAAGAAACAAAGGCCTTGGTTTATGGCAGCGAGATCCTGTTGGGCAAGGATGGCAAGCTTCTAAATAATTTGGTCACCAAGATTCACAATGCCACTCTTTGATTGCGGAGATCCTCATCAGCCGCGCAGATCCAATTGGAACTTGGCCTTCTTGAGCAGCGGGTGACATGGGCAGGTGCTTTTTAAAATATCTGCCCACACTCCGGGCTTGCCAGGGGAGGAAGTTTAGAGGCCCTACAACAGGATGAAATTCAGTCAGTTGGAACCCGACAACCTCATTCCTTGTACCTCAAGGAATGTTGCAACCTTCAGTTTGTGGCTCGAGCTGTTAATAAACTAAGCAGGTAGGACACAACCAGTGGTGTGGCATCAGCCACAAGTTCAAACATGTTATGTGACGGAGTGTCAGCTCTACAGCACACAAAGGCAAACTTGTCTAGTTAAATGATCTAAGAATAATGGGTCTGGCTCGAAGGAATGGCCAGCCGTCAGTGCCATTGAGGTCCCTGGTCACTGCGCGTGCCTGAGGATCTCCCGATATTTGAAGAACTTTGCACGTTTCTCAACCGTACTCTGCTGAATTTGCCTCTTGCACCAATGTTATTTAACATTTTTCTTTTTACACTGGAAGATGTTTATGAAATTCCGGTTTTAAAGTGTCATGTGAATAGTTTTGAGTAGTGTATTCTGAGTTTTTATGTATTTATTGAAGGCACACAGAGCCAAACTATTCTTTAGCTTGAAAAGGGAACAACTCGCGTTTGCAATAACTCCTGCTCAAGTCTGTTGCTATCACGCACTTTGCATTTATCATCTATTGAAAAAGTCTGCCGGTACCCTGCACTTGTACTTTTGCACAACACTGCCTTTGCAAGGTATTTTTTTCTTTAGTTGCAATTCTCTTCTTTCTCTAAAACTAACCGTCAAACTTGGAGTTGGCTGCAAGGTGGCTTGGTTCACCATAGAACTAAAATCGTTGGATTCACAGTAGAGTACTACTGATACATTTAAATGCTTCAAAGTTTCTGGATATGCAATTTTAATGCCGTTCGTGTTGTTTTAGCCTGAATGATTCTGAGGAAGCCAACGATAAAATAGAAATATAATATATAAGCACATAGCTACGAACTCTCCACAATTTAAGCAGGTCAAAAATCCCACCATCACTAAGTAGACCCTTAAGTATCAGGCTCCACATGTAACTGCTATTGCAGTCAGATGCCCTGTCATCCAAAAACTTTTGTGACAATAGTATCCGGGAGACCACATGCGTTGCACTTGTAATGATTAGAAGTCCTTACCCTGGGCATTCCTTGACATAAAGCATGGAAGCTGTGAACCCTGAGGCGCCTGAAAGCCAGGTTCTTTTTTTCTTTTAACTCGTCACTGTCTCACTCTGTGATGGATCACCAAGATTCACCATGATCGTCCCGGCCCCTGGAGTTTTATGTCCAGGACTCTTGTAGGAAAACAGACCATTCTGAATGCCCAACCACATACTGGGGTGGTCTCTGAAGACTACGCCAAAAAAAAAAAAGTGCCTTTGCATCAATACCTTAAGTCATCAGTAGCATCCCCGGAATCCTGATCCTTGCTGCCCTCCTCTTCCAAGCACACCACTGAGGTACTCTCACAATTTAACAGCCTCACATTGGTGTGTACCTTAGCCATCTGAGAAGGAATTTACATTTTCTGACAAAGTCCTCAAATCCAGCCTTCAAACTACTTCTTTGCGTGTCACAACTTAGATTTCAGTTCCGCCACAGAACTCTCCTCCTGCAAGACCTTCTATTCTTGCCATTCAGAAAAAAATAAATCTCTCTGCACCTTAACCTCTTGTAATTAGAATTCTTGGGGTCATCTTGGGGCCTCAGCACTGTATTGAACAGTGCGATTTCAGCTGTAGAGAACAGCAGAGGCCAACACCAACCATCTCTCAGAATACAGCTGAACTTAGCTTCAGTGCTATACATGCACACACGGCGGTAGTTTAGGAGTGAATATTTCGTGCTGGTGCACTGCAGGGCTCCCAGGGTCCTCCTTCAAGCAATGTCCAAGTGCCTCGGTTCTCAGAAGTGCACGGAGGTGTCCCAGTCTCTGCACCATGGTTTTAGTGATGGCAGGACGCTGGTTAAACTACAAGTAGCCATCTTCTTGAACTCAGGGTGAAGACTGAGATGGAGGGACATTACATTTGGAACTGGATTTCTAAGCTGAGACTGCAGACAAACAATGAAGTTAGAACAGGGTCCAATTTCTAGGGCTCAGTCTCGGAGGCTTGCTCAAACCCTCAGATGCCGCCCCAGGTGCCATAGATTTTTCACTTATTTTTTATCTAAACTAATAACCCACAAGCAAAAGGGGAAAGTGCAATATTGCTGGTGTAAATAGAATGTCTCCTAAGCAAAACAATTTTCAGTTTCCACTAGTACTGACCAAGCAAAGTATTACCTGATTGTGATTTATGGAGCGGTTCCAACGGCTTACTCCCTCAGAGGAATGCCATACAAAGAATGAGTGATTTTTACTGAAAACGTGCATCATTCATACTCTAGCCACAATCACTGAGGCATTAGAGCAACGGTACTCAAAGTACGGCCCGCGGGCCGCCAGCGGCCCCACGGACCTAGCTTGGCGGCCCGCGAGACGCACACCAAACGCCACATCATAATGGCAGCAGTATGTAAACATAGAAGAGGGCCGCGGGAGCATGCTCCCGCGGCCCTCCTCTATGTTTACATACGGCGGCCATTGTTTATGGCGTTGCCCTGACGATCCTGGAAGCCAAAGCCCCATAAAAGTCAGCGCTTGCAGCTAACTTTTATGGGGCTTTGGTCGTCTGCTTCCTGTCACCGGCTCCATGTCTGCTGCCCGCCTGCCTGCTGTTCCACATTTGTGGCATCTTTACAGTGCTTTGAGTCAGGTAAGGCTCTTTGGTTATTTATTTATTTGTTTTTAATGTAGTGTGTGTTACTGGGGTAGGCGTGAGAGCAGATTGCGCTGTGTGTGTGTGCGCTGTGTGTGTGTGTTACTGGGGTAGGGGTGAGAGCAGATGGCGCTGTGTGTTTGCGCGCTGTGTGTGTTACTGGGGTGGGGTGAGAGCAGATGGCGCTGTATGTGTGCGTGCTGTGTGTGTTACTGGGGTATGGGTGAGAGCAGATGGCGCTGTGTGTGTGCGCGCTGTGTGTGTTACTGGGGTAGGGGTGAGAGCAGATGGCGCTGTGTGTTTGCGCGCTGTGTGTGTTACTGGGGTGGGGTGAGAGCAGATGGCGCTGTATGTGTGCGTGCTGTGTGTGTTACTGGGGTATGGGTGAGAGCAGATGGCGCTGTGTGTGTGCGCGCTGTGTGTGTTACTGGGGTAGGGGTGAGAGCAGATGGCGCTGTATGTGTGCGCGCTGTGTGTGTTACTGGGGTAGGGGCATTGTTTTGAAAAAGGGGGTGGGGTGGTTGTTCCCCCTCTAAGCCCCGCCCCCTCTAAGCCCCGCCCCCCGCTGTCACTTCAGTGCGGCCCTCGGCCGCAAACCATACTGCAATTTTGGCCCCCGAGAAAAAGTTTGTGAGTACCCATGCATTAGAGGGATCCTTCTTTTTTCTGAACTCACTCCATCAACCTGATATGGCTAGAAGTGACATCAGACACCCTTTGTGCCCCAGATGGCATAAAAGGGGTGGTCTACTGTGGCACACTTTACCCCTTAACAATCTCGTCTTTGCTGATGAAGAGCTGTGGAAAGGACTGTGTTTATTTTCTGGTCTTGCCGCGGCCATCACTACTTGTAAGTATAGTGCTAGTAAGGACTATACCAGGAGTATCAAAGGGCAAGTCAAAGGTAGCAGGTGATAGCCACGCCTACCCTTCATGTCCATGCTCCTTTGGCAACTGCAAGAATCTTGTCGCTGAAGACCACCTAGTACAAAGCCATCACCAGAAAGACTGGTCACGCCAAGACCTTCACTTCATGGAAAGAAATTAGCTCTGGGCGGAACATACGTTTGTTTCCAAGCTTTATGACTCCAAATACTCCATCCTGTTTCGTCACAGAAACAAGAATGCAAGTCATTGCGACCTTGCACAGGAAATTAAGTCTTCGAACAATGGGTTTTTGCTCCACCACTTTTCCAATATATTATAACATAGCACTTGCCGCAGAAAGCTATCACAATACGAACCCGGGAGGTCCAGGCTCTCTCCACAATCATCAACTTGCACATTCAATATCTTTTTTGAGAAATAGCAAGAGAAGCAAGAGAAGCAAGAGAAGGCGACTCGGGTACATTGAGACACAGAGATAGGCACTGGGAAAGCAAGAGGCAGACACTGGGCAAGGAGGGAAGCACAGGATGACGCCATTTGCAAACAGACATTTCGACATAGTTTCAAGCATGTGTTTGAAAGAATGTAATCCACGTCCATACTCTCCGTTCTGCCACTCCCTTTTGACCAGATTCCCCTTCTTTCCAGCGTTATCCCCCATTTCAGAGGCCATAGTATGCTCGGTCAATTTACATTTTAACAGCTGCAGTCTCTAGGAGGCCTGATCAGTCTCGTGGGCCCAGAATGCACTTTAGACATTTTTAATCACCATTTTACATTCCCAAGTACCTATACCCCATATTCACCCAACCTCCCCCTCCCCCCCCCCCCAACCCACTAAGGAACCCACTCTCCTTATCAAAGCAAAACAAGATGCCCAATCAGGGGCAATCCTTCACAAGCCATCAAGGGGGAGAGATGTTCTCAATTTTTCCTGTGTAAAGGAATTTTAATTGTCTAATTAGCTGCTCCTTGCTAGTTTCTCAAACTTAACCATTCAGAACCAACCTCCATTTGAGAATTCAACAGCCATTCCTCTGTTTTGCTCCTTGATAATTTCCCCACAGCCTTTGTTCCTCAACTTCACAGCAAGCTTAGAAAATCGAATAACTGTACATGTTAATGAGGATACCGTACCCGACAGTGCACTGAGAATAGACCGATAAACACAATGGGACGGGATGTCCATAAACAATTATGCAGACCCAACAGAAGACCTTGCTGGCGATATTTCAAAATAAACTGTGCTGAAATATGTTTCACAACTAATTGTGTGAAAAAAGGACATATGAACAGGGCAGCAGATGTCGTAGTAGCTTTTGAGCTTGGATGTCAGACGCTCAACATTTCTTGAATTGTAGGAACGATTGATATGATGCAAGATCATCTGTTCTTCATGACACAATAAGCCAAGGAAAGCATTTAATTACAAAAAAATTGCGGCAAGAGAGCATTAGAAGACACGTCTGAATGTGTGTGACAATTTGGGGGCGCCAGTCAGATGCCCACTGGAATTATTTCCCACACGTATGGGACTATGAAGCAAAATAAAGAAAAATACATGGAATAAATGTCAACATTGGAAACACCCGCCCTACTGCACCAGTAAAGCCGGCTTATTGTCACTTTTAGCGCAGCGAGCATCTGTAGAATATGGGACCTGTCGAGCAATAATGCCCTGACATTACAACTGGGCACAACTAAAGCCGTGTGCACTAGGCTGAAGTCACAGCACCACACATGGGCACAACTAAAGCCGGGCGCACCAGGCTGATGTCACAGCAGCACACCTGCGCACAACTAAAGCCGTGTGCACTAGGCTGAAGTCACAGCACCAGACCTGGGCACAACTAAAGCCGTGTGCACCAGGCTGATGTCACAGCACCACAACTGGGCACAGCTAAAGCCGTGTACATTAGGCTGATATCACAGCACACAACAAACAATAAGATACAGAGAAGCATAACATAGAAGGAAGAATTGGAAAGGGCATTGATTATTGCCAGTGGGCCCTAGGGAGAAGATGCATAGGATGACGAAATATTGTTGCAATGAGCCCTGGAGTCCGCACTGACTGCCAGATTCTGCAATCTTCCCTGGGTCTCCCTGATTCCTGCGTAATTCTACCTACATAAGTCTGTCTTACGTCTGGTGCTGGAGGCTATTTTCAAAAACTTGGGTGGGGGACATTAGGAGGGCAGAGTTGGTTTAGTAACAGATGAGGGAATGATACGTTGCTCTGCCCCAAGCCCTAGAAAGGAGGTTGGCTAGGGCTGGGCGAAGCAGCTGGCCACAGCACCACACCAGGCCTTGGATCAGTGTTTCCAGACCCAGTTTTCCCAGGCATGAGGAGGAGACACCAGCAGGAGTATCTCCCCTCCAAGGACATTGCCCCAGACCACAAGCAATGAGGGCATAAGTATTTTAAGAAGCTATATCTCTCTCGCACATCTAACACTTTTGTACTCCCTCTTGCTCGCAGTTTTGGTCTCATCCGGTGGTCAGCTCCAACAATAGCGCCTTGATGCCCTTGGGTAAATATTGTGCTCAATAAAATGTAAATCAAATAAAATCATCCATTCTCACCATCTAGTGCCTGGTCTTCTTTTCCCAGACATCCTTCCGTAAGGATGGGCAGCCCTGCCAGGTTTCCCAGGTCCATGTGTGATGTGGTATTCCAGTCCAGGTTTTTTATTTGAATTCCTGGACTTGTCGTCTTGTTTATTTATTATAAAACAGGCCAACAAGTCCCAGAATTCAAAGGAAAACATTTGGACTAGAGCAGCACACCACGCATGGACCTGGGAAATTTGGCAGCTATGGATAAGCACCGGAAAGACAAGCAGGATTTACTGTAGGGTTTAAATTGGGAGAATCCCACACTATAAAGGAGTTGAACAGTCCATGTGAAGACTAGGGAAAGCTTCAAGGCACCAATGCTAGAAATCAGAACGACCTTTTCCCAGTAGGGCCTAATTCTAGCCCTTTGTTGCTTCTCTGGACAAAAAAAGACCAGACCCTATTATATGCCATAAAGCCCAGTTTTGATAAGAATGAGGATATTCGGATTAGAGCGCTCTGACTGTCGGGCTGCAGGACAATGTGCTGGGTTAGAGACCCTCTGACCTTCTTGTTATTGGTCCCAGAGGTGAGACCCCTTGTTCCGTTCCCGCAGATTCTGAGCCAATGGCTGCAGTCTCCAAGGTCTGTACAAGACTCCTGGTGAAAACCTTCTCTCTCTTTATCACTCTTTCACTTGAGAAAACGCTGGCTTTTTAGACATTTTCTGACATAACAAAATCACTCTAAATCAAATATTCAGTCTTTGTTGTACATCGCTCTCATGCAATTACTGTCACCCGTAATGGGGCAACAATATTTCAAATCAATCTTGAAACACAGATTAACTGTGACCTCCTACAGGTCACCTTTGAGAGTTCAAAGACTATGTCAACAGTAATTTTCTTGGTCTAGGCTAAACCCTTCTACCTTGTTTCAAAAGGCTTTCCAACCAGAGTTACTCCTCATTCCAGCAGATCAAGAAACGCGGGAGTTTATTTTCGTCTTGGGCCTTAACTTCACTTCACTATTCAAAACTAAGGTCAAGTGAACTAAATTTCAGTTCCATCACCTCCAGAAAATGCCACCACTTCTCCCAAGTGAAGACGGTATCAACCGGAAATGGGTGCTGACCCTAACCAGAATGATGTAATATGGAACACATTGGCGTCCAATTGAAAATCATTGCCAGAATGTGGAGTGCAGAGTAAGTTAGGCAGTGACTGCCCTTTCTGAAACGCGCCCTTATCTAGCCAGCTCACTGTTGGCTCTCTGCTGAATTCAGGATCAAATTCAAAACGCTATGTATTATGCATACATACCACGTAGATAAAGGTCCTGATAACCGACAAAACGGGACCATTATTATTCTCCAACAATAAACCTTGTTTGACACATTTCTTCTAACAAAGTCCCTTTAAAAAACTACAGCGTGATGGAATATCCTTAGGGACCAGAGACCACAACACTGGAAGAGTCTCAGCCAAAGACTCCATAAACATCTGAGAGCCAGATTATTCAAAGAAGCTTTCAAGTAAGTCTAACATAGATGGAAAAAAGAAGATGTCACATTTCAGAACAGTAGTGCCCTTTCAGAATTGTCTAAGAAAATGATGGCTATTTAGCCAAATTCTTTGAAAGATTGTCCTGTAAATACACAATTTTCACAAAACCAGAAGTAAAGCAAATTCATTGTAAACAAAGGAGCCGGACTTTCTTCCATTATGTGCCCGAATCGTTTTTTTTTCCAGATTTAATCTTTTTTGTACAGCGTTATGATGCATTTTGGAAAATTACCCCACCATATTTCAGCACTTTGAAACAATCTTTGTCAGTTTTGCTCTATAACAAAAGTTCTAAAAATCAGTTTTTCAGTTACATATATATCTATATTTTTGCAATATACAATGCGTGGAATTGCTGGCACCGCTTAACTGTACGTCTCTGCCCACAGGGCAAACATTAATCAGGCAAGTAAGAGGATAGTAACTGACAGCCTTTCTGACACCACCTTCTGAAAGTCCTATGGGGCACTAAGCAGTAATGTAGTCTGTGTGAGACCTAGAGTTTTCTTATTTTTGATTATCAATTTGTTATACGTTTTTTGGAATATAAAATTACAATCTTTATTTGGGAATATTTATAGGCTTAAAGAGTCATTTGGCATAACCCTACTCATATTATAATCAGGACTGGCACCTCCATAAGGCGAGGTAAGGCAGCAATGTTAGGAAACCACCTAGTGTTTTTGCCGAATTACGGGAAAGGGAATAAAAAATGGCCCATAAGTGCGCCAGGATGCCAAATGCAACTTTTCCTGTAGCGCTGAAAACCCTTGTGCTATACATGGCTTGACGTTTAATATACTTCAGATTATGCATCTTCCATTTTCCTCCAACAGCTCATTACTACAACATCGTAAGAAGTCTTTCACCTCTATTTACAGATCATCATGTTCTTTCTTACCTCATTAAATAGGAGCTCTCTTCTCTGCTGCTTCCGGAGGTCCATCATCTTCACTGCCACTTGGCGCCCTGAATGTTTCTCCACAGCAATACATACAACACCTGTAGACCCCTCACCAATCTTCACATAGTTCTCGAGTAGCATTCGAGGGTCTCCTTGATCAACCACCATTCTTAGTGCAGTCTTGAACTGCTCATGGGTCACAACAAGGGAGTCTTGATTGGCAAATTGGTTTTTGGCAAATGAATCCTGTGATAGGTTCAGGTTGGTAGAACTTGCTTGTATTGGTCGGTTCCGTGGAGATCCGGCTGGGGATGGCCGAGCCTGCTGGAGAGGTGGTACTTGCTCGTCTGCATCTCCTGAAATCACCCTGAAGTAATCCGGTGGTGTAGGATTAGGGGGGAGGGACAAGGCTTTAACCAAAGGGCCGCGAGGAGGTGAATTAACCTGAAGGGACTGGACCGAGTCCTTTGGCTGTGAAAGAAAAACAAGAGGAAAAATACTGTTACTGTCATAGTCATGAGAAGAATCAGTGACTAATATTAACATAATTCCAAGTGGATACAGAGAGCACCGTTCTGTGTGTAGACTGAGATTAAACATGCAGGCAATACTGATTTTAGCATAAAATGAAGGGTCAGTGCTTCAGCGTCCCCTTAAACAATGATGGACTTTACTGAGGCATGTTTCGTTTGGAACAACGACAAAATTCAGCTCCCTTGTCTACCGGTGAAGCAGAACATGATAGGTTTAGTACATGGAAATTCATTCATTCACTCACTTCCTGCCTATGACCTTTGGCTGACCCCAAGGTTTGACAGTGTGGCACTGTTGTCCTCTGGTACTATATTTAAAAAAATACATTAACCTAGCAAAGGCAACGACAAGAGTGACTTATCTTCAAGTTCTGGTCTGTGCATCTATAGTGCGGCATCACTTGAGTTGCCCTCCTACATCTTCCCAATTATAAGCAAGTATGACTGTAGGTAACTGTGTGTCGTGTGAGTAAGTGTACTGAATAGTTTGTTTACAATTGAAAATAAAACACACGTTATATATATTACCTACTAGCAGACGCCAGTTAAGAACTAGTTTCTATAGGAAGAGTGTTTTTTGTTTTGCCAATAACTCTGGTACCGCTTGACGAATCTTCACAACATTTTCAAAACTTATACTTCAGTGGGTTCACCTGCTCTCTTGAAAGTTTCGGGGTGATCTGTGAAGCGGGGGCTGAGAAAAAAGGGGGAGTCTTAAAACACGTTTCCCCCATGCATTTCCCCGTAGGGATTTTGAACATGACTACAGCCTGAACTGCTGGACGAAATTACATCAAATTTGGCAGAACGCTAGCTCTTGGTAAAGAAACCGTGCTTATCGTGATCTTGTGCAAATCTGTTCACTAGTTTTGGAGTAATTAGAGATTAAAAAACATAGATATCTAGGGATTCAGATCCAATTGTCCCCATGCTGATATCTGATTGGCTGCCAACACTTCAACAAGGAAATGTTGGGAGTCATATTGGGACTCCGCTTCAGCTGAGTCCCACGAAAAAAGTAAAAAAAAAAATAAAAGAAAAAGGGGCAAGGTAGGGTCACCCTGAGACCCTAGCCTTGGTTTAGGTCCCTCAAGGACGCCGCTAGAGCTAGAAAGCATTTTTTTTTTTAAATCTCCGACAAATGCACGAATCCGGATCCCCTGATTTTTAACTTTTTAAATTTTTTTTAAAAGGTGATCTCCCGCTCCTTTCTTTTTAAAATTATTTTTCAACCGGGGGTATGAGGGATTGAAAAAAGGAGAGGACGCATAGGCCCCCTCCCCCAGGGTGGGGGAGTCCTCCAAGGCCTCTCCCACAGCCCAGGGGACCTCCAGCTACCTAGGGCTAAATCTGAATGTATGTGGGGGGGGGGGGGGGGGAGGGCACACATCCCCCTGCAGCCCCAGGGACCGCCACCTCCCTGGGGCTGAATTGAAATAATGAAGGGGGTCTGCTGTGGACACCCGGCCCTGGGGACCACCACCTCCACATGGCTAAATGCAAACATTTAAGGGCATGCCAATGATGGCACTCAGGACCACCCACCCTGAACCACTTGGCTGCCTAAAATATGTCCCTGACCTGCCTGCCCAGAAGATTTAAAAAAAAAAAAAAAAAAAAGGGGTCATGGCACCACACCTACCTCCCTGGTCCTCCATCATCAAATGCCTCCCCACCCACCCGAGCTATGGAACGTGCCCTGGGCACAGCATACCCCTCCTTGCATTCCCCTTCTCTCCAACCTCTCCCGGGAGCCCCCCCCTCCCCAATGCCAACCTGTCACCTTGGCCCAATCGGGCTCCCACCCTTCAAAACAAATTGCTCCCACCAAAGACCTCACTCCCCAAAGACATCCCTACCGGTAGCCTGACCACCCCACTCTGCACCAGCAATCCTTGCCTGGACCCAGCAATGCCCGAATCTGCCTCTCCACTCAAAAAGAAATACCCTCCACTCCCACCCTGTGCAACCAGGGCCTCCCTGCACAGGTTGGTGAGAAGCCTGTCTCCGAGGGCTGGTTAAGTCCTGCTATGTCCTGTGGTTCCACCCCCCCCCCCCCCCACCCCCGGGCCATAGCTGTTTGCTGCGACTTGGTGGGAGCTTTGACAGCCCCTGTCAAGTCAGAGCAAACAACGCTCCTAGCAAGTGAGAGCTGTCAAACAGCTCTGGCTTGCTGGGAGCAGAGGGTTCCTCTGTTTCCCTGCTTGCAGACATGCGGGCAGGGAAACAGAGGAACGGATTGCTCTCACAGACAGGGAGCTGCATGTGTAAAGGCTGCAAAGTGAGAGGATTTTGTAAAGTTAACTATGTTCCAAACTTAGTGGTGTGAAAAGAAGGGTGCAGGATTTTTTGTATCCCACACAAATTTTAAATGTGTATGAATGAACTGCACAAATATATCAGCAGTTAGGAATGCATAAATGAAAGCTTTTTTTGTAATTCTGGAGTGTGATGGAAACAAATATTTTAACTGGATCAAAACAAATCAAGACACATTACGTGCAAATGACAAATATTCTCAGAAACCCAATGTCCATTCATTAAGGTTTGTGCGCTATATATTTTTATCAATAAAACTGTGCAAATTTAGGGGCCATTTCCATGGAAAATGTTTTCTCTGTAAATGACAGTGCTCCACCGTAACATGCTTTGGTAACAGAATTGTGAAGCCCTCGTGTGGCCAGGGAGTGCAGTGATGCCTCTTGGCTGCGTGAGGGAGGCAGAGAGCACAACAGTGGGGGCGGAGCTTCAGAACAGCAGGGAATACCATTGGACTTAACCAGCCCTCGGAGACAGGCTTCTCACCAACCTGTGCAGGGAGGCCCTGGTTGCACAGGGTGGGAGAGGAGGGTATTTCTTTTTGAGTGGAGAGGCAGATTCGGGCATTGCTGGGTCCAGGCAAGGATTGCTGGTGCAGAGTGGGGTGGTCAGGCTGCAGGTAGGGATGCCTTTGGGGAGTGAGGTCTTTGGTGGGAGCAATTTGTTTGGAAGGGTGGCAGCCCGATTGGGCCAAGGTGACAGGTTGGCATTGGGGAGGGGGGGCTCCCGGGAGAGGTTGGAGAGAAGGGGAATGCAAGGAGGGGTATGCTGTGCCCAGGGCACGTTCCATAGCTCAGGTGGGTGGGGAGGCATTTGATGATGGAGGACCAGGGAGGTAGGTGTGGTGCCATGACCCCCCTTTTTTTTTTTTTTTTTTTTAATCGTCTGGGACATATTTTAGGCAGCCAAGTGGTTCAGGCAGGGCCTGCGGCGTAGAGGATGCCGATTCAGCCAGGAGGGTCTGGTGCGGCATGGCAAACCCGCCCGAAGTTAGAGATCATGTCTGTACGGCCTGTTCTGGGACGTCGGTGAACCAGACGACACAGCAAGGTTTAGGATCTGGGTCCGCCTTACAGGAGTCTGACCCTAAACAATCTATACGAGGCACAGTTTGGTGACGGTGGAGTGAGAGATGGAGAGGTGCCAGGCACCAGTGCAGACTGTGGTGGGGCGGATGGCGGTGATGATGAACAAGAGCTGGATTATGGTCAGGATGAAAGGGAAGAAGGGGAGATTGTGGATGACTATCAATGATTGGGGGATGGCACCACCAGAAATGCATAAGAGGTGGGGTGAACCTAACTTTCGGAGGATTATTGAAGTTTTGCAGTCTGTTACAGAGTCAGGGGAGGGGACGACGGTGTCCAACCAAATGGAACAGAGGTCTGCGCCAAGATGGACGTCTTTAGTGTCGGCCCCGACTTATAGGCCAGGTAGGAAGGTTTCCTCGGGCCGCGTTGCGGACGGGGTGGAGGCTGGTGTACAGATGGAGGTGTGTGGCTTGCAGGGAATTGGGGATTCGATATTACATTCGTTGAAGAGTAAGTACGTGCAGGATGAGGGCACAGACATGGAAGAGGGAGGGGAGTGGCAAGGGACAGGATGGTGTCGGGTAGCGCCTCAAGTGACAGGGTCACAGGTGGACATAGGGGGTGTTAAACAGGAAGAGGACAAGAAAGAAATCAAGAATGGGTGTTATAAGTTACCTTGTATTGGGATTACAAAGCCTTTGGGGGCACATTTGATGTTGACAACCAGGGAACGCATATGGAAGGAAGAGTATGTCGAACTTTTTAAGCTCCTGTACTGGGAAGTGAGGGCTAAGAAGGGTTCAAAGGAGGAGGAGTGTGAACTTTTGCACAAACCGACTGGCCAGCCACATTGACCTATACAGCGAGCGGTTGGCCGGTTATCTATAAGCCCTTTTCGGGGCTCCCCACCTCGGCTGGGGTGGAAGTGGGAGGTCAGGGACAGGCAGGGAACTCAAGAGCATGCTGCTCCTACAACTGAGGCCGATGCTTGCAGGAATTCTATAAGTACAGGCACAAATGTTCAAATCGTGGAGGAAAACATATGCTTACCCAGTGTGGACTGCAGACTAGTGGTTTTGCACAACAAGGGGATTCATGGTCAGGTCCCAGCAAGCGCGACTGGGCAAAGGGGGGGAGGGGGTGGTATGGAGGGCATGTGGTTCAGAACCCTTTGGGAAAGTCGCATCTGCCACTTAAGATGGACTGATTGCGGCATTAGCTCAGGATGTTGGGGTCGGAGATGGAACGGGATCGGTTTGGTCTTTGTTTGCGCTATGAAGGCCTGCTGGTGCGGCAGTGGGCAGGCAACTTAAAGTTGGTGAAGGGACAGGAGCAGTTGGGGTGGGACAAACTGATGGAGGTACAAGAAGGGAAGATGGAAGGACCTTTTTATAGATTGGCCTCTGGAGAACTTGAGAATATCCCCGATCGGGGTGATCCTTAAGAGAGAACTGTGGGAATTTTGTGTGATCCACCACCTCTCCTGGCCACAGGGCCTGTCAGTCAATGATTTTAATCGGGAGACTTGCAGCAGAGTGCGTTACGCCTCCGTAGATATGGCAGTTCAGCTAGTGGATACCTGTGTTTGGGGTGCCTTGATGGCCAAACATGATATAAAATCTGCTTTACGGCTGTTCCCAGTCCACCCTGCCGACTGTTGGGGATTCAGTTTGGGCGTTGAGGGACCCGAAAATGTGGCAGTGTGTTTTTGTGTTGGAATGCTTGAGTGACTGTCACCTATAAAGCGTGACATGTGGCAGGAGGGTTCAATGACAATGCTGATGCCTCTTCTCGTTTTCAGTGGACGAGGTTATGTGTGCTTGCACCATGGGCCAACGAGGTGAGGACCAATGCCAAGCTCACCTGTGGTCAGTTGTGAAGAACGCATGAGACAGCTGATCTTGGGCTCGTTATTGGCTTCTACCCGCAAGGCGTACAGGCCCGCGTGGGAGGAATTTATCTGGGGCAGTGCGGCCTGATGGTGAGCTGGTACATCACAATGAGGTGGTAACTTTCATTTTCTTCTTGATTGACAAGGGATTGACAGCTGTAAGTTCGCTGGTGTAGCATTCTATGGGAAACTGTTGGAGTATGAGCCGTCGGCGGGTGAAATGTGAAGGAGGATGCTGGAGGGGTGGGATTGGGAGAGGGGCAAGGGGCTGGGAGTGAGGCACCCAATCATGCTGGACGTACTGAAGAGGGTCATTGCAACGCTGCCCCAAGTACGTAAGGACGACTGGGAGGCACTACGGTTTTGCAGTAATCATGGTTTGGTTATTTTTAAGCGCTTTCCAGGTTACGGAGGTGGTTGGCTCTAAGGTTTAGGTAGGAATACGGTGGCATGACTTCTGGGTTTGGGAGGGAGTGATTCAAGTATGGATCCCCAGGTCTGAAATGGATCAGTCAGGTAGGGGCATGTGTGTGAAGATGAGGGCATACTCAGACCAGGGGATTTGTCCCCGAACATGGTGGATGACATTATATTGGTGGTAGGAAGGATTTGGAGATGTTTTTCGCCATATGGACCGGGCATGTTTTTCTGTTCGGAGGTTTTGCAGAAGGTGCTTGGATTTTGGGATATGGAGCATGGGATTTCGGGAACCATTCATTTTACATCAGAACAGCGATGGGGGTGGAATCTAGGGATCAGCTGGGGAAATTCGGAGTGCCGGGCAGTGGTGCTTGGACTATTACAAGCGCTATTTGCATTTGGGCTGGATGTTTCATGGTCCTCAGTAACATGAGTTGGTTTTCTCCTAGGCTGCATTGTGGGCCCAGAGTGGAGCTATACTGAGGTTTGGATATGTGGGCATTCCTTTGTGACGTGGGCAGAGAAGCATATTGACACTCTTAAGTAGATGACAATTGAGACTGACTGATACGAGGGTCCAGATAAAATGGTTTGGAAAAGGTGGCATGTAGTGGCATTAATTGCTGCACTAACGAAATTCCCTTGTATGGGGTACCTCTTGCCATGACATATTGCTCCTGAAACTAGGAGAAAATGACTTTTTTCAACTGAAAGGCTTGACTTTGATAAAACCCACATAAAAGCCGATTTGTTGAAGATCAAGGCATCATGGGCTGGCACCCACTATGGTTCTTAACAAGTTCATGCCTAGGAGAAATTGGTGGGGGCTGTAAAACTAGGTGCAATCGACAGAGCACACCGGAAAGGGAATAGAGAATTGTGGAAGTTCTGCAAGGCAGAATTTTCCTTCTTGCTGAAGAACAGTGATATAAGATACAAAATGGTGGAAGTTTTCAGAGACTATGTGGTTCATCTTTCTATTTTTGGGGTGGGGCTGTACCTCATGTAAATCAGGAATGTTTTGGCTGAGTTGTTACACTTACCTGTCGAGAGGTAAGGTCTGCTCCTGTGTGGGGGGGAGGGAAACGTAGTGTTTTTTCTTGTGGCGGGTGTAGATAAGTTTAAGATGATATTGCAACAATACTTTGGACAGGTTGAGACCTAGTTGAGATTTGGGGGGCAATTGTGAGGAACTGAACAAAGTCAACAGCATTTTTTGTATGCATGAGATCTAGATGCAGAGATCTGAGTAGCAAATGGTGATTGTATTTTGGTTTGATTTTGGCTTTAGGGGAGGGGGAGGTGGGCTGGAAAGTTACAAGATGTTTAGTGAGGACAGAAAAATCTTAGGATGTAAGGCATTAGAGCCAAGGTTTTTGGTATAAGCTTTGTTCACTTGTTTAATTAAAGCAGCCTTTTACACACTAATAAGTAGCCAGTCGTTCTTGGATGTGCATCCTGCCCAATATGTTTTTAGGGGGTGAGCAGAATGCCCTACACCTCTGGAGTCTGGAGCAGGTGGCGGGTTGCGAGGGGTAGTCCTGATTGGCTGGGGAGCATGTGAACTGGAGTAGGAGAGGTTTTAGGGTAACTGTCACTAGTGGTTGGGTGCCATTTTAGATTCACGGAACACCGGCTGAGGGACAGTTTCACACTCGGAGAAAATTCCCCACCAACCTTCCCTTGTTTCTAGTCTTTAGTGAGGCAGGTGTATGTACGATGAAGAAGTTATTGTAACAAGACACTGGACAGTTTGAGACCTAGTTGACATTTTTTGGGTGGGGAAGGGTGGAGAGAATGTTGAGGAACAGAACAGAGTTGACAGCATTTTTTGTATGCACGAGGTCTTTGTGCAGAGATTTGAGTGGCAGAGTGGTGATTGGATTTTTGGTTGATTTTGGTTGGAAGGGCTCCCACCAGAGAGTGGGGAGGAAGGTTGGATAGTTACGAGATGTATAGGGAGGGCAGACTAAACTTAGGCGTTAGAGCCAAGGGTTTTGGTATAAGCTTTGCGCACCTCTCTCTTTAAAGCAGCCTTTTACACACAAATAAGTAGTCAGTCGTTCTTGGATGCGCCGTACCACCAGAAGCAGAGGGAGCGGGCAGAGTGAAGTGCGCTTAGGGTGCACAGTCATGACCTCAGCAGATTCCTGCTATCAGGCAGGCAGGTGAGAAGTGAGGAGCTGCGAAAAAAAAGGCTCAGGCGTCTGCGCTCGTGGCAGAACGGCAATAAAACATTCCCCCCAGGGGTGTAGCTGTCATGTGCACATACCAGGGACGTGTTGGAGAAGCAGGACTTGTCATTTCGAAAATATTCCCTAAAGAAACAAAAGTTCAACGCAGAAACATTCTGAAGCAATGCAGAAGTTCTGCAACAAACCTAAAGTTCATGTGGAAAAATGCTGGAATTAAAAAAAAAAACAGGCAACTCTGGAAACAAGTACGTAAACTTTGCAAGAGGGTAGTACATTTGCAATGTACCAAATCTCACGCTGAGGGGTCCATTTTCCCAGAAGGCAGTGCTTTGGATTTTGGAACCCAGAAAGAGATACAGTATGAACAGGTCCTTCAGTTCAGGGGAAAAACGATCTCAAGGTAAGTCATGGCCCTAAAGCCATACTGTGTTGCAAGTGAGCTTCAATAGTCCATCCAAGGTTATGTGTACACAACAAGGTAAACAAACAATTACTCATGGCCTGATTTAGAGCTGAGAAACGAACGTGGTAAGTCTGAATGAGAGGCCACAGGAAGAATGTCTTCTGCCATCTTGATTCAGACCATCTCCAGGACCATGCAATCTTCAATCAGGCCCATCTAGACTCGGGTGAATGACAGTGGTATGGCAGTAAAATAAGCACTGGCAAGGGTGAAACGACGTTTGTCAGATGCAGTGACACACAGAAGAGGTGATCCTGCACTGCTGATGAGCATGTACTTGTGAGACAGCACACACTGCTGTACCCTGCCCCGTTAATGGAGGTTATCCTTGGAGGAAGCTTGCACTGGTACTGCCCATTCTGTACTTGTGTCGCATGGGAAAAATGAAGCCCTGTGTACCCGCAACATTTAGTACTGCAGCAGGCATGTTCAGAACACACCAGGGGCGAGCAGTGTCACCGTTGCCACTCCTTGAAAATAAGCACTGACAATGCCTCTCGATCTGGCTTATGAACGCAGAGTCCAGTCGGACTAAAAAGTCCACGCACATTAATGACTGTCTCCTTTTATCTGTGCTGCTGCTGAAGACAAAACACCATGAATTGTCTAGTTAATTAAGATGCTATAATTGCATTACAATGGCATGTGCATACCCCTTAAAGGCCAAGTTCAATCAGCTGGATGAATAAACAAAATGATCACAGTGGTGTGGAGGGCCAGAACTTTTTGGTGGAAGTGCACAATTTCTGCCCAATCAAAACACGTACCCCTGACTCCCAACATGTGGGCGGAGCCAAAGCCATTTTCCTGAGGGTTCTCACGAATTGTCTGGCGACACCTGTGCTGCCAAGCCAGACCATAAAAAGAGTGCATAAATAATTGATTTGATCGGCCTCTGTTCTCTCACATTAGAGCATTGTAGAACGTGCTCATTCCTCTTGGTATAATAACGGCACTATAATTATAAGGGACCAAATTATACAGCAAGGGTTGCTGAATTATGTGGCATTAAAAAATGCCTCTTTTTATGGATCTAATGTAAATTATGTTTACCAAGGCTTTAGGTTATGTAGCAGATCATTAAATGTGTGCATCCCTGATAGGTTATCATACCCAATTTAGCTGCAACTAAATACATCATCATATAATTATAATGGATTTAAGAAATTTGTGGTAACTGGCTAAAGACCACCTGATTTGCTGAGATGTTCTGGAGCATGCTATAACTAAGGATCTTGCAGAGATTCTATACTGAATATTGTATATCTGATATAATGCCTTCTGTTTGATACAGTCTGGTAAAATTGACTCTGCAAGGAAGAAATAGTAGATATACCGGATGTAGTGTTTGACAGCTATAAGACTCAGTGAGCTAAGTGTGAGGCTCCTGTAACTTCTAACTCGACTAAATCTAAAATACTGATGACTTTTTTTTTTAATCCAATGTCTGTGAATGTGACGGTCAAGAAATGACTCCTTGAAATCTCATATCTGGCAAGAGTCTGTAAGGGGATGTACACATTGCAGTCCTTGGCTGTTTTCCACTCAATCTCTCGCAGTGAAGCACCAATAGACTGCTGTGCACTCTGTCACCTTTGAAGCTAAAATGAAGGGCACAGACAACAAAGGCAAAAAGAATAGATGATGGACGGAATGCTGAACAATGTCAAATATTCATCCCCAGTCATCAATCTCGGCCTAAATCCATTGTTGTTTTAATCACTATGCCACCCCAATATGCAAATCAGTCTTAACCCTGCTCCCCATAGGAGCAGTCCAGCCCGAACTGCCAGGCCCAGGTCCTTCCTGGACCGGAAACAAGCATTCTGGGACAGTGGCACAGTGAGCCCGGGACCCTTGTCTGGGCATACCCAGTGCACAAAACGCATGGATTTAGGCCCGGATCTGTGACTGGAGGTGAACGTTTGACATTGTTCAGCATTCGGTCCATCACCTGTTCCTTTTGGCTATGGGCAAACAGCATTCCAAAAGTATGGATGTGCTCGCTTTTAACATCTACAGGAACGCTAATTATGTGGCATAGAATGATTAATCAGACTTCCTGCCAAAATATTTAATACTTCCCTCTCACTGATAAACAGGGAAAAATGCATTCATAATAGATTTTTACTCACGTATGTGCATGAACTAAGGGCTTCTTGTGGTATAAACAAGCATAGGCCAAGCATGCCAATTTTTTAAGTGCAAGAATGAAACGCCGGTTCATTTATTATGTATGTGTCCAGCACTAATTAATGCAAAAAGAAATTGGGTAAGCTCGTTGTTTTTGGAAATGGAAATTAGCTCATGTCAAAATGCACGCTAATTAGAGTTCTCAGAGAATAGTTTGGTGAGACGTGTAGTCAAATGTGTGAATCTTACAAAACATATGAACTGAATTATTATTATTTGTTACAGTGAGACACTGGGGAGCATTTATTAACTTCTTATTCCCCTCCCAATGTTTTAGTCCTGGTAAATCATATATTATGAATCAACAACAAATATCCTATCTGCTGTTGTACTTTTAAGTGTTTCGCAATTGCTATTACAAAGTAAGGTTTTTAGATAAACGTGGGAGAATTATGATGGCCTTGAGTTGTAAAGGCATGTAGATTATAGGTAGTCGTATAATTACAAATCTGTACAGCAGTCTGCACCTCATCTACTGATCCCTGCCTAGTGAAACAGACATAACCTAATCCTATCCTAAAAATGGAAACTAAGTTTGTAAGTTTTATGTGAACGTTTGTCAGGGTGGAGGGGGGGGGAGTGAAGTGAGCAAAAGCGTTGCACAGACAGTAAGCCTGGTGAGGAAAAGCACTATGGGGAAGGATTTTGAAAAGCGCTGTTAGCTGAGCAGGGAGAGAGGCTAGACAAACAGTATATTTCACCTTTAACACGCCCTCCACACTGCCCATAACCAAACCTCCAGTTTCCGAGGAGGACCCAGCATTCCAACGTGGATGGGTCTTTGAGGTGCTGCTAACCCGCGCTGCTGCTGGGAAACCCTCTTGATTTTAGCGCCCCCTAATTCCAATGACTAATATACGTCGTCCTGTGGCCCAAATCAAATGCAATGATCTCGATGCAGATGTGTGCACTTCTAAATTTGCCCTATGTACTGCATTAGAAGCTGATTTGAGGTGACAAAGCCAAGCGAGACGGGAGCCGAATATCTGGCAGGGTCCAGCGCAAGTGATACCGACAACCGCAAAGCTACAATACAGCCAGACCCAACATTCCAGGCACTGCCACTTTCCATCCCTCATACAGTTTTTGCAGCACAGAAGCTTCTAAAGCAGGCAGACAAGGGGAAGTAGAGTTCAAATACAAATCCAGAATATCTCTTGTAATGATATCACATCATTATATAGTGCCAGCATAGGTTAACATGTGACGTGAATATTTATTTATTGAACACAGTGGACTAATTTAATTTAGTTCTTCAACAATTTTATCACAACGCATTGTCCTTTGGTGTCACAAAGGTGCGGATGTGAGCTAGAAATCTAGTGGTTGAATAGCACAATCTGCAACAACGAAACATGGGATCAAATCCTGGCTTAACCTGTGCCCACATTGTGCGGTTCCAGGCAAACCACTTTTCTTCACTACATCATACTGTACGCGATTTTCCAGTCTGCGAGCCCCTTAAAGAGATTCAATTCAGTTTCTGCTTTTTAAACTCTCATTCATACATACATTCAACCCATATCGCATAATTTAGCCCTCCACTGTGCTTCAATTCCATCAATATGAATGTCACTATTTGTTAAGAGTACATTCACAGCCAAAGCAGGACCCAGGCGCTTGTAAGAGATGTTGTTAGACCTCGGTCGGGGAGGGCGGGCCACTGGGCAAGCAGTAGCCTTTGGGCATCAACCACTGTTGGGGGGGGGGGGGGGGGGGGTTGAGGTCGGTGGCCTATGATTTCACAGGGACCATCCTACCATGGTGCCGCAAACTGGGCCAAGTGCAACCATTTCCACACTTGGCTCTCAGTGGCAGGGATGATGAGCAACGAAAGGCTTCTCAGGGAGGTAGTGTGGGGTGATTCAAGCTCAGACTGCAACAATCACCAAACAACCAAATTCTGGATAAATGAATAGTAGTGGAACTTTAAACGAATGTGCCAGTAGGCCTCAACTACTAGGGATCCGATGTAAAGGTCTGATCACAAGATGGAATCTTAAAACATGGTACGCTACCACCACCACATGTGACTTGGGCAGTAGTCCATTGTCAGTAAACAATGGCATGCTTGGTGCACCACCTCCAGGTCACAGGACAAGACCAGGACCTACTCATGTCAGAGGCCACCTTGATCCTCGGCGCACCTGCTAGATTAGTGTGACACCACGACCAAAGATCAAAAGGCAGGACATCAGCTACATGGACACTCGGAGCCACTGCCGTCCCATCAGATGGGTATTGCTACCCAATCCAATCCTACACATTTTATGAATGTTGAAAGGATGAACTGCTGAGCGGCCCCACTTCGGTTCAAACCAATGATCACACAGAGCATCACTGGGCCCAGGAACCCACTGAGCCACAAGGCCGGCTTCAATACGGCGCACAACCCCTGACAACTACTGATATACGTGCAGGATATACGAGACAGGTTGTTTTGACATTTTAAGAAAGCAGATGATAGATTTATAGTTTGCTTTTAATGCGCACAAAGCGGTAGGAATGCACCGCATCCCAAAACACGTCTACCTGCCAGTACTGGAACAAATAATACTGGAGGGCCCTGAACACCTGTCCGAGTGCAGGAGATAGCACTAGAGGGAGCAGGGGCTAGTCTGAGCTGGAGCGGAGTCGGGAACAAGGGCACGTGCCTGGGCTGGAAGGATGGGGCAGACGCGAACCTAGTCTGAGCTGGAGCCGAGTCGGGAACAAGGGCACGTGCCTGGGCTGGAACGGATGGGGCAGACGCGAACCACGAGGGAACACATTTTCATGGAAAGTATTTTTTCCAACAACCCCACGCCCCCATCACCACCACTCCCGGTCTTTATTCAGCACTTTTCACTGGGTCTGATATCACGGTGTCTTTCTTAACTCGTCTTGCTTTATTCATTTCCATTACTCTGATATCACGAATTAGTCCCGAAACAAAAAACACAGAATGACAGTCTTATTGAACTTATCCGATGTTACTCCCGCCAAAGCACCGGAATACCACTCGGAGTCTCCAGAACGATATACACTATTACCATCCATTATCCCGATTCAATTCCTTTTACACCCCGCATCCTGCATTTAGTTCATACTCATCACTAGTATAAGATCGAGTTTTTAAGCTTGTCTGATGAATATAAATAATTTGCTGGTACGAGGCGTTAATGTGAGAGGTTCGCTGTTTTAACCACGGTCAACCAACTGTGTTACCTATAAAATGGCGCAAGGATACGTTCTCCAGTCGGTATTCAAAGGACAGAGGGCCACGTGCCACAGGCGAAGGTCAGGCCCTACTGTCAGGGCCCAGAAGCGTTGTCTCAACGCAGGGCGAGGGAGGAGGTGATAAACAGGCCCCGGGAGAAGAGCCCTTTAGTTGGACAACCACCTATCTTTGGTGAGCTGCAGACACCCGTTCTTTCTGGGAGACACTGCAGCAGTGTACACCTCACTCTGCCCACAACACCCCAAAATGCCCCTAACAAGGCTTCACACAAATGTCCACAGTTCCCCCAACACAGGGCCGGCTCTGTCGATGTGGGGGTGGGGACAGGGGTGGCCACTGAGGGGAGTAGGTTCGGAACCCCCTCTGCCCTCAACCCGAAGCAATGACACTTGTCATCGGCCCCAGTATTCATTAGCCCAACCTGTGCTGCTGCCTGGGGCAAAATCCTCTTCCGTGGGGAGGATGGGGCCATGGTGGTTTCAAAAAAAAAAAAACACGAACCCTTACCTGAATTGTGCCGCATGCCAGTCTTCAGGTTCCACTGAAGGCACAGGCTCCCAGCCTGCCCTGCAGCAAATCCGAACGCTGCTCTCATGCTGGCAGCATGAGAGCAGCATTAAGATTCGCCTGAGCACTCTGGCTTTGCGCTCCCAGGCAGACTGGGAACCTGTGCCTGCTCTCTCCAACCCAGCAACACATTGCAGTTGGCGAGAGCTCAGTGCGCATGTGTTTGGCCGTCTGAGACGGCCGGCCAAACACATGCGCACTGAGGAGAGTGCACGCCACTCCCCCCTCCGTGCTGGTCTTCCCCCATGGCCCACCCCTTGAAAAATAAAAAAAATATAATAAACATTGTTTATTATGGTTTTTATTTTTCAATTTGCAGCTGCTGCTGCTGGCGGGGGGCGACACCGCTGCTGCAATACATGCTCTAACTGAAGGGTGGCATCCCCAGGACAGATAAAAAAACAATCCGAATAACTTACATCTCAGGAGCAAAGGGGACACAGCTAGCCAGGAAGACTAAAGACCATCTTGCCTTTAAAGGTGCTTTTCAGGGGATGATGTCACATGAGATCTCAAAACCCCAGGTGACATCAGCAGTCAAAGTAACCTTCCTGAACTCTTACTGTTGGTGATTGTTAAAGATGCAGGACTGGGCAAATATACCGCAAGGGGGCACTCTATAAATATCAAATGGGTGAAAAGACTCCCCTGTAGAGGAGCCACACCCGAGGGAGGTGTTCATGGAACTTTTTAGACGTCAATATGAGAAGTGTCTCTTTTTACGCCGGCATGCTAACCAACTAGCTTCACTCCATTGTAATGTGCTGACTGTTCTTTCCTCCTTGGCTCAGCCTGGGGTGTGATGTCACTTGAACTGTCAGTGAGTCACTGTGCAGACACTGGTACTGGCAGAAATGCTTCGGAGGCTAGGCAGAGTGGAGGCTGGTTCTGGAGGGGTACTCTTCTTTGCAACCTGTAATCTGTAGGTTGTTTAAATAGGATGGCTCTTTTGTACTGAGGTGGTCCAGGCTCCTCCTGTATGCTAGGACCAATCTTTCATTTCTGGACAAATGATGAGCATGTATTTCTGTGTGGGTAGACAGTAAACAAGCATTTGCAATGCAATGGGTCTTGTGTTTGCTCGAATTAAAGCTATTACCTTTGTAAATTCCTAACTGGACTTTTCTTACCACTTAAGCTGAAAATTAAAACAGCTGACATAAGCAACCCAATTCAAAGCACCATGGCCGCTATGAGCATGAGCGCGAAGGAGGGACACAAAAAGAAAAAGACGTTTACTTGCAGTCAAACGTATTGGCAAACATGCAATCCATGGCCGCCATGAGCATGAGCGCGAAGGAGGGACACAAAAAGAAAAAGAAGTTTACTTGCAGTCAAACGTATTGGCAAACATGCAATTATCTATGTAACAGGGTCAGTCTGCAAGCAGGTAACAAAACTGCCCTAAGGAGGGACAAATGTAAAGCATTTATCAATGATATGAAAGGATTTTTGAAAGGCAAGCCCAGGAATGAATGAAAGCGATGGGCATACACTGGGCATGTTTAAAAGCCACTATTCTTACAACAGGTCAAAGCGCTTGTGCGTTCGATGTAAAAAGAGAGCATAGAAGAAGCCTAAAGATTTTGTGTACCGCAGCAGTGAACTACATCATCAGACAAGCTGCTGCGGCTTAGTGCTGATTCTTGGCCAGTAAGAGGTGCTTTCTTTTGATGAAAAAATAATCTTCTTACTTCCACTTCTACTGCACCTCTGGTCGGCTCGAGTTGTAAAATAAGTAGGCTTCCTGGCCTTTGAATCTCTTCCCAGTGCCAGGTATTCAATATATCTATATTACACTGGTCATGGTATGCGCTGTTTTGAACAAACTTGTTTGGTCATCTGCAAGATTACACATGGTACATGTCGGGCTGTGCTGTGTTCTGGTGCGTGACCCTGCATGCCTTGTCCCTAGGCAAGCTTTGCATGTTGGGTGTGCAGGTATCCTGTATCCAGGTAAGGTGCTCACAGCATTCTGTGGCTGAGACTGCACCACATCTACAGCAATGTCTCAGAGGTGAATAATTGATCATTGGAAATATTGACATGACAAAGGCCAACTTTTGGGGATCATGCCTGTGTTTTCTATGACGACCAATTAGCCATTTGAGGGTATTTATCCAGTCATTGCATTAAAGCAGCACACGCAAGGTATCAGATGGGCGGCCCATTTCACTCTATGCAGCATCATTGTTGTTGTTGGACTGATATGGTGTATTTCTGTCTCCATCTATTAGTTTCTGATGGTGGTTCTGGTGGGGCCGCATATATTTGTGCATGTCTTGCAAAGCAGCATCTGATGGAGCAGCAGACAGAGGCTTCATGGAGCATTTTTACTGTATTGCTTGCACCATGAATAACAACAGTAGGGTATTTGGTGTGCCAAGAAGATTTACTGGAAGGCCCAGCAGTCTAGTCGAATCTTTTCTGCAAGGAATTTTATGACCTGGACATTGGTCAGGTAAGGAGGTCAGGTATGGAATCGCAGCGGGATCCACTGGGAAGCTTAAGGCGGTTCAACAGATTACTGACCAATCCTCCTGCTTCAAGAAGTGAAGTTGCAGAGTGAAAAACATTCCCGCTGCCCTCACTCCTTGAAGAAGTGAGGTAGGAAGGGAGAGAGAAGTCACTGCTGCCACGGGTACTTCATCTGACATGATATAAGCTGGCGCGGTTAACGCGGAAATCTCCTGCCCTTCAAGGGAAGCCGAAATGGTTGTTACTGCCAGACCAGGAACGGCCACAGCCGCTTACGAGTTGAGAATTGGAAAAGTACCTGAAGTAAACGATAAAAGCTTCCAAAAGACGCCAACAGAGCAAGATAAGTAACCACTTTCAGCTGCTGAGGGGAAAAAGAAAACAACAACATTGAGGGACGGGAGTGAGCGACAGATGGAAGGAGGAGTCCAACGAGTATCTAGAGTTGCCAGGCCATGAGATTGCTTTTTATGGCGTTCTAAAAAAGGCTGCACGAATGCAGCTCTCGGAGTCCCGGAAGTACAATTATGATGACCCAAGTGTGCAGCGCTCACCTGCACGCCAGCCTTCAGTGGGCCGTATGCCAGCTATTTCGGTGGTATTGTGCTAGATTCCTCAGCGCCTCTCTCAATAAAGCCTTGATGAAGGTGCAAAAGGTCTTGTGATTGTGATAAGGACTCACCCATAAAGCGGTTGGACACCGGGTCAGGTGTCAGTTTTATCTCTGTCCATGTTGTGGTTTTCTAGTGTGTACTGTTTGGCCGGGAAGTGTGATTGCGATCAGGTCCTTGTGTCTGGTGGCGCAGATGAGGTGGACTTGTAGATGGTAAGAGCTGTGTATGGTGCGGGTCCATCCTGATCCTACATGTGGTAGAGGATGTTGTGCATTGCTCTGGTCCTGCATATTGCAGTGGAGTGGAGGATTGCCCTGGCAGGGCTGGTGCTTCTGTGTTGTACTGATCCTGCGGGTGGTGAGGAGTGCTGTGATTTGTAGGAGTTCTCCAGTCAGAGGTGGTGGTGAGGGAGCTTGTACACTGCCCTGGTCCTGCATCAGTGCTTCATTTGTGCTTGTTGTTTCCGGTGCGGGGCACCGGCACTTATTTTTCTGCCTCAAGCATTTACTGCGAGCAAACGGCACTTATGGAAAAGAGGAGGAAGAAAAAAACGAAAAAGCGCCACAAAGGAAGAACTTAGAAAGCTGCAGGAGTGAGCTGAAGGAACAGGGAGTGGCTGTAAATGGATTAAAGAGGCCCGAGATGGCTTCAGGATTACGCTGCCTCAGTATTCTGTGTTCGCACATTTAATTGCAGCTGCCACGTGTTTCAGAGGAGAGCTTTGGATACTGGCACCTTTTTATTTACAAATAAAGCACTGTACTGCATGTGGTATAGCCCTAGATGTTATTGGGATGTTTTGGGCTGCCAGGTTCCTGCATTTATTAGTTGTGTTGGTTATTGGCCTATATATGGTAGAAAGCTTACATATTGCCCTATTCCTTATGCAGTAGACAATGTTGTGGACGTGGACTGCATGGTCCTGCATATGCTGGGTAGGCAGAGCTGTTGTAAAGTGAGAACGGCGTCCTTTTCTTCAATGTTCAGCCTGGGGTGTGATGTTCCTTACAATGTTATCTGGTTGGGCATTTTTCCTACAAACATGTAAGCAATAAATGACCATATTTTTGTACTGGGAAGGTCCTCTCTCCATTGCAAATAAGACAGAACAATTTGCTTGAAGGAGATGCCCACAAACGGAGAGAACGTATGGTGCGTTTGTATTTTATGAAGAGATTGATTCATCCCATAAATGTGTAGCACTACCTTAAAAATAGTGAACTAAAAAGAAAACAGGTTAATTATTCTAGAATATCTGTAAATCATGCACATGCAGTGGCAATGCTCCTCATAACATTGCGGAACACCTCCCCGACCACCACCAGGGCACTGTGCCTACTGTGCATTCACAGTGCCCGGGAATAAGAATGCTTTCTTAGGGTGCCATAGGATTATTGCTGGTCATTTCTCACCTCTTTATACTCTAGGTGTGACAAGATCGAGTTTGGCTCTCCAGTGGGTGATTGCTGCCGCCATTCAACTGGGGTGTCCTGCATGCTTTACTCTTATAAGCACTCACTGATGCTGTCCTGGATAGGAGTTGCTGTCTTGAGGCGGGAGGATGTTTAGGGGGGTTGAAGGCAGACAAACACAGGTCTGTCGTGAAAGGTTTGCTAAGTGGCATGCTCTGATCTGCAGCGGGCTCGGTCAGTCTGCAAGGAGGCTGCAGATGAAGCAGACACCCAATGCCTGTGAAAGAACATATTGTGGAAATGCGTCTAGGCAGTCCTTCTTAAAAGAGGCGACAATCTGCCAATTTTACTCTGAATATCAGGCAACGCCAAAGACATATTCACCCTTTCTTCTTTCTGTTTATTTTCATTTAATTCTTACGTCACGAGACCAGGGTCACCACTTCTTGTGAAAGGGCACAGTACCTTTGCCTTTCAGAGGTGATGGTGCGTATCTGGGATTTTAAAAACGCCCACCTCACGCCCATCACTATGACTCGTTCATGGGCTTGCCCTTCAAAAATCCTTTGATGACATTTGTAAATAAATGGTTTACGTTTGTCCCTCCTTGGGGAGGTTTTTGTTACTGCCTTGGCCATCGACCCTTTTACATGGCTAATTGCACTTTTGGCCGTAAGTTTGACTGTGAGCGAACTTCTTTTTCCTTTTCTGTCTCCTTCACGCTGATGCTCATGGCGGTCGAATTAACTCGCTTGTGTGAAACGGTTTTACTTTTAATTTTCAGTTGATGTGGCACGAGAGGTCCGGTTAGGATTTTACAACACTAATAGCTCTAACGCGCGCAAGTGCGAGACACATTGCATTGCAAATGCTTGTTTAACTAGCCCCTGACACAGATGTGCCTCCTACTCTGTCCACAGCTGCAGGATGCTGAGCTTACACACTATCAACCTGAAACTAAGCCTTGCCAAATTTCCTTCAAATAGGGATTATCTTTTTTAATTCCCAGTATTTTACATTACAATTGTTATACGTAACGCCAGAGATTACGCCAACTCGTAACCAAGATTTCGTTTGGGTAATGAGCACAGGAACACTGCGAATGACCCAAACGCGAGCGGCTGCTGTGCGTATCGCATGTCTTTTTGCATTTTTTTATTTTTTTGTAAATAAAAATAAAAATTCTTCCACTGCAGGATGCCTCTTCGCACCCATTTTTGACACCAAGTGCCAGTCCGGCTAGCTGCATAATAGTTTATGATTTCTTGCATTTTGTTTCGGATTTCGGATCATTTTCTTTGTGGAAATTACGGGAGTTTCGTCCGGTCTTACCCAGTGCTTGAAATGGAAAAATTAAAGTGCCGGTACTCTGTGCCAGAGTACCTGCTTGTTCCTGAGAAGTGCCGGTACTCTCCTATTAAAAGTATTACGTTTTTCTTGAAATGTGCCGGTACTCTCCCTCTCAAAATAAAAAAGTGCCGGTACTCAGTACCGGACAGTACCGGCCCATTTAAAGCACTGGTCTTACGGAAAATCAGTGGAATAGAAAAGGCTTTTTTGCAGCTAAGAGGGAGGCCAATATCCGGTTAGGTAATTATATACCGTCGCCTCATTCAGCGAAAGTTGAACATTTCTCCACCATTTAGAATCAGCAGCTGTTTATATTGCAAATTAATTATTTTTCTGATACTGCTGGTGTTCTTTATTAGCTGCAGAGCTGTTAGGCTTTGGGTCTGCAAAAACCTACTGAAACATCTCTTGAACGGTAAAAATATGCCAGCTCTCTTGTCCCAACAAGTCTTGCCACCCAAACATCTTCTAAAGTCCCTGAAACCAATTAAAAGGTAGGTAAACAGCTTTGAACTGTAAGTCTGGGGATGGGCCGGTGCCAGCCCTTTCTGGGCAGTACACAGCTTTCCTTTAATTAATCTTACATAATCTTTGTTTGAACTTCATTATGTGCTTCATAAAAGTTTGGAAGAGTGTCAGGTGCGCACAGGCACGATGCTTGCAGTGATGGTGAGAAGAGGATCCTGCTTTTGTTACAGAAATAACTCAGTTTGACGCAGGGTTTGCTGTAAGTTTCTGCACTGTGGCATCAGTACTCCAATTAGCCAGCCAGTAGGCAGATTTCAGAAAGCCACTGCCTGGTCAATTACACTCCACGAGGCTGTGGTCGGGGTACATTGTCTATGGACACATCATTTTTAAATATTATTTAAATATATATAATACAAACTTGGATCAAAAGTATTTAAAAAAAGCCAAAGTCGGTGATTAAGCCAGTCTAGATAGACTGATACTGCGATGAGGTTATTGCTAAGAAAATATGTGAACAAAACGAACCATCACTAACTCGGAGGATGGCTGAAAGGCGAATGCACTTGCTGAAGACGCTTGTGTGCAAAAAGTGCCCAAGGCTCAAATTTTAGTGTCACTGCAGCGATTTATTTTTCAATACAAGGTGTACCACTGATTGGAGTAGCAGTATCTGCAAATATAAACTATTGTAAAGCGTAAATGTTTGCAAATAAAATTCATATGCATAATTTACTGTATTAATTTCTTGGATACTATCAAACGTATGGCTGTGTGGGAGGTGGTGATGTAACAAGAAGCAGCATCATTATGTGGTGAAGGTTTGAGGGTCGCAGGAATGTTGAGGAGTTTTGAGTTGGGATGTATTGTGGGGTTGCCTAGGTGGTGTAGACGTGTGTGGGGGGCGAGTTGCGCTCACTGTGCAGTTTCTTGGCATGAACCGATGGCAGCGGAGCTGGTTGACAATTTGCGGAAGGGCATGGTGTCATCTTGTGGTTCTAAGGAGGCGGTGGTCTGTGCGACTAGTTCAGAATTAGATGTTTCCTACACTGGCACATGGCAGCTGAATGGTTTTCTCAAAGATGAGGGGCACCAGTGCTCAGCATGTTAGACTAGGCCAAGATGTGTTTACTGAATCACAACTGGGTTGGTCTAGATGATGCGATGTTTGCTGAGGGAGAATAATGTTAGGTAGTTCCGGCTTATCTGCGGGACGGCTTTGTATATCAAGCAGTGCAGTATACATGTTATTTGGGTGCCAAAAAGGAATCAGGAAAATGTAATGGGGTCATGCCGTCCCAATGGCTCAAGTCGCATCAGTTTGGCAGCAGCATTTCGGCCAGTTAAAGGGTACACAGGTCCTCCTTTACATGGATCTGGGAACATAAAGACAGAGTCAAATATCTCTGAACAAACTATCACATAGCTGGCGGTCTCGAAGACGTCTGAGGAGAGGGGGTTAGGAGTCTTAAGCTGCACAGCTTGAGGGACTTCTATTTCTGCTTTTGGCCTTCACTTTGCTGTAGTCACACATGTACCAAAATCAAATTCTGTGTGGTGTTCAAGAGCGGGTTCTGTAGTACAGACTGAACGAACTCCAGAAGCAGGCTTTCTTGCATTGCTGTTCTACCTTTGGAGGACCGGCTTACACACTCCTCAAGGTTCTTAAGTGAAGTCAACTATTTCTGACTGACTCCTCCGTCACGACCTCTGATAACACTACCCCTGACACCACTGTACCCTGGCCACCCTCTGATATCACACATTCTATCCGTGCCATACCCCCTGCTGTAATACCCCAACCTCTTCACTCACAACACGTTAAGGACTTGTCCAAGACACATAGGGAATTATGCAACTGCCATATACCCAAGTACTCAGCAATTGTTTCTCGTGTATTACTAGGGTATCTTATTGAATGCAGAATACACGGTGTTGATTCCCGCCTTTCCCGACCTGTCCCGAACAGAACCCGACCTTTAGCTTAAATACAACCTGGATGTCATGGACAAACTACAGTCCATCAAAAATAATGAGTACCAAATTATTGTGAAGGTAAGTATATATATATATATATATAGGGAAGCATAAGTTTAATATACTTACCTCCACATATGTACCTTGATGATATACCTTGAAGAGATGTAGATATGGAGTTAAGAGTAATACAACTATATATACTTAGCAGTTTAGTTCTTATGGTTTAGGCAACAATATTTGTGTAGGACAAAATTTCCGTCTTTTATTTTCTCACAAGCAACTCCTTAGTCACTCCTTCCAGCCCGCCATACCCTGTGCTGCCGGATTTGGAGCGGGGTTTTCCCCACTGGCTTCTGCACACGCAGCAACCTCTCAAACTGAGCAGTCATGTCAATTTAAAAAACCCAAAGCAGAAAAGTGAGATGAAACTTGAAAAGTTCTCCCGCTCACAATATGGGGACCTGTGGCCTCCATTCGATCATGAACTGCACATCGACTTTGCAGTTTTATATAGCGACACTGGGCAAATCATCATTAAAATTTGAGTTTTTCCTAAAAGAAATTAACATCCGTTTCTATTGCAAATGAAAGCTAAAAATACTAGCTGCAGAAGCAACTCATACTGAAATATTTGGCTCGTTGTCATTTACGTCACTAGCACCAGCATATGAGGTGTCCGTTTCAGGATGCATATTTATTCAAGGCATAGGTGCTAGAAAAATTATAATTCTACAATAGCTGGAGTCTGTGCCCTAACACTTGGTCGTAGCCCTTGAGCAGCGAGATGGCTTATAACATCTGGAAACCGCAACAACACACTGTCTGACTCCAAACATTTTGTGGACAATGGTAACCTTTAATTCCAAGGTCTTCATTTAAATAATTCCACTAGTATCTGAGGGGATGACAGGGGCAAACAGTGGCTTTCCCTACCTTGTTCACTGTCAGGCCCTCTCTGGGGAAAAACGAATGCCATCTGCAGGGCCGGGAAGTCTGGCAGGGAAGCCCTACTGGTTAGATCAATCTTTGGGCATCTTGTCTGTGGTGGAGGATGAAAAGTGGGGTGGGGAAAAAGAGGGTGGGCAACCCTCGTTCTGAAGAATTATATTCTTCCAGATGTTTATGCATGCAGGTGGGTATTTGTAGAGCGTGTTTCTAGACATTGACAATGGAGTGCTAGTCAAGCCAGAAGCCAAGACAGGTGACCCACACCTAATAAGATTTTCTGCCTGAAATGTTAAGGTTCCTCTGGTCAGTATGAACAAATTCAAAAAACACAACCTGACATCATGCAACCTAGAGGATGCAGTCACAGGACAGAAAGTCTTCCATCACTTTCAAAGGAGTATCTCTTCTGAAGAGTCAAGAAGACCAGTGGCTGCAGAGAAATTTTGATACCCGGTCATCAACAGTGGTGATAGGTGAGAAATTATGTGTCCTACCTTTATCTCCTTCTACCGGTTAAAACTTTTGGGAAAGAGGGACAGCATAGCCGTTTCTAAGAGCTCAAATTTATAATGACGAGCAGAAGGACCCAAAAATGCAACGGATCTGTATGTTTCCATTCTTTTATGTTTCTATAAAGTAAAAGCTGAGCATTTATGAGGCTCACATTCCTCTCTCTTTCCAGGAGAAGCATGAAAGTAGGTAGCAGAAGATCCTGGTAGGAACTGGGCAGGACCCCTATCTCCTTGTGACCTGGGTCCTGGAATAGATCTTTAAAAGGACAAGAGCTTTAGACTTGGCTTACTTTCAATGGGCGTTATATAGAACAATGGTTCCTACAGAAATAATTCAAAAGAAAGTTGTGCCTTTTCAAAATTAGAAGAATGAAACAGCCTACTCTCTCCATAGTAGTTTCCTTTGTGCAAAAAGAGAAAAGGCCAATCTTTAAGGGAAATATGTGAATTGTACTGCATTCAAATGCTTATGCTGAGATGAACATTTTAATAAACAGACTGAATCACCTTTGAGTAGGTGCCCGTAGAAACAGGTGCATAGTGACAAGGTAGTGCTTGTGATATAGTGACACAAACAAAACAAGCATTTTCAACGCAACGGGTCTTGCATTTGCTCGAGTTAGAGCTACTAGCATTGTAAACGCCTAACTGGACTTTTCTTGCCACACAAATTAAAAGAAAAAGAAAATGCAGTGCAATCACACTATGTAAAATGCAGCGCGATCGTGCTGAAATTGAAAACAGAAAAACCGAGCGCGATCGTGCTATCTAAACCCCAGTGCAATCGCACTGCGTGGAAAATAAACAGATAAAGTAGTCCAGAAACCATGCTGTAAACATTGCGCCTTGTATGTTTTCAATAGTTTACCGGTGCTGTGCAGGTGGGCTAAACACCGATAAAGGCATGACATATGCATGCCTTTCACAAATGAAAGCAAGCAGGTTTAAAAAGGCAAGCCCAAGAACCAATGAAAGTGACTGACGTGGCATGGGCGTGGTTGGAAGCCCAAAGAGAAATTACTACAGGGAACGGAGCACTTTTCACTCGCCCCTAAAAATAGCACAATTGGCTCAGACGCCCTTGTGGTCATTGATGGCTGCCTCTGGATTGTATAATGTATTAAGGGGGATTTGTAATATTGAATTCCGCCCTGTAGTCCTTAGGTTCATAGCATAAGCAGTCCAGTCATCTAATAATGTCACCATCTCGACCCCTTATCGGTGAGTGACTTCCCTGGGGTCTTCATCAAGATGAAGGCAAAGATATGCCTCAATCAAAGGGTGAACAATATCACGAAAGGACTAACTTCTCATTTGGTCCACTGGGGTGTTTCCATGCAGCTTAAAAGTATAGCCTAGACCATCAGGTTAGTTTTATACCCATGGTGCTAGACAGAGAAGCCATGAAACTGGGTTTATTGAGACTTAGGCAACCATGTAATGGCTCCCTACTGTGTTCTAGAAAAAAAGGGGAGAGGAAAGCCCCGAGGTGTGAACTCCCCATGAGAATGGGAAGAGCCTGGCCAACCGGGTAGTGACTCCCCAATGTGCTTGTGCTTTTCGTGCGTAGGCAAATACAGGTGATGTGCTCTGACATCCTCACTGTTGTGGATCTCTCAGAAGCTGCATCTAGGGTGCTTCTGGTACCACAGACTATTTTCTTAATATAAGCAGTGCACACACACGATATCATAGAAATTAGTCTCACAGATGTATGCCTATAGGGCGGTAATTCAGAGCACGACAGTAGTCTGAACAGACAGCAGAAACACACCAGTGTCAATGCCCAAGCAATCACAGACGAGCAACAAAGATAAAAGATCTTGCCTTTTAACCACAATTGCGGTATGTGCAGTATGTAATAAATAAAATAATATCCAACTGACCATAGATAAATATATCATTTAGAAACAAAGTAACGTATGAACCTTCTTCTAACATCAGTGGATATTTATTAACCAGCTTTTGCACTCTTTTCAGTATAACCCGTATTCCACATGGTCAACAAATATTCCATAAAAATAAGACTTTCAGCAACAAATCATTTTTTTAAAACAAGACATACATATTTCTGCAATCACTTGTCACAAACTGTGCATTCCAACTCCATGTAGATGACACCCTTCACCTCATTTAGTGCAGCACGAAAATAATTCAATATCGAATCAAGAGGCAGAATTGAGCTAAAACCGCACTTATCTCGGCATTCACACCGCAGTCTTTAGGTTTGCGGAGAATGCGTAAGCCCCTTCTTCTAGGGGACCCTCTCACGTTCTTTAAATTATTCCTTCTGAAAGAGAGGGCAGAAGCCCGATCAATTTCTCTTAAATGCCCATCATTGAATCTAATGATTCATGGAACAATTCAAGTCCATGTTTTGGTGGACATTTGGAAAGCTTCATTGGGAGTGCATTCCACCCATTGCTTGCCATTGGCTTTGTGGTTTGTAACTCACATTTGTTTGCTTTCTATTTGCTGGCTCTATTTGATTTAGGCTGCCCTGCTTGTTTGTCCCTTCTGTACCCAAATCCTATTTACTGTATCCTTCCACCAGTACTGAATTTCTGTAAACAGACCTTTAAATCTTGTTCTTACATTGTCACATTTGCTGCGTATTCAAAAACAGAGGTCAAATATCAGGCTGTCTTCCAAAGAGCTTGGTGTTTACTTTTCTTTCTCTGACTTCAAAGTGAGAAGATTTATGTGACAATCACACTGTCTACTGGGAGGGTGCTTGAGGCAGCCTGTATGGTGTTTTTTCCCTAGCACACAACAACATTTAAATGTCTGTAAATGAACTGTGCAGATATTTTAGAACATACCGAAATCAGAAAAGCACAAATGAAGCACATTTATGGTGAAGTGTGGTGGCAACATATTTTAATACGATCAAAACAATTCAATACACTAGGTGATGACATTTCCACACATTATCGTTTGTGTGCTGTACACTTTTATCAGTAAAACTGTATGTCTGTACAAATGCAATGGACATGTTGGAATCCCTTACACCTGACAATTTAAGATGTGCGGTCTGTAATGGCAGAACACTACCACACCATGCAAACTATACTATACCCCACTACACTCCACACCACTGCAGTCTACTTTGCACCACTTCACTCTTCGTCTCTGTACTCTAAACTACTATATGGCAATGAACTCTACCCCGCACTAGTCTACTATGCACTCTTTGCCCCTGCATTCTAGACCACTCCACTCTATACCACTCTACTCTGCAACACTGCACTCTACGCCAATGAATTCTACTCTGTACCACTCCACTTTATGCCAGTGAACTCTGCGTCAATCCACTCTAAACCATTCTAATCTACCCTGTACTCTACATCACTGTACTCTACCATGCACCACTCCACTCTGAAACAATCGACTACACCACTGCACTAAGTGCCACTGCATTCTGCACCACTGGACTCTACGCCAATGCACACTACACAACTTTACTCAAAACCAATGTGCCCTATGCCACTGCACTCTACGCCAATCTACTCTACACTGCTGCACTCTACAACTCTTTATGCCACTGCACTCAATGCTGAACAGCAGCCACATTAGTGTACAACATGGCTAAAGCATATTGGCAAAGCCAGTAGCTCTTGTGTAGGCAAGATCTATTGTATTTGACAATGCTTGTTTTTAACGCCATCATGTGTTTTAGATGTCCCAGTCCTTATGAATTGACTTTAAATCAAGAGAGCCAGCTGTGAATTAAAACTGAAGATCGACAAATTATGTGCATGTTGATTAGGTATATATTCCTTCTCTTGCTCTTTGTGATCACTCAAACAAAAATGTTTTGTTGATGAGTCTCGTTTTTATGAAATGCTTGTTGGCAAATCTTGTACGTGGGTATATGGTTTTGAATGAGAAAGATTGTGATAACTTGGTAAATAAATGCCAAACTCACATTAGAAAAAGGACCATAGGTCGGCTGTTTTTGTAATAATGGATTGATCTATGGTCCAGGTTCCAATTTATACACTGAACAAATTCAAGAATATTAGTATAAAAACCCCTGATTAACTAAAGACATAAAAATGATGCAGCCTCAAAATCGCATTATTGGTTCCTATTTTACTTGGTCAGTGTATAAACAGTTTGGAAGGGGTGTGGCACAAGAGGGGTGTGGCACAAGGGAGATGTGAATGTGGTTCTAGGCGGGGTGTGCTGTGCTGTGCTTCGCATGGCCTTGGATTTGGAACTGTTAAATCACTACATAGTATAGGCGTTCTAAGATATAGGAAAAGATGCAAATACTTTGGGAACATGTTGGAATCCCTCACACCTGTCAACAATAACAAATCAATGTAATACAATACAAAACTACTAAGCTAAAATAATGCTTAATTTAACTTATGTGAGCAATTCGAAGCTTAATAGGGACTGCCCAGTGCTGGGAGGTTTACTTTCCCCACATTCAACCAAAGACAGGTTGTGATAGTATAGAAGTCCTTCCTCTATATTGGAGCAATTCCTACATTCTGAATAACTCATAAAAATGTGCACATCTGAGTTTGCTAACAATTGTACAGCAGATGATAACAATTTTGGAAAATTCATAACGTTGGTAATTCATAGCACAAATTATGAAAGATCAAACCATCTCCAAGCATACATAAACAACATGATGTGTCACCCAAAAACCGAGAGGGAGGCATGTAGAATGAACATTTCACTCCCGGAGTGAGAGGGCACCTCCTTTGCTCTGACTTGTTCAAACTTGTCCTGAGGTCGTCCACAACTGGAGCCTTCACTTGACAAGCTACCCACTCCTTACATACACCATACCGCAAAAATCCAGTTTTATTAGGGGGTAAAGAGATTGCCAAACTCTAAAACCTAATGTAAAATACCCAACAACATTTAAATAAAACCTTAAGCATTTAAATAAGAAACGTCACCCACTAAAGACAACAAAACTGAAAGGGAAATATTTTAATCACATAAAACATTAATTTGTAACATTAGGAGCACAAGCAATGTCAATAGGTCGCGCTTTAAAGGAATGTTGTATTGTAATGTGAAGCATTGAAGTAATTAGCATATGTAATTGCGTGGAAGCTAAGAACCCTAAAGTAATACTGGTGTAGGCTAGAAGGTCAGGTGACAGGCGCACTGTCAAGTCACATCTAAAAATTAATGTGCGTTAATGATTGACTTCCTCCCATCTGTGCTGCTGGCAGGGAAAGACAAACGCCATAAATTATCTAGTTATCTAAAACACTTTAATATCATTACAATGTCCGGTATTCATGACAAGCCAGCTGGGTAAATACGCAAAATGATCTTGCTGTTGGAGGGCAACACTTTTTTGTGGAAGCACACAACTTCTCCACAATCAAAACATGCCCTGCTGGCTCCCAATGTGGGCAGAGCCAAAGCCCCTCTCTAGTGGTACTCACATAATGGTCTGGTGCCAGCTGTGCTGTCAAGCCAGTCCATAAAAAACAGTGAACAATTTTGAACACATCAATCAATAAGGGAGGATGATCTAACAACCTAGTTATTTTGCAATCACTGTATTGCCACAAAATTGCTGAAAATCACCTTCCCCAGCTTGCCATGACCTCAGCCTTTCAACAAAAACCTTCTTAAAGACAGGTCTTGTTTTCTATTCAACATAGCTAAAAATGTTAGTTCCAATATGTATTACACATAGAGAAGACCAATTCAAACAAAATAAAAAGCCAACTTACAGTCATAGCACGATATCACCTGAAAAACCTGCACTGGCTCCTTGTCAACAAGAGAATCACCTTCAAACTCCTCAACCATGCTCACAAAGCACTGCACAACAACGGAACTGAATACCTCAACAGACAACTCTCCTTCTACACCCCGACCCGGCATCTCTGCTCCGCCGCCCTCGCCAACGTCCCACGCTTCCGCAGAACTACAACTGGCGGTAGATTATTCTCGCACCTCGCCGCCAAAATGTGGAACACTCTTCCCTCCCACCTGCGCCAGACCAAAGACCTCCTTACCTTCAGGAAACTTCTCAGGACCTGGCTGTTCGAGCAGTAGCAGCACCTCCTCTCCTCCTCAGCGACTTGAGACCCTCACGGGTGAGTAGTGCACTTTACAAATTCCTGATTGATTATTACTTTAAATGACCACAGATTAAATGTTTTTGTGCCTGTCTGTATAGCACTAGCATACCACTGCTTAGGCAGCAGTAGGCTGTATGTATTTCTTCTGATAGTTTCTATCCTCCCCACAACCCAATGACGCTTTAGAACACGACTCATTGGCTCCTGAGTGCTAACTACAACGACAGATTTTACCCAAATACAAACTGCACACCGCAATATATCTTGCAAATTTGGTTACCCTTATACACAAGGACTATTTACCCTGGGTTATTTTATGCAAGATACGAGCCAGCTCAAAAATACAACCTTCCACCCTGATAACAAGGGAATAAAACCTTCCTTTGCATTCCTACATCTTTGCAAAGTATTTTCTATGATTTCATGACTGTACAGTAGATTATTTCATTATTGATTTACACACTGCAACACTTTAAAAAATGTTATAGCACAAACATGCCCACAGGCATTGGAGCTCTTTACAACAGAGCAGGACTACGTTATACGTCTTTGCTTTTTTTAGGGACAGTGAAATTAAGCGATTTGACCGAAATCACAGGATGTTGTGCCAAGGCTGAGAACAGAACTGGTTTCAATTCTTTCAAGGTCAGCAGCTCTAGCCACAAGGCCACATGCCCTCCCCAGCACAGCTTTTTTTGCATACATCATCCTTTTTAAAATGTTTTTCAAAACTGAAATGTTATCCAAATTGTCTAGAATCTTTTTTGCTGTTAGTCCCCTGAAAAACAAACCTAAATCAAAGCAAATTATTCTGAAGACAATTATCTGAGTCAGAATCATTGGATGCAAAATATGTTGTTGCACGAGGGAATAACCAACTGGGGGAAGAAAACAGGTAATGGTGAGAAAAATAGTCATTCTTCAGTAAATATCTGGTACTCCCAAGGCAGTATATAGGATGTAATGTCCAGACTGAAGGGGCAACAGAGAGATGAAACTTGAGCTGACATATTGGGTTATGATTTGCGTTGTAGTCCTCCTGGGTTTGTGGAGCTCTTGATGTCGGACCAGGCAGAATATCCCATTGTCTTGCATTGGGTGCCGGTATCATATAAGCATTCTTCTGTAGTTGTTCCAGGTCATTCACTGGGGTGTAGTAAGAGTCTCCCATAAGGACATTGATTGGAAGGTAGAGAGTTGATCCTGGAGCCTGAATAAAGTCTTCATACTTAAGGCTGATCCTTGTTTTCTACTCTTTATACCCTGGTTACTGCCGCTGATGTACTCCAATTTCCATGGTGCTCGTCCAGTCTCTTTACTCAGAAGAACTGAAGAAGGTGGCCATTATTGTTGTTCTTCTAGACTTTTTCCACTTACATTTGAGCAGAGTCTGACACGACAACAATGTGTGTGAAACATTACTGTGTTCTAGATCACATCTAGCGTTTTAGGTCTCAGGTCAAGACCTGCTATGGAAATTCCTTATTCACAGGCCTTGCAAAAAATCAGATTCTCCTAAAAGCTGCTCAACAGCACTTAAAACTGAGCTGAAGAACTTTCCAATACCACCATCTCTTTCTTCTCCAACATGGAACTGGCTCCCAAATGATTAGCCGGCACACTGTCCAACAAAATAAAACCAAAATCTGGGGGGAAGATCTAGTTTGCACAAAACATCGAGTTTTAGAAAGTCAACAACCTCCTTCCAATCCTTCTCCAGGATTTCACTAAAGTCTGGAACTTCCATCCCCAGAACTCTGACAAGTGCTAATTATATCACCTTCAAAAAGGAAGTTAGGAGCCTGCTGGTCAACAGGCCCTTTTCAGAAGCCTCATGAATGCGTTCTGCTGTAATTATCAGTGGTGGTGGTGAAGCAGTCTCCAAAAATATATTATCCTGCCTATTATGTGACCACATGTGAAAACCTCACCTGAAAACTGTGTAAATATGTTCAGTGGTGTAATTTAAAAAAATATAATCTACTTGTCCATAGGACAAAATGTGACAAAAATCGACTAGTCCTGTGTAGACTTACTTCACCTGCTAAACAAAGTATATGTTTTGGCACAGAAACATGCTTACCTATTTATTTGTTTTTGTTAAAACAAACACATGGTTTCCAACAATCTTTAAGTAAAAGATTTTTCATAGTTGTCTGCCCAAAACCTCTACCCAAACGTTCTGAGACACAAAATGGTGCTTAATAACTAATACCTGGCAACGCTGTCCTCAGTTTCCACAAAGCAAGTTGCAGCCCATTTGTTTGGGCTGACTGCTTTAAAATCACAACCATGAACGTCAGTCCACAGTTATGACCAGTCAGGCTCTATTCTAATGTAGGAGGACGGTTTTGGTGCTTTGGTGGAGAGTGGGAGCAAAATGTTCCTTAGGAGGCGCTGGTCCAGTGTAACAGTGCTGGACTCCGTGCACCGTTCTGTATGCAAGTACAGGGGTACATGGCAAAATGAGGCCGTATTTGTTGTGCTACTTATACAGCAGACGTGTACATAAAGGTTTTGTCACTTACCAAGTCATGTCACCTGTGTAGCAATAACACCTAAGCAGAGTCTTGATTGGACATTGCTGTCCACATGCTCTAAACGTCTTGGAGTGTCCTTTATGCAGTCTTTTAAAAGTTATGAATAGCTAAGAATTATATCCTATGACCACCTGATGACCGTAGTCCTGACAGTGTTCTGGAGCAACTGTGCTCAAATCTGGTGTTGTCGCACGTCTCACATGGTGGAAATTTGAAATGGGCTTGGGGAAGATGTTAGTGCATTTTAGGAGTAAATATTTTAGTTTTTTTGTATCCTCTTTTTCTATCCTAGGACTCTGCTGAGTTAGAGCTCAATACTACCAGTACACAACACGGGAGCTATGTCAACAGAGTTGGAACCCGTGAAATATAGGTACAAACATCCATCACTGCAATAGGTGCATTACCTCACTTATCCACGACTGCAATTGGAACCTGTAATCAGTTCTTTACATATTTGTGAGAGAGGGATGAATGCCAACCAGGTTGACGATGAACGAGTCTGCTTGAAGGGGCTGTGCTGAAAGATCTGGGAAGGAGAATAAGTTACTGCTAATCAGAGAACAGAACGACGATGTCTAGAAGTTATAATCCCTGCCCTGCCCTAACAACTTGCAAACTGTGCAAAAGGCTCACACAGCAGACACACATTCTGCAAAGTCTCGCACCTCTGCACAGATCAGAGTCACTTTTAGCAAACACATTCTACAAAGACCTGCGCTCGCTGCAGACACCCCACTGCACAGAACCACACCTGCCTGTGCAAACAGACACACCTGAACATAACCACGGACACTGCACAAACATCTCTGCACCGAACTCCCACCACCTTGCACAGGCACCCTCCCTGTAGAGACTCTGAGAAGCAGCACAGACTCAGGAAGGGGCACCGTGGAGACACACTCACTACTTTCAGAGAGGCATTTTGCAGAAGCACACCTTATAGACATGCACACAGACGCCGTACCCTTTACTATGCAACATTTTTTTTTTTACAGAAAACGCACATCTACAGCAAGCCTCCCTTTCAGCAAATCCACCACCATAATGGTTTATGCTGCCGCTAGAACTGTTGCACAGACCGAAATGAATGCTACAACAGTCTTAGGTGAAACTGGTCTGCTGGGATGAGACTGTTGCTAAAACGTGAGGGATCCCAGTTTCACGGGTTGTAGTTCAGGGGTAGACTGTGAATAATAGATTTATGGCATCAAGTGCTATCGTTCCTCATGCTGCCACCTCTTCTGAGCTGTGGGACAGCCTGCATGTTGCAGTCTCGGGGGAAATGCGATGAAAGGCTGCTAGTTCGGCATGCGCACTCTCACTGTCCATAGATCCACAGCGCCTGCCCGAGCCCCTGCTGTCTTCCCCTATAGGAAGGATTCTTTACATGGGGTGGGCCTAGCAATCTCCTTGCCAATCCTACACTAGACGCCTACTAAGGCTTTTGGTCCAGTTGGAGTCCTTCATATTTTCTTATATGTACAAAAATTTCTATCTGTCTTCCTGATTGGCTGTGAGTACCAACGTGACACAGCTTTGCCCTTTCATACCGAACTGAATGTCTAGCTGTCAGTCGGACAACATAAACAATAAAACTTCTTGTCCTTGTCAGAAAACAGCATGTCTTGGGCGTCAGGCGACACAAATTGCTCACCGAAAATGTTGATTTTGTAAACCATATGTAAAGTGAATGACATCTTCATCCGAAATACGTATTTGGGCAACTGTCCAACCACAGGCTGACTGGTCTACTGATACATGTAGACACTGATCTGACAGTTGTCTATGTACATATCCCCACTGTTTCTGCACACTGCTTTATGTTTGTCTGTATGCAAACTTTGCCATGAATAGCATGTGGACACCTTTTTTCTGTGCCTGGTCTACCATACAAAAACTGCTTAACTAAAACAAAAACTGCTGGGTACATCAGCTCTCTAATTTTTACTGTGAATCCCATTTAGGATTTTTGTTGGCAAAAATCTGCCACACCCAATGTAAGGGGAAATTGTCACAAGGGACATGTCTGACTAACGGAGACAGACATATGTCCGCTACAATCTATCTGCGATGCTGGGCAGCACAACTTGATTCTGGTTTACTGGATGTGTGCTGTGGTGTTAGGAGCTGGTGTGGGTGGCATCAGCTCTGCTTCCAATGTCTCAGATGGCATGGTCAAATGTACCTAGGCTGAGGAGTTGGAATGTTGTCTGGTGTTTTGATGGTAAGCTACACACCCGGGGTTGGGGAGTTAACTTGGTTATCTTCTCAGGGAGATTAATTAGCGTGAAATGTATGATCTGTTAGCTTGAGACAACAGCGTTGATATTAGCATTAGGATCATGGAATTTTCAATTGTCGCTAAACTGGGCTCTAAAAGTTAAGCATCCCAATGCACAGTTAGTTTCTTGAACATGTTCATGATGCCAGCTCTTTTCTCCAGCCCCCAAAGAAGACTCTGGCAGCTACTTCCTGATAGTACTACTGGTTTATTGTTATCAAAGCTTTAACATTCAAGCATCACGAGTATCTAAAATGTATTTGGGATCACCTAAACCAATCAAAACTCGAATCTACACCTAGTAAATCACCTAGTAAATCACCTAGTAAAGCATTTATCTTCCTTAAGTGAGCTGTGGTATTCAGGATCCTCAGACATTCACTCTTACCTTGGATGAACATAACCCCACTCTGATGAAATAAAGCAGGAGGCAACAGTGGACTCTGCACTCAGTGTAAATTATGACTTTACAATGGGAACAAATGAGATTGTGGGAAAACTTAACTAAAAGTTGATGTAAAGGAGCAAACAACCATCACCCAATGCAATGAACAATTTTTTGCACATCAGGAAAAAGCGATCTATATTTAGTTTATAACAACCGGTCCGTCTTGAGCTGCATCAAAACATGGAGCACAAGTTCCCAGATACTAACTCATCTGTGTCAGAGTTGAGGTACACTAGGTAAGTTTAATGAAGCACTGAGAGAATACAATTTAGGTGTGATATCAGGCAGAGGACTGAAGGAAGTGCATGGAAGGGTTTAAGAATTTAGTTGTACTCCAGTGGCACAATACTCTCTTAAATGCAAGTGCAAAATCAATTCTGGGAGCAAGCCTACACCATCTTGCGCCACAATGCCATACGTAACGGTTTAGAAATTCACATGGTTCAAAAGGCCCAATCAATAAATGCTCTTAGCTTTGTAGTTAAATTGCAAATGCAGTTCCATGGAAATCAGGCATTCACATGATGGGTGAACAAAGAAGTGAAGGCTGGTATGTACAGATTCAGCCTACAACAGGCCTAAAGTAATTGGTTGCAACATACTTCTCATCAAGGGGAGTTTTTAAGATAAATGCAATACTTATAGTAGTTGTAAGAATTTCAACCAAGAATTAAACAGAAAATGCAATTTGTCAGATTTGTTAGAAAGCAATCCAAGCTGCAACTTGTGGCAGACATGTTTGAGTGTACCAAAAAACAAAACTTACCTTTACCTCTTCTACTGGGAGTGCCACCTCCAAGCTGTTTCCAGTGCCATAAGGTGCAAACACACCCCGCAGGAGCTTATGTTTCAGGCTGCTTTTTTTTGCCTTTTGGTCTGCACTGCCTTCTCGTGAAGTCCTATCATTTGATGGAATAAACTCTCCAGATGGTGGTAGATTCTCCTCAAAGCTTTTGGACTCCGAGCGGCCACCTTTTGTGTTGAATGGATGCTTTTGTACATTTGGACTCTGCTCTGCAGTCTGAGTTACTGGGCCCAGAATGTTGGCTGAATCAAAGGAGTGTGATTTGAGTATTGTCCCATTTTGCCGTGGTAGGTCTTCTAGATCCGCCTTATAATCCGGCCACATAGTCTGTCTTCTTGTGGATTTATCTCCACCATTGCAGTTGAGGTAGTTTCCATATTGATCTTGCCGTTCTGGTTCGGTGACTTGAAAGTGCAAATCCGAAGGTTTTTCCTCTCCAAGAATCCCCAGGGACTGGGTCCTCCTTCGGGTAAAAGGGCTTCTTCCTCTGAGGGTGTTAGAGCTGGTAACAGACAGCTTCTGGATGTCCTGAAGGATTCCAGATATGTAGCCTTCTAGCCCAATGGTGCTGCCTCGGACCATGGTCTGTCAAACAGAATAAAAGGAGTATAAAGTTAGTATCATCTACAGGCCATACCAGAATTCACGCTAACCGTTCAGTGGTAGGACTCTGGCACTTTGCAACCAGTTATACAAAGTTAATAAAATTTGCATACCAGTGTGATTCCTCTCACCCTCATTTACATATTAAGCCATCAGAGCCTGGCCATTAAGGATCATGCCATTCATTCTAAACAAGGTGATTTTTAAAGCCTGGGTGGGGTGTGGTGGCTGAAGGACTCCTCTTCTATGTAATACATTCTTGCTACATTTATCCCCACAATACTTAATTTGTGCTGGTGTTTGCAGGTGGTGGGAACCGGCACCCACTTAAAAAGGGAGAAGAGCGAGGAGAAAGGAGGAGGAGAAAGATAGGAAAACACTTTCAAAGGGAGAAAGTAGGAATTACAAAAGAACCTGCAAGTGAGAGGTAAAAAGATAAGATTGGCGTGTCGGGTGGTGGAACAAAAATGAATGCGGCGGAATCAAGACTAGGCAAACACTGAATTCTGCAACCCCCGCATTTGGAAGAGCCAGTGGATGCTCCGGAGATAAATAATCGGATTGGTTACTTATTTTATTTTTTTACGTGACATTATGTTTGATAATGCAGCAAATACTCGGACTTAAATCTCATACAAAAGTAGAAAAATGTATCCATTTTCCATAAAAAGTGGTACAGGGATTTCCCTTTATTAGAACAACAATCATTATACATTTCTTGTATATAGCTCCTAATTGCCTCTCCTTAGGTACAACAGTCTTGATTATGAGACACAGTATTCTCCATTAAAAATTATTTGAGAGTTTCAGTGCAGGGATTACCAGCACTGTTTTTTGGTCACCCCACTAGGTTTTATAACAATGTGCAAATAACAGGTTAATGGGGGATTTAGTCAAGTGTACAAATACAAACCTCTCAGCATTTGAGAACTTTGAAAAGGTCAGAGTGGCACTCCCTAGGAAACAGTATATACACAGAACATCATACAATATACATTTTAGTTTGTGTAATAAAATATATATCAAAGAGACAATAGCAATATCATTTTGGAAGCGATACAAGTTAGGAGAATAATACATAACCGTAAATGTTAATCCAGTGTAAATTTAATTGGAAAGCAAGATGATTTTCAAAGGGCAGCTCTGACGGGACCTATTTTGGAAGTCACAGGCTGGAGATGCTTACTAATAAAAAGTGGTGACAGATCGCTTCATGTCACCACCATCTGGACTGTCTCAGGCTTGTCAGGCATCCTCTACAAAAATGCGTAAGCATCAGGGCTGTTCCATCACAAGGTAGGACAGTTTGTTCCCAGTAAGGGATTCACGGACAGTGACCACTTTGTGCAGTCACGTGGGGACCATGAGCAAGTCACTTAAGAAGAGAGGGGGCTATGTACAGGCACCAGCATTTCAGCCACTGTGTAGTTATGTTTGAGACAGGGGTTCCATTGAAAATGCATTTTTTGATTTGCCTATAACGTTTGACTCTGCGGACAGATTTGCATATAACTTGACAATCTACTACCTCAGACAGCTAATTTTTGGCATACCAAGTTTCATGAAGATCGTCCATGGGGACAAAAGTTGAGGAGAAGGTGGAAAAGTCCATCATTTAGCATTTTAACTCTCACAGGAAATTTTGCCTAAAGACAGAGTAAGAGCTGCGGAGCAGATTTCCGGCATGTTGGCACAGGCACTACAGTCTACCCCTGCAGAGCACAAGCAAAGGCCATGCTTAGCAAGGGGTGGGTGGGCGGGTGGCCACAGCAGGTTTCAAGCAGGCCCTGTGCTTCAGCTGCACTCAGCAGGGGTTGACAATGAAGCAACTCATTAACAGTAACATTCACTGAAAAAAACCCTTGAAGACAGAGTTATGTTTGAGGCTCAAACAGGTTAACCCACTGAAAACTGACAGTTATGCTTTAAGAACAGTCACAACATAGGACACAACTTCCGGTCGTCAACAATGTTGCTCTCCAGTTATGTCTTTGTCTATGGGGTTGACCGTCACTTGTGTTGTTTATTCTTAAACATACCAGGCACATTTCAATAGTTTTACGCATTTGAGTTCAAACATAACTGTTTTAAACTGTGTTTTTTCCCCAGTAAATACATTAAACACACATTCATCTTGCCACTCCAGTTCATAGGGTTCAGGTCCTGTGAGGAGGCTCCAAGAGAATCCTTCAACAGGTATTGCCCCTTTATTAATACTTTGAAGGTGACTACATACCTGGCGGGAGTTTAACCCCAAAGCCCACAGTTTTTTTAAGGACTATCATTGTTAACGCGTGTCCTTTTCTTAAATACATGTTAGCTCGTTTTACTACCCTGCAGCATATAAATAATGTATATATACATTATAAAGTCAGCTAATGAAGTGACTCCATCGTTATAGTTAGACCTGAGTTTCCACTGAAAAGGTTTTGCTTTGCTTATAACTTTGCCACAGTGTGATGAATATGCGTGAAATATTCCAATCAAATGTTGAAAGCAGAAAGGTTTTAGCCTGTCAGGTTTTGTGCAGATACTTTTGGTGGGTGACAAACAGCTGATTGGAGGGAGTTGGATTAAAAAAAAAAAAAAAGTATTTTCTATTTAACCATCTGTACAGCAAAGGAATGATGCCAAACTTGGCACTGAACTAAAACTTTACTCAGATTATGCGTTTGCATAATCTTGGAGAAATTGCCATTACAAAATGTGTGGGTGGGCTTCATAGGGTTAAAGTATAGAGGTACCTTAACCATTAATTCAATTATCCTCCTTGCTGTCTATTGAAGATTTATAATTCTATCTGCAGATTTCTGACTCTGCGCAATCTGCCTGGCTAAAAAGCACAGACAAACTTCCACTGTGGTTGCTGTTACCCAACAGTGCGCACAAAAGTTCGATGAAATACATTAAATTATTTAAAAATATAAAATAAAAAACTTACCTGAACTCGCCATGCACCGCTCCTCCGTCTCTGCTGCCTTCTACTGCAGGCACAGGCTCCCAGTCTGCCCTGCGCCCAGTCCTGATGCTGCTCAGAGCAGCATCAGGATTGGCTAGGAGCACCCAGCCAGGGCGCTTCCAGGCAGACTGGGAGCCTGTGCATGCTATCTCCAGCTCAGCAACACGGCTGCCGCGCTGGAGACAGCCTACTGCGCATGTGTGTTTGGCCAGCCCAAGATGGCCAGCCAAACACATGTGCTCTGAGGAAGAGTGCTGAGCACTCTCCTTCAGTGCCCGTCACCCCCAATGCCTTGACCCTCTCACATAAACATAGTTGATCATCCTTTCGTTCTGAAAGGTTTGCAGCTTCTGCTCCTGGTGGGGGGGCGACGCACTTCCGCCCATATGGAGGTGCTGCCCCTGACGCATAGCCGTATCACTTATAATGTTAATGGTGAGGTAGTATACCATGTTACTTGTTTGATCTTTTATAACATTTATGAAGTCATCTGTTGCATAAAGGATGAGGTTATCAGGACTATGTTTGGTGTCAGAGCTATGGTTGTTGTAGCAGATGGCGCTTAATTTGTAACAGAATAAGTGCTGGGTCCAATGTTTTGCTCAGAAGGCCATGGTCAGCTTTGTTGAAAGTTGGCCTGCCAAATACCAAGGCTGCACAGTCTTGATTGCAACCCATGCCTCTTTAATATATGACCAGGCACTTCTTGACTTTTTATTCCACTCTTGCAGGTTCTTTTTTATCCCTGGTTTTGGTCTGTGTCGCTGTTCTCTAATCTTTCTCATCTTCCTTTGTTCCGAAATTTGTGTTTGCCTGTGTCTTGTTCTGGATCAAAGTATGTTGAGGAAAAACAAGTGCTGGTCCCCAGAAACTAGTGCAGTTGGGCCCTACCTGCAACCACCAGCTCAAATTAAGCACAGGTGGCTGGTGAGCAAGCTTTTGTTTGCGGATTTAACCAAACCTGGGGAATTTCAGGGATTTTTCCCCCGTTTTGTTTGCAACCATTACTGTAGTTTAACTGTGATTTTAGTGAATATTTGTATCATATGGCACTACAGAACCACTGAGGTGCTCCGGTGACATAAGGCCAAATGCTTTGTAAATGTCACCAGTACTAGAAAATTGCAACACAGTAACATACAATATGTATGTTTAATGGCTTGTTTATTTTGGTGCAATTATTAAACTGTTTTTTTTCCCAAACAGAGAAATCTTTATTGAAAACAGTAAGGAGCATACTGGACTATAATGTGTGTACTAAAGAGGAAAAAAACAGTTATGCATTTAGGATTCAGCGCATTGAGACCCTCGCGGGTGGTTTGTCACGTTTTATAACTTCTGATTCTCGGAGAGTTTTGAAAGTGCTCCGTCGATGTTAAATTAAAAATGGAACTAAAATGCAATTAGAATGTTCAGGTTTGGCTTAGCGTGCATGAAGAGGTTGCTAATTAAACAAAGGGAAATTGTAAACTTTGGTACAGTTGCTGGAGGCTGTAATTATCTAAAAGTACGGCCATCCTTGGAGATTAATTAATACAAGAGAAAGACTCCCACTGAGTAAAACCTGTATTTCACAGCTACTTGTGAAAGACCATCCTTTGCGTGTGAAACATGGATTTTGGAATTCAGCAGCTTTGTGCAAGAAAAGCAGCTCTTTCCTTATTTTGGCTCAAATCTAGAACACTTCTCTCTCCACCACCTTTTCAAAAATAGTGCTTTTTATTTCAGACATAGATAGAAATGGGAGTATTTGACTAGGAGAGTTATTCATCATTTGGGTGGGTAATAATGTCTTTCCTTACTGTTTTACTTACTGCTTATCCATGAACAATTAGGTGTCAATACATCGTACAAGAGTTGAATGAAATCAGCCATAATAAGTGCTGTCTGCCATCTTGAATGAAGAGGTGTGTATGTGTTATGCTATACATATGCTGGCAAGTGCTCGTGCAACAGCAGCTCCTTCTTGATGTGGAGTGTGAAATGCCATTGGTAAGTGCCAGTTCACTAACTGCAATAATAAAATATTTTAAAAAATGACTGTTCTACTTACCTAAGTAAAACACAGACCAGGCAGAAATCGACTAGAATCCTAGCAGAGCATCTCTACCTATGAGACATTATTTCAAGATTACATTCGAGGGGAACACTCTGGGTCAGGTCTCACTATTCAAATAGCCCATTTATTAACCTGCACCTTTACTCATGTACGCAATGCAGCCAATCTGAATCTTCATCTCTCCATCACAGGCAAAGCCCCCACTTAAATTTTACTACAAGAGCGCAAGAATTGACATCTGCGCTCTACGTGCTCTAATGCAGCATAGCTGTACATATTGAATGGATTTTTCTGGCATTAAATATGCAGTACTCACTGCTATCAAAGGGAATCCGTGTTTAATGATTAAAGGGCAGCCTGCATGCATTCGCTCACACTATACCACAGTATCCAGGGCTCGGCTGGCCTGGAGTGGAAAGGCAGAGAGAAAGCGTTCACAGAGAGAGAGAAATGATGGATGGAAAGAGAGACGGCACAAGGAGACAAAGGGAGCATGGCTGACTCGAGCATTTTTGCCAAGGCTGCTTTTAGTTTCCCTGTCCGGCTCTTACAGTATCCTTTTTGCATCAAATGGTGTCTTGCTGAATTGTCTGCAGAGTCAGGCAACACACTGCCCATACAGGAGGACTGGGTGGTTTGGGTCCATTATCAACAAAGTATAGAGTGGCACAACTGTGGCACCAGGGCTCTGAGCTCAGCCCCAATTTGTCACAAGTCCCCAACCCATGGGATTAGACATATCACGTGTACGCTAAGATGTAACTTTTCCACCAATTCTTCTTCTCCATCTGCTATTACAATAAAAAGCACCAAAAAGGCATGTTTTTAAGGCCACAAAAATGTTGACAGTATCAGTCAATGAATGTGATGTGGGAGAGTGCAGCACCACCAGTGCTCAGCCATCATCCTTAGGCAGTGGATATTTTTAAATCCATGACTACAAGACTGGAGAATAAAAGCCAGAAAAAAGTGAAGACACTTAAAAGTACATGAATATGGGAAACAATGACAACACAAGTGGATTTACTTCAAATCGTTAAACAGGGACCCAAACACTGCAGAATTCCTAATGAGAATCAAACACAGTACACAAAACAATTACCAAGTACTGAGAAATTGATCATAGATGAGAAACAAAACACAGACAGACAGGAAGGGAGACCAGGTTTGCAAACAATACATGGATAGTAGTTACAATTTATGAAAAGTGCGAGACAGCAGAAAAAAAAACACTCAGTCCCTAGTAGAGTGTAATAACAATGCACCAAAACGTCTAGGGACAATTCCATTATTCTAAGTTTGCTCCTGTCTTTCAACAGTTAGTGGATAAAAGAGGTTTCAGATCCAAGGAGATTTTCTGACCAACTATGTTCTGGTAGTACTTGTGGATCTAAGTATGTGGGTAAAGAAGTATTGTGTGGTGCGGTATTCCTTGGACAAACAACACTGTAGGTGCTGCCCCTCTACATCAGACCTCATGCCACCAGTGTGCGAGTCAACCTACCTTCATAGGCTGGAGCTGTACGGGAGTGATCCTCGAAGGGTCCACCACTGGCTTTGGTCTTTTCAGGTTGTCCAAAACACTTTGCCATTGTGGGGGCAGTCCTAAAAATTTGCCCTCTTTCTGGTCGAACGATGTGTGGACCCGGTGCTGGAAATTGAGAGGGGCAGAAATCTCTGGACGTTTCTTCTTTTTCTTGCGAAACATGGCGCCTGGCTGAAGGGAAGGAGAGAAAGGCACAAATTAAATAAAGTTACTTATGTCACAAACGAATACATTTGCTTAGCGTCTAGCGTAAAACAATTAATATAAATATATATATACAGCCTTCCCTCCTCTGCAGAAACAAGTCAATGCCCAAAAGAGACAACAGCAGTGAAAGCATCAGTGCTCGAGAGGGGATAACCACGGCACGAGGGAGCCAGGAATTCCTGATATTATGTTATGTTACCTGTGAACTGGATACATAAAGCATGGCGTTGAGTACTGCTGTTAAAAATGTGGGACGTCTGCTCGATTAGCTTCTTAAGCTTTCACTAAATAGGTCTTCTATTCAATTTAACTGTGGCCATGTCCTGACTGACTTCAACACTGATTAATAAATAATTCTTCGGCGTCTATAGTTTAGAAAAAAAAAAAACTAAAAGTCTGAGGCCTGCTCATTTTAGATCTTTAGATCTGCAACTTAGGTACACGCAATCCCAATACAAATTAGGTGTTAGTCAGGTTTAATGTGAGAATCAAACAAATGCACCTATTGTGTAAACGTTTGCAGTGATGCATGACCGGCGTTCTTTTGGATTTTCGCCTTACAAGAAACAGAAGCCATGTGTTCACGTCCCCTCTTGAGGGTGATTCCTATGATCAACAACGTGCTACCATTAAAGGAAGTATTTCGAGGCTGCACCTTGAACATTGGTAGAACAAATACTACAAGCACCTTTTAAATGTCCCGAATGTCTAAAGGACGAATTGAGCAGTAGCTACTGGAAATGGGTTCTGCTACTTTTATTTTTACTTCTAAAACCATCTTCATAGTTCTGTCCTTTTTTGCTGTTCACACCTATTTTTTTATTTTATTTTACTATGCAAATCACAAAGGGGTCATTACAAGATTGGCGGTCTCAACGCAGGACTGCCAAACTCACGGTGAGGACACCACCACCCTATTACGATGGTCTGGCGAGAACAGTGCTATAAGATAGCACTGGGCTCCCTTAAAGGAGCCAAGTGCTATCTCACAGCACAGGGAGGGACGACCAGCACCCTCCGTATGCGGACTGTCTGTATAGCAGACAGTGCGCATTCTGACAGTGCTGGGTAGAAGGGCCCCTGCATTGCCCACAACATGGCCCCTGAACTACCTCTCTGCCAGCCTTTTCATGGTGGGCTTCCCGCCATGGAAAGGCCGGCGGAAAGGAGGGTTGTAATCAGCATGGCAGCGCTGAGATCAGAGCCGCCATGGCTGATTACAAGCCTGACCGGCAACATGGTTTCTGCCATCATGGTCCTAATTTGGCAGTTGGACTGTCAAGGCCGCAGCAGTCAGACCGCCACCACAAGTCTGGAGGTCTGAAGACCGCCAGACTCGTAATCAGGCCCAAAGTCTTTAAAGAGAACCATGAAATTGTTTCAGTGGTGGCACCTGAAGAGGCTAAAAAGTATTGAAACTGTAGTGTGTTCGGACGTAAAAAAAACAAAACAAAAACAATCCAGAATATCAAGCTGCTCTACAGGCGACCCTTCGATCACGACTTAACAGAGTCAGACTGGGGCAGAAAATAAAAGTGTCCCCCTTTAGTGAATGGGATAGCTAAAAGGAGGAGGCTCATATTTCAATTTGGGGCAGGTTTGAACGTGTGTGGACAAGCTGTATAACTGTTTTGCAAGATATGGAAGATTGCATGGATTTGACCTAGCTGTAGGCAATGTCTTTTTTAATTCATGGAAATCAACATTAAAAACTGGCCAACAAGACAATAAATTAGGCCTACAAACAGCCAAAATACTGGCCCACATACTGATCTGTAAGAGCAGCTCTGCGGGCACTTCCTGATTGCCCTATAGGCCATTCCGACCCTGCTACCGAGCTACTTTTTGTGACTCTTGGACTTCTGTTAATTCCTCTGTACCCAGGGCAGGTGGAATAGGTTATATCACACCACTTTCCTGAAAGGACCAGGATCACACAAGCAATAACCCACATGACATTTTTCCCCCAGTCCCGCAGCCTCTAAGACTGGTAGTTCATTCACAAACCAAGTCGACCACTTATCAGAAAAAATAATTATGGATTCTTCGACGTGGTTGAGCAACAGAAACCTACCTATGCGTATTAAAAAATTATAGGCAACATTTCCACGCTGGAATCAAGGAACACACAGAAAATGTGGTATTCCTACTTTCATTCAAGAACACAGACTTATTTGCTTCAGCAGTTTTGATGAAGGTTCCCACATACTCTCAAGTTGGCCGGACTATGAGTCTCCTTCCTGAGTTTCATTTACCACCTCAGTGCATTCTGGAAGCAACAGGCGTAATGCAATGATGTGAAATAGTAAAATTAAGGAGTAGAAACTTGCTGTCCGGGTGCAAGTGGTTCACTGGTAAACCCTAGTTTTGAGTATATTACAACTCTGAATATGATAACTATGAAGATACGAAGGAGGCCGGCACCTCTGCCTGACAAGTGCAGAAGGGTAACTAGAAAAAACACAAGCAAAAGAGCAGAGTGGAGAAAATGAAACAGCGCATATACCAACACTCAAAACTGTACTTTACATGTCCTTTGTCTCCTCGTTTACCCCCAAACCCAGCAACACAATGAGGTGGCATACTGGGCCAAGATGGCAAATCTTTGATAACCGCCCTTTCCGAGGCACCCGAACTGAGGTGACAGGGAATAGCACATGGACTTAAGTGGCTCTGGGCTTTCTACCCTTTGCTGGAATTTGATGGTATACATATTCAAACATTATAGGCCTGATTCACAAATGCAACTTACAGTTTTGAGTAAGTTCACACTTCTGAGTAAATTTAACACTTTTCATTATTCACAAACTCCGAGTGTAAGGTTACTACTACTAAAAAAAAAAAAAAATAAGCAAAGTAGTAATTCCAGCGTTAGACACGACCAAACACTGGGTGCTAAAACACACTCCCATACAAAATAATAAAGTAGGGACTAAAAATAGAACCTCATAAGAAATAATGTTAAATAAAACTAAATTATAAAAAATGGTTACAAACATGAATATATATTAATGTTAAAACAAAATAAAAACAGTATAAAATTATAATACTATTATAATTATAAAATGTTTTCATAACCTACTTTGAAATTAAAAAATATTATAATATACTAATATATATATATATCACTATTAATACATTATTAATGCACATTAAACTTTTTCTTTAGGTAAGAATTATTATTATTTTTTTAAATATTTGTATTCATTTTTCCATTAAACAATACAAAGAAAAACGCCCTAGGGCAATAGCCCTTATCTTTTCTCTCATTACATTTCACAAGGATTTGCATCGCATACAGCAGTCTAGTTCTCATGTTTTGCATCTTGAGTGGGTCTACACCATACATGAGAATTTAATTTTAAGATAAAATTCAGAAAATAACTTTAATTTAATATATTTCTATCAAACTTTTAACTCAGAATGAATGTAATAGTGCTGCACCTTTGTCCTACATTTAAAGTAAATATATAACGTAAATTTACAATAATATCTAACATAAAAATATTGTTGATATTTATTTTCTAATTAAAAACAAAAAAATATTTTTTCCCACTAGTTCACCATGCAGATATCTGACTCTTTGCCAATCCTAATTTTGCTTCTGTACAACTTTAAAATACTCTGATAAAATCCAAGGTGTTCAGGCCATTTACTGATAACAGGTAAGCCAAAGGTGTGGCATGTTGTGGTTTGGCTACTGATATGTAAAAGAGTAAACACAGTCCTCCTCGCTTAGACCGGTTACACGAATCCACCAGTGCAACATTTCCAACAGTGAGAATTCAGTTTTATGGATTCTCCAAGAAATGAGACAAAGAGACAAATTTATATATTTGAGTCTATTTTTCAACGTACAGTATGGGTCTTAAAATGTGGGACTCATAGGTTTAGATTTTAGACAGTTTTAAAAATCCATAACATATGCAAGAAGATCACAAAATAAGTATGGACTGCGTCAGAAGTGAATTCCCTACAGAAACTGAACAAGTACAACCTTCCTGAGCAGCTTTGGATTCCCTTCTGGTACATCTCATGCACTCTGCACCTCTGTTGCTGATAAGGGTGTGACAGATCATGTGGGAAAGGTGAGAGGAAGAAGGAGAGCTAATGTCTAAAAAAACCACACAAGATAGCACAATATTACGCACTGCTCTCTGTGCACTACCACATTTCTTAAAGCTCAATTAGTTCAATCTTCACTTGGCAGTTGGAAGACCAGAAAAGTAAAACTAGATAAGGCAAAGAGGACAGGGCTCTCAATAGGGTGAACCCACTGATGAGATCTGGATCGTCAGCAAGTTCCTCCACAGAACTCTGATAGAAGCACCGCTCAGAAGGTTTGACCTGAATAAATTTATTGTGTAAAAGCACACAAAATACAAACAAGTTCACATATTAAATAAAGCTGGTGAAAGCTTGATGCATTTAGGAGTGTTACCAAGCAAAAAGCCACTGCCCGATTACTCCTTTTTTTGTCCCTCTGGCAGAACCAGGAAGTAGGCTAATTTGAAATAAAAATCGAATTTAAATAGATTACATTTTATTTTATTTTATGGGAAATTAAAAAAAAAAAAAATCCCCAACTAAAGAAAAACATTTTTATTATGTATTAATGATTATGAAAAGTGATTTATAGAATTAACGCTAATTTAATTATATATAAATATATCTATTCCATACATTTTTAAATTTTTAATTTTAGATTTTTATAAGCATTAAATTATATTTATATTTTAAGCAATTTTAAATAATTTAAATTAACATAATCTTCCATGGGGCTTTGTATAGCACCCCAACATCCATTAGCAGGGTGTTGCCGTATTAGTGGTTGACAGTGTGTGGTGCTGGATTTACTGCTGCTCCTGTTTGGCCATAATAAATCTTTATTATACTCGTAAAAATTGGCTCCTCTCCATTTTATAGGTATTGAAGCGTACAAGTCTAGATTTTTTAGTATTTAGTGAATAGCCTGAAATAGTAAAGTTACTAAAAAATATAACAGTAAATGTATACATGTAAATTACTCACAAGTGGAAGTTAACTTGATGAAAAGCCCACTAACTCATATTTCAACTTAAAATGATCCAAAATCAAGTTGCACAAGTTCCTACTATGAAACACACAACTCCTATTTTCTTAAGCATTGGCAACGCCAATAGGTTTCGCCCAGGAGAGCTACTAGCTTTGGCAATGTTTTGCAGCCATGTTTTACTGACGCAGCAAGGGCTAATACGCCTTTTTTTTTTTAAAACATGCATCAGGGCTGGATGCATCATAGTCCTTTTTTATCGTTATTTTTAGCCATGCTGCTATACAGCAAAGTTACAAATCATTGCCAAAGTTGGCAATGTCCATCCTGTACAACAGGAACAAAAGGCAGAGCCAACAGTCTCAAAGGTGAGACCTATTAGCTTTGTTAATTCTTTGGACTTGGCACAACGGCCCTGTGATTCTAAGCAAATCAGTTAATATCCCCATGCATGAAAAAATGTAATTTGGCAAAAAACAAAACAAAAAAAACACAACATAAATAAAGCAATTGCGTCCGGTTCTTAATGAAGATAAGTTTGAAAGCAGATAATACTGTTCTCACAATAAAAGCAGATAACATTTGTTGTCACCATAAACATCAATCACTCAGTATTTGTAAAGCGTGGCTACTCACCCATGAGGGTCTCAAGGTGCGGGAGAGGAGGGGCCTCATCCCGAAGAGCAACGTCTTGAGGTTCTTCCTGAAGATGGTGAGAGATGGGCTTTGTCTGAGGTGCAGGGGGAGATTATTCCAGCTTTTCGCTGCAGTGTAGGTAAAAGATTGTCCTCTGGCGGTGCTTTTCCAGATGCGAGGGTCGGTTGCAAGGGCAATCTGGGCGGAGCGGAGGGTTCTGGCAGGGGTGTGGAAGGAGACGCGTCGGTTCAGGTATGCTGGTCCTGCGTCGTGTATGGTCTTGTACATGTGGGTGAGAAGCATGAAGGTTAATCGCTTCCCTGCAGCTAGCCAGTGGAGGGTCTTGGGAGATATGTTCTTGGCGAGGGACTTCCAGAATGATTCTGGTGGCAGAGTTCTGGATTAGTTGAAGTTTTTTGATGTTCCTAGTTGAGGTGCCGGCATAGAGGGCATCCATTTCAAAGGAGAAAAGGGCTTCCTTGAAGTGTGTGGGATAATAAAACAGAGCTACAAATGGCAGGATTTCCAAGTAGGTTGATAGGGAAGAAGAAAAAAAATAGTGGGACTTCAATCATAGCCCGATCAATGGAAGGCCTGCAATCAAGCTGAAGCAAACAATACTTGGTCCATGCTCCAGCTGAAAGAAAAGCAACTGAAGCCAGCACACACTGGTCAATTAGGAGGCAACACATAAGAGTGACAATGAAGCCAACGAATGTTAATCAATGGGCGGACTGCAAGCACACTGTTGTATACTATATCTCACACAAGCAAGAGCACATGCAATGAATGCGCTGCTGCAGACGAACCCTATAAACTTGACAATGGCTACCAATCTGAGTCCAATGTATAATATACTGTGCATTTTGCACAAACCTTATTATGAAAAGTTGCTTAAGATTATCATTCAGCACTTATGAAAATACTGTGCAACTCCAACGCTTCACTCTGGCAGTAACTTCTCTACATGTCAAGATTCTAAAGAGCACACCGGAGAGGTTGGGCATTTTCGGCTCAGACGCATTCCCTATGGAATTGGTTACTTTCCACTCTAAAATACATCTCTGGCCATCCGTCCTTCAGGAAAGCCTTCAAAACATGAATGTTTTCACAACATAAAGTACAAATAGGTATCTCTCTTGATAATTAAGCTTAACACGAAGGGACCCTCTGGGGGATAGTTTGCTTGATGAAGCTAGAATTCATCATCAATGCCTTAAATTTTCCACTAATAGTTCTGCTACATATATTGTACACAAGTATAGATGATGATAAGCAAATAGAACTACTCTAAATTTTTGGCATGTGTGCTTTAGTTTTGGTGTGCACCTGAGGAACTGGCCATAAAAAATCCCTATAAAGGGCCTCTGGCAGGTCTGGATTCTACATATATTCCTGATGTTTGAAAATTGGCCCATAGTTCGAGTTGCGAGGTACCTTTTGTGGTACTTTAATGATACAAAAAAGTATACAAACAAGCTCTGCAGGGCCACTGGCTGTACCCATGACCCTTGGAGCCATGGGAAATCAATTGAGTATGCCCCCAAAAATATTAGGGCTCTGAACCTTAGCCAAGGTCAAATTAGAAAAATGGCTTTTTATACACACATCTTCTAAAACCTGTTAATAAAGAGATTTTAAGGTTGGTAGCAGAAGCTGCCTCAAATGTCCTCTCTCTTTCTTAATTGAACTTAAGTGGCCTTCATCTTCTCGGTTGTGGTTTCCATTTACCCTAGACCAGTGGTTTTGAAACTTTTTAATGCTGCATCTCCCTCTTCTCCCCACCCCCCTATGGAAAACAATAATCGGGCCCCCCTCAGACTTTTTCACAATTGTTCCATTCAGTTGGCAATGTTCCAATATGTCTAGGCTTATTTAAACATTGCAGTTAAGGTCTGTAACCTTTTTTTAAATGCCATAAATGTATTCCTGCTTAAAACAAAGCACTGTTATCTGCATATTGCTTCTTTTGGGCAGAGCCTGGAGCCCACATTGGGATCACTTGATGCCCCCCCCCCCAGTTTGAAGATCCCTGCCCTAGAGTGTTTTCTATCATCACAAACATTGTCCCTTTTTCTAGTTTATTCATACAAAGGCCCTTTGATCAACACCACTTGGTCCCTAGGGTCTCTCCTCGCTCATCATACCACACAGTGTTTTTTTTTTCTTTTCATCTAAGCAGACACTCTCTCTGGGTCAGTTTTGGTGCTCTACCCAGTTACTTAATGCCTGGAGAAGCCATCGTCTGCCATTCTAGCTGCAGCTTCCCTCCTCTCACCCTTAGCGCTGGACTGCACGTTATTTTGTTTTATATATGATATATTTGCCATCTTGTGGCATCCAGCCTGGCAGAAGATACGCATCTCTACAATTTCTTCTGACTTCATTGAGCCAAACCTCAAAATAACAGCTACAACAATGATTTGACCTTCATTAGCGTTCTCTGTTTTTTAGGCATCACTGAAAGGGCCTAATCTGGTAACAAGGGAAACGAGATGAAGGCGCAGAGAGCGGTAACCGACCTTACTGCCAGCTGGCCTTCACCTACTCCCACTTTTAATGACAAATTTTATTAAACTTCACAGTCACATTTATCTTCTTGGCAGGAATCCGCCATTGTTCCAGAGTTCACTCTGAAACTCTCTCTCCAATTAGAAATAAATGTTTTAGGAGAAAAAAAGTTTTGAAACCTCCGAAGTTGACATGCTGAGAATACCTAAGTGGGTTACGTTCTGAATCAGAGAGTACCCTAACTCAAAAGAGGCTGTAAGTTTTTTTTTTGCTAAAAGACAAATTGCTTGAAAGGCAGACATCCTCAATATTAATGCAACGAATAAAGCTTCGCTCTACTGGAGATTAATGTAGACCTGTTGCAGAAACGTTCTGAAATAATAATGTTCATGTAGCTTTGTACTTCTAGGTTCCACAAACAAGAAAGATAAGTTTTGTTTACTATATTGGCAACCCTACTGGCAGGTACACATGGCTAATCCCCACTGAGTGCCTCCCATTTCACAGCTATCGCACTTAAGAGAATCACTTGCCCGAAGACGCCATGCTAGAATAAAACAGCGTTCAACTTCAAGTAAAAAACAGATCAGGCAACCACGTCTGATGCTACACTCCTTTTCTTCACAACTTGTAAAATAAGCTTTGGCAAAGCCAATAGGTTTGGAGTGTCTCTGATAAATTCTGTGATGGATGTAATGGCAGTAGCATCTATAGTAGTGGCACTAATAGCAGTGGTGCTGGTCTGTGGTAGAAGATGTAGCGGTGGGTATGACTCTCACGCAAGTCCTGCCAAAACCACAAAAAAAGCCCACTCCAGCAACAAAACAAAAAAAGATTGTTTTTTGTATACAGTATAGTAAGAAGATAAACAATCAGATGTGTGAAGACTGAACATACTTTTCAGATGTAAAACAGGTCCATTGTGCATTGTAATGCAAGCACTCCATAGGAGGTGGCATACACCAAACGGTCAACGGCATGAGGTGAGACAGTTATGCTTCTGTGTGTGGCTCCAAAGTCCACAAAAAGAGCATGATTATGAACTTGACGGATGGGATAACCTGTCTGCCAAACTCCCGACAGGGTGGCAGCCTACATGGCGACCACACCGCCTGATCAGGAGTTTCCCGCTAGGTCGACAAGCGGAAACCTCAGTTTCCACCTACCAGTCTAGCAGAAAACAGGCTACACCAGTGGCTCCTGCTCATAATCAAGCTGACGGCAATGCTGTAGCCCGCAGGGTGCACCAGCACCCTTGCAATGTTCACTGTCTGCAAGGAAGACAGTGAACTTTGCTTCGGTGCTGGGCAGAGGGGTCCCTGCACTACCCATGCCAAGTGCATGGGCAGTGCAGCCCCCATGTGGCCCCGCCACCAGTTCTCTGCCAGCCTTTTCATGACACGAAGGCTGGATGGCAGAGAACAATGTTGTAACCCGTAGCATGCAGCGCTGCCATGGCAGATTACGATCTTCACCACCACCAGGCCATCGGGATCATGGATCCTGGTGGTGCTGGCAGAACCCTGGAGGTCTGACCACCAGGGTCTTATTGTGGCAGTCGGACTGCCCAAACAGCAGTGGTCCTGACCGCCACTGCGAGGCTGGCAGTCTGAAGACCACCAGCCTCGCAATCAAGCCCTAAGTGTATTTTAAGATATTGGCAACAAGTCAGCAGACCGCTGCACTGCCAAGCCAGATCTAAAAATGCTGTACGCCTATAAATGTGTATGTAGTCAACAGGCTCCTCGCTTTATCGCCCACATGGAGAGGAAATTTTGGTTTAAGGTTTGAAAGGCACTGTCTGAATTCATGGTGAGAAGTGAGGACTACTTGTACAGAAGGACAGAGAGGAAGGGTGGTGAGCCGGGGCACTGAGCATGGCCGCAGAGATGGCCCTGCAGCTACAAACGTGCTAAGTGCCTACTGTTGGTCTATGACTAGCAGGGGGAGCTGAAATCAGTGCTGCAGGATGGTCATGCACGAGTAGGGTCATTGTCACAGCAAATTTGCTGAAAAAAGATAAAATACACAAAGAACGGCGAACGCAAATAAAGACAAATGTCAAAATGAATTAAAAACCAGACAAAATTAAAGCCCAGTTGAGCCGTTATACATTTGTGCCTCTCAAGATTTCAGTAACAATTCAAGGCAAAATGAAATAATTAAAAAGTTGTGCCTAATTATCCTACATTTCTCCAAATAATCGCATGTCTAAGAAAAAACACAATGTGATGCAAATTCACTGAGAGAGCGTAAAACCCACATTTAGATAATGAATACAAAAACTGGAACAGGTTAAGATTACCAGAAATAGATATGTAGCTATGACAACATCTGGTTATTTTTCAAAGCCCTGTCATGCGTTTTCATGGAAACCAGGATTCAGCGCTCTTTTCAACCTGAAATAGGAAAGACAATGGTCAGACGTCACCGTGAAGGACGTGCATAGTGACAATCAGAATATATTGATCCCTCCAGCTTTTCCAAATCTACCCGTCATTAAGCATACTCAAATTGGACACAATTTTAGAGCAGAAGAGGTGAGAGCAGAATAAATTCGAAACATCGATTTAAAGTCAATCTTCCCACTAGATAGATGGCTCCTCCTATGGAGAGGCACAGATCTGGTATTAATATTACTTTTTTTGGTTAAAAGCCTAATTTCAGATTATGAGCTCCACAGTAAACCACAAAGCACCTCACTGCCGACACTGAAGTTTGCTTCAGCAAATTAGCCCACTGTCCAGCAGGGTCCCCTAAGTGTCTCTTCATAAGGTGCTTCCAATCTGTGCTTCCACCCTTTCACCGGTAGCACCCTCACAAGTGCACCTGGGCGGTTGTGAACTAGTGCATCAAACAGTGCAGCCCATTCAAAGTAGTGAGGGAGTGTGCAATTCCTGTAGGCAGACAGGAACTCTAATCTCCCAGGAAGGAGGGTACCTATAGACCAGCATAATGAGACCACGAGTCAGATGTTTACCTTGTAAATCTGGAGTACCCAAGCAGTAGTCAGGCCATATTTCCAGAGTAACAACATGTAAATCCAACTTATTTGGAATGCCTGAACATTGAACAACAATCCAATCCGCATGGCCTGCTTTGGACCCACATTGTTGTAAATAGTCTGTGTAGTTGTGAGTTCCTGATAATTTATCTCTGTTTATCCCTAGGTGCAGGGGTGGATCACGGCTACAGGTTTCCTTCTCAGTCGGGTTCATTGTCTCTTCTGACTATTTAACTACTATTTATAGATAGGACTGCTGAAGATTGAATTTATTGGATACTGTCATTCTGCTAAGATTTATTATCCCCTAGGGGTTCTGCTGCATACTAAATGTACATATTTATGTATCCAATGGGACATAACGTTCTGCTTATATTATGAAGGGGCACACCTAGGCAGATCCTCCTCCTGCACCTTATGTGGCAGCTACACTGTTGGCATCATATTTAGATTTATTAAGATCTCATTCAGATTATCTGGTTAGGCACTATAAATACAATACAAGGGGAAGAAGACTGAAATTATATGATATGATCAGTTGACACTCGTTAACAAAACTGTGCCAAACGGCAGACAATTTGAAGGTGTCCAATAAGGTAAAGGATTTTTTCCATGGTATCTATAAATGTACGATGCGATCATAAACACTAACTGTGAGGCTATTAAAAAACAAAAAATCTGGAGTGGTATTGTAACGTTTTTCAGATACTAAAGCTGGGTCAGGCAAAACCAAAGACTTGAGAACTCCAGAATCTTCTAAACAGGCAAAGACCTCTGTGGAATACAGCCCAAATCTGTCTGACTAGAGAGTAAACCTGTCTCCAAAGATGGCAGCTCAGAGATGCTGGAATAACGCACAGCAAGTGGTGGTCAGACGCTGTGTGTAAAGGTTGCTGATCTCCATCAAGCATATGTCTGATTATATATTCTTAACCAATCTATACATTACCCAGTGGGAGTCACTATTGGGTAATTAACGTTTGGACCATAATTCCACAGGAAAACATTTTTCGGTTGGCTTATAACGTTGGAGCCTTTGACTAATCTGCACAAGACCTTTAAAAAAAAAAAAAAGAAAAAAAAAAAGTCTCATCTACCTCAGCTCCTTCCTAGAAAGTTCCAGGGTGATTAGTCAAGCGGGCTGAGAAAAAGGAGGTGAGTTCCCAAACATGCTTTCCCCATTCATTTTTACAAAGGAAAATTGAACAGCGATACCACAGAAACTACTGAACGGATCTAGAACAAAATTTGGCAGAAAGCTAGATCTTGATCCAGAAAGTATGTTTGTGTTTTGGTGTAAATCCGTTCAGTAGTTTGATAAATTTAGGTTCAAAATTTAAGTATTTATCACGCTGCAGGGGATCTGCGAAACAGGCAGATCTAGCTATATGATCCGACTGGCTGCCACCACATCAACAAAGATGTGATGACAGCTATTTTAGGACTCGGGAACTCAGTCTGGTGTCCTGAAAACAAGTGTTTAAAAACATATGGCTGGTGAAGTAAAAGAAGTTTTTGAAAAAGGCTCCGGTCTACTTTTTTTTTTTTTTTTTTTAAATCATCTCACCCCTTGGGCTGAGTTTTCAAAAACATTTAGGGGTGGATTGCCCCCCACCTCCACTCTTCCTCCCTCCTGAGTCCTTTCCAGGCCATGGGAAACTCACTATACGGGCCCCAGGGACCTCATTCTCTGGGCTGCTAATCAGTTAAATATTGCTGTGGTGTCCTGATGTCCACCTCTTATATCCACAGCAATTCTGGGTCATAGGGCCATGGGGGAGCCTCTGGGCCCCTGCTGCCACAGCCTGTATCGTTTGCAGTGTGGCAGGAGCCAACTCTTCTTTGCTCCCGTCCAGGTGGGACCAATCTTGCATGCCCTGCTTGAAAGAGCACAGGCAGGGAGTTACACTTTTCCCTGCCGACACTCTTGCAGGTGATGTGGGTTCAAGTGCTATTGCTACTATCGGCCCCAGGGTTGGGGGTCCCCGGGCCAGTGGATGGCAAGAACAGGGGGTGGGTGGGGGGGCTCGTGTCCCCTTCATCAAATAAATGCTAAGGCCCTAGAGACTGTGGTCACATGGATCCTTGAGAAGCTTGGGAGCAAACAAAGCAACTGAAATTCACCAGTTATAGTTATCTGAAGTAACTATAACTTGTGCGCTAAAGTAACTATAACTCAAGCCCTCGTCATGCCTTTCTAATTACCCACATATTACATCACTCATGACATATTCAGTGACTTGATTGATAGCATCACTGCACCATCTGAAATGACATCATTGATTACAACACTGTGCATGGCAGGGGCGCGAGCCTCACTTTTGCCAGGTCCTCATTAGATCCTGGCCTATATGTTGTTGACAAGACCAGCACCAACAACTCTGAAATGATTAGAGAAAAAGACAGATGGAGGGGTATTACTGGAGATAGAGGGATAAATAAAACCATAGAAAGGGATGGAGAGATAGTCAAATTAGTTAGAGACAGATCAAGAGAGATCGATTTAAAAAAATAAAATAGTAGCACGAAAGATCAGGATGATGAAGAAGAATCCTAAGAGGAATGTGATATAGATTCCAATCCTCTTCAAAACGTGAACAGAACTTAAAAGCAGCTAGATGTATTCAGTGAAAGTGAACTAAGTTTGGACATGTAAGCAAATGACAGCGATCTATAAACGCGCATGGGCCCTACCTGAAAGATCTGTAGATGTACAGGCATGGATTCTGATTTTGTTACAACGATTCTAATAAGTTTGGAATGTGCGGACGCCATATGTAAGGTGTCAACTTCCAGCTAAGAAGATTATTTAGGCACAAGTGGTTTGAAGAATGGCTGCCATCAATCATTGGGGCATCTCACAACAGGGAGTGTTCCAAAGCATGCGAAATTGCTGCTAGGGAGGGTGTCAGTAAACGTGGGTGCTAGGTGAAGACAGCATTATGAGACTACTTTGTTAACATGTCCCTATTCTGGACACTTCAGCAAACCAATTGTGACCAAATCCTTACTTTGGCCTTAAATCTCTATCAAAAGGATGAATAACGTTGCATTAAACACAACAGTTTAGGACAAGAGATCCTAACCCCACAAAGGAATTCACAATACTAAAATCCGGCACATCATTAACCGTCTCACAAAAAAATCTTTGAGACAATTGACAGACAACCTGAAGAGTTTGTAGAGTCTCACTACATCTGAAGTGACAACCAGTTTGATTTTGCATCTAAGTGAAGGACTAACAGACATCACTAAAGGCAACCCCAACTATTCATCTCTAAGGACGTTTGTAGAATGCAGACCTACTTCACAGGCACCACGGGACTTGACGTACACCAAAAAAATATACATAGAACAACAGAAAACATTAAAGGGAAAGCCATTTAAGAGGTAACATTACGTAAAGTATAAGTCTAGATTGCATCTCCTTCCGTGACTGTCACAGAGATGAGTAACAGATTTTTGTTGCAACCCAAATCTATGGTGCTCACTTTATGAACCTTGAGAGGATGAAACAATCAGTGGGCCTGCCCTACTTCGTACCTGCAACCATCACGGTCAAACACAGATCCCCTCAGTGGAAGTGTTAGAGCCAAATGTGGGGTTTTAATACCTTGCTAAAGAGATAAGTATCCTGCGGTATGGGAAAGGATTGATCTGTTTAGCTAGAGTTGTTTCAAAGTTTCAGTGGTTATACCTGAATGCTTGGTTCTTCGGTTATTTTAACTTATACTTGGGTATTTCCACAACACGGTGAGTTTCGCTTGCACAACAGCCCCTTGACAGCCCTAATTTGTCACCATAATATAATCCAGAGGCTCAACAGATACGCATGCCAAGTGTGATCTGCTGGGTTCCACACAGGCCCGCGCCACTGTCTACCTGGCCGAAGATGCAGTCACCAGTCTTTCTTCCTGCTATTCAATGCAACTCCACAGAAGGAACCCCATTTCATCAACACACAACAGGTAAAGCACTGGGCGGTCCCTTTAGGACCCACGCTCAGAGTATGCTGCTCTTAAACAGTAAAGATTAAATATCATCAAGACAAAAACAAAGAACTTCCAACAGGTATCTGCCATCTCCGATCCCAACAGCCTCAGCCTCGCTAACACTTTCTAATACCATTAAGTAAACTGTTTTCTCCGGGTACTCTCACAACCTTCTGTCTTGTGGGCAGTTGAGCCACTCGATAAAGGCAACAATTACAAAGAGCAGCTAATCCGCAGACATTAAGCAGCCGGTATCCTAAATATAGATCCTCTCATTAACTGAGCGCCTACCACTGCCCTAGCGAGCCTCGCAGCACAATAACCCGCACTGCAGCATTCTCTCTCAACAGGCAGTGTACTGCCCTCCGTAATTGCCTTATTACGGCTGGTCAAAGCCAAAGGATGCATGGGCCTCCAACCAAAGGCAGCCACGTTACAAACTCCATAATTAGTGATCATAAGGTCTAAAGAGGTCAGTGCTTAACCTTCTTGTCAATCACGACTGAAGGTACTGGAGGCAATGAACTTCAGGGGTACCAACTGCTGCTGAAGGATTTACTGCAAAGAAAGTAAACTGAACACAGAGGGCCCGTCTGACACATGACAGAAAGGCCATGCTGAAAGTCTCAATTACAAAGGGAAGGTAAGTACCCAGGGGGAAATAATTTTGCATATGTGGCTGTACATTTAGACTTATTATTCACGGCGCTCATAGAGAGCCTCTATTGTTTATTTTAGTTTCTGAAAGTCATAACTCCTTGCTATGACATCACAACAGTTGATAACAAAACCGGTTATCAACTGTTGTGATGTCATACAGGCCTTCATGGCCAGGTGTCAGGGCTCTTTGAGAGCCTGTCAAAGCAGCTCTGCTTGTCTGCTACGCCTGGAGGAGAACTGGAGTCATATCCTTTACCATTCTAAATTCTGTGATAAAAAAAGAATTCTGTGTTTTAGCAATAAGCAGGTCATAGGTGTGTTGCGTGTTTTTGGGTACTGGTGAGGTACTGATGAGCACATAGCTTAGGAGGCAGGTGAGGGAGAAGCAGAGGGGGCGGGGGTAACAACAGGTTTTATTATTGAGTAAGGAGGGATCCTCCGTTCAGGAGGATCCATGCCATTGCGGCCCTGTTCAAATAGACTTAGCAGTCATTTGGTAGGGTTTCTCTGGGTTAAGAAGCATTAGGGTTTGTGCTTTTAGGAGCGTTGTGATAATGGTTTTACTTTTTGCAGCCTCGCTACAGACTGCTTCTGTTGTCTATCCCAGATGACCCTGTAATTAGTACCAAAATTTAGACCAAGAGTAGGTTTTGGGTCTGTTTTTTGCTCAGAATTGGATTACTTTTTTGACGTTTTTCAAGCCTCTGCTCCTTATTCAATGTCTCCTCTCTATGTGGGTGTTTGCATTTTCCATGGAGCATTTAGGTTTCCCTGATTTTACATAAAATGGAAAGCATTTATAGAATGGGTGGTTATTCTGAAACACAGGACTGGTGGGGCCCTCCTAGACTTAAATAAGAGTCCTATGCTGCTGCAAAATCAAAACGTTTGCATGACTTAGAAAAACTCGTAATCTATCTTGGTAATGGGTCACTTTCCAGGAATTTACAACAGTAGTAAGTCTTCCAGAGATATCCACTAGGAGAGGCATTATTCTAGAAATCGGTACCTTTGATCACGAAGTAACTATGGTTTGAATACAGTAGTCGGCTACAATGAAAGAATTCCAACAGTGTTTGACGATTTCTCTGTAGGTTAACTCATTAGGTTTAATAAACTTACTTGGTTTTACTTTCTATGTAAGTGCTTGTGTTTTTATTTAATCAGACCGGTGCTGTTGGTGCTAAAGGTGTTGGTTTGCTTGGTGTCCCAGTAGGGAATGGGACCATGTGTATCTGATGCGGGGCAGAATCAACTAGAGGCCCTTCGCAATGTATGTGACGTTTTCAGTTCCGCCTACAGACTGCTTTAGCGGTAAGATGAGAGCTCATGTCATCACACAACATATGCACAGAGACGGGGGTTTTGGCCAGCCCCTTTCAGCATTGGCTACTGTAGTTCAGGTAGCTTTAGTCTTTGGCTGACAGTTGTCAATCAATCTTGGTATCAGACACCATCATTCTGTGGATGTGACTGACAGACAAAACCACACACTCTGAGTTTCAGCGTTTTTTAAAATTGTTTTTTTAAGTGCCTCTGCTCCCACACTCTCTTTATATAATCCAATCCCTCCGCAAACCCTGTACCGGGCACCTGTAAGCGCTTTATGCACATTATTTTTTAGCTTACTGTACCGAGACGGCCGTCAAGCGTGTTGGAACGCCACAGAAAACGTCAGCTGTATGCTACAGTGTGTACACATCATGACGCATGCATGCATTGCGTGACAGAATGGAAATTAATATGGCTGCCATGTGTTCAGATGGGTCGTTTAGTATAGTGTCAACACAAACAAGCATTGGTTATGCCATAGTTCGGCACTCGCTTTCAAAGGTTAAGACCCACTGACTTTGCCAATGCTGTTTAAAACAACATGTGAGCTTTATAATTTTTAGATTTTTTCTTTATTGTTACAAGGAACAATATTTTCTTAAATATACGTGTTGTACTCTATAAAATATGTGCCCTACTACAGTCATACTTAAAAGAAAGTGCAATGTAATATTCTATAGCTTTAAATACTAAGGGCCAAATGTACCAAACATTTTTGTGATTGCAAATGAGCCAACGGGCCGTTTGCGATCGCAAAAATGCATTTTGGTATGTAACAAGTCCAATTTGCGATTCGGTAACTTGTTACTGAATCGAAAATTGGATTTGCGACTACATAGCGATTCAGTATTAGGAAGGGGCGTGTCAAGGGCGTCCCTTCCTAATACCCAATCACAGAGGTATGTATGATTGTTTTGTGACCGTGAATGTGGTGGCAAAACAATTGCAGTTTCTGCCAATTTCAAATTGGTGGTAACCCATTTGCAAAGAGGAAGGGGTCCCCAAGGGACCCCTTCCCCTTTGTGAATCAATGCGAAAACGTTTGTTAAGAGGAGGCAGTGGTCCGATGGACCACTGCCTGACCTTAAAAAAATGAAAAGAAAACTTTTCATTTTTAAACGCATCCTGTTTTCCTTTAAGGAAAACAGGCTGCATTTAAAAATAAAATAAAAAATAAATAAAAAAAAGAAGAGATTGCTTTATTGAAAAGCAATCACAGACATGGTGGTCTGCTGAGCCCAGCAGGCCACCATCCCTGTGATTGTAGCCATTCGCAATGGCTCGCAAATTGCAACCAACCTTATGGATATTAATGAGGTAGGTCCATTTGCGAGCCCTTGCGTATCGTTTTAATTACATTCCAACAGCGATTACTTAATTGCGATTCTCAAAAATTCGCAATTAGGAATTCGCTATTGGAGAAAATGATACATCCGGCCCTTAATCACATCCTTGTTTAGTTCTGAAAAAGTCTTAGACGAGATTCACAAAGCAACAATATGACTTGGAGGGAAAATGTGTGGCACCTTACCATGCGCCATACCTCCAACCACTTCTGCCATTAGGGCCGACAGAATTTAACTTTCTGGGGCTTGTAGTTCTATCCTCGAAATGCTCTGTATGTGCTTCAAAATCTGTGCACATAAAGTGATGTTGGAAACAGAAGCCAAGAGTGGCTATAGACGTGAAAGACAAAGGGATACTTGCCAGCTATAACTTCATACCTGACGAGAGAGCTCTGACTAATTGGTGTGTGGGTAGGTGAAAGTGTTTTGGTAGTTAGCTGTGTTATTTTATTTACTTATAAAATTTAATAATATTGAAACTCTTACAAATTGAAATACCGAAATGAAATACACAGATGAATACGTATAAAACGAAATATAGAATAAAAGGTTTAAACAAGACACCTCATAGCAGCCGTCTCATGGGTTGTGTAACCTCTGGTACAAATAGATCCCCAATTCTCTTTAGAAAGTGCAGTCTCAAGGATGGTAGCAGGGCGCACAATACTATTGTGAGTTGTTATACTGACTGTATTGTCATGTAAAAAAACACTGTCATGTTGTAGGTGACAATGAGAGGACATAGCATGATACGTGTGCGTCTTGTGATGTTGTATCATCTGCCGACATAGGTGTTACTCGCTGTCATTGCTGATGTAATAAGCGATTTATTGGCGCACGTTTGCCAGATGTTTATGGAAACCTCACAACTGTGGATATCCGGGAGACAGTGCACCCGTACAGCGCCTCACACCCACCTCCTGACCTCCTCCCCAGGCCACAGCTGGGTGTCCCGGGTATCGAATGAACTTGTTGTTAAGGTCAAAGGGTATGGCCTGACACAAAAATACATTACGCATACCACAACAGTCCCCGACAATTTTGCAACGTCTGGTGATTATAGCAGCATTCATCAGTGCGAGCCAAGTGCGATAAACATCACTTTGAGTCTGAATGCCGGCTGAGTAATGCCACGGGTTTGTGTGTGTGCTCTGTGGTAAATCTATTGAGCCATTACAGTGTGCTGGTGAAGGTTCGCATTTCCGATCCCTCACTATGTTTTTATGAAGTATCTTGGAAAACCATACATCTTCAGTGATGTTCACCATCCATCCATACACAATATACCCCATGGATGCCCTCTGTCTCTCTAACCTCCTTCTCGTGATCCAGAGCCATAGTGATGACACCTGGTCCTGATACGTATGTGCGTGCTCAAGCAGGGGTGATGCTGTTCTGATGCCTCCCATATGAGGTGGACTGCCCAGCGGCACGGTGGCTATCAGCTGTGGTCAGTCCTCCATCGGTGCAGAGTCCAACATGTTTTAGTGGTAGTTTGCTTTGGTTTACATGTGATGAGCCATGTCCATCATACATTAGAACTGCTGTGTGCACAGCTGGCATGTATGCAGGCACATGTATGTTTGGTGCAGTATTTTGTGGTGAAACATTTTCCCGTTATCTGCCCTTTGTATTCTCTCTATTACCGCAAGGCTAGGTGGGTACATTACTGGAGTAGTTGCTGGGGGGGCTAACTGGGACTGGTTGCCATGAGCCCTATCGCATGGGTGGTCCCAATGACCCTTGCGGGAGGTGACTCCCATGCAAAGCACGAACCCCCGTCATTATGCTCTTGGAAAATAAGCAGGATTGCTCAGAAGATTGAATCCGTGGACCTTTTGTCGTTTTGAAATTACTATGAAATAACTACTTTGCAGGACACAATGGCTGAGGCTAGCTGCCCGCTGCCAGGGTTTTGGGGAGTCTGGAAAGCTGCTCATAGAGAGTGTAAAAGTGGCCGTGCTAAGTGTGTGTGTATGTGTGTGTGTATGTGTGGGGGAGGGGGTTATCCATTTATGCTGCTGTTAAATTAAAAGGTCGTATTAAGACACTTGCACGAAAAGAAAACTGGGTTCAGGGTATTAAGAATCTGGGTGGCTTAACTGGGGAATATCCTTATGCTGATTATTTGGTAACTGGGGACTTTAACACAAATTTGTTTCAGCATATAGCTGAAGTCCTCGAGGGCCCTGATCTTTGAAACTATCAGTTAGTTCCCGAACAGTCGAGACGAAGAGAAGAGATTGTTCCTATAGCCCCTTGGGTGAATATGTGGTAATGAATTTAAACAGTCTGGGATTTGAAGAATTGAATGGTCACTTGCCACAAGAACCACCCTGCCCCCGTTGGACAAGATATGATGGGCGGACTTATTTCTATTTGGATTACACTATTTGTAATATGGAATTGTTCCCCTTAATCAAACATTTTTTGACATCCACTCCGTGTGACAGTGATCGTCGCCCCAGACGGTAGTTATAAAATCTAGCTTTCCTCACCATGCTGTGGCTCGGGGTCTGGGTGGTGGCGTATGTTTTGAGTCTTTAAAGCAAATAAAATGGAGCTCTTCCTCTAGTGGCGCAGTAATGGCTGTGTGTGTCAACTACCTCGACTCCAAAGTGACAGGTAGTGTGTCCCCAATTAAGCTATGGGACAATTATTATTATTATTTTTATTTTTTTAAAGGTTAAGGATTTCATCAACCTGTAAATAACTATTTCATCTATGCAGTTTGTTACCACAAGTGAGACCCAGGAGGTAAAGAAAGCTCACAATAAAGCTGCTAGGGCAATTGGGAAGAGCCCTGATTCAAAGGCCTTACTAATTAAGTTTAAGGAACTGCAGAAAGATTATAGGAAGGCCATCTATGAAAAAAAAATCAAGAGATGCTCTAACCTGTGTTGGGCAAAACTTATAGGTGCCAATAAGGACTTGAACTCGAGAAAATTCTGGTCCCTTATTAACAATCTAACACAAGTCAAGGGGGACCTGGTACTGTTAATTTCTCAGAGGGCGAATCAGCTTCCTTTTCGGTTAGACACTTTTTAGTAAGTATGTCTGAAGACAACCAGTCAGGTGAGGAGGTGCAGCCCTCTGCAGTAGCACTGATCAAATTTCATCCTCAGCCACTGGGGACCCCGTCCCCTCAATTAAAAGGCATGACTTTTTCTTTGCCCAGTCTTTGTCGTATTATTACTAAGACAAAACGGGATGGGGCTCTGGGTCCCAATGGCCTTTTGCAGACACTGTTCAAACCGGATATATCCCTTTGGGCAGACCACCTTGTGAATCTTTTAGATTATTGTGTCTTGTCTTCAAAAATACCCCAAGTCTTGGTGCCGTGCTAGAATTCACCCATTACATAAAAGTGTCTCAAGGTCAGAACCAGCCAATTTTAGGCTGATAGCATTGATTGATAATGAGGCTAAGTTTTATGCCAGTCATTTTTTAGAATATCTTCGATCCTGGGCAGAGTTGAAAGGCTTAATTCCAATATGTCAAGCTGGGTTTTCAGCTGCATCCAGTACATCTACCAATTTACTAGCCCTATCCATCTTGATGGACAAGGGAAATTTATCAGGGTCTGTGCTGCATGGCTGCTTTGTGGACTTTAAGGCAGCTTTTGATCGGGTCCCCAGGGGTTCCTTGTGGGTTAAAACTACAAAATTGGGGAATTTCATCTGTGCTTCTGGGGGCTAATATAGAGTTACACACAGACGCCTGGGTCCGCAATAAACTAGGAGAATGCGCTCCCTTTCCTGGAAAATGTCCGCCTCTCATGGTGTGGAGCCGGGGTGCGTGCTCGCCCCCTTGCTTTGTTATTTGTTTTTACAAACCTGTCACCTGCCCTTGATGCCATTAATTCTCACCCCGCTAAGATCAGTGGTCTTCGGCTGACGATTTGGCAATGTTCAGCTATACCAGGGTAGGCCTTCAACGGTTGCTTAACCAATTTGCACTTTATACAGCTGTGAACTATTTGGAAGTAAATCTGCTCAAAATAAAAGTAAAGTAGTTTCTTTTGGCAGTAAAAGACCTTTGGGAAGTAACTGGTATTATAAGAGCAGTAAACTTATTTCACACCACTGTTATAAATAGTTTTGGGTGCATTTCAATTCCAGGGGTAGTTTTGTTAGGCAGAGAAAGGAGACTGAAGTCAAAGTTGTGGCTCTGCATGTTTCTTTTTCAAAACTATTTAAAACCCTTAAGGGGCCTAATCTGTTCCTATTATTGGATGATATGAGAGCAAAGACTACTCCCTCATTGATATATGGCCAGGAAGTTATTTTGGGTAGAGGCACATTTGCTAAACAGGTTGGTTACTGTGATATATAAGAGGGTTTTTCATCTACAGCAATCCGCATCCTCCGCCCAGGTTCAGCTGGAATTTGGTCTCTCAGATCAGCAGGCAGTATGTGCAGGTGCCTTCTTGAAACTCTGTCATAAGTTACGGTGGGCTAAAGTGGGTAGTTTGGAGTCAGTTTTGTCACTCGAAATTAGTGTGACTGAGGCAAAGGGTCTCACTCCTGTTTTTTTGAGTGATTGTAAATGGCTATCGAGAGTTGGGTGTGTCTGGGCTAACAATCCATCTTCAAACCTGGAATTAAAAAGAGTGTTCAGTATTGGTCCTACTATTCGGATCGAGCTCTCCTTGCCAAGCATAAACATGCCTGGGCGGTAATGAACTTGTTCCGGCCAACCACTCCAGCAGGCTGTTTTTCCTGCTCCTATGGCATTTGTTTGAAAGATAAATGTATGGCTTTAAGGATGGGTGATTGGGCCTTTTTGAAACATTTACCCACCTGGCAGCTCAACCCAGGGGAGGGTGTATTGTGTAGTGATTGTGGTAGCTGAGAAGAATCTTTCGATCATGTGGTCTGTTTGTGTCCAGCTTTGCTTAAGAAGCGTAGATCCTTGTTGTGGAACAAGTAGAATGAACTGGGGGACCGCTCCTGTCGGCAGGCCATTATTAAGTCCTTGGATCCTGAGGCTATAATGCTGAATGTTTTGTTGACCAAATTTATTAACGTCGCTCAGGCCAAGTTCATATAGGGCACTGTGAGCAGTGATTAATGGTGTGCAAAACTATCCTCTGCTCTTGCGCTTTTAGGTCTGAACCAATTTTGCACAGTCGCTGAGTTTTTAATCCTTTTATTGTGATTCTTAACATACCACTGGCTGCTAATCTATGATGGATTAATCAATGCACGTAAGCACTTTAAGGACCTAGATTGTTGTCTGCTCCAGGTTTATGGGCAGAGTAGCATTTTTTGGCGCCCGGAAGTAATTTAATAACAATTGCGTCCATTTTTGTATTTCACAGTTGGATTCGCTGCTATTATTGAAATGTTCTCACTTTGATGTTAATGTATATAAATGAATCAAGTATTTTACTGTCATTACATTGTTCGATATTAGTATTGTGTTTTATTGGTAGCTTGGGGTTTTCAATTTGTGTACTGTACTATTTGATTGTTCTTGGTTTTAAATTGTAATGGATTTTAATATCAGCACAATAAATTATACACACACAAATGAGTACTCCTTGGGAAGGTGTTTGTGTCAATTTTTGTGGATTTGCACTCCTAAGTGAGTTGTGCACTTGAGGTTTTGCTCTGATTCCCGTCACCTTTCCTGGACTCTCCTTTTAAAACTCTTGCCACTTCCTTTTTAGCACTTGGATTCCCATGTTTGTTGACACATACTTTGGAAACTAACACTTTTCTACTGCAGGTGTGATGGCGCAACCATGAAGAATTTGCATTTGTGACCTACATTTCGCAATAATATATAGAAGTATAGATGGGTAACAATGAATTATGGGGATGTTTTTCACCAGTGATGTCGAATAGACGACAAGAGCGAAGCTCGAGTTGTCTATGATGTCACTCAGATCCAGAGTTGAAAAACATCCCTGCAGGTCACTTTTTACCCATCAGTAATTTTATGTTTTGCATGGCCCCCGTAATCATCTGCTCCTGACTTCAACTACAGTGCAGGGGTAGTTAATGGGAGAGCTATACATTCTAACACACAAAAGACGTGGTGGTCGACTAGATCAGTGCAGTTTCCTTTTTTTGGTTAGTACCAATTCTGAGACTTCTCAGTCTACCTATGCTATCTACCTACACGAAATATGGACAATTGCAAGAATTTGGATGAGGTGGGATACTCACCTATTGTGACATGCTTCATCACCAGCGACCTCATCCTACCTTGGAAAGTTGGTACTACCAGGGCGGACGCTACCTCAAGGGAGAGTATCTTGAGGGAGTCCTTAGAAATTATTTATGTGGGCATTTTTATGGGATCCAGTTTTACCCAACTAAAAATACATTGGGATAAACCACAAGAATGACTTTATTTGGTAGTACCCTTGATACAAATAAAAAATATTTAGGAAAGTATATTCAGAGGATGTTGTTGTGTATCAAGGCTCTCATGTACCCCTGTGGTGCCGACATGTTTCTGCCACTAACAGCCTAAAAAGGTCTCAGGCATTCATCAGGGCTTATCGGATCCCTATGTTTATTCTATTTGTGAATGTACAGGAAAGGACCTCCCTTTCCTCATTAAGTCAAAGGTAAAAAACCTAATCCGGGTGGCCCTTGCCACATGGTCTGTGTGGGGTGGGCAACTCCTATTACACATTTGTCAAGGACAATCACCTTCCGTAATCCTACCCTGCCCCCAGACACAGCCATCTGGTTGCTATACGTATCATGTCCTCTCCTCGGTGACGCAAATGTGAAAAATAACTATGTTACCTGCTATCCTTAACCAAAACCCACTACTTTCCGTCCCCCTCCTGAAGCTGTGCTTTCTGTCAAATCAGGCAGGCAGAGCAGAGTTCTCCTCCAGGCAATCCCACCATGATACCGATGCTTCACACAACCACCAAAACAAAAAGAAGAAGGTGTAGCAGTGATATTCAAAGAAGACAGAGGCATCACCAAAATGGAAGCTATATATATATATATATATATATATATATATATATATATAAAATATATCTGGATGTGGATATCTTCAGGCAAGACACTGCCCTATCCCAATAAATTCATGCACATTTTTACAGATCACACTCAAAGACAGAGAATTCACAGATACCTTTCCAGCTAGACACCATATCAGGACTTCTTATAAAATACCCAAACTCATGTGTCCTTTGTGACCTAAACCATTGTTTAGATAAACTAAAATGCCACAACCTAATATTATCACATCTGGACTAACAACCCTCATACTCTTCCAACACCTCTCTGACTGACTCGCCTAAATAGACACACAATGGATGCTGTCCTCTGCAATCCAGAGATGTTTAACGTCACAGAAGTCGCTCCTATCCCATGGTGTGACCATTCCCTCGCCTTGATTAACCATATTCTGACAACCTGTAACCAACTTCCTGTGTCAGTTCACTATTAACTCACAAGTTCATTTGTTTTCTTAAAGGTCCGCTCCATTAGAAAGTATTTCAAGGTTTATTATTGTCATGTTGCACTAGGTTGTTTATAAGTGTTTTTTAAATAAATGTGACTTGAGGCCAACTTTATGTAAAGCATACAGATGGACCAAATATACTCAAAGAAGCTATGTAACTGGATGGACACTGCCTTTAAACAAGTCCCCCATAGAAAGGGAAAGGAGACTTGGATAAATAATAATATTCAAATAAAGATAAATGCACAAATATCTTTCCTTCAACGATCATGGTACAAATTTGACAGCCTAATGAAAAAAAAAAAAAACACGTTTACTAAGACACAACAGGATGCACAAATCATGAATCTATAAAGCGAAGAAGAATTACTACCCAGACAGAATATCAACAGCCAAAATTCCCTCAAAGGAACTACACAAAATTATATCAGAATGACATCAACTCCTCATTACCAGAGTTTCTGCGACCAAACAGTCATCATTTGATCTCTAAAGCCAAAGCTCTAAAGGCATGCTTATTACGTAAAAGAAAAAGCATGGTCTCAACCAGCCTCACAAAGAGAGTTCATTAGAAAAAACACACAACCATTCAGGCCTTCTTCAAGGTGCTGTCCACACAGAATTACATGAGGTTGTAAGATCCATTGGTCTAGCCAGCACAACCTCATACTCTTGCCCCACCCCCAAGGAATATACAACAAAACACTAACATCAGAAGCAATCTCAACAATGAATAACAAACAAGTCCCTAAAGACATCTGTTAGAAACGTCCTCCTTCTTCCAGATATCAAAACATCTGGAGGAAGACTCTTTACCAAGTGACCACTCACAAGTTTCTGGCCAGGAAAAGGTGTTGAAACTGCCACGTTCACCACTTTGGACAACCTGCAAACTTCAAAGTAGCTAAAGAGGGAATGGCAGCACTCATTCTTTTGAGCCTGTCAGCAACATTCTGCACTGTCCATCACAAAATCTTACTCACCAGAATAAATGATAATGGATATCAAACCATATACCCTTGGCTGGATTGACATCTATCTCGAGGACAAGTCAAGTATTGTTTCTAGGCCACCATTCAGTCTCAAAGCCACCATCCAATGGATGATAGTTACCCCAGAAAACCTTAAATGTGGGGACTGAAAAACTACAATCCACTAACAAAGTGGCCTAAAGAACTAAAATCTCCTTAGAGGTAGAATGTAAGAATAATCATGAATTCAGCCTTGGCCATGATCCCACAAGTCAACTTATTGACCAAATCCACATTACACACCATGTGGTAACTTCAACGTATCTTCTCTCATCTTGGATCCCCAAAGAACATCCACTTCACCCATCTTATCTTGGCTGAGCTATGCTAATGGACTATACGATGGGGCATCAATATCTCCTGTCTGATGACCTAAAAACAATTCAAAATGCAGCAGTGAGACAACTTCTGCACCTTAAAATTCACAACCACATCTCCCCAGCTATGAAGGTTCTGTGTTGGCTGTCTGATGCCAGTAGATATATCTTAAAACTACTGTGTATAACGTGCAAAGCAATAAATAGAAAAGCCAATGAAAATCAAGATAAACTTCCAGAGGAGAATGCTACACTCCAGATTGTCCCCCTCAAATAAATGTTTTGCCATATATAAAAAAACACTGTCTGTGGCACATCCTTCTCCGTACAAAACTGCCAACCTATGGAATTCCCTCCCAGCAAAAGATTAGGACCACTGTATATTACGTGAAGTTTAGAAAGATGTTATAAATGTGGGTTTTCCGAACTTGAACCTCGTAGTACAAAAAACGGAGTAAGACCCTCACTATCAATGGGAAGAGAGTACCTAGTGTAACACCAAAAAACAGGAAGAATCGCATACTTCAGACCAAGGGTCTCCAAACTTTTCTGAGCAAGAGCTACTTCTGATCAGTGAATCATCATGAGCTACTTAAGACTAAACAACTTGTGCATTGTTACCAGGCACACCCAGCTTCATTGACTTTAAGGCTAATGTCTATAGAGCCAGATAATATGGCTTGAACAAAATACTTTGAGGCAGGCACTATGACAGGGCTGCCGTGTGTTTCAGTGAGTGGGGTCTTTGGGGACGTATGAACTTGTGTGCATGTGAATGGGATATATGTGTATGGGTGACTAAGAGCCTGTGTCTTGAGTACTTGTGGCACAGGACATGGCACTGTTACAAGTATAACACAAACATACAACCTTTTTTTATGGGAGAAATTTAAAGTACAGACAAATGTTCTGCAAAAATCTTCATAAATATGAAACACCTTTCTGCACTTTAAATGTCTGCCATTTAAAAAATGACTGTATTTTCAGTTATACATATGGCACAGTGTGTGCTGGCCACTGGGAACAAGAAGCCTGTTTGTAAATGCACCACTTTGGAATGGGAGAAAATTAAAATGAAAAGAGTCTGTTTAATCATTAGGCACATTTTCATTTTCTCCCATTTAAAAGTATTGAGAAGCATCACTTTGTTCTCTCATTTCAATACTGAGTTGCCAGGGACCTTTATTTAAGAGTTAAATACCTCAGTGATTCAGTTCTTTATCTTTCTGCAACCTGTGCCATAAATCTCACTGCTCATGATGAGGCCCTGCTATCTGCAGCCTGATACCCCTGAGAATTGAATCAACGTTAATCCACTTCTCCTTCTGTCCTATATTGCTTGACCTTCCAATCTATGCCCAAATACTCTTAAATGTATTCTCTAACAACAGTACTGCCAGACATCTAATACCACAGTGGGGGAGGATAACCAAACAAATGAACAATAGAAACGGCATTCTTTCCCTTTAATCACGAGACACAACTAGGAATGCAATATGATACAGAAGTAAAGCATCTGCATCAATAACAACAATTAACTTCCCTTTAGCCTAGAACATCCATGCTACTAACCACTACACCAACTCTAAAAATGTTGCCTATTATACAAATAAGACTGCAAACCCTGGCTAAACAGACTAGGTGGTTCCCACCCTGTGGTCTGGGGTCTCCTGATGGTCCATGAAGCTTCCACAGGGGGTCAGCGGCTGCTTAGAAAATTAAATATTAACAGATTAGGTCCCCAGCTTTCAGTAATAATTCGGTGGGGGGTCCCCCGATTCCAATATCGATTCAGTAGGGGTCCCTAGGTGCCAGTAATGATAAAGTGGGGGTCCACACTAGTCAAAAGGTTGGGAACCGCCGGACTACGGTACTAGTCATCCGCAAAGCGCTTCAGGGGGTAGTAAACTCTGTATAAATTCACAATCCAACGTCCCACCTGTTACAAAATGTAAAAGTAGAGCTCTCCAGTTTTACAACTCCTTGCGTGGATAAGTGAGAGAGTCCAGGTTCTCTTGCCTGCTCGTGACATTGTTTATTCCTTTATAAATTCTGGACTCCGTGTGCCAGAACTGACTCGGAGTGGGCGAGGTGCCTAAAGCTGTGGAAACCGGCAGCTTTGAAACAGGGCCTGCAGCAGGGCAGGGTGGGTTAAACCGCCCAATGTACGGCTGGGCAACGCCAAAATACAAATCGTTTTTCCAACACCTAAAGATGAATGTCATGAAAACCCGTCAAGACAATAAACGTTAATTGTAAAACACGGTAGCGAATCATATACTAGGGTTCGCGAGGCGCAGCTTACCCTGAAATCTGTTCTCGGCAGGGGCTCGCGAGACCACAACCCTGAAGCAGAGAAGGCTGAATTTAGAGCTGACGGGAGGGTGCTGCTCGGAGAAGGGGAGCGGGGCCGACGTGTTTGTACAGTGCCTTTCTCACCTAGCTGCGAGTTTGATTTCAGGGTGTGGTTGGGGAGGCACACAGGCCATAGGCTGCCGAGTTTCAACTTCTGCCGCAGCAACTGGTTAGAACTGCAGCGCGAGGTGAGGGCGCGGGGCTCCCCGGCGCGCGGCCCTGAGGGAGGGCAGGGTGCATTGTATCCGAGCCAGACAATGGAAATCACATGTGCGCGTGACAGGAACCCACACGAGCGCCAGGTCTCGCCTCCTGGAGAGGCTGCAGCATTAATAACCGGCTGTCTCGCCGTCGTTTCGTGCAGTCTCTGCCGCTCCGGGGCGCCGACCTGCTTCCTCTAATGAGTTCCCAGCTCTGCTGTGCGAGCACCTGCTGCGATCCCCGGTGAGCACGGCTTTGAGATTTCAAATCGAGTTTAATATATGGCTAGAAAACACCTTTAAGCCCAGTAGGGTAAGTTCGCTGACTTTCAAAAGCTATTTTAAGGCAGTTTAGGAATATGAAAATCTGTCGCGGGAGAGCTCTAAAATGCAGACATTTTACATTTCTCAGCGCCGGCCTTGAATCCAGTCCGTGTATTATTTCTTTGCAGTTTGATACTTTGTAGTTCTTAAAATCCCAGAATGTAAATACAAAAAGTGCCACGCTGAGTTCAAGAAGTTATTGAACTACACTGGAAAGATGCACTCGAAAATCAGACCGGGGAAACATTTAAATAGTACACAACCTCAGGGTTAAATTTACAAGCACTTTCACCTGGAACTAAGTTCAGGTCGCAAGCTGTCTCGGTGCCATCTCTGAGAGAACATGGTACCATTCTGGGCTTTTCTTTTACAAATCTTTGTTTTCAGGCGCCTTCCCCACTTGGTTGAGTTGCGAGGAACAGACTGCAAATCCCACAGTGCATTTGGTTGCTAAATGAAAGTCCAGGGTTGCTAAATGGTATCCCTGCTGACAGTCTACTAGCAACCTCAAACCGCATTACATCAGTGCGAGTGTAGACGACAACTCCCAGAATGCATCATCCCGGTAAAAAAACAAACCTCCGAACCGGAGACCGGTGCAGCAGGGACATGCTTTCACCAGGTACACTTGCTTTACTGCACGTGCAGCAGGTTATCCTGTGTTACCGAGTCCCGGGGGGCACACGCTGTGCCTTCCGGCCAGTACGGAGCTATCGGGCCTGCTATTGCTGCAGCTGAACCCCGGGCGACAGCTCGCATGAAACGCACGCTGAGTCAGGGAAATGAAAGCTTCTCTTTCAGTGACTCAGGGGGGAAGGCAGCAGAGCATGAAAGACAGAGGCAGGTAGCGAGAGAAGCCAGATGAAAGGGTTGTTCACAAGCCAATGCGTGGCACATTCCTTGAATACCTAATACGAACTGGGATTCGAAATATCTCCCCAGGAATCATGAAATTTTGATTAGGGGTTTTCACATGTATATTTTATACGGCTATATTTCTGCAAAACACTGCGCTGTAGATAACCTCTAACGTACTTTACACTATCTGAAGTCCACGAACAAAACAGAAAAACTGTGTATTTTCTTTGTTATCTATAATTATTTAGTTGTCCTTAGTGTGTATTTGAATACTTTCCTATTTTAGTTGTTCATGTTTATCGTATTTTCAATGCCTTTTCTATTTCGCACTGCTAGTTAAACCTGTGCGTACAGCTGTGGTGGCATGCTTCCCACATTTACTAAAAACAAAAATGGCGCCTACTTCGCAGTCACATCATCTATCGCGACACAGTTGACCATCCATATCGTCATACACGTGCTCTCCTGTACGACATACTGGCAGCAGCATATCTCATGACTGGCCTAAACAAATGAGAACACCGATAGAAGTACAGGGACTGGCCCTCCGTGCTAGCATCATATTCATGACGTGTCGCATCGCATACAAGGCCCCAGGGCTAAAACCCTTCCACACACGAAATTAACTGCCACATGTCCACACTAAAAAGCAGGACAAAACCAGACTGGGAAAAATAACTGCAATGAAACAAACCGAACGACAAGCCTTCTCAGTCTGTGCGTTAAGGATCTGAAACAACAGCCCCATCGATATCAGAACCACCCCCAACCTTCTGCAGTTCAGAAATAGGCTTAAGACCCACCTCTTGTGCGAGAACATTACATCTCCACAAGCCAGGTCTCCCCCATCTCAACTTCAGAATAATGTATTTATATAAAATCCTAACAAACATTGCCCTTTCTACGGATAAAAAAGTACTATAATGGATATTACAAATAAAATTAAAAGTTGTCAGCAATTACTGGGTTAGCGTCCTATTTTACATGTTCAAACTTTTGTGTATAGGCGCCTTTACTGAAAGAGAATGTAATTTGGCTGTTTTGTTTTCGGCGATCAATAGGAGTATTATTAACAGACGTGATTTTCGACAGACCGTGCACATTAACTTCGACAGATAGTGCAAATTCTTCAGATCTATCTTTTATGTCTAGTGCCGAAAGCAGTCATTGTCAACCGTCAGGTTTGAGGTAAGGACATGATGGTTCTGTAGCGGGGTTTTGGCCCTTTTAGAGCTCAATAGCCCAGATTTCGGGTCTTCACCCTTTCACCTACTCCGCAGATAGCGGGGAATTTAAGGCGGCCTTTGCAAGCCTCAGGAATTTCACAAATTGAGAAAACTTTATTGGATCCCTGGAAAGAAAGCAGGACACTACCACTGCCCTGTATGTGCGTATGCTCCTTTCTAAGAAGGCCTTACGCTGGAGTGACCTCTTACTTTTCAGTACAGCATTACAGATGCATGCTAAGATCTTCTCTTGCCAGCCCGCACAACCTTCATATGGTATTTGAGGTTTTTTTCTTTCTGAACTAGCATGTTATATAATGATAAAAGATTTCCAAACCTATATGTTTTAGGTAAAGTGAGAAACCCGCCTGCAAATAATTTTGAGGAGATAGCAATTTGTAGGTTTGTGTCAGCATCCAGGCATGGTGTCATTTGGAGAAGGTGTCCTTGTCTCCTGCAGAGATCTTAGTGTCATTGTTTATTTAGTTTTTTTTTTTTTTTTGCTCCCTTAAAGGAAGAATACGTACATGGTGTATCCCAGAGGGTAATGTTTTTCAGATCATCCAATGTTTTTTTCAGGTATTTTCCTGCTCTTGACATATGTGAGCTGTTATTTATTTCCTGTCACAAATTCTGGCTTAAGGCATTTTTGGTGCAGTTTTAAGTTTAAAGCAAGTTTTTACAAAGGCAGTCTGCCTGGAGACTGTTTTTAAGACCAAATTCCAAACTTATCTGTGCTGGAGATGTATTTTTAGGGTGAGTAAATATGTAACTATACATATTTGAGTTATTACCAAGTCCAAAACATTCATATCTCCCCCACAGAGTGCCTCTTTGCCATATCTTAACGTTGCTAGCAGTTTCACTGACATAACGTTTAGTACTGGGAGGAGAGAGAGCCCCTTTTGGGATTTGTAAAGTGTTTTGAAATGCTGCCATTAGCCCCAGGCCTTTTATTCGTATTTGGCACAAAATGAGGTTTAAAGACACCTCTTGCTTTGAATAGAACACCAAGGTACTTGTACTCTTTTCCTGATGCTGTCAGAGTTTCTCCCAAGAACCATTTTTTCATCTTTTGCCCAGTGTCACGACCTTAGTCTTTGTCAGGTTTATTTTCATTCTAAAATACAATGACCGAAGTTGGCGTTATATTGTTTCAAGGAGTCCATCAGTCTATGAACGCCAACTTCGGTCCTACTTAACTTGATCAAAAGGTCTGCGAAAAGCAGGTTAGATGGCTGGAGTGTTGCTGTTTTTGGGGTGTGGGAATTTACTCTATTCAGTTGCGATATGAGGACTGCTAAGTATAGGTTGAATAATTTGGGTGCCAGCACACATCCTTGCTTCAACCCTGAGTTTGTGTTGATTTTTCTTGATAGGTGGGTCCCTTCTACAATTTTGATCTTACTCAGGTCTTTGTATGTAGTATTTGGATATGTCTTAGCAGCTGAGAAGGTATGTTCCAATTCACTAAGTTTTTCCACCGCCTCTCCTGCTGCACTCAACCAAATGCAGCTTTGAAACCTACAAAACAGAGGTGTAGTGTCAAACGTTTTCTTATCCGCTGGTCCATGATCAGTGTGAGTGTTAAGATATTTGTCATAGTTTATAAATCTTTGATAAAGCCTGTTTGATTAATCTGTATTATTTAATGTTCACCAGCCAAAGATGACAGGTATTGTAGCAGTTGGATGGCAAAATATTTGGCCTTGTTATCCAGCAGGGAACTCAGCCTGTAATTCTCTGGTAGTACCCTGTTGCATCCTTCGTAAATTGGGTTAATAACCGACCCTTTCCAGGAGTCTGGTATCACTTTGTCTCGTAGTAACTAATTGTAAACTGATTCCAATTGCCCTACCCAGAATTCGGAGTTTGATTTATAGATGGTCTGTGGTACTCCATTGGGTCCTGGTGCCCCAGGTCTGTGACCACCTTTAATTGTTTTTAAAATGTTGCTGTGCTGGCAGAAGATTGTGCTTACCTTATTTTTTTGGGTGCTTGCGCTCAAGGTTTGGGTATTATTACGTCCTGATACTTTGGTGATAATACCGCCTCAATATTTTTAAATGTTCCTTTCCTCCAGCTGTTGTCTTGTTCTTTAGTACTCTCACGAAGACTGAAATGTTTAGCTAAGAACTTTGTCCAGCTGTCCTCTGGGATACTTGAATTAATAAGGCTGTTTGGGCACAGTCCTAGATGTTTGACTGTCATCCAAAATTATTTCTCAACATCCTGCTTCATTGTAAATAATCCTAAATCCCAGTTCAGGGTTCCCATCCTGTCCAGCTCTCTGGTCCTCTATAGGTAGGCTTATACTCCACAGATACAACTATACATGCATTTATTGAGCATCTTGGTAGTATATTTTATTTGCAGCCACCTCCCACCGACTTCTTGGACTTCCACTCACCGTGGCATGTGGTGATGACTCCTCCAGCATAATATGGCCAAAGTAAGAATCACTTATCATGGAGCCCAATTCCAGGGCTTTAATTTGTATTATGAATTCGAATCCTTGCATAACATTGGCCCTAGAAGTACAGAAGTCACTAACAACTTGCTGTGGACATCGACGGACATTGTGGAAATGACTCCCGACATAAACGTAGCAGCAGTCTTGACATGTTGTGGACATCCTTTGACAACATGGAGATTATGGCTGAATTCTCCGCTGTGTTTCTGCCCTCTTCTTTTGCACTCTGTCTCGCTCTCTGCTGTGATCTCTGTTCACGTCTCTTTGAGGCTGTGCTGCTCTCTCTTACGCCCCCATCTATCCAGCTGGTATCTCGCCTCGGCCGAGCCCTCTGCAACCTCCTGTACTGCGCTCTTATGACCCCCGTGTTCTGTGGCCCCGCCGTCTCATCGCCTGTGATTTATCCAGGTTTTCAAAAGCGGGTCAAGCAAAGTCGAAGCTTCTGAGTTTGTCGGTTCCGGCTCGAGTTGCACTTATTCCCACCATGTTAGTTCACGTTTCTCTAATTTCTTTCCTAGCAGCGCTTCTCTTCCCTGTGCCCACGCAGCACGGTTCCCGAGACACCTTACACGCGGCTCACAGTGTGCACCGAGCTTCACGATGGAGAAGGGGGTGCGACTGAAGAACTTCGAAATAAATTCCGGCCACACTCGATCGGACTCTTGCCCTTTCCTGGTTGAAGTAAACTGTTAGGTCAAATAAGCACTCAGGGCCCAGAAGCATCCGGAGGGTGACGCACGCCCTTAACAAAACTACCAAATAAATAATTTACACCTGTTTTTCACCCAGCACGCCAGTGTAATGCGTGGGGCAAATATTTTCATCATCACATGCCAGCAGCCCATAAAACACAAAATTCAGAGTCTGGCCCAAGAAACCACCTCTGTGCGACGTGGCACTCAGTTCCATCAAGCTGGGTGTAGTCTGGAGCAGAGAGTAAACAGTATTGATGTCATCCGGAATTGTATATGGACATCGTGCGAGGTAACATGCTGCTAGTGGACATGGAGGGAAGAGTGAGCTTTTGCAGTTATTTATGTAGTGCACTTGGGGGGAACTTCTGTCTGCATATGTAGTGCATGTGGAGCGTTGCCGTCCCGACGTGTGGTGCATGAGGGAGGCTGCTTCTGCATTGTTAAAGTGGTGCTTACATGTTGATATGTGGGGGTTGTGTGTGGACGTGTAGTGCGTTTGGGGGAAGGTGCTTCCAATTGGATGTGGAATGCTTGTAGAAAGGCTTCATCCGGATATGTAGTGCATTTTGGAGAAAGGTATTTCCAGCTAAATGTGTAGCAGAGGTGCTTCCGTGTGGACCTATCGTTTTTGTTTTTGGGTGCTCCCAAATGGATAGTGTATGTGGTGGGTGCTTTCCTTAAGCTACTCCTTTCCCTAGAGTTGTGACAGCATTACAACATTGGCAATGAGGGTGACATTTTCGGTTCTTAAAGGACTCAACGTTGATCCTAGTTGGTGTGACTCTCGTGACGAAGACTGAAGAAAAATTATGTTTTTGCCTACGGTATATTTTCCAACAGTGTTGTGTGCATGGCAGTAATAGAGCAATACACCTATGTGTCTGCAAGATGGTGGAGTTAAAGGTTCACACACTCAGGATTGAGGCCTGCACAAAGAATCTTAATGCACAAGGAAAACCGCTTAGACCAACACATGTTACCTAGATGTGCAAAGGCTTATGAATTTACTAGTCTACACTTGTGGTAGCAACACATGCACTAAAGCTATGGCATAAAAGTGCCTGTGCATGCATGCATGTTCTGAACAAGGTCCTATCCCTGGAGCACAGTCCTCCTCAGCTACACTGGTGCATCTCCTCCTTGGATGGTAAGAGATTATGGAAAACTGTATTGGCAAAGTCAGCCAGTACTTATAGCATTTCAGATCGTGTGCAGCTGTATAAGCTTTGGTGGCTCTTCCAATCCTCGAAAACATGATCTCATGGGCTTCTCTTGGACCCGTTTGAAAAGGTCCAGGACGACTGTGTATCAGCCGAAGACACAGGATCAGATCCTTAAGGTATGCAGATTGAGGCAGGAAGAGCCAGTCTGCCTGGTGTCACTCTGGCAGAAACACTGGGGCACCTTCAAAAGCTGAGGGTCTAATGATCCTAAACCACTCACAGAAACAATTGTAATCAGTAAAGGAAAACTTAATGCAGACCGTGCATGCTCTAACTTCCAGCATGGAACCGGAGCAACTTTTCACAAGCCAGCCACAACAAATCTAAATGTCTTTCAGATGATTTTTAATGGAGACATATGTGTGAAGAAAACAGATGAGTATAGTATCAGGGGAAGGGAATTTGGGGCTAGATTTGTGCAATGTCTGAAGCTGGGGGTAGTCAAAAATATATTCAAAGGAAGATGTGCAAATTACAATGATTGCAAAAGAATCATATTTGTGTTAAAAAAAAAAGTCAAGGGCAAACTGCATAGTTCAGAGAAGCAGAATACATACTGTGGTGGATTTATCACGCAGGTTTCCATAAAATAGTGTTGCTAAGCGCCAAGTAACAAGTTTTGGTACATGAAAAAAAAAATAAAAAAAAAAAGGTGGTAATGTTGCCTCCATATTTGTTTTCTGAAAGGTTATGTATATTTTTCATCAAAAAGCTCCAAGGAAGTGAGGGTCAAAAAAATGTATTCTATGAATAAATATGGATGCTGCTGCTGCTGAACTAATTAATAATGAGTTTAAGGAAGAGTTCAAACATTGGAGGAAAACTGAGTGACCGAGCTTGCACCTATTGTCTTTACAAGCAAGTTTAGTGTGGTTACCCCTGATGTGTGTGTATCTTTGAGACCTAAGTAAAACCAACTGCATGAACAGATATCTATTGGCCATTATCAATGAAATATTGGATATCTTTGAAAAGGTGGAATGTTTTGGTGCAGTGTCGACTCAAATAAGTATTAGAATGTAAGGGACATATTGAGGATATCAAAACTGAAGGATTTTGGGCAGGCTCCACTGGCCTGAGCTGGGTGGTCAAGTTAGACAAGTAAGATCTTGAGCTAGGAAGGGAAAACAAAACAAGCATCTCCATGGCTAATTGGTCTGGCATTGGCCACCAGCCTTTTGGCAATTCTTGTTTTTTTTGTGATAGTTTTTACAGGATGTTAGCGCTCTGGAAGCTCTTGGGCCCTCATCAATCTAAACAAAAACTCTGGCTAATGCAATGTTTTGGTCTAAAAAAATGTACACATTGTCTTAATACTCCCTGGCACTGAAGAGAACTATTTTGTGTGTTGATTGGTTCCTTGTGAAATAGCAGCAAGTCGTAACTCATTGTGGAGTCAGCCAATGGCTGAAGTGGACCAACACATTGCCCCTTTATGCATGCTGGCGTGGGACTAAGAAAAATGTGAATGACAGAAGCGCAGAATAACTAAACAAGTCTGGCTGAAAACTCCTATGGGTAACTACGTTTTACACATCATTTTAGTAAAATCAAAATATCTTGGCTTAAACGGACTTAATAAAAGCCAATCGTTGTGGCATTGGCTGCCAGCCTCTTGCCTTTGAAAAAGAATGAAAGAAAAAAAAAAAGAGAAGGAAAGGAAGGAAAGAAAATTAAAGGCAAGAAAAAAAGGCAAGAAAAAAGAAAGGGGAAAAGGGAAAGAAAGAGTAAAGAAATAAGGCAAAGAAGAATGAAAGAACAAGGCAAAAAATGATAAGAAAGAAAGAAAAAAGAAGGCAAGAAAGAAAAAGGAATGAAAGAAGGAATTAAAAACAGGGTTGCGAAGATAGAACACCCTCGTAAGCTTTTATTCAGAGTTCACGTGAGCTGCTTGTCTAATGTGAAACAGCAGCAGCCAAATAAACAAAGGTCACTTTAAAAAGAAATGGACAACAGCATTGGCATGAGACAGGAAATGATAAAACTGGATTGCGCCCTGAACTTTCATTTGGTAGAAAATGTCCTGCTATCACACCAGCCACTACAAAAGGCAACACTAAAGTAATAATAAAGAACAAACCATAACACTGGCACTGAAGGCAACTACCTTGTGTGTGAATATATCTCCTCGTCAAAGGACTAAATGCAGTCACTCAAATTGAAGTTACCCAGTGGCTGAAGTAGGCTGACCCATTGCTCCATGCTGTATGCTCTAGTGGGCAGAAGCTAAATGAGAATGACACAATGTCAGACCTAAAAATGTCAAGGTTGCCTTGTTATTGCCTCACTTCCTGGTCCTCTAGTGATCAGAGAAATGTCAGGCATCTTTGATGTTGTTAAACTTCCCACAATCGGGAGCAAGGGGGCTCTTCTAACTAAGAGGTCCAGTTGAGATGGGCTGCTGGTTCCCGAGGAATACTGCAATGCCCTAGGCTTATAAAGAAGCCCTAGTGGCCCAGTCATTCCTTTTCAGAGTCTTCTGAGAGACAGAAGGATTAAAAAAACGCAAATCTTTAATCCTATAAAAGGAGTTGCTAACAAACTTGATTAATCAAGCCATTGAGTTGCACGGGTTGCCCTTGGAGAAGGCGATGCCTCAACTCTTTAGTTTCTTTGCCACCAGCCATTTGGGAGGTGTGGGAGTGGTACCAGAAGCTTAGGGAATTTGACGTATTCTGCTTTTTCCAGCACTTACGTCTTTCATTCAGTAAATCAATGGCTCTTTGACTGAAGACGGAAAGGAGTCTGGAGTAGGAGGGGCCTCCTCCAGCTAGGACATATGTGTGGCCCTGTTAGGGAAAGACAGCCACCCCACTACCCAATGCAAAAGCAATGGAACACGATGTGACATGATCTGCAACAATATGCATAGGGAGGAATAAGTGCTCAATATTTTGTTGCAACAAACCGGTTTAATAATTTACGCAACATTGTGGCACAATGGCAGACCAGGGCCACCGTTAGACATAGTAGATGTTTAATGAATCAGGAAAGGTCGGTCCCAGCAAAGGAGTTAGAAGTAAGTTCTAGGATAAACCGCCTACTACTTTGAAGCTGTGTAATCCCTTCTACCAGCTGGTATGTTAGTTGGTCAGACAGGTAACAGGTTTCGGATCATCAGAGATATCATATAGACTGGACTCTGGAAAGCACTACAGTCAGGAGGCGTGGATAGCACTTTGAGTACTTTATGCATCGTGGACTACATCAAGAACCAGATTTCTCACTCTCTCACACCCCGGCAAGGTGATTAGTACAGGACTCTAGTGATTTTTCAAGGTTGCCAAAGACTGACCCTTTGGTTAACAGAATACATTATAGTCATTATTTCTGCCTAGATCTGTACTGAGCACAGGATCTATGTACGGTTTCTAAAGGGTATCTTTTTGGCCCATGCATTCCTTGGCTGGCAAGACTGTACCATTTATCGGCACACTTCATCAAAGAAGGCCATATATTGGACCACATCGCTTGGAATTAGCTCTGGTATAACAACTCCATATTTCAATTGGGGTCAAAAGAATCTTTTATCAACTAAGATAAAGTAGGGAAGTTGTCAACCCACACCTTGCCACCACAATGCTGGATATGACAAGTTCCCAGGCAAAAGTAGGTACCACACCTGTTTTTAGTTTAACGAAAAGACCCTAAATCACAGTGAGCCTATTCTGAATCCAATGGCTTGAGGTTACGGATAGAATTTAGTTCAAACTACGCATTTAGCCACTACATAACAGTTTAGCATATTAATAACTCATTTTTAAGAGTAAGAAATGTGTCCCTTATCAGACGGTTAGATCCAGCAACCAAGCGTAACTAATGAAAACTAAGACCAATATATATCGGTAATTATCCATAGACACAGAACGGGTAAAACCCTTTGACTGATCTGGCCCTAAATTCTTTATTCTCTGCATGAACCGAAGCTTTTCCGACTACAGCCCTAAGACCCGGAACCCTCTCCCTGCTAATGTAGGTGAAGAAAGTAGCCTTACATTAAGGCAGCGTCTTTGCCTCTGTCTGTGACTGCAATATGGCACAGGTGCAAAGGCAGAAGATTCCCCCATTTTCATCGGGTCAATTTACAGGTCTTGTGCCCTATGGATTTAGATGAAGAGTGCCACGTCGACGTTTAGTGTACATTATGAACAGGCTCAAACACTCACAAAACTCACATACATGTATCTGGTTATCGAACCCTGTGGGTTAGGTAATGCCCAGCACTCCTGGTAATGAGTCTGACCCTTTGTGCATTTCATTTCCCAGGGAGTTGCCTGAATCATTTGACTCTTTTCTAAACATAGTGTGTTTTTGTTTATTAATTCTCTTTATACTTGGGGTCACATAAATGTTTATGCTGGAGGTGTGATGATTCTATGTATTTTTGTAAGCAATGTAAGCAAGGTTTGTCAAATTGCCAATAAAATCAAAGAAACTAGTGAGAACTGACTGATCACACAGCAAGAAAAACTGTGCGGTACAATTTAAAAAATTTTTTTTTATAGAAAGTGATCGGCGTGTGCCTCAAATCCATCCCTATTTGTATTCCTCTGTTAGATTTTGTGATCAAGCAACACTACTGATGCTGAATATTTTTTTCAATAAGTTATTTCACCAGTAAACTACATACTTTTCTGTGTTGTTAAACCTTAAGGAATGCGTCTATTGGGGAAAGCTGCCTCTACGAGCTTCTGACGCGAAGCCAACAACCACTCAGGCCACTTAAGAACAAAATCTCTACCCACCTCCTGCAAAGGCCAAATTCACCAGCTGGGCATCTTACTGCTCTTCACTGACTGCAGAGCAGGCCACATAATTACAACAACCACCTGTAGAAAAAAGCACAAATCATCTAGGTTTTTATGCTGCAGATGTTTTGTTGCCTTCTCCTGTTGAGCTACTGGAGGGAAGCAGGTGCTGGTCCCCATGAATATTTATGTATGGTGCTTCACTCTTTATGTACCCCTATGATCTGACAAACCTGCGTCCTCTGCCATGAAACGCTATGAAATGTACTATTATGGATTCCTTACAACTCTGTGGGAAGCACTCTGCCATCCATACACTATTTGAAAACCAAATAAATAAAAATATTGTCTGTTATCCTTATTGCCTGGCATCAGAAGTAGGACATGTAACCCAGAAAGATAATACTTCACTTGGAGTTATGCACAGTTATCACTCGTATTGTTGCTTTTTTACCACTCTACATTTGCTATTGTTTTTCTAGCCAAAGGATGCTGAAGCATCCCTTCTGCGCATCTGCTGACACCTCATCTACATTTTGGACATCTTTTACAAGTAAAGGCAGGAGAGTAATGCCTTGAACAGCTGCCTGTTCTCTGGTTGGCAGTTGGTTTGAACCCTGTCCAAGTAGGGACCCTCAATCTAGTCAGGATAAGGGAGATATCTGCTCAGATAACCCCTGCTCACCCCCTTGGTAGCTCGGCACAAGCAGTCAGGCTTATCTCAGAAGCGATGTGTAAAGCATTTGCACATAACACAGTAATGAGTGAAAACACTACAAAAGGATACCACACCAGTTTTAGACAAATAGCCAATAGTTATCTGTATAAAACACGACAAAAACTTTAAAAATCCAACATACAGTGTTAAAGATATGAATTTTGCAAGATTTACTCAAAAACACAGTTCCTTGAAGTCGATAGCTCCATCTCGGGCTATCACGGTGTTGTGATCAACAAAACCAACAGTTCAGGTTGGCCACTGCGTCGCGGCCCAGTTACGGTGTCAGAAAGACCTGCAAACAGTACCTTTGAAATTGCAGGGCATCGTAATCCTCGCAGTGAGCTCCAGAGAGTGGCGTCGCTGTGTCAGTTCCGGAGTCGGTGCAGGAGTCGTCGGGCCCTTGAAGTCACACGCGTTGCAGATCGAACTCTGGGCTGTTAAAGTCAGGAACGCTAGCACGGTGCGAAGCGGGACGATGTGACATGCGGTGCCCACAGGTCACGGTGCAGGCAGTGCCTCAGTGACGGCATCCAGTGGCATCGAAGAGACCAGGGCTGCGGTGTGAAGCGGGGTGGTGCGACGTGTGGTGTCACCAGGTCACGGTGCACGCAGTGGCGTCATTGTTCCTGAAGCGCTGTCGCCGGTAGGCCCAAGCCGGCGGTGCGGGACAGTGCTTCGTGACCCTCACGAGCGGTGTCCACAGGCCACGGTGCAGGCATGGATGCCTGGTGACGACACTGGAGTCAATGGGGCTGGCGTTGGTGGACCGGGGCTGTGGTGTGGGACAGGACGGTGCTTCGTGTACCTCACAAGCAGCATCCACAGGCCGCAGTGCAGGCAGTGGTGCCAGTGTCAGCAGGAGCGGTGGCTGGGATGCCCAGGCTGCGGTGTGAGCAGGTGATGCCGGATTGAGGGGCCCACAGGTCACGATGCAAACAGCGGCTCGATAAAGTCGTCCAATGGCGGCGGCGGTGGTGGTGGTGGTGAGACCAGAGTTGCGGTGCAAGGCGGGTAGTGCAGCTCTGTGCGGCATCAGCAGGTCACGGTGCAGGCCAGGGGCATCGTTGATGGCGTCACAGTTCTCAGTCCTGTAGAAGAGAAAACTGAAGTCTCTGATATCCCTGAGACTTCCAACAGGAGGCAAGCTCTACTCCAAGCCCTTGGAGAACTTTCTCAAGCAGGACACACAGCAAAGTTAACCCTTTGCACTCTTTTCAGCAGGCAGAAGCAGCAACTGCAGGCCACTCCAGCAAAGCAACATAGCAAAGGGACAGTACTCCTCCTGCAGCTCTTCAGCTCTTCTCCTGGGCAGAGGTTCCTCTTGATTCCAGAAAAACTCTAAAAGTCTGGGGTTTTGGGTCATCGTCTTAAACCCCTATCTGCCTTTGAAGTTGGCAAACTTCAAAGCAGAGTCTCAAGTGTTTGCAAGATCCTTCCTTGTCCAGACCAGGCCGCAGACACACACCAGGGGGTTGGAGACTGCCTTGTGTGAGGGCAGGCACAGTTATTTCAGGTGTGTGACCACTCCTCCCCTCCCTTCCAGCTCAGATGGCTCATCAGGATATGCAGGCTACACCCCAGCCCACTTTGTGTCACTGTCTAGAGGAGAGGTGGGAACAGCCCAACTGTCACACTGACCCAGACAGTCACTCCACAAACTGGCAGAGTCACAGAATGGATTAAGCAAGAAAATGTCTACTTTCTAAAAGTGGCATTTTCAAACTAACAATCTAAAAACCAATTTCACCAAAAGATGTATTTTTAAATTGTGAGCTCAGGGACCCTAGACTCCATATTTCTATCTGCTCTCAAAGGGAGTCAGTGCTTTAAAGTTATTTAAAGGCAGCCCCGATGTTAACCTATGAGAGAGATAGGCACTGCAACAGTGAAAACCGAATTTGGCTGTATTTCACTGTTAGGACATGTAAAACACACCAGTACATGTCCCACCTTAAACATACACTGCACCCTGCCCATGGTTCTACCTAGGGCCGCCTTACATTTATAAAAAGGGAAGGTTTAGGCCTGGCAAGTGGGTACACTCGCCAAGTCGAATTAGCAGTTTAAAACTGCACACACAGACACTGCAGTGCCAGGTCTGAGCCATGGTTACAGGGCTTCTAATATGGGTGGCACAACCAGTGCTGCAGGCCCACTAGTAGCATTTGATTTACAGGCCCTGAGCACCTCTAGTGCACTTTAGTAGGGACTTACCAGTAAATCAAATATGCCAATCATGGATCAACCAATCAACAGTACAATATCTATAGGGAGCACTTGCACTTTAGAACTGATTAGCAGTGGTAAACTGTGCAGAGACAATAAACGAGCAAAAACAGACCTGAAAAAAATAGGAGGAAGAAGGCAAAAAGTTTGGGGATAACCCTGTAAAAATGGCCATTTCCAACACTGCCCATGGATATAACTACAGATGGGATTTATCTTGTCATTTGGGTTGCTTCTGAGTACATTGAGTACCAGGGGCTGTATTATGGAAAGTGCCCCGGTGGGCACAACAAGTGTGCGCCCACTTTTTACACCCAGGGGAGAGTTGCTTGTACGGTCCCTTCTGTAGTAAATATCACGTTTGATATGCACCCGGGCCATCTCAAGGGGGTGTTCCTGCATTTGCCTGGAGATGTGACCCAAGGGAAATGAGGGAATCCTTTGCACCTGTGCCATATTGCAGGCAGGCAAACAACCATGTGGCGGGGACCTGACTGTGTGACACACAGAAATGGTCCACAGTCAGTGGATCCCTCAGGGCACCCCCCGAAGGGTGGCAAAACAGATTCGGGGACCTCTCAGGCATCCCACTGCAGGTGAGAGCAGTCACTTTACGCATCAGCATGGGGATTGCTGCCACTCTGTGAAATGCAGGCTGGTTAACTGCCTTCACAGAAAAGGTGGACCGGGTGCTACCCACAGTCAGTCTATCTCTTGCTAATGTGCTACCCCCTGTGCAGAGTTAGTTTCGCACCTGCACTGGGAATGGCACATTTGCTGTGATAAGGCACATAGCCCCATTCTGTACCTGGTACACGGATTTATGTGTGCAACGTGGTGCAGAGTAGGATGGTACACTGTATCCAGATTATGACCCCTGGTAGCTACTGTAGCTATATTCAAGAATGGTTAGTTCATGCAAGGTGCATGGATAAAGTGCATATGAAATGTCTTGAAATATCGTTTTCTAGGTTGGGGAAGACTAACCCAGGGATGTGAACTGCTTGCCACAACTATCCAGGTGGCAAGGAATGTGGTTTTCTGGACATGTGAAATAGCTGAATCAGTTTGTCACAGCAAATTTCCAGTTTCACTAACTTACAAAGCTTTGGAGAAAGATCTACCCCTCTTCTAACTAGTCGAACAGAGCACCCAGCCCAACTTCACAAGATCACACTAAAACTGTGAAATGAAGGATGCATGCCAGATACATGAATAAAAGAAATCACAGATGTAATTCATATTGTTCTGTCTTAATGTACAAAAATAGGATTCTGAGATGGCTGGAAACATTTCGGTTCCCACCTTTGATTCCTCTGTTGATTCTGTGACCAAGCAGAATCTCTGGGAAATAATGTGTTGTTTGTTATGCGGAAAAGTGAATACACAGAGGAAAGAGACACAACTATGGATTGCAAATATCACTTACTACCCAGGGCTGCCATTAAATACCAAATATAGATGACCACATTCTCCATACACTTTAGCTTAGAAGAAGTAGTTCAGAAGACAGAAAATATATTCTATGTGTCCACTGGGATCATGGTAATGAACTCACTTAGAGTTGAATTCCTAGGGATTTCTACAAGGATAGTTTTAAATACGTCTTACCCAATTGTAAATAAAAAGTCAAATCACGCATCATTAAAGAAAGTCTGATAATGTGCCAGTAAAAATGTCCCTGTTTCCAGTTCCAAAATGCAGAAAATATTCGATTTTTGCTTTTGTTAGTTCATTACGCATAAAAGTTGGAAGCATTTTACAGCCACTTCAAATTTCTTTGAACAGGACAACTTCTACAACTCTAATACTCTTACCTCATAAAAAGTTAAAAGATGGGCTTTGAGTAAAAAACATAAGTAAGATTACAATTTCTTAAGCGTTTTTGATTACTCTGAACAATTTGTGTTGTATCACTATGGTCCTTTTCATATAGACCCAATATAAGTTTTACTCCACACTCTTGCACTCAAGCCTCCCTTTATGGTTCACTGTAAATAAATTGGTATCCTTCACGTGGAATGTGCAAAGACCACACCTTCAAAATGCATTAGAGAAAAACACAATGATGGATGCTTCCTTGACAAGTTGAGCTTTTTGGACAGGAAGAACTTGAGACAGATTAATCCTGGGCCAACAGCGACACCCCTCATTTTCCCCAAGAACTCCAGGTATTAATCAGTCTTTCTCCTTCCATCTAGAAGATCCACCACACAGACAATATTTCTTCAGGATATCATTATTTTCTACATTTAAGTAACATGTTCCCCCATCTCATCTAATAAGGAGACCCATGCATTTTAGCGTGAAATGATAACACGAGAAAGATATTTTCAGTCCCACTGGATTATTACCATATCCAGAGAACCTGGTTTTCAGGAGCTTAATCAAAATCTCTAAAACAGAGAGGTGTTGATACTTTGGTATTGGTACCATGATCGAATCAGACTATAGCCGCATGGAAACAACTTTCAGAATTAAAAAGTGACCAGTCAATGGCCGTACTATATCCTGTAAGGTTTGAAATGTTGAAGTGTGCTAGATTTGTGGACCCCAAACAGAGTAAGGAAGTGCTTCCATCTCATGTTATCGGTCTCACAAAACGCTTATACTCTGTTGTCAGATAAGAGTGCTCTCCTATAAGCTTGAGCCATAGCAAATTCGTTTTTTTCAAATAGCTGGAAATATGTAAACAAATTTAACTTCGGATATGGCTTAGTGGTCACAGTGTTACCTTGAACAACATGAATGAACAGCATGTAATAATTAAAAATATAATTGCAGCTGTCCATATGTAGCTATTGGTCAAGTTTCAAATGTGATTATTCGGATCAACAGAGGTCAACTACGGCCAATAATTGAACAACTTGTAATTAGGGAGAACCTATTAGCATATATTTAGCTGGCCTATATAATTAGCTTGTAGCTATTTCATCAATCACGTAGGCTTTCCTGTATCGATGTGTGTTGCATAGATGCATAACAATCCTAGACTATAAGTAACGGAGCACTGCCCAAGAATGTGGGGAACAAACCTGCATCATGTACATAAAAATAGTTAAATAGGGAAAGACAAGGGTATTGGGATGCAGTTTTTCTTTATCTGGAAGCAATGAGACTGGGGCATCCAGGGAAGTTCTCTATGATGGATGGAATGCTCTTTGAAGAGGTGAATTTTCACTTGTTTTCTAAAAAGCAGAACTGATGGGGCTAACATAATTCAGATCCCGAGCATGCTCCTTGAAAATATTTGTCTCCTTGTTTAAATTTTTTGCAGTTCTTGATTTCATGCCTGATGGTATCTTGATTACTGTGCTGCGAATGTTTACTTAGATAGTGGATTAAGCATTGGTATTTACGGCTAGTACATGAAGAAAAAGCTCTTAATATGATACAGGCCTGGTCAGTGTAGATCTTTCTGTGCGGGGGTATGTGTTATTACTTCTTTAGGCTTTTTGCACGGCGAGACCATTCTTGCAGGACTCGCCTCAGTAGAGCCAGCCTTGAGTCTTGCATGCTGGAAGTAGGGAGCATTAGGCCCATGTGAGAAGGGACTAGTGCTTGAAAGTGGATCTGAAATCAGTAGCTCTAAGGCTGGTACCAAACTATATCAATCTTCTGGTTGATCGGAGTCTTGAAGGATATTATTGATATCAATAATGAAGCCATGTGATTTGGAACAGTCTGAAAGTCTGGGAGAGAGACCATTCAGGTTTGTGTCAGCCAGTCTTATTCAATTGTTTTTTTTTTTTTTTTTTGCCTGCACATTTTATTTAACCTATCTGAGAATATGTCATCCCCCACAGTGCCAAGCAGGGGGCCCAAAGCCTTTGTTTAATGATCACCTAAGAGGACTACTGGCAAATACAGCTGGTGCCTATAGCTACTGCTCAGATTGGCATTTGTGTCCTGCATCTAACTTTGTAAATCTATTTTGACTAGTTGGAGCAGCAGTGTTTTCTGGAAGGTGAACAAGGACTTCTTGGATTTGAATTCACTCGTATAATTTACAAAATGACAGTACACAACAAAGAACAATGCCGACAGAACTCTGCTAATAGTACTGCAGGGTTGGGGGGGGGTCTATGTTCTCGATTCATTGGCAATGTATTCTGAGACCTTTGTTGCATGTGAGTATCCACCCAAGAAAGGAAGAAAGCTTATTTGGAGATCACAAGAGGGCACAGAGACCATCAGGTATGTCACATGGTACCCTACACAATCCAGAACTGGCCCATATCATTACGTGAGAAGGTCGTGTGTAGATTTGTGACCCTACTCTTCATATTAATCTCACAATGGAACTTAGAAGTCACCACATTCTAAGTAACATGTTCAGAGGATGCATTTTGATAAGAATGGGGTCGAAGGGGGACTAGTCCCTTAGCTTCGTTAGACATCTATTGAGTGGAACCAGCATTCACCTCCATTTTCAATGGGGAAAGAAATAGATGGCCACATCAGCAGGGTGTCACCTACAGAAAATCAACAAGCATTTGCAATGCAATGAGTCTCGCATTTGCGCAACTTAGAGCCCTTAGCGTTGTAAAGTCCTAACCTGACTTTTATTACCACATAAAATGAAAAGTAATGCAGTTTTATATAAGCGAGCTGATTTAAAGTGCCATGCCATGAGCGTGAAGGAGCACACAAAATGAAACAGAAGTTAGCTCGCAGTCAAACGTATCGGCAAATATGCACCGAGATTGCCATGCTGAAAACATGGAACTTCGTATTATTTCAGTAGCTGCCCGGTGAGCTCGAGGAGGGCTAAACACTGGAAAAGGAAAGACGTATGCATGCCTTTCACACATAAAATCAAGCTATTTTTAAAAGGCAAGCCCACAAACCAATGAAACTGATGGGCATGCGTTGGGAGTGGTTAAAAGCCCGCAGAGAGATTAAAGCAGGCTAGAGCGCTTGCTCGCTCAACCCTAAAAATGGGAAACACATACTGTTCAAACAGGACTTTAAAATAGTTATTGAGACTTTGCCTTATCCTATTGTGGCTATAATTCTCCTCACCGCTTTTTCAAAAAGAAACCAAGCTCCCCTGACAAAGTTCCCTGGGAACCTTCACAAAGTGCAAGGAAACGAAGGACCACAAAAATGCACACCTCTTCATTTAGTTCATATTTTGGTATATGGATGTATTTGTGGGGGAAAATGTAAATACTTCCTGTTGGGATGCTGGCAAACAATTTACGTCTAATGGTTGTTCAGTGCACGATCACTTGCCAAAAAAACAAATCTGGCATGCAATCAATTTTACCTGTAAATCTTGCACAGCAGTGATTGTAGTTTCAATGCTGTCAGCATGCTGAAGTATGTGATTTTACCATCAATGTTGGTATTTTGGAGAGTGAAAAGTATTTATGACCTGCTTTTTGTGGTGGTATTCTTATTTGGTTTTTCAGTGTGTTTTCCAACACTAAATTAAAAATGATTTTTAGAATAGGGCGATGCTTCTCTATTTTCAGTTCATTGCCAGTGGCGATAAAATGTATTGAAAACCTTTTAATTTGAATTATTGTTCTTTTCCATGAATGAACCATGGCAGCTGCTTTCAGGACCTGCTTCGTGTATTTAAGTTTGCTAAGGACGCAGTGCGGATAGTGAAAATGTACTTGTTTTTTAGGGTTAGTGCAGACGTCAAAGGGTGTTTAGTAGCGATGTGAAACTTGAGAATGTTTTTCTCTGGCAAGCTTTGCATACCTCTCACAAATAATATAAATTCATAAGTACTATGATTACATGTGGGCTTGCCCATCAAAATATGGACTTTTATGTCTCTTTTAAGTTGTTTTGAGAAAAAGAAATATCATTCAGGATTCAAATTTGTGAGAAAAACGTTTTTTTAAAGTTGAGCCATGAGAAAACAGCACACCCATTATCAGTGCCACCTCAGATCTACAGGGAAATAATGCCAGCTTGTGGGGAAATACATGAGGGAATGGAAGAAATCAGGACCCTCCGCAATCAAGACGAGTGCCCGTAATTGGGCCTATGTGAAATGTTGGTTTTATACTAAAAGCTTCTCACAGTTCTAGTATTACGAAGAGTATAGGAAGGGGCTTGGAGCTTGACGCCCATGGGATGTTTGAGATGAGGCGACTGAGGGTGCAGTTAATGGGGGCATGGCAGTGGAGCTGATTTTTTGCTAACATGTCATTTTAATTTTTACTTATTCAGCTACCGCCGATTAGGACCCCATACTTCATAAATACCCCATAGAATAATCAAGTGAAGGGATAAGATACTCTGTCTGCCACACGAATGGTGAAGCAGGGGATACCCAACATGTGATGGATGAAAATGCAATGGATCACACCCTAAAATGCAAAGAGAAGTGTAGGAAATGTTTGTTTCCAGATACATAGAACCAGAGTCTGTCGCGGGGTGCGTTTTGGTGGCTAAGACGGTGTAAGAAAGGTGAAATCTAGGAATGCCTTTTGTTGTAAAGTGTACATGTCATTTATAACCAGCTGGCTTCTGTGTCGGAAAGGATGCCCGACATTATTGTGCATGAGGTATTTATATAAAATGCATCTATACTTCAGAAAAGCAGAGCACTCTGCATAGACAAGGCTATTAAATGCCTCCACACACAGGCTATGGAGGAAGGAGGAGGCATTTACATATGAGTTGAGGAACTTGTGACCCACTGCGATGTAAGCCCAAACTGATTTACACCGCTCAGGAATGAGGTTCTTATTACATATATTAAAACAAACCCAACATAGACGGCGACCCTTGGGAGTTACTAGTGTAGCTTGTAAGGCACTCTGCATAGGGTAACCAGATTTTTTTTTAAAAAATCGGGAAATTTCACAAAATTAGAAGAAGGGCCACAATTTTACATCATCCCAGGGGCACAGATTGACAGCGCTCATTCACAAAATAACACACAAAGGACGGTACTAAGGAAAAAAAATGCATTTTTTAAGCCCAGCATCTTATCTAGTCATTAAATTGCTTTCTGATAACAGTTGCTAACTAGTGTTGTAATGGAACACATAAAAGCTGCCTCTCACTGTTTTCATTTGGCCTTCTGTAAAAACCGGGACACAAGCCAACTTTACTCAAATCTGCCAGGACAACAGGTAAAAAAGCGAGACGCCAGGTCACCCTAACTGTGCAGGGAGGCATCACCCCCAATGTGTTGGGCTGTGTCAGGTGGTCATACTCTGCTACAACTACAAGCACTGACATTCTCATCCACGGACCTCAAAACCTTACGTTGCCTTTGATCTCTGACCCAAACTGTCAGAAAGAGTGGTTGGATTTTGAAACATTATGCTTTCTACTACGATGCTACTGTGTCCTCTGGGCTCTGCTAGCAACGCAGCGATAGAACCACTGACTTTACCTTCCACTGACCCACAAGAGTCAGACGTCTTCTCTGCGCTGACAGCCACACTGACACACATATTGCTTGGAGGTGTCCCCGTGAGATAACCTGCGCCCTCATGTACAGGACCTCATGGAGTCTATGAGATATAGTTCAAGACATTTGAACCCCACATGTTAACACAACCACATCCTATGCTGTCAAGTGCCTAGATGCACCTGGGTTTGAAAGCTGCGCTTCACACTGCTTTGCAAACATCCTTCACGCACTAAACGCTTCAGGTACAGCTCACTTACTTTTTCCTCCCCCAAAGTAACTTACTGCTCACTTATTAAATGTTGCTTTCGTCATAACAACGATGTTTAGTTTAGCTCTCCGGCTTTATATGCATAGTAGAGCACCCGGCCCTGATTGGCTGGTTTGAAATGCTGCCGCCCCGTATGCCCCAAACACCGGTCCCTCAGGTGCTTGTCCAGCTCGCGGGACCGGACAGTGGCGGGGCGCCGGCTCTCCCTCCCTCCGTCCCGGCTGCAGGGTTACCGACGGCGCGGTGCTTTACCTTCGGCGCGAGGAAGACGGCTCCAGTGCGGGCGCTCGGTGTCTGAGAGCAGGCTGATGCTTGTCTCGGAAATCAAGCACCGTGACGTCCGCGCCTCCAGGCGGCTCCAGTCCTCGCCGCGTCGTAAGAACTCCTCCCGCTCGCTGCTCGTCAGCGCACACAAGACTCGACCTGACCCTCTTCCGCGCGCCTCGCGCTCCTTCCACGCGCGCCCACCCTCCGCCACCAGCAGCGCCCCTTGCCGACCGGCCGCGTCCCTGCAGAGACTGCCCGGGTTGCTACCCCGCACCGAGGCATGAGACTGGCCAGCGATTAATTTATTAAAAAATAAATAAATACAAAGTGCGGCTTCTCTAGGGAGCCAGTTGGCTGCTGAAAAGCAGAGTTGCAGATGATCAAGGCTGCCCTTACGGTGGCTCCTCCAGGTACCTTTTACTTCCACCACTCTACACTAATCTCACTCGTGAAGGAAAGGTCTTTTTTTACCCCTACTCTCCCCCCTTTCCACTCCCCCCCCCCCTTTCTCTTGCTCTAGGTCAAACTCTGAAGATGAAAAATAAGGTCCAGACCCCCCAAATGAGTTCAAGCAGCGCTTAGGTAAGATGCGAAAGGTGGGAGGTCTCTACAAGGCCAAAGAAAGGTAGTTCCGAATCTTTCTCAGAAGCCTGCCCTATGTAATTAGGGACGTGGCTCAAAACAGGTAAACTAATATCCTATGCTTCTGACAGGGTGCACCTGGACAGTATTTGGGTGCCTCTCTGTGAGTTTTTGTTTTGTTATCGCACGAAGATGTCACGCAACAGCCAACGCATAAACTTACAAAAGCCAAACCTATGAGCTTCGCGAATGCTTGTTAGTTACATCTGGTAAATGGATAACGATGGATTCGTTGTGGATAATTAACACTGAAAATTTTCAATTTCGAAAATATGAGACTGCGAATGAAGGATTATTAAGATCTGTATAAGGGATCGTGGCCTTTCGGATGTCTCAGACATTCATGTTCAGTCTTTTCCGCTCCTTTTCTCCCCACAGCTTTCCTAACTCCTCAGTCAGCATATCTCACACTTCCCACAATTACAGCTGGGACATATGCGGCCATTGCTCTGTGTGCTCTGCAAATAGGCTAATGACTGAATGTGCATGTAGTCTGCGGGTAGAACCTCGCACTGATTTCAACTTTAACTCCAGAGCTCGCGGGCCTGCCTCTCCATAAACACCCACCCACAATCTGAACTCACTCAGTCACCGGGAAGTGACTCACTCAAAGTATGCACTATACAAGAGTCATATGTTGCTTGAAAAAACTTTACAGAACAGCAGCATCTTGAAAAAAGCAAATACTCTAAGGCAATACAAAATTAATTAAAACGTGAAATGAAAAAGGAGATTGCATGGCTGGCGTAGAACGCATTAAGGGTTTTTAACATAATTATTGAGCAATCAATTACTGTTTTTGCCTAATTTGTAATAATAATAAAAAAACCTAATTGTGGAGGCCCAAAGTTTTCGTGGGAGCGTGAGGCACTGCTCTTTAATGCCAGGATTCCTGAATACTAAGGCTGGCAACTCTGGATTTCACCTCCTGCCTCTTTCTTCCACCACCCTACACTTCCGGTCTTTTTCACACTAGCTGTCTCTTTTCACCCCTACTTTCTCCCACTCCCTATTTTCTGCCTCCTTCCTTAGCTCTGGGTCGATGAACACTAAGTTCCAGGCCCCAAAAATGGATGCTGGTGCCCACCATCTACAAATGTTAAGCACTTGGGCTGGCTACTGCACTTGATGGCACCCCCTCCCCTATACTGGTGGCTGCAGACTGTGGTATATTGTCTGTTATCTCCTTTATGCAGGCATGCAGGACTTCTACCATCGACTCACTAAACCCCCTTTACATTGTCTGCTGCTCTTCACCTACCTATGGATGTGCACATTTTTTACTAAGCCAGAGGAGACTCCCATAAATCATGATTAAATTACTACTTGCATAATTTTTCCTCACAAATCTGGCAATATTTCCTCACAAGTGCTAGCTGCAGATGAAAATACTTTTGCCATTTTCTCACGAGTTTACATTAAAGCCTTTTTACCTTGCAAATTTGAAACCGGTTAGCATGTGATCTGACTTTCTCGCAACAATTTCAAAAACGACCAATTTCCACATGAAATCCCAGATTGCTGAGAAATTTGCGACCTATAGGTGCAGTGGTAATGCAATAGTGTCATATGCCTAATGTTTGCAAGAAAACTTGGCCTCTGGAAAACAGACATAACTAGGATAAAGTTGGCCTGTGGGCCTTGGTGCCACTGCACCTGCTGCGCCATTGATAGCTAGGCCCCGACGGGTCAGCACATGTAGTATTCAAGAACACGCTGGGAAGCTTATGGGAGATAAACTGAACAGCTTCGCAGGCCTCTGCCCTCTCACATGTACCGCTGCCCCTTGCGCTCTTCTGCTGCACCTTATCAGCCATTACCCACAAATACTAGACTTCTCACCTAAGAAATAGGCCTAACAATATGGCCGCTGCACCTTGAAACATTTTTGACTGTATCCCATTCAGTTAAAAGTCATTCAGGATATCTTCCTCTCCAATGCCCACGGCTGTCCAGAACCTTCACAAATTCCTTTAGAGAGGAGGCAACCTTGCTTGTGGTGCTTGCGGCCACAGTTGTGCTGCTTTACAACACTGTAAAGAGATGCTACTATCAACCGTTTTAATAGTGCCCAATTTGTAGATCTTGGAAAGGTGAAAGGCTGAGTCAACTCTGCTGGGATTCAACTGCTAAACTTGCAAATTACAATAAAGTTAGCAGGGCGGGCACTCTTGTGCTCCTCTACGGCAACTACAACGACCAACATATGTAGGACCAGTGCTTGAAATGGAAAAATAGAAGTGCCAGAGTACCTGCTTGTTCCTGAAAAGTGCCGGTACTCTCCAATTAAAAGTATTACGTTTTCCTTGAGAAATGCAGGTACCCTCCTTCTCAAAATAAAAAAAGTGCCGGTACTCTGTAACGGACAGTACCGGCCCATTTAAAGCACTGTGTAGGACCATTGGTTTGCACATTTGTGTCTGCATTGGTTTCCCAGGGCTGCTTCGTACTATAATGCCCGTGAACCTGCCACTGCCACCTCGTTCTGGCTGGTGTTAGTACTGTGTGCAATAAGTTATTACACGCAACTAGTGAATCCATCATGCCTCCTAACTCTTTGCTACCATTAGGTTTCAGGGCTTTGCAACTTCACCAACAAAAAAAAGCCATGCCACAGACAAGTCACACTTACGTTCTCACCACAGTCGCCTGCGCTTACTGGCTCCAGCTGTGTCTCTCGCATACGGGACACTGTCAACAGTCTGGCGCAATGGAGGAGGGCAATGTTCAGGGTGTGCAGCTTCCTCAGTTTGTTGTAAGGGTGGAGCCTGCCTCAGCATGCTCTGATGCTGTAGCAGCAACACAAATCTCTGGATCAGTGCTTAATTTGTAAAATAAATAAATTAGTTAAATTAAAAAAAATAGGTGCCAGGGCCCTCGTCATGAGCTTCAAACACACAATGGCCCAGTCAGCGCTTCCAATGACGGTACCGACACAATTACTAACCGTACTCCTAAAAATGTGACAATTCAGACAATTCCAGGCCCCCAACCCTATAAGAAAGGTTTGGGCGGCAGGCAATAGTCATTTTTAATGTATATTGAATTAATAAACAACTGTTGTTGTGCTCATCTCTAAATTAAACAGACAGCGCTGTGATGTGGCAGACTGTCACAAGCACCACTGTTGACAATTTAGTGACAGTGCTGAACACTTAGAACCACCTGCTCAAATTAAGCACTGCCCTACATACATGCATCTATTTAAATAGCAGGACCATCTATTTGACATCCCCGAGAACCTTAGATAACCTGAACTGCTGCCTACAACAAACAGATGGTGGCTTCAGGATTCCCCCCGACTGAGCACATCAGCATCTGCCTTCCTTGCCACCCACTACCTCTGCCATCTCTCCATGGAGGTGCCAGCTTGTGCTACAGGTGATCAGCCACAGCCTGCAGCTGCTCGAGCTGTACTTGGAGCGGTTGTGGACCCGAGGAAGGCACTGTTGGATAGGAGCTTGGCCACATGAGAGTCTGTGAGTGTGCCACCAACAGTGACATGCCAAAAGTGGAGGTATATCTGGGCTGTCAGTAGCGTGTGAGCTTATGGAGGGTGGCAGTACCGGTCTTGTGTGAACTTTAGTCTTGGACTCGATCATCTTGTAAAATGGTATGTGCATCTGAAATGCTATTGCAGATCATACGCGGCCTTGTACTACTGTAAGGTCAAGGAAATCCTCTGCAACCTTAAATATACTTAGAAAGTATAATTTGGTGTACATTAAACCATATAAAATACACAGAAAGTTGTAACAACTGCATAACCAGTTTTCTTGTTATAAACTAGTTGTGACATCCTTGCTCGGCCATAACAAGAAAATTACATAACTACTCTGCTGTAATAACTTATTACACTTGAGTTATGATTTCACCATAGCTGCTCCCAGAGCCAACTGAAAGTATGAAAGTTAGAGCACTGTGCAGAATTACGACTGTGGTTCAAACAATGAACAGAATAAGTTAGATACATTTCCAGCTATTATTTTACCCTGTGTTTTCCGACATTAATAGACGCGGAGACATTTAAAGCAAGGCCTTTGTTTAACACACTGCCACTAATGTAGTATCTGCGCTACTCGCAGCTGGTGGTAAAGGGGAGCAGAGTTGTCCCCACAATGGGAAAGTTATTCCTCATTCTGGAGATATAAACTTAGAATAGCTGGATTTTGAACAAGGCTATTGGTCAGAAATGTCAATTCCAGCCATCCATATACATATCTACAACCAAAGTATCTCTTTCACAAAGGGAAGCCAGAGGCCAAAGATTTAAAAGAGGGCTAGGAGAAGAGTGAAAATGTGACCATGTATTATAGGAACTAAAATGGCTTCTAAATAAGGGCTGAACATATTGACACCTCTGGGCCCTGTGACATTATAAAGGAACTCAGTCTTCAGCCGCATTCTTCTATATGGTCACGGTTGTCCTCTGACTGGAAGTAGCCTTATAATGGGCACTGAGGGTTATACTTTATCCATAGGTAATAAGCCAAAAAGTAACCTTAAACAATCTTGTCAATTACTTTCTTATTACAAGCAATTTCTGACATCAGTACATGCTTGTAAATGATAACAATCTGTCATGAGCTGTGTGTAATGAATTATTTTAGGCGACTAGTGACATAACAAGCCTCTAGGATTAGGGCTGTGGCAGTGCGTGCAGAACCCTGATAAGCTGGCACCTGCTGCCTGGGTCTGTGGGCCTCCTGTCACGCCCAGAAGACCAGGAAGTGCAAGCAGCGCTGCCTGAGGCCAACCACAAGCTGCTCTCAGTCCCAGCTCGGCATTACGCTTGGAGCAGGCCTGTGCCAACAGTGCTGACACCTGAACCCAGAGGCGGGCGAGCCAAGGACTTAACAGGGAGCTCTGATCCAGAGCCGAGGGTCGGCTGTGACTCCAAGTTTAGGAGCTGATCCCTGAAAATATTTAACATGTAAATCATGCAACAAACATCACTTTAGAGTATGGTAAGGTGTCATCAAAACTAAAGAAAGTGTATTTCTTTAACACACAGAATCAATTTGAACAGTATTTATTGAAGGTGGGAGTTTCTAAACATGATCTAAGAAACCTTTTTGCCTCCTGCTGACAATGCTGTTAGTGACAAGAGGAAAGTCATATGTCAAGTGCACAGTTTACTTGACCTAGATTCTTTTTACTGATGAAGCAACATTATGAGCTGTTAAATCAAACAGGAGACAGTTTTTTTCTACAGCGCACATTCTGAACTCGCATATTTGAAGGTCTTCTCGTGTGTTAATGAACTAAAACGATGCTGGATGAAATGAAGTATATGCCTAGGATCACACAATTGGGCCAAGCAGGAAACTGGGATTCAGCCACCATATTGACATCAAATGTTAATACTCTGTGCTTAGTTCTTGGAGGATGAGATTTGATCATGGATGACAGGCAGAATCCATACTTTATTTTGAGCAGTGTTACCTGGTGCAAACCTTTGAGCAGTTTTTCCTAGCGCAAGCCGTGCCCAAGGCCATAACAGTGAATCACAACAGATAAAGGCTGTTACATGTTTTTGGTTTCCATCGAAGGGGGATTTGCCGGGATTGCCTGGATGCTGAGCTGAGGCCAGTATTTGAACCCGGCTCCCAAGGATGCATGATGGGCAGCTGTGACCACTAGGCCACATCACCTGTGTGAAAGCTCAGCTCGTTGTGGGCTCGAGGTTCCCAGAGTACTTAGAGCTAAGTCAAAGCCACAAATCTGGCTGGAGCTTTCAGTGGCTCATCCACCTCTACTTCAACAGCTCATTGTCTGGGTGAGAAAGGGATCTGCAAGCAGAGTCACCGGGTGTCATGCCCTTCACCGCGGGAGCCAACGACTTCTCGCCCTAGGCCAACTGGAGGCGCAGACTGCAAACTAAAATGCTAGCACTTCTTAATCCACACATCATTGCAGAGCAGCCTAAAGGCAGACATGGATGGTGCAAAGACCGCCCAGCACCAGGAGACCTCTCAACCTTCTCATGTGCATGGATGAATGGCTAAGAGTCCAGGTTTTGCAGCCGCTTCTTTATAAAGCCGGGAGTGCTAGTACCTCAATGCAAAGGAAAATCCCAGACTGGCATATATAAACCTAAAACCTTAGAACAGAACCCTGAGAATTCCGCACCAGCAGCCTTCCATAGCGCTGAGAAGCCGTCACCAGCACCTTGGTCGCATGTTCCCTTCTAGAATCCCAAACTAAGCAAATTAAAAAAAATAAAGAATGTCCAGTGTACATGAAAAGGTTATTGCAAGCCACTTGCACATTTAGTGTCTTATCTGTGGCCTCCTGTCTCTATCTGATCACGGTACATCTGATTGACTTTCAATATCCTTATAATATACAACTGAGAGTATTTCATCCCATGTATTTGCGTTCTTATGGCATACAAGTAAACTGGAGCAGTTTATAACGTGAAGCAAGATTATACAATATTAAATTAAGACTATGTTTATAGGGAAAAAAATAAAAATATATTCAAGGATCAAAAGAAAGAATAAAATGCAGAAATAGCCAGGAACAACACTTTCTAAATAGTTTCATCCAAAACAAAAAATATATTTAAACGCAACCCTTTAGGGTGTTCTGAACTAGAAGAAATCAGAAATCAATGCTGTCGGCTATGTGGAGAAGCAAACTCTAGAGCGACAGAGCATGTAAAGGAAAGGCTTGGGTGGAAGCAGAAACCTTCTGAAAAGTTGGCAATTCTAGATTTAACTAATTCGTCATAGCTTCCTTCCCGGTCCAAATGGGCAAGCTTTGGGACTCACTCCAGTCAGGAACAGGAACCATCCACAACTACCCAAGATTCAGCGGGGCAGTAAAACACTGGCTTTTGTCAAGCAGATACCCCCTCATGCACAGGTCAGAGAGGGGAATCCTATGTAGCTGAAAGTCCAAATGGCTCTTTCCTACATCCATCTGCTCCATTTCATCCATAAGCAGAGGTTTTCTGCAACATGATCAGCACCAAGAGCATATCACACCAACTGCACCAACTAAAACATACTTCATCTACCAAGCACAACAAGTGGACTGACCTCTTACCCAAACACCCAGACGATGGTACTCATCTGGAAGAATGACTATCGGTATTACGCTTCTGTGCTTCAGTCTATGCAGAAGCGCAACCACAAGTCTACTGAACATAACTGCAGCACCCATCCAAACCTCAGTCATGACACCCACCGCCCACATAAGAGCTCACTATACCCTCAAACTGTACCAGCAAATGATACAGCCTTGTCAGAGGTAGGAAACTCTACAAAATGTAATAATACAAAACAGTACAACGCTTCAGAGTCACCAAAGCCTTCAACTTAATAAGGACATTAACACTAATTACAATAGCAACATTAATAATAATAGCAACAAAGAAAAGATAATTGTCGAACTCTGTGTGGCATATGAGGTGGAGTCAGTCTTGCAAGGAGTCGAATTTACCATCTGTCCGCAGCATGTTTCTACAGGTGAGCATTTAACTCCCTGATCTTACCCAGTTTAATGGTGCTCCCTTTACCGACCTTGGAAGAATGGAAGGCTGAGGGGTAGGGTGACCCCTCCACTCTAGGTTATTAGGTACATTGGCTCCAGTCACATCACTTATTTCAGGGGTATTAGCTAATTAGTTAAATGGAAGCAAAACAAGACTACAACACCCAGGATGCACTGGGCAAACACAAAGAACCACTTCTGGGTAAAAGTGTCCACAATGACCTGCAATTTTAGATAAATGTGTGCTGCCAGGAGTAGACACCGTAGGTGACATAAAGTTAATGGTGTCATATTTCCAAATACCAGACAGCAGGTTGGAGGCCGAATGGGGCACGAGGCTGAATTTAGGTCAACCTGCCGAGATGTGAGATAGACCAAGTTCCGGGGTATGTACATTTTTTATTAATCAAAAAATTATAATGCACCTGAACATCAGTCCACATCCTGACAACTGAACACGAAACTAACTCTAAGAGTCTAGTTAAGAACACAAGGACCCGGAGAATGACATAACTGAAGGCTCTGGCAGATGATTTCACTGACGGTCTCTTCCCTCCCACGGCCAGCTCTCACATCCACGAATGGACTGGCAAATATGACTGGGGATGAGCTAAAAATAGAAAGTCGGTCACGAATATCTCGGGGCTGCTGCCTTCCTGTCACACGCCTCCACAGGGCTCTTCTGTCCTCCCGTTTGCCTACCACGTTCGACGCAAACCTACTTTCTGTGCGCGTCCATTCATGTTGCTTCAGCTAAAATCCTCAAAACGCCAGATCTGAGCGGTCACATGACCAATGCACGCGCCACTGTTTCTTCTTAGAGAGGACAGTGCATATATTGAGATCTACAACCTGCCAAGTTTTAGATAATTTTTAGTTTTTTGCACCTCTTGAAAATCCAGTCTTCTTGAACCATTTATAATGGGAGTGTAGATAAAATCTGCCCGGTTCAAAATGTCTGCCATTTCAACTTGCTGCTGTTGAGCGGGACGCTGGCATCCTGGCACGTCTCCATTGCGCCAGAGGATGCCCACAACTGCTGATTCCATTTTTAACCTTCTACAAAACTCCTCTCAGCCCTTTCATCGATTTCAACTGTCCTTTTCAAGTCACCTCGTTTTTACGGACGACCACTTTCTAAGTGTCTGTTCAGCCGTTGCCTTGGAGACCACTAGATTCTCCCATAAACCAGGGACAGCATCCGGAAATCAGCTCTTACAATTTCACCGTGTAACTTCAGAGTTATATGTTGCATCCTTCCAAAGATCATGTTGTGTTTATAATCCACCGGCCCTCTGTCGTGGTAGTAGTTTGCACCAAAAATACCAACTTCATCACATTCTTCTTTCAGGGTTTTTGTTTTCTCATTGTTAACTGACACGTGCTGGCTTTCTGTTTTAGGTCACATAGCGCTACGCCAGCCATTTCAGATGAACATCGGTGCTCGGTGGTGTGAATCAACCTGATGAGGGACTGACCTGAAAGCTCCAGTGGTGGAAGATGAAGTTCTTTTCCCAGAGGACACTCCATGCGTGGCCTGTGGGTAACACCCAGGGCTGTGGAACTGTTAAGGGGTATTGGCAGGACACTTAACTATCTTAAAAGATAACGTCTGCCCATTATTCTTAACTCATTTGTGGTTAACGTTTAGTGAATGTGTGGCATGGATCAGTGGTACTGTATACATGGGTGGAATGGTCAGTGATGCTTGTCGGGCGTGGTTTGTGACATATGACACTGGCCACACCTCGCTGGTCCTTGCTATAAATTTGAATCTGAGGGAGGCAGGTCACAGTAAACAATCAACAAGGTCCATCAACAGCCCAGGGGTCGTGGAGGCTTCAAGAGCACCTCACGCACTGGAAGAGCGGGTCCTTCCCAATCATTCAGGTTGGTGGTGCTTTAGGGCCTAGCTAGACAAGAGGCACAGAAAGTGCTATCGAAATGATGAAATAAAAAGCATTGTAGTACTGCCAGCAATAAATGGAGGATCAAAGGGATGGTAGAAAAGACAGAAGCTGTGCTCCACGGCATTGTCCAACACAAGAAGAAGGAAGGGAAGCCATAGAATAGGAAGAAAGCAAATGCAAGTGACAAAGCCATAAGCCCACTGTTAGTTTTTGTATGGTCCCCAAGAGGTGTCTTGACAACATCGAGACCTAAAGATGCCCCCTTTAGCTAAAGAGAAGAAAGGGTAGCAGTTGCATTACACAAGTACCGAGAGTCCAAGAGAGGCCATCATGAATGTCGATAAACTGAGCTCAAGTTCCTACAGTGATGACAAATGAGAGCAAAAAAAAGCCCAAGTCAAAGAAAAGAGCAGAATAAGAAATGAACTGGCAGGGAAGAACAAGAGACAAATTAGAACGAGACCTGAGACCAGAGCAACTCAATACATGTTGCGCCAAATCAGTTAACAAAACTACAGTTACACAGTTGGGGAGCAAAAAAGAAAATTGCTAAATATGAAAACACATATAAACTCAGTCAAATTTAGACCAAAAATATAGCAATACAGGGCGCGAACTGAAGACTGAGAGGATTTAGTAACTATTGAGGGTGACCAGAGTTCGCTTCTTGGGAGTCTAGCTGGGAGCAAAGACTTACTCGGAATAATTAGCAGGGTGATTCCTAACCTCCTTTAAAGTCATGCACACTAGACATTTTCAGGAGTTACAGGATAAAACCAGTCAAGATTCCTTGGTAGAGAGCAGATGGAAGCAAAATCGCAATTATCAATTAAAAAAATTAATGCACGAGACATACAATCCAGAATAACCGATGTATTTTGGGGATATTGGGAAAACAAACTTCTCCTTTCCCTCAAGAAAAGCTGCTACATTTACCAAGTGAAAGAATGAGGATTTTTGGTACCACAGAACTCCCCTGACCGATTACCTCTGTGGCCCCATAATGAGTGACCCGGTGATGAATGAGTTATTTATTGGTCACAATAAAAAACCGACACCCCAGAGTTCCGTGTTTATCAGGTGGATAAATAGCTGCACCCATGAGGTTTTGTTGTTCAAAAGGGGACGTGCTGGTATTTACCTGGTGTGCTCCCCCGGTGCTTGTTCTAACAAATTCTAAATTTTGTGTAACTGTATTGCATCTAAATAAAGAAATATATATATATTTTTAAAGGCGTTCACATATAAACCGAAATAAAATGTTGAACTTTACATAAATTGAACAAACTACCGAAAGGCTTTGCATTATTACTAAGAGTGAAAGGTTTTGAAGTTAAAGGACAGAGAGTGGATAGATTGGTGGTGAACACAATGATCAGTAAAAGGGCAGTGGTCGCACTGACGTTTGGACGAAAAGATCTGAGATTCCTTGCAGAGTGCCAAGAGAGTGCCAATCCCTCTGGTGGGGATGGAAACGGAGCATTCAAGCAGAAGGCCGGAACTTTGGGGATATGCCTCCTCCTCCTATACAAAAGGAAAGAAAGGTGCTTAAAGAGGCAGAATTTGATGGCTGATTAAATGTTTCATATACGTAGGTGTATCAATACATACACAGTTTGAGACAGGGATTACTGTTGCAATTGGAACCAGTCCAAGTCATCTAGTGCTAGAATGGTACAATCCAATGTACAGTCTCCAGTATCTTGTGATGTACATATTAAAATACATTACACCACCTGCATTTGGAGCACAATTGTGCAAAAGAGTCCCTTTGAATATTGCACGTGTGGAACAAATAATGTAGTTTATCACTATTTTTTTAAGTAATGGAGCAGGTAATCGAATAATTGCTGAACAGAGTTGACAGTTCTAGGGATATATTTTCTGCTCAAAAATGCGCAAACTGAACGCTTTAAACAAATACTTCCTAAGGGAAGTGAGTTATCTATTGAAAAAGGAGTAAATCAGACGTACAGTGGTGCTACAATAGAAGAAAATAATATTTGCACGCATTATTTCATAAATGCCGGTTAAGAGCTGAGTGCAAATTGTGCTTCCAGCAATCTCATACATATACCATCAGATTTTCATAGAGGGTAACTGTGACACACAAAATGGCAAAAATAATATGCGTACAAAAACAGAATTAGAGTTTATAAAGGTTACTCCCATTGATTCCCCCAATTAGTAAACTAGTTGCTAATTTACATGGAGCAACCAATAAAAATGTTATGTTTCCTGAGGTGTTTTATGCTCTGTCTTACTGATATGATCCCCTAGTGAACTACATGGATACACATCAACCAGAGGGATATTTTCTACTGAGAGATTCCAAAGGATACCACAGACAACAGAAAAGCTTCAATTGTCTATCGCCCATGACTCCAACAATGTGTAAAACTAAGAAATTGGGGTTATTGATTGAAGGGGGTGGAAGCGCCACTCCAGCAAAAACCACAATCCTTGTCAGGGTGAATCACAAAAATTACAAATTTAACCTGTGCTTAACCCGCTGGTAGCTTGACACAAAGCCGTCAGGCTTAACGTAGAGACAAAGTGTAAAGTATTAAGGCAGCTCACAAACAGTAATTAAGTGAAAAAAAAACCAAGAAATATTCCGAACAATAACTTAAAAAATAGAGTAAATGTTAAATACAATGACGCCAACTCAAATGTATTCCAATAAGTAAAACTAGATTATGAATGTTTAATGTTTTTGTGTAAAATAGTGCCTAAAGATCCAAAGTGCCAACCATGGGTATCTTGTCATGGAAGCCTGAGGCATAGTAAAAAAAATAAGGTTGACCGTGATGGAGCGCGGGTTGGATACACAAGAGGGGTCAGGCTTGGTCTCTGCTTTTCATTGGACTTTTCTCCATTAAAAATTCTGGAGAAAATAGAGTTTAGCAGGTAAAGGCAGCAGGCTGTGTCCAAGGGGAAGTCTTCGTCGCCTGGGAACCACTTGACGAAGTCTCAGTGAAGCCTTTGAGAATGGCGGAAAAAAGCTCAGAGCAAGACAAGCTGGATTTCCATGCAGAAGAAGTTGTCATCATGGAGCCAATTTCCCTTGAGACCTGTGAATATTTTAACTTTCGGACATATACACCTTTTTTGAAGTTGAAAACCTCCAGAGGGACAAAGCTGTAGGGTGTAGCTGAGAAGGGCTCCAGGAGGCTTGATACCATTGCCGAGAGGTCCAGCTGTACAGAATTTGCTGCTGCAGAGAACATAGAGGAATTTGTTGCAAAGTCAGGCTGACCGGTGATGCACCTGGGGTGGATCAGTTAGCAGGTAGATGCTAGGCTTCTGTCTGTTCTCTAGGAGATTGTTGGGAAACAAAATTCTGTTTTCAAATTTTAGGGTTACACCTCTAACAACACTATTATGGGCCCAGGATCTGGGGGACACCACTTGGGGGTTTAGGACTCACTTCAGTAGAAGCAAGGGGCTAGGTTTAAGGCCTCAGGAGCTGTTGTGTGTCTGTAGCTGACACAGGAGACCAGCCAAGTCGCCCGTACAGTCAATTCTGGAGATCATGGGTTAAATGAGATGAACCAGTTCTCCTTCAAGCAGCAAGACAGTCCTTCAAGCAGCAGGGCATTCCTGTGATAGAAGCAGGTCAGTTCTCTGGAGGTCAGAGCAGTCCTTCTGAAGTTTTCCACAGGTACAGAAGTGTACTGATGCGCGGCTCTGGAGGTCACATATTTATACCTTGTGCCACACTTTGAAGTGGGGGTTTCCCTATACTACCCCCACATCTTGGTCTGGAAAGTAATTCCCTTCCCCTGTAACAGCTCTAAGAAGACTGGAATGACAAAAGGATAGTGACACGGTTCCTGTGAGTGTGCTAGAAGCAAGCCTTTTGAAGAGTAAGTGAGGCAGGGAACAGCTCCGCCCCAACCATCCTGCCTGCCCAAACCCTTTTGTGTCACTGTCTTGGAGAAATACACAAACCCTAACAGCAAAGCCACTCACAGTCATATGATCCAGGACAGTGGCAGAAGGAACACATGGTTAGGACTAGACAATGCCAACTTTCTAAATGTGCCTTTTTCAGAATTGTCACTTGAAATCTGACTTTATTATGAAAGAGGATTTAAAATTACATTCCATTTGACTGTAAACAATATATTTCTGTTGGTTCCCAATTGAAAGATATCACTTACTAAATGTAATAAGGTAACCCAGTGTGAGTCAATTGGAGCGACGGGCATTACAGCAGTGAAAAACTGCTTTATGAGTTTTTCACTGGCAGGACATGTAAAACGTAAATACACATCTTACGTTTTGAATTCAATGCAACATGCCCTTTGAGCCTTTTGTGTGTACCTTAAGGGTGACTTATAAGTATTACAAAGGAAGGTCTACACCTGGAAAAGGGTTTATTTTTCCAGATCAAAATGGCAGTTTAAAACTGCTGACAGGATGCTGTAGCAGGTCTGAGACATGTTTTGAAAAGGCTTGTGAGTGACACAATCAGTGCTGTAGGCCCACTAGTAGAATTTAATCTGCAGGCCTTTGGTACATGTAGTACCATTTACTAGGCACTTATAGAAAACTAAATGTACCAGTCAGGTAGATGGCAATTGTACCATGCTCTAAGGAGAAATCACAATCACTTTATCACTGGGTAGCATGGAAAAAGTGCACAGAGTCCTAGTGCCAACAAAAACGGGTTCAGTAACAGACAGCGGAAAATCTGGGGGAGACATTGCAAAGAATGCCAGGTCCCAGCAAAAACGTAAACATATATTCCCACATGTTCAATTTTATGTCCTAATGCCCTAGTATCACCACCTCATTCCCAGAGCTATTCTCACGTGCAAGCAGAGTAAAGGACCAGGGGTGACTCCTGTCATGTTGCACAAATGTTTTTATCTGCCCTCTATACCAAGAACTGACATATAAAAAACAGCATTGACTCCTGCACGGTCTCACACCTATCTCAGAGTACCAAACACAGGACATAAAGGAGCAGCTACAGTCGGCAGCGGTTCCCACACAGTGAAGAGGTCGCTGCGGAGGTGAGGCACGTTTCTCCTGCTTCCTTTAAGATTGTACTGAACTGAAGTAGGCAGGGAAAGGTGAGCTGACCGGTACCCTCTCATATGCAACCAGTACCCTCTCACATGTAAAGATCCAGGGATGGGGAGGGAAGGCGGCAAGAGGTTTCAGTGCAGTGCCTGCCTCTGTTCTATTACCTTATCTGTCTAAATGAAGATTTGGGTCCTTGCAGCAGTAGTTGCCTTGTAGTAAAAAGTGGAGCTGAAGGATCTGGAACAGACATTCACTCGCGTTTTAAACTAAGAAAAATAAAATAGCTTTACATGTATGTTGTGTGCATGCATGTAGGTGAGAGTGAATTTGTCTGAGACTGTGTATATGTGTGAGCATCTGTACGTAGGATTGTGTGTATGTGTGTGAGTAAATATAAGTGAATAAGAGTGAGTGAGTCAGGGTAAGAGTGAGTGCAAGAGAGAGTGAAAATGAAGGCGTGCAAGTGAGCGCTGGGCAAGACTGAGTGTGAGTGAATGAGTGTAAGTGCCTGTAAGTAAGCATAAGTGAGAATGTGTTATGCTTCCATGTCTGATGTTGGACGTCACATGCTTCTTGACTTACAGAAACACCATTGTTAAAATGCTATCACTGGCATACTGGAGTCAATATTTGCATATGGGATGCCCACGGCAAAACGTGAGCATTGGCCACATTATAGGTCAATGTCGGAATGGGGCACCTACTGAAAAATGTCAGCACTGGAATACTGGAGAAAATTCTTGGCATAGTTGACACCTGTGGCAAATTGCTGCTGCTGGCACACTGGAGGAAATTCTTGGCATATGGCAGGACAGTGTGGCATATGTCAGGGAACCATGTGGTTCTCAACATACTAGACAACTTTTTACATAAGGGCCCCTAATAGTACATGGCCAAAATTCTGGCACCAGCATATTGTGTGTAAAGCTTCGGCCCATAACTAATAGCTGGCCTTAGCACTAGATGTCATTTTTGAAATACTGAGCACGCAAAGGATATTTTAAAAACATAATTGGTTCAGCTCATTGGGACTGTCAGATTTCAATAGCTTGGCACACCACGAAGGACTTGAAATGCACTATAAGAGCCCAATTTCTTCAAAATTTTACCAGGGAAGATAAATCCTTACCCTCCAGTCTCCACTAGAAGACATCAGACTCACTTTCCTTGCTTACTACAATTCAGGTAGCTGTTCCCTTAAGATATTATATCTGTACCTTTACATAGATGAGATCCAAAAATAGACATTTGTTCGTGTTATATTAATCATACAATCATTATGGAACTTCATCAGTGTTAATTATTGTGATGTCATCAGGATTAAAGTCATGCTACATCACTGTCTAGGGAGATTTAAAGTCAAAGGTCATATGATGTCACTTCCTGTGTCATCCTTAAGGTCAAAAGGTATATGATGTCACTTCTGCTACCCCTAGCATTTTGGTAAAATAACGTCCATGATGCGAACCACTGATATTGTTGCGGTGCTTTGAACGTCTGCCACTTTTTAACATCTTATTGGCTGTACATACCTTTTTTTGGTAGTAGCTATCTAAAGAGAGTGGTGTAGCATAACTTAAAGCCTACCATTAGTCTTGAAATCATATCTCTCTGGGATTCTGATACAAATTGCTGTACTCGTCTTAATTTGCTACACACATCTGTATAGCGAAGATGAAATGCATCCAAGGACACTGTTGACATCACATTTTCTGTCACCCTCCGTCCTGTTTTCTTCTTCCAGCTTTCTCTCTTGGTCGGGCTAAGAACTGGGCTCTAAATTCCTCAGTAGCAGCACAGAAGGCAAACATGTTAGGATTCTTGCAGCTACCAATTGTCATATTGTGGTGTCAGTATCTGCAAGCAAATTAACACACAGATATCAATGTCTTCTCACTAATCTGCCCTTTATTATTCAAACCCTCTCTCTCATTTTTAGTCCTCTGCTTCTGTGGGATCTCGTCTCCAACATGCTTTCCCTGCTTCTCTAACCATGAATGGCTGCTCCTCCCCACGCTGCCTTTTCAACCTCTTGGCAGGAAGTGGTGTCTAGTGTCCTGGTTGCAGGGGGTTCTAATGTTCTGGCGATTTGACATCTATGTCCACAGTTTGTTTTTGTGAAACCGAAGAACTTCCTAACAGAGATAGAGCAGACACAGCTTCAGCACCAATGTGGGGAAAAAAGCAAAAAACAATATAGGAAAAGGTTAGATTCATGAAAATAGGACTCAATCTATAGTGAAGTTCCTATGTTTCGTTTGACCCATGCATTGCTAGCCTCAATATAATAGACAATCTCTGCCTACTGAGACATCAGAAGCTAATCCTGGGGGGTCGCACTAATCATTGCTGGACTGGATGTAGCATAATGCTGGTGTTCGACCAGTGCTCCACTTATCATGGCATGCACGAATCTAGAGAATTAAGAAAACAATTTATGAAGCTAGAAGTAGCCATCCCGAGCATTCAGTGTGTGGGATTTATGGGCCAGATACCGGGGATTAGATCCATCTTTTCAGGTTATATATGTTTTAGGACTGGTATACCAACAACAGAATTTGGATGGTGCTGGAATAAAGGGAGAGATCTCTCCTTAATGATGCTTGGTTACATTATATTTGGACTCTTAAAGTGCTCAATTGTGTATGCCCGAATATCGTATACAAACATTTTGGGTGACATGAATATGGTGTCCCTAAACATTGTTTACAAAAATATAGTTCCATTACGTGTGGATTTTCTATTATTAACTCCAATGAGGCAGTATTTGTGTAAACCATATTTAGAACACAATGTTTGGGTTAGACAACATTCTGACCAGGACATTCTGGTACCACACTGTGCTGGATCAATACATGTGACGGTGCACGGTCTAGTGGCTTTTCAGGTTGGGGCAGGGGACTTATAAACAGCTTTCGGAAGTATTGTAAAATATTGACTAATTTAATGGATGATTACTGTGCTTGAATTCAATTATTAGTCAATCCTTATTTTTAAGTAATTTCAAACATATTTGTGTAGTCAGGTGATGAATAACCAAATCTATTGGTGTCCTGAATCAGACAATCAGCATCTTCTTTGGACTCTGGAGAACCGCTCTAGTTCTGCTGGAAAGGCTGGGCCAACTGGGCTGCAAATATCAAAGCAAAACAGGTTTGTCATTGGGTAGAAGCTGATGGTTTAGAGCAATGCCAGCATTCCTTTCCCAACTCCTCGGTGTTAGGGCTTCATACCCAATTGAAGTGAACTATATTGCATATCAGCCTTAACTATAAGGTGTGACATGCTCAGGAGAAAAGTGCTTTGGGGTTCTGCAGTTGTGTAGAGACACCCACTAAGTAACACTTCAGAAAATTTGGGACTTGGTTGCATAGGTACGCAAATAGGAATAGAGCGCTATTGAGTTGCAGGAGCATTATGAAGATTTATTTTAAGCCCACAAGTAGGAAGGTCTCCATCCTTAGAAAGAAGCCGCTCAGACCATTGTGCAATATCTGACCACTATCTGAAGAAAGCCAAGCCAGCCCATTATGAAGAAGAGTTTACAGTGGCAGAGGTGAGCAAAGGCATTCAAAGTCAAAAAACAATCAAAGCCCCTAGCCCATAAAGAGGTCCTGTTGATGTTTCCAAAGATTAGCCACAATTTTGGGGACAAGCTTTATGCACTGTCTTCAATGCAGTCTACAGTTGCGGTTACCTACCACCTTCGTGGAGGTCGGCAATACTGTTCCTATATATAGAAAGGCAGTCATTGTGAGTCGGAAAAATTTCTGCATTATTTTGCGGCTAGATGGCATAGAAATAATAGCAGATACTCAAAAGAATAATGAGGTTGGTAGAGGTCCATCACATACTATGCAGATCTAAGGAGGGCATTAGATAAGGCTTGAGAACCACTGATTAGGCAATGAGCCTCTCCTTTATCTGTGTGAAGTATAGCCAATGTAAGTAAGCCCCTTATATTGGACTTTTGTCTACATAAAAACTGCCTTTGACTGGTGGGTAGGAACCTCCTGTGGATGGTGCTGAAAAGGTAATCATCCTGGAACATCTTCTAATGCTCTGATGCTTCTCAAACAGCATGCTACAGCCAGGGTTTAATACGGCAAGGGAATTAAACAGGGAGGTGTTCGGCAGGACTCCTCTTCAACTATATAAATGGTGATATTGATTACTAACTAGATTTGAAGCTGGACATTCCCCAGCTAAGTCGGGAAAAAGGTCGCAGTACTACTCTTTGCTGATGATGCAGTTCTCCTGCGCTGTTGATGCATCGCCTCTCAAATGGCTTTGAAACACACTGCCTATTAAAAATCTAAAAATCCAACTAAAACGAAGTTCATGATCGGGAACCAGAAAGCTTTGTTATTCTCTGCCAACAGTGTTCTGCTGGAAAAAGTCCAAATGTACGACTATCTGGGTATCGGATTTGACAAGAAATTAATGTGGGTCCACCAAGGAGATAAAACATAGAAAGGACATAGTGCAGAACATGGGAGCAGTTCTTTGCTATAAATGCAAGTTGGGAGGTGAGTCAATCAAGGCAATCATGGAGATACGTAGAATGAAACAAGTAGCAGCTAGACATAATGGCCCAGACCCATGATGCTACACCAATAGGCATAAACTAGAGAAAACTGAAAACCAGTTCCTGAGGAAGCTTCTGTTATTGGGCCCTGGAACCATCTGAAAGTTACTACAATTAGAAATAGGTGTGAACCCCACTGAATAAATTATACAACTCCATCTGCTCTCCCCCCCCCCATCCTAGTGTGGGCGAAACTTCGCATGAACCAACCCTAGCACCTCTACTTCAAATTGTATCTCGATGTCTGGAGAACATCTAGGTTTGTGAGCAACAGCTGGACAAGACACATGGTGAGAACTTGGAAAGAGATCGGGGTTGCAACTGCTGGGAGAATCCCAGCAACCGGGACCCAACAAGCCTATAAGTAATTAAGAGCCAATACTGGGGGCATAAAAATGTAGGACTTAGTTAACAGTGACAAGGCTGGAACACTTTTGCATAATTACTTCAAATTAAAATACACATCCTGGCTTTGAGCTCTCTGTCAACAACATTACGCCTGAGATACGCCAGTCAATGTAGCTGATATTCAGGCTCGGCATTTTCCCATTGTAGCACTCGTTTTTCAGATATTCAAATAGGGAGGCAAATGCTAAAGCGTATTTTTTTGAAGGGCACAAAAGAGACAATTATTAATGTATTTATTTTTTTGCAAACGAACAAGGTCTCCACAAAGAATAATATTCATCTTGCAGCTCAGACAATATAGGCAAGAAACCACCACCAAGGCAATGACCTTGTGGCAAGAGCGGGACGTGCTGCACTGTGTGCCCCTCTGTTGCAGCACATACTCATACTGCTTAGTGACTGGCAATGAGGTGATTGGGGGCGGGGGAAGGAGGTGGGATGCAGCCATTGATGGACAGTTAAAAAAAAAAACACACACACACAAAAGCAAGAAATAAAATGGGCTCACTGGCCTCTATTTGAGTTGTAAAATACAGCAATAATCATGGTTTAGTGGGGCCTCGTGCCACTGCACCTGCTGCACCAATGGAAGCTACAGCCCCGCACCATGTAATTTCTTTGAAAGGAAAGAGGAACTGATTACTCTAGTTTATAGGAAATCACCACAAGTTCAAGCTCTTCCAGGGTTTGGCACCCTCCACTCAGATGACACAGAAACTTCAAACCATTAACAGACCATATCAAGGAAACAAATTAGCGTAATTTGCGTTTGCACAATTTCGGGGAAATTTCTTGTTCTCTCGGTCATTGCACTAAATTCGGATTAAGAGATTGGGATTAGGAGGTTCGTCGGTATAGATCGTATTTGCAACCACGCACCCTTGATTGGTCAGGATTTCACTCATAAGGTTGGGAGCTCTGGCACTTTGTGTTATAGATGTCTCCCAGGAATATGTTCAGATTTCTCAGTTTTAATGTAAAAGTTCATAATGCTCCAGCAAAACGTCTGGCTCTCTTGAACTTCTTGCATAAATTTGGGAGTGATATATGCCTACTCCAGGATATAAACTCGGTGAAACAAGATTGGCTTTGACTCACGTCTAAGTGGTTCCCAGGCCAGTGTCTCTCATGTTCCACTACGAAAACTGGGGATGGTGGCGGTGTCCTATAACTATGATAGATTCGTGGTGCCTGTCCTTAGACTTGGCTCATATACCTGTATGATGCCTAGAACATATGTCCCTAACTCAGGACAAGCAAAATACTCTTGGTTCACTCTTGCAACAGCTGCTGCTGTTGCAGACGGAGAAGTAATAATTTGAGGGGACCTGAATATTGTGATGAAAGAAAAGATGACACTGCAACAGCTAGAAGAGGTTCAGAAATATGTGATAACAAATGGATGGCTTCTATGTTTTCCACTTTTTAAGCTAATATTTATAGTGCAGAAACGATGTACCCAGCTGCGATATCTATCATCTTCCAACAATGCAAAGACTTAACCAAAAGCAGATCTTCCAGACCAATGTCTCTTCTTAATCTAGACATAACACCTTTCAAGGGTATATTAGCTGCTTGTCTAAACTGATGCTGCCTGGTGTAACTTGCCCAATCAATCAGTCTTTTACTAAAGAAGGCAAGATAGCATTACCAAAATAAATCCTAGGTGTGCTTAAAATGTGCTGAGAGTCCGTAAACAGACTTTAATTAACTCAATCGATGCACAGAGAGTGTTTAACCATATACACTGAGCAAGAACCTGGACACGTTTGGAACCCTTAGCGAAGCAGGTATGCAAGAATGATAAAAGTAAGGGGACTTGGAAAGAGACAATTTCAAAATGACTATGTGCATTGATGATCTCTGGATCTCTGACTGACCCAACCCTATCTATACACTCCTTGATGGAGGAACTGGTATTGTACTGCTAGGTTTCAGGATGTAAAGAGAACTTGAAAAAGTCTCACATTCTAAATATATTGATCCCCGGAAACAAATACTTTGGGCCTGATTTAGAGTTTGGCAGACTGGTTACTCCATCACAAACGTGACGGATATCTCATCCACAGTATTATGATTCCTATAGTATATAATGGGATCGTAATACGGCAGATGGGATATCCTTCACGTTTGTGACCCAGTAACCCCATCCGATTAACTGTAAATCAGGCCCTTTGTCTGAAGACATGTTCCCATTTCGATGGGCCAACTACTCAATAACTTAACAGGGGCTACAAATTACTCCCATAGTTGATCAAACGGTAAATGCTAATTACCATCCAAACGCCATCCACTCCAGAAAGGCATTTGTAAAGTCCTAAGCATGTGGCACATGCAAAGTCTGTCGAGGCCTTGGAGGATAGCAGGAGTAATAATGCCAATGATGCCCAGGATAGTTTTTCTGTTACTTACTATTCCTCTTTTCATGCCTACTTAAAAAATGCGCAAAGTCTATTATATGCTTTGTCTAGACCGGGAAACATCTCTGAGTTCTGAGGCACTTATTAAGGAAGACCCCAGGAGAGGGGGCGATAGGCCTTCCTGATATGACTAGGTGTTTGCAGGTGCTCCAGCAGCAATATCTGATGGAAAGTTAAAGACCAGAGAAAGCACAGTAGCTGGAGTTTGTATTCCTCATCAATCACTCATGCCTTAGTGTCTCTCTGGGAACCTCACAAAGGTCCAGGAGCTTTTAGGTGTGAAAGAGAAGAAATACACCGCAGCAAATAACACTGCTTTATGCACCACAACAGGAACACCATGGCTCAATTAGTTATATATTGGTACCATTGGTACTACCCCTTGTTAAACTCCACAAATATCATGCTAACAGGTCTGAGAACTATTGAGGAGTTCCGAGGTCAAGGGACTCTGCTTCGTGTTCTTTGCCTTCGTCCTACGTTATAAGTTACATGCCTATTGTGTAAGGGTGATGGACGGAATAGGTGAAATGGTAGATGTTCCTGTACCTAGATTCCCCACAAACATGATAATGGAACTTTTGAATTGATTGGTGTTTCCCGTTTTGAATTGACTGGTGTTTCCCGTACTCTCCCTTTTGAGGCTGCCGGCCAACTTTGGTGTTGTGTGCAGCCAGGTAGGATACTAGAGCAGGATATTACACCCTTATGGGGGAAACCAGGCTCCATAGAGCAGGAATGTTGCACCACTTGTTTATTGGGAAAGTGCACTGATGCTGGATGGAACTTCTGAAACTTTTGAAGCGAGCTGAGCACCATTTCTGAAAAACTCACCTGCGATATTCAGAGAACGTTTACATCAGAGATTACTTAGAAAACTTGATTTGAACAGGTTGCTCCGAGTTACATCAAGAAGATGACCCTATAAGCTCATCAACTGAGAGAGACCCCTGAAAAATTGAAGTGTGAGTACTTTAGGATGGACTAGATACCAGAATGAATGACCTAACTGATTAACTATGATGGAGGGTTCGCAGCAGGGATGTGTTTTTTGGGGGGGAAGGTCTTGTTTCTCTGAATATTTTATGTTATTCTGTCCTGATTTTTTCCTACTAAACACAAGATCGATTTGTAATTGAGAACCTCATCTATACACTGTATTAACCATTACTTTTCAGTACCTAATCAATCAAAAGATGTAATTCCAAAAAACAGAAGGGGGCGGAGCCAGCAACGACTCAGCGCTTATTACTGCTAGACGCATTTTTGGATATGCACCGTACTGGTACATGAGCTCCTATGGTAGGTCATTGTAAATTGAGACTGAACCTAAAATAGGAACTCTGAAGCTGAACTCTGTTGGGAAGCTTATGAATGTAGTGCTGGGGGACACAAAAAGAGAGCCACTTCCGGCCTCACTGTGCAGCCTTAAGAAAATAACCTTTCAAACGGAGAGGCAGTTGTACCCAAGCATGGACAATATGCTTGAATTAAAAGTAGCCCTGTTGTCCACCAAATATTGCACACCTGAACAGAAGACAAGTAGATGGCACCGGGGAATGAGGGAGAAGGTTGGGCTTCAGTCCCTCTTCCCTTCAAAGGAATGGCCACAAAGTCATGTTTTCTGCCATCCCCTCTGTATCCATCCCCCGCTTCAAGGCACACGCACTGAGAGTTGCTTGTAAGAGGCAAGCCGACCTTCTACACGGATCCGGTAGAAAGCTATAGGATGCTAACAGGAAATGTAGAGGGGCGTATATAGTATCTAATCATTTATATTGATGTCAGAGGATGAAAAAACACAATGGATAGTGGTTCTGAGTTACGTTTATTTGATAAGAAAGAATACATGGAATTATGGGAACTGGCCTAGGATAGCCAGCATCATAAGTGAGCAAGTTCATCCAGACCGGCCTGTACACCCAGCAGCAGTATGGCACAGCCTTTCTCTCACATTCACATTAAATGTTTATGTGTCACTTATGAAGCAATGTTTTTTTCTTGCTGATTTCATAAGTCAATAGCAGTTTGACAGTTCCACTGTGGACTTTACAGTCCATCTATTGCATGTTTCCGTTGTGTATCCAGGAGCACCGATAAGTCCACTCGGACATGACTTTGGACTCAATACGTTTTAGGCACCTCCCAGGTTCTTCCTGGTGACACTTTTCTTCTCCAGTAGATCTATGTTCTAGTTAGTAACATGTATATGTTGCATTTATGTTGCTCTTTAATAAGGAGATTTTCTGATGCTAGTAGGTGCCAGAGATTAGCACACTCAGCTATGAGGTTGGCAGCATTTATTTACTACTAGGGCTTTACAAGTGAACCTTTGGACTTCCAGTCTGCTGTGGAGTCAACAGAGCACAGGGCCGTGTGTCCCATGCCTTCTGTTCCAAAGTACAACCTGCCCCTGATAAGAAACCTTTCAGACATTTGCAAAGTTTGTCAAAGAGATGGGAACTTGATAGGGTGTAAACATCACCTGTGTGCAGAACAGCTGGCATTGTCATGACAAGGTGTGTCTCGGTTTGTGATGCCTACAGGAACTAGTAGAGGAAGGTCATACAAGATAGAATAAAGCACTCAGAGAAAACCGGGGATGTACTCCTGAGGCCAAGAAACAAATAACAGATAGAGAGTTATTAGAAAGTATTCATTACTCTAACCTCACCGACCTTGTGTGTTTCTGCATCAAGACTGAAACTAACTGCACCATAAGGAACAATGGATACCTCTAATGAGGCCTACACTAGAAGCCCTGTTAGCCGGAGGAGGCGCCTTCCCCTACCTCTTAGAGGGAGGCTGTGGCTTCCCTGTTTCCATCATTCTTTTACCCCATCAGTATCCTGTTAACCCTATGCTGGAGAGTGCTCTGTGTCTTTATAGATGGGCTCACGCTTGGTAAGTCTAGTACATACATAGATAACTGGGGAAGTGAGTAAAGAGTTTATTGAAAGTTACCTAAAACCATATCAATATAATCTCCATACAAGCAAAATAAATGTCAGTAAAAATAAAACAACATTTTCTGAGTATAAACAACACCACCCCAGAGCTCAATAGATGAACTGAAATAAATCTTTCTGCACAGGGCTTGGTTGAAAAAACAACAACATTTTAAGCAATGTGTTTCCTTGTAGCACTGCCCAGTAATTCCCTCTGCTCAACTCTCATAAACCAAATTACCAAGCCACCCTCCCCACTAAATACTGTCTGAAGTGTTTTAGTGCCTGGGTGTAGATACCGGGCCTTGTGGCCCATTCTTTACGCAGAAGGGGTCTGCACGTCTCTTTTCCCTGTATGGAGCACATATATGAACCGGAGGATTCCCTGCGTTAGTGCTGTTCACACCAAAGTTCAGTAACACAGAGAGGGAATCAGTGCCTTGTATGTTGAACCCTGCTGTCAGCAGAACATGCACTAACGTGCAGATTTTTAAAGATCATGTATGCGCTGGATACGAGAACATAGAATGGATACATACACCCCTTTTTCGTGGTTGCAGCATAGATAATGGGCTCTTCATACAGCCCTAGGTCTGGGCACCTGCACTAAAAAAGATCAGACCTTATTTAGAGGGGAACGTGGAATGTTAAGCACTAAAAACGGGATCATGAAATGACCCCAGGCCTTCTTATGTATGGCATCACATAAAGAATGCACAGAACAAAAACATGACATCACCATCAAATAGGGGCCCGTGATTTCAATAAATAAATCACAAATACAGCATCTGCTGCCTGGATAAATATTTCAGCGCCTAATTACAGAAGCGTGACCTTAACTGTTAAAAGTCATGAAACAGCGTTTATATAATTTGACTGATCTGAACCTACTGGGTAAGAATGCATCATGAACATGTGCGCATGCGCAGAGTAGAGGTGTGCAATCTCCTTGTCGTTCAGTGCATACATACACTAGGGGCCTGATTATAAGTAGGCCCTGTTAGATGCGATAATTATTGCACCTAATAAAAATCGGACATCGAGGTGTTTGGAACTTCAATAACTAGCACCTATTCTGACTTTTTAGGCAATAACCCGCAGATTTTGGTGGTTACCGCTTACCACACCAAAATCCACATGTCCTGGTAAACACCAGGCCTTTCCCCCTTGTTAAATTCCAGGAAGATTGACCTGCTCACATTTTAGCGCTACTGAGAGTTACCGGGTGCGATCAACATCGAACCACTTTTAATTGTGATCTCTGCAGAAGACGGCGTTTGTCGCCCGTAATCACGCCCTAAGTCGGAAGCTCGGAGAGTCTCCGACTTAATGCATGAGCTGGAGACCGGTGGGCTCGGAGAGGGCAACCACTGACCCGTGTCCTTGAGCTGTGGTCTCTACAGCTCATGCAGTAGCTGGTGAAGGTACAGAGTTAGCGCAGGCACATACAGGCAGCACGAGTTTGTTCAAATAAAAGGCGCGCCTGCGTGCAGTGCTAAGTGCGAAACAAGCCGTCTCTTGCCCGCTGTCTGATGCTCACAGGTAAACGAGCTCTTCCGGAGCTCAGGTGCAGCCTTCGTGTGACGTGGCGTCTCCCACACTCCCCGAACCGTGGCTCGAGAGGCTCGGAGCTTTGGATGGGAGCGAGGCCGGGCACATTAAGCCGCACTTAATCTCCTGTTATCGGTATTTACCAAGTAATGAGAAAACAATGCACGGTCTTTGGGCCTGCTCTCTCCTTGTGCTTACTCGAGGACTCAACCAAATGAACTACAAATCCTGTCTGTGAGCCACAATACGGCTCTAAGTACACTTGTGTGCTGGGAGGAAAGACAGCCAGGGCCACGTCTGCTTGCACACCCCCGCCCCTCCCTTACATGATAGCCCCTGAAATGGATAGCACACCTCAAGCGTCCAAGGAACGGTTAGATCTGCATCCAGCTTTCTGGGAGCTATACAGACCCGTGGCAGATCGCCTGGATATCTCCCTAAACTGGACAAAAATGTCCGTACTCAGTGGTGCAAGGATACCACGGGCCCTAATGCAAGCAGTGGAAATGGCCCCCAGGCCTTTCGCTTTGGGGAAAAGAAACAGCCATGATTAAGGTGAGGCCCTGGTGCGACTCAACCTGCTGCACTATTGGTAGCCACGCCCCTTTCCTCTTAAACAGCAGATACGTTGCTTTTACATTAATTAGTTAACATCAAGGGAGGGGAAAGGAAAAGTAAGACTATTTTGGAAACAGCAAATGCATCTAAAAGCGAAAAAGACATTTCTGAGTTGGGCGTATTTGCTATATCTGAAAGGACTCCCGCACATCTGTGGTCCCACACAAAAAGACACATCCTTACTACTTTACTCCATTCTCCATAATCCCTGCACCCAACACATTGATTCACCTCAACCTCCCACCCCCCAGACCTGTCATTCCTTAAGAAAGGTTATTTACCCTTTAACTCTGTGGCAGTCAGCCTGTGGGCACCATAGTAAATGTAAAACCCTCTGCACCCCTTTACCTCCCGGGACGCAGGAATGTCTTGCAACACTATTCATCGTGGCCGGCCTTTCTCACCATCAGAAGTACGGGAGTGGCATGCTGTGGGATGCTAGTTATGCTGAGGTGTGTTATATTTCGTTTCACATTTCAGCAATGAAAGTTTCATGCTATAGGTCACGGAGATCCAGGTTTCTTCACACAGACATCAATTAGGGACAGCCCAGTGTAGCCGCTGGTGCCAGTGTCTTGCCCTCTGGTAACCCTGGCACTGCTCTTGCTAGCCCTGGTCTCGGGAGGCATGAAAAGGGTGAAATGAGCATAAAGTAAGCAGGGCCCTGCTTGGTCTCATCCAACAAGACCCTGAAAGGAGTGTTTGGTGTCTGCAAGTGCTCCTTAAAAGGAAGGATTACCTGTCTGTTCTGTGGCTGAAAGGGGGTGTGTGTAGAGCCTTAGAGCTTTTGTTTGGGCCCGCTGTGAGAGTTCCATAAAGTCTCATGAGAAAAGGGTCAGACAACAGTCCTAAGAGGCTCACACAGGAGGTCGTTTACTATGCGTTAAGTCTTATGCCCAAGACAGTCTAGGGCTTGAAAAATGCAGTAAAAGTCTAGAGGCCAATCAGGAAGTGATCACACATTGGTATGATCAGAAAGTCTGAACCTGGACAGAAGGTCTGGGTGATAGTGCCTGTGGAGCCCTGTGACCGCAGAGATTTCCATACCGGGCAGGGCATTGTGTTGGACAAAGTTAGTGAGGTAAACTAGCTTGTGGATATTCAAGGGCCATCACAAAGGAGGGTTATCCAAAATGAGGTTCTTGAGGGTCACAGAATCTCCAATAGCCTATAGTTTAGTCTGGTGGTTGTATTTATTCAGGGGCGGCTCCTCTGCAATGGTGGAGGAGTGTTGCCTCACTTGCTAAGAGCCAGAAGCGGAAAAGTAAAACTATACTTGAATATTGTTTTATTTTTCTGCTGCTGGCTCAGCCAGCATGTGAAGGGAGGGGCAGGGCTGGGCCTCAGGAGGTGAGAGGGGGGATAAGGAGAGAGCGCACTAAGTGTGCATGTGTGTTTGTGCGGTCTAAGACAGCCGTACAAACACACATGCACAATTAGGTTTCTCCAGTCCAGCTGTGTACACAGCCGGACTGGAGAAACTGCACAGGCTCCAGGGTTGTGTCTGAGCCGCGGTCCGAGCCACTCGGACCAATCCTGATGCTGCTTTCATGCTAGCTTGAGCACGAAAGCAGCGCCAGGATTGCTGGGAAGCCTGTTCTGCTGTCCCAGCAAATGCTGGGACACCAGAACAGGAAAGGAAGATGAGAGAAGTGGCAGGAGAGGACAGCGACGATGAAGGGTGAGTCATTTAAAAAATATATATATTTCTCCTGTACCCCCCACTCCTCCCCTTGATATTTGGGCAGCCGCCGCTGCATGTATGTTTGTATGTATGTATTTACAGAGTGCAAATCTATCACTAGAGCTCTTAGCAGGAGTGAAGCCTATGATATGATACAAGATTGTTTACAAGAAAAAGCAGTTTATATGTAGGTTCTTATAATATTTTGGCGCAATGTTCTTTGACAAATGGAGCTCTTAATTACATGCTGAACTGCTGGAGAGCAGGAGGCATTCTTAAATTGCCACCCTTGATGGGAAAAAATGGAGAAGGTTTGCATTCTAGTCCTGTCGTTCTTGCATGTCTTCATGTATGTATGTGATATGTGTATGTGCAATGTGGTATTTGTATACCACAGTCCTAGCCAAAAGGCTTTGGTTACTGTATTGTAACTACATTTTGATGTAGTGTTCTTTAAAGAGGTGTCTTCAATTCTTTCTTAAATTGGAGCAGAGTTGGTATTGTACTTGTGGGTATGGGAATGCTGTTCCAGATCATGTGTGTTGGAAATGGCCCTTTTGCAGGGTTATGCCCAAACTTTTTCCCTTCTTCCTCCTATTTTTTTAGTTCTGTTTTTGCTGGTTTATTGTCTCTGCGCACTTTACCACTGCTAATCAGTGCTAAAGTGCAAGTGCTCCCTATATAAATTGTACTGTTGATTGGTTTATCCATGATTGGCATATTTGATTTACTGGTAAGTCCCTAGTAAAGTGCACTAGAGGTGCCCAGGGCCTGTAAATCAAATGCTACCAGTGGGCCTGCAGCACTGGTTGTGCCACACACACCAGTAGGCCTGTAAACATGACTCAGACCTGCCATTGCAGTGTCTGTGTGTGCAGTTTTAAAATGCCAATTCGACTTGGCAAATGAACCCACTTGCCAGGCCTCAACATTCCCTTTTACTACATGTACGGCACCCCTAAGTTAGGCCCTAGGTAGCCCCATGGGCAGGGTGCAGTGCATGTTTAAGGTAGGACATATACTAGTGTGTTTTATATGTCCTAACAGTGAAATACTGCCAAAGTCGGTTTTCACTGTGCAAGGCCTATCTCTCTCATAGGTTAACATGGTGGCTACCTTTAAATATCCTTAGTGGCAGATTCTCTTAGAGAGCAGATAAAAGGTGGAGTTTAGGGTCTCTGAGCTCACAATTTAAAAATACATCTTTAAGTGAAGTTGGTTTTTAGATTGTTAGTTTGAAAATGCCACTTTTAGAAAGTAGGCATTTTTTTGCTTAATCCATTCTATGACTCTGCCTGTTTGTGGATTCCCCGTCTGGGTCAGTTTGAAAGTTGGGCTGTTCACACCTCTCCTCTAGACAGTGACACAAAGGGGGCTGGGGTGTAGCCTGCATATCTTGATTAGCCATCTGTGCTGGAGGGGAGGGGAGCGGAGGAGTGGTCACTCACACCTGAAAGGACGGTGCCTGTCCTCATACAATGCCATCTCTGACCCCCCAGTGAGTGTCTAGGGCCTGGCCTGGACAAGGAAGGATCTTGAAAACACTTGAGACTTTGCTTTGAAGTTTGCCAACTTCAAAGGCAGAACTGGGTATAAGAAGAAGACCCCAAACCCCAGACTTTTAGAAACTTTCTGGAATCAAGAGGAACCTCTGCCCAGGAGAAGAGCTGAAGGAGGAGTACTGTCCCTTTGCTGAGTTGCTTTGCTGGACTGGCCTGCAGTTGCTGCTTCTGCCTGAAAAGAGTGCAAAGGGTGAACTTTGCTGTGCCTCCTGCTTGAGAAAATTCTCCAAGGGCTTGCAGTAGAGCTTGCCTCCTGTTGGAAGTCTCAGGGACACCAAAGACTTCAGTTTCCTCAACCTGCAGCACTGTGAACTGTGTGTTTTGTGTTGTTCAAGAGGAGGAACCACCACGCCGCTGCCAACGATGCTGCTGGCCTGTACCGTGACATGCCAATGCCACACGGAGTCGCATTGTCTTTCTTCGCAACGCGACCCTGGTCTCACCGATGCCGTCATCGGAAAACTTCACTGAGCTGCTGCTCGCACTGCGACCTGTGGGCCCGCACTCCGGCATTGCCTGCTCACACCGAAGCCTGGGCACCCCAGATGACGCCGCTCCTGCTCACACCGGTGCCGCTTCCTGCATCGTGGCCTGTGGACACCGCTTGTGAGGTACACGAAGCACCGTCCCATCCCGCACCGCAGCCCCGGTCCACCGATGCCAGCACCATCGACTCCTGTGTCGTCACCAGGCATCCTGCCTGCACAGGGGCCTGTGGACACCGCTCGTGAGGGTCACGAAGCACCGTCCCATCCCGCACCGCTGGCTTGGGACTACCGACAACAATGTTTCAGCAATGACGGTGCCGCTGCCTGCACTGTGACCTGTGGACACCGCATGTCGCACCGACCCGCATCACACCGCAGCCCTGGTCTCACCGACGCCGCTGGACGCCGTCACCGAGTCGCTGCCTGCACCGTGACCTGTGGGCACCGCATGTCGCATCGTCCCACTTCGCACTGCAGCCCCGACGCCATCCACACCAGCTCACCTGACTTCATCAGCCTGGAGTTCGATCTGCAACGCGTGTGACCTCAAGGGCCTGACGACTCCTGCAGTGACTCCAGAACCGACTACGCAACATCAGTGACGCCGCTCTCCGGAGCTCACCGCGAGGATCACGACATCCTGCAAATCCAAGGTACTGTTTGCGGGTCTTCCCGACACCGTAGCTGGCCTGCAACGCCGTGGCCCACCTGAACTGTTGGTTTTGTTGATCACAACGCCGTGATAGCCCCAGGTGGAGCTATCGACTTCAAAGAACTGTAGTTTTGAGTAACTCTTGCAAAATTCATATATTTCTTACTGTATGTTGGATTTTTATTGCATTTGGTCTTGTTTTATATAGATAAATATTGGCTCTTTTTCTAAAACTGGTGTGGTGCCCTTTTGTAGTGTTTTCACTTATTACTGTGTGTTATGTGCAAATGCTTTACACATTGCTTCTGAGATAAGCCTGACTGCTCGTGCCAAGCTACCCAGGGAGTGAGCAGGGGTTATCTGAATGGGTATCTCCCTTATCCTGACTAGAGTGAGGGTCCCTACTTGGAGAGGGTGCAAACTGACTGCGAACTAGAGATCCCATTTCTAACAATGGGTATATAGATGCAAAAGGCCTGCTGCCTTGCTTTAATTTTTTACACTTCTTAGTCTCCAGTCTGAGGGTAGCATGGCTGTAGGTGCACAAGAATCACCTGAGGTGGACAGCTTGTCTGCAAGATAAGGAGGGGCGTGGTGCTGGTCTTTATGGCTTTGTAAATGAATCTTATAACAAAAAATGGAGGTCCCCATTGGAGAAGTGTAGCTTTTGGCGTCTTCTGCAGCAGTCTATTGACTCAAAACCCTTCACACCAGTAAGGTTTGTTATGTATTTCATACATTTTTTTGAACACATATACTTCAAGGATTGTCAAACTCAAACTGACCCTCAATTTTACAGTTTAGGTGCTCCCAAAATGTGACGGCGCATTGCAGGTGCGTAAAGTGAATATAAAGTGCACCAGTGGTATTTACAGAATAATATATAGAAATGTGGCTAAAAATCATGTAGCATTCCATGTAACACCCCTGATATAGGTATCTATAATCTACTCGCAGTTTTATTAAAACTGTCCACTCTGATGTCAACGTTTCGACCCAACCTATAAAATTCATTCAAAATCAGTCATTCATCAGGATGAGATATTGTAGTAGGAAGCACCCATCAGTAAATCATACTTTTAGGCAAATATAAATCCACCAGTGTATCATGTCTTGTGTAAACACCAAGGGTGCCAAAAGTCACTCTGATGGCTCAGTGTATCACCGGAAATTAGTCAGATTAATCTCACTCGTTGCCTAACAATATGCGTTCCAAAAACGGTGTTATTTAACATCCTGTCTCATTGTGGAAAACCTTCATCCCTCTGATCAAGGCGGCCGGGTGAATCTCTCTCCCTCTGCATATATAGGTCATATATGAACACCAATTATTTAGAGCACGAGAAGAAGCTGATGTAGATCAAACTTTTGGCGATGAGTCCGAGTCATCTCACTAATGTTTGGTGTTACATTGAACCATCAGGGTGATCTTTGGCACCCTTGGTGTTTGCACAGGACATGATACAATAGTGAATATATATGTGCCCCTGAAAGTACAATTTATTGTTGGGTGTTTCCTACTACTATTCTCTGTTCCTGATGATGACCCATTTTGAATGAATTTTATACGTTGGGTCGAAACATCAACATAAATCAGATTTGGACTGTTTTACTAAAACTGCCAGTAGATTCTAGATACCTGTAATTGGGGGTGCTGCATAAAAGACAACATGATTTTTTTAGCCACATTTGTATGTATTGTTCTATAAATAACACTGGTGCACTTCATATTCACTTTACTCACCTGCACTGTGCTGTCACATTTTAGGATCAACTAAACTGTAAAATAGAGGGTTGGTTTGATTTTGTCAATCCTTGAAATATGTGTTCAATAAAATGTATGAGATACTTAACAAACCTTACCGATGTGGAGGGTTTTAAGTCAATAGACCACTGCAGAGGACGTCAAGGGCTACACTTCCCCTGTGGTGACCATCTTGTTTGTTATAGAATTACTCACCGAGGTCCCAGAGTTACTGGGTTTGCCCATTTACTTTATAGTTTTGTAAATGAATCAGCTGGTTTTGAAGATGGCTTGGGCTGTCAAAGGGAATATATTCACTTCCATCAGGCTGAAGCATGTACAATGCCCTGATAGGGTGGTAGTGTGGAGTCTGGGAGCCTATGGAGGTAGTCATTATCACCATCCAGATGTGAGCATTCCAGGGCATGAACATTAGTTCTGAAGTAGCTTTCTGGAAAAAACACAATTTCACTCTAAGAAGAAAAACTGGTACCAGAATGTCCTTGGGTTTTTTGGCAATGTGTTCTTTATGGTGAGGTTAAAGTCCAAGTTGAATACAAGTAACTTGGCATTCTGTGAAAGTTGCAGTTCAAAGCCATCAAAGTTCATGTCACTGAGCCAGGTTCATACAATTTCCTGCTTGCTATTCTTTATTTATAACATGAATTCTGTCTTGGTTGGGATGAGCTTCAGGCAGATGCTAGACATCAGGTCTACATGAAGTGCAGGCAGTGTTGAGGCATTGGATTTCTGTACTAGAGATGACTTTCAGGTAGATTTGTGTATTGTCAACTTTCTTCATCCCCCAATCTGATGATATCCTAGCTCCTGGTTTAGTGCCATCTGCCTGGGATGGTTGTTTTGAAAGCCAGAGATGCAGAGTCAGTGTTTCTGATGCCATGAACGCCGTGCAGGTGGTCTTGAAGGTTGACAGAAGCTTGAGGGGGTGTTTCAATGTAGTTCCTTCAGGGCTGAGCGATTTGCTTTAACTTCTTCAAGCATTTGAAAAAACATGCAATAGCTTGTAGGACACCTTGCAGGTCGCCACAATTGTCAAGGCCGTCATTAAGGAGAGCAGTGACTCCATCCAGGTGAGAGAGGACCTAGGCTTAAGCTGTCAACCTGACATCAGTTTCTGTAGACAGAGGTTCAGCTTTTTCAGGCGGTGAAATTCATACCAGGCTGTCTTGTCTTCTTGCTAATATGTTCTTTGAAGGAGACGTCCATGTCAAGGGCAAATGCAACAATTTTGCATTGACTGTCCATGAAGCCTTATGGGTTCATATCAGATAACCTACACTTGAATCTGTAGTTGTATTGTTCATTTTGCAAATAGGAGGAATTCTATATTTGGTTGAGTTTTAGTTAGGTACTTGACATCCAATCCGGTTTTAGATCCAAGGCAGGACACTTGACTTGATCAATGTTGTGAGCTGACGAGATTTTGAGATAGAATTTGATCAGTCTGCATGTTAATGGAGCTTGATGCTGTTGTTGATGAGTTTACATTTGAGGGGTTCTGTGTACAGATTGAATATGATGGAGTAAAACAGAGCCATCAAATACTCCACCAGAGGCATAGTTTGTTGGATTTACAGCCCTGTGCCTGTTTCCAGGGTGTTGATACATGTTTGCTGGTAGACTGTATGGAAGGCTCTAGAGAGGTTGAAAAGGATCAAGAAACAGTTGTAATTATTGACACTGATGTGGAAGTCATCTTTGATTACCTGAAGGATAGCAAGTTTCATGCTAATTGTGATCTGAAGCAGACTGGCAGTTCTGTAAAAGGTTATTCTTGTTGACCTGTAGTGGAGTGCACATTGTATTCTGAACGATTTGTACGATGAGTGACAGGTGGATCACGGGGTGGCAATTGCAAAGATTACCCTGATCCATGGAAAGTTTTTCAACTTGGGGAGTGATCTGGTATGTCTGAGGTTATTTGGAAAGATTTCTTGGCCGATGGAGGGCCTTACACAGTTGTGGAGGAGGTAAGGGCGTCTCACATTGGATGACTGTGGGATGCCATCTTTATAGGAGGCGGCCTAGAGGGAGTGAGTCCATTGTTTATGAAGATGTTCAGCGTAGTCCACTTTGGGTTGAAGCATTAAGGAATAGGAGGCAGGGTGGTTGTCTGTTTGGTGTTGTTGGCGCAGATTTTGATTTTACCTTACTGATCAAGATGTGGTTAATGACTATCCAGAAATCTGGCACAGTTTCAGTAAGCCTGGACCTACACTTGAAACCATCAGCCTAGTTTAATGCATTATAAAGGCAAATTGGAAGAAAGCCTGCCAGTACATGGGTGTTGTTAAATTGAAGTGACTAGAGGCAATTTATTTTGCAAAGGTGCTACTGGGATGCACAAAGTCACAAGCTCATTTATCTCATGATGAAATGTGTTCTTCTTCTGAGTCCCGAGGCACAAACATGATGAAGTATTTATAGCTTGTATTCGTAATGTAAAATTTTGGTTTATTATTGGATGGTAACTGCACTCTCAAATTATTGAACTATCTGATTTGGAAGAGAAGTCTATTTTTAGACAGTTTTGAGGAATCTATTCAAAATGACCACAAATAAAACATTACATTTTGCATTAAATCATTCTGGGATGTTTCAGTTTTTGTTGACAAGTTCATTTTTCCAGTGCTTCCTTATTCATTATAATCAGCCTCTACCAACCACCCTCCATTGTCGGGGTACTTGCCCCAGTCCTTTCTGGAGCACCTACTGTGGTCCATGTGCTGGCCCTTGCCTCTCCCTCCCTACCCTCAGCTCTCCATGCGGTCCCCCACCCCCTCACACCTGTCCTCTCCCACACCTCACTGCCTCCTTGTTGCCTCATCCCTCAAGCTACTCGGGAAAAGCGCCCGCCCCGCAGTGGGGGGGCACGTCCCGTTAGGAGACTGGCCTCCAAGGCCCTGGGGCACTCCCCCCCTTTCCTTCTGCCGGGGGTGCCGGAGTTCGGCCGGATTTCCGCCCTGGCGCCTCGCGAGGCGTTAGGGCGGAAGTCAATCCTGCAGGGGGCATGACGTGGGGCCGGCGTTCGCCGTGCACCGGTTCCGGCCGGCGCATACTGGTGGGGGGCTATTTAAAGGCCCCCCCAAGAAGGCTAGACCTTCTTTTCCTGTGTGCGGCGGCGGGACCTGGCGTGCGGCCCGCGATTGTGCATCTGCTAAGTTTATGGAGGAGAGAGGGAGCAGCATGGTGCAGCAGGTATTTCACTTTCCTTGTTAAAGAAGATTGGCCATTATGGTTTCTTCTTGGTTGGGCGTCTGCGTTATTTGCAGAGCTTATTTAATGTACACAATAACTGTATGAAAAAGCCCATGACTGGTGCAAGTGATGTCGGTGCGCGCAGATTAGCAGACGGGGTCTATACATGCGTTCTATGTAGAGGGACCCTCCCGTGATAAGGAACCAACAGCAGTTCTCTCCCCCTGCGGTGACGCTCCATTGGCGCCCAGGCTACGCTCTCTTTGGTGATGTGTGGTTGGGTCCGGCGGACGGGCCCTTCCCCCCCGACAATCACCTGCCTATAGCGCACGTGCTGCCACGTTTCCCCCAATTCCAGAGAAACCCTTCTTTAGATAGACAGGTTTGCTGGGCGATGAAAAATCTAAGCCTCTTTTTTACAGGACTGGCTTGTGTTCGCGGGTCATCATTTTAACGATGACCTTGTGGCTTGCATGTTCTCCAGAATAGTCAAATTCAATATTTTACAGCACCTAGAAACGAAAAGAGTACCGTTTAAAGCGCTATATAGTGTATTTATATTTAGGTATTTTATAGCGCTCACTACCGGAGTCGAAATCAATAAATTATTACGTTCTTGTCATTTTCTTCGTGCTGCGTTAAAAGAGCCCGCGGGCACGCCCTTTTTGCCGGAGGTCACTGATTGGCCGGAGCAGACACCTCTGCTGAGCCCCTAAATTAGCTGCCTAAGCTCCCCCCAATTATTGCCTGTTTACTTCTCGGGTAATCACGGGCGACGGCTGCAGTTAGTAGCCACAATGGGGCCTCGTCGTGCCTGTCCGTCGTCATTGCTGTGGAATAGTCACGCATTTGCATGTCTCTTTCTGAAACGCGATTTCTATAGCGCGGTCGGCGCTCCCTCTCGTCGAGGTTGCGACCGTGGCATGGACAGTTTGCAAGGATCGCCCGTGCGAGGGCCCAGTGTGGCGGGCTTCCTTAACCTGGAAACACTGATTTTCCACTATTGCTCTCCTTGACTAGTGAGGGTGAAAGATGCCAGTTTTCTTACGCAGTATTTGCTCTTGTGGACAAGGCGGTAAGATTTAAGGAGCGTCATTTTTCTAATGATTCACTGTAACTTCTGTTGTATCTTAGTTTTCATTTCCCACGAATTGGCAGCAGTGTCGTGTTTTGTTGCTGTTTTTTCAAGACAGCGCACATAAATTGTACCCGAGAGACGAGGTGCGATGTAGTAATGTCTTGGCTGTGGGAGACGGATAGAGAACCAGAAAACAGGTAGACAAATGTTATCTACCTGATGTGACTTAACACTGTTTTGGGTAATTGAAAAACTAGGCGAAAAATGCTCCCCTATTACATTATTGCCCTTTTCAGCGATGAGCTTCCTGTGCGTGTGGAGACTTGAACTGTATAACTCTGTAAACTAAAGTAGGCCCTATTTTGCGGGCAGGGCTCGGGTCGGCAGGGCTGCATCTTCAGTTTCTTTGTGAAGGACCAGGTAGTTTGCACCCGAGTACTTCTACGGGGTGTGAACCCGTAGGCTGGGTCTTTATTTATATGTGAGGGGAACGTGGGGTATAGCATCACCACCTCCAACAAGGTCATCTGTGCACAACGTTTCACGCCTTTGATGTTGATATGATAAAATGCATACTGGGTGCTGTAGTCTTGGTTCGACTAATTGTATAGATGCATCTGCTAGCTATCATATACCACTCCGCCCCCTACTGGAATCGTGGGGTCATGACAACAAGAAGTGAGGTGCAAACCGTGGTGTCTTACTGAATTACCGAGTTAGTCTCGGTATAGTCAGTGCTTTAGATGGAAAAATAGAAGTGCGGGTACTCTGTACCAGAGTACCTGCTTGTTTCTGAGAAGTGCCGGTACTCTCCAATTAAAAGTATTACGTTTTTCTTGAGATATGCCGGTATTCTCCCTCGCAAAATAAAAAAGTGCCGGTACTCAGTACCGGCCCATTTGAAGCACTGCAGTATAGTTTGTTTGAGCAGCAGGATTTCTTCATAATTACCCAGAAATCCACATACGCCAAAGAAGCTTTTTTCCCCCCTTGCCTCAAAGTCCCATTTCAGCTTAGGCAAGAACAGTAGAGCTCGTGCAACAAAGTTACTGCTGATGTCACACAGTGACACATCTGGAGGTATTTCTAGAATGGCACCTCGATCTCCAGTACCCTTGTTTTATGATGTAAAGCCTCTGCTGGGTACTAATGCAGCACTTGAGGCATTGAGGTTTCTTCCTAAACTCGGATTACAAGTAGAGGGGCGCAGGCATCACTATAGAGTAGTGGTTTTCAAACTTTTCAGTGTCGCGCCCCGTTCCCCCAGTTGAAAAATAAAAATCATTGGGGCCCACCTTTACCGGGTGAAAGGAGTTTTGAAGTCACTTGAAAGAGGTACCTTGCTATTCGCGTAAGTACATTTGGTCTACAGTTTCTTCTGAACTCAGTACTCTCCTGTGAGGTAGTTCGATCTGAGTTTAGAATCATTTCTTAATCAACACACATACTGTATGAATCCTTGGTGATGGGTCTACATAAGTACTTTAACAGCATCCCTGTTCCCGAGTGTAGATTTAGCGCCTTTTGTTATCAAGGGTTCACCTTCTCGGCAAGACAGAAGAGACGCCTCGCTGTTTCTTAGGGAGGGACGAAAGTCCCCAGGCTGGAGGTGCTTTGTTCACAAGGGTGCTAAGGGGTGATGGGGCCTTTTTTCGCCTGAGCATTTCCTCATGGAAAACAGTGGTTTGTCCTGGGTTTTTAATACAGTCTCATCAGTTGTCCCAAAAGTCTGTTGGCGACCAGTACTTCCGGGAGCAGCAGGTTGGAGATACGGGTCGTGCTAATTGCTGGTCATTCTGGTTCTAATGTGGATATTTGCAGGTGAAAATTCAATGGGGAGTGTATGGGGAGGGAACAAATAAAATGTTCAGTTGCTAAAGTCATGCAGGTCATGTTAGCACTGGTAAGGAACCATGCAGGCTCCAGCTGGGGTGCAGTAAGTGAGCACAGGGGTACACTGAATCCAACGTGCATTGAATTCAATCAAGGGGTAGGTCTTCCTTGTTAGCAAACTCTAATTCGGAGAGCATGTAGGGGGCTGGTTAGCAAACTCTAATTCGGAGAGCATGTAGGGGGCTGGGCTTGGTCGCGTGCAAGCATTAATACATAGCAATAATGTATATCCCCGTTTCCTGCTTTAAACTAGGGGCAGGGACGAGGTCAGCGGTTAGGCCTCACAAAAAGGCAATGGCGGCGCCAAATACTCTCTTGGCACAGGAGCAATTTTCCTCAGCAATAATTGGAGGGGGCATTACATATAGGTAATTTAGGGTGCCGAGTTAACATGGCTCACCGCAGGATTTGCAATAGAACATGATGCTACTCTGCGTCTGTCGGTGTTCTCCATCCTTTAAAGCCTGGGCGGTAGAAACAGAACCCCAGTCATATACGGAATTTCTAAAGGGGCTCCTGGGGTTGGGATAGCTTGACCAGCTAGGGTTTGCATTATTACCTGTAGTGCACTTCCAGCACTTAAGGAAGGTCTGGCAAGAAATAGGGTGGGAAGGCTCCTTAACACCCTGATGGTGCCACAATGTCTGCATCTTAGGTAACTAGCAATGGGAGCTGGTAGATGGAGCTTCTGTTGTCCTTTGGTTGCATCGCGGGGTGAAAGGCTGATACACGAACATATTTCATTGCCTTAGTGGCTCGAATTGAGGGGGATGGGGGCTCCTGCCCCGGGCCACCCTATCTCTCACCTATGGCGGGTGAGATACATAATCATTTGGGAGCCCATCCCTTCATCCTTTTCAGGTCAGATCAATGAATACCAATTTTACAGTAACCAAGCTACTGTGAGTCCGTAAATGACTCGGGCAATTCAAAGAGGTACCCGTATGATACCTAGTTAGTTCCTTGTCCTTGGGTTCATCGGTATGTTTGGCAAAAACATATCTCTTCGTTCCGTGAATGGGCACTGTTTCATCATGTGGTGTTGGCAGAGAGGCACCGATGTGCGCCAGCATGACTGCACTCACATCTCATGTGTAATTGCACAGCTTACACGAGCCCCTCCCTTCTCGAGCCTTGGGGCTCCTTTCCCTGCCCAATGCAAGCCTAGCGGGGGGCATAGCAAACCCTCGCTGGGTCAATTGCAGGTTGTCTCTCTCTCCCTCATCTTAGCGGGTCGTCTCTCTCTCGCCCTGTCGCTGGGACCCCTGTGGTCCCACTCCCTAGGAGGCCTGTTCCGGCCAGAACCCTATGATGCTTCAGCAACATTCTGCTGGGACCACGGCAAGCAGCTGCTCACTTGACTTATAGGCATCCTGTTGGTGGGCAGTTGAAATCTGTAAGGCAGTAACCCCCATTTCCTGTGGGAGAAGGGTGCACTTCCTCAGCAAAGGTTTTCCTTCACACGGGTGAAGATGAACGGGTTCGGTATTAGCTCTCTTCAGACAGGGCGGCGGACTCAGGAATAACTGCGGCTCCCAACTGGTTATTTGGCGGTCACTTCTTCAAGGGGCGGATGCCGCGGCGGCAAACGCCGGTATGTTCTCAGGGGAAGCAGGAGCAAGCGGCTAGGGGCCTCCCCCTGTTTGCTGCTGGCGTTGTATGCAGCCGGTGATGCATTGGAAATTGCTATTCTGCTTCGCTTATGCCTCGCTTCTGTTAAACACACTCATGCTTGTTTTCTTCTGTTTCAGTAGCAGGATGGTTTATGAGTGCTCAGTCACTCCTTTGTCTGGCAGGCGGCTTACAGGTTGCCTCCGCTCCGTAAGCCCATGCCGGCAGGGGCTGCGCAGCATACACAGTGGTGATCGTCGGGCTGAGAGTCGCTCACCTACAGCGACTGGTCCTGAAGGTGAAGGGGGGCGGGGGGACTTCTGTTCCCAGACCTCTTTGCCGTATACAGGTGAGACTTGGTCAGCCCCTTTTTTTGGGTGGGGTGGGCGAAGGACCTTTTGGGCCCTGGTCGCCCTTGTGGCGGAAATTGAGATAAAAAATGTGACTAGAAACAATAGGAGGGGTTCCCCAAGGTGGGGCCCCCAGGAGGACATCTGGGATAGGATCCTGAAGTTCTGAGCCAACCAGCGGATGTACACACCAGATCAGGGGGTAAGAGACCTCAGATCGCTGGGGGAGAACATGGGGCTCCAGCTCTTGGCTCCCCCCATTACACCCCAGGGCTGATTGGTGTTTGGAGGGGGGGCGGAACCCGAAACTGGAGGACAAGGTACCGTGTAGTCAGGGTAACCGTCCCTCCTAGGGATACAGGTGACACATGGGTCACCTGTGTGGTCCAAATGGTGGTTCAGGACAGGAAGGGATCCTGTCAGATTGGTTATGGTCACAAGAATTTCTCAGTAACATGTAAATAAAAACTGTTTTCCCTGTTGACTAACCTTGCCATGCTTGCTATTTGATGTTTGGCTTATTGAAGTTATGAGTCATTTTGAATTATGTCTTTTTGAAATAAAAGATACTTCTTCCAACGAGTAAAGCTTGTCGTCTCGTGTATTCCTGGCGGGGGGAGTGTGGGCCGTTTTGGAGGCCTCCGGATCCTAGCCAAACAAGCAGGGGAGTGGGTTCGGGGAGGATGAGAAAACGCCGACGGAATGTGGGTAAGATAGAAGAAGGACGTGGATGGGGGGGGGGATACAGCTAAAAATAACAAAAATAAATATAATAAAGAAGCGCCATGCAGGAGCCAGTGGTAATGCACATTAAAAAATAAATAAAAAAGAAACGCATTGGCTCTGATGGCGGCATAGCACTATAATTATCACTTTTAGCTGCGTTGCTGTACCACATAGCTACAAATAATTGCTAACGCCAACAGCTCTCATAGGCCAGACCTATTGGCTTTGCCAATGTTTGTTCTTGATGAAACCCCCTTGTAGAACTGTCTATGGTTTCCCCTGCGTACAGAAGAACATTACATTTTAATTGGATAATATCCAGTGAATTTCGTCATACTAAGCTTCTACTTCGACTTAAACTCAACAGCTTTCGAGAGACTTTACGTATTTGTTGCTCTCTTCTTCATCACTCCACGGAAGTTCAAAGAAAGGCTACCAGCGCTGTTTAGTCCGCCTCTAATCGCCTTGGAGAAAGAGACAGCTCAGTCTGCGGTATTAGCCGATTCCGGAATGGTTTAATCCCCGCACATTCCTCAGAACAATTTACAATTCTGTTCCCATCCCCTGAATCGTCTTGCCCCAACTCAGCACGTGCAAGTCTCCTTTGCTGTGCAGCCCTGGAAAGGGTCATGACAGCAGCCCCGTACTGCAGCAAGCAAACTCGACCTGCTAGGGAACCCGTGGGGCTGTGTTGGTGTTTTGGTAGTCAGGTTTGTTTAAAACCAAAACGGAGAGCACTCTAAAATCACATTTACCCCAAGAAGTATTCATAGTTCGGCCGAGATGTTTCAGCTAACATGACTTCGTAGGAGTGTGTGGGATGCAGCTCAAACACAGGTGATGACAAAAAAGGGCACCCGAGATCATATTTGTTACGTGGTTGTAGTTGATGTTTCTTTTGGTGGACATAATCGATTATCTTCACCTTCTTTTCTACAGCATTCCCAGAGGATAGTTTTTTTGAAATTAAAGGTAGGCAACTTTCTTTTTCCACATTGTTAGAATTCTGGAGTGAAAGTATAAGAATCCACTGTAACTACATCTTTTAAAACTAATAAAATCTATATTGAGGGCTGTGCCCTGTTGCTTCTAAAAAAAGAATGTGTTTCTTATTTAGAACTCGTGGGCGGATTACTCTGTCACAACAGTGACTGAGTAGCCCGTCTGCCCGTTCTAAATCAGACCGTAAGACGTGATCATGTATTAAGTTAGCATTTCGGCACTGAGGGGTCCAGGCTGCAATAATGCATTACATTCATGACCCATTTCTTTAACGCAGTCCTTTCTCATGACGTAGACTTCACCTCCCAGACAGGAACCCCATTGCAGTAGACATTAAACCTTCGACCCGCTTGCCAGTCAGGGTGTGGGTGAGAGCCAAAATGCCCTTGCAGTTCATAGTGCACATAACATGCCCATGTACCCCAACATGCCTCTAGGGTTGTTCCGTTCTTACAGGATTCTCCTGCCGCAAAGTTTGTGCTGGGCTTGTACTCATTTTGGGCACTTGGACTGTGAACTCCTTGGCGGTGGTATGAGATGGCTCAGAGGGGCACTTCAGGGCCCTGCTGAGACCTGAGTACAGGCTAGGGGTCTCCATTGACGGCAGGATGGTGGCTCCCATTAGTTATTGGTAGGACACACGATGTCAAACAAATGCAGTGCAAGATAAGGGGATCCACCTGTAAAGAGCAGCGGGTGTGACGCTAGTCTCATGGGTCAGGTTTTCTGTCTGTCATAATGAATGTTAATCAAGCAAGTGCTACAATATGGATCTGTAATAAGCCTGCCTGGAAACAACTCTAAAGAAAGGATTTTCAGAGCCCCATACAACATTTTGTTTTGCTGTTCGGATGCTAACTTTCCCTTTGCAGCAAGTTTTTTAAAGCCATTTGTTACACTCTAGCACCCTCTTGTGGCCAACTGCGTCGGCGCCATAAGGCAGCTGAACACAATGACCTGTGTGGAATTGTGAACACATGTATGGTAGTCAGCTGCAGAGCACAAAGTCGATGTGCTCTGGCAATAAAACAGGGGTTTTCACACCAAGCAGTAACTACCAGGGCACACATTAGTAAACAGTAGGTTCCCCCTTGCACTACTTACAATCTTATAAGCGGCAGTTGTGGGGGTCCGCAAGCACTGACAACTAGTAACTCGGTGTGAACTCTTCGTGGGGTGCCCACCGGAGAGAACCTGACCAGGATCGCCAGGTCCTAGCCAGTATCTTAGGGAACATGCATATGCACTGTGGCATGGCCTGTTGGCAGCACATGAGGAACGAATGCTTTGAAAAAGAACCAGATCCAGCAATTATAAGGGGGCTCAAGAGCAGGTGGGGTTGTGATTGCACTTTATGGTGTAGTTCTGGGTGATTTGCTGCAGAAGGGACACTGCAATAGCAAATACACACAGAAAGCAACGAGGGAGGGAGGCCCGTCAAGGGATCCTCCCCCACCCCAGGTTCCAGACTTCTGAACCAGATGAACAAGGGGGCTGTGCCTGCGACCTGGGGAAACACACATAAAGAACTCTCCCATTAGTTCTCACATTCTGCAGGATTCAGTGTTTTCATATGCAAAGGAAGACGACTTTGAGGCCCCAGAGATAGAACGTAGGAGCAAAAACATTTTAAAGGATGACATAGCACTGGGGATGGCCATTTGGTAGAAATCAAGGCAAGACCCACAGCGGTGGGAGCAAGTGCATCTTCACTGCCAGCAATGTGGAAGATCTAGGGGCAGGAAGAGGTGGGATTCCTCTTATTCCCAAAGTCATGCGATGTCATCTTTCAGGACTAAAAGGACAAGACGTCATTGCCGAGATTTATTTCGAGCCGACACCCCCTAAGAGAGTCCGAGAACTTGCAGATTTGCTTTGTTGACATTCATCTCACATGAACGTCCTAAATTTGCGGTATCACATCAATAGGAGATTGAGTTCTCGAGTTTATCACATTGGACAGTTCCATATAACTTGAAAAACATGTTAATTGAATTTCTTACATTTTTAACCTCCCCAGCTTGTGCCAATTCAAAACCTTCAATGTGTTGTTGCTAGCTTAACCTGCACGTTTCCACTACTTTTGATATCACCAAATACTGTAGTTAAGCATTTTATTTTATTCACTCTAATTCAGTTTTTTATTCTGTGTTATTCTTTGCTTCAGTTAGTGCCAGGGGAAAGGGCTTGATTGGAGGCTTTGCATTGTGCTGAATTGGACTGGGAACCAAAAACAGCCCAGCTCTCTTAAAATGTTCGAATCACCCCCCCACCTCCGCTCCATTCTTGCCTTTTTTCTGTCTTTCCTTTCAGTCTCCCTCTCCCTTGCTCCCCCCTTTTTGCGCACCGTGCTGTAAATCCCAGGGAGCTGATGACAGAGGCAATGGCCGTCAATTTTCATCAAACGCACCAATTTGCTCCAGGCCTTGGGGGATGCGCGATGGAATTAATGGCAGATCAGGCCTGCTTATGTCTTTTGTGTCAGCGCTCGATTCGAGGTGTGGTTAGCCTCCCTCATTTAGTGCTGTAAGGCAGTGAGGGTATAGCCTCATCGATTCCCCGCTGCGTTGTAAATAAAAGATGATTTGTCTAATTAGAAGCTTGAGTACTTCCTGGTGTTAAAGCTCCCTACATGAATGGGCAAAGTAACCGAGAGGTCTTTAGAGGTAGCCCGCTGCAGAACTCATTGATCTTCTGCACTTTTTATCATTAATTGTTTTGCCATGTGGAGTACCATAGTGTATCTTAGCCATAAACCACCTACAGACAAGTTCCTGCATTGAAGTTGTGTCAGATCTTCTCTCTCTCACATGCATCAGTGTAGTGAGGGAGCTGTGTGGACTGAGAACAATAGCACTGAGACAATGAACTACAAATCCCAGCGGGCCATGAACTCTTGCTTAGTCTGGCAAAGAAAGTGGCCCGTTTGGATATCTCTGTGTACCTTCATTTGTGGCCCACACCATCTTTGCTGTGCAATCAAGATACACGGTTGCCCCACCCAGGCCCTGCGATACGGATGCCTCATTTACTTGTTATGCTATTTTAACTGTGTTTTTATAGTGCACTTATCAGCCCGAGTGTATCCTGGCGCCCTGCTGCAGCTATGTGAGGGCAGCCCTCGGGGCTTACTCAAAAAGCCAGCTCTTCAGCTTTCTGTGAAAATCAAGAAGCGAGAAGAAGGCGCTTATGTGCTGTTGGATGTCAGGGTCTAGTATGAGAAGATTCGGTCCCCTGTTCTCCTTTTGTGTATGCATGGAGTGTGTGCTAGTGAGAGACCGGCAGAGCGGAGGTGTCGGAAGGCCGGTGGAAGTGAATGCGGCTGCTCAGGTACCCAGAGCCAGAGCTATCTACCTGAGAGAGCTTTGTAGGTGTGGATGAGGAGTTTAAAGTGTGTGCTCTTGTGTATTGTGAGCCAGTGGAATTCCCGAAGGTGTGGTGTGAAGTGGGCTTGTTGTAGTTGGCTGGGGACTAGCCTGGCTGCTGCATTTTTGATAGTCTGCAATCTTCTTGTGAGCGGATTGGTAATCTCTGTGTACAGGGTTTTTCCATAGTCTATTTCAGCGTTTTCCAAACTGTGGGTCACAACCCATTTGTGGGTCATAAGCCGATTTTTGGTGGATCCTGAAAGTCCAGGGAATAAATAACGATTCCTTTAAATTCTACATTTATCTGGTCACATTCGCTGCACTTCAAAGACTGAGGTCAAATGTCAGGCTATGTTTTCTGACAAACTGCTGTTTGTTTAAACATGATGATTGATGGTTACAAACTCCTCTCACCTTGCAGTCAGAGAAAGTAAAGTGAATTATGTGATAATCTTGCTAGAGTACATGTAGGTTGAAAGGAGAGGCTGTAGGATGTCATTTTTGTAACATATAACAAAATGCTAACACCTGTAAAAGAACTGTACACATTCAACAGTTAGGAAAACAAAAAGGAAGCACATTCTTTTGGTAATTCCGAAGTGTGATGGAAACAAATAGTGCATAGGATCAAAGCAAAGTCAAGACACCTTACTTGGTGATGCACAAGTGGTAACTATTCACTGAAACCCAATTTCCACACATTATCATTTGTGTGCAATATAGTTTTTCAGAATTTGTTTTATGCCTGTGCAAATTTAGTGCCATTTGAATGGAAAGTGTGTTGATTGCAAATGACAGTGCACTACCACACAATGCTTTATTTACATTAAAAAATCACCTTCCTCATGTCTATTAAAGCCAGGTGGGTCGCAAAAGTTTGAAGTTCTAAAAATGTGTTGGGGGCTCTAAAACGTTTGGGAAGCACTGATCTAGTCTGTTGGTGATGAGCTCTCGGTTGATTGTTTTCCTTGTTTTGTCTGGTAGCCACTTGAAGATTTTCTTAAGCATCATTAGTGTGGTTAAGTAGGCTGAGACCATTGCGTTGACTTAAGCAGTCATGTTCAGTTTGTTGTCTATGATGGTTCCAAGGTTTCTCGCTTGCCAGAACCACTTGCTTCCCCTGTGGATATGTATTGATGGGTTTAGGAATACAGAAAAATATTTCAGATTGTCATGTTGTGGAAATGAACTTGAACTATTTTTGAACATGTATATAAACTTTTCAAAGGTGTGGGTTGTTACATTTTACTAATGGTTATCCTGTGAAAGAACAGGATTCTTAGCTTCAGCAATGTTGCTTATGCCCGGTATGAAAAAGTATAAGGTATTACAGTTGTATTATGTCTACATGAGTTGCTAAATTAGGGAACAGCAGAATATTAACACAGTTGATGATCTTACAGTTTTACAAGACTAAAGACAAAACTAGAATGCATTTTTCCAGATAGTTCATAGTGCCAAAGCTTGAGGCGGTGATTGAAATCATGGGTAGAGTTTTGATGAACACATATACAATGCACTCATTCATAATATGTTTAGTTTCAGGAACTCCGTGTTCAACATCAAAGGGCAGAGAGGTGGTCACACAGAGATATCGCTAAGGTATATCCATTCACTAATTAAAGTTAAGCACATAGCTCATAAAAGAAAGATACTACAGATATCTCTTTGTCTTTAGATATTCACCATATTCTTTAGATATCCCTGACCAGAAGACAGCAGAATTGATACATCTGTTTCTACATTCTCTCCAACTTTTCTTGTTTCTACAACTGGTCCTTATGTTCCCGTGTATTTTTCCACTGGTGGAGGGAGTGAGAGATGGAAGTGTCAATTGCACCCATTGGATTCGGACCATGTTAGTGCAATGTGAAACCAATAAATTCATCACCCTGGAGACAGCGTCAGTGGTGGGTGGGCTAGTCTTGGACGTACTGATTCCATGAAGGACTTTGCTTTCTCTGTGGGGGGAGGAAGGCATGACTCATGGCCCATGGAATCTGAATCTTTATGAATGTTATCAGAGAGGAATTTAGGAAAGTTTCAGGAAGCAATGTTGGGCTTCCTGCTACCTGTTCTGTGTGGTTCATATACATGTAGGCAGTGTGTCAAACCTGCTCGCACGGGGGGTCTTGCAATCAAGAGTAGATCAACGTTCATCACAGAGTACTGGGCTGGTGCTGTGTGGACTACAGCAGAACACGCATGAAGGATGCCCTATGTACTATGCAGCAGCACACTAGAAGTGAACTAAAATTCCAAACAGGCCAGACTTTTGCAGACATTTTAGATTACTGGGTAGAACAAACCTCTTGGTTAATTGCATCCTTGCTAACAAATCTTAGTATAATGTTGCTGCAGGCAGGACTGGCTACCTCGATACCTGATTCCTTTTAGAAGAGACTTGCTTTCTGTTAAAGATTGTTTGTGTTTGACCATCGGACCACAAAGAAGTTTCTGATATCATATTGTTGATAAAAATGAATTTTGCACTTGAACTCATTTCAAAGTATTGAAAATTAGATGTGTAATCTACTAAGGATTTCCAGACAATATTCTAAAGTCAATAAAGAAGAACTGTGAACCTGAAATCATTTTGAATTAATTAACTTAGGGTTCACTTTACTGTGTTACAGCGAACACTTTAAAGTCATACTGCTGGTGAAAATGAATACTGACTGTGTATGTATGTGAATATATAAATATACACATATATATATATATTCACTTAGAAAAGCCAAAGGTTATAGGGACGTTATAGTTAGGTTCTGAATTTACTTGCACAAAACTAGAGAAATTTAGTAGTTAAAGTTATTTCAAATAACTATAACTTGTGGCTGGGCTGGGGGAGGGGATGAAGCCAAGCCAGCGACCAACATGGCTGTGTGGCGTTGAGGTTCCGGTGGAGGGGCTCCTTGAAAATGCTGGAAGAGGGCTGCGTTTGCCACTTTTGGAGCGGAGAGACAAACCAGTGGAAGTGGGGGCAGCGGCGGGACCGCAGCAGAGAAATCGCAGCCCTCTGAGGCACTATTGTCCTGAGATAGTAGCAGCGGCTCCCGACCTGAGCCTCAGAGGCCCTGCGGTGACTGGGGCCAAGGAAGCATCTGAGGCTCACGGCCAGAGGGCCTGGCAGGGGGTCCGATGCCCCCCTCTTGAGATCCCCTGACACCTCTGAACAACAAAAATTCCTTAGTGAACCATCCACATGTGGAAAAAATAATGTTGGCAATAGACGCCTTGAGTGCCTCCAAGGGCCCGGGCTCGATGGTCTCACGGGGGAGTTCTACAAAGCCTATAAACAGATGCTTGTCCAACACTTGCTTGAGATGTACAGTGAGGCCCTCACGCAGGGTGTCCAGCCGCCAACGATTCGGGTGGCAGAAATCACACTTCTGCTTAATCCAGAAAAGGATCTCGGCTACTGTGGCCTATCGCTATTAAACTTTTATAATAAGATCCTGGCAAAACTCTTAGCTACACGTCTATCCCTAATAATGGACAGTGTACTAACCCTATGTAAATTGAGGATCCCTCAGGGCTTCACTACCCTGATCAAATTACTTTATACGTACCAAACCACTAGAATAAGAGTGAATAGTACAATTACCTCCTCATTCCCCATTCTCTGAGGCAATCGGCAAGGATGTCGTCTGACCCTTTGCTTTTCATAATAGCAATGGACCCCGTAGTCCGAAAGTTGCACCAAAAAAAACACATTCAAAGGGAACTGCAGTTTAAAAGTGGGCCACTACTTAACCCATTATGCGCAGATGATATTCTGTTGTGTATCCGCCATCTGGAAGAAAATATGGATCCCATTCTGCATGACATTATTCGCTCTGATGCCCTATCACGGCTACAGGTTAGCTGGTCAAAATCGGAGCTGTTCCCACTCACAGTAGTGGCGGTCCCATTCGGCTCCCAGTATCCGCTGAAATGGTGCATGGATGCTGTAAAATACCTGGGCATATATGTCCACTGTGACAAAGAACAAATTTTCTGCTTTAACAACAGACTGGCAATGGAAAGACTCGCCAGTCAAATCGACCACTGGACGAAACTACCGATCTCCCTCGCAGGACGCATCGCCATTATTAAAATGGTAGTGCTCCCCCCATTACTATATTTCTTTGTAAATATACCCATCCCCTTAACTAATTCCTTTTTTGCAGAACTTTGTCGATAACTGACCCACCTTGTGTGGGCAGACAAACGTGTGAGGATACGGTGGGAGGAGCTGGTGCTCCCCTTTTCTTTTTACTGGTACCATCCTGATGTACACCTTCAATATAATATACCTGAAAGAGACCTTGTGCATCCTGCACCACTGCGTACACTGCTCCAGCAGGGACACCCGATTGGACCCTACTGACATACAGATGGTCTTCACCACTTGCTGGGCATGGGGCAGACTGGCCCAACTGCTCTCTGCGGGGGGGACTCTATACTCACCTGCATTACCACTAGCTGATAATCTGTGTATCCAGCTTACCTGTGACAAGCTGCTCAAGTGCACGCTAACCGTCATATCATTACACACTATAGGTGACCTGTTCCCAGATGGGCACATCTTCTCTACAACAGCAAATAATTTGCAACAGCAGCTCAAATGGGCCACTTCGTCCTTAGTAGACTACAAAGCACTCCACATGCGCTGCTTCTCACATATCCACTCGCACCTGACAAATTCCCTCCACTCACCTTACTCATCACAAACACTGATGCACCAGATAGATTTCCAAGTTGTATGGTGCATGCTTGGACCTCTTACCCACACACTATACTAAACTTCGTAGTCACTGGGAGGCTGACTTGGGGCACCCCATCCCGAACAAGGTGTGGAAGTTCTGTTGTGCGCAGACACGCTGAATTTAGTTGAATAGTCCCTATCGGCTGATTCACTATAAATTTCTCCGTCACACGTTACCTCTGTTACACTTTCCAGAATAGACAATATATGTCCACAGTTTTGTCCTAAATGTCAGGCACTAATGGTGGATTTTGCCCATATGACGTGGACATGCTCCATTATTGCTATCTATTGGAGGGAAATATTCAGCTGCCTTGCCTTAATGATCGAGATGATACTAGACCCTGACCCCTTCCTGCTCTGTTGGGACATGTGGCAGGCATTCCCAAATCAATCAGACGACATACCGCTCTAGCGCTTACTTAATAAATGAGAAATAGGCATACACTGGGGGACTAAAACTCCACCCAAAATTGAAGCTTGTCTTGTCTACAGCAATACCAACAGTAAACTATATGCATCCCTACAGCTGCTCACGTCCCTTCCCAAGAATATTTGGCAACCACTGGGGGGCTACATCATGGCATATGCTACACACTGACCAGGGGGACTGGTGGACAGTGGGAGTGTCTTGGCTGCGTTAAAATCTGGGGGTGGCACTGGGCGGATGTCGAGGATGGGTGAGGGACATAAATGTTATAAACATGTGGCACATAATTAGCTGCCTCTTAATATTGGACTAATATGCATACAGATATTGATGTCATAATCGTTGTTGATGATGGATTGTTTTCCTTAACTGCAACCCCGATACTTCCATATGATACTTGAGCTGGGTGTTTTTTCACATGTCAATGTTCTTAAGGTAACTATAACTTGTGCCTTCCCCATGCACAGTTTTTCCTTCAATAATTTGACTGCTAATGTTTCACTGATATTTTTGTTGAAGTTGTCATGAGTGCTGTAATATCTGGGATAATTAGCGGTACATGGAGAAGGAACGAGTTATAGTTACCTGAGGCAGCGAGTTATAGTTACTTGAAAAAATACTAACTATAACTGCTGAATTGCTCTGGTTTTGTGTGAGTAAATTCAGAACCTAACTATAGCATTCCTGTGACCTTTGGTTTTTAAGTCACTTTCTGTTTTTTTAAATTCTATTTCCTAACTTTAACGTCCCTGTAACCTTTGTTTTTTTCAGTGAATTTCTATGGCTTTTTTAATGTAAAGTAATTTTGATTATTATACGCTAATCCAACCACTGCTGCGCAGGCCTTCGGCCATGCACAGCAGGGATTGGCCGCAGCTCCCGCCAACCCCCGATAACCACCCAACCCCACACAACACATGGCCTCTGGCCATGTGAGGCGGGGGTTGGCCACAGGAGACGGCTCTCAAATCATAAATCACTGCAGGTTTTGCTCCATTCTATTTTTTAGGAAGACACTTATCAAAATAATATTATTATAAGACATCCTGACAAAGGCAGCTGTAGCAATGGAAGTGTAGGCTATGTAATCAAAATTGCAATGGGACATAAACTCTATAGCACAGTTAGACCACACAGAACTTTAAATCTGAGACTTACAGCAGGGGATGGAAAGAAAACAGAAACCAACTCAACTTAAATTTAACAATAATGTCAGGTGTTGCCGGTCATCTACCTCAATACAAAACTTAGGAGTAGAGAAAAGGTACAGTGATGGTACGCAGAGATTCATCTCTTTTTAGTAATCATCCCTGGTTACTAGATACACTTTCTTTTTATCAAGGGTAAACCCAATCATGCCACCAAAAAGCTGTCACGTGGATCTACTGGAGGAGAACCATCCTAAATACTCCTTCAATGATGCAAGTAAACCCCATTTCCCTAGGATATCATAGAAGCAGGTAAATAAAAACTGACTGAGGACAAAGGGCCCTGAATGGTTCTGGAGCTCATCTTTATCCATTTACCTGCAGTATCAAACTACTTTTACTGCAAGAATGGTACTGGATCTTCGGCTCTAATAAAAAATACAAATCTATTGCTATCCCACCTTCTAGCGTTTTGCGCACATGCAGCAGTGCCTTAATGGATTTGTGCACCACTACAACACACATACAGATTGATCACTCAGAGCATACTGTCTTGAGGAAAATATATGCAGTGGCTTTTTATTGAGCTTTGGGAAGCCTGGAGAATGAGCTCATTGTAGTCATAGACAGTGCACAGGCAGAAGGGATTCGATTCTGTTGGGTTTAGGTACAGGTGAAAAACACAGGATCCAAGGTAGTGCCCTTCCTGGTGCCAACAGACTATCCGTGAGACCTGGCAGGTTCTCCAGACCCTGAAGACCAGATCATCACCAACCCCCAGTGTTCCCACCAAGCATGAAGTGTCAGAAAACCTCTGACTGCAATGCTCTGAATTACTATGCAAGGAGAGGAACTCTTGCCTTCACAGAGGCATCGTAAGTGATCCATGCGTGCGGATCTGCGGGAGCCGAGATAGGGCGCTACACAGTTTCTCTTAGGAAAAATCTTACAGTGCCTTCACCTCTTTGCACAGAACAACTCGTGGATCCTGTGGGAGTTTATTGACAAAGCAAACTGCACAGAAAAAAATCCCAGTGGGTTGAAACACTGACATAAAAACTTAACTTAAAGAACGTTGGCAAAACCCATAAAAAAGATGTCATGTGAAAAAGAAATCCAACACACACAAAGGGACCCCTTACAATAATGTCCAGCATAGGTGTTCTTTTGCAAGCCTGACACCAATCTATCCCAGAATACATCAAATGTGTCACTTCCTCTACCTGAACCCATCAGATCAATAAAGACATTTGAGTCAGGTAGGCAAAACACGTATAAAGAGTAGGGCCGCGAAGCAACAAGAATTACAATTATTATAGCATTCTATCAGCATTGACATCACGGTTCAATAAAAGGCAACTAGAAAAGGGTTAAACCAAAGGCAATTCACCCATCATTTTATTTTCTACATGGTGAAAGGTGGATGTGTTGGATATGATTCCACGGTCTATGCCATTACATTGGAGAGCAGGGTGACCCATTATCTTAAGAACCATTAACTGCCATTTAAATCTAGCATTGACAAAGCCAGTAGGTCTGGCCTTGGCAAGCGGGTACACAGTTATATTTTTATTTCTTTGGAATAATATGCTACAAAAAGAGAAAAAAAAAAGAAAACAAGCTGCCACTTGTACGGGGCAGCCATGTGTTTGAAGAAAAAGTTTACCATAAAAAAAATACAGGTGCTTCTAAGGAGCAAGGTGAATTTAGCGCATGTAAAGAAATTATTTTTAGTTTCAATGCACATCACAGGAAAATATGATTCTCACTGGTGCAAGGAAAAGAGACTACTGATGCTAAATCACTCTAACCTGAAAACAAAGTTTGAGAACACTATAACTAAAAAAGAAAACAAAAGGATAAAGAATGAAAGAAAAAAAGCATTGGCAAGTACGTATTTGCCCACTGTTGGACCTGGCCCTTTTTGCAGGGTCATCACCAAACGTATTGCCTCCTTCCTCCTATTTTTTCTTCTTTTCTGACCAATTCTTGTTGGCTTTAGGACCCTGTGCACTTTACCACTGCTAACCAGTGCTTAAGTGCAGGTACCTGCCCTGTAAATTGTATTGGTGATTGGTTTATCCTTAATTGGCATATTTAAATTTACTAGTAAATCCCTAGTGAAGTGTGCTAGAGGTGGCCAGGGCCTGTAAATCAAAAGCTACTAGTGGGCCTGCAGCACTGTTTGTGCCACCCACGAGTAGCCCTATAAACATGTCTCAGACCTGCCAATGCAGTGTCCGTGTGTGCAGTCTTGCACAGCCAATTCAACCTGGCAAGTGTACCCACTTGCCAGGCCCATTCCTTCCCTTTTACTACACGTAAGTCACCCCTAAGGTAGGCCCTAGGTAGCCCAATGGGCAAGGTGCAGTGGATTTAAAAGGTAAGACATGTACTGGGGTGTTTTAAATGTCTTGATAGTGAAAGACTGCCAAATTCGGTTTTTACTATTGCAAGACCTATCTCTCCCATAGGTTAACATGGGGACTGCTTTTAAATATCTTTTAAGTGCAGTTTCCCATTGGGAGCAGATAGAGATGAGGAGTTTGGGGTCTCCGAACTCACAATTTAAAAATATATTTTTTGGTAGAGTTGTTTTTTTAGATTGTCTGTTTTAAAATGCCACTTTTACTAAGTGGGCATTTTCTTGCTTAACCATTCTGTGTCTCTGCCTGCCTGTGGAATCCACATCTGGGTCAGACTGACAATTGGGCTGTTTGTGAATTCCCTCTAGATAGTGACACAAAAGGAGCTGGGTAGTGTCCTGCAATCCTGACGAGTTTCCTGGGTTAGAGTGGGGAGGGAGGAGCTGACACCTGCAAATAAGAGGGCTGTGTCTGCCTACTTCAAAGGCAGAAAGGGGTATAAGTAGTGGACCCCAAACACCAGACTTTTAGAACACTTTAGGATCAAGAGGGACCTCTGCCAAGGAGAGGAGCTGGAGGAGGAGTAGTGCCCCTTTGCTATGTGTGCTTTGCTGTGTTGGGTTGCAGTTGCTGCTTCTGCCTTAGAGAGGGCAAAGACTGGACTTTGCTGTGTATCCTGCTTGGGAAGATTCTCCAAAGGGCTTGATCTGAGCATGCCTCCTATTCTGAAGTCTCAGGGCCATCAAAGACCTCCTCTGCCAGCACCTGGATTCTCTGGCTGAGACTCCTACCCTGCCAAGTGGTGCCTACTTCGTCCCTGGGCCCTTGCAAAGAGAAGCTGGTGAAAAACCATGGAAAAACAAGTGCACCGACTTCGGACGATGCCTGGACTGACGCCACTGCTGGATCCTGCGACGTCGCCAGCAACTGAAGCTGTGGCCCCCGTTAGAGTGCGATGAACCTGACCGACCCCGCAGGCCCGACGCCACTGCAGCCTTATTGCAGTCCACGACTCAGTGAGTCCCGAAATGCCATGTCACCGATGCCGTGACACCCAACTCTGCCACAGCGCCTGCAGCCTTGTGGCCACCACTCCTTGACCGCCAGACATCAACCCTGCCGGAAGTGTAAGGAACCGACGCTTTGCACCGAAGCCACCTCATCTCCACTCCTCTGCAGCAAGGACCCGATGCCTCACACCGATTCTTCCGCTCCGCTGCTCCGCAGCCCTGAAACTGACGCCACACCGGATCCAGCGACGCCTCGATCCCCGACTCCGTGCACTGGCTTGTTTCATCATTTTGTCAAGGTACTGTACCTTGGGGTTCGTGCAACTCCGTAATACTTTACACATTGCCTCTGAGATAAGCCTGACTGCTTCTGCCAAACTACTAAGTGGGTGAGCAGGAGTTATCCAAGGTGTGTATCTCCCTTACCCTGACTAGAGTTTGGGTCCCTGCTTAGACAGAGTGCAAACTGACTGCCAACCAGAGACTCCATCCCACCCTGGCATTGAAGTGCACTCTTTTTTCAGGCAGATGAGCACATGCAAGAGTGCCAATGACTGAATTGGCCTGACCCAGATCACCTCTCCATTTGCATAAATGTATGCATTTTTAATTCCTAATGTTTTAGGTCTAGCCTTATTCTGCTTTAGCTGCCTCACCAGACTTTTTTCCCTGAAACATTAATCCATAATATATATTATTATCGAAACGTTGGTCAGAGGGCTTACTTCATTGTTCTTTTGAATAACCATTCACATTTTGCTCCCACTACAAAAGTAACAGCATAGGAAGTGGGGTTAGTCAATTTTACCCACTGGCTTCGTTCACTTGGGCAGCTGCACACAGACTGTGCGTTTTTTTCACATCCACGTACAATACTTTCTCTTGTCTAACAAAGCTTCTTTAAACGCGTTTTTTAAATGTTAACGAAATACAAACTATTTAGTTGGCCTGCACTTTGGGCGCTCAGTTAGATTATGATTCATTATCTCCTTTTTTAAAGTTGTAAAGTGTTTAACTTTGAAAAGGGCTATGGGCTCAGTGCTTGATTATGTAGTAATCTATAATAATAGTAGGCATAATAAAATGCATGTCACAACTGAAAGGTCTGCTATTTAAAAACAGATTAGTAATGATAATAATTGATCCTTTGTTTCATAGAGTGTTGCATACACCACCAGGCCCCATCTAAGCACTGTAAATAACAGGTGTTAAAGTTACCAAACGTAATGGTACTTTATTCAGAGACCTTGGAAGAATCGAAGGCAGGAACGGTCTTGCTTGTATTATGATTTGTGACATGCCAATCACAGTATATGTCACTGGCGACGGTAACATGCTAAGCCATGCTGCAGGTGACACATTCACAATGCTTTTCCTGCTTTTGGGTGCATGCCTTTAACAACAGGGGTGGCACCCACGTAGATGAGTGGGTTAAAAATAACATAAACATATTTTTATTTTTATGAGCAGACTCCGCCAAGAAACAACTGTTAATTCGTAACTATAAATAAAGCTCTCTTGGGGGTTTTATAAATATGACCATATGTAGCATTCTGTGTCTGAGTGCACAGCTGAATGTTGATAGCTTGTGTTTCATGGAATGCGGTAACGTCAATGTGGAAGATCTTGCAGCCAAAGTGCAGGCTTCTGACTTGGGATATTGGGCAGCCTGAATTTGCACCTATGTCCCAGTAAAGCTGGGGGTTCTCCCCGAGTTTTCTTGGCGCCTTTTTTCCCTTAATACTTTACAACTTCATATCTTCCGTTCTCTTTATTAGATTTAATTTGTTTGCGTGATTCTTTGCTCATTAAATATTTCTTGATTTTTCTGTACTGGTGTACGAATTTTAAAGTGCTGTGTTCTTGACTTTAATGTTGTTTATTACTTCTTGAACTTAACACACATTTGTCTGAAGGACACTTTAGGGGAGACTCGGCTAAGGTATAAAGGTTGGTTTTCTGACACAGCAAAGCACTTTTCCTTGCCATGTAAAACTGAAATGCTTTGAAACTGCAATCTAGCCAGACCACAATGTGATCTTGGGTGCCATACATTTCATTCATACACGTGGGAGGTGAAGTATAAACTACAGCCCACATGTGCTGGAGCAATTTATGTTCCAAATTACCATGGTCTTAATGCAAAATTAAATAACTCCATTGAGTGTAGCCAAATTAAAAATACAGTTTAAGGGACATAGTACCCATGCTGTGGCACCGAATGACCGTGTCAGTGTACCCAGAAGTATGGTACCAGCAAAAACGTGGTCTGTAAAAAGAAGGGAAAAAATCTGGGAAGGCCTCGCAGAAAAGAAACTTTTTTTTAAGATCCCCAAGAACCACCAGAAGAAGATGGCTGGAGAACTACCTAATGCTTCTATATCATCAGAGTCAGCCTTTCCTTCCTCGTGAGCTGCTGTTTCTGAGATGCTGCTGCTATGGACCAACCATGCCACATTCTTCTCATTCCCCCATGCTTATCCAGCACCAGTCCACTTTGTAAACGTGCCTTTGTAGAACGGCTGAATGACTGTTTTATAACTGTCTCACAGATGCCGATGCTAGACTGCTTCTTATATTGATACTGACAGTGGGAGATAGTGTTGTTTTCAATACTTTTTATTATAGCACTTTTGTTGTACATAGAAACACAGTACACAAAATCAGAGAAAAAAGTACAATTAAAACCATAAGATTAAATCAACACATTTTGGTTGATGACTCAAAAACAATGGCCCTACAACTCTTTTACGAATATGGATAATGATGACAAATACCAATTATGAACAGGAAGCTTGTTACTCAATTTAAGACCTAGACGAGAACATGAAAAACAAGAGGAAGCACTGTGAGACTGAGGAACAAATCCAAGAAACAGTGGAGCAGAACAAAGGGGCCGGTCCGGAAAATAAAGTGAAACCTGTGTGCAAAAGTGGGATGGATTTACAGACTACTGTATAGCACACATAAGAGAAACTCTATACTGAAGACAATGAATTTGAGATATATACAAAGATATTAGGTAAAAAAGGAGCTTAAGTGCGAGCTGCAGCTTTGACGCAGAAACATTAAGTAGTGATTTAATCTTCTGAATGTTTTATACATGAATATAAACTACTTTAGAAGCAGAACAGTTCCGATTGAAGATATTAAATGAAGAATCAAACTCAAAGTCAAGATTCCTGACTGAAGTAGTAATGGTCCCTTGAGACGAGATAAAGTGATTAAGGGTGGACAAGAATTGTTGGCTGAGAGAAAAAAGAAAATAAATTCAACCATCCTAGGATTCGGTTTATGAAAATGAGAGGACTAGATGCCTCAGTTGCAGAGAGACATACAGAGACTTGGAAGAGGAAAGAGGCTGAAAAAAAGAAAAAGTAAATAGAGGAACTTCAGCTTATAAACTTCCACCACCAGAACCAAGGTATACTCCTGCATCATGTGTTCAGTTACAACAGGCCCTTCACGGTGATATTTACCTGCCTCTTTTTCTTTTGTATTAGTAACAGCCCATGACAATTTGTGAAGGAATATCACATCATGGTACAAATATTCGTTGACAACACCTAATTTTCAATCCTTCACTTTTCCACAGAAAATTAACATTCTGTAGCCGCAACTCACTGCCTTCAATATTGTATAGTTGATTTTATGGAATAGGCAGCAAAACTGATGGCCCGGGCTGTCAGAACCGTCACAGCCCAATCACTCCATAGTCAATCCAAGAGATACCATGTGAAGAAAAGGTGACCTTGATTGGCACATTATCAGGATGTTGAAAATCAATCATTTAGGCAAGAAGACCCACAGAAGGGAGGGGGGAATCATTGTTACCTTGCTCGTACTTTGAGGGCTATGATTTACAGGTTCATTATAGGACTGTCATGTACACTCGCAGAATGTGTGCGCCATGATTGAGGCCTGCATGCCATGTCGACCTGACACAATTAACATCATTGTTTGACTCCCCACCCCCAACAGTGCACTTTGTATTGATAGGATTTACTGTGTAAGCATGAAGGAGTTGTGTTTTTCATTCGTGACTAGAGGTTTCAAAAATTCATTAAAACATTATACAAAAAAAATATGAACCATCTGCAGAGGACAGAACTGATAGCTGCATGACACCTAAGTGTGAACTGAAAAAACCCATCACACCAAGAACTTTTGTCAGGCCTGATACATACATGTTGAAAATGAGTGCTAACAAAAACCAGCCTTGTTTGACCCATCCCTCTTTCCTATCGTCTGTGGCCATAAGGCTTCTTTTACCATTCTTACCCTCATCCAGGTATTTGAGCATAGGTTTTCCAGTCTTACAAGTGAAGCAAATTAAGGTATTAAAGCTAGTAAAACCCCGAGCTCCCACCCATGTATTTTAGAAGTCTATAGTATTTGATAACTTCAATATTGAGGGGCCAAAATAAGTCTGGGTGCCATCTCTGATCAGCTTCAGATCCTAAATTGCCTGAGGAAGGGTCAACTTGGATGCACTGCTTTGGGAGCTCAGGCTACAAAGCTCTGGAATACATTTCTTGTCACAGATTAACCTTATAATTTGAGATTCTGCAAGGTGTAGCTCATGGATTTAGTCCTAACACACATTGCTCCATATTTCTGCATTGGGAACAGATATCAGTCATTTGATGCTTAGTAAATAAAGTCAGCATAAGACAAAACCCACAGCTAGAGTCTCCATCTTACCTAGCTATGCTCTACAGTCGTAACGTACTCTACAAATACTCAACTGCGCGCTTTCACCAACCAAGTTCTGCCCATGGTCATCCAGGGTCATTTACAATTTATTTGACGGAAAATATTTCTGCATTTGTGGGCGGTATCCATGAACAGCTCAGGTATGATAAGAGAGGAAAGAGTAGCAGAGGTAGCAAAAGAGTCCTGTAGGGAACTCTGCATGGCATCCTAAAGGACAAACATATCACCACTAGTTACTGTGTGTGTTGGTGCCTGGAATTTACAAGCTGTCTTACACTATGAACCTTTTTGACCTGGTCGCAGAATTGATACAGGAGAACTGCAAGGATTTGGGAGCAGTATGCAAACTCCAAACTGATGCTGATAATACTGTGCTTCCAATGTCTGTAAAGTTCAGGTGGCCTGAGGGAGTAGCTGAAGGCCCTGCCTGCCTGTTTATGATCACGCTGAGCAACTCAGTGGAAATCCCCTTGGTCCCTCACTTCCTACACAACATACCTAGGCAAACTTTATCAAAGGTAATAGAGAAATCTAGGGAGTGTTGTTCACTGTCTTTTCAGTATGCTTTGTGGTTTAACATCCAAGTGTTCACCATGTTTGAGTGACCGGGAAGGATCCTGCACAGTGGTGGCCTACAGGGTAATTAGGCTAGACCGCCAGTTCAGTTTGCGGGCCTACGGTAAAGTCTGCTGGGTCTGTTTTTACCGGATATTAAAACAAAAATTGCCTACAGAAAGCTTGAAGCCATGCAGTCTTCCAGACCCTGCAAAATATTTATACAGCATGGGGTTAAAAGGTCAAAACTGTCCGAATTTGCAATCAAGGGCCACTTTTTAGCCATCTAATTTACTAATGGGCCCACTTTTTGGTGCTCGGGCCTATTTTCTGTTGCAATCCAACTGATCCTGTGAAGTAAGTACACTGGCTCTTCTTGTTCTTTCCTTAAAAGTTTATTTCCAGTTATAATGTACAGACAGAGATACATGAGCTTGCCATCCCCAAACCGGCACAACTCTGACCTTTCATATGAAAACATTCCAATCCCCAGTCACAGCTTGCCCCAACATTCCACTGCCCCAACATTCCACTGCCCCTGATGTCATAGCATTCTTCTTTTACATACAAACCAATACATCACTACACATCCCCTTCCCTTAAAAAAAAACACCAAAAAACAAGAAAAAAATAAAATAATAATATGTATATAAATAAATATATATATTTTTATTTAATCACACACAAAATTTTCTAATACCTTAGGTTTTCTCAAAACCCTGCCGAAACAACTTTTCTTCACTACACCACAAACTACATTTTTATTCTGTTCATGCTCATTCACATTACATTCAAATGCTCCCATATTAATACGAGTCTGGACACCTTCCTGACAGCCCCTAGCTCCCAATTCCCCAATAACTCTAGAATCTTTGTTACCATCAATATCACACTCCAACCACCAATATTTGTTATTATTACTTTCCAGCAAATCATACTGCACAAATTGTTGTTTGCAAGGCTTAGCAATAGCAACGCGACTCATGTGACATACACTGCCATTATCCAAAATGACAGTATTTCTCATCACTTTCTTAATTCTTATAGGCTCGCCAAACTTGCTCTCACCTTTAGCCACTTTCCTTACGGATTTCACTCTCACCCAATCTCCCACATTCAAATGTGCTTCTTTAGTGCCATATTTATTATTAAAATATTCCTTGTTCTTTTCTTGTGAATTCTTTATGCACTTTCTTACATGTTCCTTGCTCCAAAGTACTTGTCTGCTTCTTTGCATCCAACCAGGGTTAATCTTCGAAAATGGAATTCTACCTCGCATTATATCAAACGGACTTTGACCTATTGTCTCATGAGGTGTCACTCTATAAGCCCATAACATTTTCCTTAACTCAGAATCTATATTACTTTTGTTTCCATGCTTTGCAATTTGAATGATGCCCTTGAAAATCCTATTTATACGTTCCACTACAGCATTCCCCCTGGGATGATATAAAGCTGTAAACCTTTGTTCAATACCAGTCATTTTAGCAAAAGTTTTCATTTCCTCAGATTTAAATTGAACACCATTGTCCGTCAATAAAATTCTTGGGAAATCCTTCCCTCAAAAATATTTCCTCCAAAAAATTAATCACTGCCTTGGTATAAATTTTTTGTAACACAGAAAATTCAATCCACCTTGAAAACAAATCAACTAAAACCACAATAAACTTTGAAGTCCCATCATGCCACGTAATAGGACCCATAATGTCTAAGGCAACTTCATCCCATGGTATATTAGGACAACTTGAAGAAGAAATTGGCGGGTTAAGTGTCTTTTGAGATTTGTCACTATTCTCACACTCCATGCAGTCACGTACATATCTCTCAATTTCTACATCAATTTTTGGCCACCAATAAAGTACTTTAATTCCTCTTTTGGTGCGAGATATTCCTGAATGACCTTCATGACCAATAGCAATAAGTTTATTTCTAATACCACAGGGGGGAATAATCTTCCCACCTCTACACACAAAATCATCTTCAATGCTCAATTCATCTCTCACTTCCCAAAAAGCTCTTAACATATCACTGCTTTTGACTTTCTTGTCATTATACCAGCCGAACATCACTTTGTTTTTAACTTCTTTCAACACTTCGTCTTTCTCATACTCCATGATCCATTCTTCTTTTTGCAATGAGCTTAAAGTATTCTCATCAAACACACCAGCTACACACCAGTCATTCCATGGATGTTGATCCAACTCTCTTAAAGGTAAGGACATTCTACTTAAAAAATCTGCAGTAACATTTTTTACCCCAGGAACATACTGCACTTCATATAAGAAATCTTGTAGTCTCATAGATAGTCTAGCTATTCTCGCAGATGCTCTACATAAACCTTCTGTAGTTAACAATTTAGTAAGAGGCTTATGGTCAGTCTGTATGATGCATTTTTGCCCCCAAACAAATTTCCGAAAGTGTTCTAATGCCCATACACATGCCAAAGTTTCTCTCTCTATTACAGAGTATTTTTCCTCTGTGGGAGACAAAGAACGGGATGCAAATGCAACCACATATTCTTTACCCCCATTGTCACTTTGTGTTAATACACTACCAAGGCCCTTACCACTCGCATCCGTAGTGATAATAGAACAAGCTTTTGGATCGTACCCATGCAACATTGGAGCACTCACAATTGCATTCTTAATTTCCTGAAAAGCCTTCTGACAACTTACATTCCATACAAATTTCACTTTGTTTTTTAGTAACAGTCTCATTTGGTATGTTTTAGCTGAAAAATTTTCTACAAATTTCTAATAAAACTCGGCTAGACCTAAAAAGGATCTCAAATCATCTTTAGATGTGGGGCATGGGGCATTCTTAATAGCTTCCACCAACTTTTTTTTAGGTCTTATGCCTTCATGATCAATCTCATGTCCTAAATACGTTACTTTTCTCTGTGCAAATCTACATTTACTGATCTCTGCGGTCAAACCTTTTTCTTGTAAGATGTTCAAAACATTCCTCAATTCCTTATCATGATGTTTCTTGCTACTTCCCATAACTAAAATATCATCCTGAAAGAATGTAACATTAGGCAAATGTCCAAATAACTGCGCCATCAACCTTTGAAAGACGGCAGCCGCCGACGCCAAACCAAATGGCATACGTTTGAAACGAAAACAACCCCATGGTGTACAAAAAGTTGTAAGATGTCTGCTATGATAGTCCAACCTAACCTGGTGGTAAGCAGACGACAAGTCCAAAGTGGAAAACCATTTAGCATCTCTCGTGGCAGACAACATCTCATCAATACGAGGCAAAGGAAACTGATCTACTATGATATTATTGTTCAAACCTCTCAAATCCACACACAAACGCACTTTGCCATTAGCTTTACGCGCAACAACCAAAGGTGAAACCCACTCAGAAGCTTCAACTGGTTCTATAATCTGTGAATTTTGTAACCTGTCCAACTCTTTTTTTACCTCTTCCCTGACAATAAACGGAATATTCCGTACCTTATGAATTTTTGGTTTGGCATCCTTTTTGAGTCTAATCTGAAGTATAAAGCCTTTCAGTTGACCTACTTGCCCATTGAACACTCCTGGAAACTCTTGTGTGACCCATTTCTTTGTGTCTTCTTCATCACACATTACTAAGACTGGCTCTACACTGTTAGGATCAAGCACAATATGCAGTTTCTTTTGGTCTTTCCAGCCTAATACCGACGGACCATCCTTAGCCACATATAATTTACATATGGCTTGTCTTTGTTTAAATTTGAATACCAGCAATCTAAAACCAATAATATCTATTCTATCACCAGTGTAACTTTCAGGCAAAATGTCAGAGGTTTCTAAATGTTCCCCTAAACTATGTACAAAATGCTTTTGCCATGTGCATTCTGAAACAATACTGTATGGGGAACCAGAGTCTGCTGCCACCTGCAACATAACTCCCCCAAATGATATCCAACACAAGGGTTTGTTTGACGTTTGTCCTGAAATGTTCAAAACCACAGTTTTGTGACCCCTCAGTTTATAATTTACGTCTTCATCACTGTCATCAGAACAGTCTTCCACCACTTCATTAATGCAGGCCACTTTACTGTTCACCTTCTTCAGTTGTTTCTTCATGCACACCCTAGCAAAATGGCCTACAATTCCACATTCCAAACACTTAGCATTTTTAGCTGGACACCCATAAAATTTTGCAGAATGAAAGGAACTCCCGCAATGGAAACACTCATTTCTGGATCGATCAGGCATGTTAGACTTTTGATTTTTTGCAAAAGTTTGATTTTTCTCTTTTTTAAAGTCATTATCCCGCTTATCCATGGACCATTTATTGTGCTTGCGATCACTAACTTTGGCAACGACTTCTTCAAAGTTCTTATCCTGTGCCAAAGTGATTTTCGCACATCTTTCGGATAATTCTGCTTTCTTTACTAAAGCAATAATATCCTTTAGACTGGATTCGCCTTCAATCCACAACCTCTCTTGAATAGATTTGTTTTTAGTATACATTACAATCTGGTCCCGTACCAGTTCATCATGTAGACCAGAAAACCTACATGAGCTAGCTAAATGTTTTAAAGCAGAAACGTAGCTCTCTATGTCCTCGTGTTTCTCTTGTTTCCTGTGGAAAAATGCGTGACGAGTTACCGCAATGCAAACAGCAGGAGAAAAATGATCATTTAAATCCAAAATAGCACTTTGAAACACATCTTCATCGCCTCTATCGTGTTTTTGTAGTTGATTGTAAATACGAAGACCTTCAGGGCGTAAACAGTACATTAAGATCCTTTTTTTTCTTTCAGCAGAGACTAAACCATTGCAATCTTCTAAGTTTGCGATGTAATTCAAAAAATATTCCTTCCACTCCTTCCATTGTACAGCTGGTTCACCAGGAGACGCTAAAAATTCCTTTGGTGTACTCAACTGCAAAGAAAGCGACGTCCCTGTACCAGAAGAATCTCCACTCGAAGACATGGTGTACTAAAAATTATAGCTGTAAAATATAACTCTTTAGCTTACTTCTTCAGCAAGACATGTATCTCTGTTATAATAATTTCTGTTAGTTTTCCTTTGTGCCAGATAAACTTCAGCAATGAAGTTGCTAAAAAATTAAGAATAGTAAAAATAATACCATGTACTTGGTACTAATTAACATTAAAAGGGCGCTGTTCCTGCTCCCATGTAACTTCCAGCGCAAGAACCAGCACGTTCACAAGACATTGTTATTAAGCATTATGTTGTCCATGCAACCAGTAACCAAGCGGGGGTGCACGCGAGGACCGAGGCGATGAAAAATCTAACGTTTGAGCAGTACACACGCGCCTCAAACAAAGTAAACAAACGGCAACTGTATTAGAGAAAGAGAAAAATAAATAAATAATAAAAAAATAAAAAAACTTCCCTCACTTGCTTAAAATAAGTTGCCTTTAACAAAGCAGGTCCGAAAATAGCTGCTCTCCAATCCTCAGTCTGATGTCTGTAGCGTTGCCTTCCAATAATTGCAGTTTTCTCAGTCCAATGCTTGCTGCTTTACGATCCTGCTTGTCGCCATGTGAAGTAAGTACACTGGCTCTTCTTGTTCTTTCCTTAAAAGTTTATTTCCAGTTATAATGTACAGACAGAGATACATGAGCTTGCCATCCCCAAACCGGCACAACTCTGACCTTTCATATGAAAACATTCCAATCCCCAGTCACAGCCTGCCCCAACATTCCACTGCCCCAACATTCCACTGCCCCTGATGTCATAGCATTCTTCTTTTACATACAAACCAATACATCACTACATCCTGCAACTCAGACCATGATCATACATATCCCTTTCAATTCTTTTAGAACGAGTGTCTAGAAGGCTTTTAAACTCTGTAGTTCTCAGGCCTTGGTTTACAATACTTCCTTTAAGGGTTCTAACGTCACCCATTTCTAGGACTCATCCAATGTATGTGAAAATTTTACTAGAGATACCTGTACTCACAATCTTAGTGAGCACTTTAACACCTTGCTCACCATTCACCGCTGAGGCTTTATTAGGTGCAAGCTCTTTCCACAGAGCCCACTCCCCCATGTTCAGTGGTAGATATTCACGGAAATTTACCACTCACAACCTCAATGAAATTTACAAACATACCCGCCTACCAGTCCGAGATGACTAGAGGTTTCAGGGCACTAGCCTTTACCACTGCACCCTCTGCAATCAGCTGCTTACAGGATGCTTTCCTGTCATTCCTCATCAGAACTTAAAATGTTTCCTCCTTGCCTACTTGAGAGTCCGCTTTCTTTTCCAAAGGATTTTAGGCTCCCTTCTGCCCCTTCATGTGTGACTAGAGCCAAGTCCAAGCCCATTCAGCATTATTCCTTGCCCATTTCATTTTCTCCCCCAAACTTCCTTTCCGGGCACACAGGTTCTCAGTCAAAACATATAGTCCAACAGCGGTCCTTGCTCACTCTTCGCCTTCTCATTTCTGTCACCTGGGCTCCTCTATGATCATCAGTCTCCTTTGCTCCTACCTTCCTCTAAAGGCAGAGTGCCAAACTATGGACGGCGAGCGCTTTCAATCTTCAGACACCCCTCTCCCAAAGCCTTTGACTCAAATGAAAGATCAAGAAACTCAATGTCCCACTACTCTACCGATCCTGGAAGGATGAAAGGCACAGTCAGTCCTTCTACAATTCAAACCTGTGCTCTGATTGTGACATACAGATCTCTGCAGCAAGTGCTTAACTTACTGGGCTATGTCACAGGTTGTTGGCCAATTAAGTGCCTCACCCCAACAGAGGCAGTATTTCTAAAGTGTTTTTTTTAAATGATAGTTTGACACCTAGTGGGTGATGTCATGTGTAACGCCCAACAGATAAAGTGCAATGTGGCATAGATGCTGGAAGGAGGGGTTTGGGGAGTGCTGCAGCACCCCCAAAATAAACATGTTGGATTTTAGTAAGTGAATAATTAATGAAGATGCACTTAAATTATGTTTCGTCTTGTCACGTCTGCTATGCATTAAAAAAAATAGTCAAATTTCAAGCCATGCCTTTTGAAAATTGCTGCTTATTCTTTTAACATGTAGATTAGTGTTTAGTTGACTTTCTCTGACTGCAAAGTTGGAGGATTTCCTGAAGTTAACTATCAGACAATCTTGCTGGGGTACAGGGGCTGTGAAAGGAAAGGCTGTGGGATGTCACATATCCCTAGCATACCATATTCAAATACCTGTAACAGCACAAAACACAATTGTTTATATAATTCTAAAGTATGATGGAAACAATGATTTTAATAGGATCAAAACAAACCAAGATGTTTATGAGGCGATGTGCAAATGACAAATGTTCGCTAAAACCTGATTTCCACATATTAATGTTTGCGTCCCATCTAGTTTTAGCAGTAAAACTGCATCACAGTGCAAATGTGGGTGCTATTTCAATGGAAAATATGTTGTCTGTAAATGACACTGCGCCGCAGCACCACGCTTTAGTAATATACTTGTGAAAGTGTGCTTGATAATGCACCACGGCTACATCCCAAATGTCACCACTCTCATGCTGAATCGGCACGGCTCATTTGCCATACTTTGTGCGAAGCTTGTAGTTTTCACAACCCCCTATGACTTCAGTGGCGTAACATTGATGGCAACACCCCCAATGCCAAAAACTGTTCCAGCAACACTGCTGTCTAGAGAGAATAGCAGGAATACTGCTTTAAGGTTCAGCTTTAAGCCGGACAGATAGAACGAATTCATGTAGGTAGCCATTGGTGGACAGGCACTTTTTGGCCATAGCATTTCAGCAGGTGTCCGAAGCTGAAACTAGCAGTTCTAGTCCATTTTATATAGGTCCCTGCTTGGAGGAACCCTAAAGACTGCCTTAAACTTAGAAAGAAGAGCTAGCCACGGCACGGGGATTTCCCAAATACGGCTAGTCGACTAAGGCAAAACCTGTGTGTCTGTGAAACAAAAGAATTACTTTTATACGTGTAGTTCGTTTTCCACGGACTCTCGGGGGAGGGGGGGGGGGGCTCTACTGATTTAGGGCCAAGGTCGCCCATCCAAGGCACCTGCCTCTCCATCCTTTAAGCGAAGCCTGGCTGTGAACGAAGCGGATGCGACTAGATAAGGCCGGGGTGCAACTGGCTCCCCATCACTGGAGCCTAGAGAGCCCAGTGACCATGGCTGTGAACTAAGGGGATGCGGCAGGATAGCGCAGGGGGGCAGCGGGGTCCCCGTCACTGGAGCCTAGAGAGTCCAGTGACCCTGTCTGTAAACTAAGGGGATGCGACTAGATAGCGCAGGGGGGGCAGCTGGGTCCCCATCACCGGAGCCTAGAGAGCCCAGTGACCATGGCTGTAAACTAAGGGGATGCGACTAGATAGCGCAGGGGGGGCAGCTGGGTCCCCATCACCGGAGCCTAGAGAGCCCAGTGACCATGGCTGTAAACTAAGGGGATGCGACTAGATAGCGCAGGGGGGCAGCTGGGTCCCCATCACCGGAGCCTAGAGAGCCCAGTGACCATGGCTGTGAACTAAGGGGATGCGGCAGGATAGCGCAGGGGGGCAGCGGGGTCCCCGTCACTGGAGCCTAGAGAGCCCAGTGACCATGGCTGTGAACTAAGGGGATGCGGCAGGATAGCGCAGGGGGGCAGCGGGGTCCCCGTCACTGGAGCCTAGAGAGTCCAGTGACCCTGTCTGTAAACTAAGGGGATGCGACTAGATAGCGCAGGGGGGGCAGCTGGGTCCCCATCACCGGAGCCTAGAGAGCCCAGTGACCATGGCTGTAAACTAAGGGGATGCGACTAGATAGCGCAGGGGGGCAGCTGGGTCCCCATCACCGGAGCCTAGAGAGCCCAGTGACCATGGCTGTAAACTAAGGGGATGCGAGTAGATAAGGCAGGGGGGCAGCTGGATCCCCATCACTGGAGTCCAGTGACCAGAACTGCCCCTCTCTCTGCCCTTGCCTCCCACCCTCCCCGGCACCAGACAAGGAAAGGGCCCACCTCGGGAGCGCGGCGCACCTGAGCAGACCACGCCGCTCCTCCCGGCTTCACCTGGGGCCGCTGGAGGTCGCGTCAGCGTCTGGGCGGGTAGCAGTGCCCGGCGTGGCCCTGCCCGGAGGATGCTGCAGCCGCTCACCTGTCACGGGAGCGGAGACGGGGTGGGCGCCATTCCTCCCGCTTCTTCCTTCCCTCTCGCTTCCCCGGGGACTGCGCGCTCACGGGGCGACCACTTTCATCCTCTCCCTGCCCCCATTGAGACCGCTTCCACGAAACCTCCGTGAATTAACCCGTATTTGGCGCCGAGTGACTCAAGGGTTGCCTGGCAATCTTACTACCGTGCCGAGTTGCCATGGGGAGGATGGTGATGTCATTAACAAAATTGAAACCCCGCGATTCGCAAGTCAGACAAAAATAGAAGCTTTCGGTTCATTTGCCGTTTTGGCCGGGAGAGGGCGGGGGGCGGAAAGAAATGTGTTTAATAGCATCCCCGTGTCTGCTCCACGTGCTGTGCGCACAAGAAGTCGTCGGTGCTGTCCATGACATGACCTCTTTATTTTCTTGAATATTGCTTTGATGTGCCAGTTAAGGGAAGTGACATGGAAAAACAGAAGTGCAGGTACTCTATCACAGAGTACCTGCTTGTTTCTGAGAAGTGCCGGTACTCTCCAATTAAAAGTATTACGTTTTCCTTGAGAAGTGAAGGTACTCTCCCTCTCCAAATAAAAAAGTGCCGGTACACGGTACCGGACAGCACCGGCCCATTTAAAGCACTGGTTAAGGGCAGATATATAGCGACACTCCTTGAGTGACAACCTTAAGAAATGAGCACGGACCTGCGTCCTTGCCGAGTTTAACAGTTCATTGTATCGCTGTGTCCCCGGCACAGCCATGTTCGGTTGCTGCATGATCCTTGTTATGTTCTGTGTATTTCTATAGCTCACAGATCAAACCAAACCGGGTACTCTGGTGCTAAAGCAGGAGCTGTATGAGCTAAGCCAGGGTCAGGGCTTGGTGTGCAGTAGCAGGTCGTTCCAGCCTTTAGGAGTGAGATAGGAGCACAGCCGTCCTTTAACATGGGCGAGCTGGGCCCAGGGCGCCAATATTTTGAGGGGCACATGGAGCTGTGTGCATTAAGGTTATGCCAATAGCAGCACCCTTCTCATCCTGCTCCAGCCTCGTCCCTGTTCTTGCATGTTCCCTTCTGTTTGATTTGCCAGTTTAAAGTGGTTTTAGTCCTTTATTATCATACCACGGTGGATGTTTTTAACACCCCTTTAACTCCCTTCCTTTCCCTTCCTTCATCCTCTGACCCTTGCTGACACGCAGCAACAAAACCATCATCTGGGTAACACAGCGAAGCTATGTTGATTTAGGTGAGTTGGGGGTGGTCCTGGGATGTTTGTGTTCAGTGGCCTGTCACTGCTGACCAGTGAACACAAAAGGGACCTTCCTGCTGCCTCATTTAATTCAATACCATCAGCAAGGGTGCCGAATTTCTCTCCGCTCACGGCCAGGGCGCTATCTTAGCAAAGGCTGGCTCTGGGTAGGATAATGTATGACCGCCAGATCTAGTTCTGCGTCTACATTGGGTTTATGTGACTAGGAGTATGGCTGAGCAGAAGTGTCTGTCAGGTTTTTGGAAGTTTATGCTGTTTAGTTATGTGGGGCCAATTTTGTGTAAGGCTTTGTATGTGTGCGCGAGGAGTTTGAAGGGTGCTTGTTTGTGGATTGGGAGACAGTGAAGCTTTTGTAGGTGTGGATTGATGTGAGTGAGGGGTGGGAGGCTGAGGGTAAGCCAGGCCGTATGGTCGGGAGCAGGCCCAGTTCTAGAGGGTGGACGAGGCCCACCCATGATACCTCTTTGGCCCACCAAAGGCACATTCACAAGCGCAAAACCATCTTCTGTTTGTTTTCTTAATGAAAAAATCACATGGGCCTTAGGACTTGCAATCAAAATTTAGTTGTGTAACTTTCATCTATAACACTATTGCCTTGGGCTACTTCAAGTGCCTGTTGTTAGAGGTGAGGTCATGGGAGATGACTGCTGTTATTGTGCATGTATAAATGGATGGGGTATCAGAGACCTCCTCCCCCCCACGATATCGAGACAACAAGCTCCTGTCACACAGTAATTAAGAGATGAAAACAGTTTTATGGTAGGAACAATGTGAAGGATTTTGCCATTGTAAGGGAAGTAAGTGAAAATGAGCATAGAATGAGGATCTATATCTTCGGGCCATTACAGCTTTGGCGGTCTGACCGTAGTTCAGCCAAAGCTGCGTGGGTGAAGTTGCTGTCAAACCGGTGGCCTCACCCCCTACTTATTACATTGTTTGCACCGGGCTGACCGGCTGAAACATCGTATGGATATAGGATATAATGGACTCATAATACGGCTGGTGGTATATCCGTCACTTTACTGTCACTTTTGGGACGGATTAACACCTCCTCCAAAGTTGTAATAACCCCCAATGACATGTTGCTGCACAGTGGAAAGCCCTTCACAAAAGCTTTCTAGCCACTTTTCAGTTGTTTATTGCTGTAGCTGTGTTTGAGCTGGTACTAATGATCTTAAACTTTGTTCCTGAGAGAGTCTTTGAGTTATAATTGACAAAGTAATACTACCCCGCATTACGCTGCAAATTTAGTCACCCCTGCAGCATAATTTGGTCCTCCCTCGTTGCATAATTCAAGTGGCCTTGATTATAGTTCGGCTGTTACTCTTCGGGTCCTAAACTGATAAGATAATATACTGGGCGAATGTACTTACCTTTCAAAGTCAAACCTTGGTACCCAGCCTTCATTTCTGACAAAAAAGAGTGAGACAGTGTAGAAAATCTTCCTTTTCTGCATGGTCACCCTATATTTGTGTGCCTTTTTCTGAAAACCATGTTGCTGTCTTTTGAACTCTGTACACTTTACCCCGGCTGCAAAAGAGTAAAGTCCCAGTGCTCGCCCTTTAAATATGGCTAAATTGGCTTATTCCTAATTCACATGTTTAAGTTGCCTAAAAGTCCCTTCTGTATGGTCTAGAAAATGCACCTAGGGTCTTGAAGTTAAATGTCACTTATGAATTGCAGCACCTAGTGTGCAATCCACAGAGTAGGCATGCAAAACATGGCTTTAAGCCTTCCATTGCAGTCTGACTGCTTTAGTGTAAAACCTGCAGTACAACATGTCAAAATAAACATTTGTGACAGGCAAGTACCTCCCTCTTAAATATGAAAAGGCCTCCCCTCTGTATGCCTTGTAGCCCTCATGACAGAATGCATAGTATTTTGCTAGCCAGAGACAGAGAAAATGTCACAATATCCCAACAATGATCAGCCCCCATAAGTAATATTCACTGGAGCAGGCCTGAGTGTGTTTTACAGTAAAAGAAAGTGCAGATTAAAATAGTAACACTGTTATCTTGGTTTTTAGATCAACAAGGAAAATAACATAACCACTATTTTTAATACTTGTTAAAAATACAAGTTAACTGTAAAGTTGGAAGTTTAATAAGTATTAAGGAAAGGTAGCTTTTAGAAAGATACATTTACCCTGTCTGAAGCTCCTGAAAGCTAATCTGCATTACTTCTCCAGTGGCCGCCCAGCTGGTACTCCACCTTTAATGATTTGTGAAATTCCTTCCAGGAGCCACACAGTAAACACTTTGATAGGCAGGGCCATCTGAGTGGGCAGTTATGACTCCTCCAAACTCAGCTGGACATTCAGGAGGAGGAGTACTGTGCCTGTTGTCCCACATTATAAAATCCTGCCTGAAAGGACTATCTGAGGCACATGTAAACATGTTGCACCCTTGAAATTGATCCAATAGAATCAAGCAATCATTCTTGTGTGTCCTTTGTCTGATTGCTGAAGGACTGCTCTTTGTTTTATCAGACTTAGGTCTCATTTGTGTTGTAAGCCTTTGGCATGCTTCAAACTGGATTTTATTGTTGGATGTGATAGGACACTAGTCATTTCATAGCACACTCTCCTACGCACCAACAGCTATCAGTGTCCAAGCTTAATATGCTAAATACTTTGACCATTTAGGAGTTGCCCTGACACCATTTTGGGCCTATTTGGAGTAAGGAGAAAGGTACTACTGCCAAAATATAGATAGCCAGGACATGGCAACGTTTCCCTCACCCAGAATTCACCCCACCACTAGTTAGAGCCAGTCATTAATTTGGCACCCTACTCAAGCCACTGTAAACACTGTCTGGGCCCGTAGAAGATCAGAAGAGGAATAGATCTGCTTTCTGGAACCTTAGAGGATCCCTGAAGAACTAGAGCTGCTCCCTCTTGTACCAAGGACAAAGAAGTGGACTCCAAGGGTCTGTTGGCTGACCTTCTATGTGGCTACAGAGATACAATAAGTTGCAAGAGGTCGTTTTCCTGAAATGCCCAGCTGACCAGTGGCAAGTAGACCTGGAATAAACTTGGCCGTTGGTCTCAGCCTGACACCTGAGTGTCTTTAGGTACCTTCCCCTGCAGCCTTTTAAGTGTACTCCTGTAGTTGTTTGGGCTCCATAACAGTTTGGAAACTTAAGAAAACTTTTCTGCCAGAGCTTCAGCAGTTCCACCTCTTACACCCCCCAAGGTAAATATCTGACTGTCACTTCCACAGCTTGAGATTGAATTTCAGCTTCATCCTGTGCAGCAATCTCTGCTCCCATGAAAAAGCAACACATTTCCATTCTGAGTTGGGACTTTGAAGCTTTCAAGATTTTGTGCTGAAAGTGTTCTGAGCCTCAAAAGGGCCGACCTGCTTCAGGTATTTGGGATTCGGTTCCATGGCAGCGCCTACAGTTTCAGCGGCACGCATATTTTGCTTCCAAAAAAGTGACAGGTCCCTTTGCTATTTTGGTGTCATTTTGTTTACTAAATTTTACTTTATTTTCCTAATTCAGTTTGGGATTTTTATTGCTCTGTGTTTTGACTTTATTACTGTTTTGGTATTGCATAAATACTTTACACATTTCCCTAAATTAAGCCTGTCTGCTCTGTGCTATTGCTACCAGGGTATTGAGCTCAGGTTAATTCAGTGACTTTGAGGGTTTACCCTAACAAGAAGTGTTATTATTCATTGTGTTCTGCTGTTGCCTACCCCAAATAAGTCAACTTTCTTACTTAAGCACTACAAGAAAAGAAAAATGTTGATGTCCTGCCATCAATATGAAAATTCTGAACTGTTAGGTTCCCCTAATCTGGATAAACAACACACTTATTTAAACTTCAAATAAATGTGATATTTTGGGGCATTTGGTAATGTTGAATGCAAACTCAATGATATTAGCCAAAGATTAACTCACAGCTGTGGAAGCAGGGATGTCCTTTCATCAGTGAAAGTTTGGAAAAACCCGCAGCCACCTTCAGAACCTTGGCGCCAATGGGTAACAAACATGATCAAAGATTCTATAATTTTGACAAGAGGAAAAGGTGATGGGGTAAAGAGATGAGAGATGGAGGCTGAATGAAAAGAAGATTGAAAAATGAAGGATACATTCTGCTCAAAAGAGTGACAACAGGAATTGGCCATGAAATTACAAGTCCAGTCATCAACCTCAGAATATGTACTCCTAGCACAGCAGGCAAATAGTGGTAGAAACAGGACACTATTTGATATCTGGTTTGTTTTTGTTGCTCAGGTTGTCATCAATTGCTCTTCCAATTGTTACCTTGCCTATTTAGTGAAAATATGCATAACCTCTCTCATGTGTGCTCACGAGTATGCACTGTCTAATCCTGGCTTTAGGGCTGCCACTGTTTAGAATTTGGAATGCTACCAGTGAAGGACAGAGACAGAGACCTGATTACGCACACTCATACTCCTACACAAGCACATGAACCCCTCATTCCTTTACGTACACAAAATCATTACCTCATCAGCAGCAGCAGTGAAGGAGATAAGGGCAGAAGAAGGCAAGCTAGAGAAAACAGGCTGAGGTGGAGGAAGAGAAGGGTGAGGGCAAGAGAGATAAAGGTGAAGCAGAAAGATGGGAGGTTAAAAGGGAGGAGGCAGGAGAGAGGATAGTGAGAAAAAGAGGAGGATAGTTAGGAGGAGGGAAGAGGGGGAACGGGAAAGAGAGAAGAGGGTGAACAAGAGTGAGGCAACAGTGAAGAAGAGAGAGAAGGGGGAGGAAGAGAGAAAGGCAAGAAAAAGAGAAAGGAGGAGGAGGTGGAGAGAGAAGGGTAAAATGGAAATAGAAGAGTCGGGTGAGAGTAAGATGATGCACAGTGAGAGGATGGCGAGGTCGGGAGAGAGTAAAACTAGGATACGGTAGAAATAATGTAGGGTGAGCTGAGAGTAATATAAGGTGAAGTGAAGAAAGACTAGGGCACAGCAGGGAAACAGGTGGATGAGGTGGAAAGTGACTAGAATGAGGTGAAGAGAGTGAGGAGGGAAGAGGCAGAGGGTGAGATGAATGAGACTGGAGGGTTAAGTAAGAAGAGAGGAGGGAGAGACAGAGAGGAACGAAGGTAAAGTGGACAGAGCAGAAGTGATCAAGCCCATAGGTTTAAACCTCTAGAAATACAGTTAAAACTAGTAGACAGAGCCCAGCAGTAGAAGTGAGATGCAGCCCACATCTGTAAAAGACCATCCAGCATGCCCAGACCAAGCACTTCGGTACCTGGGAGACTCTGGCCCACCCATGCCTTTTCATAGCCCTTCGAGATCCCAAATTCTGGAGCCGGTCCTGGTCTGGAGTCTTCTGGTCAGGTGAGCATTTATTTCCACATAGAGAACATTGCTGTGGTCCAGCTTGCTGGAGATGAGGGCTTGGTTGAGGGTTCTGCGAGTGTTGGCGACAAGCCATTTGAAGATTTTCTTGAGTGTGTGGAAGCAGGAAATGGAGACTTTGTTTACATTGCTGGTTATGGTAGACCCAAAAATATATATATTTTCTTTGGACCCAGCAATACATTTTGTTGAAATATTATTACGAGCAATAATATTATGATCTAGCCAGTAATGCATTGGTATACTTACTGCTTTGGTATATTAGAGAAACATATGAGCTCTGCTTACTTTTTCCGTGGGCAAGGCTTTGACCAAAACGTGTTGGCGGGGAGATCTGATTTTCCAATAAATCACATGAATTGACGGCGCATTTGGAGGTGTTCTGGCTTTCCTTGAACTAAAGGATTGTTTTTTGGCATATTGTGGGGCTTTCCAGGACCCGGCCGGGACCGCTGTGTGACTGCTTCCGCATTCCAGACACTGTTTGGTAAAATAAAATATTATATATATATATATATATATATATATATATATATATATATATATATATATATATATATATATATATATATTCACCACCAGTTGTCTTGCAGCGCGCATCTTCAAAGCATTGCACATACTCCAACCGACGCGTTTCAACTGTAGCCTTTCTGCAGCAAGAAAAAATTCAAGCTAACTCTTATAATTATGTTTCACCTAGAGAAGAATCATACTTTTGTCTAGTGGCAGTTTTTCTTGCCATAAAGTAACGCAGAAGGTTTATATTTCTTCTGCAAAGATCAAATCTGTATTTTATGTGAATAGCTGAGTGTATTAGTAAAACCAGCTGTTACCTGCGCTATAATACAAATGAAGTGTATGCATGAAGAGGGCTATGGAGAGATGAAAGGCACTTTTGCTGGGCGGTAGTGAGGGAATCTGAGGAGGAGGTCATGGGAGTGGGAGCACCTATAATGATTGTCAGACTGGGCGCCACAGGCGCTAAAGACTGTGACGATGGGTATGTCACAAGGTGAAGTAATAGTGTGTCTTTTTTGTTTTTTTGAGTGTCTTGAGAGAACATGATGATTGACGGAAGAAGTGAAGGTAAGGTGACTGACATTTACTGTTACACGCATCACACACACACACCCACCAGTTATTTTGAGACTGTCTATGTAGGCTAGTGTTTTAGAGGGACAGTTTAGCCAGTAGCAGAGATGGCGTCTCGTTAGATGACTGCTACCCAAGCCCTTATTCGGGTTATGGAGGACCGCTCTGATGGATTAGAAGCGAAGACATCAGATACTGAGACAGCATCTGAGGGATAGAACAATGGAGCAGACTCTGAGAGTGATTTTTCAGTTATCGGAGTCCCATCCGACAACCTCTGTTCCAGTGATTCTGAGGGAGGTGATGAGGACAGACATGCTTTCCCTTTGCAAGCACAGACTGTTCAGCGGGACAATAGTGGGTTAGCCCAACCCAGAGAGCAAATGCATGCGGTGGCAAACACAGTTGGAGTGCTCTCTTGGGAGCTCCCCAATTTAGTTCAGCCCCAAATTCCACCACCCAAATCGTATTGTGGAGACATCAAAATTATCTGTCACAAAACAACCTGGTTTTGTAAGGCAGGCACCTGAGGTTTTGGTCCTGGGCTCGGCGGCTATTTAGGGAAACCTACCAAACCCAGACCTTTCTGGAAAATAGATGCCCAGGGAGTCCACGTAGGTGTGGCTTGTGTGGATTCTCCAAAGTTTTCTTACCCAGAATACCCCCGCAAATGTGAAATGGTGAATTAAAAACTCTATTTTCTTCTTGTATTTCTGTCACACAAACTACAGTAATATGCCATGAAATTACAAGTCCACAAAATTCCTACCACCCAGTGTTTCCCCACCAGCCCTGATAAAAACGCTACCCACTTGATTGCCTGTACCTAGTGCCTGCATCAGGAATGGATCACCCCAGGGTCAACAGTTGCCCTCATGTAAGGACTGACATTGACCATTGTGTGATCCACTCCTGTCACAGGCACTAGGCCAACCCACACAAGTGAGGTACCATTTTTAACAGGAGACTTGGGGGATTGCTGGGTGGAAGGAAGTTTGTGGCTCCCCTTAGTTTCCAGAACTTTCCATTGCCGAAATGTGCAGCAAACATGTTTTTAGCCACTATTGAGGTTTGCAAAGGATTCGGGGTGACAGGTTTATTTTCCATAAATGTATAGGTTTGGTGGGTTTCCCTATGCGCTGGCTGAGCTACAGCTCAAAATCCACAGCTAAGCAAAAACATAATTTTTCAATGGAAAAATGTGATGTGTCCATGTTGCGTTTTGGGGCGTTTCCTGCACTGGCACAAGCCTATCCACACAAGTATGGTACCATTTTTGTCAGGAGACTTTGGGGAACACAGAATAGAAGAACCAGTGTTATTGTCACTTGTCTTTGTCTAAATTTTTGCCTTTCAAATGTAAGGCAGTATGTAAGAAAGAAGTCATTTTGAGAAATGCCCTGTAATTAACGGGCTAGTATGAGGACCCCCGAAATCAAAGATGTGCGAAAAACCACTTTTTCTAAACGCCTTATCTCGTGTCCATTTCGAAAATATATAGGTTTCCTTGATACCTATTTTTCACTCTTTATAGTTTACCAAATTAATTGCTGTCTACCCGGTATACAATGAAAATCCATTGCAAGGTGCAGCTCATTTATTGGCTCTGAGTAGCTTGGGTTCTTGATGAACCTATAAGACCTATATATCCCCGCAGCCAGGAGAGTCCAGCAAACATAACTGTATATTGCATTAAAAAATCTATCATAGTTGGAAAAAGTTACGGAAGAAAACATAATCAGAAAGGGCTGCTTTTCTCAAATCACTTTCAATATTTGTTTATTTCAACTGTTACTTTCTGTAGGAAAATCTTGAAGGATCTACACAAATTACCCCTTGCTGAATTAAGAATTTTGTCTACTTTTCAGAAATGTTTAGCTGTCCAGGATCCACCATTCCTTTCACACACATTTCTGTCATTAACTGGAAGGAGGCTGAAAGCACAACAAATAGTAAAAATAGGGTATGTCCCATTAAAATGCCAAACTGTGTTGAAAAATGTGTGTTTTTTTCAGCTTCAAGTCTGTGTGTTCCTGAAAGCTGGGAAGATGGTAATTTTAGCATTGCAAACCCTTTGTTGATGCCATTTGCAGGTAAAAAACAGACACTTTCTTCTGCAGCACTTTTCTCCCATTTAAAAAAAACCTAAAACAAATTGTATCTGTATTTTGGCTAATATCTTGGTCTCCTCCAGTGGAACCCACCAACTCTTGGTACCTTAACAATCCCCAGAATGTTGGGGAAAAAGGATGAAAATTTGGGGTGTATAACCTATATGCACAAAAAGTTATGGGGAGCTAAGCCTAAACTTCCCCTAAATAGCCGAAAAAGGGCTCACCATGGGGGTGGGTGGGAAGGGGGGATAGGGGAAGCCCAGAAGCTGAGGGGTTAAGCAAGAACCCAATCAAAACACCGACCATGACTCCGCCCATACCCTGAAACCACAACAATGCCAACAAACAACCTATAACTACAAAGTAAAAAAAAGTGAATGGAACAATAGAGAGGTTGTCTGCTTTTGCGGGAGACTGACTCAGATGCATGGTGTAGAAAATCGCACAGCCGTTACAAACCTACATGTTGTAGGACCACGGGCCCTAAAGCGTGTTGGAATCTCTGCACAGGACAGTACCAGTATTAATGCAAAACAACAAGCTAAAATAAATATTACTCATGATATGAAACAATCACAGATGGAAACCAGAATCGAAGGTCTGCAAAGGGCTTTGTCTCTTGTATAAAGAACTGTACCAGAGCACGCTCTAAACATAGACAGATGCAAGGTACTGGCAAGCAAACCAAACATAAGCTTAGAGGTGCAGTGCAGTGGCCTCAAGGTTAGGAATGGTCCCACCTCCTCTGGGATGTGTCCAATGTGATGGTTGTAATCAAAACAAAAGGATTGTTTGGACATAAGGAAGAACTTCAGAGAAAGCACACACGCCGGAGTCCGCCAAAGAGATCTAATAACTATTGCAACCAGCCAAAAGACAGTCATCTGGTTAAACAGAGAACGTGCAAACGGAGCACCAGGCACTGGTGTAAGCTGCAGGAAGCTCTGCCCTGGACATAGGTAGCCTTGAAAAACAAGTCCACTTCCAAGTGGGACACTAAAAGAAAGCGGAGGAATAAGGACAAAATATACTGCTGGAACGGAGAAGAGATGGAGATCAAGGATGCGAAATACGAGTCATGGGGGACTCTCGGGGATACTCTGAGAACCAGACTCACAGTGCCTGGCTGGGATATTGGAATGTGTCCCATATGTAGACGAGACTGAGATTCAAGGGTGCTGCCGGACTGCAGTGCATAAGCATCTAGAGTGGTAGTTCAAGAGCAGTCATGCTGTATAGGGACTCCACTCCAAAATATGACCTAGAACTGCTTAAGAGCATCATTGTCCTTTAGCTCTGGCACAGAAGCTCGCAGGTTCACACCAGTAAGTTCTCGGAATGGGAATAGCCCCTCTCCGCCCCCACTGCTCATGAGCAAGCCCACCAGAGACACTGCTCACGACACGCGGGCGCAAGGAGCCCCTCTGTGACTAAATTGTCAAAATGCTCAATGCTTTGCAGTAGAATCATGGTGAATTTTAATTATATGGGGGTCATCTGCGAGTCTGTCTTTGAAACTAATTTTGAAACAGGGCAGCCTTATCCTGATGTTCAGTTCCTCAAAACCCCCTTTCCATAACTCTATTTAAGTTCCTCATTAATTGTATGATGTCCTCCACCACACTGGGCAGAAGAACTTAGGTAAAGAGTTAGTTTACTAGCATGTTTTTTTAAATAATCCCTTGTTTGCAATAAGACGGCTCATCTTTTAGCTGGCAGCAATAACGCAACACTGGACAGACTTGTGAGATTTGCAGATGCCACGACAACCCTTCAAAGTTGGATCCTTGGGGTTCCCCCAAGAGATGAAATGATATGAGCTTCATCTGAGGAGTGCAAAGGTTTGGGGGGGAATGTCAAAGTCCCTCGACTGGATTTCCCAGAGCAGTTTTTCTCAGGCAAATTAATTGCTGAACATGGGCAGAGCAAGGCTTCAACGGGTCACTGTATCTGCAGATGCTTCCTCCAGTCTAGCCTCTGAGCCCCAGCCCCCAGTTGGCAGCCCCCAGAAGCCGCAGGGCAGCACAATGCTAGTCAGTGTTCAGAAGTCCAGCATATCCTTCATGCAGGCTGCTGGGCTAATGTTTGTCATGACACATGCCACTTGTATTGCATTGTAGTGCCTTGGGCTGTCCGAGTATGCGCTCCTGCTCATCACTGGGATTTAATCAAAACCACCGACTGGCTCGCGGATGTTTGTTTTAAGTAGTTGGTTGTCTTTAGCCATCTCGGGGTACAGGAGTGCATTTTTAGGTCTTGCCTAAAGACAGGTTTAGCTGTGACCCATCTTTTTGTTTTCCAAAAAAAAATCACAATAAAATGCATAATATAAATTTACACCCACGGGATTTCAGTCAATCCTGTACATTCACTGCACTGTTTTAGTGCTTTCACATTGAACTGCTGCTCTCCTCTGCAGAGAGCAAGAGCAAATATGTATGCCCACTTCATCATTTGGCTGTCTCGCACTACACAAAAATAAATAAAACACTGCACACTTGCCAAGGGTGAACTACTGGCTTCACCAATGCTTGTTGGCCGGGCTTTTGCGAAGTGTATCCCAGGAGTGCTCGTTTGTACGCAGCGCTTGACGGTGACATATCTGCTGTGGTGTGCTGGTGGTCCACGGGGAGGCCAGCCATCCAGAAACTGCAACTTCTTCAGAACTGAGCAGTGCGAGAAGTAGTTGGAACTGCAAAATAAAAGAGTATTTCACCGATTCAGCAGAAGATAAGAGCACTGGTTCCTCCTCTCCGCCGGACTAAATTCAAAACCCTTACGATTATTTATCGAGCCAGTTTAGAACATCTTAATCGCAGTGCACAGGTAAATAAATCAAGTCAACCTTCGTCCCCAAGAGAGCCAATACTGAACTGGGATGCAGTGGATCAGGAGGGCCGGGGGAAAGCTCGTTATTTGCTCTGACTGGAGGAGATACGTGGAATGCTGTACCACCTCCCAAACATGAAACAGAAGCTTACATCTTCAAGCTGACCTGAGAGTTTTTCATTATATGTTCTGATGCCAATTGCGGGTCGGGTTGTGCTAGATGATGCCGATGCTCCTAGGTTTTGGCTGCACCTGAGACCATTGCAGAGAGAGAGAGACAAAATGAGAGAGACAGACAGAGAGACAGAGACAGACACAGTGCAACCTGTATGGCCTGAAGGGTGTTGGTTAGTTGTGAGTGAAAAGCTGGTGTCCTCTGTTTTGTTACACCAAGTTCTGGGGTTCATGCCTTTGTTTCATGCGTTCAGCTTTACTTTAGATGTTCAAGTCTTCCGTTTGTGTTTAGTGCTCTTGGAGAAGGGCATTTTGCTATGTGTAAGCCCCTCAAGGATAAGCTATTTTAACAGGATTGTAATATCGTTGTATTTAGAGTGTTCTTTTGTGTTGGCAACATTAGGTCACTCCTGTTTTGGCTAAATTGCATGGCAAAGACACTGGTGGCATCGGCTGTGTATTGTAAGTGTGTGATGCAGGAGTGCTTAGTGTTATTGTATTGTATTGTAATCGTATTTATATAGCGCTTACTACTCCTGACGAGGCGTCGAAGCGCTTTTCGGGAATGAGTACAGTTTTAGTATTATTATGAGTTAATTGGAGCCGCGGATCTGAGAGTTTGTTAGTTAGATTGACTGGAGTAATGGAGGGGTTTAGGAGGAAAGAAATCCAGAAGTTTTAATTGGGAGTATATTCTTAATTTACTCAACCCAAAGGCTTGGGATGAGTAAAGGAGGTGGAGGAGGGAACAGTATGTGGAAGGGTTAGGGAGAGCATAGTAGCAGGGTGAGATAAATACGGGAGAATTTAGTAGGGTTGTGTGGGAGGTCACGGTAGTAGAGTGAGGTTTGGTGAGTTAGATGTGGAAGCGGAGGGAAGAGCTTAGGCAGAGTTATTTAGGAGATGAAAGTAGTAGAAAGGATTTGGGATGAGTCAGAGTGAGAATGGAGGATAGTTTGATAGAGACATGACATATGATGCTGGGTAGATAAGTGTGATAAGATGAGAGCAGGAATTCACATATCTAGTATAACAACCCACCACGAGCCATGCAATGACCCACGAACATGCCAAGCACAGAAACAACATATACACATATATATATATATATATATATATATATATATATATATATATATATATTTGTATATATATATATATACACACACATATGAATACACACACATATGCACATACAATACATAATTAGAACCCTGGGTAAAATATACTTAGTCAAACAGGTTTAAAGAGTGTGTGTGTATTTTATTATGACATAGTAGCAATACATATTTTCTAAAGAAACCATAAATAACTAGAAATATACACATAATCTGAAAAAGATATTTATCAACATAGGCATATGCAGTTCATAGTTGTTTGAATATGGTAGTTATGATGGAAAGAGACAACTCTTGAGTAGTTTTCTGAAGACAAGAAAGTTATCTGTGGCTCTTATAGTTGGTGGTAATGAATTCCATAGTTTGGCTGCTTGAATGGAGAAAGATGTACCACCTATAGTCTTTTTCTTGTATGGTGGTGTTCTAAGGCGGGGTGCCAATCTTGAGCGGAGGTTTCTTTGTTGGATGTATTTGGTAATTTTGTTTCTGATAAAAAGCAGTCCTGTTCCATGTATAGCTTTGTGGGTGATACAAAGCAGCTTGAAAGTGCATCTTCTGGCAACGGGTAACCAGTGTAGTGCTCTCAAGGCCGTGGAGATGTGGGCTTGCGGCTTTACATGTAATAGTAGCCTGGCTGCGGAGTTCTGGATACGTTGTAGTTTTTTCATAACAGATAGAGATGATCCATGGTAGAGGCCATTGGCATAATCCAGTTTGGATAGTACAAGCGACATAGTAGCTTGCACCTTGTGTGGAAATCCGAGGTGGGGGAAAATGCGTCGTAAAGTCTTCAAGGTGATGAAGCTTGTTCGTGCTAATTTGTCCACTTGGGCATTCAGAGTTAACTTGGAATCCATGGTGATTCCTAGGTTTTTAACTTCCTTGGATAATTGAGGAGGTGGTCCGAGATCGTCAGGCCAGACGCAGAGAGGGTCATCATTTTTCCAGTCACCACATATGAGTATTTCTCTTTTGGAGGTATTTAGTTTGAGATGGCTCCAGATCATCCACTGATCAACGGCTCTGAGGCAACTGAAGATTTGTGAGTTTTCAATGTTTTTGGGGGATTCTAATTTAAGTAGTATTTGTGTGTCATCTGCATAGTTGTAACATGTGAGATGGAAATCATTGATCAGTTCTGGTAAAGATATCATGTAGATGTTGAAAAGCAAAGGTGAGATGATTGACCCTTGGGGGACCCCTGCTTTTGTGAGGTAGGGTTCGGACGAGAAGGGGGGCGAGTGGATGATATTCGATCTCTTTTGAAGATAGGAAGTAATCCAGTCGAGAGCAATCCCTTGTATGCCAGCTTCGTGGAGTCTTTGAGTTAGGGTGTCATGGTCAACCGTATCAAAGGCAGCTGAGAGGTCCAAGAGAAGTAGTGTAGCAACTCCATTTCGGTCGTCTGTGTTTTTAAGATCATCCCAGATTGCTATGAGTGCCGATTCAGTGCTTCTTCCTGGGCGGAATCCAGTTTGGAAGTCTGAAAGTATAGAATTGTCTTCAATGAATTGTGACATCTGGGCGAATGCTGCTCTTTCTATCAATTTGCCCAGGAAAGGTCCATTTGTGATTGGTCTGTAGTTGTTGGGGTCTTGCGTGTCTAGGTTTGTTTTCTTTATTAAAGGCCATATGTATGCCTTTTTCAGGTCTACAGGAAAAGTTCCTGAAGATAAAGAGTTGTTGATGATTCTTCTTACAGGTGTGGTAGCAGAAGTAGATAGAATAATGTTCTTGAAGATTTGTGGTGGGCAAGGGTCAGAAGGGCAACCAGAAGGTCTGCTTGCTTTGACCAAATCCATAAATTCATGCTGGGATATTTGTTTGAAGGACTGTAGAGGTTGGGTTGGTTTATTCTTAGAGGGTATTTTAGGAAAGGGGTTGGCGCTGATGGGTTTCTTCTGTTTTAAATAGGAGTCCAATGTGTCTGCCTTGGTTGTGTAGTGAGTTGCTAATTTGTTTGTGAAATCTTGAGTAGTGGGATGACTTCCTTCCATGCATGTAGGTTTTCGAAATTCATTGCGAATTTTATAAAATTCCTTGGTTGTAGATTGAGCATTTTGAATTCTGTCTGAATAGTATCTTCTTTTAGCTTTTTTGATTGATGATTTGTATATCCTGTTAAGTTTGTGTAGCTGCAGTTTGTCTTGACTGTTGTTTGTTTTGAGCCAGTTCCGCTGCAACTTTCTGATTTGTTGCTTTATCTTTTTAAGTTCTGTGTTTCTCCAAGGTGTTGGTTTTCTTTTGTTGTGTTTAGTTTTTCTGAGTGGTATTAGGATATCAAAAGCTTCCTGTAGCCACTCATAAAGTTTTGGCACATAATTAATTGTATCTAGATCTGTGTTTGCTGCTAGTTGTGTTTCTAAGTGATCCAAATTGAGTTTGCTCCATGGTCGATAGGTGTATGTATGTAAGTAGTTGTGGGGTGTGTTGATTTGTGGAGTTGTATGTCGGAAAGTTATCATATGGTGGTCTGACCAAGTGATTGGCGTGATGCTATGAATAGTAACTAGTTCAGGCTTAGCAAAAATGACATCTAGGATGTGTCCAGCGATGTGTGTGGGATTGTGTACAATCTGACGTAGGTTCAATGCAACTAGGCCAGTGGTGATAGCTTTTGGATGGGGCATGTTGGGTTTGTCAAACCAAATGTTTACATCCCCAAGAATGCATAGGTTGGAGTATAGTGTAATAAGGTTTGAGACTGTGTCTAGAAAAGCATCTGGGAATGTGGAGTTGTTAGGTGAAGGCCTGTAAAGGTGGAGAAAGTTACAGGAGGAAGTTGGAGTAGGTTGGCATCTGGTAAGGAGGGCTTCACAACCTTGTATGGAGATGTTGTCTGTTTTACTGAGGTTCAATGCCTGTTTGAATATAATAGCTAGTCCACCTCCTCTCTTGCCTATACGGTTTTGAGTGATGGTTTGATAGCCCGGAGGAATGGCTTAGTGCAACACTGGTGCCATGTCATCTCCCAACCAGGATTCAGTTATGAATAGTAAGTCAGGTTGTGTGTCTGTGAGCAGGCCGTAGATGTGGTGCTTGTTTTTTGAGAGTGATCGAGCATTTATGAGCTGGCAGTTTAGAAAAGGTGTGTTAGTGGTAGCGTTGTTTTGTTTAGGAGAAGGGTAAGTAGTGTAATGTGAGCTTGAAGCAGGAGTGTTGCTAGTTGTGATAACTGTTTGAGGCTCACAATAGTCGTGCTTTTCAATATAGTGTTCCTCTTCCAGCAGGTTAAGGAGGCATTTTGTTGGGTCTGTGTGTGTGGGTGGTGGACTTGGTGGCTGAGAGAGCCATGAGGAGTGTACTGTTTTTTGTAGGGTAGTTTTATTATGTAATAGACAAGGGGATGCGAGGTTGCTATGAGTGGCATGTTTTTTATTTTGTTTGCGTTTGTTTAGTGTGGATGGAGTATGGGTTAGGGGTGGTGGAGGAGCATGTGGATCATGATGTATGGCTCTAAATTGTGCAATGAAGGAGAGGCGAGTGAATGAAAGTTGCTGGGTTGGGGTGCTTATGGTAGGTGTTTGTGAAGAGTGAGAAAGTAGGGGTGGAGATAGGATGGAATTTGTATTCTTTGTGTAGTCCTGAGGGTGGGAGTGGGTATGACGATAAGTGTAATGTAAGTTTGTGTTGATTTGATGTGCTGATGTTTGTGGTTGGTATTGTTTTTGTGGAATAGTGAGAGGGGATATTGGTGTACTTGTTTTTGGTGAGGGATTTGTTTGTGAGTTAGTGCTGGTAAGTGGAATTTGAGTGTTAGATGGGGTGTTGATGTGTTTTGGAGATGAATGTACGAGGTGTGTAAGAGGTGATGGATCTGTGTCAGGGGAGTTAGTATTAGTTGCGATGAGTGGAAGAGGTAATATGTGTGGTGGAGTGAAATGTGGGGATTGTATGGTTGTGTGTAATTGGTGAAGAGAGGGGAAGAGTGTTTGTAGATGGTGTGTTTGAAGGCAGGGTTTGGGCATTGTTATGATGACAGGTGGTCTGTGTGGAGAAAAAACAGCGGATAGTGTTGTTGGTTAGTATGAGCAGAGAGTGTGTATCTGGAAGGCTGAGACTGAGGTAGTTTTGTGTTGTGTGGGTGATGGCAGGTTGTGTTAGTGGGAGTGGACAGAGTAGTGTTGGCTGTGAGAATGCAGGTGTTTGACTGTAGTAATTGTGGGGGATATGTGTATATGTGTTGTATAAAGGGTATTGTGTTGGGTGATGGGGCAATGCAATCTGTCTGTGGTCAGTTTGTGATGTATGAGTTGGATGTCTTTGTAGGATATGTGTTTGCATGTTGAGGGAAGTGTAGGGGCTTGAACCAATCTTGGTCCATAGAGAATTGGGCAGCATTTCTGGCCCTAGTCCCTACCTGGCCCAAACAGGCCCAAACAGGCCCAAACAGGCCCAAACAGGCCCAAACAGGCAGCTGACCTTGTCCTCTTCGCCCTTTGCTGAGACGCCCGGGCTGAGACGCCCTGAGTCCTAGCCTTTTATAGCCCTACTGGCCAATAAGAAGCTGGTCCTAACCCTAGCCAATCCAATTTCAAGCCCTGATTCAACAACTAATGGGAGACCCAGCCCTAATCACCAATCCTAGCCCTATTCCTGCCCACCAATCCCAGCCCCAGCCCTAAAACCAGCAACCAATCAGAATCCCAGCCCTATCCACCAATCACAGCCCTAGAACCAACAGCCAATCAGAATCTCAGCCCTATCCACCAATCACAGCCCTTGAACCAACAGCCAATCAGAATTCACAGCCCTCTCCACCAATCACAGCCCTAGAACCAACAGCCAATCAGAATTCACATCCCTATCCACCAATCACAGCCCTAGAACCAACAGCCAATCAGAATCTCAGCCCTAGAACCAACTGCCAATCAGATTCCCAGCCCTATCCACCAATCATAACCCCAGCCCTGGAGCAAGCAACCAATGAAAGACCATCTCCCAACAACCTATCACAACAACATATGAAACAACCAATAGCAACTTATATAAGGAGTAAGTTAACTGGAGTCCAGTCCCTGTGGTCAGCGGGAAAGGCATCTGCTGCTCTATTCAGAATCTCCTTGGATACAGACAGGCTGAATCCACACTTCTAAGATAGCAGAGTCTACTTTCCAGGTAAGTGAGAGATTGTTTAAGAAGCAAACACTGGAATTGTGCTGGGCGCGCACTCCAAAATCAGGCTTTTTTAAAAGGCAAAAATACAGGGGGCAGACAGTTTTTAAGCACAATTTAAATCACAGAAACAGATTAAAACAGTCTCCTAAAAACACACTCTGCAAGATGTATGTAGCCTTTTTACTTAGAAGAGAAAAAAAGGGGGGGGGGACAGGGGGGTGTGCCACATACTAGCAAGGCAATTCACACAGTCACGGCAAAAACAAATTAAAAAAAAACACCACTTAAAAGAGGCCAGGCTGCCTGAAACACAGAGAGTCCACAGTAAAACAGACACAGGTAGCTGAAATAAACACTTCAAAACAAATAATACTATTTACCCAGAAGAATCTCAGGGCTCCTTACCTAGGTCTTTTTGCAATCCTTGAACACTGGGCTCTATCAGGACACAGGGGAGATGCACAGAGGCTCACAAAATGGAGGTGGCTGATTTGGGCTTCCCTCCACAAACTTAAGGGGCCAGAGCAGGTGTGGAGGGCGGGTCTCAGGTGCAGCAGGGACTCAGGGAGCCAATCAGCTAAGTCCAGTCCCTGTGGTCAGGGGGAAAGGCAACTGCTGCTCTATTCAGAATCTCCTTGGATACAGACAGGCTGAATCCACACTTCCAAGCTAGCAGAGTCTACTTTCCAGGTAAGGGAGAGATTGTTTAAGAAACAAACACTGGAATTGTGCTGGGCGCGCACTCTAAAATCCGGCTTTTTTAAAAGGCAAAAATACAGGGGGGCAGACAGTTTTTAAGCACAATTTAAATCACAGAAACAGATTAAAACAGTCTCCTAAAAACACACTCTGCAAGATGTATGTAGCATTTTTACTTAGAAGAGAAAAAAAAGGAGGGGCAGGGAGGTGTTGTAGTAGTGGTGAGAACTTGTTAGGTGGCTCATTGGAATGTACCTCTGTGCCTTCGGCAACCTGGACTGTAAGAAATCTGAATAATAGTTGGAAGAGGTGAGCGCCACACTCGGGTAATAAACACAGTCCATGTCAGGGTGGGCCACAAAAGTGACTATATAAACCTCTGCTTGACCCTATGGTACCTTGGCACAAAAGCAGTCAGGCTTAACTTAAAGCCAATGTGTAGAGTATTTATGCAGCACCCAAACAGTAATAAAGTGAAAACACAACCCAAGAAAAATTACAAGCCAATTTAGTAAAATAGAGTCCATAGAGTAAAATTTAATAAATAAAATGATGACAAAATCCAATCAGCAAAGCCAGAGTTATGCATTTTTTAAGTTTGAGGTTTAAATAGCACCAACAAGAACAAAGCGCCACCTGGTCGTACTGGACCTGGTCAAATACTACTTTAGAGTGACCTCAATGGGGTTTTCCTTCTCAAAGTCCAAGTGAGAAACCTTGGGTGGAGCTTTGGTTGCTGGGGGCCACAAGAAAGGCATTGTCAGTTTGAGAAGCAGTTGCTGCTGGAGTTTTGAGTTGGCGGTTGACCCAAGCGGTTGCTGTTACGCATGGACAGCAGGTTGCTATTGGACCTTTGTGTTGGCAGAAGACACTGATCATTTCCGATGCCAGGAGCCCCAAGCTTCCTGATTTTCACAGGGAGCTTTATTTTGAAGCAGAAAGGGTACTCTTGGTTGCCAGCCAAGGGTCCAAGACATGGGAGGCACCTCTTGGGGATCAATACTCACTCCAGTAGTGACCACCAGCAGAGCTTAGGCATGTCCAGTTTTTGCTGGCCAGTTGCAGCGAAGGCATCTGGAAGCTTGTGTCCATATAGCTCAAACTAGAGATCAGTCAGCTGACCCTAGAAGTTACTTCTGGGGATTATGGGTTCAAGGAAAGCAGATCCAGTCTTTTTTCTTCAGACAGCAGTGCAGTCCTTCTTCTGAATATTCCAAAGGTCAAGGAGTGTTCTGATGAGAGGTTCATAGGATGCCATCCTTAGTGCCAGCTTGTGGGTGGGGGATACACCCTTTGTCTAACCTTCTCCATTTTCTGGGTTTAGCTCCAAACTGTCTAGTGGGACAAAGAGTGGGCAGGTCTAGATGTGAGCTGCATTTGTGGCATGGCAGGCAGCTTCAGAAATCAGGAAGGGGGTTGGCACAGCCCTAAAGCTACCCTTTGAAGCTAAGGAAGGGCTGAGTACATCCCCTCAGGCCATCCTGCATAGGAAAGGAAAACCCTGCTCCACCCCCTAGACCCTTTTGTCCCCATGTCTGGCAGGGATATACAACACACCACAGGACCCTCATTCACAGTCATGTGACCTTGGACACTGGCATAAAGGCACATTTGGTCTAGACATAAAAATGACAACTATCTAAAAGTAGCATTTTCAGAATAGTAGCTTAAAATCAATCTTTACCATTAAAGCCTATTTTAAATTACAAATCAAATGAGTGAAAGGAGTATTTCTCTTTGCTTCCAAACTGTAGTTATCACTTACTCAGCATAATAAGGTAACCTAGTGTTATTTTATGAAAGAGAGAGCCTTGCTACAGTGTAAAAACTATTTTAGGAGTTTTTGACTGTCAGAACATGTAAAGCTAACCACACATACCCTATGTCTTAACTACTAAGGACCCTACCCAAGAGCCTTTAGGGGTTAGCTTAGGAGAGACTTTAATTATTAAAACAGAAGGGTAAGGCTTGGCTAAAGGTTGTTTTTGACAGGTCGAAACAGCAGTTTAAAGCTGCACTAAAGCTTGCAGTGCAGACCTGATATATGTTTTATGGTGTTACTTTAGTGGGTAGCACAATGAGTGCTGCAGCCCACTTGCAGTTTTTAATTTATAGGCCTTGGTATATGTAGTACCATTTTCTAGGGACTTATAAGTAAATTAAATGTACCAATGAGGTGTAAACCAATTTTGCCATGTTTTCAAGATAGATCACAAGTAGTTGACCAATGATTAGCAGGGAAGACATGAACAGAGTCCTAATGCCAACAACAATGGGCTCAGCAAAGGGAGGCAAAAATCTGGGGTGACCCAGTGGAAAGGGCCAGGTCCAACATGGACTCTATTGTGTAAATTACATTTTTGCTGAGACTACCGTGTTGAAGAACCACATTGTTGTCAATAAGATATTAAGAACTTTGACATTTGTTCCAGACTTTAAAGCCAGCATTTTCAGTATTTACTAATATGTAACAGGCAATTATGGTATTTTAGTTTTTAGCCCTGTTTCGATGGGGATGCTTTAGACCTCTATCAGCACCAGATACTTCCTAGTCATATAGCTGGTCTTCCCGAAATCCCCACATAGAGTGTCTGCAGTGTAAGAAATTGGTTTATTAGTTGTGATGGATGTGAGTCCTTCACAAATAATAGGCCTAAAATTACCTCCTTATTGGGAACCAAGTACCCTATTGTAGTACTTGACTCTTTCAGGGTAATAAAACAGAGCAGTCCAAAGCCTACTCAAGGAAGGTGGTGTAACCAAGTAATCTCCATTTGCTTGAACACAACATCTACACTTAAAAAATTATTGTCCAATCAGTGTTTTTATTTTAAAAAGGAAAAGTAAATCTATTACACACACACTACTGAATACTACACATCAAATTACAAACAGGTACATCAGGTAGATGGAAACCCCTTTGGTGACACCCTTGAATCACATTTCACCCCTTGTGGGTCCTGAACCCCAAATCCCAATACCTCCCACCTATACCAGATGCAACATCATACTATAAGGGCGGTATCACTTATAAAGTGAGCCTAATGCCTAGGTAAAGGGGTCATCACATTAATATATGTCACAGGCCTTTTGGCTTATCAGAGTGTTACCACATTATTGAAACAGTAAGTACATGGTAGGATTCACCATTGAAACCATTGGGAGTAATAATCCTGTCAATGCAATCATTATTTATAAGGGCACTGCAATGTTAATTAAGGGAAAGTATTTTTAAATTGAAAACAACCACAAATGTGTCAATCTTCCCTTTACACTCCACAGGCAAAACAAATGCAGTCATAGGACCAACCACTATGGATCCCTGAGCTCCAAAACCAAAGAGTTAAAACTCCAGAATTATTTTTAAGACATTCAGGGGGTCATTCCTAGCTTGGCGAGCGGCGGTCGCCGCCCGCCAAGCGGGAACCGCCACTTGGCCGCTCCGCGGTCACAAGACCGCGGAGGCCATTCTGGCTTTCCCGCTGGGCCGGCGGGCGCCCGCCAAGGGAGCGCCCGCAGGCCCAGCGGGAAAGGCCCTGCAACCCAGAAGCCGGCTCCGAATGGAGCCGGCGGTGTTGCAGGGGTGCGACGGGTGCAGTTGCACCCATCGCGATTTTCACTGTCTGCTAGGCAGACAGTGAAAATCATGCTGGGGCCCTGTTAGGGGGCCCCTGCACTGCCCATGCCAGTGGCATGGGCAGTGCAGGGGCCCCCAGGGGCCCCACGACACCCGTTCCCGCCATCCTGTTCCTGGCGGTAAAAACCGCCAGAAACAGGGTGGCGGGACGGGGGTCGGAATAGCGCCGCCATGGAGATTCAGCCCAGACAGGGGAAATCCGGCAGGAAACCGCCGGATCCCCTTTTCTGACCGCGGCTTTACCGCTGCGGTCAGAATGGGCAGGGAAGCACCGCCAGCCTGTTGGCGGTGCTTCCGTCATTTTAGCCCTGCTGGTCGCGGACCACCAGGGTTAGAATGACCCCCTCAGTACCTACTGCAACTTCCACAACATGCTTCAGCAACGTTGGTGATGCCCCTAAGCATTTCGGGCTGCAAAAAGGAAAGAAATTATGCCTTGTGCTATGTCTTCTTTTTATTTTAATCCGTGCTTTTTTAATCTTCCCAGAGCCGGGTGCCCTAGCCCCTTTGATAGGGCACTCGGCATGTATCTATGGTACGGACCACACGGGCAGCCTACTCTTGTGCAGCCTGCACAATAAGCACATCCTCCTCTGTGCTCCCGCCTCACAGGTATCAGACCCGCTGTGCTTTGCTTCCGCCCAGTGGAGGGAGCAGTGTTGTCCTCAGCATCTCTCTTCTTCAGTGAGTTCCAAGGGATCGGGTCTCCAGGACATTTGGGACTTGCGCTGGCCCTCTCGCATCAGCGTCCCAGGCATGATGTACTGGGGCCCAGTAAATACCGGGTAAGCCCTTGGGGAGAAAGTTGCCCCAGAGGGTGAACTTGTATTTGGGAGGGGGCCCCACATTTCCCACTGCAAATGGATGATAAGAAACAACCTAGTGCTGGCCATCAGGGTCTTAGCCTTCCCGGAGTTCAGGGAAATGCAGCGGAGGACTATACACCAGTTTTTGCGTTTCTTTCTTTTTAAGGTAAAGTCTTTGAAAATGCAGAACTCTGGTCCCTTATTTATGGCTGATGTAGGTGATTTTTGGCTCATTTTGCTCCTGGTGGCCACGGCTATTCACCAGGGGTATTTTCAACAGGTCCCCTGGTCGCTAAAGAGTGCACATTGTAGAGAACTGGTTTTTCTGGCACCTGTAGGAGGCTGGCTTGGTTTGTAGTGGGTACCTTGGGTACTTACACCTTATACCAGGTCCAGTTATCCCTTATTAGTGACATTTAGTAATGTTCTAGCAGCTTAGGCTGATAGAGGTAGCCATAGCAGAGCAGCTTAGGCTGAACTAGGAGACATGCAAAGCTCATGCAATACCACTTATTTAGGTGACACAGTACCAAAAATATCTTAGAGACAATACTCCTTCTGGAGGTAAGTATTATACACAATATATACAATAGACACCAAAATAAGGTAATTAATTAGACATAGGATAGTGCAAACAATAGGGAATGCTATAGAATGCAATGGGAGAAAATAGGTCTGGGGCAACACTAACCATATACTAAGAAAGTGGAATGGGAATCACAAATTCTCCCCTAGACAAGAGTAGTGTGTGCAGAATCGCTGGGAGAGTAAGAATACAGTAAAGGTAAGTAAATTACCCCACTCCAGAGCCCAGAAAAGCAGGAGTAAAGTACTGCAAGTTTCCTTAGAACACACTACACCTCATGATTGGAATTATTGCAAGAACCAACCAAGTCTGCAAACAACAAATAGTGGATTCCTGGACTTGAAGACCTGCAAAAGAAGGAGACCAAGTCCAGAAGTCAAAAGAAGTTCCATGAAGGACAGGATCCCCTGCCAACCCAGAAGAGGGTGCAAAAGAAGAGTTCCCATTTGGACGAAGACTGCAGAAATGCACCCTAGGAAGATGTCAGCGGGTTCCTGCATGGTGCACTGGATGTCCCACGTCGTGAAGTTGGATGCAGGCGAGATTTGGCACTGGAATTCTCCAACAAGCCTGGGTTCCGGCAAAGTCGTGTTTTGCGTCAACTAGGTGCTATCTGGACCCAGGAGGGACCTGGTGGCCTCCACTCTGTGTGAGGAGGAAGAGGGGGCTCTCAGCACTTCAGATAGCCCTCAGAGCACCAGATAGCACCCACGGGTGTCCCAGGACACAGGGAGAAAGGAGGAGCAAAATGCGGTTGGTGCAGCACTACAAAGGAAGGTCCCACGCCGCCAGCAAGTTGAGCGTCGCAGGATAGAGTGCTGGGGACCTGGGCCAGGCTGTGCACGAAGGAATTTTGCAAATAGTGCACAGAGGCCTCAGGAGGTGAAGAAGACGTTGTGCACAGGGGTACTATCATTCTCCGGGAAGGCAACGTCTTACTTCCTCCAAATTGGGACAGCAGGACCTCAGGACAGTCTGTGTCGATGGGGTCCACCCTCTCTGTTCCAAGGAGCACGCTCGTCACCAGAAAAGGAGTCCAAGAGAACCGGTCGTTGACTTAGAAGGTGACTGCTTCATCAGAGGAGTGACTCCGTCACCCCACAGGAGATTTTTTCGGTCTTTCTGGTGCAGGGTGAAGACATGGAGTCCTCGGAGCATGCACACCGTGGAAGCTGTTGCAGTTGCTGGCTGGAGCTGAAGTTGCAAAGGGAAAGTATCCCTTCTGGACACTTTGCTGCTGTTACAGCAGTTCCTGGTGCAGGCTGTGGTTGATCCGAGGTCAGAGGATGAAGTAGTAGTTGCAGAGGATTCCTGCCGGAAACTTGCAAGTAGAATCTGAAGAGAACCCACAGGAGAGACCCTAAATAGCCCTGAGAGGGGGATTGGCTACCTTATCAGGTAAGGACCTATCAGGAGGGGTCTCTGATGTCACCTGCTGGCACTGGCCACTCAGAGGCCTCCAGAGTGCCCCCACACCTTGCAAAGCAAGATGGCTGAAGTCTGGAACACACCGGAGGAGCTCTGGGCACCACCCTAGGGTGGAGATGGACAGGGGAGTGGTCACTCCCTTTTCCTTTATCCAGTTTCGCGCCAGAGCAGGGACAAGGGGTCCCTGAACCGGTGTAGACTGGCTTATGCAAGGAGGGCACCATCTATGCCCTTCAAAGCATTTCCAGAGGCTGGGGGAGGCTACCCATCCCCAGACTGTTACACCTATTTCCAAACGGAGAGGGTGTAACACCCTCCTCCCAAAGGAGATGCGTTGTTCTGCCTTCCTGGGACTGAGCTGCTCAGATCCCAGGAGGGCAGAACCCTGTCTGTGAGATGGCAGCAGCTGTAGCCGCATTGCAAGCCTCAGAGAGCTGGTTTGGAAGTACTGGGGGTCCATGGTGGAGCCTCCAGGATGCATGGAATTGGCTCCCCAATACCATACTTGGAATGGGGTGACAATTCCATGATCTTAGACACCTTACATGGCCATACTTGGAGTTACCATTGTGAAGCTACATATAGGTATTGACCTATATGTAGTGCACGCGGGTAATGGCGTCCCCGCACTCACAAAGTCCCAGGAATTGGCCCTGAACTATGTGGGGGCACCTTTGCTAGTGCAAAGGTGCCTTCACACTTAGTAACTTGGCACCTAGCCTTCAGCAAATGAAGGTTAGACATATAGGTGACTTATAAGTTACTTAAGTGCAGTGAAAATGGCTGTGAAATAGTGTGTGCACTATTTCACGCAGGCTGCAATGGCAGGCCTGTGGAAGGGTTTGTCTGAGCTCCTTATGGGTGGCAAAAGAAATGGTGCAGCCCATAAAGATCTCCTGGAACCCCAATGCCCTGGGTACCTAGGTATCATATACTTGGGACTTATAAAGGGGGTCCAGTGTGCCAATTGAAATTGGTAAATTAAGTCACTAGCCTATAGTGACAAATGTAAAAGCAGAGAGAGCATAAGCACAGAGGTTCTGATTACCAGAGCCTCAGTGACACAGTCAAACACTATACACACCACACACATTAGGCCATAAACTATGAGCACTGGGGTCCTCACCAGCAGGATCCCAGTGAGACAGGCAAAAACATACTGATATACAGGCAAAAATGGGGGTAACATGCCAAGAACGATTGTACTTTCCTACAGCACCTGCACCAGCCTTCTCCTCTGATTGGCTCCTCCCCTGCTGGTGAGTCCCTCTTGCACAGCCCCTCCGCCACAAGCCAGCAAAGTACCCTTCCACCCGCAGTTCCCTGCCCTATAGCATTCTAGCTGTCTGTAAGGGCACCGTAGGGAAATATGGAAATCCAGGTCTTCCCCCAACTAGTCATCAGGGGTCATAAAGGGGCCAGTGTCACTGGCCCTGGAGAGACGCATCTAATTCTAGGGGTCTGCTCGAGACAAAGCCCGTAGTCCTTGTAGGCTATCAAGTGGCTACTTTTTCCAGCTGGCCATTCTTCTGCTGTCATCGCTCCTTTGTCCAGGATCATCTTCCCTGTCCCCCCATGAAATTACAATGAGTGAGACTCACCCACAGCAAAGGTCCAAAACGGGGTGATCAAAAGGCAAAAATCCTGGTGGACCGAATGGGCAGGAGGAATTTGCAACACGCACCTATGAGAAAAATGTGTTTCCCCCGCTTCCATGTGTGGGTCATCTATTATTTATTTCTGTGTGTTTTATGAGCAATCAACCAGCATGTTTAAAAGATTGGTCCGTGGAAATTAGGGTAGGGCTCTGGTGTAGATACGTTTAAGGATTTATAAAGTCACCATGTGTCCAGAAGTGTTGCAAATATGTTTTGGTAGGTAACTGGCTATTTTAATGGTAAGTACATGTTAAGATGGGTGTTCAGGAAATGGACAGTTTTTAGCATTGTCCATAAATGTGTCAGATATGATTTAGGAGGGTGTTTGGTGGCTTCTACCATAGTTGTTTGAGTGTGGGGAGGACACAAAGGTGCCCAAACTGCTATTGCCTCCAGAGGTGACATCTTTTGTTATAATCCTGCCAGTTGCTAATTCTTCAGTTAGCTGTTAGTACCAATATGACTGAATAGAAATTGACTGAAGTAAGTGAGGGATGCACACAACCTATCGCAACTGTGTGTAGGATATTGGCATGGTTTGTTGGAGGTGGATGTGGGCTAAAACTGATGGTGGTCACATGGATTGTCCTAAACAGCATTGGAACCCTGGCACAGTAGAGTTGAATTTACTGGTGCAACTTACTGACTGCTTCTAATGTTGGAGGTGGTATTATGGAAGTATATCTGTGAGGTGACCACAAGATAGGCGGAAACATCATAGGACCTGTCACAGAATGGGTGGAGAAGGTAGAGGTTGTGAGTAAAAAGCTGAGGGTGCAGATAATTCAGAGCATTATTTTTAGCCCAGGGACAGCCAACCAGTGGGACTGGGAGAAGGATCCCCAGTGGGGTCTAAGATCGGAGTAGGGTAGGATGGGGAAATAGAGCTATTAAGTATCAGGATCTATGGCGATTAGCCCAGTGGTGCCCTTGTAAAATATTTGAAAAGGAGGTTCCTATGATTCCACGCCATTGGTCCATCATCATTCTAATGCTCATACCTGGGCAGCCACAAAAGCAGGACCTAAGTGTGCTATGCATGACAGAGTAGTATGTCAGAGAGGTCTTAAAAGCTCCCTTGACTATCTGTAGAAGCTAGGTAAGCCATGGAGTATTGGGTGATCTGGCTCAAACTGTGTCCCCACTGCTTGCCCCAACCCCTCGACTTTCTGCAACACCACGTCGCTTTCATTTTTCACCCCTCTGTACCCCTCCATCGGCTCGCATCTCTTCAGCCGGACAGCATCCAGCTCCTTCTCGGTAAATAGAGCTGGCTGTGTATATAAAGCGGGCTGAGTCTCACACACTAAGGTAAAGGGGCACCCTCGCCAGACGATGCAGGTCATACATTCACACATGAAGAGGTACCTAGAACGAAAGCCCCGTTCAACAGTTAGGATGAACCTGCTGAAGAAAGTCCAGAGGCAGACAGGTGAACTGTTACAAAGCCCTATATATCTGTTATCTGTGAATGCACATGTACTGCCAAAAATCCATAGGTTTACGTCTGCTGGGTATTCACAAAAGGGTACCTACCTGATGAAAACGCCTTTGATCTTGCATAATTCTACACAGTGACTGTGTACAAATACTCAGAAGTAAACTCCACGCAAGGGACAAGGAGTAGGTGAATCAAGGGGTGGCTTGGCTTGTGAACCGTTCTTAAGCCTTAAATATGACCAGACATATGCTACCGGAAAGGGCGGGAATACGACCCATTCTAGGATGAGAGGGTAACGGAAGGGCTCAAAACGTCCTAAGAGGGTAGGGGAAGCCGTTGCCACGCAGTGAAAAATGTTGTGTGAAAGGTAAAAAAAATGTGGACTTTTACTTTATGTACAATTGCACTTTGTGGGAATTTCAGCATCCAAACATTTCATATGACATCTCCAGTAGTACACATTGAAACAGCGAATGATGCCCCTTTCCTGGTGTGAAACGTAGTAAGTCTCCCCTCATTCTGTGGGTGCAGATTAAATGCATTTTTCGTGAACTGCGCCAAGGATGGAGGTGGGGTGGAGGTGGGATGGAATTTAAGGTTGTAAATGAGACGGAAGGGAGTAGGGATGAAATCTACAGACCCACTGAAGTGCCTGTGAAGGTTGTAAGGAGGCGATCCGGGCTACACCTGCTTATTCTGGGAAGAGTGCTAGAAAATAAAATGGTGACCAGGGCGAGAGGACTGCACGGCTCGAGCCCAGAGAACAAGAAGTGGTATCTAATAGGCAGCCGATATTTAGGAGACATACATTCATTTAATACATCTCTTAATAGAGGCTATTAAACCAAGGAGTGCCGCGCCTCAGATCAGCACTCAACCTTAAAAAAAAGAAATCCCTGTGTTAGGGTTTTATTTATATCATGCGTCCTTATTGATGACAGGATTAAAGGTGTTGGTCAGAAGCTGCTGTGCCACGCAGTGATCTCGGGGTCCCTTACCTTAACATGCCCATTATCGTGTGTGAATTCAAAAACTAACAAAAAAAGCATTTGCAATGCAAAGGGTCTCGCATCTGCTTGAGTTAGAGCTATTAGCGTTGTAAATTCCTAAATGGACTGTTCTTGCCACACAAATTTAAAGAAAAAAAACGAGCGCGATCTCGCTATGTAAAACCCAGTGCGATTGCGCTGAAATTGAAATCCCAAAAAACAAGTGTGATCGCACTATGTTAAACCCAGCACGATCGCGCTGCATGGAAAATAAAAAGATAAAGTAGTTCAGAAATCAGGCTGAAAACATGGAGCCTTGTATGTTTTCAGCAGTTGGTCGGTGCGCTCGAGGAGGGCTAAACACCGGAAAAGGCATGATGTATGCATGCCTTTCACTAATGAAAGAAAGCAGATTTTAAAGGCAAGCCCACGAACCAATGAAAGTGACAGGGGTGACATGAGCATTGTTACAAGCCCAAAGAGAGATTACAACAGGGAAGGAGCGCTTGTGCTCTCGACGCTTAAAATGTGTAAGCCTATGAGAAACAAGAATATTACTAAGCATGTCTTACACTGCAGGACACTCCCCTGTAATGGCACAAGTAAAATGTCATGTTATGGTTAACACTGAAACAATCTGTTCCAGTGGGTGACCTGTAAGAATTTTAGCTGACTAGTTTCATTGCATTTAGTATCTAACCAAGAGGAGCGACTTCCTCAGGGCAAAACAAGGATACCCTGTTACTAAATATTATAAGCACATCCTTGAGCCATAAATCCACATATCTTCTAGAATGAGAACATTTGTAAAATGTTATGAAAGGGGGAAAGAATGTGACAAATATACGTAATAGGATCCATGTAACCGTGATGACCCATTTAATTTCATTCTCATATTTACCACCCTTGTTCCTGAGTATGTTTCACAGATACAACACGTATTCCCCTGTCGTCAGGTTAGGATACAATTGAATATACTGAAGCGGTCTGTTATATAATCTGTGAGGCAACCCTCACCTGTTGATGTAGGCAACAAATGCTATGGTGGCTTCTAAGAGCTGTAATACACAAGAACCCACCAACAGGGCCACTTAAGCAAAGCTAGAGATTGTGCAAAGTATATACAGAAGGCTTAAATAAGGGACATATTTAACCGTACAAGCTCATTGCTAATGTTAACCCCACAAGCAGGTATCCTTGGGAACTGCAACGTCTCAATATTTCATCACTGACATATGCAAGCTGACGTTTCAGCACCCCCAATTGATCTTCCTTTGCCCCATCGGCTTGTGTTGTTAGCCTGTGAATCTGTGTTCCAGGAAAAATGTACAGGGGCCCATTGACTACTTCATGGGCGACGTCAGCATGGAAACTGACAGACTTGCCAGCCAAGACCTTCACTGGCCAGTTTTAGGTGGGCCACCACTTTGGGTCTGAGAAGTTAAAGAACATGACAACAGAGTATCTACAAATCTTTGCTGTGCGCTTTTCTAGTGCAGGAGCCACTGCTTCCTCCTATAATAATACATTTAAAATACCCAGAGCTGTTAACAGATAATATCACATAGTAACCACAGCATGTAAGATTAAAGTAATGACCACCCCGTGCAGGTTTACCATTAGTAACCACTTTGCACATCAGGTATGGTTAGAAACAATAATGTCATATAAAGCTCTATAAGTATGAAATGCTTCTACGGGAGTAATTACAACACAACCATTGTTATGCCAGAGGTAGAATCAATAAGGAGGCAGATTCCCAAAATATTCCAGAATGGATAACATGATGCCTGAGCTAGACACCATTATGCCAAGAGTACTCACAATTTGTCAGAACCTGGTCACCATTATATCAAACCAGGGCCCCCATTATGCAAGGGCATAACCACTATTACGCCAAGGATGCCAAAATGTATCAAGATGAATCCCTATTACACCAGGGGAGTATGCCACTAAGCCAGGGATACATACCATTATTCCAGGAATGGTGATCATTGTGACAGATAGCCTCCCAAATGCTGAGGCACTTTTTATACCACTAGTGGTCCCAGATGACGGAAACTGCCACTAGGCTGAGAATTTATCTGGCAGAAAGACACAACTGTTTGCCTATTGCTCACACCCTAGTAACCCAACAACCCAACTTCTCACAAACTCTTTCTAGGTTTGTCCTGAATTCAGCACCAAAAACCTGCGGAACCTGATTCCGGGTCAGATGGGACTGCAACATGTTAAGCAGAAACCCGTGCTGGACTAGCATTTAGCATTCCAGAGATAATTATTCTGATTGCTTTCTCTTGTTGAAGTATGTAATCTTCATTCGTCCAGACATGGGAAAACAAAGATACCTTATTTTTCTAACTTTTCCACCAATGGCAGAAAGATCCTTGTAAGTACCCTTGAAGATAATTTCAGGCTGAAAAGTACACTTCACAAAAAATAACGTACGTCATGAATGGCAAAGTGGAAATAACGATGACCCTTTCTATAAATTGGCACTAAAAGCTGTACATCCTTCAAAGTACTGGGAAAAGGATATTCCCCGTCAGGGATAATGTGATGAACACTCTTGAAATGGATTATCTGCACATAAATACACTGGCATCCTTCAGAAGCGGCTGTTTTTGAAGCACCGTTGGGGAACTGGATTCTTTTATGGAAGGAACATCCCTAATTTGGTAGCCTGTGCAAGTAAAACCGAGTACTCTCTTGTCGTCTACTAAGACTTCCTAGGCTTAGTACATCCAATGAAGAACACCTTCCAACATGTAAATGATCATTATACAACATCTGCTTTCTGGAAGCCGTCCACAATCCTACCTCAAGCCAAACTTTGTTTTGGGCCGTGGGCGATGATCCAGCTACCAAAGCTCCCCCTTCTCAATACATCACTCATGATGTCATATAGAAATTGGCCCCGAGCTTCCATTTTATTGAGAAAATCAGCACAATTTCCCCCCACTCCACTCTTGGATTCTTGCTTCCAGTTTCTGATAAATCAAGCAAATGGGATGCATAGATGACTTATGTTCTAGAACACAGTGTTGGATTCAGGACTGGGTATGTTTTTCCCCTAATTGTATCTCCCTTCTGATCTGCAGGCTCGGCTGGAGAGAGATCCTCCGCCATAAAATATTGGCATCTAACCAAGTTTGCCGACATGGAGTCCCCCTTGTTTGCTGGTGGGAGTTCTGAATCCGTCACTTCTTTGAGATTTAAACTTGCCTTGATAGGGGATCGCAGCCTTTTCATTTCCTTGGCGCTGGTCCTATTACCACGCGTTGCCTCAGCAGTTCAAAGGCGGACGGACTGTCAAATTCCTGGAAGAACCCGCACTTTGATGCCAGGCATCTTTTCTGCCAGAAGAAGGTCCAAATGCGTCTGTAAAAGTGCCAATTGGCTCAAAAACTCCTCCGTTCTGATAAACTTGTCTCCCTTGCAGTCACTTATTGAAGTGAAGTTTACAAAGCGGGAGAAGATGAATGAGAAGGATGGCCAGACTGCAGATGCATTTTATTCACTTGTTTACCTTTTTCATTTTCCTCTAATAGCTCCAAAAGAGTCTACTGTGTTAGTTTTTTCTTGGGACTTAGATGCTATTGGCTGAATTTCCCCTCTGCTTCTTTAAGCAAAAGGGATCTGAACGTCTATATTAATCTGAAACGTTTGATATACTGCATTGCAGTTACAGCTCTGTACCTGTGCTTAAAATGTTCCATATACACCTATGTCACTGCAACCTCTTTTTCTTCTGTTTCCCTCAGTAATGGACCAGTGAATTCGTGGTTCATCCTCGGCATTCTGGTGTCCACGGAGAGGAGTCTGTTGCAATATGGAGACCTGCCTCTCTAATTTATTCTCGTGGCACTTCCTTCCCAACAGGATTTAAGAGCAGGCTGGCATGCAGGGTGGTGGCCACTCTGCATAAACCACTCTGTGTCCTCAGCGTATGACTGTCTATGTAGTTAAGGGCTCAATAACTTCTCTGTCTGGCACCTTCAAGATCAAAAATCCCTGACCCTCCCGCAGAAGACTCTTTACCTGCTGTTGTCACTCAAATCGACTTGTCTTCCTCGACCTACCGCCACCTGCGCCAGACTGTATGGGAATAGAAAGAAAATAATACTGATAAGGACTCTTTGAGGACAGGTCCTAATGTGTGGGCCAATAGACAACCGCCTGTGGTAGATAGACCAAAGCAGAAGAATGAGGAGGTTAGGATTCTTCTAGGTTGAACTCCTTAGTGAGAGGGATCACAGCTACACTAGGTGCAAAGCTGGCACAAAGCGTTCATATGGGCAGCAAGGTGTCTGCTTAGGGAGAAATGAACTTATCTCAAAGTAGAAAGTACTGGGAAAAGGAAGATGGTGATTGCACAACGTTCTAGTGCTGTCTATTTCCACTTGCCCTCAGAATGTAAATGGTTCCCTGATTTCGAGGCACAGTGTCTTTACTTGGACCTGTAGGTAGATACCGAAAGTAGGCATAGTTCAACCTTGCAGAGCATAGTCTTGGCATGCACAAGTTAAACTTGGGAGAAGAAATTGCAAGTATATTCAGTCCATGAGTTTTAGCTCCAAGAACTAAAATAATTGAGCGTTGAGGACACAGTTTTATGGTTGTGTTTTAATGAAGCCGGAACACCATTTAGTGTATAGATCATAGATCAATGGTAAAGCAGACTCAGTGGAAATTCAGAATTCTGGGAATCACTCTTGGACTAGGTGAAATGGGTAACACCAGGACAGAAATTGTGAAGATGCAGAAGTTAAAGGCCCTTCCAGGTGGTTGTACGAATTCACAAGGAAGGCATGCCTTTAACATACATTTTTTTTTTTTTTACGAAGTATGCCTTTACCGTGCAGGTATGTACAAATAAAGTGAGTTAAACACCTCTATTTCTCTGTATGTATATATATATATATATATATATATATATATATTACCTACTGGTGATAGCCAGTAGGGAGTTATAGTTAGGTAGTTAGGACCTAGTTTCCATAGGAAAAGCATTTTATGTTTTGTCTATAACTTTGGCGTCATTTCACAAATCTTCACAAAATTTTCAAAGCTAGTTTACCACTCATTTCCGCTGCTGTTTGGAAAGTTTTGGGATGATTAGTTAAACTGGGACTGAGAAAAAAGAGAGGCCCCAAAACATGTTTTTTCCATGCAATTTCCCATAGGGATTTTAGAGACAAACCCCTGAACTGCTGGACGGAATTACACCAAACCTGGCAGAAAGCTAGATCTTGGCTCAGAAAGATTGCTTTTAGTAATTTAGTGCAAATCCAAAACAATGAAAAACTGACATAAGGGGTCAAGAAACAGGTATCCTGACCCCATAGGACAGATGGAGGGGTCTCTGAGAGACCCTTCTTGGGAAGAAAATAGCCCCCAATTATTTTTTTTTTAGTTGCTGATCTGCAGATCCACCGTGGTGCTCAGTGTGCCCCCTGTGTAAAACTGTGAGGGGTCTTCTGCTCCAAAATCCAATAAAAAATACACCCACCTACACACCAAAACCCGCTACTCGTGGGCAAAGGCCCTGCAGAGCATGGGGTTGGGTGCATGCATTGGGGTTGGAAGCAGGGCCTGAGCACAGGCCAGGCCCTGCTGTTTGGCTATGCGTGGCTGTGATTGCATTAACGTACAGTAATTATTATATATTACAATATGGTAAAAAAATACAAATTCACTGAACAAAACAAAGGTTACAGGTATGTTATAGTTAGGTTGATGTTTTACCCATACAAATCCATATAAATTCAGCAGTTATAGTAATACTTATAGTTATACTTATCTGAAGAAACTATAACTTGTGCCTTTATGTAACTTTAGGCCACAAGTTATAGTTTCTTAACATAAGTAAAACTATAAGTGTAATTATAACTGCTGAATTTCTATGGTTTTGTACGGGTAAAATGTCAATCTAGCTTTAACGTCCCTGTAACCTTTGTTTTTTTCAGTGAATATATACATATATTTATATATACATATTTTCAACTATTTTTTATTTTTTAAGTCTTTTTTTTTTTTTGGGGGGTAGGGCCCTCAACTCTCCCCTCTATTAATTATCCTTATCACCTTATGTCCCTACCCATCCATAAAAATACCCTTACCCACCCAAAACCCTAGAAACACCTGTATTAACCTAAACCCTAAATTACCACTCTATACCCCTTTCCACCCTAAACTCATAAAACACCCTTGGAACGCAATACCCTTATCCACCACAAACCCTAAAAATATCCTTGCCACCCTATGCTCCTACCCAGCCCCTAAACCTTAAAAATTCACTTACCAACGTATGTCGATATCCACTGCTAAACTGTAAAATGACCCTTACCACTCTATGCCCACCCTACCCCTGAACCCTAAATATAACCTTATCACCACACACCTGTACACACCCTTAATCACTAAAAATGCCCTGGCAAAAACCCCCCAAAGGTTACAGGGAAGTTATAGTTAGGTTGACGTTTCACCAAACAAAACCATAGAAATTTGGCATTTATAGTTAGACTTATGTTAAGAAACTATAACTTGTTACCCAAAGTTACTTTCTGATATGAGTTATAGTTTCTTCAAGTAACTATAAGTATCACTGTAACTGCTGAATTTATATGGTTTTGAATGGGTAAAACGTCAACCTAACTATACGTCCCTGTAACCTTTGTTTTTTTCAGAGAATTTCTATGTTTTTTTTTAAAGCAAACATTGATATTTCTGTCAGGTTGAGGCCAGCCAATCAGTGCCTTGCTTTTCTCCTGGATTTGAGAAGGATCTGAGGAGGATACAAGGATCCACAGATTGACCAAAAAAGGTCAATTTTCTGCCCGTGGGGTGTCCCTAAGGCACCCCTACATGTGTCCTATGGGGTCAGGATACGTGTATCCTGTATGTATTACACTGTTTTTTCCCACCCTCCAGCCAATGCGAGAAACAAAATGGGGGCTGCAACTTTTCTGTCAGGTTGCAGTCAGCCGATCAGGGCCCTGCTTTTCCTCCAGATCCAAGGAGGATTCGAGGAGAATACACACCTCTAGATATAAAATTTATTTTTCATTTAATAACTTCGAAACTATTGAATGGATTACACCAAGTAACAAAAAGCGTGACCTCTGGACCAAAACCTACCTTTCTTCGAAATTTGGTGTAATTCCGTCCAGCGGTTCGAGCTGTAGTCATGTTCAAAACATTTATGGGAAATACATGGGAAATGCACTTTTTTGATCCCCCTTTTTCTTGACCCTCGCTTCACGGATCACCCTGAAACTTTCCATGTGCAACAAAAATTACTGACACACTTTCTAAAAAAACATTTTGTGAAGATCCGTCAAACGGCACCAGACATATAGGCATGTCAAAAAAATGCTTTTCCTATGGAAACATGAGCCTAACTATAATAACCTACTGCTTTTCCTATTTGAAATATGGTCCTAACTATAGTAACCTAGTAGGTTTTATATTTATACTGCCTACTGGTAGTTATAGCTAGGATCCAGGGCCCGATTACAAATTTAGCAGTCTTGATACCGGCAGCGGTCTTGGTACCGGCAGCGGTGTCAGATACACTGCTGCAGTGTTTGCAGTTTGTCTGCCCTTTTACAATGCATGCAATTGCATAGACTAAAGACTGCTGCGTTCCCGCCGACACCACTAGCTGCAGTGAGATAGGCCAATGCGTTTGTCAGAGGGGGGACTGCCAGTGTTACCACCGGACCAGTCATGAAGTGCCTTCCTGCCGATGTGACTGTGGCGGTCCAACCACCACATCTTAACTGGTGTAAAGGGAAAGATATAAGGCTGAAATTCACCTGTACTCAGCTTCACAAATCCTGTGCCACCATGGAGCTGATCGTACACTTATGTCTGCTGTTTGTGCTTCTCGATGATGCCCAAAACGGACTCCTTTGTGGATGTATCCAACAGTAAGCTAAACACTTATCTGTTTTCATCAGCTCTACAGCAAATAGATGCCCGCCATGGAACTTGCAAGAGATTTGCAGTCCCTGGGCCAAGCAGATTTTGTGGGCCCCTGTTCGGAGTAGTTCTCAATGTAATACCCAATCACAGTTCCATGATGCCATCTCGCCATGTCACTGCACAGCCACACTCTACAAAAGTTAATATGTGTGCACATCCCTTAATCAGCGTTATTGATGTGTGTATTAAAGTGTGTAACACAACAGCACCTCCTCATCAATATCACACCTATTAATCTATGTGACACCCTCGCATTGCTCACATGCTATGGCCTGTTGTGATATCAAAGATACATCTGTATGGATGTGTCATGAAACTGAAACACGCCTTCTCTGCTAAATCTCTGTAATGGAATTCCACATATCACCCCTATTTCAAGGTAATGTTAGGTAAATGGGATGCTGAATAATCATTGTGAGAAACATTCAAAAGCCACAATGTAAATAATCCCTGCAGAATATGTATGCCTCTACCAGGGGGACCTATGGAAGGCTGGTGCTGTGGGCCACAATCCCCTTTGCACTTGCCTCAAAATCTCTATTTGAACAGGACCTGTTGCTTGAAGTATTTCAGGGATAACCAATAGAATAACCAAGTGCCATGCATATGTTGTAAATGTGTATGTGGAAGTTGTGAAAACAAATACAGCAGTAACAGCATGTGTCAGGCATTTAGATAAAGTAGGTGTAAGGTACACACATGAAAATGGAGACATGCCCAGTTAAATGTATACAAAGGTATGACAATTGAACACCCTCCATGTGTGGAGAAACACATGTCTAACTTGCACACATTAACAAATATCCAACCTACATCACAGGGAGAATTATAACCCAATGGATGTTGACATTGGCCAAGCCAAGATGAAATACTTACCAAATGAAATACCACCCAATGCAATGTCAGCCCCAATTGGATTACATCCCACATATTCGTTCATTGAACATTTTTCCTTGTCCAGAGTGACAGCAGCACTGGTTCCAAGATCAGATCATACCAACCACATCAAATGGATCATCAATCAGGATGAAAAAAACACAACTGTAGTCACACATCCCAAAGAATCCATGAACATCATAATGGTAGAAAAGTAATGGCAGGACTAATATGTAAAAGATCTGGACATTTTGTTTTATTCCAAACAATTTAGAACTGATGTAAAACAAAGGCCAATTGTCAGTCCAAGCAAATAATGTGTGGTCCAGCACACTGCTGTGTCTCTAAATCTGCCTCTCTTAGCACTGTCATGGGAACCTGCCCAGGAAGGCGCATCTAGTGGGCAGTTCAGGCACCTCAATGATGTCATTTGGGATGGGTGGGGCCGGTTTTGGGATGAGTGAGTTTGGTTTTTGGAGGGGTGGGCCTGACTTTGGGAGAGGAGTCCTTGGTTTTAGATTTCTTTGGCGTAGGGCTGGGTTTAGTGGTGTGGGGATCAGGTTTGGCAGTGGAGGATTTGGATGTGGAAGGGATGAGTTAGGGTGCGGAAGGGGCCCCTTTGACTTTGGGAGGTGGGTGGTTTTGACATTGGCAAGGGCAAATAATAAACTCTCCTTGGGAAAATGGGTAGGGTCTCCAGGAGGGATTGGGGGTTGGGAGGTTCGGGGAGTGGAAGTGTCAGGTGTGGGTGGGTGTTTTTTTAGGCCTGCTGTCTGTCTGTCTGTCTGAAGTATGCTATTTATGTTTTGGGGTGTCTGTTGTGTGGGGAAATGTAGGCATTTGCATTTTTTGGTGGTGTGTGATGTGTATGCACTGGGTAGGGGTGTGGGTGGGTCTGTTGGTGTGGATGTGGTGTCTGAGGGTATGTTGGGAATGGTGGATGGGTCAGTGGGTCTGGGTCTGAGTGTGGTGTCTGGGGGTAGGGTAGGGGGTGGATGGGTCTGATGGTGTGGTTGTGGTGTCTAGGGGTATGGTGGGTGTGGTGTCTAAGGGTATGTTGATGTGGTGGTGGATACGTCTGTGGGTGTGGTGAATGAAGCTAAGGTGGGCATGGTGGATGGGTCTGTGGGTGTGGTGGTGGTGTCTGGAGGTATGGTGGGATGGTGGTGGTTGTGAGGGGTGAGTGTCTGGTGAGTGGTTGCATGCTTGTGTGTTTTGTGGTGTTTCTGTTTTCATGTGCTGTTTGGGGCTGTTGAGGTATGTGCATGCTTATGTGTGAGTGTGCTTGGGACAGGTATGGAAATAGGCAAATTGGATGGGGAAGATGGAGGAGGCAGGGTGGACATTTTTGATGGGTGGAAGGCTGCAGTGAGGGAGGATGCAAGAACCTGAGATGTTTCCTAGAAGGGTAATGGCCTCTTCACTCAGGGCAGTGGGGGTAACAGGGACAGGGTGTGAGGTGCCTGGAGAGAAGGAGACTGCTCCCCACTTAGGTGAGCGGACCTTGCCAACTAGGTGGGGAGAAATAGGAAAGGTGGAGATGGTAGTGTGGGTGGCGGACAAGGATGGTGTAGGAACTGGTCCTGTAAGTACCACCACCACTAGGGAGTGCCCACTGGAGCTTGACTCTGATGACAAAGAAGTTGAGTCTGTGTCCTCCGTGGAGATATCCCCAGTCCCTGGCCCACTGGGTCCCTCAGTGTCTGTTGTGTCACGACTGGAGATACCGTGGCCAGCTGCCTCCCCACAGATGTCATCCCTGTTTCTTCCCTTTACTTGGGATGATGCTGAAATGACAGATACAAACAGGGTTATTGCATGTGCCAGAACACACTTGACCAACAGCTTTGATCACAGAACATTACTAAAATGTACATTAGACCCTAGCTACAAGGTCCACTAAAGTGGCTTCAACATTAGCAAGACCACATGCATGCATGCTACATGACCTGTAAAAGGTTGCCCACATTGAAGTCATAATCACAAACGGCATCAAATGCATGAGTAAAGTTGTCTAATCACTATACCCATGTAACAAGTAGGACACCTTGTCACCTTGAATGGTTTGGCTCTTGTAGCATACCTCAGTAACCTGATGCTATCAAATAATATGGCAATGTGAAATTAATTCCTACAGATTCTACACAAGGGCCTGCAATCAGCAAATGTTCATATACCTAATACCACATCCTGCTGAAATGATGGTCAACTAATACAGCTATTTTGCAGCAATATGTACAGTAGCAGGAATAAGGTGACATGGAAAAACTCATGTCACACTGTTGAAACTTCCTAATGGTAACTTCCTAATATGTCTATTGTCAAATAGTGTCATGAAAGTTGTATTATTGTAGCTTCACTTTGTAACACATGTTACACCGAAAAGTAGACTGGAGACAATCTGGCCAAAATGGCAGGAAGATTTGTCTACAAATATCCACAGCATATTTAATCAACTATGCATAGGAAAATCACCAGTCTTGATTGGTACTGGTGAGGACACCATTCTAACATTGCATAACAAAGCGCCCATAGTCAATTGATTGGTGTTGAAGCTCAGGGAATCCAAATTACCTGAAGAGGTGGTTTAATCTGTTTCTTAATGGGAAGGCACATCACTGTACCTTTTTTAAGCAAACACAAATTCCATTGTATTACTGAGAGTACACACTCACATCTGATTTTTGCATTTGTGCATGTCACTCCCTGATGCATGTCAACATTCAGTTAATAGACCTTCACAAATAAACATGTGCAAATCACTTGTCTGAATAATGCCACATCAATGACATAGAAATCAACATTGTGTGAAATTACTGTAGGTCTATCTGTCATGTCCTTTATTGCTTCAGGACCTGACCTGACTAATGACAATGACTAACGGCTTACAGTACGTGTGACCCACCAACCACTGTTTACACATGCCTGTTTGTGGTAACACATGAACTGTATACCCATCACATATAATTATTTTCCAATACAGTTTGGCCTACACACACATATGTGATAGAATCAGACATCATCCTATGAAGACATGTTGACCATGTGTGAAACAGTAGCTTAAACGATACTACTAAAAATGAAAGGTACACATGCCAACATGTTGGCACAAATACTGATGGCAACAGTGATGTTTGATAACTCAAGTAACTGTACATTCCCCACTTACCAAGGGGATGTACTGCTCAGTGACTGCACGCAAAGTGCACTGTATGCTATGTCACATGTAAGAGGGCTGCTATCACATGAGACACTGTAGTGAGGGATCATCACTCTTGACACACTAAAGGCAAGTGGCCTGTTGGGTACAAATGTCACCCATAGCATCGCTGATTAATCACAGTACTCAGCCATGTGTCTGCTCAAGATGGTATTTTGGTAGTGGACTGGACTCTGCTGTGTTCCTGGTCATTAGGCCATTAAGTAAAGCACATCAGCATGCACCCACTAGCAGACCTACACAAACAATCCTTCTTTTTGTGGGTCGCACATGGCCCACCCCCAGTATTGAAGGGAGATGCTTTCCTGTAACACACTAATTAGGCAATGTAGCATGTATGATTCTGCCCAGAACTCACCCCCTTGTAGCTGCTGTGGTTCCTTCAACCGCCCATCAAGCTCTGGGTAGGCCACTGTGAGTATGCCAGCCATTATAGGGGGCAGGGCCTGGCATCCCTCCCCCACCACACATTGGAAGGACAGCCCCAGTTGGACCTGCATGATGTTCTGGGCCCAGCGTCCCAGGTCCTCACACCTTTTTCCGGCAACAGACGCTGCGCCAGCAATAGACCCCCAGGGTCTGCCCATTCAGGACGATGGCTCTCCATATGGCTTGCTTCTGATGGGCGTTGTCATGGATGCAAAAGACAAAGAGATCATAATTGCATATTTTAGGATATCTGTTTGGTTAACACACATTTGGTGTACACCCATAAAAAACATTTTTATATTGTTCACACACTACGTGTGTAATTCTCACATGCTGATGAATATAGGGACATAAATACACACTTTCATAGTCATCTGCTGACTATTCACAACCTTGGTCATGGCCTACACTGACTAAGCTAGCCCACTAAGATCATGTGGCCCAGGGCCAACCAACATGTACTGCAACATGAGCCACTATGAAACACAACACACCATTGTGACCTTCTGAAGGTTAAACCACTTGTGCATGACTGTACAGACACCTTTAAATCCAGGAACATTGACTTGTTGCATATGGTCCATACAAGCTACTACCATAGTATAGACTACATCCTAAGACTTAGGTCACAATGAAAGGGCTGGCATGTGTGTCACTGAGAGCTTCCTTTCTGGGGATGTGTGGACATGTGGGCTACCTAATGTAATATCATACTATGCCTAGTTGAGTTTGTGTGGTATGTACTGGTATCATAGGACACATTGTGACACTCTTACAGAGATGACATTCAACATACCATGGTATGTTTGATTGGTTGAATGTAACAAGACTAGTGATTCACATGTCATGATCGCTCCAAACTTAACTAGCTGCACTGCACATTTGTCACTTGTGCAATAGGCCTGTACAGTGCAAACATGACTTCTGGAAATGTGACAACAGACCTGTGGGAGTAAGGGACCTGTCATTAGTAAATGTCGCATATTGACAATGTGGGTCAATGTAAAGATGTACCAGGCCAGGGGGTTACCTCAGCCACCAAATGTAGTTTATGTAAAATCATTCAGGGCTACTGTTGGTTCAGAAGAATGATTTTGAGAGATCACCCTGTGCGTAAGTTGTATTGCCACAGTAACTCTGGCCCAGCTGGGGCCATGGCCCATAAAAGGAAAAACTATTCGTCAGGCCTTGGTCTCTGCAGGCTGAGCATACTAAACCCACATGTACATCACATTTCCACCATTTCAAATACATAACAGCACATTTTGTGGCCATCCTATATGTGAGCTCAAGTTTGTGTGGCACTCTGAAGGGGTCACTTAGGTTTAGCTAGCTCTCAAATAACAGTTTGCCAAGGAGCTAACATCCTCCTCAACTGCTTCTAACAGTATACATATACAGCTCATGCAAATACATGTATTTTCTCATTTACCATCACCTGAACATCAGCTATATTATTGGTACCCTAAAATGTCTGCTTGCATGGATATGTGAATGCAACAGAAGGAGGATCTATGGTTTATCACACATCACACAACACAATGGCAATTTGAAATAAAATATACAAAGTACAGGGCTCCACAATCCACAACATTTTCATCCTATGTAGGGAGCACAAAATGTAACTACAGTCATTTAAAAATCTCTCTGAGACTCAGAGGTACATTGTAGCCTGTGAGAAAAGAAGGGATAGTTTTGAACAGAGTCAAATATGTATATGAGGTAGTTACCTGTTCCTCTGGTAAGCCATAGAGCTGACAATATGGGGGAAGGACCTCTTCAACAAGTTTCTCCAGCTCCTCTGGTGAGAAGGCAGGGCCCCTCTCACCTGCTTGGCCTGGCATGTTTACCCCCAGAGGTGGCAGACAACAGCTAAAGTGGGAGAGGTGTTGAGAGCAGCAGTGTCAGGAGGCAAGTGAGTTATTTTTCAGACGACTGTGTACATGTATGCCACATGTGTGGCCATCAGTGTAGATGGACACAGCCTTTGGGCTGTGACCATCACAGTAAACGACATTAGCCTATGGCTGTGTCCACCATGGTTGGAACCGCACACCACTCGGTTGACTTCCGCCGGCAGCAGCAGCTTCCAAAAGGCCAATGTATGAGATCAGGCATCCACCATTTTAGCATACAAAACTACAGTAATGGTGACTGGCAAATGCATCACCACACTACAAATTTCATGGCGCATGGGAGAAGGGTACAACTGATGATTGATTCTGGTTCCTCATACACAATTGTGCCCCAGAGCATGTTTGTTAAAGAATGGCCCAAAGTACGTCTTTTACGAAAATATATCAATACTGGTGGGTATCAGGGTGAAAAAATAGATATAATTGGTTTCATGTTGGCTAAGATAGGGTTTGGTGAAAGACAAATTAAGGGAAAGGTCTATGTGGCCACTAATGGTCCACCAATTCTGGGTTGGCACCACCAGTATGATTTGCGTATCAGATTGGATCCCAGGCCTAGATAACATCTTAGAGGAATACCAAGATTTTTTCGCTAATAAAGAAGGAGAACTTAAAGGGTATACACACAAGATCATGTTAAGGAAAGATGCGGTCCCTGTGCAGCATAAGTTGAGGAAGGTCCCTATTAAAGCAAGGAAGGAAGTAAAAAAAATTGATTTGTGATATGGTACAGGAGGGCATCATAGAACGAATTGAGACATCAAGTTGGATCTCCCCAGTGGTTATCACGAGCAAGCCCGATGGGTCTTTGAGGTTCTGTGTCGACCTCCGGTCACTCAACCAAAATATAGTGGTGGATAATTACCCAATATTAATTAATTAATTTTACTGCTGACGGGTGGAAAGTATTTTTCCAAGTTAGATCTTAGAAGTGCATATCACCAGGTCAGATTACATGAAGAATCTAAAGAGTTAACAGCATTTATTACCATGGATGGGGTCTTTCAATTTAATAGGATGCCATTTGAGTTGGCCTCTGCGGCAGGTGTGTTTCTAAGAATATTGAGTGATGTGTTTGAAGAGGTTGATAACGTGATGTATTTTCAGGATGACATCTTAATTTTTGGGGAAACTTTGGAAAAACACAACCAAGTACTGAAGTGTGCATTGGAAAGATTTATGAGAGCAGGTCTTACGCTAAATAAAGAAAAGTGTAAATGTTTAGTTAACGAAATTGAGTATTTGGGATATACCCTCTCAGAACAAGGAGTCAAACCAAGGAGGCAGCTTTTGGAGGCCATTGAAAAAGTTCCATCCCCACAGGACAAAGAACAATTAAGATCATTCTTGGGACTTATTGAGTACTACTCCTAATTCATATAGAACTTTGCTGATAAGACTGAAAGCATAAGAAAACTTTTATGCAAGGGGCAAAAGTTCCAATGGGAAGATGAACAAGAAATTGCCTTTCAGAACATAAAAAAAAAATGTGTGAAGCTAAAGTACTTGTACCATTCAATGTTGGAGCTATACCCATTATAACAGTGGATGCAAGTGCAATTGGTCTGGGGGCTGTTCTTTCACAGAACTCTGACAAAGGAGAAGTGACAGTGGCATTTGCCTCACAATCATTGACCAAATCAGAGCGGAATTACTCTGTCATTGAGAGACATTGGCTGCCTCGTGGGGCATTGAGTATTTCAGAACTTATATTTGGGGACGTAAAATAACACTCCATACTGATCATAAACCATTGTTGAGGGTACTATTACCAGGCGGAGCTAACAAAGTGTCTCAACGTCTGGCCAGATTAGCTGCAAGGTTACAGGAATATCAATTCACCATTGAGTACATCCCTGGATGGCGTAACGTTCAGGCAGATTGTTTATCTCGCTTACCTTTGAATTGGCAGGAGGTAGATGAACAACGTATGCAGGAGTATGAAAATGAGGGTGTGGTTGCAAGTGTTGAAGACGTGCTAGAATGTGCTCAAGGCGTGGTATCGCGTGAGGAGTGGTGTGAGGAAATGGAGAGAGACGTGGTGATGAAGGGCGTTGTCAAATTGATTGTGAGTGGAGAAAGGAGAGAGAGTACATTGAGTCTTCAGGTTCGACCGTATGCGAAGGTCCTGGAGGAGTTGTCTCTTGTTACAAAGGACATTGTGGTGAGGGGTGACAGGTTTGTCCCTCCGGTGGGTGTAAGATACAAGCTTTTCAGATTGGCTCACAAAGGTCATTTAGGGCAAACTTTAATGAAAAAAAAGACTAAAAGAAATTTTTGGTGGCCAGGGATTGACGGTGATGTTAATGCTTGGGTTGAAAGGTGTGTTGATTGCGTGGAGAGTGAGAAGAGATTGAAAGTGGGCAAACAAAGTATAATGGGATCCATACCGGATCCTGGTATAGTGTGGCATACTTTATGCATGGATTTCATTGGACCTTTAAACGGTGTTCCATGGGATTTAAGGTATGCTTTAGTAATGATTGATGTCCATTCGAAATGGTTGACAGTAAAATTTATGAAGGCGATTACTACTAGAGCAACCATTAGGATAGTGCAGGAAATATTTCACGAAGAGGGTTGCCCAGTGAAACCTATTACAGATAATGGGACACAGTTAGTTTCCCAAGAGATGGAACAATTCCTCAAACAGTCAGGGATACACCATTCCCGTACTGCATTGTACAATCCACAGGCAAATGGCATGGTAGAGAGGTGTAATTGGATGGTAAAAGTAGTCATCAATATGGCAATAAGGGGTGGCAGAAATGTACGTACCATGGTGAATGATCTAGTGTGGGCGTATCGTACTACTGCACACAGTGTTACGGGTAAGATACCTTTTGAGAAAATGAGAGGCAGGAAAGCATGCACAAAAGTTAATCCACCATGGTTGTCGTCAGTGTTAGAAGAAGGGGGTTTGATCCAAAGAAGTGCAGGAACATCACTGTCGGTTTGGGAAAAGGATATTAAGAAGGGAGATCTGGTGAAAATAAGAACGGGATGTACAGGAAATAGTTTTATGAAATTCCGGGGACCATATGTAGTTAGAGATGTACATGAGTTTCATGTTTTTTTTTGTTAAATCTGTTTATTGGTATTTTAAGTTGGATAAAGCATACATAATAAAACATCTCTGTGTAAGTGATCTGTTCCATATCGTCATTTGGTTGTTATACACTCACGCACACCAGATAAAGATTACACTTGTGGAGAAAGAAAACATATCTGCACTAGTCAAGTATTACCCATTAACAATAGTCGGGTATAAGTAGGGCGGTGCATCGTGCGTGAATCAGATGTTCAGAGATATTGTATTACATTTATACATAATAGAGAACGTCAGAAATACATGAGCTAATAATTGAGTATACACAATTCTATAATTTGAGACATTATGGGGTGTAATGTAGTCCAAGACAGGAAGGATATACAGTAAGCTACAGGACCCAATAAGGTCTAAGCAAAACAGTGAAAACAACAATAAAGAGCTACTTGGTGAAGAGGAGGCGCATTGGCGCACAATTTGGATAGGTACATCATTGAGTGGGGTGCAATTGTTTGACGTGCAATAATTACAATCGGAGAGGGTGAGGGGGGGAGGGAGAGGGAAGTAATAAGCGATGTGATACAGTGATTGTAAGGTCTGGGTGAAACGATGTGAGGGGGCAGCGTGTTCAGAGCGCGAGAGCTACCAGTGGGTTGGGACCATGGAGCAGAAACATACGATTAATTTAGCTAGGGTTGGATGAGGTGTCCTCACAAGGTGAAGCGATAGGGGCGGGGCGGACAATTTATCTTCTACTTTCACTAGGTACGTGTTCCATAGTGTAATCCCACCTTCGGCCCCACGCTTGCGGTTGTCATGTTCAAGTGCTTGTGCTTCAATCGTAGCCCAGTGTAGTACCCCTCGAAGCCATTGCGATAAATCAGGAGGTTTCGGGGCCTTCCAATTTATGGCAACCAAGCGTTTAAAGAGGACCAGGGCGAGATCCACAAACTTTAAATAATACTTGGACAATTTAGATCTGCGAGTTATCCCTAAGAGGCATAGCAGTGGGTCTAATGGGATGGGAGCGTCTACAATATCGGAAATATGTTGCACAACATGTGCCCAGGTGAGGGATATGTCAGCGCATTCCCATGTCACATGTAGGAAGGTGGCATTGTTATATACAGCACAGCCGACCCCCCCCTACGTTTGATCTTCACCCGTTATTAAAAGATCTTTGGGTGCCCTCCCTTACACAACAACAGAGTCAGGACCTAGACCACCCACTGCAAATAGATGAGGTGAACCTCGCAATACAACAGATGGCTAGAGGGAAGACTCCAAGTCCAGATGGTCTCCCCGTAGAGTTCTATGCCTCCTATGGGACCACTCTCGCACCCAAATTATTGACTTTGTACGAGACATCATACCAACGGGGCGCACTCCCCTCCACATTGAACGAAGCACTCATTGTGGTCCTTCCAAAGCCTGGTAAGGATCCCCCCGAAGTGGGCTCCTATCGTCCCCTCTCCATTCTCAATATTGACTATAAGAAACTTAGTAAACTGTTGGCCAACAGGTTACTCCCCCTACTTCCTTCCTTGATTCATCCCGACCAAAATGGTTTTGTCCCTAATAGAACTACTTATGGTAACGTTCGACGTCTCTGCCACCTCATTGATACACTGTCCGGGGGCACGGCTGTCCGGTGGTGGTATCTTTAGACTTTGAGAAGGCGTTTGATACTTTGGGATGGCCATACTTATTGTGGGTGATGGGGCGCTTTGGTGTTGGTCCCCAAATGTTGCGAAGGATACACGGCTCCTCGTGCTAGGGTTCGTACTGGACACTGCGTATCTGATTCCTTCCCCATTCAAAGGGGGACCCGGCAGGGATGCTCCCTATCACCAATACTCTTCGCCCTGGCGATGGAACCCCTTGCTATACGATTACGGCAGGAAGAAACCGCGTGGGGCTTGTGGGCTGATGGTAACTGGCACATTACTTCTTTATATGCTGATGACGTACTAATTTATCTATGCGATAGGACTACTGCCCTAGCCAATTTATTCCTCCTATTAGACCAGTTCAGCGAGTTGTCCAGCCTCCGAGTGAACTGGAGTAAGTCCTGTATGTTCCCCCTCTGCAAAGATAGCAACGCTACACCCTGGGCGTCTCCTCAGGACAGACTTCCATGGGTGGCAGACAGCTTCCGCTATCTTGGTGTAAATATATACCACACTACCACAGATCTTGTGGAAGGCAATTATAATAGAGTGCTCTCCTCCATCCGTGGGTCCATGCCCTTCTGGCTAAGTTTGCCTCTCTCCCCAATGGGTAGAGCGGCTATTGCCAAAATGCTAATACTTCCCCGGGTCTTATATCTCTTCCTGGCCCTTCCATTCTTTCCGGGGCAACCCTTTTTCGCAGCGGCACGCAGTTTATTGACCTCTCTCATCTGGGGCTCGGGTCGCAAACGGGTCTCCCTCGATATATTATACCACCCAACTCAGGAAGGGGGTATGGCGATTCCGGATTTATGCCGTTATTACGCTGCGGCTCAGCTCCACTGGCTTATGACGTGGCTATTGGAGACCCCTTCCATAGAGGGGACCATGATTCGCCAGATGACAGGTGGCGCGGGGCTACTGCATTGGCTCTTTGACCGTCCTCAGCCCGACATACGCGTGGACCTGCTCCTTCGCACGGCAAAAGCCACTTGGGTTAAGTTTATTCACAGACGTCGACAGCGGTTTCCCTACTCCCCGGAGCTCCCAATCTGGGAACTACCCCAGATTCATGACCTCCAGCGACGATATGATTTTCGCGTGTGGCGTGAGGGAGGGTTGTCCCGCATCGGTGAGTTGTTTCAAGATGGGAAACTACATACTTTCTAGACACTCAGTACCCTTTATCATCTGGATCCCGGACAATTCCTAGCCCATGCAGCTCTACAGGCTGTAGTTCGACAAATGTGGTGCCTTGGATCCTTGGAACCTCCAACCCATACCATACTCCACCACTTATTGACTAGGACAGGGGAAAGGAAAGCAATTACTAATTGATATGCCTTATTGAGAGACACAACTGTAGTCCCCCACTCCAGATCTAGATGGGACCAAAGCCTGGGAGTGACCCTCACAGACCCCCAATGGACGATGGCCTTACAACAAGTCAAATACGTATTGCGGAATGCCAGACTGAAATTTACACACTTCAATTATGTCCATCAAACTTACCTGGCCCCCCATAGACTGCATCGAATATTTCCGGGAGCTCTCTCGGTATGCCCAAGATGCGGCCAAAACAATGCCACCTTCCTACATGTGACATGGGAATGCGCTGACATATCCCTCACCTGGGCACATGTTGTGCAACATATTTCCGATATTGTAGACACTCCCATCCCATTAGATCCACTGCTATGCCTCTTAGGGATAACTCGCAAATCTAAATTGTCCAAGTATTATTTAAAGTTTGTGGATCTCGCCCTGGTCCTCTTTAAACGCTTGGTTGCCATAAATTGGAAGGCCCCGAAACCTCCTGATTTATCGCAATGGCTTCGAGGGGTACTACACTGGGCTACGATTGAAGCACAAGCACTTGAACATGACAACCGCAAGCGTGGGGCCGAAGGTGGGATTACACTATGGAACACGTACCTAGTGAAAGTAGAAGATAAATTGGCCGCCCCTGCCCCTATCGCTTCACCTTGTGCGGACACCTCATCCAACCCTAGCTAAATTAATCGTATGTGTCTGCTCCATGGTCCCAACCCACTGGTAGCTCTTGCGCTCTGAACACGCTGCCCCCTCACATCGTTTCACCCAGACCTTACAATCACTGTATCACATCGCTTATTACTTCCCTCTCCCTCCCCCCTCACCCTCTCCGATTGTAATTATTGCACGTCAAACAATTGCACCCCACTCAATGATGTACCTATCCAAATTGTGCGCCAATGCGCCTCCTCTTCACCAAGTAGCTCTTTATTGATGTTTTCACTGTTTTGCTTAGACCTTATTGGGTCCTGTAGCTTACTGTATATCCTTCCTGTCTTGGACTACATTACACCCCATAATGTCTCAAATTATAGAATTGTGTATTCTCAATTATTAGCTCATGTATTTCTGACGTTCTCTATTATGTATAAATGTAATACAATATCTCTGAACATCTGATTCACGCACGATGCACCGCCCTACTTATACCCGACTATTGTTAATGGGTAATACTTGACTAGTGCAGATATGTTTTCTTTCTGCACAAGTGTAATCTTTATCTGGTGTGCGTGAGTGTATAACAACCAAATGACGATATGGAACAGATCACTTACACAGAGATGTTTTATTATGTATGCTTTATCCAACTTAAAATACCAATAAACAGATTTAACAAAAAAAAACATGAAACTCATGTACATCTCTAACTACATATGGTCTCCGGAATTTCATAAAACTATTTCCTGTACATCCCGTTCTTATTTTCACCAGATCTCCCTTCTTAATATCCTTTTCCCAAACCGACAGTGATGTTCCTGCACTTCTTTGGATCAAACCCCCTTCTTCTAACACTGACGACAACCATGGTGGATTAACTTTTGTGCATGCTTTCCTGCCTCTCATTTTCTCAAAAGGTATCTTACCCGTAACACTGTGTGCAGTAGTACGATAAGCCCACACTAGATCATTCACCATGGTACTTACATTTCTGCCACCCCTTATTGCCATATTGATGACTCCTTTTACCATCCAATTACACCTCTCTACCATGCCATTTGCCTGTGGATTGTACAATGCAGTACTGGAATGGTGTATCCCTGACTGTTTGAGGAATTGTTCCATCTCATGGGAAACTAACTGTGGATGCATCTTGGGCATACCGAGAGAGCTCCCGGAAATATTCGATGCAGTCTATGGGGGGCCAGGTAAGTTTGATGGACATAATTGAAGTGTGTAAATTTCAGTCTGGCATTCCGCGATACGTATTTGACTTGTTGTAAGACCATCGTCCATTGGGGGTCTGTGAGGGTCACTCCCAGGCTTTGGTCCCATCTAGATCTGCAATGGGAGTGGGGGACTACAGTTGTGTCTCTCAATAAGGCATATCAATTAGTAATTGCTTTCCTTTCCCCTGTCCTAGTCAATAAGTGGTGGAGTATGGTATGGGTTGGAGGTTCCAAGGATCCAAGGCACCACATTTGTCGAACTACAGCCTGTAGAGCTGCATGGGCTAGGAATTGTCCGGGATCCAGATGATAAAGGGTACTGAGTGTCTAGAAAGTATGTAGTTTCCCATCTTGAAACAACTCACCGATGCGGGACAACCCTCCCTCACGCCACACGCGAAAATCATATCGTCGCTGGAGGTCATGAATCTGGGGTAGTTCCCAGATTGGGAGCTCCGGGGAGTAGGGAAACCGCTGTCGACGTCTGTGAATAAACTTAACCCAAGTGGCTTTTGCCGTGCGAAGGAGCAGGCCCACGCGTATGTCGGGCTGAGGACGGTCAAAGAGCCAATGCAGTAGCCCCGCGCCACCTGTCATCTGGCGAATCATGGTCCCCTCTATGGAAGGGGTCTCCGATAGCCACGTCATAAGCCAGTGGAGCTGAGCCGCAGCGTAATAACGGCATAAATCCGGAATCGCCATACCCCCTTCCTGAGTTGGGTGGTATAATATATCGAGGGAGACCCGTTTGCGACCCGAGCCCCAGATGAGAGAGGTCAATAAACTGCGTGCCGCTGCGAAAAAAGGTTGCCCCGGAAAGAATGGAAGGGCCATGAAGAGATATAAGACCCGGGGAAGTATTAGCATTTTGGCAATAGCCGCTCTACCCATTGGGGAGAGAGGCAAACTTAGCCAGAAGGGCATGGACCCACGGATGGAGGAGAGCACTCTATTATAATTGCCTTCCGCAAGATCTGTGGTAGTGTGGTATATATTTACACCAAGATAGCGGAAGCTGTCTGCCACCCATGGAAGTCTGTCCTGAGGAGACGCCCAGGGTGTAGCATTGCTATCTTTGCAGAGGGGGAATATACAGGACTTACTCCAGTTCACTCGGAGGCTGGACAACTCGCTGAACTGGTCTAATAGGAGGAATAAATTGGCTAGGGCAGTAGTCCTATCGCATAGATAAATTAGTACGTCATCAGCATATAAAGAAGTAATGTGCCAGTTACCATCAGCCCACAAGCCCCACGCGGTTTCTTCCTGCCGTAATCGTATAGCAAGGGGTTCCATCGCCAGGGCGAAGAGTATTGGTGATAGGGAGCATCCCTGCCGGGTCCCCCTTTGAATGGGGAAGGAATCAGATACGCAGTGTCCAGTACGAACCCTAGCACGATGATCCGTGTATCCTTCGCAACATTTGGGGACCAACACCAAAGCGCCCCATCACCCACAATAAGTATGGCCATCCCAAAGTATCAAACGCCTTCTCAAAGTCTAAAGATACCACCACCGGACAGCCGTGCCCCCGGACAGTGTATCAATGAGGTGGCAGAGACGTTGAACGTTACCATAAGTAGTTCTATTAGGGACAAAACCATTTTGGTCGGGATGAATCAAGGAAGGAAGTAGGGGGAGTAACCTGTTGGCCAACAGTTTACTAAGTATCTTCTAGTCAATATTGAGAATGGAGAGGGGACGATAGGAGCCCACTTCGAGGGGATCCTTACCAGGCTTTGGAAGGACCACAATGAGTGCTTTGTTCAATGTGGAGGGGAGTGCGCCCCGTTGGTATGATGTCTCGTACAAAGTCAATAATTGGGGTGCGAGAGTGGTCCCATAGGAGGCATAGAACTCTACGGGGAGACCATCTGGACTTGGAGTCTTCCCTCTAGCCATCTGTTGTATTGCAAGGTTCACCTCATCTATTTGCAGTGGGTGGTCTAGGTCTTGTCTCTGTTGTTGTGTAAGGGAGGGCACCCAAAGATCTTTTAATAACGGATGAAGATCAAACGTAGGGGGGGGTCGGCTGTGCTGTATATACATTTTTATAATAATGAGCGAAGGTTGCGTTAATTGCTTCCTGTGTATTGACCACTGTACCCTGTTCGTTACGGATTGCGCCTAGTACTGTTCGTGGAATCTCAGAACGCAGTAACCACGCTAACATACGTCCTGGTTTGTCACCCTCTCTGTTTTGTTGCAGAGAGTATGTCTTATAATCTAATTTGCCGAGTCTGTGGGAGTCCTCCCGGTGTTGGCGCCGCCGCATGGATAGACATAGATGGACGGAAGGGTCAGTAACAGCTGCAGCTTCCAATTACCGTATTTCGTGTTCAAGCTTCCCTTTACTGTGGGTAAGGGCTGATCTTGCTCCCCAGGAGGAGGCCATGCAATGGCCTCGAATCACAACCTTCATAGCATCCCATTCTGTTCTAGGATCCCGACAGATCCTTCATTGTGTTTGAAATACTCCGTAACGGTGGTACCAAGTTGAGTTTTAAACAGCATGTCTTGGAGAGCTGCCACTTGCAGCCTCCACAACGGGATTCGCGGTCTGTTTGGCCCCCATTGGAACGACACCCTCAGGGGATTATGGTCCAACCAAGTTCTACCTAGATATTCAGAGCTACGGATGTGTGGCCACAATAGGGAATTACAAAAAATATAATCTAGTCTAGTGTGTATATGGTAGCTAGGGGCATAATACGAATATTCCCTATCGCCTGGATGGTGTAAACGCCATATATCGGATAGTTGCATAGTGTGTGACCAGCGTTGAAAATGTTTAGTGGCTAGGAGACCAGGGGTGTTTGGTATGGGAGGAGTCGAGCGATCCCTTGCAGTATGTTGGATACAGTTGAAATCGCCATCCCATAGACTAGGAGTATTGGGATCTAACAATATGATAGGAGTTAAATCATCTACAAACGTGCCTTGTAAGGTGTTAGGGCCATATATGGACGTCAAAAGAATAGGTCGCCCATTTAGTAGACCGTCCAATATGACATACCGGCCCTCCCTATCTACATGAGATCTAGTTTTAGTGAATGGTACTTCCGGTGCGAGCCATATCAGGGCGCCTCTGGCATACGCGGAATAGCTGGTGCCAAAAACTTGTCCCTTCAAGCGCCGCTGCAATTTAAGTAATTCACCATGAGTCAAGTGTGTTTCTTGCAGGCAGGCGATATGGATATAAGTGTATATTCTATAGCTTTTTATGGGATTACCCAATCCACGGATGTTCCAGGTTAATATATTATGGTCCGTAGTCATAGGCAGTAGGAGTGCGAAAGCATAGCAATACTCCCTCCCCCCTCCCTCTGAACCCCCAAAAGGAAGTGATCACCCTCATGTCCAACACCAAGCAAGCTCTAACCACAAAAAACATTGGAACAACTCCCAGATCCCAGGCCTGTATCGTAACAGATAGCATGCCATAACCCCATAAAGAAGAAACAAAAGCACGTAACACTTTACAAGAAACCGCTCTAACTGAGAGATAGTATACAAGCAGTATCCCCTGTGGTCGGGGGGGGGGTTGTATGTATCATGGAGTACAATAGAGAGCATCCCAGGGACCCCGGAATAGCTTCATACAATACAATTGCGCCCTGGGGCCACGAGAGAGATAGGAGGCGCTACTAATACGGAGGTACGAGACACACATCGCCAATATTTAGGAGCCATAGATTGCAGTGTGTCAAAGATCATCAGCCAGTCTTGGAGTTATCATGGGGGCACGTTCATCACCAGAGGTCTTGGAAGGCGATGTGGTCCCAGTATCTGAATCGGAGGGGAACTGAAACTTGTCGGAGAGGGCCAAAAAGGAGTTGTGAGAGAAGTGCGCTGCTTCCTGTATTGCTTTCTCTTGCTCAGTGGCCGCTTGAGCGTGAGAGGGGCCAGCTTTACTTGTTTTCCGCTTGCGTCATTTGGAGTGTGGGGTCACCCAAGTGGTGTCCTCCAGAGTATCTGAAGCTGAGTGCACCAATCCCTTCGCATGCAACCAGGTCCATGCATCCTCCGGGGATTGAAAAAGTCTAGTGGCCTCACCGTCGATCACCGGCAATTTAGCTGGGAATAAGAGCGCGTATTTATAATTTAGTTCCCGGAGGCGTTATTTTACTTTGGTAAAGGAGTTTCGCTTCGCCTGTAAAGTCAGGATATGCTGATATCGCTGCATTTTCGTGCTGCCATGGCCCGTGGGAGCGAGAGCGCTGTAGAATTAAGTCTCTATCGCAGAAATTCAATAACCGTGCAATAATGGGTCGTGGCGGCGCCCCTGGGAGGGGGCACTGCTGGGGATTCTGTGTGCTCTCTCTACGGAGAAAAATTTAGGAGGCTTGCCGTCTAGCACGTGGTCAATCAGCCATTGTTCCACAAAGAGTTCAGTATTGGGTGCCTCAACCTGTTCAGGAAACCCCACAAGTCTAATGTTGTTCCGGCGAGACCTGCCCTCGGCGTCCTCTGCGCGATTATGTAGGGTGGTCAGATCCAATTGCATTTGTTTCAGTTGGGAGTGCTGGTCTTGCACCGTGGGACAGATAGCTGCCAATGAGGATTCAGTTTCTTCCACGCGATCGGCCAATTTATGATGGTCGGCCCGAAGTAGGGTAACGTCTGTGGCGATTGTGGCGATTCTGGCGATTCTGGCTTCCAGGGATGTTTTGGTGTCGAGAATAGCCGGAAGGACCTTATCGAATTGGGCAGGGTGGGATTTGAGTGTAGTGTCTAGTTGTGCCAGGGTCTCCAGGACTCCCCCTTCCTTTGAGGCGAGATCCAGCTCAGGCCCCGGAGCCCTGGGCGCCTTAGGTTTGCCCATCATTGCCGCTCGGGGAGGGATATAGCGGGGCAATGGAGAAGAGCACTGAAGGAATCAAGGCAATGAGCAGAGGCAGCGGTGTGGAGTTCCGTGAAATTGAGATGCAACACCAAGAGCAGGCAGTGCCGGAGTGAATGGAAGTCGCTAGGTACCTCCAAGGCCCAGAGGAGTCACAAAAGTTTCTAGGTAGGTAATAGTTGAAGTAGTACTTTCTCGCAACTATGACGTAACCAGCTCGAAGTGGAGCACTTCCTGCCAATATCAGATAGTCTGGTAATCACCTCTTCATAGTAGTCCTTCGCCTTGCTGGATGCATCCGCCGATAAAAATCCCTCTTTGTGTCTGCAGAACATGCGCTGTAACTACTTTGTGTAGGGACACCGGCAAGAGGAAGGGTCGGCTGCCATATTGGAGCAGTCCGTTGTGGGTAGTCAACGGTCACCCGTGTCTCAGAGTCTCCAGAGATGTGTCCTAAATACTCCGAGACCCCCCGGGCAGGGGCCAACTAGTAGCTCCGGCGTACAGAGTGAGTATGTGGGGCCACAGTAGGCTCAGCTGGGTAGTTCATGCGGGCCTCCGTCCCCCGTGGGGGAGACCTCCCGGGCGGTGGGGGCACGGCACGAGCACCCGCAAGAACGATGGAGAGACGTGCAACGCCCGCGGCCCTCCAACAGGTCAGGAGGCTCCACGGATCCGGAGGCGGGGGACACCCACAATGAAAGCCAAGCGCTCGCCCAGGTCCACTCAGGTAGTATCGGGTCCGGTTGGGGCACCACGTTAGGGGTCCCTCGTGCCGCCCCATTCAACGTTCACCTGGCCAGTGCTGGCGCGTTGATGGGTCCCCCCTTCGCCGGTGCCACCTCAGCGCAGCATCAGGCCGTGCCGTCAAGGCCCCGGCCGCGGCGGTGAGTGCGGGACAACAGGGCACCCCGGCATCCCAAAAAACTCCAGCCAGCTGTCTCTGGAGCCTCCAGGCCACCTACAGATAGCGCTCCCTCGGGCCCTAGAGCAGCGGTACCGTTGTGCCAGGAGAAATGTTCCGGGCCGGTGCGGAGCTCTGAGCTACGCGTCCGCTCCGGCCGCCATCTTGGCTCCACCCCCACATGAGTTTCATGTTGTTTTGGAAAATGGTGAACGGTGGAACAAGAGGAGAGTAGCTTTGTACAGCAGAAGCAATGGAGATGGGAAGAGAAAGGTGGACTCTGAAGGATGGGATCCAGATGAGAATAGTAGCTTTTTACTTATGAGTGATGAGGACCTATTAAATAATAGAAGAGTGGATGTACAGGAGAGAATTCATTCACAATCTGAACATCAACAAAACACAGAGATGGATCTGAATATGGATGTGAATGCAAAAAATGTCCAAACAAGAATGGGGTTAAGGTCTCGTAAACTTCCAGGATATTTACATGATTACGTTGTGTAGGGTTTGTTTTGGTTTATACTACATCTTTTAAGAAAACAAAATATCCATATGTAGATGATCCTGTAAATCATTGTATTTAGTTTGTAGTTCATGTAGGATCATCATTGTATATAGTTTTTAGTTCATGTAGGATCATACATTGTTTTAGTTTTATGAAATTTGTTTTCCAAAATGTTTTTATGCGCAACCTGTACTTTGATTTTTTTTTTTTTAGAGAATTCCTTTTCAATCCCTTAGTCTTTTGCCTACTGTTTGTAAAGGAGGTGGCTATGTTGTGTAGTGATGCCGAGAATTCTACATTCGAAGAGAGCGGTTAGAGCTGGACGGAGGAGGTGCCGGAGGTGGGTGAGGGATTGATGTCGTTTTCGTGCCTGCAGACGTGAATGGAATAAATATCTACCTTATACAATTTGCTCTTACATGTCACCTTCTTTACACTATGTTTCTGACATCTTGCCAGCCTATGATTGGAACAATGTAATAAAAACTTTATAAGACAAGACACTTGTATGTATGTGTTGGTGTGACATGGTTGTGATCTTGAGGTAAACATTATGTACATGCAACATATCTATGCTTGCAAAAGTAGCTTGTTTTGTCATTGTATAGTTCATATGGTATTACATATCTACATTGCTAAATGTGAAATTTACTACAGCAGACAACGAGTTTGTGACTCGTGAATTTATTAAAGTGGTAAAAGTGAAGAAATACTTGGTGCAAAAACTAACATAAAAGAAAAGTGAAGTAGTCAGTCATAGTGAATGAAACCATAGAGGTAGATGCCAACTTATCTGAAAACCAACGTCCAGATTACTCTTCCCATCAGAAATGGAACAGTGTCCAGAATTTGTCCACAGAGTGAATGTGTGACACACAATGGAGGAAATTAAAGTTAAGGTTTCTTGCTGGCAGTGTTGAGTGTCTTGCCATCCGCACTACCTGGATATTTACATGGACATCCCTGCTTGTAAAGGAGTTTCAGCTGCTGAAGAGGCAGGTGTCTGGAGGTGTTTCTTTCTCTGGCAGGGCCTCTCTTCCTGTGGCTGAAGCAGATGTAGATGGGCTTGATGTTGTTGCATTACAGGAAGGGGCAGATAGTTGTGGAAAAGTCCTGCTCAGGGTTGTATGGATGTCCACCTGCACCCCTGTTAGGGAGCGCATGTTGGAGTTATGGGCCTCCATCTGTTGGTACATGTCCTCCTGCAGCTGCCTAATGTCCCAGAGTTCAGGAACAACCTGGCCCATCACACCTTGGGACTCCTGAAAGACCCCCAAGACTGGGCTGATTGTGATCATGGTCGTGCGTGGCCCGAGTGGCCTTGCTGTGCTGGCCCACAGGATCCTTCCCCAGGACCCTACCCACACAGGCCTGTGCCCTTGCCCCAGGGTGCCCTCTCCGACTGGATCCTGATTCCTCTGTATCTGGGCTGGTGAATTGCACTTCAGGATCCAGGACTGGGAGTGCAATTGTTGCAGCTGGGGTGGGAGTTGTCGGTGTGGGCACAGTGAGACTCACAGTTGTCATCTACGCAGACTGACCAGATGTGGCAGGTCCATCGTCCATGTCCATATGTCCAGAAGCATTGTCATCCCTGGGCTTCATCCGGGGATGGGTTGGGAGTCTGTTTGGTGGGCAATCTCTGCCCATTGTTATTGGTAGAAGTGAAGACTATATATCCAAATGTTTTGTGTTGCAGTGAGTAGAGACCTAGAAAAATATTAATAAGTAGGGTTTCATATTGTGATGTATTTCCATGGTATTGAACTCGTTGACAAGGCAATTGTAGAGGTTGCAAAAACTCTATTAGAATTTAGCAGCTCATTAGATGTGCTGTTAAGTTGCATTTAGGAAAGAATGAACATGACATCTAACAAAAGTTAAGCCAATACAGTAGAGAAGTAACATGTGTATTTGACCAATCCAAGGCCTAGTTGTGTACAATACAGGCGAACACACAACTTGGTTGTATATGTAGCATTAATCATCATGTGAGCAGTGCAGAGTCAATAAGTTACCTGCCACTTCCAATCGGCTGAAGCAGCTTAATGCCTTACAAATAATTGATGTACACACTTGGTAAGATGTCATTCATGCCATGGATATTTTCATTTGGGGATACCAGGACAACATCAAGCTAGGAAGGCAGACACGTCTCTGAGTTAAGCATGATATGTAGATTGCTCAGACCAGGATGAGTGCACATCTGTTGTGACATGGCAAACAAGTGAATATAGTCAAGAGCACAATGGCCTCTTGTTTTGAGTTACAGAAATAGGGCCTCATGGTAGTTGTATTCATGTCACTCTCTTTACTTCCCAAAACTTGACAATTGGTAGACTCCATGATGAGTGAACATGAGTTGTGACATGGCAAACAAGTGAATATGGGCAAGAGCACAATGGCCTCCTGTTCTGAGTTACAGAAACAGGACCTCATGTCGTGTCACTCTCTCTACTTCTCAACACTTGACTAATGATTGACCTTACATACCTGTTGTCACACTGCAATTAAGTTGGACCCTACATTTATATATTGACACATACCATGGGTCCTGGGGTGATATTTGATAGTAAAACGCTTAGACACCATTCCAACATATGGCATGTAATGAAGATCGATACATGTGATGTTATGTACAACAATATACATTGACAATCAAACATCTCTGATAAAGTGGGTATTGCATGTTAGGGAGGTAGATGGATAACACATTAGCGAAAGCTGGGATGTGAGCATACAGGACATTGAAGTTATGTGACAGTTATTTTGGTTTAACGTACCAGACCCCTCTTCCCCAGCTATCCCTGTCAAGTCCTCAGGATGCAGGATAGCCAAGACCGTCTCCTCCCAGGGAAAGAGTTGTAATGGAGCACTGGGAGGAGCACTACCTGTCTTCTGGACCTCCATGTGTTGCTTGGAGGTCAGGGCGTGCACCTCCCCGCAGGTCATTCTACCTCTTCCTAATATCCTCCCTTGTGTGCAAGGTGGTGCCTACAGCATTCACTCTGTCAACTATCCTTTGACACATTTCCATTTTGCTACTGAGAGGGGTATGTTGGATGTGGGCCCCTAACAATTGTGGCTCTACTCTTATAATTTTATCCACCTTGACTCTCAACTCATCCTCAGATAAACATGGATTTTTAGAACCTGACATGACTGTAAATTAAAGTGGGTGACAAGGACTAAAAAACAAAACAAGTGATAGTCGGAAAAAATTAGAAGAAGTGTGTGGAAAGTGTTAAATGGGATGAGAACAAAGGGCTGAGTTATCTCACAAAAATAAAACTCTGATATGTGGTCTCTGTCATGCCATGCTACAGTGGAGAGGCAAAGGATCATGGTCTAGGGTGGGGTGTGTTTTATAGTGTGATTTGCAGATGTGTCCACTTGGCCAATGGATGTCACTGTGTTGTTTTTTAATTCTTCCAATGGGCACTGTTCTGGTGCTTTTCTGAGAGTGTACCACAATGGCCTACTGCTGTCAGCTAACCACTGCAAAGGGACCTCCAGTACAACTGTGCTTTCATAATTGGCTCAGCGGTTAGGGGTGGCCATGAAGGCGACGCAGTATTCACCACCAAAATGGGCAGCCCGCTGCTGGTGGAAAGCACTTTATTGTAGCTGTTGTCTTCTTGGGACCACCACATCCCGCGGCTATATTTTATATACATGCGGGAACCGCGCTGAGCCTCTTTGACCCCAGGGACCACCATCTTCCTGCAGTCACATAATGAAAAAGAATGGGGGGGCCTGCGGTTTTGTTAAGAGGGGGTCTATGCAGATCCCCAGCCCCAGGGACTACCACCTCCCTTTGGCCAATACGTTACTTAAAATGAAGAAGGGGGGCAGCACAGCCTTCCTCCCAGGCCATTTATGGCCCGGGGACCACCACCTCCCCGGGGCCAACCCATATTAAGCAATCGAGTGGGGCCACGCAGCCCCTCTCCTGGAGCCATATATTTCCCTGGAGATCCCAGGGCTAGCTCCTGCTACCTCCCAAGCTGCCCACCCTTGGGCGGTAGCTGTTTGCTTTTGCTTACCAGGAGCTATGACAGTTCCCGCCAAGTAAAAGCAAACACTCCACTCCAAGCAAGCAGTAGAAATGCTCCCGCTTGATGGAAAAGGAGATTACATCTCTTTCCCTGTCCCCAGACATGCAGGCAGGGAAATAGCTGAAAGTATTGCTCCTGTACCCAGGGAGCTGCATTTCCAGCAATGATGACTCCCCCAGGAGGCGGGGAGCCAGCTGGGACCTCGGGCCTTGATGCTTTCCCCGGGGTACCTTGCATCACCACCAAAGAAGCACTTACTTCTGTAAAGTACAAATCATCTAAGTGTGTTTTCTGTGCAGTTTCACCTTGATGAGTTATCGAATGAAGAAGACATTTGAGCAACGATCACATCGCAAAGGTACAGACACACAAGGAAACTGGATACATTACCTCAACATCCTTTATGCAGCTGTAGTGTTGGAGATGCACTTTACATTTTCCCAATGAGATAACACTTACTAATTAGCCAGTCGAAAGCATGCCCTTTAGGTAGACATTCTGCAGAAAACACTGGCCTCTTCTTGGATAAATATGCAGGGCAGAATTCATTGTGGCACGATGCTCATTTCACAGAAAACAAACCTCAACTGGAAGCATTTGCAGATATAAATAACGCAGGGGCCAAAGTTGAAACTCAACTTCTGTAAAGTAATAATCATTGTAATTTTTGCGCATGGTGAAGGAAAAACAAGTGTGTTTTTGTTGTATTTCCACCGTAAAATGTTATCTGGAATCCTTGATGGATATGTTTGCATCCTTGTTTTTCTTTAGCGCAACAGCTCATGCAGTGACTGTCACGAGTGGGCTCTTTGTTGTCATATGCTGCTGAGACCAGAGACCGTTTATCCCTTTTAAAAACTGCACGTATGTAAAATGGTCTAGAAGCCCACCCTTTTGGCCCCAACCCATATACAATAGTGATATGCAGAGTATTCCCCCCATTTTCCCAGGAAGATGGACAGCTTACTAAAAGGATCCCCCAAGTGTGTTTCCCAGCAATTCTGGAGACTTGTTCTTGATGTGTAGGAATATGATTACATCTCCACCAAACAAAAAAGCACTTAATGAGTGCTGTGGGGTAGGTCACAGGTTGTGCGTAGTGCCGCGTTGGGTGATTATAGGGAGTTGGCCACAGGCCAGGCCCTGTGGCCAACACCTGCCCCAGGTAGAGTGGCTATAGGGGATTGGCTGCAGGCCCTGCGACCAAATGCCACAGCGTATTACGGCCAAAGGCTATGCATGGCACAAGGCTGGATTGCAGGGGTTGGATTGACGTAACGTAGTTAAAATTGCTTTACTTCAAAATAACAATAGTAATTCACTGAAAAACCAAAGGTCACAGGGACCTTATAGTTAGGAAATAGAATTAAAAAAACATAGAAATTCACTTAAAAAAACAAAGGTTATAGGGATGTTGTATTTAGGCTCACATTTCAAACGTACAAAACCATAGAAATTCAGCTGTTATAGTTAGTTATTTCAAGTAACCATAACTCCCTATGTAACTATAACTCACGCCCTCGCCAGGCACTGCTAATTGCCCAAAACATTACAACATTCATGACATCTTTGATAACATTATTGACAATATCAATATAATATTTGCAGTAAAAGTATTGATGAGATAACTGTGCATGACGGGGACGCGAGTTATAGTTACCTTAGGGCACAAGTTAGAGTTACTTGAAAAAACTCTAACTATAACAGCTGAATTTCTGTGGTTTTGTATGAGTGGGTGTGTGAGTGGTAGAAAGAGACTCTAAGAGAGAGAGAGTGAGAAAGACAGTGAGAGGGAGAGAGAGAACGTCTTTAGCCTTTCATGTATGATATACTAAGAATGAGATATTTCTTCACAAATTGAAAAGAAAAAAATATTTGTCAATTAAAAATAGTAAACTCACCTTAACCATTTAATTAAAAAACAAATAAAGGAGGGAAACAAACAGGGACACACCTGGATTTGAACCCTTAATGCTTGACCTTCACACATGAGCTAATTGTTTATTTTATTTGTATTATTTTAGCTCTTCATGAGCTATCTGGGACCAAGGGGGGAGCCTCAAGGCCTCCCCCAATGGTCCCAGATTATATTTATTTATTTTGTAATATGCCTTTAAAGGCTATCTAAGACTGTGGGGGGAGCCTCAAGGCCTCCCCTGCGGTCCCTGACTATATTTAATTATTTATTTTGTAATATGCCCTTACGGACTATTTGGGTCCGCGGTCGGAGCCTCAAGGCCTCCCCCGTGGTCCCCTAATATATTTATTTATTTATGTAGTAATATGCCCTTACAGGCTATCTCGGACCGCGTGGGAGCCTCAAGACTTCCCTGCGGTCCCATTGCTCCAGCAAGCCGGCAGCTGCTTTTAACAGCAGCTGTCTGATTGCTGGAGCAATGCTTTTATCTCTGTCCCCTTCATGCATATCTGCGTGCAGGGAACAGAGCTGAAAACTTAGCTTTTTGACAGCGGGACCAGTTGGACAGGTCACACTGTCAAAAAGTGGAATGTTAGCTGTGAATTGGCTGCAGCTTTCAAAGCTGCAGCCAAGCCATACCAAACAGCTATGTCCTGGGTGGGCACCCCAGGACATAGCGGGGCTGGCCCTGTGGGAGTGGCGGGCCCCAGAGCCATCATTTGCTCTATGAGGGGGGCCACTCTGCCTCCAGTCCAATGTGGAAGAAGCCCCAGGGAGGTGGTGGTCCCCGGGGCTTCGGGGGAGGTGCGTGACCCTTCTGCATACTATTTAAACATAGCCTTGGGGTGGTGGTCATCCCCGGGGCTGCAGGGGGGCTGGGTACCCACCTGCATTAATTGTTATGAGTGCCAGGGAGGTGGTTGCCCCTGGGGCTGCGAGTGGGAGCCAGGTGCCCCGCGTATTAATTTTTAAAAGCCCCAGGGAAGTAGTGGTCCCCGTGGCTATGGGAGGGGTGGCACCCCATTAAGAATAAAGTTGCCCCCGGGACTTGGCCCTCCTGGGGACTTGATAAAGATGAAGTGCGGGAGCCCGGGCTTCATTTTTTTTTTTTTTTGCCGGATCCGCAGATCTTTCTGGACCTGGACCTACGTCCCTGCCAAATTTGGTCTAATTCCGTCCAGTAGTTTTTGAGCTGTTCAGAATCCCTATGGAAAAATGAATGGGGAAAACATGCTGTGGGACCTTCCCTTTTTTTCGGCCTCCCCTGGATAGATAACCCCAAAACTTTCCAGGCAGTGGCTGACCGGACTGGCAAATATTTTTGGAAGGTTTTATGAAGATTTGTTAAGCTGCGCCAAAGATCTAGGCAAGTAAAAAAGCGCTTTTTATATAGAAACTAGGTCATAACTATAACTACCTAGTGGCGACTGCCAGTAGGTAATATATATATATATATATATATATATATATATATATATACCTGTATACCCTAACTATACTTACCATGTGTAGTAAAGGTAGCATGGTAATGTAAACACACCATAAATTGCATGCATGTGCATGTGGTAAAGACACTGCATGCTAAAAACATTGTTTTAAAGAATGTTTCCCTTCCAGGCATGCCTGGGAGTGCTGGAGGATGGTCAGCTGGCCAAGGCTCATCAGTCAAATTACACCAGTATCATTTGGACCAGAACCTTGTTCCGGAAAAGATCTCTATACAGTAGCTAGAACCTAACATGGCTCCTGTCCGCATGCCTTAAGTGTGTGGGTTGAAATGATCTGGTATTTACAACGAGAAAGGAGGTTGAGCATATGTACTGGAGCACTGCCCATTCTTACCTCGACAGCATGCATGTTAATCTTACGGCGGAGGTGCTGCTGTTTTCTTCTCTACAGACCATCTTGGATCAGGGGCGGCCCGTCCTTTAGGGCAGAGGGGCCACGCCCCCCCACCTTTTGCCCCTCATGAAGAGTGTCTGTCAGGCTGAACAAAGGTCAGCCTGACAGACACTCTCCATGTTCAGCTCAGGCAGCCAGCAGCAGACATGCGCGATTTGCGCAGACTCCTGACTGCCTGAGCTGAACTTTGCTGGGCTGAGGAGGTCACAGTTCCTATGGGCATGACCTCCTCGGCTCAGCAAAGGTGCCTCGAGGCCCTCCCCTGGGTGACCAGGAAAGCGTCACCAATTGACACTCTCCCTGGGCTCTTCAGTTTAAGCCCTGAAGTGCCCAGGGCGAAAGTCAATCAGTGACACTTCGTCACAGAGTGGGGTGGGGTCAGCAGTCTCACTGACCCCATCCCACTCTGTGACGAGGCTGGGACTGCTGCCTTCCCTCATTGGCTGACCTAAGGTCAGCCAATGAGGGAAGGCAGCAGTCCCAACCCTCCTGGGACATGGAGGCTGAAGGTAAGTGTGTGTGTGTATGTGTGTGATGTTTTAAATTGAATGTTTGGTGCGCGTTTGCATGTTTGAGTGTTATGAGTGTTGGTAATGGATGTGTGTTCGTGCGTGTGTGTGTGTGAAAGAATGAGTGTGTGCGATCTTTTAAAATGAATATTTGGTGCGTGCGTGCATGTTTGAATGGTATGAGTGTTGTTAATGGATGTGCATGCGTGCGTGTCTGTGTGTGAAAGAATGAGTGTGTGTGTGTGTCCCGTCCGCCCTCCTCCCTCCTAAAGCTGCAGGCCGCCACTGTCTTGGATTGTACTTGGTACGTCGCAGGTCTGTCTTAAACCGTACCCTCCCCAACCCCGGCTGGCCCTGGAAGAGAAACACTGTAGCCAGCTCACCCGTGAGCCCCGTGTCATTCTTTCTTATTGCCATGTGCTGCCACTGATCTTGTCAACATGTGGCAACCTCAGGTGTCCAAAGAAGCCATCTTCCCAGGTAAAATGCATTGGCTGAAAGGAAATGAAATAACATACTCCTGCGAAGAGAACAGCCAGTGAACGAATAGTCATCACCCCAAAAATAATTATACCAATAACAACAGTGAGAATAATAAACCGGCACTTCCATTACACTTTTTGAGTAGATTCAGGTAAAACCTTATTTTAAAAGGCAAAGGTTGGATCTCCCACAGGTCCTCGCTATTCAGTCATCCTTACAATGACTGCATTACACGCATTGCTGCTAGCCTTTTAGTGAGTTTTGTCTCCTTCGGTTTGCTTTTACCATTCTACGAACACAAACATGGATCTACTGTTGGGAGACTTCAATTGTATTTACTTAATTTATTGAGTTTTCTCAGATACAGATCACACCCAAAAAGAAAATAATTTGAGTCAACTATGAACTGAAAGCACTGGATAGTTTGCTCATGTAGGCAGCTGGGCAAGGTAAACATTGCCTGCAGCAAGCTTCCATCTGACATTAATTCCACGTGCATAGTTTTTTCAGATGGAATAATTGATAAGACAGACGTGTCTAGGCTTCTGGCCACATGCCAACTATATAGGCCTGATATTGCACACAGTCTATTTATTCACCAATAGCTTTTTAGGCCAATTTTTGCCGAAGGACAAACATTTTATATTTACCTGTAAAAAATAAAAAAAATAAAGGTGAAGATCTTCAAATGTCACTTCAGACAAAAATCACTTTGATTAAGAAACTTGTACCTTTACAATTTGTGAGGAATATGTTATTTCCGGACAACATGTCTTAATGTTTCTTCATCAGTTTGTGGTCACGTTTTAAGGTCTGGCTAGAGGCAGCTGTCTTGCTGAGCTTACACAATCTACATATAAAGACAGGTCTAAAGCTATTGATTGTTGTTTCAATGCAATTGACATATGAATAAGCCACATTGCACATTGATCAGGAATTCATTGATTGAAACTGTCTTTATTGACATACAGTGCACTTCTTGTGCAGCAGCTAAGGCCATTTAATGGTACAGTAGCTACAGGAAGGTACATGTAGAGGGCGTTCTAGATGTTGTCTGTGTAGCACAGCTGGGTTGACTACCTGAATGGGAGGGAGCTCGTTATCTGAGTCTGAAGTCCAATGTTATTATTCTATAAACTTTTGTCTCATCTATGATGAATAGACTCTTCAATAGAATTTTCATCAATGCGGCCTTAGTCTGATGGGACTCTTGTTCCAAACCCCAGCAGGGTCAATGGAGCTCTCTGGCACCGAGTTTACTCAGTTTGTACCACATCACAAGCGTGTGTAACCTCTGTTATCCCCTCCCAAGGCCCACCACTACTTAGGGGTGTCTACCAGGGCTCTACTTCTTTGAGAAAGAGGTTTAATGGGATTCTGGTGGTACAGATAGCCTCTCAGTCTGTACTTGGATCAACAGCATCTCCCAACCCTTTGTTGGTGCCTCCAAAGCTCCATTGTATCTGGGATCCGCTGGCAGTAGCAGGCAAAATAAATAATTTGATTGTTGCTGTAGGTGTTTTTGCATCTGTGAATCTGCATGTGTTTGAGTGTGTGATAGTCACTGTCAGTCTGACAGACTCACTTATTAGCCACTGATATGACCCACATACCAAACCATCAATAGCTTCTGGTGACTCTACCTTTGATCCGTCTAGAGGATCCATACACAAAAAAGATGGTGCAACCCGAGGCTTTACGGAGACGATTTGTAGCATAATGGTTCTTGGCATAAATGTTGCATCTGTCGCAAGGTCAGTGGTGGTTCCTCCGTGGGAGCAGAGGAGCGTCACCCCCCCCCGACCCCCCCAAACTGCTGTGCAGAAAGCGTCAAAAATAAAATGCTAATAAAATAATTTTATTACCATTTTATTTTTGACACTCTTTGGCAGCTGACTGCGAGGGCAGTGTTGGTCAGTGCGTCACTGTGGGGACTGGCCACTTCAGTTTAAAATGCACATGTAGGTTTGGCCGGCTACCTTTACTACGGTCAAACCAACAGGCGCAATTGAAACCTCTTCATCTCTGCTGTCCTGGACAGCTGGGCTGGAGAGCATGCACAGGCATACAGTGCCTTTTGGAGCGTGGAGTCGGCCTGCTCCAGCCAATCAAGACGCTTTTTTCATGCTGCTTAACAGCATGAAAACAGTGCCTTGATTGGATGAGAGAGTTGGCTGTCAGATTAATGCTCGGAGGTGCTGCAGAAGAATGGGGACGTGCTGCTGAACACCGAGTAAGGTATGTTTTTTTTAATGTTTATATTGGTGTGTATGTTATGTGTGTATGTAATGTGTGTAGTTTTTAGTGTGTGTTTTGCGCCCCTCCAATTTAATTTGCTACCAACCACCACTGGGCAAGATGAAGCCTATCCCTTTAAAGCCGGCCCTCGCAATATGGTAACAATTCTTGGAATAAAGTGGACACCCATGGCATTATGACAACCACTCCTCGCATTATGCTAGTCCTCACATTACGTTGACAATTCATGGTGTAATAGTTGTATGACTTGGCCTAATATGAACATCCAGATCATGGTGGTGCCCATCCCTAGCCAAGTGATAACCCTTGCCTATTGGTGGTAAATTCTGGCATACTGTGAATACCCATAGCACGATGACACCCACTTTTGTATTAATGCTATACATTTTTAAACATCTACTTCATGATGCTGTCGACCTTTGGCATAATGCAGTTAATTCTTGGCTTAATGTGGCTGTTCAAGGAATGATGTACCCACATCTGAGTAATGCAGCTTTCGCATAACTAAGGTAATTCCTGATTTATTCATAGACACTTTACAAAGTCCTAGCACTAAATAGTACTGTAAATAATATGTTATTAATTGCATTTCTGTACAGCCATACACCTGGAGGCATTTTAGCACTATTCAAGAAAGTCGCAAATTAACATGTTGCAGTGCTTACATATTACTACGTGGAGGGAGAAAGATTATCAAGGATTTCCTATTTTTTTTAATCAATTAAATTCCTGGCATGGGGCCAAGGGTAGATGATACCACTGTACCACATCAGCAACTGAGAAGGCCAGCAACCAGCTCTGAACTGTTTGGTTTCAGAAAGAAGAAACAGGAGCTGTTCAGATGACTTAAGAGAGTGCATGGGGCGATGACCTCAAGGTGTTCCTCTAGCCTCTGGTTATTGACTGATTTAGGTATAAGATACATGGATTTAAACACAAAATCCAGTTGAATGGATAAAAAATGTACAGAAATTATAACAGGAGTGATGTAATTGCGTCTTGGCCACCCCAACATCAATCTGGACCCTACAGTCTGTATCACTTGTAATCTGGAAATGAGGCTTTCCACATAGAGTGCTTCAATATTCAATCTGGGAAGACAAGATGACAATAATTCCCAATATTTTGAGTGGGAGAGAAATACATTTGAATTATTTTCAACCACTGAAGTTGAAGGAAGCAAGATCTAACAACTGAACTGATTGAGCATGGGGTCGTACCCATTTTTTAGTTGCTTTTATTGCCTAGGTTGCTATGAAATAATGGTTTGAGATGATTGTCTAATGACTAAAACCAGAGGAATGATGCCACTGTGGAGTCTTACCAGAGCTGCCAAGTTCCCCAGTTCCATGCGTGACTAATTAAGCCAGGCCCAGTTCTTTCTTAGAATTCAGAGACTTACAATCTTATTTAACCCTCTGTAAAATCAGTATTACAAGTACAACTATACAGTACTAAGAAAAAACTGAGACTGGATGAACCAGTCATGTATGGACCTGTGAAACCTGGCAGCTGTGATTATTCAATGACACCTCTCAGTTTTAGCCTACCGTGGCACATTCACCTAACAATTTCTGATAGGCAGCTATGGAGATTGGTTACAAAGAAGTCCGGATATTTAGTAACATTTGACACCCATTGCCTGCTATCGGCATCTATAAAAGTGATTCCTTGCCGGAGAGGTCTTGCAGTTGCCAGACATTTCTTAACAGACCCAAGGAAGCCTTTCTATTACAATCCTGTGTAAAAGCTCCCGCCCTCATTTGAAGATGCCTAATTTGTTATCAGTTAAGTAAGGAATCGAGTTTCGGATTAACAGGCTGGCACCATCGTCTTTCCTTAACTTTGCCCTTCATACCCGTCTGAATGACGGCGTCCAAAGCTCCCAGCTCTATTTTTCTCAGATCCTGAAATTCCGGAGTTTGTGAACTTCCGTGTAGGCTGACATATTGGAGAATGCAAGTTTGGGAACATTCTGTCGTTTCCTTCCTTTTTGTAGGTAAGATGTGAGAAACCCAGCAATGTCTTTTTTTTTTAGCTATTAATGTGCTTCACGCCTCTTATCTCACTGGAGGGACCACGTGTGCTCAGAGTAGAAAGGCACTAATTCTAGGGGAGGGCATGGGGGCGGAGGAAGGTAAGTGCACTGCACACTGCTGTAACAGAGGAAGGCTCGCGTAAAACAGACAGGCTGTAAGTGGGATATGTTGTCAAATACCCACATCTACCAACCTAGAAAACATTTCACTGTGAAGGGCGGGGCTTGGGTGAGGGGTCCTTCAGCTCACGCTTCACTGAACAGGCCTGAAAAGGGCCCGGCAATGGAGAGGTTGAGGGATTAACACTTTAAATAGCCTAGGAAGACACCCCTCCATCCCATCAAAGTGAAGAAAGGTTTCTGACACCTTCTCAGGGAGTTTTTAAGCTGCACAATGGGGTAGAATCCAACACATCAGTTGGAAACCTACTCCATGGCGGGGCTCCCTGCTCGACTTGTGCTCACCATTTGATATCAGCTCCTCGCTGGCTGACTGTGTGAGGAAAGCTGATACCATGTGTCACATGGCAGGACCCTGTTTGTAGTAGGCCTTTAGACCATAGGCTAAACCTTCCGAGATTGGACACTCAGGGTTCTCTTCTCTGTTCCTAGAGGGAAAAGAACTTGTATCTCAGGTTCCAAGGTGACCCTGTGCTACACAAATGTTAGTTATACAATGGGTGGGCGGGGCACCCTAAGTCACTCCTGTGCCAAATACTGTAGACACTGCACCCCCTGGCTGCAAACTGCTATACAATTTCCTCTGGAAAGCTCAATTGACATTGTTTTTCTTTCCGGCCATTCTGGATCCCTAAGATATACCCAATCATGCATGTGTGGTACTGTTATTATCCCACTAATGGTGGGAATGCAGACCATTTGCCACTGGCAAGAAATTCCACACTTTTACGACATATAAATGTGAGAAAATTGAGTTTTTTATTCATAGTTTGACATTTCCAGGCCCTTCTGGGATCCATGCAACTTACAGATCCCTGGATTTCCCTGGCTCTTTACTTGGTAGAAATGCCTAAGGTTGGTGAGGCTCCGTGTGTGTCAGCCAACCCAAGAAGGGAGACAACCTCACTTCATGTCTTTATAGACAGTCTCAAGTCATGGACATTTTAGCATCAAATAATTGTAAACAGGTGAATAGGTACAAACTAACACTTCATTACCTAGAATGCATTGTTTTTTGCACAAGTAGGGAAGACCAGAAACAGTCTCTGTAATGACACGGAGTGAAGTGATCACCCTTAACTCAAGAGTCAAATAGTGCAGCCATTCCCTATAATAAATTAATATTAAATTTTAACTTGAAAGATTCACTGGTTATGGTAAATGTTTTGGTTCATTGTTCGTTTGTCTGTGCACACATGTAATTTCACATTTCTATAGGAAGAAGTGTTGGAGCACAAGATGATAACCACTTTTACCACTGGCAGGGAATGTCACTCTTTTACAGACCAAACAGAAAAATAATAATAATAATAAACCTTTTTCTTATTCATAGTTTGTCTTGTAAGACATTTTGGGCGACATGAAGTGATTCAATTAATGGCAAGTCACACATTTCTGAAGTTCAATGTGTCTCTAGGTTTGCAAAATGTGTCTGGTTGTGGCAAGCAACCTCGGGTTAAAAACAGCAGCCATCTCACTTGGCAAAAAGGGATTTGGGGGGCAGCCGAACATTGGGAGGTCCACCCCCCCGGCAGACTGGGGGAGTGGTGCAGCCTGTGAGCTGCCTTTTTGTAGTTGGGCTATGTCTGTAGCCCAAGATAGCTCGGCATAGATATGGGAGGCCGTTGGGCCCTTCCCCACCATTTTGTGTCCAGGTGACGTGGTAGCTGTTTGGTTGGTAGATTATGTTTTTACCCTTAGATATGTCACTAGATTGAGCGTTAGGCAATAATTCTAGCCGTACTTACAGTAAGGGTAGTAACGTTGTTGAAGCGATGACTGCAGCTGATAAAAATGTGGTGATAGTGACGAGGCTGCTCTGCGAGGCTGGGTGTCTCGACCTGGTGATGCGGTGGAGAGGGTGGCACGGCAGGCATCGGTGCGGGTGTCATCTGCAGTGGTTACCTGCTCCCTGCCGCAAAAATGGAGGGCAGCATCATCCCTGGTATGGGTAAGTGCCAGGGGCTGCTCTGTTTCCAGGAGAGTGGCCCCTGTGGGCGCAAGCAGGGGCAGAGTGTCTTCGGCGGGGTCGGCCGGGCTGTATTGCGTGATGCCCAAGCTGTTGAGGGTAGTACGAGGAAGGGGAATGGCACGAACGGGAGGCCGGAGAGGCTGCGCGAACTCTGGCTCGCGGCCAACTTAATTGAGGAATGGGCTGCAAGGGCTGATGGAGCGTAGCGCCCGCTATGTGTGTTCGGGGCAGTGAGGATGCCCCATCTGAGGGCGCGTGCAGTGTCAGTGGAGCCGTATGCTAGTTTATCACAGACTGGGGAACACTTTAGAGCTGAGAAGCGAGCAGCGTCTCTTGCACTGCTTCAGAGGAGCCCCAGCACGGGGAGGGGTGGGAGGAGGGCCTATTATCAGGTGCAGTTAAAGGCTTAGTGGGGTTCATGTTTGGCCTCCCACAACAGGGCGAAGAACAGATAAGTACCATGGGATAGAAAAAGAAGGAGGTAATGATGATACTTTATTTGAATCGTGTGATGTTAGAGGAGTCAGGCAGGGAGCCTTCATATTTGGCAGTTATCATGGAATGAGTTAGGTAAAGGGGGCAGGGATATGGTTTCGCAGCTGAACAAATATCTGGGTAGGAAGTGGGGGGCCACAGCAGGGAGTCGAGGGTACAGGTAGCTCGTGGGAGGGGGGCAATGGAGGAGGAGAGACTTCGGTTTTGGAGGTGGCTTGGTGCAGATTGGATGATACAGCGTAGCTGGGGTTGGGGTAGGGGCAAGCCAGGGCTCCACGTTTGCATTAGAGGTGGCCGTGTTACAACGGAGTGGGGAGGAGGACATAGGGGATTCGGAGGTCCTGGCGGGGGGGGGGGGGGGGGGGGGGGAGGGGAGGGGAGGGGGATAGGAATGCAGCCAAGGGTCTCACACAGCAGAATGGGGACTGGATGGACATAGGGAAGGAACGGCATAAGTGGGTTCAAAAAGGGCAGAAGCCCTTTATGTGGCATGGTCAGGGACACAGCAAACCAGTCCTGTTCTCTTTACAGGCAAAGGAGCGTCGCAGATTTCCGGACTTGGTAGAGCTGGGAGCGGCTTGTGGGTGCTGAGGGGAAGAGAGAATAGAGCTCAGTGTGGTACACCTGACATCATCAGGGGATCTTTCCGAGGCAGACAGAAGAAGGCTCAGTTCGACCTCGTCTGGCCCACCGACTCGTAGGTATCCAATGGCCTTGAGTACTCTCAATTTGGTGGACAAACAGGTAGGGTAGGCAGAACGGCATGGACGAGTTATTTTAGCGCCCCTGGGTGCCACGCATCGGCCTACCACATACAAACCAGAAGCATTTTGCAGGCAGGATGCAGGTACGGGCCCCAGTGGGGGTGGTGGACTCGACAGGGGGCACAGTGTTGGATTATGATAAGACAAGCTTGGAGGAAGACGAGGTGCATAATGAGAAGCCTTAAAATAGTAGGGGGTACAACTAAAGTTCGGTCCAGTGTATTGCAGGCAAGTGAGGAACAGCCACAATGGAGATACACAAGCCACTGGCGAGGTGGCAAACAACAGTACTCCACCGTCCTTGGAGCCAGGTAAACCCCGGGCCATTGCTTGGGGTCCGGCAATGGTGTCCACATGCATGGATGTGGGGCGGCTACTGGGAGAAGTGGGGGTGCGGCTGCGTAAAAGGAAATATGTCACAGTTGTGGCAGTAGGTACGGAAGGACCATACAAAAGGAGCCGGGGAGACCAAAGTGGAGCTGGGGATAGTGGGGTAGGTAGTGGTGAAGGGACCGGTAGTGGGGGATCTCAAGAGAAAGTAGACAAGAAGGAAGCGTTGGAGAGCAATGAGCTCAGGATAAAGAGTTTACTCTACATGGGGAGGGGGTCACAAAACCATTGGGGGTGCACTTAATGCTATCCACAAAGGAGCAGATATGGAAAGGGGAGTATATTGAAATGCTCAATGTATTACATCAAGAAGTGCGCTCTAAAGAGGGTTCAAAGGAGGAAGAGTACACGTTGGTGAAGCAGCCAAAAGTGCCACTCACAATAGGAAACTGGACCGCAGCATTCCTAATATACGCCAGCCTTTAACGCAAAAAATAACCAGAGTGCTGTGTAGTCATGTTTAAATAAATGGAGGCTATTCAGAAGGCCCAATTTGCTGGGGAAGGTTATGCATGGGCACAATATGACGAGAAATATTGAGCACGATTGGCATGGGAGCCTGAGGTGAAGTGGGGGGAGTTAGACCCAGACCTGTTGCAGCACACTATGGGGGCAGCAAAGATGAGCAAAACCATCTTCATGGCAAGCGGTTTATCAATTGTTGACCCATGGAGGGGTGGGTTTCAAAACTAAAAGCCAGACTGGAACAGCAGGCAATTGCTGGGACTTTAATAAGGGGATGTGCACTCAGAATTATTGTTAATTCTGCCACAAGTGCTCCAAATGTGCAGACATGCATACCCTCACAAACTGTTTCGGGGCTGGCAGGGTACACTTGGGACAGGGGACAAGTCAATGGCAGCAGTATGGGGCATACAGGGACCACATCAGAAACAACAGTTTTCTGGCAACTGGGGAAGGGGGGAGAGGGGCCCACCCAGGGATCTGGTGCGAAAGGCCCGTACTCTGGTTAAGTTTCACAGGTTGGCGTACTAGCTGTTGGGAGGAGCACAGATTTTCTGGGAGGGGTTCAGATCTGGTTTTTGTCTGGTTTTTGTTTGTGTTACGAGGACCCGCAGTTGTGGAGTTGGGCAGAGAACTTGAGGGCTGCCAGAGAACACAAGCAGGTGGTCCAGGACAAATTGGGGAAGGAAATTGCTGAGGCTAGGATGGCGGGCCCCTTTCTCGACTGGCTGATGGGGGACTTGATTGTTTCCCCAAACAGGTTGGTGCCAAAGAAGGAGAAGAAGAGGTGGCCTGGGTCTCATATTCTTCCGTTGATATGTCCATGTCATTGGTAGTGACAGCGGGCCCAGAGGCACTAATGGCAAAGTGTGACGTGATGTCAGCTTTTCGGCTGCTTCCAGTGCATCACAGTGACTTTCAGCTCTTAGGTATACTATTTGAAGGATGCTGGTATGTTGGTATGGCCTTGCCTATGGGTTGCTCGATATAATGCACTCTGTTTCAATACTTCAGCTCCTTTTTGCAGTGGCTCTTTACATGGCAGATGGGCCATCACTTAGTAACCCATCACTTGGACAATTTCTTTTTCATGGGGGCACCTGGCTTGGGAGACTGCCAATTATTGCTGTCAAAGTTCAAAGAGCTCATGGGATACCAGGGGGTGCTTTTGGCACTGGAAAAATGCTGGGTCCACAATCAGTTCAATCCTTTCTGGGCATAGAAATGGACTCTGATCACATGGAGGTGAGGTTGTGACAGGAGAAAAAAGAAAAGATGTTAAGGCCGCTGGAATGCATCCTCACGTGAGAAAAGGTGAACGTGAGGGAGGTACAAGTCTTGTTAGGTCACTTGAACTTTGCATCTAGGGTGGTGAGGGTAGGCAGGACCTTTTGCAGAAGGCTGGGGCTGTCCTTATTGGGCCTCTCATTACCTCATCATCATGTACAGCTCTCAGCAGGGGTTAAGGAGGACCTTCGGATGAGGTGTTTTTTCTTGAATTCCCTTATTGGGATCCCACTAGCGTGCTGGGATGATGTGCACTGGGATGTGCAGATATTTTCTGATGTGGCGGGGGACTGGGTTTTGGCCTTTTTTGGCAAGTCAGGTGGTGTGCAGAGCCATGGCTGGAGCAGTGGGCCAAAGGGGGCAGGAGCACCCTGGTTCCCCCTGGTCATAGCAGTGACTTTGTGGGATGCAGGGTTGGTGCACAGGAAGGTGCTATTCAGAATTGGTTACATGTCAGTAGTGGAAGTGGCTAACAGGCAGTCAGCCAGGGATGCACAGGTTTTCAAATTGCTACACGTATTTGTTCTGGGTGGCAGTGGCGGCTGGCAGCTTTGGGAGGGGGGCGGGGCGGGTCCCACACACACACGCACACACAAACACACACACAGACTCATTCTTTCACACACAGACACACATGCACGCTCATCCATTAACAACACTTATTCCATTCAAACATGCACGCACGCACCAAACATTCATTTTACAAGATCACACACATTCATTCTTTCACACATGCACGCACGCACATCCATTAACAACACTCATTCCATTCAAACATGCACGCACGCACCAAACATTCATTTGACAAGATCACACACATTCATTCTTTCACACACACACACGCACTCACATCCATTAACAACACTCATTTCATTCAAACATGCACGCACGCACCAAACATTCATTTTACAAGATCACACACATTCATTCTTTCACACACACGCACGCACGCACATCCATTAACAACACTCATAACACTCAAACATGCACGCGCGCACCAAACATTCAATGTAAAACATAACACACATACATACACACACACTTACCTTTAGCCTCCAGGTCCCAGGAGGGTTGGGACTGCTGCCTTCCCTCATTGGGTGACCTGAGGTCAGCCAATGAGGGAAGGCAGCAGTCCCAGCCTCGTCACAGAGTGGGATGGGGTCAGTGAGACTGCTGACCCCACCCCACTATGTGACGAAGTGTCACTGATTGACACTCGCCCTGGGGGCTTCAGGGCTTAAACCTGAAGTGCCCAGGGAGAGTGTCAATTGGTGACGCTTTCCTCGTCACCCAGGGGAGGGCCTCGAGGCACCTTTGCTGGGCCGAGGAGGTCACGCCCATAGGAGCTGTGATCTCCTCAGCCCAGTAAAGTTCAGCTCAGGCAGCCAGGAGTCTGCGCAAATCGTGCATATCTGCTCCTGGCTGCCTGACCTGAACATGAAGAGTGTCTATCAGGCTGACCTTTGTTCAGCCTGACAGACACTCTTCATGCGGTGGGGGGGGGGCGTGGCCCCTCCGCCCTAAAGGACGGGCTGCGATATTTCTTTTAGAGTGCAGCACGTGCCGGGTGTGTTCAATAACTTTGTGGATGCTTTGTCTCATTCAGAGTGGGGGACATTCTGTGGGTTGGCCAAAGATTCCGACAGACTTCCAACGACAGTGCAAGAGAAGTTATGGTTGGTAGGCAACACAGGATGGTACAGCTGGTGGAACGGTCCCTTTCAGAAGCCACACGGGGAGAATACAGTCTGTCATGGTTGGAGTTCTTGGCTTCGGGAGTGCAGCGTAGGGTGCAAGGGTGGTTGTGGGCAGAGTATGTGATTCAGTTTATACTGGATTTAATTGATAAAGGCCTATCTTGGATTATAATCACAGGCAAATTGGCAGGAGTGGTGTTCATGAGAAAATTGTTGTGGGGATATGGCCCTTCCACAGGGGAGCTGGGTGCTGGAAGGGTGGGCAAAGGAGCTGGGAGCAGAGGGCGGTTCAGAAAATTGATCACATGGCAGTTGTTGTGCAGTGTCTTGGGGCAGTTGCCGAGGGTATGTTGTGAGGAGTCCGAATGTTGCTTATTCTCAGCCCTGATATCGTGGATGTTCTTTGGCGCCTTCAGAGTCTCGGAACTGTTGGGAATCAGGAATCAAGGGGGGGTGCTGTGGAAGGATGTCCCTTGCGGATTGGTAGCTGGGAGGTCTGGCTTCGGAGCTCCAAAACAGACCTAACTGCTGTTTTTTTTTTTTCAGGTTCCATAGCAGGTCCTGCGGTGAAAGAGGTGGCCATTTGGGTGGTGGCCCATTCTTTCATCAATTGGGCAGAAGTTAAGGCTTATCAAAGAGAATTAGGGGAACATTTGGGTCTGAGTAAAAATGTATTCCCCATCACCTGGAAAGGAAAAGGGGGGATGCTTTGGAAGGGCTTAATCCAGCGCCTAAATGCCCCTATGGTGGGTGGCAGATGTGCACATATGTGATTATCCATTTAGGAGAGAATGATCTTGTGAAGGAGAAGGGCGTTGCTTTAATGAGGGCCATGAAAAGGAATTTTTGACAAATGAAAGCAAATTGGTCCGGCTGCTTTGTCTTGTGGACAGAGTTTATCTGGAGGAGGTCTTGGATTGGGCGTTCAAGCCCACTGCCATTAACAGAACGTGCAGGAAGGTCAATTGGGAGATGGCCCGTTTTTGCGTGGAGGTTGGTTTCGGTAGAAAATGTCATTCTGATATAAAATTCGAAGAAAGTGAGTTTTTTTGCACTGACGGTGTGCATTTGTTGCTTGTCGGTATGGATCTGTATTTGTTAGAATTGAGAGACGTCTTGTCTGGAACTTTGAATCTCAGGAGATGAGGTATTTCACGAAGCGGTCTGGAGGAGGGGACAGAAAAAGCTAGCAGGCTCTCTTTTTCTGGGTGGTGGAGTTCTCAAACGTTTTGAGGATTTGTCAGAAGTTTGGTTGGCCTTGCCAGTTGGTGAACAGGTCCAAAAGGAGGGTAGGCAGGCAGTTCAAGGTTCATTTTAGGACATTTGGATACTTAGGGGTTCATACATGTAGTCAGAGGCTGTAGGGGAAATGTAAAGTTTTAAATGTTGAAATGCGAATCAGTTAAATGAGATAGCTGCGGGGTGGGTTTGTGGAGGGGGGACTGTAGGGATGGGCATGGTGGACATTGGTTAGTTAGACTTGATGTTTAGCACAGTTTGGTTTTGTAAGGTGAAAACAAATACAATTGCACACATGACAGTAACAAAAGAACAATTCTAATTTCAATAAGGTATTCAGATTCTATTATATATACAGTATATACAAAAACAAATCAAAGTAGTACAGTTGAGTCTTCAATCAAACTCTTCCCCTAACATATAGGTTCCACAAAGATCAGTCCAAAGTGTATTTATATCTTCTCCACAGTCCAAAATTAGTGTCCATCAGTCCAAAAAATATACATAGGTAGCACGATTCGGCCTTTGAAAGTTAGGATTTTAGAACACTGGAGGGCGATCAACCAAGAAGATGAGCGCTATCCCATAGCATCCCATATGAAGTCTGTACAGCACAGGGTGTTCATAAAATGTTCAAATTTATAGGTTTTGATCACTGTGAAACAAATCCACGGGGGGGTAATAGAGAGTTGGATTTACGGAGAAGAGAATCGAAATGGATTATGAGAATGGGAGCAGTGGAATGGGGTCTAAACACAGATCACGAAATGGAATATTTTTTAGGGGATAAATAATCCAGTTGAGAGCAGGGTCGAGATCTTATCTCATGAACTATTTAGGATTATGTGAGACATATCTTCTGAAGTATAACACACTAATTTAGACATAATCAATTTGCTTTATAATAATATAGTTCAGTGGAGTATAGGGGACACACATGTACTGGATCATGTGAGATTTGGCTTAAAGAATATTACTCACCTATACAAACATAATGTATTCAATGTATAACAATAGAATACAGTGAAATAAATAGGATACAAAGTATAGATAAGCATTTAATATATAGTGTAAGACACACTTATTATAACATCTAGTGAGGTTAGATAATATTTTTTGCACTATACTTATATATGAATAATTTCTCTCAATATCATGATGGAGAGACGCCAGAGTGGATTGGAGCATTACAGCTCCAGTCAACAACAATAGGGAAATGTATCGGCTAAAATGGAAATATAGGAAAGAAGTCCGTCATTAGTTTTTATCACCCCGGAAACGGGGAAGATACTGTGTGTAGTCCGTCCTCGATTTCCATTACAGAGAGAGTTGTTTAAATAGTCGGAGGCTACGGAGCCTGGGTTTCAATTAAATTATCGGAGCCGCAAAAGACGATTGAATTTGCAGCGTACTCGCTCACATGAATCTAACCAATTGGTAAGCACACAATACAAGGGTTATGAGTATAATTGTAACATTAAACTGTGGGAAACTCAGGTGATAAAACAAGGACATATAAATACCGTATTCCCAATATGATTTCACAGGGATATATATAATACTGAGACAACAATTGAAGTCACAAGGGACATAGAGACGCACTAGATGAGTGGAACACACATATATACTATAACAATGTAAATTCTTAAGATGATCTCTAATAAAGAAACATCTACCAAAAAGTTATGATATTTTACTTGTGTTAAAGTAGGACATAAGGAATAAACGGAACAGCTATAAAGGATACTATGGAGCACATGTAACAATCAAGCATATTTTGAAGGTATGACTAGCTGGAATGTAGTTCGCATAATTTGGATTGGTTTTTGGGAAGCATCCTCTACAAATACAATACAGAATAGGGTGGTCTATGCATGGGATGTGCACTTTTTTCTGTTGTGTAAGGGATGTGCATGTACACTTTGAGAAATTAATCATTGATTTTACACATGGTAGTTGGAGTCATAAATGTGGACTAGTCATTTTAAACCTGTCACAATTAATGATAAGGGAAATACATAGATTCCTACTGCCAAGCATGCTACTTCGTCATAATGTAACAAATCGGGAAGTGCTTAGAACACATAATATTTATATTACATAACATCATGTACGTAATGTTATTATAGGAAGTCCTGATGAAATCCAGGGGTACTCCCCGGATGAAACACGTGTTGACAAAGGGACAAAGGAGGAAGTTGCTGGACTGAACTGGTAACTCTGGAACTAACTACATAGGATGTATAATTTGGACTGATGGACACTAATTTTGGACTGTGGAGAAGATATAAATACACTTTGGACTGATCTTTGTGGAACCTATATGTTAGGGGAAGAGTTTCATTGAAGACTCAACTGTAATACTTTGATTTGTTTTTGTATATACTGTATATATAATAGAATCTGAATACCTTATTGAAATTAGAATTGTTCTTTTGTTACTGTCACGTGTGCAATTGTATTTGTTTTCAAATTAGATAACATGTTGTTGTCTTTTTAGGGGATGTAGAGGGTTTGACCCCAGTCATTTGCACCGTGTGATATAGTGGAGTATAACATTACAGAATTACAGTAGGAAGCGCCTATTACTCACTATTCACCCTCTCATTTGATGTGGTTTTGTGAGGTGGTTTGCCTGGTAAAAGTGATGAGCCCCAGTTTCAAAAAAGCAGCCTTTTTCACACAAGATGGTCTGTGATTTCTGCTGCACGTCTCTCTACCAAAGGAGTTTTGGGGGGACAGCCAACCATCTGAGGTCTGCCCCCTGGTCAGATTGGGAGGGTGGTGAAGCTCATGAGCTGCCATGTTGTGGTTGGGCTTTGCTTGTAGCCCAAGACAGCCAAGCCTATTTATAGGAGTCTTGCCAAATGTTTTTCAAAGTTGCTTGCCCCTTGCAAACTGACTTGACATAGTTGGCGTGGTGGCCCAATTCCTTTGCAGTGTACATTATCTTTTGATCCCTGTTGGGAGCTGTTTTTATTTGGAGGTGTGTAGGAATGCAGTATGCCATGTTATTGATTATCATTTCGTTCCACAACTTTTGAAAGTTACTATTTTAAGTGAGCATCCTCAAAACCATTTGTTTGCAAATCCTACCCTCGTAATTGGATAACTTTATTCCAAAATTTCGCCCAGTAGGAATAACACCAGTACCTAAGCTTAGATTCATGGGCACAGTTACAAAATGCATCCAGTTTGTCTTTATTTTATATAATTTTTCAATGTCAATTTATTAATCGCCCCTACTCAATGAAAAATCATTGTATAATATGTCTAGGTTTCTGGCTCTGCCTATTGCATGTTTTTGCAAATTATGAAATGTATCTAACTGAAGGATGGGAAGAGTCTGGAATCCATATTATGGCATCACTTTGTAGATCAGTCTTCGAAGCCAAAAGTTCTAGATTCAAACCATGTCACAGATTTCTCTTTTTCCTATGTATATTAACTATTTTGTCAATTTTTTTACCCTTTATTGGTTAAACCGTGACCAGCAGACACACATAGCCTGGTGCTGAATTCACAATTTTGTCTAGTTTATTGGTTCACCCTGGAGGTTCTCGATTGTTTCCTCTGCACATTGCAAACATGTAGAAACCACAAAAATAGAAAATATGACATTATGAAGAACGCCTTTTACTAACTTCAGATTTCAGAGAAGATGGCTCATTCCTGTTTGCAGCCTCAAGGCAAGGACTTCAATAGCTCACAGAAGTGTTTATGTGGGCAGGGGAGGGACCGTGAAGATCCACATGCGGTGGGGAGGGGGCAAAGGGAATGCACATTGCTGGGCGTAGCAAATAGCTGCTCTTCTGAGCATTTTAAATCGAAAGCTTGATTGTATTTTTTTAAACTAAAATGTGTAAGGCTACATAATAACACATGCAGCACTATGTCTTTATTTGTGACCTTAGCAACTCTGAAACCATAGTAAGATGTATATTGCTGTGCTTTCTAAATGTGTACAACAAATCATGATTTAAATACACATTGCTCAATAAATAGGGAGTCAATCTAGAGCATAACAGCATAAAATGTATAACTCCTGGTTCAGTATTTCAAAAGTAACACATTAGTACCTAAATAGCACTCTCTCAGACTACTTCCACAGCAAGAGCACCAACATCTACAACAATTTCAACCTCCAAGATGCCACCCTCCACTCCAGAGACCCCAACCAACCAGCAAACATGAGCCAAACCATTACCACCTGGTCTCTGCTCTCCGCCCTTGTCACCAAAGCCATCTTGTTTTCCATCCACACTGGGGTGCCCACTGAACCCTGCCCCTACCACCTTTACAACCTTGCAATGAATCCTATGCAACTCACCAGCATCATAAACACTTCCACCTCCACAACAACCTCCTGCACAGATGGAAACATGCTGACGTCAGACACCTTCTACAGAAAACCTCCACCAACCCCATTGATCCCAAAATCTACCTATCATATGATCTCCCTTCTTCCCTATACGGCCAAAGTACTCGAGAAAGCCATCAACCAGCAGCTCACTGAATTCCTGGAAAAAACATCTACTGGACGACTCACAATCAGGATTCCGTGCAAACCACAGCACTGAGGCTGTGCTGGTCGCTGCCACAGGCGATACCAGACCACTCCTCCACATGCCTCATGGGGAAACTGCGGCCCTGATCCTCCTCGACCTCTCCCCAGTGTTTGACACTGTCTCCCACAACACCCTCATCAACAAACTCTACAACATAGGCATACAGCAAGACACCCTCGACTGGATCACATAGTTCATTACAGGACGCACACAGAGCATCTGACTGCCTCCCTTCACCTCCCCACCAGAAGACATCTAATGTGGCGTACCACAAGGATCATCCCCCAGCCTAATCCTGTTCAACATCTACATGAACCCCTTCGCAGAAGTCGTCAGATCCCATGGACTCAACATACTCTCCTATGGAGATGAAACTCAAATTATCCTCTCGCTCACCAAGGACCCCTCCAATGCCAAATCCAGCTTCTGCATACCATGAACAATGTAGCCAAATGGATGAGAACCAACTGCCTCCAATTCCATTCTGACAAAACCGAAGTACTGATCTTCGGGAAGAACACCTCCACATGGGACCAGAGCTGGTGGCCGGAAGAACTCGGACACCCCCCCACACCTATGGACCATGCATGCAACCTCAGTATCACCCTCAATAGCCAACTGACCATGAAACGTCAACACAGTCACCTCCTCCTGCTTCCACACACTTTGCATGCTTCGCAGAATCTTCAGATGGATCCCAACTAACACCAGAAAGACTGTCACTCAGACACTCGTCACCAGCTGCCTCAATTATGGCAATGCCCTCTATGCTGGCATCTCCACCCAGCTCTCAGAAAACTCCAGACCATACAGAACACTGCTGCAGAATCATCCTTGACCTTCCCAAAGGAACCCACATCATCCCCCACCTGAGAGATCTCCACTGGCTCCCCACCCAGATGAGATGCCAGTTCAAGATCCTTAGGCACACCTACAAAGTCCTCCATGACCTAGGACCTGCCTACATCAATAATCGACTGAACTTCCACTAACCATCCAAACACCTGTGCTCTTCCTCACCCACCCTACGCACATGCCCCCCCATCCATCTCAGCCACAGCTGTGGCTGCTCCTTATCATTCATCGCTGCCAAGAGCTGGAGTGAACTTCCACTCCAGCGCTGTACAGCCTCCTCACTGGTAGACTGAAGGCCTGGCTCTGTTACATAGACACAACACCCAGATACCCCTTGAGGTGACAGTGTTGCACTGTAAAAATGCAGTTTGATTGATTGATTGACTGAAGTGAAGGTTCTAATGGCTCGCACCAGGGCCAGCTTTAGCGCTCTTGGCACCCGGTGCAACAGCCTTTTTTGGCACCCCCTCCTGCATCACCTCCTTCTCCATGAATTCCCTGACTACCACTCTCCGACAGTGCACCTCATCTCTCCATAGCTTCTCTCTGACCTACATTTAATTTTTTTTACAGTGCTACTCATAGTTCACTCACACCTAGTTCTGTGATCTGCACAGTACACGTTTTTCGCAGGAGGCACTTTAGCCCTGCTTGTTAGTTTTTGATGAGTCTAAACCACCACTAGACAAAACTCTGAAATCTCCATTAGGAACATTAATCACCAGAGTCATCTTGACATTTTTATTTTTGCATGGAAACTGCTGCAGGCACAAAGAAGTTTACACGCTTATAAATCAAGTTGTTTTTAAACACATCCGACCAAAGTCAGCGCCAGGTGCGGCTGCACCAGTCGCACCGCCCTGAAGCCTGGCTAGCACGTGGGTCACTGACAAGGCGTCCTCAGTGGCACAATGAATAACCCATGTTATTCTGGCACACATCACCTGCATAAGGCTTCCTGAGCATCTTTATCTATTACACAATTATCCCAGGCCAGGCTGTTTTCTAGAATTTAAGAAGTATGCCATTCTACACAAGCCCGAGAATGACATCTTGCATCAGTCAGGCTCTCAGTCCTGTTGCAGGGCAGAGAGCACAAAGTGCTCGTAAGTGGAAAATGCTTTCGAAAACACCCCTAAACTTAACCTAAATCCCTAGAAGCCCTGGGCTCTAGTTTGTGCCATCCAGATGTCTAAAATGCACATATATGCTTCTGGGGCAGTCGCTTGGAGTATAGCACACTGGGGGTTATTCTAAAAATCATGTAAGCTGCTATTTAACTCAACTATAAAGCTAAATGCCCTGAATTAAAGAGATATACAGAGACTGAAAACAACTCAACGGTTCACCGGTGCAGTGTCACAAATACGTGGCTGAGTAATATTTAAAGACAAAAAGAATATTTTTATAGAACTGAGGAAGGGAGCAAAGTAACCATTGCAAGATATTCAATCAACCATACAAATATTGCATTAGATTAATAAAAAAGGGAAAAAAAACTTAGAAAAAAAGGTGAGTTACGATGTTAAACTGTATTTAAGGAAGGTCCAATAAATATTCTGGCGTATTGTATCACACTTTCAAGAAAGGGGTCTCACAATTAGAGAAATATCCGGAGTTTGGCCTCTCTGAATATGTGATGAAATTATATGTCACTGCTTGAGAGCCTGCGTTTTTGTTTCACATATACAAAGGGTGAAATAGGCACTTCATGGTCAAGAACTATGGGCCATATGTACTAACATTAGGCATTGCAATTTCCTAATTGTGATTAGCTGTGAAAGGAGTTAGAAAATCACTATTCCCAATGTTTGAAACTTTTATTTTTAAAATAACGAATTCCTAGTGGGTCGCAGATCGACCTACCTCATGAGTATTAATGAGATAGATTGCAGTTTGCGACCCATTAGGATTTATAGCTGTCACAGAGATGGTGGCCTGCTGGGGCCAGCAGACCACCATGTCTGTGATTACTTTTAAATTAATCTTTTTTTTTCAGTGCATCCCCTATCCCTTTATGGAAACGGGGTTGCATTTATAAAGAAAAGATTCTTTCTTTATTTGTTTGTTTAAGAAGACACCGTGGTCCTGCGGCCCACTGCCTCCACATAAACAAACCTTTTTTTTTTTTTAACATTCACAAAGGGGAAGGGGGTTGCATGTGGCAACTTCTCTTTGTGAATGGGTTACCACCAGGCGTGGCTCCTCCGCTACAGCAGAGGAACCTCGCCCCACCCCCCCAGCAGCAGCAGCTGCAAAACTTTTACCAAAAAACAATAATAAACTATGTTTATTATCATTTTTTGGTAAAAGGGGCAGGGCCACAGACTGTGATGAGCACTGAGGGGAGTGCACAGCACTCCCTCTCACTGTGCATGAATGATTGCCTGGCTGTCTCGGGCCGGCCAAACGCACAAAGGCAGTAGGCTTTCTCGGCTGGATAGAGCAGGCACAGGCTCCAAGTCTGCCTGGGAGCGCCCTGGCTGGGCACTCCCAGCTAATCCTAACGCTGCTTTGAGCAGCATCAGGATTGGCCGTGGGCCAGGCTGGGAGTCCGTGCCTGCAGCCTGTCTGCACAGGAGAGGAGCAGCGCAGTGGTGACTGCGGCGGCCGCGAGGATTCAGGTAAGTTTATAAAAAATGTTATTGATTCCCTAACTCTTCCCTCACCCATGCTGCCCCACCCCTCTTTAGCACCATGAGGTGCTCTTGGTTACCACTGCAAGTTTGTAGTTGGTAAAAGATTCATGTTTTCTGACCGTAATTCAGCCGCAAATCATTAACACATATCAATTCAGTATTTGGAAGGGATGCCTCTTCTAAATACTGAATCAGTATTTGGTAGCAAACACGAATTGCAACCACAAATTGTATTACCAAATCACAATTTGATGTTTGTACATAAAGAAAAGCTTATTTGTGGTCGCAAATGACCCAAATCGTGTCCTTTGTGACCTTAAAAAGCTTTGTACATCTGGCCGTAAAAAATAAATATGTGGTCTTAAAGGCTTTGGGTATAGCAAGCACAATGGATATCTGGCAGTGGCCTTTAAAATATTTGCTGACTGGTGGGCGCTGTGGTAAGACAGATTGCTAAACTATAGGGGAGAGAAGCCACATTCTTAAAATTATATGTGGCTGAGTTCCCAGAAAGACAAAACAATGTAATTCCTGTTAAGCAAATTGGTTTGTGGGAGGAATGTCGAGCATACCCCTGGTAGCTCTGTGCAAGAAGGAAGGTCTTCTCCAAGGGAAATGTCATGTAGTACAGGTGCAAAAAATCTAAAAAACGCTGGAATAAAGAATTAAACATGTTGAGAATCCCAATAAAAATAGTTAAAAATAACATAATGTAAATATTAAACATGAGAGACAAATGAAAAGAAACTGATGTAGGTACCAGGATTTAATAAAAATAAAAACGTTCCAGTGACTAAGAAGTCAAAATCAATATGCTGCAGTAAATTATGACCTAGCTATCCCCAAGGCTAGCCAACGGCGGTGTCTGGTTAAATACCGGCTTTTGGTTTGCTCTGGTCAAAGTTTATGGGGAGGTGGATCCTACACACCAGTTGCAGCCAACATGTGATACAGCAAAGTATGTGAAGGGTTCAATGTCCTTCCGGTTCAGTGTTTCTTCTTCCAACTTAGAAACCTTTCTGGAGATCCGAAATCCTTAGCACAGCAGGGCTGGAAGCTCTGGCCCGGAAAGTCTCCACAAAGCTTCATACCTTTTTTCACAGTCCTGCTGAAGCCTCAGACATCACAGCAAAACGTTTTGTAAAAGATAAACCAGGAGAATACAGCCACTAAGGTCACATTCTTTTCCAGTAACATGGTGCATTCGCCTGGAAATTTCAGACATGAAAATATTCCCAAATATCAGAGAAACATCTGTAACTTCAACTTAGTACTGTGGAAGACCCCATAATATCAAGGACGTCTGCTTGGTCAGCAGACCACGAGTTTTAATTTTATGAAAAGACTTCTAGCTACTTCCCGTTAGGTCTACAACCCAATGCCCAGACACAACTAGTTTGCTGATTTTCCTCCGGGTAGACTCAGCTTTCTGTATCACCAAAATGCTCTCCAGCCTCAGGAGAGTTGTTCAAACAGCAGACATCCCCCTGGTCAGGCCCTATGCCTCTTTCTACTGCTGTGTCAGGAAGATGGGCCAGGTGCATGTGCATCCGTTTGCAACATGCTAGTAATTTGTGAAGCGACCTATGTACTGATAGGCCAGTTTGCAAATTACTGATTATAGTGGGTCATAATTAGACCTACCTCATGAATATTAATGAGGCAAGTCTCAAATTGTGACCCACTAGGAATTGCAGCAATCCCAAGAATGGAAGCATGCTGAGGTCAACAGAGCACCGAGTTTGTGACTGCTTTTTAATTTAAATAAAGCATGTTTTTTTCTTTAAATGCATCCCAGTTTCCTTAAAGGACAATGAAATGAAAAGTGTCATTTCTATTTTTCAAGATTAGTCAGTGGTCCATTAGATCACTGCTTACTGTAAAAAAATGTCAAACTTCACAAAAGGGAAGTGGCCCATTAGGACCACTTCTGTGTGGGACTGGCTTACCACCTCCTTTGAAGGGATGGTAAATATTTGGTAGCAAAACATTAATATATACCACTCCAATTCAGTATTTGGAAGGGACGACCTAAAGACGCCACTTCAAAATCCAGAATTGGTATTTGGTCGCAAACCAAAGTGTTATTTGGTAATGTGTTCCTGAATCGGAATTTGGCTTTAATGCATCAGAGAAAGGGCCCTGGTTATGAGGCTGCTGGTACAAGGACTGCCAGCATTGCAGTGATGGTAGGACCGCCGCAACAGTGGTGGTCCAACTGCCACGATGCAACCCTGGTGGACAGACCCACCAGGAGATTGCTGTCACCGTCGGGAACATTGTGCTCGACCTAGTGACAGTGCCCTGAGTTGTACTCAGCCAGGGCGGTGCTAAACTCAGTGCCACCTAGCTGATTACAATCCCATGCCCCACCAGCCTTTTCATGGTGGGGACCCAGCCATGAAAGGGCTGGCAGAAAGCCATGGCATGGGCAGTGCAGGGCCCTCCTGCCCAGCGAAGTCGCATTCTGAGGGTGCTGGAGGGAGTTGAGACCAATATCATAGCACTGCTCCCGCCGGGTAGCCCAGCGGAAGTGCATAATACAATGTTCCCAGCGGTCAGCCCGACGGGAACATTGTAATACGCTTGGGGTTGGACGTCACCGCCATGGCAGTGGAGTCCTCCCTGTAGCTTTGGTGAACGTGTGGTGGGACCGCTAAAGTCGTAATCTGGTCCAAAGTCTTTTTGCGGTTGAAAATGGACTGATTCTATGAATTGGACCATTTAAAACTGCGAAAAAGGCTTCATACGTCTGGTCCTATCTTTCTTAGTGCTCATCCATCTTCCATCAATTGTTCCATTGCCTATGTAAGTCCAAAGCATAACTTAATGGCTTTAGTGTAATAGTGGTTCATTATGTATTCATGACTAGCAAGCAGTTGAGAAAATACTTCTGATCTGTTTTTAGAATCTGTCACAGTAGGAAAGCTTTGGTGTGTAAAAAAGGAATGCCACTCATCAACCATAAAAAAATTGCCAAAACTGAACTGAGGTTACTTGTGTTCCCGTTCAGAGGGGACCCATCCTGGCAGTTTGGGCTGAACCAAGGCTGATGTGCTTCTGGCTGGATCCTGGATTGCGGCCCAGAGTTATTAACAGTGGCTGAGATTGATTCAAACAATCCACCCTTCATTTTTTTGTTTTACTCATAAGAGTTGGCAGGTCAGGAATGACTGAGCAACAAAAGGAACTTCAAAGTGAATACGTTTTTTTTAACCTAATTGAACATTTTGAAGAGAGTCCAGATGGGGGAATTGGTGACTTTGTCATAACTGGTTTTAGGGTGATCTGCATACCGCAATTTCTGAAGCGCTACGCAGAACTGCGGCAATCTGACATACGCATCTCAATGGTCCTTTGAGGTTTGGCCTTCTTGGTGTAGCCCCCCCCAACCACCCATCCTTTAAGATGAAGCCCCTCCAGTTGTACTCCCCTTTTTTACTAATTTATGGGTTTGCTTCTAGTTTGTGTGACTCCTAATTTTATTTTTTGGACAATCTGGACAACTTTTTCTACTTTCCTCTCCACTTATTTCATCCCATGTTTTTCAAAGATCGGGCATTTAGCATAAATATGTTGACTGTAGAGACTCGAGGAGAGGGGTTGTACAACTATTGTTTGTTAAATGTAATGTGAAAACACCTGTCGTGTGTTCATTTAAATTTGATATGACATATCTCATCTTTTCCTCACTTTATGTGTTCGTGCTGTATTTCCCATTCTGTATTAGATACTGGTGAGGCCACTAGACTTGCACAAAGCACTTTTTCAATGCAGGATGTGGATTTGTGGCACCTGTTAGCACAGTCCTTATTTTTTGTAATCCATTTGCTTTACCTGCGCACGGTCAGCTTATGTTCTCCATAATTTAATTACCTTAAAAGGATAAGGACTTGCCAGGGGTAGAGTTTCAACAATCTGACCCTCTAAGCTTTGCACATTGCAGAGGCAAGGTCTCCACTAACTGAGCCCGGGTGTCAGCTGAACATTTCTTTTGGATTTGGCGCACTTAAAATGTGTTAAGGCAAATAACCAGAAACCGTTTAAGCAGCCCCAGGTTACTTAATAATTGTTTTACAGAGGGCTGGGGGTCACTCACCCAACTGACCAGACAGAAGAAAACATATTTATAAGGTTATAAACAATATGTGGGAAGTATAACATTTGGTGTGATGAAACGCTGTTTCTCCACACACTTCCTGATTCTTCCACAAACATTACTGCATTTTAGGGCTGACTGCACCTCCCTTTTACCTGCTTTTACGGTCGTGGTTAAATTATGTGGTAAGCCCAACCACATAATTACCTCACATTTTTCAAATGAAAGTTGCATTCCTACAATTATTAAATTAGGGTGTCTGTATTATCTGTGAATCTGGGGCTCCTAAATCATTTGAATGAAGCGTGTGTCAATGAAAACCTAAACTACCCGAATTACCTATCCGTAGTTCGTTCTTTGCTCTGCTTGTGTCATTCGTGTGCACCTTTCTGATGAGTTACCAAAGGGTCAAATCTGCTAATTTGATAAAAAAATAGTTTTTGATTTTAGTAAAGGGCACACACGGTTGGGATAATTTATCTAAACAAAATTCAGCGGAGCACAATCAATAAAAGCATGGATTTTATACAGGCACACATTTTAATTTCAAAATTTCCCAGGCTTGCATCCTCAAGAATTATCTCAGAGTCCTGATGAGAGATTAAATTGTAATGCATTTTTAAAAAGGGCTTCTGGTACCACCCAAGCAGTTACAAGCCAATGGGCTTGTAAACAATAATTAGTAAGTCACCATTACAGCACCTCACTAAATAGTTGCATTGGGTGGAGGACTTAAACAACCTGGGTTGTTCCACCTGACATACTTGCCTAGTGCTGCATATCTTAGAGAAGCAGACGGTTAGGAGAGTGCGCCAGTTTATTATTCATTCAACCTCTGTAATAATTCGAGGTGTTATTTTCAACCCGCTGGGTGAGGAACAGACTCAGGAAGCTAGGAAAGCTCTTGGAGAAATTTTCCAAAAGAACTGTGTAAATCAGGTCAGTGTCTTAACCCCATTGTTATTCAGCCTTTATGTCACAAATGTGTTGTTTCGGCTATGAACCGTGAAACACATTCATTTAAAAACAAATTACAAAATAAATAATTAACACTGTGTTGAACAATACAATGAGGTTAGTATTATTACATAATGTAAAAGATAATATCGATTTTCTGAAAAAGCTAAAATGCAATACACCTAAAATGGCACCTTACTTTGACCCCTATGTTCCCAGCCTTTTAGACCATAGACGCTGGTCCACTGGATTTATGTGGCAGCGGAGGGCCAAATTATGCCACTGGATTGAGTAAATTATGCACCAAGAAAAGTCAAATTATGTGACACAATGCAGCACATTTTGTGATAGTACTACTTCATTATATTGTCATTTATGCACTTGTTAACACTGTCTTGGTATTTGTTGCACCTCATTAGTGCCAGCTTAACACCTAAATATAGCAAAAAGCAAGAGAAAGGTGACAGTCAACATTTGCAAAGGGCCCTCCACTGCACAGTAGCCCCGTCTGCTGCGTTTTTAGTTACTTTTGAACTCTTTGAGCCAGAAACAATTTATTTTTTTGAAATCTGTAGATTATGCAGAAGATGATGGATTATGTGGCAAATGCGGCAAACCTGCATGTGAAAAACACTTCAGCCACTCAATCGCATAATTCCAGCGCCCTGCAAATAGGGGGTGTTAGACCTCACAAATTCGTTTTTCACTATTATGAGGTCTGTTCCTCTCATAGGCCAACATTAGAACTGCCTTTACATACTTTTAAGTAGGGGATTCTGATCTGAAAGGAGTAGCCCTGTCATGTTTAATATTGCCAGAATACTATTAGAAAATCCCACTACTGGTGAAGTTGGATTTAATATTACTATTTGAGATATGCTACTGTTATAAAGTGGATATTGCTCTGCACTTACAGCCATCTGTGCCTTACAGCCTGTCTTCAACCCACGTCTGGTCTGTGTTGGTTGACAGCTCCCCTTGTGCATTCCACCCAGACAGCAATAAACACAGAACATTCAGTCACATCTGCATTCATCTACATACCGAATGGGTCACCCTGGGCAGGAAGGGTGAAGGGGCTCTCTCTCTTACACTTCAAAGGCTAGTGGCCTGCCCTCACACAAAGGACTGATAACCCCACACAGGGATCCTGGCAGACAGGGCTGGATTGAAAGGGACACTTGTGCACTTCAAAACCATCCTATGAAGTTTCCCCCACTTTCAAGGCATTTTTCGGAATGTATCCTGGGTCTCTGACCCCACCAAATCAGACAGGTACTGTCTGTTACAAGGATACAACCACTGATTTTTAAGGAATAAGACCCATTTAAAAAGTGATACCTTGACTTGTGTGTATTGGATTTTCATCATTTTGGTCTTATTTAATACAGATAAATATTATCTATTTTTCATAAACTGGCGTGGAATACTTTTTGTGGTGGTTTCACTGTGTTACTATATGAGTTATTGCACAAATACTTTACACATTGCCTTCTAAGTTAAGCCTGCCTGCTCTGTGCCAGGCTACCAGAGGGTGAGCACAGGATAATTTGGATTGTGTTGTAACTTACCCTCACTAGGGTTGTGGTCCCTACTTGGACAAGGATGTATACCTCTGCCAACTAGAGACCCAATTTCCAACGAGGGTGCTATTGGCCCACAAATAGCAGCTGAATCAGGTCTCCAACATAATGCCATTGCCTCTATAGAATTCATAATGCCCTAAGTCTTAAACAAGGGCAGGAGTGAAAAGGAAGATCCCTTAGGGGCACCCACAATTCATTTGTTATATCTACCAAACCACACACATCCAATAATGCACTAGATATTGATAAAGGAAATGTAATGAAAAAAGAAATGTAATAATAAATATTTCCATAAAGGTTCCAATGCCAAAAATATATTTTTTCCCCTTTGTATTCCCAAATAAAAACAATAAAACCACCCGACAGTACATCAACATGGGAGACACAACACAGACAATTTCCTAGTCAATTGTTTATCGCTGTCCACAAAATGGTTTGTCCTGTCCCATAGATATATTGTCTGAAATCTTTATTGGGCGGTTCCAAAAGAGGGTCCAGCAGTATGACAAGCGTCGACGCGTTTCAGTGGTTCTCACAAATCCTTTTGACCACCTTCTTCAGGACAATATGATGTTCTCCCATCATAGTAAATTTGGTTATTCAAACTAAAAACATATAAAAACACATATTTATATATAAGTTCCCATACATCACCTAAAATTAACATATATTTTCTCCAGAACCATCTCCAAATTAAAAGATCCCCATCTGGTGTTCTGTTAATCATCCAGGTTGTTTAAAACATCACCTTTATTATCCCATATTTCCTTTATCAGAGTTCAGTGTAGGTTATTCCCATAACATGCACTCCCTTAAGTTTTTTCAAAACCATAATTCCATCATATCAAGCATCATTTAATTCCAGTCTCACCCAATCAGGCTTCCCAATAGTTCTTTTTGTTCCTGGGGCGTTCTCTATTTTAACTTATTCCCGACGTTGATCAGTTCTGTATTGATAAAACGGCAATACAAATGTCCTCTCCATTACACAGTTGTAGGGGTAACTTGCATATATAGGCCCTCATTCCGACCCTGGCAGTTTCAAATCGCCAGGGTGGAGGGCAGAGGAAGCACCGCCAACAGGCTGGCGGTGCTTCCCGGGCCATTCTGACCGCGGCGGTAAAGCCGCGGTCAGAAAAGGGGAACCGGCGGTTTCCCGCCGGTTTTCCCGTGGCCCAGGGAATCCTCCATGGCGTCGCTGCTTGCAGTGCCGCCATGGGGATTCCGACCCCCTTCCCGCCAGCCTGATCCTGGCGGTTTACATCCTGGCATGGGCAGTGCAGGGGCCCCCTAACAGGGCCCCACAAAGATTTTCAGTGTCTGCTTTGCCACTGCACCCGTCGCACCCCTGCAAATCCGCCGGCTCCATTCGGAGCCGGCTTCCTCTTTGCAGGGGCTTTCCCGCTGGGCCGGCGGGCGATCTTTTGGAGATCGCCCGCCGGCCCAGCGGGAAAGTTGTAATGACCCCCGCGGTCATTTGACCGCGGTGCGGTCGTTTGGAGGTTTCCGCCCGGTGGGCGGCGCCCGCCGCCCGCCGGGGTCGGAATGACCCCCATAATGTTCATACGCTTCTTTTTCTGTATCCGCATGCATTCCCCGTGAATCACACACCATGCCTTCATGTATGGTGCTCATGTGCAACTATTTCTGTATCGTTATGTATTCCTCATGAATCACCCCCAATCTATTGCATACAACAGAGTTATTATGCAGTATTATCCAATCCATTATGGTCCCAATATTTCTAACATCTTACCCTTACTGTTTCTAGTTTTTCCTTGTTTATCCGAGTTCGAGAAGCCGGTATCCGTGCTTCTATCTTACTTTTCGACCTATAAATCAATATATGGGGTTCACACTCAGTTCCTTGTCACTTATTTCTCAGCATATGCTGTGTCTATCCTTAGTAATTTTAAGAGGGCTTGTACTTCATAATGGCTCTTCCTCTACCACAATTTAAATTATTATTCTTACCCCTCCCCTCTTTTACAGTTAATCTCTCAAGAGGTCTTCACCCTTTCGCCTGAGTCCTTCGTTATGGTAAGACTACACATCCCATTACACACTCACCTATTATTTTTTTTCTCCCCCCTTTTTTTTCCTTCCTTTCCTCCGGGGCAACAATTCCTTCCTCAGTCTCCTGCGTTCGGTTAATAGTGAACCCGAACCTCTCCTCCTGCCTCTTTTATATGTCATGATTCCCGTGTTCTCAGTGCGGTTTTCCATACTGTTTCAATCCTACCTCTGTCACTTCCTATGCGCGGTCCGTTGTCACCCGGCATCAACTATTCAATGCAACCACCTGCGTTGTGTCTCATAGTGGGCACCATCTTGGGAGTCCTCGATGTTTAAAGCCCTCAATCTTTCGTCTCTTTCAGATTTATACCCATGACATTTTGATAAATCACTTTTCTCAAATTCCTCCTCTTCTCGGTTTCATTGGTTATAAAATAGAGATATCTTATCTCTATTATCCTATGTTAGTATGGTGTATAATATTCAGGTAATGACTAAACTTCTCTCCCAATCTTCCTTCCTATTCAACCCTTTCTTAACAGTGTCCAGCCTGACAATATACCATAGTTCTTTCTTTTTCCTAAGCCCCTCACAGCTTCCTCCTCTTTTCTTTGGAAGAATTTTGTCTAAGAGAAACCATCATATATCTTTAACTGAATGTCCTAACTCCCCAAAATGGTCCACAAGTGGTGCATTCAGTTTACCTATCTTAATGGCCGACTGATGTTCAACCATTCGTGTCCTCAACTCTCTCACTGTTTCGCCCACATACCCCAAATTACAGGGTATAAAATTAAGTATACAACATTTTTACTCCGACAATTATTCATAGTGTTTGGGGTTACCCGAAATACAAGGTCACAGCAACTACAATTGGCGCATTTAGAGTTCACCTTCACTTCAATACCTACTAAATCAAGTTGTCTGGACATGCGTTCCTCTCTATAAGTATGGACTAGTTTATTTTTCAAATTACTGTTTCGTCGAAAGGCATATAGTGTTTTTTCTATGGTATTCTCTCCCTCACTATTCAAGATGTGCCAATTCCTATTAATTATATTTTTTATCTTATTACTGAGGCCGCTAAATTGACTCACAAATACAATTTTCTCTCTTTCCTCACTTTTGCGCTTATTTTCCAACATACTGTCCCTATTATAAAACCTCGCTCTCTTAAAGGAGTGGCTGATCAGTTTGTGGGGGTATGCTCTATTCTTTAATTTTTGTTTCAATGTGGTAGAGTGTTTGTAAAAGTCTTCTAACGATGTACAATTCCTTCTTAACCTCAAAAACTGGCCGAAGGGAATGCTGTCCTTTTGGGTTTTAGGGTGGAAGCTAGAGTAATGGAGTAAAGTGTAAACAACTCCACCTCTAGATGTCCCATATTCTCTTTAATCGAGATATCCAAAAAGTCCACTACTTCATTGCTCACATGTGCCCTGAATTTTAGATTGCTATCTCCCAAATTCAACCATGTCAAGAAATCCTCCAAGTCTTCCTTTAAGCCATTCCATATGAAAAATATATCGTCTATAAATCGATACCATGAGAAGACATTTTCAAAGAAGGGAGCTAATTCATTATAAACATGTTTCTTCTCAAACTTCCCAACATATAGACAGGCCAAACTTGGGGCACATGTAGCTCCCATACTTGTACCCTTCAGCTGTAAATACAAATCATTCTTAAATAAAAATAGATTATTTTTCAGAACTAGAGTGACACATTTAACAATGAAGTCTCTGTCTGCACCCTTCAAGTTAATCGTCCCAAGGCAATTATCGATGACTTTGATGGTATTATCCTGCGGAATATTCGTGTAAAGGGCTTCTATGTCTAAGGTAACTAGAAACTGTCTCTGCTTGTTAAAAGGCATGCCTTAGACCTTTGATATAATATGGGCCGAATCCCTTATATATGATCTCAGTTCCCTTACTAAGAGTTTTAGAAAGCTGTCAGCATACTTACTGAAAGATTCCAAATAGGGATCCAATACATGATACTATTGGTCTGAGCGGGGAATCCATAAGATCCTTATGGATTTTAGGGAGTCCATAGAAGGCTGGAACAATGGGGTTATCATTTTTAAAAAAAACAACCCTCCTCCTTACAGATCAATCCAGATATTACCCCCTCATCTATGAACTTCCCAAACTCTTTCTTCAAGGTTTCCATCCTTCCCATCGGGACTCTTTGGTAATGTTCTTCTACTGACAACAGTGCCTCCACCCATCTTTCATAATCAGAGATGTGAAAGATCACAATTCCACCTCCTTTGTCAGCAGGCTTTATAATGATATTAGGGTCTTTCTGGATGGATTCAAGGGCATCACACAGGTCTTTCTTTAGGTTGTAATTTGAATGTGGGGGGTCCTTTAGGATTCTCTGGATATCTAGTTCCACCATATTTTCAAACAGTTCTACTTCCTTCCCTACTTGGGCTAACGAGGGAGTAAAAGTTGCTTTTGGTTTTAAGCCAGAAATGTTATTTCTATCTCTGCTAAATTCCCCCTCTTCAAAGAACTTGTGTAACCTAATCCTCCCAAAGAAGGCTTGTAGATCTCTTTGAAATTCGAATTTATTTACCCTCCCTGTTGGTACAAACCTAAGACCCTTTTCCAATACTTCTATCTCCTGTCTGTGATAGATTGATTATAGGTGCCTTGTCTACCTCCAATATCTCTGATTCCTGGTTCTCATATATTCCTGTTGGAGTTGGTTCTTCTGTGGAACGCCCCTCCCTCTGTTCCCCCATCTCTCGGGCCTGGGCGTGAACGTGTCTCTAACAACTGTTTACCATTGTTGTACTCTCCCATGTCCGAGTTATCCTTCTCTCTATGGGAATGGTCCTCTTCTTCACTACCTGAGCCCGAAGTATCGGAGAAGGTGACATGCTTTCTTACTCCTCTCCGTACTGGCCATCTACCTCTCAGGGTCCCCTTCTGCCCAGAGTCTTTCTTCTTCTGATAATAATCCTCCTGTAGGTAGGGATATATCAACTCATAGTTAAATCTGTTGATGTCCTTCCTTAATTTTACCGATTTTTATTTATAAGGTAATCTCTATAGCCCTCCACTTCGTAATTAAGTTCCACCAGGCATTTTTTAGCATTTTCTAGAGCCATATCTCTTACCTCTCAGTAATGACCGTTGCCTGTGCTGTCTCTATTACTAGGAGCATCCAGTCTCGACTGCACCGATTGGCTAAAAGGGTCCAGGTCTCCAAACATTTTTAAGTTAAACAAGGGCAGTACCACCATCTAAATGGCCAGCAACGTTTTGCCCAAAACAACAGAAAGTGCATTATTTTTTCTCTTCTACCCATATTACAGTCCCAGTTTCCTTGGTTGGCTTTTTCATGCATCTTTGCACAGCACATATTAAGAACTGTAACGCCCTTTACCGCCGCCACCAATTCTGGATGGCGTTTTCTGTGCCTGACTTTTGAAAGTAAATTACTCCTGCCTTTGACAGGAGTAAATCGGCAACCTTTCACATTAATCGAAGATGCCAGAAATTTTTTGTAAATGCCTACAATGTGTAAGCTTGTGGGTATTCACAAACGCTCTGGGCACTAATGCCCTAGACATTTACTCACACGGGCACCGCCGTGTGAGTAAATCCTATAAACTATGCGAAACTGACTTCCGTGAATTACAAAAATTATTTTTGCTCTATTTCATGAAACAGACTATTTGTGCCTATATTGACTAACAGCTTTGTGAACCATATTTCGAACGAGCTCATGAAAATTATTTTGGGGCTCGCACAGTTTCAGCTTTTGAAGGGAAATGAAAAGATATCTTCCAGTGTCTTGTTTATGCAGATTGTCTGGAAAAATTTTGAAATGCTAAAATATGTTCCTACTGGTAGCAATCACAACCAGCCAGAAAGGAGGTGAAAACTTATAAAAGTGGAGAGTTTAATGGACAAAGCCATTAGTTAAATAAACACCTTAAAATTCCAAATGAAGAATAAAGAAAAAATTGGTTTGGAAGAAAGACGAGGAATGCAAATGACTAGGTGCCTCTAAAAACAATACATTAAAATTGTATTTGGAATAATACATTGTAATGTTTTATACTCTGGTACTGAATGATTTGTATCCATTTTTGGCTGTACTATATTTTTAAGTGAGGGCTAATTCAGAAAGACTGACTCTAAAAAGTTGATAATGCCCCCTCATAGAAGAGTTGTGATGTTTGAGGTACATTTCCAAATTTTTATAGGTTTCACAAATAACCTAAAGGGCCCACTACTGGAAATCTACAACAGTAGTTTCCCGGGAGTACGTCAAGTTTGGAGGACTTTTCCACTACGGAGTCGTGCTTGTATATTTCCACTAGGAGATACCCACCTGCATGTTTCTGAGTTCTACCTGGTTCAGGAACTCACGTGATAAAACTTACACGTCCCCATGTACTGTTTCACCAGCTGGAAGCAGAAGGAAAATGTAAGCAGAAATGATCCCGCAATCTGGTACTGCATGCAGTAATGGATCTGGTAATTCTGGGTCCAGGTGTTATTCCTCGTTGGGGAATGATGGTTAACTGGAGTGGAGATACTGGCTGGAATCAATAACTCTGAGCCTGGTATCTCATCCTCCAGTTACTTTGAAAGGGTGCCAGTGTTACAAATGAACATATGGAACGTCACTATATGGAAAATAATCATGAACATGTGTGTTGGAAATGGCCCTTTTTGCTAGCTCATCTCCAAACTTTTTGCCTTCTTCCTCCTATATTTTCAGGTCTGTTTTTGCTGGTTTATTGTCTCTGAGCACTTTACCACTGCTAATCAGTACTAAAGTGCAAGTGCTCACTAGGTAAATTCTATTGGTGATTGGTTTATCCATGATTGGCATATTTGATCTACTGATAAGTCCCTAGTACAGTGCACTAAAGGTGCACAGGGCCTGTAAATCAAATGCTACTAGTGGCCTGCAGCACTGGTTGTGCCACCCACATTAGTAGCCCTGTAAACATGGTTCAGACCTGCCACTGCAGTATCTGTGTGTGCAGTTTAAAACTTTGCCAGGCCCACACCTTACCTTTATGTACATGTAAGGCACCCCTAAGGTAGGCCCTAGGTAGCCCCATGGCAGGGTGCAGTGTATTTAAAACGTAGGACATGTACTGGTGTGTTTTACATGTCCTAACAATGAAATACTGACAAATTCGAGTTTCACTGTTGCAAGGCCTATCTCTCTCATAGGTTAACATGGGGTCTGCCTTTAAATCACTTTAAAGTGAAGATTCCCTTTGAGATCAGATAGAAATCTGGAGTTTAGGGTCTCTGAACTCACAATTTAAAAATACATCTTTAGTGAAGTTGGTTTTTGGATTGTGAGTTTGAAAATGGCACTTAAAGAAAGTAGGCATTTTTTTGCTTAAACCATTCTGTGACTGTGCCTGTTTGTGGATTCCCCGTCTGGGTCACTTGACAGTTGGGCTCTTTACACCGCTCCTCTAGACAGTGACACAAAGAAAGCTGGGGTGTAGCCTGCATATCCTAATGAGCCATCTGAGCCAGAGTGGAGGGAGGAGTGGTCACTCACACCTGAAAGGACTGTGCCTGCCCTCACAAAATGCATTTGCTAACACCCTGCTGTGTGTCTGGGGCCTAGCCTGGACAAGGAAGATCTTACAAACACTTGAGACTTTGCTTTGAAGTTTGCCAACTTCAAAAGCAGAAAGGGGTATAAGTATTGGACCCAAAACCCCAGACTTCTAGAATCTTTCTGGAATCAAGGAGACCCTCTGCCCAGGAGAAGAACTGAAGAGCTGAAGAGCTGAAGGAGGAGTACTGTCCCTTTGCTGTGTTGCTTTGCTGGCCTGGCCTGCAGTTGCTGCTTCTGCCTGATAAGAGTGCAAGGGGTGAACTTTGCTGTGTGTCCTGTTTGAGAAAGTTCTCCAAGGGCTTGGAGTAGAGCTTACCTCCTGTTGAAAGTCTCAGGGACACCAAAGACTTCAGTTTCCTCGACCTGCAGCACTGGGAACTGTGTGTTTTGTGCTGTTCAAGAGGAGAAACCACTGAGACGCTGCCACCAATGCCACTGGCCTGCACTGTGACCTGGCAATGCCGCACGGAGCCACACTGCCCCCTCTTCGCATCACGACCCTGGTTTCACCGTTGTTGTCATCAGATGACTTCACGGAGCTGCTGCTCGCACCACGACCTGTGGGCCCGCATTCCGGCATCGCCAGGTCACAATGCAGCCTGGGCATCCCCGAGGATGCCGCTCTAGTTGACACCGGCGCCGCTGCCTGCACCATGGCTTGTGGACACCGCTCATGAGGTACACTAAGTTCCGTCCCGTCCCGCACCGCAGCCCCGGTCCACCAACACCAGCACCATCGACTCCAGTGTTGTCACCAGGCATCCCTGCCTGCACCGTGGCCTGTGGGCACCACTAATGAGGGTCACGAAGTAATGTCCTGTGCTGCACCGCCAGCTTGGGCCTACCGGCAACAGCGCTTCAGCAACGACAATGCCGCTGCCCGCACCGTGACCTGGTGACGCAGCATGTTGCATCGCCCCGCTTCACATCGCAGCCCTGGTCTCACCAATGCCGCTGGATGCCGTCACCGAGCCGCTGCCTGCACTGTGACCTGGTAACACCACACGTCCCACCGCCCTGCTTCAAATCGGAGCCCTTGTCTCACCGACGCCACTGGATGCCATCACCAAGCCACTGCCTGCACCGTAACCTGTGGGCACCGCAAGTCGCATCATCCAGCTTCGCACCGCAGCCCCAATGCCATCCACGCGCTCCTGATTTCATCAGCCCAGAGTTCGAATTGCAATGTGTGTGACTTCAAGGGCCCGATGACTCCCGCAACGACTCCGGAACCAACACCGCGATGTCAGCGACACCGCTCCCCAGAGCTCACCGCGAGGATCACGACGCCCTGCAATTCCAAAGGTACTGTTTGCAGGTCTTCCCGACACTGTAGCTGGCCCGCAACACAGCATCCTCATAACTGTTGGTTTTGTTGATCACAACGCCGTGATAGCCCTGACTTGAAGGAACTGTATTTTTGAGTAAATCTTGAAGAATTCATATTTTTATTACTGTATGTTGGATTTTTATTTACTGATGTGGTGTCCTTTTCTAGTGCTTTCACTTATTCCTGTGTGTTATGTGCAAATGCTTTACACATTGCTTCTGAGATAAGCCTGACTGCTCGGGCCAAGCTACCAAAGGGGTGAGCAGGGGGTTATTTATCTGAGTGGGTATCTCCCTTATCCTGACTAGAGTGAGGGTCCCTACTTGGACGGGGTGCAAATCGACTGCCCACTAGAGACCCTATTTCTAACAATGTGCAATTGCACGTTACTTTGGGCCACATGTACAGAAAGATTTACCAGTCGCAAACAGCAAATTGGCCCGTTTGCGGACACTAAATAGCTTTCTTACATGTACCAACCCTACTTTGCGAGTCGGTAACCTATTACTGACTCACAAAATAGGGTTTGCGATTAGGTATTAGGAAGGGGTGTGTAAAAGGCGTCACCTCCTAATAGCGAGTCGCAAGGCCATGTAAGTTTGGTGATTGGAATGTGGTTGCAAAACATTTGCAGTTTTCAACCAATTTCAAATTGGTGGTAACCCATTCGCAAACAGTAAGGGGTCCTCAAGGGCCATTTTTAAAGGGCAGGCAGTGGTCCCACGGAAAACTTTTCATTTTTGTTTTTTAAATGCATCCCGCTTTCCTATAAGGAAAAAGGACTGCACTTAAAAAACATAAACGCTTTATTTAAAAAGCAGCAACAGACGTGGTGGTCTGCTGACCCCAGCAGGCCACCATCCCTGTGAGAGCAGGCCATTCCCAATGGATCGCAAATTTTGACCTCCCTAATTAATATTAATGAGACAGGTCCTTTGCGACCCATTTGAGAATCTCAAACAGTGTCCTAGAAACTGTTCTATATACTGTATTTTGTGACTTCCTAATTGTGAGTCGCAAAAAGTCACAATTAGGAAGTCACAAATTCCAGCAATAGTACTCTACTGGGAAAATATTTATCTCTGTGGATAAGCTCCTCCTGTGCGACTTGTGCCATCACGATGAGCACAACCCACTTATCTTGCAGTGTTTCTCAGCACATCCAGCCAGGACACCATCAGACTGCAGATCAAAAAGTGCACAACAGTGAAAAATAAGACAACAGCCTTTTTCCATCTATGCACTCAGGTTCTTGAACAACATCCCTGGATCCAGAACCATCATCCGATGGTGCACCAATTTAGGAAATATTTGAAGACTCACCTCTTTAAATAACACTCAATTACAATGCATTAACCACTCACAACCCATTTTCCTGGCTTATTACTGATTGTCTCTGACCACATACATTGCTCCGCTGCCTTTTGACTGTGTTTGCGCTACAGAAATACCATATTCATACTTGCCTTTCTGACTGTGGACAGGTACTTAGGCCCTGATTTATACTTTTTGACACAAAACTGCGCTAATGCAGTTTTGCGTCAAAAAGGTTAGCGCTGACTAGCGCCATTTTCTAACACCACTCGGGTGACAAATTTATACTTTGACGCTAAAAACTTTTTACAGTAATTTTTTCCCGCATTAGCCATTGCTCCTTGTTGTAAGACAAAATGACATTAACGGAGGAAAATGACTCAAATCCGGTTTATGACATGGAAACACGTCGCAAAACAGAAATGCGCCATTTTTGCCCACAACAGCATCAAAAACAGTCTCTAACGGAGCAAACAGTGCAAAGGAGCCCCAAAATGGATCCCAGAAGCCAGGCGAGACCCCAGGGAGACCCCATTCAACCAGAAACCAGCCAGCAGGACACAGACAAGACCCAGGGGAGGGAGAATAAAAAGAGGAAGTGTTGTTTAAGCGCAGAGGAGTATGAAATACTGGTGAGAGAGGTGACGGAGCATCAAAATCAACTCTTCGGCACCTCTAAATCATGGATTGGAAGGAGAGTGGCAATATGGCAGCAGATTGTGGATAAGATCAACAGTGTGGTAGAGGTTACGAGAACTGTGACTGAGTGCAAGAAACACTGGCATGACTGCAATAGAAGGACCAAGGAAAAAATGCCACGGAACAGGAAGGCAGCACTGCAAACAGGAGGTGGGAGTCCAGCACCGCAAGAGGACATGGATGAGAGGAGGAGATGGTTGCAGCAATCATCCCGGAAGAAATTGTCACAGGGATACAAGGACAGTACAGTGCAGAATACCAAGAAACACCACAAATGCAGGGTAAGTCAATGTCAAGTGCAAGAAGTGGGAGGCACATAGGACTCACACAATGTATGTCAAAGGAGCGCAGAGGGATACAATGCACATTAAGCAAGTTTCACCATGCCAACTTAAGCTTACCCATGTACCTACGCCTTGGGATTGCCATGCACCATTGAAACATACACAACCTGGGCATATTAAGAACACCAGGCCTAAATACCCACATGTACAAATGCAGCACATGGAATGGATGGCATGTATAATCACTGTGCCACTGGTTGTGATATCACAATATCCCTTGCATGTAGTCACATAAACACCACTAACACGACCAAGACCTCAGAGACCAGGTAGTCGGTCAACACAATTCCTGGGGTAACTACATAATGGTGTCCCTTGCTGTAACATTTTGCAACAGCCTTGCCTCATTGCCCAAACGCATGTGTGCTACATCTCACAGCACACTAGTCATTGCAACTGTTCCAACAGTATCCAGGCATGTGCCAGTAGTACCACCACGCTTAGACAACACATCCCCATGAGGCAGCCATCCCTACATCACGCAGTTAGGGAGTTAGGGTATCCCCTGGGTGCAGGGAACAATTAACTCAACAGGTGCTGAGGGAATTGCAGGCTGGACTGGTATCATTGGTAACATGCCACTATCCAGACCAACTAAACTGAAGTTGTGTTCAACCACACATCTTGATGCTGAACTGAAATGTGCCACTACAGAAAATATGTACCACAGATAGCAAACAGTAAGTCACAAAAGTCACAAGCTGAGCCAACAACTATTTGGACACAACCACGTCAGACACATGGGACTGGGGAAATAAACGCACACATACAACACATGGGCTATGGCTGTCACATAATGGCGGTTAATTCCACATCAACTGGTGGGGGATGGTGCATGGGCATGCCCGGTGTTGGTATGACTGCTAGTGCAGTGTACCCATTTCACTTGGCAGTATTAGTCACACGTTGTGATGGCGGCTGGTAATATGTCTGCACATGGTAGCTCTGTGGGGCACTTACTAGACATTATAGATGGATCAAATAGAGTCAGTGCCAAACGTGGCCTGCATTGGGTGTAACAGGACACCATGCACTCAGCCCTGCAAATCAGGCAGTGGAAAGGGCAAAGGGCAAAGGTATGGGACACGCTGCACTGACCATGCCAAGTGCATGGGTTGTGCAGGGGCACCCAGGGCCACACCACACCACGTCACCAACAACCATTTCATGAGGGTTACACCACCATGCAAAGGCTGGAAGAAATGTGGAAATATACCTGGAGGGTAGAGTTGAACGTATCACTGGTCTGGTGGCACAGGACAGATGCCATAGCCAGTCTTTCAGCTGCTGGTAAACCTGCCATGTGCAGGCCATTGGCCCATGGGGCATTACACATTGACAACAGTTGCCACTACCATCTGTGCTGTAGGGGGTGAAAAATTACACAGTGGCAGTCAGGTGCCCCTTGGACTGATGCACATGAAATATGAACCTACCTCAGGCCCTGAAGTACAACTCCTCCGAATTAGCAATGTCCATTGACACATTTACAATCAGGCACTGTCACATACAGAATGATGTACACAGCAGACATTTCATACCCATATTGGCCATCCCTGGGTTCAACCCTGTGCTTGTGTCAAATGAGCTGTTTTGTCACTATGCTGCACACATGCATCATAGTGCAAGGAGGGCTGCATTGAGGGGGAGTACACAGGTGTTTAGTAAGGTAAACAACCTACACTGACAGGAGTTGAAACAGTATTCTGCCAGGTCCATGAGTGCTATGCAAGGTAGCACACAAACACAAATCACAACATGAGGAGACATCAATGGCAACAAGAGCACAGTGTTGCGAATATGCCATCCCTGGGGTGGTGCAAGGTCTCAGCACAGCATGGGTGTATGTGAAACATGTAAGACTTGGACAGGAGAAAATTGCCATGTGTGGTGCTGTGGCATGAGCACAGCAAAACACATTGCAAGGCCTCATCATGCAAATGGATGCAAAGGGAGTGTAGAACCAGATAAAAGGCCATGAAGACACAATTAGGACAGACAACGCACTTAGAAGATATGATGCAGCCAATAATGGCAACTGGGCTTCTATTCATGTGACATGCAGGTTGGGCATAGGGCTGTAGACTGCAGCTATGATGTACTAGAACAATCCATTGGAACTATTTGGCGCATCATATGCCCCTAATGCCACTGGAGCGTCATTTTCAGTGATGCTCCTGTGGTTCTAAGCACTGTGCTATATTGACAAGGTAGCGTTAAGCCACTTTTTTGGGCATTATGTCACCTTGTTAATACGTAGCCACCTCATCATGACTGTGCGTGGAAGGTAGTGCAATGGGTGTTGCTGTGGGCGTGCTACAGCAACACATATTAAATTTCTATGCTGCCTCAGAAAATGAAATATTGTAAACTTGAGGTAGGGCCAAACTTATTAAGCCAGCCCCAAGGGTAGCATTAGCAGGGTGCAACGAGGAGGAATATATATATACCTCCTTCATTTCAGATTTTCCAATGTGTGCTGCATTCTGCAACCCGCATAGGAAGAGCAAAATGACAGAAATTATTGTTTATGAGTGTGAAGGTGTTCCTTCATGCACATAAACAATCATATGTAAATGACGATTTGGCTCTTTTGAGTGTGCTGCATTCTACAGCTCACACAGAAGTGCCAAAGTACCATTGGTGATTGTTAATGTGCATGAAGGGACACTTTCACACACATAAACAGTCACATCCATCAACTCATACATACTTGCACGATGGTGCAAGGATGCCTGCTATGATGCTGGCAGCTGAATCTTGCACCAGCATGGGGGACAACACAGGGGTGCCTGGTATTCACTTATATACGGTGCATTCTTGAGTCGCCAAAGTGGAGCAGTGCGGCGCTGATTATTATTGCACAAAACCGTGCTGCACCACATTTACATCAACATGGGCCTATTATGACAATGATCTTCAAATATCAAGTCAGTGACGTGACTTGTCAACTGCCACAACACAGATAGACTGATTTTACACCATCACGTTGCAGAGGGTTTTGGCTCTCCTGCAGATCTGCCTGTCCTGGAGGACCCTGATGACCTGGATGACCAGCTGGCAACTATCAGGCCAAGAGACCCTCCAAGAATTCCTTGTAAACATGCAGACACCACCTCCAGTCGCAAGGAGGAGTATTGAATCAGCAGACATCCCACAGGCCCCACTTAGCACCCCAAGAGTACCACCTGCCAGCACCGACACAGTAGAGGGCTCCGAGGACACAGGCACCAGCTTTGAGAGGACAGTGTTAGGAGTCCAGCTGGAGCTAGACATGGAGGTGCGGGTGTGGATGCAAACAATGGCAGCCAGCCTTGAGGGGATGCGGACGTGCATGGTCACGGCAACAGGGCAGACTGCAGCCAACCGACGCACACACTCCCCAATGCGTGGAGTCCTTGAGTGTCTGAGGGACATAACTGCTGCCATGAGGGAGAGGCCACAACAACTGCCCTCCCAAACTTGAAGCAGTGTGCTTGAGGACAATAAGGACTCCATGCACCAGGAATTGGTCTCCTTCAGGGCAGACATGGCTGCCTACCACAGGGATGTTGCAGCTATACTTAAAAAACAGCAGCTTCTCCTTGCCGCAGTGATGCCATATGTAGTGCCACAGATGGCAGCTGCTGGCAATTGGGAGTCCACATCTGCAACCACTGAGGTGTGTGTGGCCCCCTGTACCTCCCCGCCACCACCATCAAGGGTAGAGGAGGCACCGCACACATCGGAGGATGAAGATGTGGAACAGATCATATTCACCCATAGGAGTTCCTGTTAGCACCAGCCCATGCCACATGGGCAGTGTGTACCTTTGTCCTGTGCTTGACATCATGCCAGTGTTGGCACTCTGACAGATATGCACTCCTCCTCAACACACTGTTGACCTTTCTGCTATGGACTGCTATTGTCCCTAACTTTCCATTTGGCAATTTATGTTCTCCTGTACTGAAAGACACTTTACCCAAGCATGTCCCATGACATGTCCCTCAACCCTGGACTTGTGCAGTGTCTCAATTGGATGGATTCCACAAATGGGGTCACATACCAGGATATTGTATATACTTAGCAGTGTTACACTTGTAAATAAACACCACCTACACAAATAGCATGTTTGTGTGTTGTGACACTTCTAATATGCCTAGTGTTTGTTGCATGTCTAAAGGCAGCATAAGAGTGCAGTAATATGTGGGCACATGTCTATGCACATGGTACCTACATGTTGTACTTCGATGTTGGCCTCATCCCCTACAAACAAATCACTGAATATGTGATACATGTTGAACACATGTATGCTACACCCACTACATTTTCCAAGAATGGGTGTGGAACATTAATCGGGCAATATCGTCAGCTGGGAGTACCAGTAGAACACATTGGTGTGAAACAGAGGGAATCCAACTCATCCATTATATCCACTGCTCAGTTTAGCAGGATAGAAATTATGTGTAGGCTGTTGTAATATGTCCCACAGTGTCCAACATTCCAAAACAAAACTCATACAATGTCAGCTGAATTCCCACACCTAGTCTGTCCTATACATGGTCAACATAGTCCGCTTGAGTGGTGGGAACATTGGATGGCAGGTGCACAGGTAAGTAGATGTGTTGTAGCTGGCAATGTGACAGCTCAGTCACAATGAGGTGTTGAACATGTCAAGAGAGGGATTTGGATGCAGGACGGAGTCCCCAGGGCAACACACAATTTGCACTGTACACCCATGGGAAGACCCTGAGAGCCAAGCATATGACACATGAAGTAAGGGAGTACCCAATAATTTGTATCATGATTATGAAATCAATAAAGCAATAGTAATTAACACCTATCCTAACTACACATAACCCACAACAGACCCTAACTACTCTATGCTACACTTACCTTACACATTTAACGAGACACCCTAATATTTGCCCCCACCCTCTTACATCACAAGGACACATGCATGACAACATACACTAAACTAAACACTAACTAACTATGACTAAACAAATATATATTTTTTGTATTTTTTAAAAAAAATTATTATTATTTTTTTATAAACTTATAAACGCCCCAACATCACCCCATCTACCCATCCACATAGTAAAACATTGCGATTAGAAAACCCACCCCCAAACCTACTTATCCTAACTAACCCACTAACCTTATACTATCCTACAACTAACCATCTAATGCCCACAGAAAACCTAGAAAAGGATGATGGAGGGGAGTGAACTTGGGAACAGTGACATAATGCCATTCGGAGGTTGCCCCTTTTCAGTCTTTTCTTTACATTCTTGAGGGCCTTGCTATTCTTGGCCACCTCTTTCTCAATGGAGTCCAACATTTGGAGGACCTGTTGTACATCCCTCTGAATATCTGTAATGGCACTCATGTCCATGGCATCAGATGTGGTTGGCTGTGTGATGGTACTTGTGGGTGCAGCAGACCAATATTCATGTTGGCAGATGTGGGCCCCTGCACAGCTGTGGTGTTTGGTCCAGCCTGTATGGGCAGTGTGGGTCCCCCTTGGCTGAATGCCCGCCACAGTGTGGGTCCCCCTTGGCTGAATGCCCGCCACTCACCAGTGGATTGCTCCGAGCGATAACGGCGTGCCATCCTCCTGAACCCAGATTCCAGTGCCAATATGTGCCTATAGCGCACTGCCCTCTTCTGAAAAGCACGGAGTTGGTCGTTATTTCTGAAGGAAGCTGATAAAATAAGACAGGCAACCATCAGTGCCAGAATTGTGTGGAATATATACAGTAAATTAGCTTACTATCTACATCGAATAGCACATGCACTCCTACTCACAATCCAGATGATACAATGGCCCTGATGTATGAAACAACAACACTGCCTTAGCACCATTTCCATTACACCATATCCATCCATAACAAGATTAGTTAACAAACTAATGTAGATCTGCTTAGACTTTGCGCCATGTGTGACAATGCTAAAGCAGAGTTAAAATCACATTGACCAGGGCCACTATTCCTCTTTGTATGTGTCAAATTTTCTAACGTACATCACCTGAAACTTGATGCTGTTATTTTTTTGCATGAATCTTTTTATTGTTTATTGATAATAACAGACCATAATATTGCAGTAATGTCATTACTTATGCTCAGTAGTCACATATCCTGTGAGGTGCATGAGAATCACTATAGTTGGTATAGTGAATAATAACTAGGTTAGTACGAGGAGCTGGTGTATTGGCTACCAGAACATGTGAACTACATATTACATTCAGTGGTGTCTATGGAGGCTTCAATATTAAGGACTTGTGCATCAAATAGTAAACTACATGTGTTCGAGTATAAACCTTAAAGTATTCAGCAACTCTATTGCTCCACTAAATGACAGTGAGAATGACTATGGATTTGTGTGTAAATGCGGATTCTAGGGCAATGTTAGGCAAAACAGTAACATACAACAACAAAGGAATTAAATGGAGTAAGGAGTCCAAAACAAGCAATTCAGTGCCCCCGTATGCAAGGAGTTCCCCGGCAAGATTGCGGGTATATCTGCACATAAAGCGATTAACTTGTGTCTAAATATGCAGCGCCACCACTGAACCAATCCGGATCATTGTGTTAAAGTGTAATAAATGAGCAAATCGCCAATGACACTTGTAGCACATTGAAAGACGACTATGGCTGCTGTAATTCATTGAGTTGCTGCAAAGAGGTCAGTGACCGTTTTCGGAGTACGTAAGGATGTCAACATTGTTTCCCAGCCATCAGAGAGGGGATATTTACATAGGCCAAGTGTGTCCTCTCGTCCCAGCGCCACCCCCTCAGCTTCTGCCCATGTCAGGAAGGAATGTTTCCAGGCCAACACAGTTGGTGCTTTGGCAGCCTTCCATCTCCGGGTTATCAGCTGTTTGGCTGTTAAAAAAGCCCAAGGTCTAGGAATCGGACGGTATCCTTGCAGTTCGTACTTCTAGGAAATAGGCCTAACACGCAAGCCTCCCATGTGTGTGACAGTGAGCGTGACGTGCATGTCGACAAACAGGCCACAGCAGCGTCCCAGTAATTATGTAAGAGGGGGCAAGACCATATCATGTGGAGGACATCCGCATTTATGTGTTTGCACTGGGGACAGGCTGCATCAATGCGGCAGAAGTATCTATTAATGCGGGCCAGAGTAAGATATGCTCTATGATTAATGTAGAATTGTATAAGTCGGAATCTGGAGTTGCGGGGGATAGTTGTGTGGCTGGACAGGACCGATCTCCATTGCGCATATGTGAAGGGAGTGCCCGAGTCCCCCTCCCATGCAGTGCGCAGTGCACCGTGATCATGCTGTGCGTGAGTCCGAAGCGCGTCTGTGAACCATCTAATCAGATGTCTGCCCCGCCCCATAACCTATACATATTGTATTAGAAAATGTGTTGGAGGTTCCGTTGTTAGGTCCCCCCATCTACTTGATAATGACCTCAACAACGAGTTATATAACAGGAACTGTCCCACCGGGAGATCCATTTCAGCCACCAAAGTAGGAAACTGAGTCAGTTTGCCATCGCTATAAAGGTCACCTACCGTATATAATTCTACAGCATGCCACGGCCGGAGCTCAATGATAGATGTGACTACAGGGCCACGAGGTGTACCCACCAGCGCCAAGGCCGGGGTGAACGGGATGGTCCCCTTCGTAACTTGCAGGCACCTGAAGTAACAACGATGGGCCACATTAAGGAAAACCTTCTCAGGTAGTGCTGAGTCTGTAAATGGATGGAAAAGGTGCGTTAGCCGGCAAGTGTCCAGGGCTCGGAGGTGGTCGCCATGTCGGAGAGATGAAGTTCCGCTAGCCATCGGGACACCCACTAAAACTGCGAGGCCAAATAGTAATGTTCCAGGTTCGGCACCGAAAGGCCACCGTGCTCCAAAGGTAAGTAGAGTTTTTTCAATGCTACTCTGCAGCGACCCTTATTCCAGATAAACTCGCACAAGTTGTGTTCCAGTTTCCTAAAAAAATGAACTGGGATATAGTATGGGAGATTGGAGAAATAGTATAATAATCGCGGTAGCACGATCATCTTCAGGAGGGCAACCCGGCCTGCAACCGAAAGTGGCAGCGATTGCCAGGTCATTTGGGAGCGGATGGATGTCGCTGCCCTTCCAAGATTTCCATCATATAGGTCCTCCTTCCAATGATATATTTGGATGCCTAAATACCGGAACATCTGTGGCTGCCAAGGGACATCAACGTCAGAAAGGCACAACTCCGGATTCGGCAGTTCCGGGTCAAAGAGGAAAAGATTTCGCCCAGTTGACACGCAGGCCCAAGAGAGTTGCAAAGTGCTGCAGAATAATCCAAATCGCCGAAGGGATATTAGCAATGTCTCAGAAGTACAATAGGAGATCATCATCATATAGTGATACGGTATGTAAACCGTCACCCAGCGCGATACTCCAGTGGAGGCCCCGGCTGCGAAGTTCTACGGCCAACGGCTCCATCGCTAGGAAGAACAGTAACGGGGAAAGAGGGCAGCCCTGTCTCGTGCCTCTGTGCACTTCAACTGGGTCCGAAATGTTCTCACCCATCTTGACCCGAATCCTAGGGCAGGTATATAAAGGTTTAACCAGTCACAAGAAATGTGGGCCAAGGCCAAACCGTCATAAAGCTTCAAAAAGATACGGCCACTCCAGTGAATCAAAGGTTTTTTCCAAGTCAAAGACCAGACACCCCGCTCACGGCCAGACTTGTGTCGAGCATCAGAATAGGCGTCTGATATTGTGAGAAGTATCTCTCGTGGGTACAAATCCATTTTGATCAGTGTGAACCAGGTCCGAGACCAGGGGTGCCAAGCGTGTCGCCAGAACCTTAGCTAGAATTTTATAATCAGTATTGAGCATCGTCAGTGGTCTATAGGATCCAAGTTCCGATGGGTCCCTGCCTGGCTAAGGGAGTGATACCAGCAGCGCCTCTCTTTGCGATACCGACAGAGATGCCCCATGTATAGATTCCTCGTATAAACGAAGGAGGTGAGGCGCAAGGGTTGCAGAGAAGGTCTTGTAGAAGTCAGCTGGAAGGCCATCCGGACCAGGGGTTCTGCCCGGAGATAGGCATGAATACTGCCCTGGATCTCGGAAAGCATCAGCGGTTCCTCCAGGTCCTCCCGTTGAGCGTCCGTTAAGCAGGGCAGGGTGATTAATAAGAAAAATTCCTCGCAGGCTTGTAGGTTCAACGGTGCAGAGGAGCTGTAGAGTATGCTGTAGTATTGTGTAAACTCAGAATGGATCTCTGAGGGGGTGTAAAGTACACCCCCGGTCCCTGAGCGAATCTCCTCAACCGGACCCTGGTCTTGCTCCCGCCGGGTCAGCCAGGCTAAAAGCCTGCCCGACTTATCAGCAGAAACATGTGTGCGCGCCGAGTGGGCTGCATAATTTAAGAGGGATATATGTTCAACTCGGGCTAATGATAATTGCGCCATCCATGTAGGACTTTGAGTAGCATCCTGCTCTTCCGTTCCACCTGTGTGAGAGCACTTTCAACAGAGCGTAGCAGATTCCGCTGCGTACCCATGCAATGGCCCCTAAGGAAGACCTTAAATGCATCCAACTCAATCAATCCGGAGGACACCGTGCCTGTATTATGTTAGAAATATTCGGGGATTGCCCCATCCAACGACGCTCTAAAAGCTGCGTCCTCCAGGAGCCTCCAGGTAGGTATCCTTGTGGGAGAGATGTCCCATCCCAGTCGCATGAGCTGTGGGTTGTGATCCGAATGAGTATGACCCAAATAATCTGTATCCAACACTGCAGGATAAAAATTAGTTGTGCATAGAAGTCTATCAAGACGAACATGCAATTGATGCGGGCGGAGTAGTATGAGTAGACTCTGGCGGTAGCGCCAAATGTCCAGCAGGCACCAATTCTGGAGCCAGGTGTTTGGCGCGCATGCAGCAACCACAGTAGGCCCTGTGGGTAATGGAGGGAAGGATCGGTCCAAGTCGGGATCCAGCACACTATAAAAGTCCCCCCCAATAACCAAGAGTAGCCACTCCATCTCGAAAGCTGGCTGGACAGGGAGTGGTGGAAGGAGGCTTGATCCGAGTTTGGTGCATGTATGGAGCCCAACGCCAGGGCTCGGCCTGAAAGTCGCCCCCGCACCAAGGCATAGCGCCCCTGCTCGTCATCAATTTGATCCTCTGCTACAAAGGGGGTGCCCGGCCTGATCCAAACCAAAGCACCTCTGGCGTAGGAAGAGTAACCTGTTGCATAGAGCTGTCCCCTCCATCGCCGCTGCAAGCGAGGTACCTCGGGCTGTGCCAGATGTGTTTCTTGCAAGAAAGCTATGTGTATTAGGTGTCTTTTGAGATATGAGTATATGGAATATCTGTTCGCAGGCGTGTGTATGCCGTGCACATTCCATGTAAGAGCGGAGTATGAGTTCATGGCGGGTCATGGTAACGAAAGCGACTAAACAGCTGAGTGTCTCGTATGTGAGAAGCTGTATAGATAACAGCGGGGCTCCAGCAAATCAGTGAGCTGAGAAGTTCTGGACTCCATTCCAAAACTAACAAAACAAATACCATTAGAGCAGAGGGACAACTGGTATCTGCCCAAACCGAGCAACCCGTAGAGTCAACAAAACAGGTATGAACAACAAGTCTCCACTATTAGGAGATTGGGGTAGGCCAGGTAAGTTGTAGGTGATCATAAGGTAGAGCAGGTTCCCCGGATAGCATGAATGGAGGGGGGCCAATGGATGTGAAGTGAGTAAATGCATGAGGGATACAGGAGCGTGAAACACTCCACAGGGGGCTCCCGCTGGCGCCCAAGGACGTCAAGAACCGTTTCATAGCAGTCAGAGTCTCTGTTGGGCCATGAAATAGGTAGTACAGAAAACATTCCCAATTATAGAAACTGCAACAATTGAGGTGAGAACAAGGATATCATCCGGGAGTGATATCAGCTGGCAGAGGTTAATATAAAGATGTTAGAGCAGATCATCTGCCGTCTGGGGTGTCACTTCTAGGTGCGCCGGGGATCCCGTCTCGGAGGAGTATCGAGAAAAGAAGGCTCCTCACTGTTGGACTGTGAGAGTTCAGTCTCCGCTTCTGAAACAACAGGGAGTACATTAATAGCCGCTGCTGACTGCAGCGCGCAGCGACGCTCCTGAATGATCTGCTCCAGATCAGGGATATGCTTCACCTTCCTCGGGCGGCCGTTCGATTTCTGCGGTTTTGTTTCTTGTGGGAGCGGCAGCCCTGTGTTATTGTTGGATCCGTCTCTGGGTCTCGTCCACTGATACGACCAGTAGATTCCAGCCACTCCCATGCCGACTCTGGTGTGGTAAAAAAGTGAAACTTGTTCTCGGCTGTTATGTGAAGTTTGGCTGGGAATAAGAGGGAGTGCGTGAGGTCAAGGGACCGGAGTTTATGTTTTAAAGGTAGATATGAGGCGCGTTCCTTTTGTACAGCCAGCGTATAATCAGGAAACAGCATGACCTGGCCATTGTCCACTTGGATCGGGGCGACGACCTGACCATCCGGAGGATAATGTCTCTGTCTGCATAGTGAAGTAGACAGAGCAGAAATGGATGCAGTCTGCTCCCTGGTGGCCGCGCCCTGGTAGGGACCCTATGCGCCCGCTCCACCGAAAAGAAAGGCGTCAAGGATCCCTTCGGTACCAGCCCTCGAAGCCAGGATTCAGAGTAGGCCACCGCATCCCGGCCCTTCACACCTTCCGGAAGGCCTATGACCTGAATGTTGTTCCTCCTGGTGCGGCCCTCAGCATCCTCAACTCGGTATTCCAGCTCACCTATTCGGGTCAGAGCATCCTGCAGCGAAGACTCCAGTCGAGACGTCGTGGGCGCCAGCTCACCAAGCCAGTCCTCGAGTGTGCATGTTCTGTCTACTAGTTTGTGGTGGTCCGCATGCAGCAAGGTAAGGTCGCTGGTCACCTTATCTATTTTGCCCTCAAGAGATGCGCAGGCCTGCTCCAAAGAAGCACCTATGCTCTCCACCCCTGCCAACACAGCGTCCAACTTGTGACTATCCTGAGGTAGTGCTTCCGATGAGGACTTAACGCCAGTTCCGGAGCGGAGGCGGCCAGCGCCCGCCATATTTGTGGCAAGGAAGTTATGTGTGCTGCTGCAAGGCATCACTGCAGGTACAAGCCAAGGTTCAGCAAACGTGGTCAAGGAGGGCCCGCTTGCAAGCGTCGTCTGAAGGGACGATGTGGCAGCACGAGCAGCCCCCACCCCCGTCTTGTCTGTGCCACTAGGTAGGTCAAACCGCAGATAGACCCATAGGAGGCGGGTAAGGTGACCAGTCAACGTATCACATCAGGGTGCCTTCAGGCACAAGTAAGTCTTCTGCTCTCCGGTCCACAAAACAATAGTAGGCAGCCAGCAACAACAAGGAGCCCCACCCTGCAGGGCACAGTCGTCAACAGGGTCGGGCATCGGCACGTGGGCGATAAGAGTGGGAGCAAGATAGGCCCGCTTACTTGCACATCAAAGACAGTGGGGTGCAGCAGCACGAGCAGCCTCTACGCCCAACACAGCACTGTCCCAATGGGCGTTTGTTCCAGGTGTCTGTGGCGTGCGATCGCGCCAACACTCGCCGACAGCCTCAGGGTGTCCAGGATATGGAGCGGGTGGGCCACGTTCCACTTAGCTTGCACGTAGAGTCACAGCAAGTCCCAGGGCCGTCCCAGAACACCAGAGGTCGGCGAGCAGCAGAGGCCCACTGGCGTTCCCAGGTTAATCAGACATCAAAGCGCCAGCTCTACAGGTGACACCCACCCAAGTGCTGCTGCTCCACAGGCCGTGCGTGGCCGCAGTGCGTTCCTCCAGCCGGGCCTGTTCCTCCTGCCTCCTCCAGGGAGGCTGCCACCGGCAACCCCACACGCGACGCAGCAGCTCCAGCAGAGCTCACGGCTTCTCTCACCACCGCAGCTGGAGCCGCGGATGCGCCAGAGGTTCCACTCATTGGAGTGCGGGGCGGGTGGCGGTCATCAGCCCCTATGCCGTTATTCCGGTGGATAAACCGGAAATGAACCGCAGTGCACGATCAGATCGCGCCCGCCATCTTGGCTCGCTAGCCACGCCCCCGAAACTTGATGCTCTTATTGTGAGTATGGGATGCTGTTGTTTACTATAGGGGGTTCAGTGTTCAGAGGTACATAGGCAAGCCTGATCAAAATGACTGTCACCTACACTGTGAGCATCACATCTACCTACACATTTGTTGATCCCACCCCCTCTGCCTCAGGGGCATGGCCATGCAGATCAACATCTCATCTGTCCAGGTCATCCACCAATGCAAGCCCACTCATACATGGAGTCAGGGAGTGAACCATAATTTAGCTGATGACAAAAATGAAGCTGGTATCCACAGGTCTATCACTCCTACATTCATGTGTCCAGGTGTAGACACCCATCAATACCTGATCAGCCAATGCCATTCCTCACACACCCATTACCATGCCAGCACACGATTGGACTTGACCTTCATGCACGCCTATTACATTCCATATAGTTGTCACGTAAGTGGCTACAAAATTATTGGCACCATGCTGGGGGACAAATGCCCACACAATCCCACATGAACATTACACTACAGGGATGCACCAATTTGGTCCAAAATGGTGCATCACTGTGTTGTGGGAATGACGGTGTGTTCCAGTGCCATTATATGCACAACTGTGCACATCTAAGTCACATATGGAGCTACATGTGATTTGTCATCACCTTTTTTACACAATGCTGGCCATTGAGCACCAAAAGCCTCACAAGACATGACTCTCTGCACGTGCATGGGGAACCACTTAAATGTGACACAGTGTCACCATCCAGCCTACCTTGAATTCTGATCATTATACAGCATTGAGTGCTGAACTCATGACTCACTCACACTAAACATTTCAACACTACACGGGACAGACAATATCACACTTACTGGATACATCTGGGTCCTCAAACCTTGCCTCCTTACCTATGGTGTAGGAGGGAGGTCCACCTGAAATATATGGATGGAAAACCATGGTTAGTATCACATCACTGTCACTACTAGTGGGCAACATATGGCAGTATGTACTATTTCAGAAGAGTGAGGAAACCATCCAGGTTGTGGACAGTGCAACAGACACACCACTGCAAACTCACAATGAGACTGTCACTCTGGTAAATGAGAGCCATACATTTACACTCTTACACTGCGCCTAAGACTCATGTAGTGCTACACCCTGCTACAACCATATGTGACCAATCTGTAGAAAATGGAACTCCATGAAATGAGGGCGAGGTGGGTGACAGATAAATGACACGACCCTTGTGCTCCGCAAGACAACTGATTCATATATTCTGGCTTGTCCTGCAAGGCACACAGAGGCACTTTGTGGAGGACAAGCGGCTAAATAGTCAGTCAGCAATTTTGATGCATTGAGTTATCCAGACTGATGTGTCACAGGTGGTTGATGGCATCAAATGGCCCATTGCCAGTGCCCCTTAAGGAGGGTATTCCCCCTTTGTAAACAGAATGGCAGGGATGATGTATGTGAAAATCTGACATTATTGCACCATACATGGATTGTCGTACTTAGTTGTCACAATCCACTTACAAATAGCATGCTGGCAGTGTCGTGGCTTACAATACATAACACAGTGCTGGGGCACAGATGTTGCCATAGCCTCTGAAATGTGTGACTTAGTGATAGATGTGCATGACTCTCCTAACTTATGACATGCATTGGTAAAATGTTAGGATATGTGAAGCCCATGTCTATACTGGCAGAGTGACACTTCATTCTGGTTGCATGCAACCTGTCCACAAGCATTGCATGCAGCATGCCAACACATCTGCTACTGTCATTCAAGTGCAGTGAACAATAATTAGTTAGCCAATGGGGTAGTCACCAACAGGGCCACCAATCATCACACCAAGATGGTCCATAAGATCCTGCTCCCTGGCCTCAAGATCAGCCCAGCAATGCTTCAGGTAATGGTCATTGCGACTGCTGTGGTACACCCTCTTCAGGTGGTGGAGCACCTTTCCCCACAGCAGCCGCCTTGCCTCCATATGGTAGCCCTGGATCACACGGCCACCCATCTGTAGCATCAATGGGAGGTAGTGGGCTACCAGCCAAATAAAGCCTCCCAGCTCCTTCTCTCCCATTCTGGTCTGCCTCCCCCTGCCAGACATTGCACTGGGGTACAGGTTGAAAAAATGTAATATTGAGAAACAGAAATAATGAAGGGAAACTTAACACCCAAAAATTCACTTACCCAACTAACCCACCTATAGAACTAACCCAGACAGACACCCCACAGCTTTGTGTTTGCTAATTTTTTCCAACGCATTTGTGTCTTTTTTTTTTAGTCTAATCCTGATTGCGTGATTTTGACATTTGTTAATGTGTACACCCTGTATCAACATAAAAATTGTATGTGCTGAGCTGGGGTATGGATTTTGTATATGGCCACGTGTGGTAGTCCATTGTACAATGTGATTTGTGTGTGATTGGTCTGTTACACCAATGTGTGTGTTACAGAATCAACAGCATGCAAATGTATACACGTCATGCAAATGTCTGTGGGGGTCATTTCAACCTCGGCGGTCTTTTCACAAGACCTCCGAGGGACCGCCATGCTGAAAACCGCCAGTGCTGGCGGTTTTTCCACTCAGCCAATTGTGACTGCTGGCAGCCCTCCGTCCTTTTCCGGACGGAGAGCCGCCAGCAGCCATACTGGCAGTCGGCGGGGAAGTGGAGGTTGCTCCACCTCCACCGCCCCATAAACAGAGTACCGCCCACCGGCGGTGTTCTGTTGACGGGGGTGCTGGTGGCAGAGCAGCCCCCATGGATCCCGTCCCCTCCCGGAGAATCAACGGACCAGGTAAGTTGATCGTCCGTTAGGGGAGGGGGTGGAGTGGTGTTGTGTGCGTGCATGGGGGTGTGAGTGTGAGCATGAAGAGGGGGTGTGTGATTGCGTGTATGCATGCGGGGGTGTAGTGTCTTTGGAAATGTGTGCGTGTCTGCCTGTATGTATGTCTGCATGGATGTGTGCGTGTATGTCTGAATGTGGGTGTGTGTGTATGACTGTGTGTGTCTGTTGGCATGTTTTTTCGTTTGTGTGTAGGTATGTGTGTTGGTGGTGTCTGCATGCGTGTTGGGTGTGTGTCTGTATAGTGATGTCGGGGTCGGGGTGGGGAGGGGTGTTCTGCCACCTTTGGGGGTTGGCAGGGGGGTGGGGGTATCGGGGAAGGACTCGGGGTGGGGGAGACCCTATAGTGCCAGGGAAGGGATTCCCTGGCACTGATAGTGCTTACCGCCATGGATTTCATGGCGGTGCCCAACCCCATGAAATCCATGGCGGTCAGCCGGGTCATGATACCGCCAGGGGTCTTGTGACGGCCGCCGGGCTGGAGACCCAAGTCTCCAGCCCAGTGGTCGTCTCCGCCATGGCGGTCTGTTCAGAGAAGTGGCGGATGACCATGGCGGTTACATAATTCCAGGTTTTTTACCGCATGTGTTCACAATCATTCTGATGTGCATTCCCTAGACATGTCCGTGCAAAGTGTGAGGCCATGTGTACCCTGTGACAGGATTGGGCCCCATGGCAGTGGCAGGAGTGATTTCCATGGATGTTCTGCACATGCTCCATTTCTCCCATTGCTTGTATTATCCTGGGCTAATCATGTTGAGCATTGTCAACAATGATGTCCCCACCTTGTCAAACATGCTCCATGCAGTCATTTCAACCCTCACACTAAGTTGTGTTAGTGGTCTGTTCAAACATTACAGCCTCACCATATTTTGACATTGACTGCCTCATGTGTGGGCCCCTTATTTAGGTCATTTTTTGACATATTGTTGTGTGTGATGAGCTATTGTTATACAAGTTGGCAACGTGGATGTAATTAATATTTGTGGTCCATAAACTATGTCCTTCAGTTGTCACAATCAAGTGATGAGGCTAATTGTGATGTTTGTGATGGTAAAAGTTCACTCTTATGCTTCACATGTGATGTTGCTACAGTACTCTACAGATTTGTATTTGTGACATGCTCCCTGAGGTTATACTCACAATCCTAAGGCATATGTTTAAGAGATTGACAACACCAAAGCCAGATTGTTTGAATGAGTGAGATGTTTACTGACAAAATTTACAAGGTGAGTTATGGGATGATTATGTGAAGAAGTTCTGTACAGTGTGCAGTCTGCAGCGTATCCCAGCAGCTGTGTTGTGGTCTTCCCCCTCATTTTCTTCTCCACCATCCTCCTCCTCAGGCAGGTCATCAACCTGCTCATCTAATGGTACGTTCATCCGTACACATATGTTGTGCAGGATAGCACAAGTCGATATGATCTTGCAGACCATTTGTGGGACATATAGGAGGCTGCCTCCTGTGATGTCCAGGCACCTGAATATGGACTTCAGTATGCCAAATGTCCTCTCCACAATAGTCCGTGTCCTCTGATGTCCTTCATTATATGCACGCTCTGCTGCTGTGCTTGGGTTGTGAAATGGGGTCATTATCCATAGCTGTATGCCATAACCCAGATCTACTGCAAAAGATTACAGGGGTAATTTTTTGTAAGGGCTTGCAACAGGTAAGTCATGTAGCATGGCAGTTGATATTAGGATCTGGTTGTGGCTCATATGTATTTGTGTTTTGGTGTGAGTTCCTATCCTTGTGTTATCTTTCCTCAGCACTCGGTTGTTGGACATGACAATCTTGTGTTTGGGTCAAGGACCTAGAACACTTGATTTGGATTCCACACTGATAGTCATTATCTATGTACCATGAGTTGTGTGGTGCACCTTTGTATCAGTGTGCTATCACTAGAGGGGACATGACACATCCTAACAACACAATGGGGTCAGATGTGGTGGCAACATGGTAGCACTACAGTGCCTGGACAACCCATCCCTTTTGACATGTGTCATTGCAGATGATGTGTGACACTTAGGGCCTATCACATTGGTAAGTGTGAATGCACAACATGTCTTCTAAATTGGCTACTGTGTCCTGCAACATTTCAACTATGCAAGAATGCCCCATATGTGACATGTTACTTGGCAACCCTTTGTTGTCCCCTGCGCCAGTTGCTCATGTGTAGCCGTGCACCAACGCTACCTACCCTTCACCAAGGTACTTAGCTATCTGCCTTGTTGAGGTGGATGTATCTGTGCTGGATGGTACACCGGCCTCAACATATTCTTTTTTGATGGCCAATTGGCTCTTTCTGTGTGTGCAGCCCTGTGCAGCATTGATTTTTGCCACATTCATCTGAGTTCATAGCACTGTCTAGTTTCTATTTGCAAACTGCATACTGCAAACTGGGGTGGTATGTGTTGTTGGCACTTCCTCAAGTTTTTGGGGACAGCTACATGTGAGTCTGCACCTTCATTCTATGTATCTTGTGTTGACAGACCTGCAGCAAGAAACATTGCACACCTCTTCCACGCTACATAGAGCATGGGAGGGTGGCCAATTTAGAATGTGGCTTCAAGTAATGAAGAGATGGTCATCTGCCAAGATGTACATACAGTGCAGGCCATGACTATGGAACTATGGGCTATTAAATTGTTCCCTTGGTGTTCCTGAGTGGCAGCTAATGTTTGTGTTAGCCATGAGGTGTCCAAGGGTGTGTATCCCATTGTCACAGGATGATCAACATAACTAGCAGTGTCTCTCCTATCTTCCTAAACACTCATGTGCATTTCAACTGTCGACACATGCACAGTGCAGACTATGGGATGTAGCTGAGATACTTAGCAAATGTGTCCCTTGGCACAATGCATGTGAGGTCAGTGATGCCCTGTTGTCTTGCACTGGGTCCCATTATGAAATCCATGATCTGCACTGTCTGACTGTGTCTCTGCCCGTTAGGCCATTTCATGCATCTGGTACAAACATGATGGTGTTGTGAGTCAGTGAGCGTTGCATGTGAGGTTGCACTTCTGTGACTGTGGTTCCACTTTTCACACATCTCGCACATGGTATGTGATGGGGATTGGCTTGGGTTTACACAATTAGCGTAAAAAACAAATGACGCTAAATCAGCACAAACAGAGTATAAATATGGGCCTTACTCCTTCTCCAGAGGTAAATTTGATTACATTTCTAGGATGAGAACCCACCAACAAAACATTTGTAAATAAATACAAACCTATGAATTTGTAGGTGTTTACTACACTTTGCAGCAGTATCACATCAGGAAGAAAAGTGCACCTTACAGGTATATTTTCCACAGCTGTAATGTAATTTACCTTCCGAATGCTAGGTTCTCAAAACATCAAACATGCCACCCATAGTTGACACCTGCTCCTCACTCGATCCATCTTAAAGCGCCTCGAGGCCTCTTGTGAGGGTAAGAGACGCAGAAATGTTACAATACAACACATTTCAACAAATTCTGGCTCTTCGAATCGGGGTGTAGAATTTACCTTCCCAAGTTGCACCTTAAAGAGCGTAAGAAATATTCCAAACCTAGCCTTAAAGTACCCATGAAATACGATTTCATTAAAGGAAGCTGGGGTAGCAGAAGAGGGAGAGAGGTGCCAGACGACAAAAGAGGACGTTTCCTGCACTGTTGAGACAGCCACTGAACTGACATGAGAGTGCGATCAGTAAGAACTGCAGGTGGCGCTCACACAGGCCAGATAGGCAGTTTTTTTGTTCTGCTCCACGTACAAACAATTTACACATCTGTCGAATTGTTTCCGCACCTGATGTTATCTGTGCCTAAATCTGATCTATGGAGAAAAATGTGCTGCTTCCGGCGGCCGACTGGTGCACACCCCGTTTCTTAAAGGATTAAAGAAGCAGTGTTTCCGAAACAATTCTCTAGACCTGTCCAGCAACAGGACACGAAACAAGCATTGTCAAGGGCAATAGATCTGGCTTCCTGATCTGTGTGTGTGTGGATGGGTGCATGCAGTGCTTAATTTGTAAATAAAAAAGGCCTGGTGCCCAAAGCTCTCTTCTGAAACACGCGACTGTTGCAATTAAAAGTGAGAGGAGGGAAAACTGAGGTAGTGTAAACCCAAGCCATCTCAGGCCTCGTAAATATTTTTTCAGCCACTCCCTGTCCCTTCAGCTCACTCTTGCAGCTTTCTGCTTTCTCCCTTTGTGACCCTTTTTTGTTTTTCTCTTCCGCTCTCTTTCCCATGTGTGTCTTTTGCTCGCAGTAAATGCTTGAGGCAGAAAAATAAGCACCAACCCTCAAAAATAAGTACCGGTGCTCCGCACCAGAAAGAAACCAAGGCTCAAATTAAGCGCTGGGTGAATGAAATATTTAATGGCTAACCAAAGGCTTAAAAAAGGGTGAGTGCACGGATGAATGGGTGGTTGAGGGACTGAGAGCAGGGATGGATGTATAATAGTTACACCCTTTTTAAAGGCCAAGGCAGAGTGATAATGTTATTAAAATAGTACAAGAAATTACCAATATTTTACAAATGCAAGCTTGTGAGAAGGCATGGGCACAATTGTGGCATGGATACTAACCAACTTATGCAAGTGTATGCATTGCACAGGAGCCGGAACGAGCATACCACGGATGGCCCCTTTTCTGCCCAGGATTACTACCATTAATAACGAGTATTATGGCCAACCTGGGTGCCATCTTATCGCGGAGGACTACAGTATGAAAAGAACTAAGACGCAGAACTCATCCCTGCATTATGCTGTGGTTAGCGACCACCATCCACGAATACTCACACTATGGACACATTGCACCCACGATGGGCAGATCACGCCCCTCTTACCTGTCACAATCATCTGCACATACATGCAAAGTGATTCATACACACCAAGTGCAAACCACCATAACATTAACTTTCTATAGCATACATATGCATATACGTTGCCAATGCAGCACCTTCGGAAACACACAAAAATGTTACATGCTCTAACACTTCCTTAGAACATGAGACCCTGGTTTAGCATGCCTTTTAAAAATGCCCCAAAATTCCAAGAGAAACCCTAGCAAAAGGCAATGATATACCAAGGTAATACAACAATACAACTATGCAGCAGCACATACCATAACAGCAAAAAAATAAGTCCAAACTACACTAATAATACAAAACACATCACAAAATGAAAGACAAGCTAAACAAAATAAACACACACCACCATTCCATTGCATTGCTGTGTTGCTGTTTTGTCATTTTTTTGCTGCTTTGCCTTTTAAGTCGTATTACTGTCATTCTGGTTTTGTGCAACTCGTGCTAATTTTCTGCCTTTGTTCTATTCTTGTAGTGGTGTGTTGTGTCGATATGTTTGTTTATGTGGTATTTCTGTAGTCTTTTTGTGTTTTTTTTGTCGTAGTGTGCATTTTAATAGATTTGTGTTTTTGCTTTGTTCAAGTGGGATTTTTTACATATCCTGGTAGTGCAACTGTGGTGGGTTGATCTGTACTTTTTGTTGTGCTTTGTTTGGCTATGTGTGTGGGTTGTGTTGGTTGTATGGAGTTGTATGTGATAATACTGTTGTAGGTCTGTTGTGTTGTGTGTGTCATGTTTGTGTTATGCTGTCAACCATTTGCAAATCAGTTTTGACACTGTTGAAATAGAAACAGCCCAGTGGAACTGCTGGACTGCATTTTCTTCGAATGAGAGCACAAGCGACCTTAGACTGGCTTGAGCAGATGGTACAACTCACAGCCTACGGCATAGCAAACATGAAGCCCATGTTAACCTAAATCTCTGCCACTGGCTATTGGTGTGGGCTGCAATCTGGTCTATTGTTTTATGCCCACTACTCCACTCTGGACAGAGAGCAACTATATGCAAATTAGTCTTGTTCCTGCTTTAATAGAAACAGTCCAGCCCTAACTGCCAGGCCATGTCCCATCTGAATGAGAACACAAGGAGGCCCAGACAGGTTTCATGCTTGTTGGGCATTATCAGTGAAATGTATACCAGAACACTACTTACCATACAGTCTATACATCTTATTACTCAACAAGCACAGAGCCAAATCTATTACCCTTTTGTGCACTGGAGAGATATAGGGTGGGATGTGGGTGGGTGAGGGTAGTTGGGAATGGCATGCATTGCATATATACGAGATACTTTAGCACTCCAAACAGAATTACTACTGAATAAGATATGTAATAGCAATGCTTTTGGTATTTGTAAAACTAATAAAATCTGTTTTAAAAATGTCAGTGAAATGCTTCATCCCATGGCACAAGGAGCATGGAGCCTACCCTTGGGCATATCAATTGCAAATAGGGCATCACATTCAAATACCTAAAGGTGAATGTTGGAATGCTTGTAAAAGGCTGAGTCAAGCTCAGCCATTGCAGTAACTCATTCTGCAGTACAGACCCTGTGTTCTTTACTCTAAGAGTGTCAACTGGCCTGGTTGTAGCTACTAAAAGACTATTTCCAAGTAAGACCTCCCCCAAGACCTGCTGTTCCAGCCCCCCCACACTGCCTTCCCCAACAGCACACTGGCTCCACTGAAAGTCACTGCGCAAGCACAGGTCTAAAGATGTTTGAGTTATAGAACTAAATTGGCTTCCCTGCCATTCTTGCCTCATCTTGAAGATAATCTGCATTACAGACAAGGCAAACAGGAACTGCACCTCTCCATACCCGGCAAAGAAACTGACTACCTCAACTGGACAGTGCTGCACCAGATGCCAGGACTCTGCGATTATGTAAAGAAAAAACTGCAAACAGACAAAACTAGAAGGCAAGTCTTCTCCATCCAATGTCCCTAGCTATAGAGTAATATCGCCATCATAATCACAAGATGCTTAACCCTTATATAATTCAGAAAGGACACGAAGAGCCACCGCTTTAGAAAACACTCCACACAACAGGATTCACCATCCTTCCAGGATCATAAGGCAGGGCGTGAAATTTGGGACTATTCCAGATTTCTTGGATTCCTAAGTCCACAATTAAGCCTGTGCTCTATGCTGGTTGACAGGTTTAATGGGTTTGGTTCATGTGATCATCTTGCTTATCGGTTTTTTATTTGCAGCATTTGTATGCAGCCTGAACTTTATCAAACTGCGTAGGGAGGGTGGAGCTGGGAAACTGATACTGACTGAGCAATTAAAATGGCAGTCATTACGAGGAGAGATAAGAAATCAGTGAAGTCTGAAGTAATTGCTGGTTGAAATTACAAGTTTATGTGTGTGTGTGTGCACGTGAGGGTTTGAGGACTGCAGCAGAAGCCTTGTTGGCTTAGCAACGCGCAAGGAGGGCAGTGAGGAATTAAAAAATATATCTCACCCAGAAGGGAAGCAAATTGAAAGAATTAATGAGGCAATGCGTTCTTTTATGGCTGTGGGCAGGTCTGTTGCCTGATTAACTGAAGACATGTGTCTGGAAAAGTTGTGCAGGGCCTCTGTCTTGTTGATCATAACAAGAAATGCAGGCACATATCATTCCAAGAGAGAGGGGCTCTATTAGTTCAGCTCCCTAAGCTGACAAGACAAGCAAAGCATGATGAGACTAGGCTACTGGCAGGCAGACCTCACACGGCTCGCTGCATCAAGTAGTCCACCTTCTTGGGTTGCACTGAGGTCCAGAAGCTAGAGAGGAGTTGCCAGACCGGCCACTCATTTGTGTGCAGTAAGTGGGTAACGCACAGCAAATCACCACTAAAGGCTACCAAAGTCATGGGCACGTTACTAGACACTCTGGGGAGCTTAGAGTCCTCGGGGAAGTTCTTCCCAGAGATCTGAGCTCATAGCCAATGCGAGATGGCTTCTACTTCCCAGGTGGGGAGCATAAGTACTGCCAGATATCTCTGTGGACCTGAGGAGGATCTCACTTTCATACCTAGAGCAGGTGCAGGTGAATCACTACCACCATCAGGCTCCTGTGCAAACTGGAGTGGGATGAGAGCTGTTGCCATATGAGTGTGTAAGACAATAGGACAGAGAGGTTGAGGAGTTGACACACGCATATGTACCTTGAATGCATTAGTATACCCGTGGTTGTCTTTTTCTGGCAGACTCAGGAGCGTAACTCGGAAAGGGAGGGGTGCTTGGGCTGTGAAACCCACCTAATAAATTAATTCTGGTGTCGGCAATGTGTCCAGGGGCCTCCAGTCAGGCGACTAGTGTCTGTGATCTGGTTTCCACTGGGATTAGCAGCACTCATAGCACAATCACACATCTTCATGAAACTCTTTATGAGGATCTTATATACACCTACCCCTACTCATATGCAGGCAGTCACTGATGTACCCTTAAACGCCAAAGCCCATCCCCGCCTCAACACAGCCAGTTCAATGAGAAAGGCCCAATCCAGTTCATTTTTGGGACAGGGGTCCTGAGACCCCCATCTGTATTTATTAAACATATACACAAACATAATTTTCAAACATTATTGCACAGTAACCCATATTATTTACATACTAATTTCCATAGCTGAGACCTAGCCTTAACAGAGACGCTAGTACATGGGAGTTATCTAACCATAAACTAATTTGGTTCCTGTGCAACCAAGCATTCTGAGTGAGATCATGACTTGTTTAGGGACCCTTCCTCTCAGAACCCCCTGTCCAAGAACAATGGATGGGTCCCACCTTAAGTGAGGACCCCACCAACTGCCCTCCCATTTCAGGAATTTCTGTGCATGGCAGCCAGCTGCCCTTAGTATATCTACGTTGGGCACCCACATTCCTTATCCCCCTAAGGGCCTGTGTCAGCTCATGCCAATTGCATCTCCATGGGTGGTTGGAGGGTAAGGACCACATGTCGGCAACTGCCCTCAACCCCCACACTCCAGTAACCTCCTTTCGACTTGTTGCCAGCATCCCTTAGAGGGTCCCGTGATGCTGCTGTTAACTTTTGTCTAAAAGGATGCAGTCCATGAACCCTAAATATCCCCATCAATCCTGACCGCACCCACCAAACTACCTAAATAGGGCATGCCATCACAACCTGAACGGAAACAAACGTTAAAATATGACATTAATCAAACACAATCACTCCTGCAAAGAAAACCAGGGTTAATAAGCCAAAATATCTGTCCCAGTCAGCTATGCCCCATCCACCCGAGCAAGTACCCTCCCTGTGCTCCTCGCTCTGAGGATGGTGGGTGGGAAAACAAATCATGGATTAGGTTTGGCTGTGTGCGGTGGGGAAATGCAAGAAGACTCCCGTCTGGTAACTCAAGCAGTGAGTGGAAACCAAGTAGGCCCGCTTGCCGTGTGCACCATCTTTCAAGGGGCGGGGCCGACCTCCCACTTTGGTCGCAACTACTTTAGTGCTTCTGGAGGTCGCGGCCAGCCGGCCAATCCCGTTTGGCTAGCCTCAGAGCCCCTGACATGGGCCACGTCTCCGCGCCATAGTAGGAGGCCCCACCTCTGAGTTGGGGAAGCCTCTGTAATCCCTCACACACACAAGCCAATAATAATCAAAGGGATGGATTGCTTTTACATAGTGCAGAAAATATTTCTTAATTTAACACTATTTTCATTCTTTGTGCTCTCAAACCTTTTTATTTAGTTTTATTCAGGTGCTTCGGGACTCATAGCAAATGGCAAAAATATTTGATTTGATGGGAAAGAGGTTAGTAGACTAATTAACAGTGGTTAATTGGAAAAACTTCCCTTTTCAGAGGTAGATAGAGTTGAAGACAAAAGCGGGCATCCATCCTTGAATTAATGTTTTACAGGAGAGAAGTGAGGATTGTCTGGCTGAAAAGGGTGAGCTGTGAATAGCACTTCCCTTTTTCTTCATAAAAATCAATTTGCCAACTGTTGAACGTAACCATTTTCTAATTTTGCAGGGCAAAACGGCAGAGTAGGTGCCCTACTTGCCCATGACATCTTCCTAACATACACCTTCTCTTCACTGTCTGTCTTTTTTGTAGTATCAACCTGTCCTTTTAGCAGGAAGGGGGTGTTGTAGGAAAGTACCATCTTGCCTGGCATGTTACCCCCATTTTTCACTGTATATATGTTGTTTTAGTTGTATGTGTCACTGGGACCCTGCCAGCCAGGGCCCCAGTGCTCATAAGTGTGCCTGAATGTGTTACCTGTGTAGTGACTAACTGTCTCACTGAGGCTCTGCTACCAGAACCTCAGTAGTTATGCTCTCTCATTTCTTTCCAAATTGTCACTAACAGGCTAGTGACCATTTTTACCAATTTACATTGGCTTACTGGAACAACCTTATAATTCCCTAGTATATGGTACTGAGGTACCCAGGGTATTGGGGTTCCAGGAGATCCCTATGGGCTGCAGCATTTCTTTTGCCACCCATAGGGAGCTCTGACAATTCTTACACAGGCCTGCCACTGCAGCCTGAGTGAAATAACGTCCACGTTATTTCACAGCCATTTTACACTGCACTTAAGTAACTTATAAGTCACCTATATGTCTAACCTTTACCTGGTAAAGGTTAGGTGCAAAGTTACTTAGTGTGAGGGCACCCTGGCACTAGCCAAGGTACCCCCACATTGTTCAGAGCCAATTCCCTGAACTTTGTGAGTGCGGGGACACCATTACACGCGTGCACTACATATAGGTCACTACCTATATGTAGCTTCACCATGGTAACTCCGAATATGGCCATGTAACATGTCTATGATCATGGAATTGCCCCCTCTATGCCATCCTGGCATAGTTGGCACAATCCCATGATCCCAGTGGTCTGTAGCACAGACCCTGGTACTGCCAAACTGCCCTTCCTGGGGTTTCACTGCAGCTGCTGCTGCTGCCAACCCCTCAGACAGGCAGCTGCCCTCCTGGGGTCCAGCCAGGCCTGGCCCAGGATGGCAGAACAAAGAACTTCCTCTGAGAGAGGGTGTGACACCCTCTCCCTTTGGAAAATGGTGTGAAGGCAGGGGAGGAGTAGCCTCCCCCAGCCTCTGGAAATGCTTTGTTGGGCACAGATGTGCCCAATTCTGCATAAGCCAGTCTACACCGGTTCAGGGACCCCTTAGCCCCTGCTCTGGCGCGAAACTGGACAAAGGAAAGGGAGTGACCACTCCCCTGACCTGCACCTCCCCTGGGAGGTGTCCAGAGCTCCTCCAGTGTGCTCCAGACCTCTGCCATCTTGGAAACAGAGGTGCTGCTGGCACACTGGACTGCTCTGAGTGGCCAGTGCCACCAGGTGACGTCAGAGACTCCTTGTGATAGGCTCCTTCAGGTGTTAGTAGCCTTTCCTCTCTCCTAGGTAGCCAAACCCTCTTTTCTAGCTATTTAGGGTCTCTGTCTCTGGGGAAACTTTAGATAACGAATGCATGAGCTCAGCCGAGTTCCTCTGCATCTCCCTCTTCACCTTCTGATAAGGAATCGACCGCTGACCGCGCTGGAAGCCTGCAAACCTGCAACATAGTAGCAAAGACGACTACTGCAACTCTGTAACGCTGATCCTGCCGCCTTCTCGACTGTTTTCCTGCTTGTGCATGCTGTGGGGGTAGTCTGCCTCCTCTCTGCACCAGAAGCTCCGAAGAAATCTCCCGTGGGTCGACGGAATCTTCCCCCTGCAACCGCAGGCACCAAAAAGCTGCATTACCGGTGCCTTGGGTCTCCTCTCAGCACGACGAGCGAGGTCCCTCGAATCCAGCAACGCTGTCCAAGTGACCCCCACAGTCCAGTGACTCTTCAGCCCAAGTTTGGTGGAGGTAAGTCCTTGCCTCACCTCGCTGGGCTGCATTGCTGGGAACCGCGACTTTGCAGCTACTCCGGCCCCTGTGCACTTCCGGCGGAAATCCTTTGTGCACAGCCAAGCCTGGGTCCACGGCACTCTAACCTGCATTGCACGACTTTCTAAGTTGGTCTCCGGCGACGTGGGACTCCTTTGTGCAACTTCGGCGAGCACCGTTTCACGCATCCTCGTAGTGCCTGTTCCTGGCACTTCTCCGGGTGCTACCTGCTTCAGTGAGGGCTCTTTGTCTTGCTCGACGTCCCCTCTCTCTGCAGGTCCAATTTACGACCTCCTGGTCCCTCCTGGGCCCCAGCAGCGTCCAAAAACGCCAAACGCACGATTTGCGTGTAGCAAGGCTTGTTGGCGTCCTTCCGGCGGGAAAACACTTCTGCACGACTCTCTAAGGCGAGAGAGATCCGTCCACCAAAGGGGAAGTCTCTAGCCCTTTTCGTTCCTGCAGAAACCTCAGCTTCTTCTGTCCAGTCGAAGCTTCTTTGCACCCGCAGCTGGCATTTCCTGGGCATCTGCCCATCTCCGACTTGCTTGTGACTTTTGGACTTGGTCCCCTTGTTCCACAGGTACCCTAGATTGGAAATCCACAGTTGTTGCATTGCTGGTTTGTGTCTTTCCTGCATTATTCCTCTAACACGACTCTTTTGTCCTTAGGGGAACTTTAGTGCACTTTGCACTCACTTTTCAGGGTCTTGGGGAGGGTTATTTTTCTAACTCTCACTATTTTCTAATAGTCCCAGCGACCCTCTACAAGGTCACATAGGTTTGGGGTCCATTCGTGGTTCGCATTCCACTTCTGGAGTATATGGTTTGTGTTGCCCCTATCCCTATGTTTCCCCATTGCATCCTATTGTAACTATACATTGTTTGCACTGTTTTCTAAGACTATACTGCATATTTTTGCTATTGTGTATATATATCTTGTGTATATTTCCTATCCTCTCACTGAGGGTACACTCTAAGATACTTTGGCATATTGTCATAAAAATAAAGTACCTTTATTTTTAGTATAACTGTGTATTGTGTTTTCTTATGATATTGTGCATATGACACTAAGTGGTACTGTAGTAGCTTCACACGTCTCCTAGTTCAGCCTAAGCTGCTCTGCTAAGCTACCATTATCTATCAGCCTAAGCTGCTAGACACCCTATACACTAATAAGGGATAACTGGGCCTGGTGCAAGGTGCAAGTACCCCTTGGTACTCACTACAAGCCAGTCCAGCCTCCTACATTGGTTGTGCAGTGGTGGGATAAGTGCTTGAGACTACTTACCACTTTTGTCATTGTACTTTTCATAAGAGAAAAATATACAAAACAAGGTCAGTGTATATACACATAGCCAAAAAGTTTTGCATTTCCTCTTTTCACTCTTTTCTAAGTGCTGAAAAGTACTTCTAAAACTTTCAAAAAGTTCTTAAAAGTTTAAAAAGTTTTTCTGTCTTTCCAAAAAGTTCTGAAAACTTTTTTTTTTTTTTTTCTCTTTTTCTATCACTTCAACTCTCTCTAAAAAAAAAATGTCTGGCACAGGAAAAAATGTTGAACTGTCCAAACTTGCATATGATCACCTTAGCTGGAAAGGAGCAAGGAGTCTCTGCATAGAGAGAGGTTTGAGTGTAGGGAAGAATCCTTCCTTAGAACTGTTAATTAATATGCTTAGAGTACAGGATAAGGCCATAAGTGCCCAATCTGTAGAAAAAGTAGCTAATGGTTCTCAATCTGATCCAGGGACTCCCCCAGGAAAAGGTTCAGGAAAGAAACTTCTCAGCCTGCCCATTACTAGACAGTCTAGCATAGTTGGTACAGAGGTTGAATCACACCATACTGATGGTGTGCTCTCACATTATGCTGGTAGCCAAGCTGTTAGGGTGCCCTCTGTAAGGGACAGGTCTCCTTCTGTTCATTCCCATCATACATCTGTATCTAGAAATGTCCCTCCCACCCACCCTGATGACAGATTGTTAGAAAGGGAGCTCAATAGATTGAGAGTGGAACAAACCAGACTGAAGCTCAAGAAGCAACAGCTGGATTTGGATAGACAGTCTTTAGAAATAGAGAGGGAAAGACAGAAGTTGGGTTTAGATACCCATGGTGGCAGCAGCAGTATTCCCCATAGTCATCCTGCAAAAGAGCATGATTCCAGGAATCTGCACAAGATAGTTCCCCCTTATAAGGAGGGGGATGACATTAACAAGTGGTTTGCTGCACTTGAGAGGGCCTGTGCTGTACAGGATGTCCCTCAAAAGCAGTGGGCTGCTATCCTATGGCTATCATTTAGTGGAAAAGGTAGGGATAGGCTCCTTACAGTGAAAGAAAATGATGCCAATAATTTCCAAGTTCTTAAGAATGCACTCCTGGATGGTTATGGCTTAACCACTGAACAGTACAGGATAAAGTTCAGAGAGACCAAAAAGGAGTCTTCACAAGACTGGGTTGATTTCATTGACCAGGCAGTGAAGGCCTTGGAGGGGTGGTTACATGGCAGTAAAGTTACTGATTATGACAGCCTGTATAACTTAATCCTGAGAGAGCATATTCTTAATAATTGTGTGTCTGATTTGTTGCACCAGTACTTGGTGGACTCTGATCTGACCTCTCCCCAAGAATTGGGAAAGAAGGCAGACAAATGGGTCAGAACAAGAGTGAACAGAAAAGTTCATACAGGGGGTGACAAAGATGGCAACAAAAAGAAGGATGGTAAGTCTTCTGACAAGGGTGGGGACAAATCTAAAAATGAGTCTTCATCAGGCCCACAAAAACACTCTGGTGGGGGTGGTGGGCCCAAATCCTCCTTTAATCAGAACAAGGAAAAGAAACCATGGTGCTATTTATGTAAAATAAAAGGCCATTGGACAACAGATCCCAGTTGTCCAAAGAAAGGCACCACAGCTCCTACCACTACAACCCCTACTGCTACACCTAGTGTCCCTACTAATAGCAGTGGTGGTGGGAGCAAACCTACTAATAGCCAATCCAAGGGAGTAGCTGGGCTCACTTTTGGAAATTTAGTTGGGGTTGGTCTGATTAGGGAGACCACAGAGGCTACTTTAGTCTCTGAAGGGGCTATTGATTTAGCCACTTTGGTTGCTTGCCCCCATAACTTGGAGAAGTACAAGCAACTAACCCTAATAAATGGTGTTGAGGTCCAGGCCTACAGGGACACAGGTGCCAGTGTCACAATGGTGATTGAGAAACTTGTGCACCCTGAACAACACATACTTGGACACCAGTACCAAGTAACCGATGCTCACAACATAACACAAAGCCACCCCATGGCTGTTGTAAATCTCAACTGGGGGGGGGGGGGGGTAACTGGTCCAAAGAAAGTTGTGATAGCTTCAGATTTACCTGTAGACTGTCTATTAGGGAATGATTTGGAGACATCAGCTTGGTCAGATGTGGAGTTGGAGGCCCATGCAGCAATGCTGGGCATCCCAGGGCATATTTTTGCTTTGACAAGGGCTCAGGCCAAAAAGCAAAAAGGACAGGGAAGCTTGGATCCTGGAACAATGGACCAAGTGCTCCCTAAAGCTAGGGCTAGTAGAAGCAAACCACTTCCTACTATCCCTCCCTCTACAGTGGATTCAACTTCTGAGGAAGAAGAATTCCCTCCCTGTGCAGAACCTACACCAGAGGAGCTGGAAGCAGACACTGCTGAGCTTTTGGGTGAAGGGGGGCCTGCCAGGGAGGAGCTGAGTGTGGCACAGCAAACCTGTCCCACATTAGAGGGTCTCAGACAGCAAGCTGTCAAACAGGCTAATGGGGATGTCAGTGACTCTCACAGAGTTTACTGGGAGGACAACCTCTTGTACACTGAGCATAGGGATCCTAAACCTGGAGCTGCCAGGAGATTAGTGATTCCTCAGGAGTACAGAAAGTTCCTCCTAACACTGGCACATGACATTCCCTTAGCTGGGCACCTGGGTCAAATGAAAACTTGGGACAGATTGGTACCATTGTTTCATTGGCCTAGGATGTCTGAGGACACAAAGGAATTTTGTAAGTCCTGTGAAACCTGTCAAGCCAGTGGCAAGACAGGTGGCTCTCCAAAGGCACCCCTTATCCCACTGCCTGTGGTTGGGGTTCCCTTTGAAAGGGTAGGGGTTGACATAGTTGGCCCCCTTGACCCTCCTACTGCTTCAGGCAATAGGTTTATCTTAGTGGTAGTGGACCATGCCACAAGATATCCTGAAGCTATTCCTTTAAGGACCACTACAGCCCCTGCAGTGGCAAAGGCCCTCCTGGGAATATTTTCCAGGGTGGGCTTCCCAAAGGAAGTAGTATCAGACAGAGGAAGCAATTTCATGTCTGCATACTTAAAGGCCATGTGGAAGGAGTGTGGTGTAACGTACAAGTTCACAACACCCTATCATCCACAAACAAATGGACTGGTGGAGAGATTTAATAAAACTCTCAAAGGCATGATTATGGGACTCCCTGAAAAACTCCGCAGGAGATGGGATATCCTTCTACCATGCCTCCTTTTTGCCTACAGGGAGGTACCCCAGAAAGGAGTGGGCTTCAGCCCCTTGGAACTTCTTTTTGGACACCCTGTTAGGGGTCCACTCACACTTGTAAAGGAGGGTTGGGAACAACCTTTAAAAGCTCCTAAGCAGGATATTGTGGATTATGTACTTGGCCTCAGATCAACAATGGCTGAGTACATGAAAAAGGCCAGTAAAAACCTTCAGGCCAGCCAAGAGCTCCAGAAGCAATGGCATGATCAGAAGGCTGTTTTGGTTCAGTACCAACCAGGGCAGAAAGTGTGGGTCTTGGAGCCTGTGGCCCCAAGAGCACTCCAAGATAAATGGAGTGGACCCCACACAATTGTTGAAAAGAAGGGTGAAGTCACCTACTTGGTTGACTTAGGCACTGCCAGGAGTCCCCTTAGGGTGCTCCATGTCAACCGCCTGAAACCCTACTATGACAGGGCTGATCTCACCCTGCTCATGGCAACAGATGAGGGACAGGAAGAAGACAGTGATCCTCTACCTGATCTCTTCTCTTCCACAGAGCAAGATGCTCTTGTGGAAGGTGTAGTTTTGGCTGATTGTCTTACTGCTGAGCAGAAAGATAATTGCATAAATCTCCTAGGACAATTTTCAGAACTCTTCTCTACTGTGCCAGGCACCACTTCTTGGTGTGAGCACACTATAGATACTGGAGACAGTTTACCTGTCAAAAGTAAGATCTATAGGCAGCCTGACCATGTCAGGGACTGCATAAAGCAAGAAGTTCAGAAAATGTTGGAACTAGGAGTGGTTGAGCACTCTGACAGTCCATGGGCTTCTCCTGTGGTACTGGTACCAAAACCCAATTCTAAAGATGGAAAGAAAGAAATGCGGTTTTGTGTAGACTATAGAGGTCTCAACTTGGTAACCAAAACTGATGCTCACCCTATACCCAGGGCAGATGAGCTCATAGATACACTGGCATCTGCCAAGTATCTAAGCACTTTTGATTTGACTGCAGGGTATTGGCAGATCAAATTGTCAGAAGATGCTAAACCTAAGACTGCATTTTCTACCATTGGAGGACATTACCAGTTTACTGTAATGCCTTTTGGTTTGAAAAATGCACCTGCCACTTTTCAGAGGTTGGTGAACACAGTCCTGCAAGGGCTGGAAGCTTTCAGTGCAGCATATTTGGACGATATAGCTGTCTTTAGCTCCAGCTGGGATGATCACCTGGTCCACCTATGGAAAGTTTTGGAGGCCCTGCAAAAGGCAGGCCTCACTATCAAGGCTTCAAAGTGCCAGATAGGGCAGGGTAAGGTGGTTTATCTGGGACACCTTGTTGGTGGGGAACAGATTGCACCACTTCAGGGGAAAATCCAAACAATTATTGATTGGGTTCCCCCTACCACTCAGACTCAGGTGAGAGCCTTCCTAGGCTTCACTGGGTACTACAGGAGGTTCATTAAGAACTATGGCTCCATTGCAGCCCCTCTTAATGACCTCACATCCAAGAAAATGCCTAAAAAGGTATTATGGACAGCAAACTGTCAGAAAGCTTTTGAGGAGCTGAAGCAGGCCATGTGCTCTGCACCTGTCCTGAAAAGCCCTTGTTACTCTAAAAAATTCTATGTCCAAACTGATGCATCTGAATTAGGAGTAGGGGCAGTCCTATCACAACTTAATTCTGAGGGCCAGGATCAACCTGTTGCTTTTATTAGTAGGAGGTTGACCCCTAGAGAAAAGCGTTGGTCTGCCATTGAGAGGGAGGCCTTTGCTGTGGTCTGGGCTCTGAAGAAGTTGAGGCCATACCTGTTTGGCACTCACTTCATTGTTCAGACAGACCACAAACCTCTACTTTGGCTAAAACAAATGAAAGGTGAAAATCCTAAATTGTTGAGGTGGTCCATATCCCTACAGGGAATGGACTATACAGTGGAACATAGACCTGGGAGTAGCCACTCCAATGCAGATGGACTCTCCAGATATTTCCACTTAGACAATGAAGACTCATCAGGTCATGGCTAGTCTTATTGTCCTTCGTTTGGGGGGGGGGGGGGTTGTGTAGGAAAGTACCATCTTGCCTGGCATGTTACCCCCATTTTTCACTGTATATATGTTGTTTTAGTTGTATGTGTCACTGGGACCCTGGTAACCCAGGGCCCCAGTGCTCATAAGTGTGCCTGAATGTGTAACCTGTGTAGTGACTAACTGTCTCACTGAGGCTCTGCTAATCAGAACCTCAGTGGTTATGCTCTCTCATTTCTTTCCAAATTGTCACTAACAGGCTAGTGACCATTTTTACCAATTTACATTGGCTTACTGGAACAACCTTATAATTCCCTAGTATATGGTACTGAGGTACCCAGGGTATTGGGGTTCCAGGAGATCCCTATGGGCTGCAGCATTTCTTTTGCCACCCATAGGGAGCTCTGACAATTCTTACACAGGCCTGCCACTGCAGCCTGAGTGAAATAACGTCCACGTTATTTCACAGCCATTTTACACTGCACTTAAGTAACTTATAAGTCACCTATATGTCTAACCTTTACCTGGTAAAGGTTAGGTGCAAAGTTACTTAGTGTGAGGGCACCCTGGCACTAGCCAAGGTACCCCCACATTGTTCAGAGCCAATTCCCTGAACTTTGTGAGTGCGGGGACACCATTACACGCGTGCACTACATATAGGTCACTACCTATATGTAGCTTCACCATGGTAACTCCGAATATGGCCATGTAACATGTCTATGATCATGGAATTGCCCCCTCTATGCCATCCTGGCATAGTTGGCACAATCCCATGATCCCAGTGGTCTGTAGCACAGACCCTGGTACTTCCAAACTGCCCTTCCTGGGGTTTCACTGCAGCTGCTGCTGCTGCCAACCCCTCAGACAGGCAGCTGCCCTCCTGGGGTCCAGCCAGGCCTGGCCCAGGATGGCAGAACAAAGAACTTCCTCTGAGAGAGGGTGTGACACCCTCTCCCTTTGGAAAATGGTGTGAAGGCAGGGGAGGAGTAGCCTCCCCCAGCCTCTGGAAATGCTTTGTTGGGCACAGATGTGCCCAATTCTGCATAAGCCAGTCTACACCGGTTCAGGGACCCCTTAGCCCCTGCTCTGGCGCGAAACTGGACAAAGGAAAGGGGAGTGACCACTCCCCTGACCTGCACCTCCCCTGGGAGGTGTCCAGAGCTCCTCCAGTGTGCTCCAGACCTCTGCCATCTTGGAAACAGAGGTGCTGCTGGCACACTGGACTGCTCTGAGTGGCCAGTGCCACCAGGTGACGTCAGAGACTCCTTGTGATAGGCTCCTTCAGGTGTTAGTAGCCTTTCCTCTCTCCTAGGTAGCCAAACCCTCTTTTCTGGCTATTTAGGGTCTCTGTCTCTGGGGAAACTTTAGATAACGAATGCATGAGCTCAGCCGAGTTCCTCTGCATCTCCCTCTTCACCTTCTGATAAGGAATCGATCGCTGACCGCGCTGGAAGCCTGCAAACCTGCAACATAGTAGCAAAGACGACTACTGCAACTCTGTAACGCTGATCCTGCCGCCTTCTCGACTGTTTTCCTGCTTGTGCATGCTGTGGGGGTAGTCTGCCTCCTCTCTGCACCAGAAGCTCCGAAGAAATCTCCCGTGGGTCGACGGAATCTTCCCCCTGCAACCGCAGGCACCAAAAAGCTACATTACCGGTCCCTTGGGTCTCCTCTCAGCACGACGAGCGAGGTCCCTCGAATCCAGCGACGCTGTCCAAGTGACCACCACAGTCCAGTGACTCTTCAGCCCAAGTTTGGTGGAGGTAAGTCCTTGCCTCACCTCGCTGGGCTGCATTGCTGGGAACCGCGACTTTGCAGCTACTCCGGCCCCTGTGCACTTCCGGCGGAAATCCTTTGTGCACAGCCAAGCCTGGGTCCACGGCACTCTAACCTGCATTGCATGACTTTCTAAGTTGGTCTCCGGCGACGTGGGACTCCTTTGTGCAACTTCGGCGAGCACCGTTTCACGCATCCTCGTAGTGCCTGTTCCTGGCACTTCTCCGGGTGCTACCTGCTTCAGTGAGGGCTCTTTGTCTTTCTCGACGTCCCCTCTCTCTGCAGGTCCAATTTGCGACCTCCTGGTCCCTCCGGGGCCCCAGCAGCGTCCAAAAACGCCAAACGCACGATTTGCGTGTAGCAAGGCTTGTTGGCGTCCTTCCGGCGGGAAAACACTTTTGCACAACTCTCCAAGGCGAGAGGGATCCGTCCACCAAAGGGGAAGTCTCTAGCCCTTTTCGTTCCTGCAGAAACCTCAGCTTCTTCTGTCCAGTCGAAGCTTCTTTGCACCCGCAGCTGGCATTTCCTGGGCATCTGCCCATCTCCGACTTGCTTGTGACTTTTGGACTTGGTCCCCTTGTTCCACAGGTACCCTAGATTGGAAATCCACAGTTGTTGCATTGCTGGTTTGTGTCTTTCCTGCATTATTCCTCTAACACGACTCTTTTGTCCTTAGGGGAACTTTAGTGCACTTTGCACTCACTTTTCAGGGTCTTGGGGAGGGTTATTTTTCTAACTCTCACTATTTTCTAATAGTCCCAGCGACCCTCTACAAGGTCACATAGGTTTGGGGTCCATTCGTGGTTCGCATTCCACTTCTGGAGTATATGGTTTGTGTTGCCCCTATCCCTATGTATCCCCATTGCATCCTATTGTAACTATACATTGTTTGCACTGTTTTCTAAGACTATACTGCATATTTTTGCTATTGTGTATATATATCTTGTGTATATTTCCTATCCTCTCACTGAGGGTACACTCTAAGATACTTTGGCATATTGTCATAAAAATAAAGTACCTTTATTTTTAGTATAACTGTGTATTGTGTTTTCTTATGATATTGTGCATATGACACTAAGTGGTACTGTAGTAGCTTCACACGTCTCCTAGTTCAGCCTAAGCTGCTCTGCTAAGCTACCATTATCTATCAGCCTAAGCTGCTAGACACCCTATACACTAATAAGGGATAACTGGGCCTGGTGCAAGGTGCAAGTACCCCTTGGTACTCACTACAAGCCAGTCCAGCCTCCTACAGGTGTCAGGACACAAATGCACATATAAACACTCACACTCATGCATCCACACTGATGTGCACACATCCATTCACTACACTCACCCCCAAATATTCATGCATGCACGCACTCACACACCAAACATTAAAAATAAAATCATACATACGCAGCTCTGCCTCACAGATCCCAGGAGGGCTGGGTCTGTTGCCTTTCCTCCTAGGTCAGTCAAAGAGGGAAAACGGCAGTCCCTCACTCGTCGCAGAGTGGGATGGAGTCAGTGAGACTGCTGACCATACCCCACTTTCCCACGTTATGACCAGGGCTCAGTGATTGGCACTCGGCCCTGGGCACTTCAGGGCTTAAAACCAAAATGCCCACATCTGAGGCAATCAGTGATGCTCCGCCTAGTCACAAGGGGGTGGCCCCAAGGTGCTTTCCCAGGCTGAAGAGGTCACACCCACAGGAGCTGTGACTTCTTCAACCCGGCAAAGTTCAGCTCAGGCAGCCAGGAGCCTGCACTTTTAGCACATGTCTAGCTTCTGGCTGCCTGACCTAAAATTAAAGAGTGTTTGTCAGGTTGACCTTTTCTCAGCCTGACAGACACTCTTTATGGTGGCCAAAAAGGGAGGGGGCTGGCCCCTCAGCCCTTTAGGACAGGCTGCAACTGCTTTTTAGGTTGAGCATAGCAGCGCTCAAGTGCAGCTTTTTCGACACATTGGTATGTATCTGGGCTTTTAACTACGCCCCGCACACCCATCATTATCACTCGTTCATGGGCTTGCCCTTCAAAAATCCTTTATCTTCGTTGGTAAATGCTTTCCATTTGTCCCTCCTTGCGGCGGTTTTGTTACCACCTTGGCCATCGACCCTGTTACGTGGATAAGTGCACTTTTGCCGATAACTTCGACTGCAAGCTAACTTCTTTTTCCTTTTGTGTCTTTCCTTTGCACTCACACTCATGGCGGAGGTGGCCTATGAATCGGCTCACTTATGTGAACTGTTTTACTTTTTATTTTCAGTTTGTGTGGCAAGAAAACTCCAGTTAGGAATTTACAACGCTAAGAGCTCTAACTCGAGCAAACGCGAGACCAATTGCATTGCAAATGCTTGTTTGTACCTTGATTTCAAACACACAATATATGCAGAATTTTGTCCTAAATACTGCACCTCCAGTTTTTAAGGCTGTGCTTCAGAATTACCACGATATGAAGGTCAAATCAGGTCTGCAGACTCTCAAAGCAAATCAAAAGCACATCCTGCACTGCTGTACAGTAGCTGCTTAACACAATTATACGGTTAAAATGTTCCCAGGTGACTTCGCAAGGCTGTCTTACATATAAAATAAAATTGACAATGAATTATCATTTTTTTCATATCCAAATACCAAAATTATGATGATTATGATGACAGGACCTTGCTCTAGGGTCAGTAAGTAAACCTCAGGACCTCACTCAGAGTGAAGATTGTTCTGTCCCGTAAACTCTTTCAGAGTTTGAGTTACTTTGAAGTAACTTCTCATTTCTCTTTAACCATATGCAAGCTATTAATCCAGCTGGATCCAAGAGGGAGGTTTGCCTCTCTAGAATTCTCAAACTCTTTGGCTCCAGCACTGCTGATAGATCTTATGACAGTATTAAACTGTTCGCTGAAAGGGAAATATATCCTTCTGAAATGGTAAGTCACAATTGTAAAACAAATCTTCAAAAATACATCTCTAACTGCCTCTGAGTTAAACTCTAGACCCATCTTCCTATTACTACTACACTCGCTAACACTTTTGGTAACGGTCGCTATGGGGCAGTTCTAAAGGTTTGCCAAGTCACATAAGTTGCTTGACTCTTCCTGTGGAGGAATTCACCATGTAACTAATTCTGAATTTGTGACCAACCTGTTTTAGGTGACCTAAGAAGGAAGTTGACCATGTTGATACCACAGTGCTCGTCCTGTTGGATTCATCAGCAGCCTCTGATAGCATTCACTATACCGTCTGAATCATCAGGCTAGACCGCACTGGCTTTAGATGAATTACACTACAGGGGTTTAAATCATTCTTTCTTGGTACTCTCAAACAGTAGCCTTATCACCATGCTAATAAAATGCTGTGAGGCTAAAGAGGGATGTCTCTGCAGGCACCTAGGGGCAGATTTAAGAGCCCCTAGTGCCTTCTTGCGAGACATTAGCATAATTGTTTTACACTAATGTGATCCAAATAGGCCAAAATTGCAGCGCTAAATTTACAAAGTGGTGCAATGCATACACTGCGCCACTCTGTAACCCTTTGTGCTACATTATACCTGCCCCAGGCATAATGTATGCACAGGGGGCGTTCACCCATTGGGGATGGCAAAAAAATGGTGCAAAGAAATCGAAGAGATTTCTTTACAACACTTTTTCCCGCCACTTTTAACGCCTGCTTAAAGCAAACGTTGAAAGGAGGCATACCATTGTTTACAATGGGCCTCAATGGGCTTTGCAGGATTAGCGTCAAATTTTTTTATGCTAATCATCAAAGCTCCAAACTAGCATAAAATATGTTGATGCTAGTTCCTTAACTACTGCCATGGTGTGCCATATCTTAGACACGGCGAACACATGGTGGTGTTAGGAGGGAAGCTAAGGGGCACAAGAAAAGTTGTACTGCACCACTTTTCTTAAATCTGGCACTAGTTTGTCCACATTTTAATATCTATATACAGATTCTGGCCTCCCGATTACACAAGGTATAGGCCAAATTTTAAAAGTATCCAAATGACACTTCACTTGGGTTTAAAATGTTAATCAGGCTTTCAAATGCAGTCAGTGAGTTTTCACCTTCACTGTTAGCAGCCAGATTATTGAGAGAGTATCGGAAACAAAATTATCGTGTGGCCAGAATATTGTTTAAAAAATATCAAGGCCCAAAATATCAAGATGGTTAGTGCAAATATGTAAGTATTATATATATATTATCAATACATATAGTGCATGTATGTGGAGGTATATATAGTAAAACCTTGCTTACCTGTAGAAACGTACCTTCACAATATCTTTGTTCCGATATTCTTGACACAATATTTTGTTACACAATATTTTAGTTTTGATGCCAACCGTGAAGCTCAATTATCGCATAGTTCCATGTGGCTTTTTCCAGTGGATCTTTGGCCCACTTCAGTGAGGACATGAATAATCTGGGGCTGACAGTCGACAACAGGCTGTCTGGATAAACAGTTTGCAGAAGGCACTAACACGTTTTACTATCACATTAAGATGCTATGCAGAAATGTACCTTATTAACGGTGCCATCTACATGGGACATTGGAGACTGCAAATATCTAGCCTTATTTAGACCAAGGAAACAACATTTGCCTGTCAGCCTCAGAAAGGAGAGTGGTCACTTATAATTAGTGACAGAAGATATCTAGGAGGCTTGGGCACATGTGGTCTTGTATCAGACATTGTGAGAGTCCAACACTGCCTACAAAATAGAAAAACTTTAAAAAATCTTTTGTTATTGTCCATACTCCCATTTTCTCAAATGCTATATATTTCTTGGCAAGTATATTCAAGCAATAATCCCATTCACATTAGTGGTTATCAATAGAAGCCCTCCCAACTCAGATGTGTAGGAATACAGGATAGAGCTTCCCATGAGGGCTGCAGCTGAGCTATGGAACATAACAAAAACAAGTGACACTAAAAAACATAACCAAAAAATAACATAATCAATTAGTTTAACATGAGAAGTCATTCCAATTTTAGTCCAGAAGTTCAAAATTGTATTTGATGTTTTGCTCCAAACAATGACATGGATCTTGCTTGTGAATGTCATGTATAGCAACTGGCAGCTGACACGTGTTTTGTCAAAGTACGCCTTTATCAAGACTCATAAAAGTATTATAATCGTCAAAGTATGCCACAAAGAGCAAAACATGTATAAGTCAAGTTCAAGGAATGTGGCCTGTCCATAGTGCCTAGTAAATAATTAGGATGGTAGAGAATTGTATTAAAGCACAAAAACCTTCAGTGGAAGCACTTGTGCTGGTAGAACATGATGCCGAATTGTAAACAAACAATACTCCTGGTGTAGCCCAAAGTAAGGACAAATAAGTCCATGATAAGCCTGAATGAGTGTGTCTGCCCGAGGACTAGTAAGTGTTCCCTATGCTATATTTTGCATCTGAAATTGTACACAGATGAATTCCTCCTACCATTTTGTAAAAAGACCTTTAAACACAGTTGTTTACTCAATAGGTGGGGCACTGAATAATGACTGCAAGGTTATCTTTGTTTAGGGCCACGCCAAGAAACTTCAGTGTTATTGAGAATATCTAGGATCAATGTTTGGGTAGATTTGAAAGACTTCAAGAATATTGTTTACTTTTCACAGTACTAATTATTATCCCTCTCACTTGCTTTTCTTACGTCCTCCAGCCCTCTACAATTTGAATTTATCAGTCACCTACCCCTCCAACACTGGTTGTCACACTATCTTTTTCATTGAACACCACTGAGTGATGATTGAGAAATCTGTTTCACACACCCCAAATCTAAATGATTAAGCTATGCCCCTTCACATATTGTCCTGCCGCAACATGGTTGTATAGCACGCAATTAGCCTCTGAGTGTTCTTCTTTGTGGAACTATACAGTGTTTTTCTCCTTGACTGACTACCAGAATGGAGGCACTTAGAAAAATGTAAAATACATCAGGTCCCTGTAGTACACATCACACTGGACTTGGAAGGATGCCCAGTCTTATACAGGTTAGTGCTAACCAGATCCACTCAAGGTGTATTTTGGAGCCCCAGTGGGGCTAAATAGAGTTGTACAGACCATAGGCAGGGTGGTGTAAATGTTTTATAGGCTTTTGCTAAATAATGTAGATTGGTGTTGGGTGGCGCAGAGGTGATAAGACTTTCATGAGCTATAATAGTCCATGGACATTCAAATACTAAATGTCTGGGATAGGAGAAATGACAAATATATGTGATTTTATCCCTATGGCATCCAGGAGGGGCAGACATATGATCTTTTGCTCGAACACATCACAGGAAGTTCTATCTCATGACCTTTGAGTTTGATGATATTATGGAGAAATAAACAATTCTACAATAGATGTAAGATGAGTAACATAAAGAAGTTGCGCAAATTAAAGAATTAGTTTTTTAGTTAGGCCAGTATACTAGGTATAGTCCTGCCATCGCATGGCAGGGGTGAAGTCATCATATACCAGGGGCCATCTTTAAGAGGCCACCTTTCACAGGCATCACTTACCCAGGTATACAAACTATATGCATGCTAGTGTCTTCAAAAGCCTGAAAGTACAATCTTACACACCATATTATCAAAATGCCCAAACAGCCTCAAATGTCCAGACTCCTACTCAAATACGGTTACAGCTTTATATGCCGAGGCACCCCTGAATACCAAGGGACAGCTTCAAGGCTAATACAAAATTACTATTTCAAGTGTCCCACACAGAAAAAAGTCCAGCATGTACAGGGTCGGTTCAAATATCTCTTGCATGCACACAACAGGTACAGTAGCAGCACGGTGATCATTCATAGGTCTAGCTTGGGGCCACCATATGAGCAGGAGCACAGTGGCTTTCAACTTCTGCAGAAATCAGTCCATACCCAAACTGCATCTAACAAACTGTACAACCAGAAGCACCAACTCCAAACAGCCTCAAACATGTGATGAAACCAGCATGCAAGAGACCAGCAGGCACAAGTGTACAGTTCAAAATGTTTGACTCTTCTCAGGTTTAAACTTAATGGTATTCAGCATTATTAAAGGACAATGCCTTCTACGGGCATTGGTTGCAAAGAAAAGGGTCCCTCTGCCTGCTTTGCAGCATATAGAAACAGTATTCAAACAGTCTTAGGAGGGGAAGGATGGGCAGGGTAAATCCAGACTCTCAGTTGAACTCAACATCACTGGTAGGATGGGAGGGATGAGCTGGGCCCAACCCCACATACACTTGAATAGGCTGTGTTCTGTCTCCACATACAGGGCTACATATCATTTGTAGTTAGTCTTGAGCCAGGGCCAGGAAGGCAAGGCACCTATGCACTCCTAAGGCATGCCTCCAGGAGCGTTTCCCCACTTCAAAGGCACAACTGGGTATAAATAATACCTCATACCATCACTTCAGTACACTTCTGCACCTGTGGATACTCTGCCAGGAAGAAGCGCTCCTGTGTTGCTAAAAACACTGCCACTCTGCTGGACTGGTGCTCTGAAGAAAGGGCTGCCCTGTTGGGCTGACCTTCAGCCTGCTGCCCCTCTTCTCCGGGGAAGAGGAACTGGACCTGTGACTTTCTCTTGAACCCAGGACCCCAGAGTGATTACAAGGGCAAGTCTGTTGGCCTCCTGATCAGACATAAAAGGCATTCCAACATCCTTCACCAGCCCCTGGACCTAGCTGCAGCGATTTCCTGACCCCCCCCCCAAGTGGGGCCTCTCAGATCCTGGATCATTGATGTGGCTCAGGGCGCTGAAATCAAGATTCTGTGCTCTTCATGACTGGGCCCATTCATACGAGACCTTGCCACTTGCATCGCAAATCAACGTCAAGCTCTGTCATCCCGACTCTTTACACTGTGGCATCAACCACTCACAGGGACCACCATTGCAAAGCTCCAGCAATTCCACACCATCATGCTCTTCACTGACAGCCTTCCACAATGCTCTTCCTGCCCCTCGCAGCCCTCTTTAAGGCTAACAGCACTCTTAGCATGAACTTGAGAAGGTAAGCTTTAGTGTGCCCAACCGGGTGACTGTATCCGACCTGCGCTCTATTGGGGTCAGCCTGAAAGTGTGACTTTGACCTGGTCCAGAGTGACCAGATATTCCGAGTTGGCCCTTTGTGCTTTTTGGAGCTTTTTTCTCTAAATCCTTTACAAAAATCACATGTCTGGTTATACTTGGTGACATTTTGTCGTTTTGGTCTTGTTTCCCCTATTAAATCTTGTTCTATTTTTGTACAGTGGAATCCTTTTGTGTGATGTTTCACTGTTTTACTGCTTGAAGTGTTGCACAAATAATTTACACATTGCCTCTACCTTTATCCTGACTGCTCCGTGCCAATCTACTGGGGTGTACAGCACAGGTTAATATGGGGTTTCCCTGTGTCTTACCCTCACAAGGCTTGTGGTTGCGGTTTGACCAGGGCTCACACCCCAGTCAACCAGTAACCCAATTCCTCACAGGTGGACTGTACTATAAGATGTTGCATTGGTCATCTCACAGTGCATTATGGTAGATGTAGTTCACTTTACTTGCATTCAAGTTATTTTTAAATCTTGCTTAGTTGTGGTCTTTGCCGATAGAGCGGAACCTGCCTACTGAGTAGATAGAATGGCCCTGGGCCCAGGCGGCTGCCTACTTGCTCTGTACCAGAAGGCGCAGGAACAGACATTGCCTCTTCACACTCAGGCAGTAGTGAGGACGTGGAGAGAGGCTACCAGGTATTTGGGCTGGGAGGATAAACTCACAGAACTCACCCCGTTGTGGGACAGTGGCATGCTAAGGGAGGTGGGAGATCTTCCAGGCTTCTCAAAGTGGGCCTTTATTGGAATTGAGCACCTGGGGGATGTGTGGAGAAATCAGGCATATATCACATTCAAGCCCCTACAAACAGAATTTGAAATGAACAACACTTAACGGTTCAGGTATATGCAGTTGGGGAATGCGCTAAGGTGCCACATAGTGGAGGGGGAGAAGCTGTTTCCGGCAAGTCCACTGGAGGATCACTTGCTGTTGGACCCCCTAACCGAAGAAGCTATACCCCTTTTCTACAAGAAACTACTGTACAACTATCCAGACCCACTAGGGAAACTGAGAGCAGCATGGGATCAAGATGTAGACTCGCTCGAAGATGAGGACTGGAGTGAAACTATACAGAGTCCTAGAGAAGTAGCTATACAGGTCAGCTTTAGACTAGTGCTTTTAAAAATCCTGCACAGAGTATACTACTCCTGGACACTGCTAAATCCCATAGGGAGAGCACATACCACACTGTGTCTCAGAGAGTGCAAGCAGGTAGGGACCTTTTTCATATACTATGGGGGTGTCCTAAATTCCAATTCTACTGGGTAAGAGTGATATGTATTATGAACTAGGTCACAGGCCTGGATGCTAAATAGATTCTCCTTAATGTCACTGGTGAGGTACAATGGCCCAAGTATCAGAGGATTTGGCATACACTAGTGGCTGCTGTGGTGAAGCGTAATGTATCAAGGGCATGGGGATCCCACCACAGGTGGTTGACAGGGAAACTGACCTCGATTGGTGTCTAAGGGCTGAACATGTGGTGTACCTTAGCAGGAGCTGCCCGTCTGAATGGAAAAAGGTCTGGGGTGTATGGAACAGCTACAGAGACTTGTAGACACTGGGGGAGCGGTGGGTGTCCTCGAATGGCATGCAAGTGTCCATGGGTTCTATGGAAAATACCCCTGTGTGTAATGTAATAGACTGTATTCTGTCCTGTTGTCTGCAGTATTTAATCATAACTGTTATCCATGACATTCGATAAGCAATGTTTTGTACAATAAGCTGCTTACTGTCGCAATTGAGCAATTCTTTCATAAAAAGAGTTTTTTAAAGAAAATCTTGCTTAGCTGCATTTGATATCACCTAACACACATTTTTATGGTTTTTGTTCTTCAGAAAAATTAATGTTTCCTTCCTGGAGTGCTCACATTCTGCTTATAAACTGTACTGTGAAGTCCCAGAAGGAGTTTTGGTGTAGACAAACAGTGTAGGATTAACGTCCTCCTCTAAAGGAGCCTTTTTACACGTCTCACAGTTTAACGTTCACATTCACATGTTGCACAAGTTCTCACACAATGCATTTTGGTATATGGTTTTCATTTCACTTTCATTTCAAAGAGCTCTGCAGTGATATTCCTGATCATTCACACTGGAAACCTGACACTTAATGGTTTTGCTGTTCTTCAGAAGACAGTATGTCTTCTATTTGGGGATGCATACATTCTGCTTATTTGTTACTTAGCAGAAATACTAAAGTGAGCATGACACATATAACTGGCAGAAAATAACTCATCTACAACTGCTTTTAGGACAGATTTTAAACATAATACAAAGTTCCATAATTCGCACGAGTCCTCCTTCATTGCTTTATGATAAATGCAGTTTAGTAAGCGAATGCCTCTGCTGTTGTTATAGCATGGGAAAAATAGGTCTGGCTTATGAGTGCACTGCCAAGCAACACCTAAAAGTCCATGTAGGTTAATGACTGCCCTCCTCACATCTGTGCTGCTTCTAGAGGAAAAACACCATAAATAATCTAGTCTTCTAAGACACTACAATAACCTATTACAGGAGGCTTGTTTTTCTTACATCTCCCTCACTGATGGTTTGTGCCCAAGGCCGCTCTCAATGTTATCATTAATAATATACAGCTCACAAGTAATGGAACTATTCTCTGTAGTTCTAAGTGACGTTTCATAATAAATTATGAACTCCAGACTCTCTGGCTGCTATTTTGTATTGCCTTAAGGTACCTCAGCTCTCTGCCTTTCTCTCAGTGCAATAAGATTTTGTTTTTGTTTTTTTAATATAGCTCTGCTTGCTGAAATTATGCTTTCCTATATAATATTTGTCTTTATGTCTCAGGGAAGAGAGTGCTTTATACAAATTAGCTTGGGGATGTCCCTGTCCATTATTGAGGTTTTTCCTCTGTTGGTATAGTATCTGCATGTTCTCATGTGAGTAACCCTCAATAGTTTTAAATATTATATTTTTATATAGGCAGACATCAAAGAGTTCACACTTGCTCTGAGTCAACATGTCTAAAATTATAATTTCAATCTCTTGCCAAGTCTATGGCTGAAATGATGGAAGATAAGGATTCCCTTTCTATTGACACTCCTCAGGGCTCTGGGGTCATTGCTTAAAAAAAAAATCAATGCTTGGGGGCCTGTTAAGAGGCCAAAAAAATAGGTTGCCTCGGCTCCTAAATCGCCATTGGTATTGGCATTGGCATTGGCATTGACACTGGGCGACTTGATGGATGAGCAGGGCCAGATTTAGGGCTGTGCAAGCGGTGCAGCCGCACCAGGTACTGACCTGGATTGGGGGACGCTAACCTGAGGGAGTCACTGTGTTTAGCAATAACTTAGATACTTGGGATTTAGAGGCTTAATATGCCTGCTGCAAAGAACAGAACTGCATTTTATGTGGATAGTTGAGTGGATTAGTAAAGCCAGCCTTTACAATTGCTTTTAAATCAAATGAATGCATGTGAAAGGGAGGCTATGGAGAGATGAGACGCACATTTGCTGGGTGGTAGTGAGGGAATCTGAGGAGGTGGTCATTGGGTGGGGGAGCTAAAAAACACTGTCTCACAGGGTACAACCAGCTCTAAAGCTGGAGTGGATGAGCTAAAGACACTGCAGCCATTTGTATGGAACCTACTGCTACGCTGCAAAGGCTGGAGAAACGATGCTCCATATTAGATAAAGGATCTCCACTATGGAGCAACATCTTAGTGATGTGGAAGACTCGGTGCCCAATGTCTCCCAAATTACCAAAGCCACTGAAGACCTGGAGAACAGAAACAGGAGAAACAATCTTAGACTTTATGGCATTCCGGAAGAACCAGAGGGCACAGACATGATTGTTTTTTTTACAGACAATAATACCAAAGATTGTTTGTTGCAATTTCACAACCCCTTTAAGTATCCAGGGAGCTCAACGTCTGGGCCCAAAGCAACCTTTAATCTCAAAAGCTAAACCTAGAGGCATTATTATGTTATTCCTTCAATATTCTTACCTGATTGTCAAGGCGTCTAAATTACAAAAATGTCTTCAATGGTCAGGTAACACAGTTTTTCTATCTCAGGATGTCTCTACTGGAATTGTGGTCTAACATTTTGCACACACTTTTGAAATATCGTGCTGATATCTTCAGTTTAGGGTGGAATTGTATCAAGATATTTGAGCCTTTCTTAGACAATCACTTGTTAAATGTATTGATAATGCACTGCATAATCCTTTTCAGAGAGCAATTTCTCAGAGTTGTCCCATAGATGTGTGAAGACTATTTAACCCAAGTTTGCAAGGATACACATTTAATTCAGCTTTACATCATTCTCAATCAAGGATTAGCTATCTATTTATTAGTAAATAATGACTCAGGCCCTACTTAATTCAGAGATTGTTTCTATAGTAATTTTGGACCATGCCCCGGTTTGGTCTGATTATGACTTGTTACATAACAAATCAAAATCTTCTTGTTGCAGATTTAACAACACTTTATATAGTAACCAAGGTTTTTTAACACAATACTGGCAGTTTGTATAGGAATGTATTGCCTTTAGTTTGACTGACAACATTGACGTAAGTACAGTTTGGGATGCTTTCAAAGCAGCTTCTAGGGGATTTATTATTAGTTTTGTATCTGTTAAAAAGTGAAAACAGAGAAGGAATCTAGCATTTTTATTCAAAATTAAAACATTTGAACACATATTCGACACAGCAAAACATGAGAAAGAGAATTTAGGGGAAATTGTTAAAGCTAAGATGCTACTTATTAAGATTTTCACAAATAGGGCTAGCGGTTATCTCTTAAAAGTTAATGCTCACTACTATGGTGATAAGAACAGATCTGGTACACTTTTGGCCAAATAATTAAAATTGAAAAAGGAGAAGAGACAGATGAATTATATTCTTAATCCGCAGGGTTCTAATTTATATAAAGATGCAGGGATTTTAAGCTGTTTTGTTCGATATTATACTCATCTGTATTCTCCAGATATCACTCCCTCAGAAACCCTATTAAATATTTACTTTTCATTGATGTGTAAGAGCCCTTCTCCCCCATTAGATTACTCTTCCTTAGAATAGCCTTTAGCAGCTCATGAACGTCTTTCTGCAATTAAAAAACTTCCTACTGGTAAATCATGTGGTCCAGATGGTTTCCCAGTAGAATATTTTACACAGTTCTTTGACTTGTTGCTTCCACTTCTACATCAATTTATAACCTACTTTTCCATTTGTAATTCCTCTTAGGGTTCTATAAGGCATCATGATTTGCCTTATTCCAAAAAAAGCAAAGGACCCCATGTTATGTTAGAATTATAGGCCAATTTCTCTTATAAACATAGATTTTAATATCTGTGCTAAGGCTCTTCCTCACCTCTTAGAGACATTTCAATTAGACAATGTAGGCTTTGAACATACAGGGTTTGTAGAAGGACATAATATATCAGATAATTCCTGGTTTATTCTAAATATTTTTTAATAAAGCTGCTAAAATGCAACACTGTTTGGCAACCTTGGGCCTGATTTAGAGTTTGATGGAGGGGGTTACGCCATCACAAATGTGACAGATATCCCGTCCACCATATTAGAAGTTCCATAGGCTATAATGGAAATGTAATATGGCAGACGGGATATCCATCACGTTTGTGACACAGCCCCTCCGCCAAACTCTAAATCAGGCCCTTGTCTTTAGATGCTGAAAAGGCATTTAATAGGGTTAATTGGAGGTTTTTGAAGAAACCAATACAAGGACACTGATATGGGACCAAATTTATTGATCTGGTGTTTTTACTTTATTCAACCCATAGGAGACCACTATTTATGTTAAAGCTGCTCAATCCCCTTATTTCCCTTTGAAAAGTGGTACTGCACAAAGCTGCCTTTTATCATCTCTTCTTTTTTATTTTAGCTCTATATCCTTTTCAGTGTCAAATTAAGTCTTCTTTATTCTTTTCTGATTTACAGATAACAGGCCAACATATTAAATGTACTGGTTATGCAGTGATAGTTTATTGTTTATGTTGTCCCCAGACTTTTCCCTCCAGGACTTTTTTAAGGAATTGCAAACTTAGACGGTCATTATGAACATGGCGGGAAAGACCGCCGACCGCCGTGTCAGCGATGAACAGAATCCCGCCGTTGGCGGTGAATGGAAACCCGCCATATAATGAACGAAAAACCCAAACCCGCCAAAAATCCCCAGATCACCACTGCCTGCCATGACTCTGTCGGCGGGAATCCCGGACCACCCCACCCCACCACCGCCAAGCACACCCACATCCCGCCCTCCAAATAATGATGCACAAATCACCTCTGCAGACAGTGGAGGCCGGACGACTATTGGCGGCTGCGACCGCCACGGGAGGCAAGTGGACTCAACAGCAAGAAGTGCACACATTGGATAGGCGTCTGACCCACACACCTGACACACATCCAGAACCCCAAAAAACACCCCCAGACACACCCCACAATCCCGTGCAACGAAAGCAGGACAAGAAGACGGAGAGCACCAGAGCCAGACAGTGAACGCCAGCATACAGGAGCCGAACACCGACCCACAAAAGAGCACCCTTACCACGTTTCCAGTCCCGACAACATCCACCACACTCACCATGTCCCCCCCAAAAAATCCACGCTTCACCGAAAGGGAGTTAAGGACCATGGTGGGCGAGATCTTGAAGGTGGAGCCACAAATCTTTGGGGCTCAGGTGCAGCACACACCCATCGCCCGGAAATTGGAGCGGTGGCAGACCATTGTGAACAGGGTGAATGTAGTGGGACACTATCCACACACCAGGGACGACATCCGGAAGAGACGGAAAGACCTGCAGGGGAAGGTCCGGGGCATGGCATCCACATCACAGTGCAGAAGACTGGGGGAGGACTGCCACCAACACCACTCGACTACACAGACTGGGACGAAAAGGTATTGTCCATCCTGCACCCAGAGGGACTCACTGGACTCACTGGAGGAATTGACTTGGGTAAGTCATCTACAATTACCCCATATCCACCACAGCTGCAATGCATGCCCACCCCAACCACACCCACCTGGACCTACACCCCACCCAGCCATTACCCACTACATCCACCCCCCTGCATGACCTCAAACCCACTAACAGGCCCACATCCCACCCGCTGTGCACCACCACCCACCCCTGCACATACCCACAATGGAACAATACCCCCACCACAATGCAACCCCACACTGGCGCTAAATGCAATGTCAACCTCACAAATGCACCCTGGAAGGCCACTGAAAGTAACACCAGCACAAAATAGCCCAGTCCTGTACACCTCAAACTTTCATGCATATGTAACAGACATGTCTATGTCACCCAACAGGCACCACCACCCATGCAACCCTAATGGACGGGCCAAGGGTGCCACTGCCCTCCAGGGAGACAGAGGCACCTCACAAGACACTGGGGAAGGATCCCTGGACACTGATGAGCAGGCAGGCCCCTCACACTGTCCTGTACATCACCATGCAGCAGCCCCACACAGGAAACCACTTTCACCCCTACCACCCAGTCAAGACCAGCAGCCCAGGGCAGGCATACCCACACCAGTGTACCCAGGGCACAGACTTGTGGAACATAGGTACAGAGGCCACATTCTCCCACTCCCAACATGCAGGAAGGCGAGGGCCCCAGTACAAGAGGTACTGCCAGACCTGTGCAGGGGACGCAGGCACAGGGGGCTAGGGCAAGTGCAAGGGTCTCAGTGGGCCGGGGGGGTCACAGGATGGATGCATCGGCCCAGGATGTTATTTCAGAGGTATTGGGGGCCTACCACCATACCCAAGACAGGTTGGCACAGATTGTGTCCACCCTGGAGCAAAGTCAGAGGATGCAGCAGGAACAACACCAACAGGCCATGGAGCTGTGGAAAGAGCACAATGCCACAATGGCCACCATAGCAGGAGCACTGCTGAGGTTGATCAAAAAACAGTCTGACACCCAAACCGGACAAGAGGCCCCCACAACAGCCCTGGACAACCAGCATCAGATGACCCAAGCAGCAGAAACATCCCAGGAACTACCCTCCCAGGAAAACCCAAGGGCCAACCATGTCACCCCAAGAAGCTCCACAGCAGGCGCCCAAGCGTACTCTCAGGCCAAGACATGTCACTGGAAACCCAGCTAAGAATAAGACCCCCTCCAACAACTGACTCTGCTACAAATGCAAAGCAGCCATCCCACCCATTCCCCAACAACACTTAGCTGAGGGCAATTTGAAGTACTGTTTGACAAAATGGACCCATCAATACTACCAACAAGGCTGCCACCATGTTGGTTTTGAGGACCCCCCACCCCTACGACTCCCATCACTGTAAATAGCACAATTCACTCACTTCTACCAATAAAACACATTTCACACCTGTAACACTGTCACCTGTCTTAAATTGTGAACAAAGTGGAGTATGGATGCAACCGGCAGATAACAACTTTATTGTCAATTCTGTGCATGATGGTAGTCCTGTGTGCCCAAATGGTGGCAAGGGGGGAATGCATATATTTTCAGTCAGTACCATGCAGAAGTGACAGTTTTAGTCACTAACCCCAATGACAGGCTTAAGTCCCACACAGTTATTGGAAGTAGAGTTGTATCAGTTGGTACCTGGAATTGACATCTTCCCCTTCCTCTTCCTCACCATCACTCTCCTCACCTCTCTGAGGTAGCTGATCAGGACCTATAGCACCCACCACCTCCAAGAGGGGGATAGAATGTCTCATTGCCACGTTGTGCAGCATGCAGCAGGCCATCACTATTCTACACACCTTATCAGGCCCATAGGCCAGGGAACCCCCAGAGATATGTAGACACCGGAATCTAGCCTCCAGGAGACCTATAGTTCGCTCTATTACCCTCCTAGTACGTCCATGGGCCTCATTGTAATTTCTTTCTACATCCGTCCTGGGATTCCTCACTGGTGTCAGGAGCCAACGCAAGTTTGGATAGCCAGAATCACCTACAAAATGGTGCAACACAGACTCGTCATTGTTATGTCCCTTAGTCAGACAGGCTGGTTTTCTGCAATGGGTCAGTTAGTGACAGGCAAACTTACCTATGATCCACCCTCTGTCCTCTTGTAGTTGTTCCATCTTCTGTGGCACACTACTGTTCCTCAACACAAAGAAATCATGGACTGAACCTGGAAACATGGCATTTACATGGGAATTGTACTGGTCTGCAGTACATACCAATTGGATGTTCATGGAGTGAAAGTTCTTCCTGTTTCTGTACACCTGTTCACTCACTCTTGGGGGATGATAGCTATGTGTGTGCCATTGATGGCACCTATGACATGGAGAATTATGGCAAAGGCATAGAAGTCAGACTTGATGGCAGGGAGGTCAGTACTTTGGGGAAACCTCACATAGGATTGCAGATGTTGTACAAATGCATTCAGAAATCTTGTCAGTACCTGGCTGAACATTGGCTGAGAAAAACCAGCACCCATGCCCACTGTCACTTGAAATGAGTCAGTGGCCAGGAAATGGAGTGTGGAGAATGGCATGCTGATTACGATTTCCTGGAGTTAGTGCAGGATCCAGTAATGCAGAAAGGTTCTGAATGGTTGCACGTGTGAGTCTGTAAGTGATTATGATCTGATGCTCCACCATGGTCCCCATATCCACAAGTGGTCTGAACACCGATGGTGTCCTTCCTCGCCACAAGGGCCAGTACCTACGAGGGGTTACAACAAGGACTGATGAAAACACATACATAGGCACACTTGTCATCATTTGTGCACGGCATTGTTGATTGCGGTGCCTCTACAATAACTGCTACCTGATAGATATACATGTACATCACAATGAGGGAACAGAGTATTTCATGTGTGCTACAATACTGAATGGACAGAGGCCTAGGTGCTTCATGTGGCTAGTAGGGCCTGCATTGTGAGTATTAATTAATTGTAGATGCGTAGGTAAAGGCAAAATGTCTGCCCACTGTTGTTCTGTCCTTTCGTTGTGGAAGTGACCTCATACAGCTAGCGGTTGACGTCACAGCGTAAGGTGGTGTTTACCGCTGTTCGCACTCTCATTGGTTAACATGGATGCCAATGGGGAATCCTGGCATATCATGATCGCCGCTGGTGGTGACGGTGCACACCGCCGTGGAACGTATGCACGTTCGTCATTGCTTGATCACTTGACTCCCTGATCTTGTGGGGTCAGGTACTCCACTCTGTGTACTGATGTGGACTGCCTCTGGCTATGGATGTGCCACGTGTTGCAGGGGAAAGGGCCCCGGCCTTCACCCAGGAAGAACTGGAGAAGCTAGTGGACGGGGTCCTACCCCTGTACGCAAAACTGTATGGACGGCTAGAGGTACAGGTGAGTCTGGGTTTCGGGATCACTGTGTGTGTGTAATGGATGGTGTTGATTGCACATATGTTTGCACCTCTGAGCCTGCATGGGCCATGGTGCATGGCATGCTGCGTGCGACTGTCCTGTATGTCTGAGAGTACTGTCCTTCCCATAGTGGACGATTAGCAAGCTGTTCCTATTGTGCAAGTGCCTGACCTCTGTGTTCCATTTATGTGTCACCCTTTTAGGTCGGCGCCCACCAGAAGAGGGCACATAGGCATGCCATTGCAAGGAGGTACGGACATTGGGGGTCTACAACCGGCAGAGCACGCACTGTAGAAAGAGGTGGGAGGACCTGCGGCGCGAAAGATCAGTGAAGCCCAGCTGGGGAAGTCCTCCGAACGTGGAAGGGGTGCTTGTCGGGCACTGACCCCCCTCATGCGACGGATCCTGGTGGTGGCGTACCCAGACCTGGATGGGCACTTGAAGGCTGCACAGCAGTCACAAGGGGGTGAGTACTCATTGACTATACTTCAGTCTGGAAGGATGTCTGGGTGTGCAACAGGGCTCATGCTGCTCAGAGGCAGGGAATTTGACTGGTGTCCATCTACTGTATGTTACCCAAAGGGTGTAGGGGTGTCTCTGTCAGGTTTCACCTACTTCTGCTCCATAGGCATTTCAGAGGATGTGTGTAGAGCAGTATTCTGGTCAGTAGTCAGGGGCATGGCCATGGGCATAGTGAACGGTGGTGCCTGTTGGGTGTGTTCTCTCGGTGGGTGTATGTCTGGCCATTATGTACCTGCATTCAGCTATTTACAAGTGTCTCTCCTGTTTTGTCTCCCCATACCTGTTCTCTTGTGTTGGTTTGGTACAGCATCAACATCAGGCGAGGGAGCTGAGGCACTGGCACACGGGGAGGCAGCGGGCCACTGATCCTCCGAGGCAGTGACAACCGACGCCCAGGGACCAGTGGGAGGCTACTACCACAGGAGGTAGTGACTCTGAGACCTCCTCCGATGGGGCCCCCCCTGTGGTGGCGGACCCTGGTGCACACAGCACTACTATTACATCTGCTGCCCTCCCCATTCCATCACCACCCTTCCTTCTACTCCCCACCAAGTTGCCCGTGCCCGCCCACCCCGAAAGGTGGGCGTCTCCATCGCCCCAGGCACCTCCTCCCCTGCCCCGGTCAGCCCTGCTGCCCTCAGAGAGGAGGCTATTGACCTCCTGAGAACCATCTCTATAGGGCAGATGACCATTGACAATGCCATCCAGGGGCTAGCATCAGAGGTGCAGCAGACAAATGCTATCTGGATGGCATTCACGGTGCTGTGTCTGCCCTACAGAGATCTTTTCAGGCTCTGGCCTCCTCTTGGACGGCAGCCAGTTTCCCTGCCCATTCCGTACCCCCTCCAACCTCCTCTACCCCTTCCAGCACCCCACTCCCTTCAACCGTCCAAAGCACACATTCAGACACGCTGACAAGCACATGAACACACAAGAAGCACACTTCAAAACACAAGCACCACACATCCCACCACAAGCATTCACACAGCCAACATACACCTGCACACACAACAACGTCCACTTCCCCCAGTGTGCCCACCTCTTCCGCCTCCCTGTCTGTCCCCTCTACATCCACACCCTCATGCACTGCACCTTCACTCACTGTTACTGCTCCTCTTCCTGCACTCACCACATTAGCAGACAGCCATACATGCACCCCATACACCACACCTTCACTCACCACCTCTACTGTAGTTGACACATGCAGCACACTCACCAGACTTACAGACACCCACACAACATATTTCAACACTAGCTGTCTGTCTTCTCCCACTGTGTCCACCCCCCACCTCCCAAGACACACAAACGCAACAAGACACTCACCCATCAGACATCCACCACACCACAGCATACTGAACAGTCACCTGCACCCACTACACGCACCCCTACACCACACACATCCACTCCCTCTGCCTCCACTCCCACGCCCCCATCCACGTCTACCCCAATTGCTCCAAAGAAACTTTTCCTCTCCTGTGCTGACCTCTTCCAACCCACTGGCTCCCCCCGTCTTATCCCCAAACGTGCTCACCTCCTTGTCCTTTCCGCTCCTTCCACATCACAGCCCACCCCTGTCCGCCCTTCACATTCCCGTGCCCCTTCCCCAGATAAGAAAAAGGCCCGGACAGAGCCTAGGCCATCCAGCTCCACCCGAGCCAAACACCCCCACCCCCTTCAAAAGAGAAGCCCACCCCCCTCCACCTTCCCAAAGAAAGTCAAAGGCCCACCCCCCAAAAATCCCCAGCCCCCACCACCTGCCCCCCTTCCCCGAGGTGCCCCATTATGTGGAGTACCAAGCACTTGTGGGAGTCAGGTTGGGCCCGTTGTGGCCCATGACAATTGTCAATATGAGGATTGGCTATTGGCCCTGTTTTGACTGCTTGGCTCTGTGAGCTTGTGATTAAAGTTTCTGTGTGGCCTGTGTTTGGGCTGCACGCCGTTAAACCCTGGTCATTTGTTTCACTTTTTTATGGGTGTGGGGCTTTTATATGTACTATGGTCAAGTTGGGTTAGGCTTGTGTCAGGTAAGTACCTCTTGCTGTGGGGTGTATGACTTGTGCTGCTGTGAAGGGTTGGGGGGGCGTTGCATGGTGGGTCGAGTTGGTGGGTCATGTAACTGTGCCCTTTCCTCTATCCATGGCTGCCGCAGCGCGTTCTGTGGGACACCGGTACGTGGTTCCTTATATTTGGTCATTTCCGCCTGGCTTTGTGTGGAGGTGGTTCCCACCCCGGAACTGGTGGCGGAATGGTGGTTCATAATTTGATGGGCGGGTTGGGCCTTTCCGACTGCCTGTGAGCGGACTCTGCCGTCATCGTCGGCACTCCTCTCCTGCCAGTGGGTGGTTCACGGGATGCGTGTGTTTCGTTTGAATCATTGTTTGGCTGTCTGGACCACTCCTCTGTTGGCGGTTTGTATGACCACCGCCGGCGGAGCGGAACGGACCGCCATGTTCATAATGAGGGCCTTACTCTCAAGTCTCTGAATATAATCTTAATATTAATAAATCAGCGGTACTACCCCTTAACAAATATTGTGTGATACAATAAAAATATTGCTCCTTTCCCTTGTCCTTCTTCAATAAAGATCCGACAAACAGTTTTCTAGAAGATCGATAATATGCTTGAAAGAGTTTATGGATTGGGAAAAAGACATGCATTCTCCCTCATTCTACTTAAACTACATACAACTTACGGAAAGTTAATTTACCTGATTTTCCATGTTCCACACAGCATTTGGTATTAAAGAAATTCAAGGAATCATATTATCTCCTTTATCTTTTTTTAAGAAGTTATGGTCTAACCCGGGACTTGCACTAATACAGACATTTACATCTACAGATGTTTTACATATGTGTGCGCCTCCTAGAGATTGCTTCCCTACTACGTTGTCACATACTTGCAGCTTATTGAAGCCCTATATGGATTACAATAACCTGATCGCTCTCAATTTGTTTCCAGTCCTATTTGATATAAATCACATTTATACACATAAAGGCCAGGTATTATAGTGGAAAGATTAGATAGATAAGGGAATAATTATTGTCTCACACCTACCACATTATAACAGCTTACTCTAGTTGTTCAGATGTGTCCTCCAAATTCCATTTACCCAGCTCAGAATCAATGCTTACAACAACATCACCTCCATTGGTCACACACTTCATAAGAAAGCATATACCCTATCTAAGCAGTTAGGTTCTTCACATATTATCAGAACTAAATCCAAAGTTGAAATGTTGAGGGAATTAGATTTAGAGTGTAATTAGTCTATTGATTTATGGGATAAATTTTGTTTGAAATTACACTCCACTGCAAGTTCCACCTCTTTGACACAAACTTTGGTTTTATATTAAAACAGATAGTAGTACACGCCTGAGTAAATATCTAAATTTATACTTGCGAGCCAACAAACATGTTGGAAATATAACTAATTTGAAGATTCTTATATGCATATTTTTTCATCGTTCTAAATTAATGGATGTCTGGAAGTCTGTATGGTTGCAAATTAATGATATTACAAAAATATTCTCGACATTCTGGTTACATAAGATTTTTTCTTTTTGGGAGGACTACATAAAATACAGTCTCATGATCACCTTATTGGAAAATTAGTTGATTTGCAAATTGCTATTGCTATACAGTTGATTGCATCTAACTTGAAAACAAAAGACAATCTTTTAATTCAACAATGGTGAAATTTGATGTCGTAGTTACACCCTCATTAGCAAAATAATGTGACAGACTGGGGTCCTCAGTTAGTAACTTTCTCACCTAAGGATTATGTTGTACTCATTATATTCCCTGGTTTTTACATAGCTTTTTTCGATAAATTGAATTTTGCTGTTTTACAATGTTCAAATTTTATTGGAAACAATTGTGTTACTTTTACATATTATCGTCATTAATATGGCATATCTACTCACTGTCACAATACTTACATTTCAATTTTCTTCTCCCCGTTCTTCTTCCTTTCTGTTTTCTTTCTTAATGGTATATTTATAAGCCTCTCTTATTTTGATAGGATTATCTCAAAGGTGTTCCATAAGACTGTACTTATATTTTGTTATAAAAGGACGTTGCACCTTGGTATATTTCATGTGTCAATAAAAATGTATTTTTAAAAGACACTCCAATACCATTACAATGTCATGTGTGTGCCCCTGAAAGTTCAAATTGGAGGCTGGCTCAGAGGCAGAGATCGCATAGCTGCCAAGTTTCCCATTTCCATGTGTGACTAAGTTGGCCAGCCCCAGTTTTTTCTTAGAATTCTGGCACTTGTATTCCTATTCAACCAATTATAAAACCAGGACTACGAGTCCCAGAAAAAAATGGAAAATAATTAACTAATTACACATGAACCTGTGATACTTGGCAGCTGTGAGATTGAGAATAGCTACAGATATTTGCACCCAGAAGTGGCAAGGATCCATGTTTTGTGTTTAAAGTGATATGTGTTGTTACCACGCCACCAAAAGGGGTAGCCTTGAAACGGTTCACTGGCAGGGTGGTCTTGCAGGAGCATGGCCCACACAATAGAACCACAAACCTGTTGCATAGTGTTGACGGACACCTAGCATAGACTTTAAGAGGAGCCACTGAAAGCAGATCACAGGGCTTTCTCGTCTATGGGGCACTGCTTTGGGACACTGCCATCATGCTGAGAGAACTTGCCTTGCACTAAGTCAGCAACACTAAGCCTCACCTGTTTCTTCCCCTTTTTAGTACACACCTGCACAATGATCTTGCTTTCTTCTTCTTTCTGCTGATAAAAGCCTTCCACTAAGGACCAGCCAGGCCAGTATGTTCTTCATCGAAGGAGGTTACTCTACATGTGCTGAGTTCAGTGGTCACCTCTGTGAGTAATACATTTACTATTTTCTGTCATATATCAACGAAGCTTTACAAGCTAGATTCAGATGGGCTACAAAACACCTTTTGGAAGAAAACAGATAATTAAAAATAAATGTAGTTGACATTTAAGTAAACGAACGGCACGATCAGCTTTATGATTCATGATTTTGACCACATTTTTAATTTTGAGCACGAATGTGCTTGATGTCTTCAGTTTTCAATCACGTAAGCTTGATTGCAGATCCTAAATTCTATCAAAGTTAATTGGAAACATCATGTAGGAGAATGAAGAGAGCATTTTTTCTTAATTCAGCTGTTCTTGTTGACATTAATCGATGCACAATTAAAATTAACCTCAGCAGCAATTGCTCCGGTGACGTCATACTCTTTGATCGGTTAAGCTGTGGGGTCATTAAAACTAGGTACTGTGTAGGACCATTAATGCTCTTTACTGAATGCTTGTTACAGGTTGGAGTTGTTAATGCTCATTACGGTATGAGGTTATTAATTAATGTTCATAATGTGTAGAACAATTAAAGCTTGGTACTGTGTGGGGCGGCATACTGCATAGGGCCACTTCTATATATATGAACAGATGAATTAGTTATATTAGAGGTCTTAGGCATTGTGTGTATCAAACCCCTGAGGTGTATGTATATATATATATATATATATATATATGTATATATATATATATATATATATATATATATATATATATATATATATACACCTCAGGGGTTTGATACACACAATGCCCTATATATATATATATATATATATATATATATATATATATATATATATATATATATATACACACACACCTCAGGGGTTTGATACATACAATGCCTAAGACCTCTAATATAACTAATTCATCTGTTCTGATTGACAAGTACATGCAATAAGGCGTTGCACAATTAAATCTAACCTTAGCATCAATTGTTTGTGTAATGATATACTCTTGATCAGTTAAGCCATGGGCCCATTATTACTAGTAACTCTGTAGGACCATTAATGCAGTTTACTGAATGTGCTGTTAATGCATGTTACTGAGTGAAGTTGTTAATGCTCGTAACTGTGCAAGGTAATCAATGTTCATAATGTGTAGCGCCATTAAAGGTGGGTAATGTGTGGGGTAATTTATGCAAGTTAACTGCCTACCACCATTGACATATGTACTGCATAGGGCCACGGAGAGATATTTTACCTCAGGGAATTGTACATACGCTGCCTACAACCATTAATACTTATATTCCCTGGGACCATCCAATGTGTTTCCCTTTCAATAAATACTACAACAGGAGTGTCCATAGCCATTTTTTATCTACCGTCTACCGTTTTCTCTTATAAGCACCTAAACTAGGGCAGTACCTGAGCTCAGGCTCATACCAGGCCAAGGTGACAGAAAAAAGATCTCCAATAAAGAGTGCCACTCTGTGGGAGCCCTCTGGGTATTGCAGCGCCCACCCAGCGAGGAGCAGGCCTGATGATGAAGCATGTCACCTAGTGGCGTAACAAAACTGGACAAAACATGGAGGGCCCCCCCTCTGGACTCACTCAGGCCAGGTGCTGTGCTGAGGGGGCCCCTGCAGCTCAGCCCCCCCCCCCCCCCACCCCCCACACTGTGAGGTCTGCGGGGGCCTTTGTTACGTCCCTGATGTCACCTAGATGGGTGAGAACCTGTACATCCTTAAAATAAGGATCCCCAAGAACTGTGGATATCGATGCGCCTAGGGACAAAGTAACTCCTTGGTCTTCTAACAGAATGGCACGGCATTCTATGAATTGAATTATTGGTTCGGGGAGTATATTGCTGAACTGCAGGAAATGTTACCTCTCCCTTTTCCTCTTTTGTGGGCGTAACAATATACTTCCCCGGACCATGTTGCAGGTTGCTGTCAGGAGACACTAACACAATACTTTCAAAACAAATTGATGTGCATTGCTCTCTGGTGTCACAGGCAGGAGCTGCATATTCATCTACCCCTATCTCCTCCCAATCCATATAAGAGAAGGCTTCCCAGGCTCAGAGAAGAGACACACCGCTGCAAGTGAGCACAAGTAGTGTACATACTTAGCCAACCTTCTCTCTGAACCCCGGGATCGGTAGGTTATTGTTGCTGTCTGGGTTTCGGAGACAGGTTAAGCCAGGTAAGAGCTATTGTCTTTATAAATATTTGGCTTCACTCGTTCCCCTTGATGTTAAGTTATTTTACCCGTCTCTCTTTTGCACTGCTTCTGAGCGCTTTCCACTAGCGCACGGTTTGACTCATTTATAGATAGAGGAATCTCTGCAAAAAGCAACATGTTCTTCATTCTGGCTAATAAAGGCTTCCCCGGGGGAAAACAAATCTTTCTTAGATGTGGTTAGGCATCTCCACCAAAAGGGCCACCCGCAGAAGATGTACACGTCATCTACCAAGAGGCTCCACCTGGATTCTGATCTCTGAGAAGCTAGGCTGCATTAGCAGGGGCACCACCTGACATGTATGTCTATCACAAGCTTGTGGGTTGGTCCACACTCTGATGTGGCCTTGATTCTCTGGCATCAGAAACACTTCACCACCTGCAGCTAACTTTCAGGTTTGCTGCAACAGGTACTAAATGAGAAGAGAAATCACTCAAGCAATTACGCTGTCAGGGTTTTGCCTTGTTACTGCTGCAAGTACACACTGTATGTTCTGCCAAACAGCCTGTGGGAATCCTCAGTGTTAAATTACCTAGCAAGAGATGAAGGATGCTGCAGCGGATGTCTCTCACATAACCTGAGGTAGTCACGTGTATTGGCACTTAAAAAAGTGAAATATTTAGGCTTTAATTAAATTCTCCTAATAATTTATGTCAATTTATTGTGCTCTTGTGAAAATCATGTCTTATCCAAAGAATATTTTGGACACAATATTTTCCAATGAGCACCGCCATGTAAAGCCTGGTGGAGACGGGGTTCAGAGTGCCCCAGGGGGGCCCCTGCACTTGGCATGGGCAATGCAGGGGCCCACCCTGGCCAGCCCCGTCACGATGTTCACTGTCTGCTTTGCAGACAGTGAACATCGCAACCAGTGCAACCAGTGCAACCAGTGCTGGGGCACCCAACGCACTACAGCATTGTCGCCAACTCTATTATGAGCTGGCGTTAATGTTGTAGGCCGTTGACCCAGCCGGGTACTCTTAATGGGGCCCGCGGGAAGGTGACCGCACTGGGGGCAAACTGACTGTCGGGACTACAGTGGACAGTGTAAACCGTCTGCCGAAGTCATAATGACCCCTAAGTCTCTGTTCCTACAGTGGAGAAAAGTGACTTGTGTATTTTTAGTGCTACGAGGTCACAGCCTGTGACAGAAAGCATTGTGAATATGTAATTCATTAGTTTACACTTGCATTGCACACAGTATAATATAGAATGGTGCTCCAAATATATAGATTTTAATAATACCCAGAATATACTTCGCGCAATTTTCTTACAGTACTGCCCTTTAACACCTCCAGTAGAGGGCCAAATTATGGAGCAGGGTTGAGTAAATTATGTGGCAAGAAAAGGCAAACTGTGTGGCATAATGCAGCACATTTTGTGTTCGTATTCCTTCGTTATTTTGTCATAAACTTGGTAACACTGTATGGGCATTGGTGGTGCCCCATTATTACCGGTTTAACACCCAAATATAGCATAAGCAACAGAAAGGTGACCACTCCAGATCTGCAAAAGGTATTCCACTGCACAGCAACACGTGTTGCTGTATTTTTATTAACTTTTGAAGTGTTTGCGCTAGAAACAAATGTTTTTCTTGTTAAAATCTGTAGCTTATGCAGCAGATGATGGATTATGTAGCAAATGCAACAAGTTTATAATTTTGCAAAAATTGCAGTGTCTTCACATAATGTCAGAGGCCCTGACCATACCCTATTTATTATAAAAAGTAGAAATAGTAAAAATACTTTTAGAATGTTTTTGCTGTGTTTTTTCCAGGTGAATTGAGTCACCTGTTTACAAGGTCCCTTGCGAACCTCCCGTTGCACCACCAGAAGTACATGCTGAACTTGTTGAAGCACAGCGTATCACAGCGGTGTTGCAGGTGCTCCACCAAAAACACACTAATATGTAGAGGATAGGCTTGGGAGGAAGGGTGCCAGCACATTGTTTTTCTTTTTCTGTGTCTCTTGAGATCCGTCTATCTTCTGCTGCTTGCGTTGTTCTGGTAACTAACATCTTTTTTAGCAGGCTGATTTTTTGAGGTGTGTTAATGTTAGCCCATTAGCGGTGAGATGCTTGCTTTCTGCCCTTCGACCCACTAGTCTGTTCAACCCATAGAAGAAAAAAGGAAGAAAGTCAAGATCTAATTTTTATTTTGCATTTTACAAGTTTGCTAATTGCAACCACAATATATGATACCATATTCAATTCCTGGCTTTTAAAACAACAGCATTTTACATTGTGAGGCCTGGAGCTTTGCTTTTAACAGTTTCATTATGGGCTCTGTTGGAAATTGGGTCTCAAGTTGGCAGGGGTATGCACCCTGTCTGAGATGGGGCCACAATCCTAGTCAGGGTAAGTCAGATATACACCATAAATGAAACTGTGCTCACCCTCTGGTAGCTTGGCACAGAGCAGTTAGGCTTAATTTAAGCGGCAATGTGTAAAATATTGTACAACACTTAAATTACAGTAACACAGTGAGAAAAAACTGAAAAATAGAAAATATTTATCTGAGTAAAACAAGACCAAAATGACAAATATCCAATAAGTAGAAGGAGTGATATGAATTTTTAAAGATTAAGGCCCTCATTACGACCCTGGCGGACAGGGGAGAAGTGGCAGTAAAACCGCCAACAGGCCGGCGAAAAAAAAAATGGAATTATGACCATGGCGGTTACCGCCATGGTCATCCGGCAATTCTCCACTCCGACCTCCAGGGCGATGACGACCGCTGGGCTGGAGACTTCCGGCAGTATCAGGACCCTGCATACCGCCATGGATTTTGGGTGGTTTGGAACCGCCACAAAATCCATTGCGGTGGGCACTATCAGTGCCAGGGAATTCCTTCCCTGGCACTGATAGGGGTCTCCCCCACCCCCCTCCCCCACCCCGAGTCCTCCCCCCGCATCCCCCTGCCACCCCCCAAAGGTGGCAGGACCCCCCTCCCCACCCCCACCCCCAACATGCACATACACACATCCCCTCCCCACCCCCACCCCAACATGCACATACACACACCCCTACACGCACACATACACTACAACAACACATACCCGCACACATACAAACAGACATGCACACAGACTGACCCGCACACATTTCCCTTACACACAACACACCCCCGCATGCACACACGCACTCACACACCTCCTCTACATACTCACATGCACACCCCCATGCACACACACAACACACAACACCTCCCCACCCCCTCCCCTATAGGACAATCAACTTACCTTGTCTGTTGATCCTCTGGGAGGGGACGGGATCCATGGGGGCTGCTCCTCCACCAGCTCCCCGTCACCAGAACACCGCCACACCGAATCATGGGATGTTATTTGGTGGGCGCTGTTCTGATGACGGGGCAGTGGAGGTGGAGCAGCCTCCACTTCCCCCCCGACCGCCAGTATGGCTGCTGGCGGCTCTCCGTCAGAAAAAGGACGGAGGACTGCCAGCAGTCATAATACGCTGCGCGGAAAGCCACCTGCACTGGCGGTCTTCAGCGCGGCAGTACCTCAGCGGTCTTTAAAAAAGACCGCCAAGGTCGAACTGAGGGCCTAAATGTGGAAAAGTGCTTAGAAGTCACCAGCTGTCTAAAGGTTACTTGAAATCGCGAGGGACCGGTACAAATCCAAAGTTCAGGATGACCATGATGGAGGGCAGGCCGGCTACAGAATCCATGCAAGGTCCGCTGCAAAAGTGGCTGTTATGGAGCAAAGCGTTGATTTTGAGAGCACAATGCATCAATATTCTCCATACAGTCAAGTTGATGCGCTAGAGGCAAGCTTCGCAGGTGGTGTCAAAGGACCTGCGCTGCGTTGTCACCGACGAGCGATGTGCAGATTTTTCTGACGCAGTTGGGTGGATGTGCTGGTTTTTGCAGAAAACACCTGCAGAACCCACTTCTAAGGCCCAGGAATGCGGGGGGCACCTCAGGCAAGGGTAGGACTCACAGAAGGCAAAGTCCAGCTGCAGGAGGAAGGTTGCAGGCAGTCTGATGTCCCTGGGACTGCAAGAACAGGGGGCAAGCCAACAGGCTCTTGGAGAATCTTGGGTTCAAGGATGTAGAGAACTGATCCAGTCCTTCTCACTCCAGGCAAGAAGCAGCAGGCAGTAGGCCATCACAGGAAAGCAAGTGGCAAAGTGGAAGTCCCTCCTACAGCACACAGCAAGCAGTAGGCCAACACAGCAATACAGTTAGCTGAGTGGCAGTCCCTCCTGGCAGCACAGCAGTCCTTCTTCCTGGCAGAATGTCCTAGGTTCAGTAGAGGTCTAATTTGGTGGGATTTTGGGTCCAGTACTTATACCCAAATGCGCCTTGAAGTGGGGGAGACTTCAAAGAGGCCTTTGAAGATTACAAGGTCCCAGTCCTTCCTTCCCTGGCTCCAAACATTCTACAGGGGAGTAAGCAGCTCTTGTGTGAAGAGAGGCACAGCCCTATTCAGGTATAAGTGGCAGCTCCACCCTCCCATCAGCTTAGTGATGTCCATCAGGATGCCAAAGCCACACCCCAGGCCCGAGCTTTCATCCACCCCAGATGTGTATTCAGAAACAGGAGGAGGCACAGAGTGGTTAAATTAAGAAAATTCCAACTTTCTAAAAGTGACATTTTCAGACTTACAATTTAAAGTCAGACTTCACCATAAGTTGTGATTTTAAATTGTGAGCCCAGAGACACCAAACTCCAAACTTCTATCTTTTCCCAATTGGAAGTTACACTTAAAGGCTTCTCAAAGTAATCCCAATGTTAACCTATGACAGGGATGGGCCTTGAAGTAGTGAAAAACACATTTACTAGTTTTTCACTACCAGGACATGTTACACTTAAAAGTACATGTCCAACTTTTTAAATAAACCGGACCCTGACCTGGGGGCTAATAAGGGCTTACCTTAGGAGTGACTTATATGTAATAAAAAGAAAGGGTTGAGCCTTGCAGGTTGGTGCACTTGCCAGGTTGAAATGGCAGTTTAAAACTGCACACACAGGCTCTGCAATGGCACTCTGGAGACATGTTTAAAGGGCGGTGGCACAATCAGTGCTCCAGGCCTACTAGTATCATTTAATTTGCAGGCCCCGGGCACATATAGTGCACTTCACCGGGGACATACAAGTAAATTAAATATACCAACTGTTGATAAGCCAATGTTACTATGTTTAGAGTACAGAGCACCTGCACTTTAGAACTGGACAGCAGTTCTAAAGTGGACAGAATCCTGAAGCCAGCAAAAATGAGGTCAGAAAAACAGGAGGTCAGAAGGCAAAAAGTCAGGGGAAACCACGCCAAGGATGTCAGGTCTAGCAGGCTCAAAGTCCCAGAATCCAAAGTGCTTGTGGCCAATATACCTGAACTGGCTGAAGATATTGTACATAACATGGAGCCATTTGTTAGGTATGTTGTACAATTTTACAGTATCGCCTTGTCCATTACAAAAACGGCTTGCTTCACATATAAAAAGAACCTCTGCTCACATGTTTTGGGAATGTTCACTCTTTTTTCCCATCATGCATTAAAATCATTGATGAGGCAGCAGCCCATGTCATGAGTCATTGACATTCTAGGGGTGTTTCTGTCCCCTTTTACGTAAAAGCACATTGACAGAGACATCAGAACAAATTTGCATGTTGAAATTTCTGGGATTGGCTGCCTGGTGAGGGTGGGGTTTGAAGGGAGGAAGGGGGTTTAGTTCCTGCAGTGTCTTTTTGGAAACTCATGCTACTGCTTTATCTACCATTGCCTCAACATTTGGAATGCTGAGAATGTGTTTGATCATTCGCCCAACTTTATGCAGTGAGAAGTAACGTTATGGTCAGTCTAATCTCATGGAACATTAGTGGACTTAATTTGACAGTCGGGAGACTCAAACCATACATTTACCTTAGAGATGAGAGGCCAGAGGTGATATGCCTGCTCGGAACACACCTTTTAAAGTGGAATGTTAGATTAATGAGGAATAAGCTTGACTCCTTACAACACTGAGCTTCCTCCATTTCAAAGGAAAGTGGACTTATGGTGGTCTTCTATAAAGATCTTCTGCTTCAGATATCTTCTGTGAAAGCTGACAATGAAGAGGATACATATTTTACATCTCGAATGCTCTTCAAGACAGACAACACCAAGATAGATGTTATCAAGGGGTAATGTCTATGAAATTGAGAAATGAAATGGTAATGTCCAAGAAATTGAGAAATTAAATAAGTGACCTGTGGTTGATACACATGTAGAGAGGAACTCATCCCCAAGATCTCTAATATACTTTTTTCTTTCATATTCATCATTTATTCTCAAGAGTTGGCCTAATCTGGGGGATGCAATCATCAATAAGACATTCTATCCTAGTCAATATATGAGCGATTGATATTTCGGATCATGGCATGATCATGTGGTCAGACAACTTGGGAACAAAGCTCAATAAGAGGGAAAACTGGAGATTTTAATGTTCTCTCCTAAAAGACTGGCTAGTAGTCGAGTGTTTCAAAACAGCCTACAGGAATATTTTAATTTTATGAGCGATTGATGTTTCGGATCATGCCAAGATCATGTGGTCAGACAACTTGGGAACAAAACTCAATAAGAGGAAAAACTGGAGATTTGAATGTTCCCTCCTAAAAGACTGGCTCGTAGTCGAGTGTTTCAAAACAGCCTACAGGAATATTTTAATTTTAACTGGAACGCTGAGGTTACCTAGGACATTCTTTGGGATGCCTTTAAGGCTACAATAAGATGCAGGTGCATTTTGGTTAGGGTAGATCACAAGAGATTGCAAAAATAACTAGAGAGAAGTTAGACTTACTTGAGGAAATTGAACCCCCCCAAAAAAATTGTTTGCTAAAACATAAGAGGAAAAAACTAAAATTGGAGGACAAAGCAACTTGTTAGCTATGGAAAGGGGTGAGAATGCTCTGCTTTACTTGAAAAAAAAATTCTATAAAAAATCTAACAACACAGACAATACATTAGTGAAGTGATAAGGAAAGTAAATACAACTACTAGACTCCCCTCATATCTTGGTAGACCCCAGAACCATTAGTCCAAGTGAAGTAGTAAAGAAGACATTTTCTAAAATTATTATCAAAAGCTCTTCGGTGAAGAGCCTATAGAAGAGAACTTGTCAGATTTTTTACAGCATCTCTGTTTACCTAAACTCTCCTCTGCCATTAAAAAAAACACTAGATCTCCCTATTACAGAGAATGAGGTCTCCTCAGTCTTACAATCATTGTGTCTCAACAAAACCGAGTTACTGAAGACCTTTCTAGTTCTTTTTATAAACATTTTAGGGAGATTCATTCCCCTAAATTAACGAAGGTTTATCATTTTTTCCTTCAAACAAAAACCCCCTCTATTTCCTAAGTGAATGTGACATTTATGCATAAACCTGGGAAGCTATCAGATCTATACTCTTCTTAAGGACCTACTAAACTCTTAAATTCATATGTCAAAATGTTTACACATGTTCTGGCCAACAGATTTCTCCCACATCTCCCCTCCTTTTTACCAACAGACAAACCTTAGATAATATCAGAAGTATTTTACACCTAACTGAAAAATCTAAGATTCAAATCCCCATATTAATTATTTTGCTTGGCACAGAAAAAGCATTCAATCATGTTAACTGGACTTTTTATGATTGAATACAGGAATTTATTGGCCTTGGCCCAAACATGCGTAAATACATTTGGCTGACTATCAAAAGCTGGTTATCAAGCTATTAATTAATGGGCATAAATCATCTTCATTAACTTTATATGGAGGTACTAAACAAAGGTGTCCCCACTCACTCCTCAATTTATTGTGTTATAGAAGCCCAAGATATTATGGGCATGCCATTAAGAAGTGAGTAACTCGAAGCCCATCTCTTTGCAAAGAACATCATATTCACTCTCACAAATCTGGAACAACCTGTTGGTCTAGTTATGACTCAATTAAAATAATAAACACAGTGTCATATCTGGATTCAAGATCAACCTAGAGAAATAGGAATGTTTGAGCATGGGCCTGAATCACGCAATTAAAGAAACAATATCCTCCATCTCAGGTCTACAAGGGGTGAAGGACATCGGTATATCAAGCCACCTATCCCATATTATTTTTGACTATTCGATCAGATCTCCAATACTGGTATCCTCTGTTCTGGCTGAGGAGACTGGCCACTATCAAGATGGAGGTCTTGCCTTGAAAATTGTGTTTTTTTCAAACTCTTGCAATTCTGATTCTTACTGAAGAAATGGAACAAATATACTAAGCATTTTTTGATTTATTTGGGTGGGTAAAACCATGTTGTGAGAAGCACTGACTCCATGTAGAAGCATTGATCATGGGGGGAGACCCAGGGGTTGTACCCTGGCTTTGTAAAATAGACTACGCCCTAGTATGCTATGTCTCTACCGTTCTATAAACCGCTCTTGATGCCTTGCATAGTGCAATAAAAATGACACAGTTATGACATGTCCTTCCCCTTCTACTACCTTATCTTTAAATCCTGAGATCTCTCAGGGGGAAGACAATGTCACTATAATTCCTCGAAAGAAGGGTTGTAGGATGCTGAGAGATCTATTTTACATGGAGGAAATTAAATCCTTCGAGTCCTGATGAAGAGAGTTTTCCAATGTGGAAATGTGAAAGCCTACATTATTTTCAGGTTAGAAATTGGACCCTACATGTGGGTAATACATTAACTGCAAACAGGGATCTTTCAGAATTCAAGACTCTCCTCTTTAAATATCAAAAATCCAGGGGGGCAATATTGAACATCTTCAAATGATTGACTATTATGGACTCTAGTCATTACTGACCCAACATGCACCAATGGCTGCTCCTTCAGGGGAGAGAAATTCACTTGAAAGATTCGTAACCTGTGTGAGATTTCAGTTCTAAAATCTGTATTACAGCTCGAAATAGAGAAACTCTCTCTATAAAAATATTTCTGAGGCATATTGCGCTACTCAGAGCGAAGGAGATTTATAGCGGTTACAATGCAAAATGCTGGCGGGACTGTGGACAGTAAGGTGACAGTATTCATGTATGGTGGTTTTTCCTAGTTATGAAGTTTCTGGGAGGAGATCTTTAGTCACATCAAGAGCATGGTTGTTGTTAAAGTCACCTTTGGAAGAGGAGGGGGTCGTGTTGAGATGCCATGTTCATTAACAAAAATGTATATTCTGAAATACAGTCTTTTCTTTTTTGTAAAATTGTGGCTTATAAAACTTAAAATTAACAATAAAATGTATTTGAATAAAAACAGGACGGTTGATCAATGGGCTGTGCTTCTCTTTTACTTCAATCTGTTCCAACCCTTGAAATTTCCCCTCCAGTCCTGGGTGCCTTCCTAAGGACTTTAGGAATTTCACATTAGGTAGTGTAGTTCTTATAGCATGTGAATCAATTGCATTCTATATTTCCTTTATGTGTTCATAAGATGGGGCAGTAGCAGCGTAAACACCCCTTCTTCATATAAAGGTACATTGCCCTAAAGCAGTGGTTACCCGCCTTTTGGCTCCTGAAAACCCCTACTGAATCACTACTAGAAGCCGGGGACCCCCAAGCAATTTGAACAATTTAAATTTCAAACATTAAAACAGTAATTCACAAAAAATACACAAACAAGTACACACTAAACAAATACTCAAATTAGTAATGCTATAAATATTTTATATTGAAAACTTATACAAAAATCAAAAACTTTAATGGGAAGTTTGCTACTGCATCTTGGCGACTAACTTTTTAATATTTGGATTTATTTAGGAAAGCTAAATCCTCAGGTCAGAGTCTACATTTCTCAAGCAATTTCTGTTTTAATTTTTTAGGTACATAAAATCTGAGAAACCTTTTTTACATAAATATGTGGTGTGGAAAGGGAGTGAAGCCATAAGGACCTCTCATGTTTCCATACACTCTCTGTCACATGTAATTCATTTGCTTTATAGCACCTCACATACCAGTGTAGTGTGTCGGAGCACTTTACAGGGGACAGCAAGGTGTAGGATTCACATGTCATCCACAATGGTATGCTTTTTATAGGAGTGCTTGGTCTGGAGAAGCACAAACTCAGAATTCAGAACATAACACAGTGGTTAGTGTTGACTTTAATAATAAGAATGTATTTCTACTCAAGAAAGCCTTTTTTTAGCAGCATTACGATAAAGAAAGACTGGGAAAAAAAACAAAAATTCTAATTTGTGTCATGCAGCTTGCATGCAGCTCTTTAATGACTGTACATAGCTCACTGTGCTAGATTAGGATTGTAATTTATGACCTGCACAGTAACAAAAGAATCTATGTGACAAAAACAGTAACTCACTGTGCTGGGCACATAACATAATTTTCTTTGCATGATACACATTCTCTGCATCAGGTACATTAACCATCTGCCCTACCTAAGATGAGCCAAAACTGCCACTAGACAAAACTCCCATCTCTCGCCATTAGGAACATTAATCAACAGAGTTATCTTGATGCTTTTATTTTCACCGGAAAGCTGCTGGTTGTACAAGGAACTTTGACATGCTTTTACAACTGCTGCTCAAACAAAAACACACACATGTTTCTGTCAGCCCCCAGCTGGAGAAGTACCTGTCGGTGGTCCATGGCCTGTGGACCCCCTGGAATGTGTCATGGACTCCTGGGGATCCACGGGCCACAGGTTGGGAACCGCTGCCCTAAAGAAATAGTGCAGGCTTCCCTTCTTCAGATGACGGGTACATCTAGGGTCTCAGCGTAAACATTTCCTATTACAGTACAGGTACAAATCAGGCCGCATCAGTGGAAGATGTGCTTTCTGACAAAACAGATACAGCATAGCTAACCAAGCTCACATAAGGCTACCTGTGCACTTGTCCAAACTCCACAGGGCAGATCCAGAAGGGCAAAATAGTCTAAGGTGTCATGACTCATAGAGCACAGTAAGGCATGAATTACGTAAGTTACAGACAGATCTCTGGAGCTGGTGCTTAATTCAATTAACATATAGGTGGATGAGTGAGTGAAAATGCGAGTTCTGACACTATTCTCACTTAGAATAGATTCCACGTCGGCATCCTGAAAGTCCTATGTATCACTCAGAGACATACTGCTTGTATTGATTCTTTGGTTTTCCACTCATTTAGAAGCATTCCTTTCCTAGTATGTTATTGCTTACTGAAGCAGACCTGTTACAAAGTAAGTAACAATGCTCCAGGCCAGTGTTTCCTAGTCTCTTGACTACTGTGGACCACCACTTTTTCATTACATGAACCCAAGGACCCCTACTGAATCAATACTGGACTTGGTGACCCACTTCTAAGTCATAATTGGGAGCCGAGGACCCAGCCTAAGCATTTTCAATTATTTGAACCACAAAACAATATACAAAAAATACAGAAGCCAGCATTCATTAAGCAAATACACAAATAAATACATATTGTATTTAATTCACAAACAAATATAAATTAAAAAACTAAAATTGCAATTGTTGTGGGAAGGTTCGAGCTATTCTAAATTCAATTTAAGCCACTCATCATCCTGTCTATATATTCTGTTTGATGCACTAACACTGCTCTCACAAATCAATCTGATACTAACTTAATTTTTAGTCTCCAACTTAAAATTCCTTGGACCTCACCTTTTAAAGTTTTCAACTTCACATTGTGCTTGTTTATATGCACTTTATTACTCTGCTAATATTTAATTTTCTGAGCTGTGTTGCCCCCCCCCTCGAGTAGGCATCAAGGACCCCCAGGTGTCCACGGACCACACGTTAGGAACCACTGCTCTAGACAGGCTCACAGGTGCCAACCTCTTGGAAAGGGTTTTGAATGCGCGTGCACAGCGGGCTTACAGTCCCAAGTTCCATGCTGCACTTGTTCAAAATGCTGAGGGCATCCACTGTAGGAGGTGACGCTCACCTCCTAGTAAAAGAACAATGAAGTAAAAGGCGGTACTTAATTTGTAAAAATATAAGTGCCAGGCCCCTTGTCAGGAGAGCGCTGCAGCAAGTACCACCCATTGCCTCTGTCAGCGCCACTAATGACAATTCAAACGTTTTATACATTTAAAATGACTAACACCAGCCATCCAAGCTATACTTATAGGTGCTAGTCATTTTTAATGTATAGAGAATTAGTAAACAACTGTTGTAGTGTTCATCACAGAATTAGACAAGCAGCACCACCATGTTGCTGGCTGTCATAAGTCCCGGTGTTGAAAATTAAGTGCCTGTGCCAAGCCCTGGAAACCACCGGCTCAAATTAAGCACTAAAGGTGCACTATGTAGCAGTGATCGAATGCGTTAACGGTGTTCTTTGTATGCAGATATAGATGCGGAGAGTCCCTCATTGCACCTACCACCCTGACTCAGTACTGCACTCAATGTAAAAGGGAGCATGTAAACAAAAGAAACAGGCTTGCCACACAATGAGAAAATGTTACAGGAAAAGTGGGACACTTAATAAAAGATGGTCCTTAGTGATTGGTTGTGGTTGTGTTAATCATGTAAAGTCTTGATACTTGAACAGTGGATTCACATACGCCGACACTTCTGTGAGATATTTTGTCAGACAGTGGCAACAAGCCTAAAACTGACTTGGTGGCTTCGTTGTACTGCAGCATTGAGTCGCAGCTTCCGCAGTTCTGTCCTTAGTGGACAAATGTACATCTGTCTTGGGCAGCAACACGGTTGATTAACCCTAATGCGCGGTGAAAAGAACGCAACCTCACTGCACAGTATGGGCAGAGCCCCTATATTTATACCCCCTAAATCGCTACCGAGTACCACACATCAAGGGTGAAACTAACCCATTTTGAATACATTTTCCACTCATCACAGGGGTGATGATTAGTCACGCATTTCAACTGTGTTCAGCTGATAGCATGGTCTCTTAATTACAGAGAAGTTTCGTAGTTGATTGGCCTCTTAGATGTGTGAGCCAATCTTAGGAGGCATATTTGAGAAAGCACCCACAGTTGAATCTACACCTGCCCAACATGCACCATGCTATCTATTCTTCTGCTGCTGCGCTTGTGAAAGGCCCAGCAGCCGCCCCTGATTTGCCAGAGGTCGCTGCTTGACCCAAAAGAGACCCCTGGTTTGCCTTTTGCGACCCCTGGTCTCAGAGGTGGCAAAATTAGTGTCTAGATCAGGTCCGGCTCCCTTTACCAGCGTCTGGCTCCAGCCTGCTTTCTTGCTCATGTTTTATGGCACTAATAGTGATTAATAATCTATAATTCACTATTGGTGTAATAAAAAAGTGGAACAGGAGGATCTGGAACGGAACCTTCACTGACATCTCAGGTAAGTGAATTAAAATACTTTTCAATATATTTTATGTGCATGTATGTGGGTGGGAGAGAGTTTGGGTGGGAGAGCGTGTGTATGTGTGGGGTGAGAAAGTACGTGTATGTGAAGGGGAGTGAGTGAGAATGTATAGTTGAGTTTGAGTAAGAGTGAGCAAGAGAGTGAGAATGTCATGAGTGTTGCGGTCATATTACATCACTTCCTGTGACATTGTTATGGTCAATAAGTGTATGATGTCACTTCCGCTACCCCTGCCATTTTGGTGAATCGACGCCCATGCTGCTCCCGTGACCCTAAGCTAAAGGCCGGCCTGTTGTTAGTGCAGGCGTCTCCATTTCCACAGCTGAGCTATGCACTCAGCAGCAGCTCGGTGGGCGCTGGCCGCCCCAGCCGCTCGCTCAGCAGCATTTCTACTGCCTGCAAAAAGCTCAGCTTCCATAAATGGTGAGCGTGCTCTGACTTTCAGATATAAGTGGGCCCATGAATTGTCTTCTCTTAAAACTGTCCCACCTTTCGCAAGCAGTATGTTCTTTTCAAACAACTCCTTTAATCAAACAAAGTACTGCGGCTGAACTTTCCAGCGGCACATTTATTATTCTGCTACAATTGTGACATCATATTGTAATTTGTTTACTTTTGCCTATGACTTCTTTATGATTTTGTGATTGCAGGGTGCCTGACGGTTACCAGATCACTCCATAGCACCATGAACGCATTGCTCCACTCGTGGGTTTATTTTCATATCCAAGTGGACTGTGGTAGGCGTAGTCATAATTCCTAGAATTTAAACTGTTTAGACTAGATATTTATTTAAATGGCTTGTGACATGAAATCCCTGAACTGGTGTACTGTGCCCCATGCGACATGTAGGGAAAAGTAATTGTCTTGTTCCCTTCATGATGAAGTGTCACTCAAAGTGACACAATTACGATATTGAAATGTTACACATAGGGACACTGCAGACTTTGAAATGTCACTCATAAGGGCACTGCAAACTCTGAAATGTCACTCATAAGGGCACTGCAAACTCTGAAATGTCACTCATAAGGGCACTGCAAACTCTGAAATGTCACTCATAAGGACACTGCAAACTCTGAAATGTCACTCATAAGGGCACTGCAAACTCTGAAATGTCACTCATAAGGACACTGCAAACTCTGAAATGTCACACATAAGGACACTGCAAACTCTGAAATGTCACTCATAAGCAAACTGAAAGCTCGCCAGCTACGCCCCTAGCAGAGCCCAGCCTTGCCGGTTTCATGTGTGAAAATTGGGTCATGGGTCACCCTTAACGCGCAGGTTTGCTCATCATAACACACAGGGTATCTCAGGAAGCCAGTCATAAAGACAGCCGTCCCAGCAGTACAACTGGCATGAAGCGCCATAAACGGATTTTGGCAGATGATAATTGGTCCCCGGCGGCCAGTCTTGCTTTTTTTTAAGGGTAGGAACACAGTCTCAGTAGAACATGTCCTATTGATTCTCTCGCGCTGCCATCTAGGTTTCTCTGTTACAGTTTTCTGGGAACTTGCTATGCCCCTTGCCACCGTTTCAGCAACATTCTTATTTATTCTGTCTGAAGGGGCAGCTATAGAAAGGAGAGCAAAGGGATTGTAGGGCAATATATTTAGTGCAAGGTTTCCACCTAGCGTCTAAAACCTGCATAGCATAGTGCGTTGCAAAATGACAGTACAATAGAGGTTACCCTTGTTTATTTCATAGTACTTTCCTGTACTAAGTACATTTTTCTGTTGTGAAAAGGCTGACTGAAAATCCGTGTAATGCCTTGAACGGGTATTATGCTTGTATCAGGCAAGCATCCATAAAGATGACATTCTTCATTTAAACACAATGTATTCCAGTATGTACCTATTAGTAGCAGTGTTGGAATTACAAAATAATCACTCCGGGAGCCTATACCTAGTGGTCAAGGTGTGGTAGCATGTCATAGTGCAAATCACCCACACCTAAAGGTGGGAGGGGGCCCAATTGCAACAGCTCGTTGAGCACTGAGATGGCGGATAAATAGCCATGTTGGACTTCGAAGGTGAACGAGCATTAAAGATGACTTTACATTTTGCGGCACATTTACCAAAAAGCCACGCGGCACAGGGAAAGGGCAGGAATGTGCTGTATCACGATACAGAGCATTCCTGCCTTTTCCCAGCAGTGGAGCAGAATGTGCTGCCTAGAGCGAACGCAGGCATTCTTGCCCCATGGTGCAAGTGTGATTGCATTGTAAACAGGATTGTTTTGTGTAGGAAGGATCACCTTCCTGCACAATAACAATCCCATGAGGCTCTTTTCTCTTTCTGTGTGTGTTGCAGAATGCAGCAGACGTAGAAAGAGGAAAACCGGGGAGAAATAAACATATTTCTCATCGTTATGCCTCACCTAGGTAGGCGTACCAGTTTTAGCGCATTCTCAGGTCTATCACTCATGGTAAATTTGGGAATGCATCAAAATCCGTGGGTGTTGCGTGAGAACACCCAGGCACCACCCATGGAAATCGTGGAGAGAGTAACGCAATGCTGGAATTTGTGCTGCGTTGCTTTACTTTGGATGTATCAAGCCACTCAGGGTCCAGGTGGCCTTGCGTGGCTTGATAAAATGCATTTTAGGGTTGCATTGTTTTTGCACCCCATTGCGTGGTGCAAAGGTGATGCAACCCTTTAATAAATTTGCCCCTTTGTATTTATCTTGTCACGTTTGATGTGCGTTCAAAGACAGAGGTCAAGCGTCAGTCTTGTCTTCTGACAAATTGCTGCTTGTTCTTTTAACATGGAGTCCATTTTTTTAGATGTTTACTTTTCTTCTCTTACTGCAAAGTGTGAGCATTTTGTAAAGTGAACTACCTGAAGGTCTTGTTAGTATGAAAGGAAAGGCTGTAGAATGATGTTTACTTCTAAAATGCAAATCAATTTAAATACCTATAAATGAACTGTTCACACATTTCAAAATGAATAAACAGGAATGCAGAAATGAAGCACTTTTTCTAATTCTAAATTGTGATGGTAGCAAACACTTTAATAAGTTCAAAACTAATCAGAAAACTTTGCTAGCTTATGCACAAATGACAAACATGCACTGAAACCTACTTCGCACACATTATCCTTTGTGCGCTATACATTTCTAGCAGTGAAATTGTATGTCTGTACAAATTTCAATGGAAAATGTGCTCTCTGTAAATGACAGTAGTTACTACAACATATTTTAGTAATACATTTGTGAAAGTGTGCTCCTAAATGCAACACGAGCTACATACTACACCCTTACCACTCTACTGCTGAATGGGCATGGTTCATTTGTGACACTTGATCTTTGTGTGATGTTTGGCTTCAAGGCCCGACTGGCCCACAGCCCAATTAGGATGTATCTGAAAAGCTGGTCTGCAGGTCAGTGTGTGGGCTGTTTTTTGGCTGTTTGTGGACATCCTTAATGGTCTGCTGGGCGGGTTTTCCTGGGGAATTCCCTTTTAATAAAATAAACATTGCTTGCAGCAAGCACAAATCCATGCAGTCTTCCATGCCTTGCAAAACACGTACACAGCGTGTTCTTACAAGTTCAAAACAGCTCTACATTTTAAGCTATATAATCCACTAATGGGGACCACTTTCATTTTGGTGCCCATGGCGATTTTCAGTCCGAGTCCAACCCTGCTTGGATTTTGTTTAGATTCTTTATGAGTTTAGTGATGTAATACTGATGGCAGCACTGCCAGTCTGAAAATGTTTCCAGCACCACAGGCCACAGGAGTTGTTACAGCACTGTGAGGTTGCTGTTTGCTCCTTCTGATTCCCTCAGCTGCAGGATTCAGACTTTGAGCAACAGAATCTACTGACACGCTTGTGGGCACTGCGAAAGTCTCATTGTGCAGGCACTGAATAGCCGAGAACTGTGCATACTCCAGGGCAATTTAAGAAACGTGGTGCTGCATCCAAGGCAGCGCCACTTTTCTTGCACGCTCCTGCACCCACCTAACGCCTCCATGTGTGTGCCGTATTTAAGATACATGTGCACCCTGGCGGTATTAGGAACAATAGCGTCAACACGTTTGATGCTATTATGGTGCTTTTTTCTACTAGTGTCAAAAATTCTGAAGCTAGTGGAGCAGAGTGCACGGAGGCCCATTGATTGCCATGGATGCGTCCTTTCAACGCGTGCTTTCTGCATGTGCAGGTGACCTGCACATGCAGACTAGTGCTAAGTGAGTAATGAGTGCCAGCAGCTTCACTACCATGGCTATTGGACCACAACTGCCTTATGCGGAGCACAAAGAATCGCTCCTGCAAGTTTCAAAACCAGCTCTCTGACACCCTGGACTGGGATGAGTAGAACTATAAAAGAATAAAAAAAAATAGACATCCAGATAGATAAGTCTTGCATTCTTACAGTGCAAGCACATCTCTTACATAAAGAGTTGAACAAAGTTAAAAACGAGCCTCCAGTAGTTTCACTTACCTACTTGAGCAGTGGTAACAAGTTATGCGCCTTTGTTTTTTCCCCATTGTATTAGCATCTAGGCATTAGGCACCATATGGCTCCCAGCCAGGATGATACTTGAACAAAAGGAGGGCTGATGGTTTTTAAAATCAGGTCTTTGTTTTGGTCCCAGCTAGATGTTAAAATAGGAAAGCCCCCTCACTGCCTGCAGGTTGCTGCTCCGTCCTGGTATCTGAAAATGACACCAGGACAAATTCAGCATGCTTCCCTGGGTCAGGTTGGGTCAGAATTAGCTGCCGGAACGGGGAACCAATGGGATCCTCCTATTTTCCAGCACTGATTAGCAGCCATTATGCCTATCAGTCTGTGAAGCGCTACCTTTACAATTCTCTATCTAACTCCATCTGGAGGTACAATCTCATCTCTTCAGAGTGTAATGTCACCAGTTCTCCACTTATTTGCTGAAAAAGTTCAGCGGCTCGTTCTAGCAGTCTCTCTTTTGGCCTACTACTTACACAAACATATAGCATAATGCTTAAGGCTCCATAAGTCCTTGAGCAATCATGTTCAATCAATAGTCCTTCCATGTTTTCTGTGGCATCCCCAGTTAGAGCTGCAGTGCTTTCACCTTAATTTTCAATTTTCAAGTTCGAGATTTCCTTTCAGCCTTTTCCCGGTGGCTCATTGGCTAATGCATGTGTTGTAGGAATATGTACTTTTACCTCATAATCACATGTTACAATCCCAATTCAGCCTTTCATCCTTCCGAGATCAATTAAATGAGTACCACTGAAATGGGTAGCAAAATTAATTTGTTTTTCAGTGCCAAGACGTCCCAAGGTGTAGAAGTGCGCTTTACAAATGCACTTGTATTGTGGCACACAGCCAAGTCAAAATCCTTATAAGGTATTTTAACCACAAAGTAAATCATTTATAATACCATCTTAAAAAGAAGGGGCTATTCTCTTCTAGAAAACTGCCTTACTGGAGGCTTTACTAAGATTCAGACTCAGAAAAGTTCACCATTGGCTTCGAACACGTTGCAACATCTTACCTCATTACTTTTTCCTCTCAAACATACACAACAGCCATTCCCTGTGCTTCACAACGTCCAGCAAGGAACACATGGCTTCAACCTGGTCTTTCACAGATCCTGGCCTAGCTGAAATAAAATCTTAATATCACAACCAAAGCCTGGAACCTCATAGGAGTGGCAACAGGAAGTCAAGGTAGCCTGCAAAAAAATGGGCTGTTACTGCTCTGGCGACCATGGGCAGCCGCCGCCTGATTGGTGGTATTATGAATTCTCTGAGGCCTTCCCAACATCTTAGAAGAGGATCTAACAAACGTAGAGTCGGAGCAGGTAATCCTTGAGCCCAGGATGGTCCGAGCCATTGTGGCCTCTGTTAGCCCTGATACCAAAGGTGGAGTTTAGACCTCTTGTAACTACAGTAGGCACACATCATAACAAGTGAATGCATGTGGTCCTCCACGGAGAGGTGGCTATCCAGGTCCATCCCAGGGGCCTTCGCCCACTTAGGTAATCCCACTTTCAGGTAACCCATTTACCAGTTGTTAGGCGTGGGCAATAGTTAATCTACCATGCCCTGAGAGCCACCCATTAGCGATTCAGAGTTCAGACTTGCTAGTGTTCAGTACCAGCCAACTCCACTTCATCCAAAAACTTATGTCATTGATAACACTTGGTCATCAGTTGGTGTCACCCTCATAATCACCACTTATTAGAGGCACTAGTTATGTATTTTCTGTCTAAATATGGACCCCCGCCCCAGTGCCATCAAGTTGACATTCAGTGGTTTCAAATACACATTAAGAGACATGAAACCTCACAACTGACAGCCAGAGGAGGTTCGTTTATTCTATATGTCACAACTGGAAATACCGTTCTACTGAGGTGCTCTGTTAAAAAGTACGAAGAAATCACCACCATGTGGTGGACTAATAAGTGCTGATGCTGAGCACCAGCAAACTCCAGCGCAAATTAAGCACTGAGCCAAATGCGACTGGACAATGTTAGGCTGCACCTCAGCTGAGAACCACCTCTATGATATTTACTGTCTACCATGGTAGAATGATATAAGTGCACCCCTTCCTCTGATCGGTTAGGTATATTCTGCCTGAAACCATCAACGAAAGCTTCATAGCTAAGTGTGTGAGCTTTCACCTACGCCTTCTTCAATGCACTCTCAGAGTGCCCAGCTGGGTACCAAGTTTTCCCTTTAGTTGTGCACACAAGAAACAAGATATTGCTCTCGCTAAAGAAGCAGAGTGCTGGCCGAAGGTTTGAAGGAACAAGGATATGTCCCAGCTTATTCGTTGGTTGCGTAACCCATTGCCTACACTCCTAGCCTCCTGGATGATACTGTCTTCTGACCATTGGTTAAACTCTCCCATGATAAACATGTGCTAAGAGTACCAGGATGATGATGAACTCAGAAAGCCGAACTGTCTGGTTTCATTGCGTTAAGTGAAAATGACAGTGGTTTATGATCCAGTCTTTTTAACGCTTTAGTTACAATTTTAGGAGATATTCCCAACATCAGCAAATAAGAGAAAGTGGAGGAAATAAAACTGAAAACGGAAAGAGGAAGGGCGAAGAGAAGCAAAGTTTTGATGTGCAGGTGAAGGAAAGCAAGCTTATTTAACACTTGGACTTTTGTCTGCAGAAACAACATGATGAATAAAGCACCATACCATTGAATAGGTCATAATCACACTTGCAGCAATGGGGAGGGAGGGGGTTTTCCATTGCTAGCTGGCATCAGCCTGCTAATCAGGTTCCGCTTCTGATTTGTTGTCTTCAAAAGAGCCCCATAACTTAACTTATGCAGACTTCCCTTTTTCACCAAGTGTGGGACCTGTCGTGCTGTTCTCCAGCCCCAGTTAATTCTTTATGTTTTTATCTTGAAGGGTTTCCAGGTCTTTTCAAATTCATGCATCTTGCCTGCCAAGACAGCAAATAGTTTTTCCATTACATAAATAATATTGGAAAACACTGATAAAACTCCACCAGAATTCACATAAAATAGAAACTGAACACAGGAATCCCTAAATATGCCATGATTGCCCACCATGTGAGAGGGTGGAGTGTTTTCTGCCCAGCATTCGGCCAGGGTCAGCCTTCCTGCTAAAAGAAATTGCAGTAGGGGTTTGTCCAAGTGGCAATAAATGTGACTAGGAAGTATCATTATGGTATCTAATGGTTGGTCTATCCCTGTTATTTTTTAATGAGGGTTAGCAATGATGTTCAACATGGCTGAATTCAGGGACAGGACCGCCAAACATATGCCACAGTGCTCTTCAGCTGAAATTCCCTCCGGCTCACATCAAGGCCCCCGAACACCACTGGGTCAAGACTTTATAAGCCTTTTCTTTTCATCTAGTTCATATTGATATTTTTGGAAATCGTGGGCAGATGGGCTTCCCTTCTTCTTCCTCCAGGGTCTGCTCAAGATCTTTCTCCCTCCATGTCATGTAGTTGTGTCGAATTGGTTTTGGGCTTGTATCCTGTACTAGGTATAGCAGGAGATATCTTTTTTGAAGTGACATGTGTGCAAAGATGGTTTTAACTGGAGTCAGTTTCCTGCCCCCTGGACCTATTTCTCACTGTACCCAGCCCAAAGCGGGGTTTCCAATAATTTAATTTCAGTCTATAGCTCAGGCGTGTCTGGTGGAGCTCTTCACGTTCCTCTGCGGTTCTAAGGTCGCCCCCATAAAAAAAAAACATTGCAGAACCTTTGGGGGCCCAGACCTTCTTCCACCAGAAACATGTGGGTCACGTACCCTTGAGTGAGGTATGTGTTATTTGTCAGAGGGGATAAAGGAGAGGGGAATGTGACCACCCTCTTGCTTCTCGCGAGGCCTTTCCAGTGCCCATGTAAGATACTGCCTGTGTGGAGGTGCATAGCTGCTTTAGATCACTGGTTGAAGGGAGCCACAACAGGCGCTATTTTTCTAGAGAGTTGCTCCCACACCAGCATTTGTGATCCACTCTCATGAAAAGTGACTTGTCCCAAAGGAATGTTTTACTATGTTTAAGAGCCCATGAACAAGCCAAGGCTTCTTTCAGTATTTGAGTTTTATCTCTCTTCCTACCCAAAGCAACAAGCTGCGGTATTTTCTATTCCAGAGTGAATTGGCGACAACATGCTCCACTATTTTTGCTACCAGCATCAGCAATGAGGATGTATTTTGTCTCACTTCCAAACAATGGAGTCTCTATTGTTTTCTCCTGTGCGTGGCATTGAAGGGTCTGTGTTCCCTTCAGCCAAGACTGCATGAGCCAAAGATATCAGGCAACTTATTATTCAAGCAAACATAGCATGTGACCTACCAAAATCAGCGGTGTTTACCACCTTCAAGAGTTGTTTGAAAATCAATTGAAAATAAAAAAAGTAGTTTATTAAACATGAAGCTGCAGGTAGTAGTCATTGTTGATGCAGTTCTAATGTCACTGCATTACTAATTAAAATGCCACCCCACCACCCCGATGACAACATGCATAATTTGCTCCTATTGAACCCTCACCCATTAGATACAGAAAGAATTACACTCAAAAGTTTGTACTTGAGTCTGGGGGAAATGACCGAGAGCACAACTGTGATGTGATAACTGGACACTGACTGAATCAAGAGCTAAAAATCTGTTATATAAGTTGTACAGACCTATGGCCTCACCAATCCATGAAATCCCATGGTAGTTGCCTCTATAACTCATAAGGAGGGCCACTGGAATTATGCAGCATGGGTGGATCAAATTACGCGTCGCTTGGGCTAAATTATGCGGCAAAAAAAAGGCATATTGTGCAGCTTAAGATGACACATTTTGAGATAGCATTACTTTTTATTTTATTATTTTTACACATATTAGCACTGTCTACACAAAGATTTCACCCCATTAGTACCAATTTAACCCTTAAATACAGCAATAAGAAACAGATGTGTGACCAGCCAACATTTGCGAAAGGTCTTCATTGGGATGCAACACGTGTTGCTGCATTTTAGTAACTTTTTATCCATTTGAGAAAGAACCATTTTTTGTCAAAATCTGCAGCCTGCACTCTGAGCAGCAGGTGATGGGCTATGTGTCATATGCATCACATTCTTAATTACACAGAAAACGCTGCAGCTGCAAAACTGCATAATCTAGAGGCCCTCTCTTAAGCCTCTCTAAGGGTGTCTTATTGTACTATGCGAGAAAAGACACAGAAAATACCATTATTAGGGGGGTGTAACACCCCAAACACCCTTCACCCCGAAGCTACGCCCCTGATCATGCTATGAGGTTCACTTCCACTTTGAAGAATGTAGTGACAAAGAGAAGGATCGTGGGGTACCCATGGATGACTTCCTGTGATATACTGAAAACACATGAAATGTAAAAGAAGCCCTGTGAACCTTTGCTTTGAATATATAATAAAGCAGAGACGTTTCAAGGCATGGGCAAAGTGGGGTCTGGGCCAGGGCCCCAGCCTTTCAGGGGGCCCGATACAGCCAGCCCTGTTCTGCAAAGAGTCTTGTCCTGATGACCTTGAATAATTCTTAAAGGGATTGTTTTAAATATCGTGTTTCTTTATTTTTATTTGGGTGATGTGTAAGAGTCTATTACATTTTTCAGAGTTTATGTTTATGTTTCATGCAATATCCATAAAAAGTTTCTTTTAGATCAAAATGGGACCCCACATATGAGAAAGGGAGTGTTTTACAGAGATTATTTGCAGTTATATTAGTGAACAGCTGCTGTGGTACAATACTGAAAACAGATCACAATTCCTCAATATTAGATGTAAACACAATTAGAATTTGGAAGAGTGCGCCCCTGACTGTGCACTGTCAATGACCTAGCCAAAGAAGGCATGAAAGAGCTTAAAGTGGATCATAAAATACAAAGCTGTTCGAACAGGGGCCCCAACATTTGTTTTGGCCCGGGCTGGGCCCCAAAATCCTTAAGGCGTCCCTGTAATAAAGGCCACTACTTCCCCTAACTGAGATGAAAACTGAGCATAAAACCATGCACATTTATTGGTTATGTCCTAAGGCCAACATTACCATAACACAACTAAGACAATCCTTACAGAGCAGTCCTCGCCTGCTCTGTTTTGACAAGAGAACAACAATGTAGCATGCTTAAAACAAACTACAGAAAAGAAACAATAAGCAGAAGTGCACAAAAGACAAAGGCCCTGATTTATACTTTTTGTGCGCCGCATTAGCGTCATGTTTTGACGCAAAAGTGGCGTAAACTTACAAAATACGATTGTATTTTGTAGATTTGCGCCGCTGCTTTTGCGTCAAAACATGACGCTAATGCAGCGCAAAAAAAGTATAAAAGAGGACCAAAACATCGAAAGATATGGCAGCATGTATACAAAGTTAGCTAAACAAGGAACAAGTAAAAAGATTAGGTTTTGCGACTCGCAAATTGCCTCATAAATATTCATGAGGTATGTCACAATTTGCGACCCCATAGGGAATAGCTGCACTCACAGGGATGGTGGCCTGCTGGGGACAGCAGACCACCATGTCTGTAACTGCTTTTAAATAAAACAGTGTTTTTTTTTTTCTAAAATAGAAATGGACTGCATTTAAAAATAAAGAAAGAAAAGTTTTCATTTCATTTTTTCAGAGCAGGCGTGGTCTGTGGGACCACTGCCGGCTCTGAAAAAATATTTTCGCATCCATTCACAAATGGGAAGGGGTCCCACAGGGACCCCCTCCCGTTTGCGAATGGGTTAGCACTAATCTGAAATTGGTGCTAACTGCGATTGTTTTGTGACCACATTTATGGTCACAAAACAATCATACATTGGACTGCAACTTGCAATTAGGAAGGGAACGCCCCTTCCTAACTGTGACTTGCAAACCCTTTTTGTGATTCGGTAAACAGATTACCGAATCACAAAATTGGGTCTGTGCATTGCAAAATGCCTTTTTCTTGTTGCAAACGGCCCGAATCTGTGAATCAGGCCATTTGCGACAAGAAAAAAGCTACGTACACGTGGGCCAAAGTCTCACCAGTCCAATGCCTCCTGGATGTCACTTCCTAATAGTTTCATATTAAGGGTTATGCATTATGTATTGGCTTTAGTAATTGTAGGCCTTAACTTAGCAGAGGTCTTGGCCTAGTTGCACGGCCTCATGTTAAGCTGTGTTTCTTGGGCATTTAAAAAAAATGTCTGTTTAGAGAATTATGTGATTTTCCACTGTGCTGACCAAATGTTTGTAGCTAAAAGTCTTTCTCATGAGAACTGCTTGCTAGGAGATGACGCACTTGCTAATGCAACATTGGTAATGTAATGTGTGTTAGACTGACTTTCCCAGGAGAAGACAGTGGAGACTCTGACTGGAGTATAAACTGCAACAATATTGTTACCTGACGAGCCGGATGATGAGAACAGTACGAAAGGAGCCAATTGTCAACATGTCAACCATGTAGTAGTAGAAATGTAGATCTGAAGTTTTAGTTTTATAGGACAAAGTGTGAACATGTGATCCCTTGACCAATAGGGTCTTCGGAAATAGTTTTAGGAAATCTAACTTAGCCAGCCTGCACTGAGAAGAGGACACCATTTTGCCCATTTTCTGTCTTGAGAAGAGACGTGCTTAACTTTACTGCTTAAAGACTTAGCCTTTTCTGAACTTTGATGTTGAATCCTGATGCCTTGCTGACTAGACTGATGTCCTGAGGACGAAGACTGTCACAGCTTGCTGATCCAAACTGAGGATAGGTATATTGACTATGATGTTGTTTGCTATGTTTATTTGCTTTTGTTTCTAGGTACCAACTGCTATTTTGATAGAGCCATAGTTAGATGCTTTTGAAATTTGTGTTGACTAAATTGTTTTGCATGAGGCCCAAACATGCTATTCTAATCTGGTGTTAGTTAGGGTCCCCACTAATGAAGTTCGATACTTAGAATAACACTTGATGTCTTTTCTTTGCTGAAGCTAAATATATGTAATATCGTTTGCACAGTTATTCTTGCTATTAATTTGTACTGTTATTTTAGAATGTGTGCTAGCTCAAGTTTTGATTAGATTGCGATTCTTTCATCGTTTTGGTCAGCCAGTGTTGTTTCTGTATGTTTATCAATTAATTTTGAGATTAACCTACATTCCATTAGCATTACACAAAGGTGTGGTTATTCCTGACTGCAAGGTCATGGTGTGTGACAATTACTGACTCCTATTGATTACTAATGTTATTGATTGTTATTGATTATTGATCTGCATGTACGGGATATATGGTGGGAACATCTTAAGAGTAGTCAAAAGGTTCCTCGACCTATTCGCTTCCCCTTGTAAGTTTACTTATTAAGGTCGGACGCGCTATCAAAAGTGATGTGGTGCTCATTTAACGTGAGTGGTTTTTGATGTGTGCCAGTGAGAACGTTTTTGGAGTGGTGCTGTGCACACAGCCTACAGGGAAAATAGTTCACAAAAGATTCTAAAGCAAGCACAGCTACTAAAGCTCGTTTTAAACATTCAAAGATCTTTTTTCCACTTTGCTCAACATTTATCTAAATGATCCTCTTAAAACTGAAAATCCTGGAACAAAGTAAGAAAAATAATTGCATTCAAATTGGCAAGATACTAATTGCTCCTTGTTCATAGAATGAGTAGGTTCTTTTGTTGTTTTATTAGAAAGTCAATTGTATCAACTCTTTGACATGTAACTGTAGGACCTAAATACTTTACTTCTTCAGTAATAAAAAGTGTGTCTCAAAATGAAATGCCATTCCCCTTTATTGTAGTATGTGCAGGACTTTTCTCCGTAGTTCATGGTGTTCCCTTTTAGGGTCAACATGACACAAGGATGAAATCCTAGAAAGTCTTACGCTAATGGTAGTTCTAAACACATTATGCTAATCTGGCCGACAATCTCAAATATTGAACTACTCTACCTGGAATAACTAATGTTATCAAAGGCTAACAATTAGAGTTTAGTTCAACTAATTAATATGAATCTCATAACCAACTTTTGCTAACAATTCTTGTATCTTCTGCAATTGGTGACAGTCAAAATAATTTGCTTTTCGTAAGAAGGAAAGCTCATACATAATCTGAGATCACCTGATTTCTGTTTGTGATAGTCACAGTTGAAACTTACTGAAGTTAAGTGGCTCACTTTATTTGTCATCACATAATTGAGAAGTATTACCAGGTCCTTCTGAACTTCACTTCTCATTTTATGTTTGATGGGCATGGTGCTGTCTTTTACATTTTGCTTTCTGAATTCAGAACCCTAATTCTATACTTTTTCATCCGTATGGATCCAATTTAATTGTTGAGTTTCCTTTGAGTCTCCCTCCCAATATATGTTGATATTTGTGAGTAATACTTTTCCCGCAAAGGGAAGGTGCCTTCATCTTGTATTTTGAATAAAAATTCCCATGCCATCTATGAAATTCCCACTATACTTAAGGATTGATGTCAGTTTCTACAAATGTTTTGCTAAGAAAATTGTTAAAGAAAAAACAATCTGAAACTAGGGTGAATGATGATCTTGAAACTTTATGTACTTCTACTTTCACATCATTAATGACGTTATCAAACATCAGTGACTCATATAGCCCTCAATCACCATTATCGGCAGTCTCCCCAATACACATTTTCCTAAACCACACTCTTGAGTGTTAACCACCTCTTACACAAAATTCAACTTCATTCTTGCATTAAAACTTTGAAAATCTTGACAAAGTGACCTTCACTGCCTCATATAAGCATCCCTTCTTGTGGAGAAGTGTGGCACAATGGTTAGAGCGGCGGACCCTGATGCAGAGATCTGGTCTGGGACCAGGGTTCAATTCCCACCTCAGCAGGTCTTGGGCTCAATTCCCTTGGACCAGATAGTTCTTGCCTCAGTGCCTAATCTAATTAATGGGTCCCACTCTGTAACTCTGGGCAATAGCTTGCTTAATCTCCACAACGGCCCTCACAGCGCTTGGATGCTTGGCTTCACCCTGGGGCTGTACAGGAGTGGGTGCCTCACAGGGAAAAGCCAAGAGGGGTTCCACAGCAGTATGAGTACAAGACCCTAACGGGTGAGTAGTGTGCTATACAAGTGCAAAGTTTTTACAGTTTTTTTCTTCCGTGCAACATTATGTTGTAGTAATATGTCTTCTTGAACAACATTTGTGATAGCTATTAGGTGGCCCTTCACGTGTCCACTTTTTCCTTGTTCATCTTTTACAACTCATTGCATACAAATCATTACTAGGCTGTGCTTAATGCTCAACCATTTAGCCACATGAATTATTCAGCTGGTCTGACCCCTGCTAATTCCTTCTGTGTGCTGCAGTGCCTACAGACCTATTGGTGATATTGTATAATATAACAATATATTAACATAACTTAGCCAACCTTAGACATTTTCAGCACATTTTATGTCAAAAGTGTCTCTATGCAGAGTGCACAACAACAAGATACCTAATGTATTCCTCACATGTATGTTCAAACTATCATCTGAGCATTTGACCACCAACATTTAGAAACATGCCACATAGGAATCTTACATACTGACAAAAAGTATGGCATTGATAAAGATCCATCTATATGTTATTTCTTCTGTGAAATGACCATTTGAAGAAACCACTTCCTCACAAAAAGCATTATAATCCCCTAATGCTAATCCAAGAGATAGACTAAGCATAACCCATCTTTCCTAACTGATTGAAAACTCTCACCATCAATGTGAATCAAATAGCTAATGAATAAATTGGACAACCTCCCCTACCAGGAGATTGGAGAAATATTGATGGAAGGTTGGCATTCTGAATATTATTAGGAAAAAAGTAGCTGCAGAAGGATATTAAACTGAAGCAGAACAATTAAGAGGCATAAGGGATATATTTTGAACTGATGACGTTTAGGTTAAGGTGATGAATGAAGAGAAGCAAAAACAAGCTCAGTGACTTAAAATTCTCAGTAATGAGTATGTCTCCAAGGCAAACAATGTTTTAGCTGTAATTACCAGTTTGTTACGCCCCTGCAACATACGCCCCAAACCTCTAAATTATTTCAGATAGCAGTCTGTGATGCACTGCTTATCTTCGCTGGTTATAGTTCCCAACAGATTTTTCAGCACGGACAAAGATCCTACTTTAAATTGCCTCATATCCACCCCAAGGTTGAGTTGTCTTGCCTTTCCAGTTGTGCAAGATAGCAAACATTGGTGCCTGCAATATAATGACACATGGATAAGGTGCAGACTGTAGTTCCCGCAGAGAGCCGCCTTTCTCTGAAATAACACCAGACAATCAGTGGCCTCCCAAAAACACAACTTGTAGCTTGTCTTTTATGTAAATATTGCACTGGAGAAGATTAATGTAGACGTATTTACTGGTAATCTTCATTACTCCGAGTAGAAGTCTTGATCAGAGCCCTTATATGTGTGAAGGAAGCCTTCCCGATAGACAGCTACTCATATAGCACACAGCTAGAAAAAATATATTTTCCCTCTAATCCACAGTGTGAATAAGCCTTCCTTCACATCTTGATGTGTGGCCCCCACTACTGCTCCATAACCTCCTACGCTCCCAAGGCATCACCTCTGCATACAAAGCATAAACCACACAGAAAGCCACTCATTCTAGGAGAGGTGCCCAAAGGAGGCGTAGGCAGAAGGGATACCTTTTTTTTAAGTTTCAGAAGTAAGTTTATAAAGGTAAGTTAAAACACAAGTAGAGAACGCATTACAGTGTTGAGTTAGCATACAATTGAAACTATTAAACAAAATATATTATTCCGGAAGGGAAAGGGAAAGGTATACATGCTTTAGAAAGTCTGGTGGTTAAATAGATACATTTATTACATTGTATAAAAAGGAATACCAGCAAAATATATTTTTTTTTATTAACAGTAAAGTAGAAGTCAAGGAGGTTAAATAACCTCTTGATGAGCAGGTGTGTGTGCTTAGGCTCACTTTGCATGTTCATTCACAAAATGTGTAATAGGAGACCATAAGACTGAATGTCTCAAAAGAAGTGATACAGGGTGCATGCATGACATATCTAGTCTATAATTATGACAAACTGTGTACCGCCATGCTTGGAAAGATAGTTTGGATAGATCTCTCCAATTTTTGTGATCTGTTGAAATGCAACTGCTAAGAGCAAATTCATTAAACATACATCAAATGAAAGTGTGACCCAATCAACAGATACATTTCCTAAGAAGATGTTAGTAATCGAAAAAGGTACTTTAGAGTGAAAAATTGAATTAATCTGAGTCCAAACCTGTGTTTAGAAGTCATGAACAATGGGACATGTAAAAAGTAAATGTTTTAAATCAGCACGTTCTAGTGAACATGTCCAACACATGTTAGGAAGATATGGATAAAGCTTGTGCAAAACAATGGAGATAGGCGCTATTTGTTATGTACAAAGAAAAGTGTTTGTGTGGTGTTTGCTGCTCTAGAGGACTTCCTAATTTTGGTCCAAATGTTTTTTCCAAAAGGAGACAGACCACTCTGTACCCAAATCATGTTTCCAAGATATCTCTGTACTTGTTTTGAACTATCAGTCGTATAAGATTGTAAATAGGAATAAATAGTAGAAGCTTTGGGATTTGTTGTCAAAAGGACGTGTAAGCGATTAAAAGAGGATGAGACAGAAAGAGTACAAGATTGAAAGTGAGCATAGGCAGTTGAAAGAGCATTTTGTAAAAGTCAAAATGTATGTTGAAACAAGGGGAGAGGCCGAAGATACTACGAGCTAGTCAGAACGATATAGGAGTGTTATGAATAAAGAGTAGATTAACCCAAATTAGGCCTTTTTTCCTCCAGGATTTCCCATAAATAGGCTTATTGATAATTAGTATGAACCTGATATGCAAAATAGTACAATTCAGAAAACAGTGAAGATCTGTGGGCGCGTAGGATAATAATGTAGGTTTTAACAATTTACATGAATGTTTAAGAAGAGGAGTGGAGAGGGTTTGTGGTTTGTTGAGTGAATGACAAATATTCTTGAATAGAGAAGTGGGAAAGAAAATCCTTTTCAATGTCAACCAATAATTGACAATTGGTTGAATAATCTAAAACCCAATAGGAAGATTGTGGCAGTAAAAAGCCCTGTTTGTCGATGTTAAAACTAATATGTCCAAAATCTGATGGAGGTGTAAACTTACCTGATTTCAAGATTAAATCTTTACACCTACATCAGATTTTGGACGTATTGGTTTTAACATTGACAAACAAGGTTTTTTATTGTTCCAAAGAAATGATGAGAGTATGGAGCCATTCTCCTTGAAATATTTAAGCAGTATTGATACTGGTACATTAGAAATAGGGGGTTATTACAACTTTGGAGGAGGTGTTAATCCGTCCCAAAAGTGACGGTAAAGTGACGGATATACCACCAGCCGTATTACGAGTCCATTATTTCCCATGGAACTCGTAATATGGCTGGTGGTATATCCGTCACATTTGGGATGGATTAACACCTCCTCCAAAGTTGTAATAACCCCCATAGTGTATAAAATATTGGGAATAAGCATAATTTTAATAGTGTCAAGACGGCCCCAACAAGAGAGGTATAATGGGTGCCATCTACCAGTTAATGTAGTTAACTTAAGAACATTTTCTCTATGTTTAACGATATAGAAGTTTTAATAGATAGAGTGAACCATGAGCCAAGGTATTTAATATGCTTAGAACTCCAGGTAAAGTTGGATGCTAAAAAAGTATGTTTAAATGTGTACTTAGTCAGGGTAATGTTTCACATTTATCATTATTCAACTTGTAACCAGATACTGAAGCATAAGATGTAACTTGGTGTAGAAAAGCCGTGATTCATGATTGACACTGTGAAAGAAATAATAAAATGTTATCAGCATATGCTGCTAGCTTAATTGCCAGAAAATTATGTGCAAAACCATGAATATCTTGATTCCGGCTTATTTTCGATAAAAAAGGTTCCAACACAAAATTAAAAGAAAAGGTGAAAGAGGGCATCCCTGAAGGATACCCCTACTTGAAGTAAAGAATGAGGAAGTAAGGCCATTTGCAAAAATAGCTTCTTGTGGGGATATGCAAAGAAGGGAAATCACAGAAACAGTTTTTGGTCCAAATTCAAACCATCTGAGTGTATGAAAGATAAAAGGCAAATAGACTCGGTCAAACACTTTCTCTGCTTCTAGGGCAATTGCTGCTAAGGTTTCAGATAAATGACACAGTTATGATGAAATTAAAAAAAAAAAGTGAGTATTATCAGAAATATATTTCCCTTTAACAAAGCCTGATTGTTCTTTACAGTGGAATCATGGGAGAAAGGATTCTAATCTTAAGACTAGAGCTTTGGAGAAACTCTTATAATCAATGTTAACAAGTGAAATATGCCCATAATTCTTGCAGTAATGGGGTTTTTCCCCTCCTTTTGAATAAGACAAATAAGAGCATCTAAAAAAGAGCCTATAGAATTGCGTGACAATGAAAAAGAGGTAATCAGAGTGTGTAATTTTGAAAGAATTAACTGAGAAAAGTGTTTGAAGAATTGGACCGTAAAACCATCCGGACCTGGGGCTTTATCCTTTTTGAGTACATTCAACACTCTGTGTAGTTTTGTCTGTGCCATATCCGATTCTAAAGTTGTAAGATTGAGTTGAGTATCAGAAGGCTTTTGGATATTAGAAAGGTAATGAGTTATGTCAGAATCAGAGGGTGAATCCTCTGACATATGTAATGACTTATAAAACTGGACAAATTCTTCCAGAATATCTGATTCTTTATGTTTCAGTATCTGTTGTTCATCTATAAGTGATTCAATTTTGAGTTTGTTCCTCTTAACTTTAAGATAATTTGCTTACAGTTTTCCAGATTTGTTTTGACGGCCATAAAATGTTTCACTAGATTTTAATAAGTAAAGTGAAACATTTTCCATACAGGATTTATTGAATTGAAGTTTGGTGTTCATATGTTCTGACAAACACTCTGTAGAGGTGTAGTAAGGATATTCCAGTTTTTTTATTTTTGCAGTACAAGTACTTAATTTTATTTTTTCACCAGTAACATAACTAATGATAAAACCACGAGCCAAGGCCTTGAAAACATTCCAAATGGTATAAAAAGGCAAATTGTCTGTTTGGTTAAAATTGAAGTATTCGTGCAAAAAAGAAGCAAAAGATGAGGTGAAGTCAGTATCTAAAAGAAGTGAATTGTTAAAACGCCATTGTTTTGGTAGGTTGGACTTAGGAAGAATATCTAGTTGTACGGAGACAGGGGCATGATCGGACAGTAGGATAGATCCAATATCCATATAAAGTAGGGTCTGGGATTTATTATGTGACATAAAAATATAGTTTATTGACTGAGTGTGATGAACGGGAGAAAAATATGTACATTCACTTAGAGTGGGATTACAAAGTCTTCAAGTGTCTATGAGATTCCTCTGTTTGAATTGGGGACAAATAGTTTATTTGGTGTATATGTGGCTGTAGAGTTTCGATCGATAAAAGGGTCGACAATTTGATTACAATCCACACAAAAATAAAGTTATCATCAGGATAATGTATGAGTTGTTGGGCAAGATGAGACCACAATTGACAATCATTAGTGGTAGGGTAATAGAAATTAAATAGAGAAACTGGAAGTTTATCAATCAATAAATTGATAAATAATCATTGACCATTATCATCGGACTCTTGGGATATCAATTGAATAAAAAGTGATTTATGACAAAGAGTTATTACACCATTTCTCTTACCATCTCCCAGTGAAAACAAAACTTCACCCACCCAACCTCTCTTCAATTTCAGCGACTCACTTTCTTAGAGTTGTGATTCCTGAATGCGTGCTATATTGGCTCGAAGTTTTGATAGATGTGTCAAAACACATTGTTGCTAAATTAAATTAGGGAATTTAAACCTCTGATGTTCCAGGAGACAATTTTCAAACACAAAGACATTTTAGGTTTTAGGGCTGGGAATTAGGTTTCAGGAATGGGTTTTAGGTTTTAGAAATGGATTTCAGGGTTCAGGGCTGGGGTTTAGGGCTCTGTGCTTTTTTGGGGGGTTTTAGGACTCCGGGTCGGGGGTTTGTCTCAGCTATATGTTGAATTGGGTTGTTGTCGAGGAGTTTTGGTCGGATTTGGCTTGGTTATGGTGTGTTTTTGGCGGGAAATGCCTGTGTTTGGGGTCAGGATGCAGTTGTGTGTTTGCGTCCATTGCAGTGAATGGGGATGTGATTCGCTCTGTTCGAAGTGATCCCATGTGCTCTTGTGTGGCTTCACTGTTGCAACTTCATTGGTTTGAATTGGCGGGGTGAGGGGACTTTGGGAATTTATTAGGGTGGGTTGGAGTGGAGACCGGGGTTTGCGATTTGATTTTGTGAGCTAGTAGGCAATGAGTGAGAAATGTGTCCCTCTAAGTTTGATAAGGATCGGTCTGGGGAAGAGGTTGAAACTAATTTTTGAAGTTGGAGTCGGGTTCCAATGATATCCTATGGCTGCGGTTTGGCATGTTTTTGGGTCAGGTTTTGGGGAGTGCATTGTAGCTAGGGTGATGAGGCTTCTGTCAGTGATGGCTAGGGATGTCACTTACTAGTGTGATTTCTTGGGAGTGGATTGGTTGAGGGGAAGGGTTGTTTGGGGCCTAGTGTGTTAATGTGAATGTTTGCATGTTTCGAGCTGCGATCCGAAGGTGTTGCAGGTGGCCATGGGTGTCTTGCGTTGGTGTGCGGGGAGCTGTGATCTAGGGTTATTTTTGGCAATTTGTTTGAAGAGAATTGGTCCAGGAAAAGGTCATACCAGACATATCATAGAGGAAATTAGAAACTAACCATGTAGCAACAAGTGTGGTCAAAAAAACTTTAAAAGACAGTAAAAGGACAATACAAAGGACAGCAAGGGAATGAATTAAAAAAGGATAATAAGAGGAGGAAAGAGAAAAGTGGTAAAGAAAGTAGTGGTAAAGAAAGTAGTAAGCTCTAGGATTAGAGGGAAAAAGGACACAAATAAGAGAATGAAGAGGGAATAAAACATACCTAAAATTTCCCAAAAAGGAGGGTGTAGGGGTGAGACCACATGGACTAGATGACACGTCCGAATCTCCATGGGAAAAGAGCTCAGGGAGGACTGCAGCACATGAGACACGGACCGAAGACAGGCACCAATAAGAGAACAATACATGTAGGGTAGAAAAAATAGTAGAGCAATACCTATAAAAACACTTCTAAATTAGTTAAAAACATTATAACTGAGTATCAACATAATAACACTAGAAACTCACGTTTAAAAAAATAAGACAATCAGATAAAGCATGTGAGGTTAAATAGATTAAGATTTAGAAGCTCCAGAAGTATCCATAGTCTCAACCTTGCAGGTGTTGATAAAACTCTTCAATTTGTCTGGATCCTTCTATGTGGTTGTCTTATTTTTGATATATGACCTTAAATAAGCATGGATGATACAAGCCAAATCTAGCACCAAGAGAACGAAGTGCTGCTCTCATATTAAGGCATTATTTGTGTCTGTCTGCTGTACTTTTGGCATAGTCTTGGGAAAAATACAGAACATTACCTGACTATGTAATATGTTTCATCAATTTGATTGCTGAAAGAACGTTAAGTATGTTAGTATATAAAAAAAATAAAGGATAACTCCTTTTGATCTTCTAGAAGTGGAAGCACTAGCAGATTGTTGATGACTTAGGGGGTCATTCTGACCTCGGCGGTAAAAGGCCCTTACCGCCGGTCAGAAGACCGCCATAACACCGCCGCGGCCGCGGTTAACCGCCACGGTCATTCTGACCCACAACGGCCAAACCTCCAAAATTCCGTCCTCCACTGCAGCCCGCCACATCAGCGGGCAGCGATAAACTGGAGATGACCAAACCTCCACCGTCACGCCAACAGAAATACGCCCATGCCATTACGACCCACGAATCCACACGGCGGTCATTCAAACGCGGTACTCCATTGGCGGTACACACCGCGGCTGTCAGAATACACACACATCACCAAAACACAGCCACATTGGACAATTTGAAATACACACACCTGATACACATACACACACCACTCCCACACAATCAACCAACTATAAAACACACACCCACATCACCCACAAACCCCTGCGACCATAATTACTGAGAGAAGGAGAGAGAGACACAGCAGACAATCCAAAGCAAGACACACTGAGGCACACTACACCATCACACACACCACATAGTAGCACAAAGCACCACTCACCAACATACTCATCATCACATACGCCACCCCACACCTCACCCACACCACCGCATGGCACCCCAAAGGTACCCACGCTATTCGGACCAAGAACTCCGGGTCATGGTGGAGGAAATCCTAAGAGTGGAACCCCAGCTCTTCGGCTCGCAGGTGCAGCACACCAGTATAGCTAGGAAGGCGGAGCTATGGCAGCGGATCGTGGACAGGGTCAACGCGGTGGGACAGCATCCCAAGAATAGGGAGGACATACGCAAAAGATGGAACGACCTACGGGGGAAGGTCCGATCGATGGTCTCCAGGCACAACATCGCGGTCCAGAAGACTGGCGGCGGACCCCCACCCACCCCTCCCGAATTCACATTGTGGGAGCAAGACGTCTTGAACATCCTGCATCCTCAGGGCCTCGCAGGAGTAGCCGGAGGAATGGACTCTGGTAAGTCCAATCTCAACTACTATATCCCCCCACACCACCTGCATGCCAACCCACACCCCCACCCTCACCCCCAACCCCCCAGCACACATCCTCCCTGACAATGTCTCACCAGCACAACCCACCCATCCCAACACCAACTCCTGCATGCCAACACAAATCATGGGCACCCATCACCTAAGCATGACCACTGCACTAACCCCCCCCCCCCCACTAACTACCCTCACAACACCTCCCTCAAGGGAATGCCTGCACTGGGGGACAAGGGCACCCATAACACGCACGCTATTGTACACACAGAAACAATAACCAAACTCTCTTACCCCATGCAGGACCCGAACGACAACACACCAGCCAGGAGGGTCCAGAAGTGTCCATCCCACCACCGGAACAGGCCCACACTGAGGATAGCAGCTCTGTCGACAGTGAACCTGATGACCAGCCCGGACCATCGGGACCTCTGGGCAGTCGGTTCCCCTCAGGCAGCCACAGGCCACACCAGACCCGACCCCCTCTGCCAACACCAGCACAGCTCCCACCCAGCGGGCCCATGCCTCTGTCTCTAGGACAGCTCAATCAGCGGTGTGTCTGCCACTACAGGGCACCCAGGCTAACCCAACACCCCAACAACAACAGGGACCTGGGGCAGTGGTAGCGGGCACACCGTCCAGGGGACAGAGGCCGGGGGAAACCGGGCAGCTCGGAGGGCTGCTGTGCGACAGGGGGGGGGAAGGAGAGGCCCAGGGAACCCACTCTCCAAGAGGCCCTCACCACCATCATGGGGGCATACCACCACTCCCAAGAAACGATGGCGACGGTACTGGCCAGGTTCACTGAGATCCAGGCACAGCAGGAGGAACGCTACATGGGGTTCAGGGAGGAGCTGAGAATCATCGGGACCGCAATGGGGACCATCGTCCTGGCCCTCCACAGGATAGAGGACGCGTTGCGGGACCATGGTGCACCACACAGGGCCCCTGTCACTAGCCCGGACCAGGAACAGCCTACCACCTCAGCCGGCGCTAGTGGACAGGAGGTCCCAACACCTCGACAGCCCCCAGAACCCCACCTCCTGCTGAAGAACAACCACCCCGTAAGAGGAGCCTGAGACCAAAAAAAAAGACAGAGTAGGATGTCAAGACCCCCGCCAGCAGGACATACCCCCTCAAGTCTTCCCACTGTCCCACATTGCCACCCTGTCCAACCATGAACTGCCTATGCTCCATCCTTCCACAGGCAAAAGGACAATGCACCTGTGAGACTGAGAACTGGACTCTGCCATGGATATTCCTCCACCCCCACCCATCACCCTTAGAATCACATGTACCGATATCTAGCACTGTAAATAAATCACATTTTGCACACAAATCTGTTTTGAGTCATGCTGTATTATTAACAAATGTATTACATATTACTGTTCGATTTCTGTTCTGTCAATTAGTCATGACAACATACCAATGTCAATACGCTGTAGTTCATGGGCGAACCAAGCAGAAGTCAGGTACTGAGTCAGACAGCACTGAGAAGGGAAGGGAAAGGCAAAAATTAATGAAAAACATCTGTGGGGAACTACAGAAAGTACAGATGCAGGAGGCTATAAGCAATTGTGAAATGGCGTGGGTGATTCTTACCTGTGTGTTACTGAAAATACTGTTGTATCACTCTGTCCCTATTGTCTGTGTCGTCCTCAGAGTCTTCCTCCTCTTCACTCTCCACAGGCTCCACGGCTTCTACAACACCACCATCTGGACCATCCTCCTGCAGGAAAGGCACCTGGCGTCGCAAAGCCAGGTTGTGGAGCATACAGCACGCCACGATGATCTGGCACACCTTCTTTGGTGAGTATATTAGGGATCCACCTGTCATATGCAGGCACCTAAACCTGGCCTTCAGGAGCCCAAAGGTTCGCTCAATCACCCTCCTAGTACGCCCATGGGCCTCATTGTACCGTTCCTCTGCCCTGGTCCTGGGATTCCTCACTGGGGTCAATAGCCACGGCAGGTTGGGGTAACCAGAGTCACATATTAGCCACACACGCTGTCTCTGTAGCTGTTCCATCACATAGGGAATGCTGCTATTTCGCATAACATACGCGTCATGCACTGACCCAGGGAACTTGGCATTTACATGGGAGATGTACTGGTCAGCCAAACAGACCACCTGGATATTCATTGAATGGTAATTCTTCCTGTTCCTGTACACCTGTTCATCGTCATTTGGGGGGACTAAAGCCACATGGGTCCCATCAATTGCACCAATGATGTTGGGGATGTGTCCAAGGGCATAGAAATCAGCTTTCACTGTAGGCAAATCACCCTCCTCTGGGAAAATGATGTAGCTCCGCATGAGTTTCATCAGGGCAGACAACACTCTGGATAAGATCTTGGAAAACATAGGCTGAGACATCCCAGATGACATGGCCACTGTTGTCTGGAATGAGCCAGTTGCAAAGAAATGGAGGACAGACAGAACCTGCACTAGAGGGGGAATTCCTGTGGGTTGGCGGATGGGGGACATCAGAGCTGGCTCCAGCTGGGCACACAGTTCATGGATGGAGGCTCGGTCAAGTCGGTATCGTAGTATTATGTTGCGTTCTTCCATTGTGGACAGGTCCACCAGCGGCCGGTACACGCGAGGATTCCTCCTTCTCATCGCTAGTCCCAGCGGACGGTGCCTAGGAAGGAGAATATGGAGTACAGAGTCAATCCACTCACAGGTACGTACAACACAGCTTGCACAGTACAGGTAAATGTATGGTTTGATATGTTTGTATGTGTGCCATTGCAAGGCCTAGGCCTGTGTGACGCATTAGAAATTAAGCCATGTGGGCCCTTGAAATGGCCGATGCCTGACCTGTGAAGTGGGACAATGGGATGTGAGGTCACTGCGCTGGCGGGGCACACCGTGGCGGTAGGCGGTCGAAGACCGCTGTGCGAAGACGCATTGGTTAACATTGAAGCCTATGGGTTTCAGGAGCCAATGACGATGTGCGCCGGCGGTCGCGGGACGCACCGCCGCGGTACGCACCGCCGCGGGCGTGACCGCCATTTTCTATCTGCTCAATCATTCGAGACCTGATCATCCACAGGAGAGGACCTATACTGCAAGTGCTGCTGTGAACTCGGTCTGGAAGTGACAATGGCTGCTGCTACTGGTGAAAGGGCCCCCGCCTTCAGTTCAGAAGAGTTGGAGAAGCTCGTGGACGGGGTCCTCCCCCAGTATGCGCAACTCTACGGTCCTCCAGACCAACAGGTGAGTACACTCAGTGCACATTGAATGGGTTAAGCCTGTGTGGAGGGGGGGGGATGTAAGTTGGTGGGGTGTGGAGGGAATGGGGAGTGCAACGCACGACAGATGAGAGAATGGGAACCATGACAAGGTTGGGGAGGGGGGGGCATGTACTCCAAACATGCAGATATGTGACGGTTTCTCTTTCCCACCCTGTACATGTCAAACAGGTGAGCGCCCACCAGAAAATCGATATTTGGCGTGCCATCGCCGAGGAAGTCCGGAACTTGGGGGTCCACAACAGACGGGGCACCCACTGCCGCAAGAGGTGGGAGGACATCCGCCGCGGAACGAGGAAGACCGCAGAAACACTGCTGGGGATGGCCTCCCGACCTAGGAGGGGTGCCAGTCGCACCATGACCCCCCTGATGTCCCGGATCCTGGCGGTGGCCTACCCTAATTTGGATGGGCGCTTGAGGACAGCACAGCAGACACAAGGGGGTGAGTATCCGCACATTCTCCTATCTGTATGCGCATTGGAGGCGTCTGGGTGGGGGAGGAGGGCTGTGGGTGACATTAGGCCCGGGCGCTCTCTGTAGTGTAGTCCGCTCCCTTAGGCATGGCCCTGTGCCCCCGCCCCCCACCTCTGTAGGGTGCCAAGTGCAGCTACCCATGCTCCAGCATCACACATGTGCGCGTGTGTTGTCCCTAGACCTGTTTGCCTAGTCAGAAGTACTGAGTAGTGTACCCCAAGTTCGCGACTTAGTGCACGAGGCACCTGTGTCTGTCCTCTCCGCAAAGGGTATTGCTAAGGCATGCACTCAACTTTGTTTCATTTCTCCCCCCACCCTAAATCTTTGTCTTCTTGTGTTTTAGCATCATCAGGCGGAGGAGATTTGGCGTCGGAGCAGGAGGGAGCTGCAGGTCACCAGGCCCCGGTGGGCACTGACACAGACACCGAGGGCACCAGTGATCCGGAGGGCGAGGGGAGCACCACAACGGGGGCCGGTGGAGACACCAGCGACACGGACACGTCCTCGTTTGGGAGCTCCCTAGCGGGGGCGGCACCATCTGTGCCCCCCGCAACAACAGGTACAGCCGCCACCCAGCGCACCAGCACCGCCCTCCCAGCAGCCCCTCAGTCTTCGCTCCGTGGCCGCTCGGCCAGGAAGGCGCGCGTCTCCTTCGCCCCAGGCACCTCAGCCCCTGCCTCTGTTACCCCTGCTGCCCTCAGTGCGGAGCTCATTGACCTGGTGAGGACGCTCATTGTTGGGCAGACTACCCTTCTGAATGTCATCCAGGGGGTGGAAAGGGAGGTGCATCGGAGCAATGCCTACCTGGAGGGCATTCATTCGGGTCAGGCTGCCCATCAACGAGCGTTCACTGCTCTGGCCTCAGCACTGACGGCAGCCATTGTCCCTGTCTCCAGTCTCCCTCTTCTATCTGCCTCCACCCTTTCTCTGTCTCCTGTACCTCAACCTATCCCATCCACACCATCAGACCAGCCTGCACACACCTCAACACCCAAGGCCAGCTCATCCAAACATAAGCACCACAGAAAACACAAGCATTCACCCAAGCAACACACAGATGCAGACATATCAACAGTCACTACCACCTCTGTGTCCCCGTCCTCCTCGTCTCCCTCCTCCCTCCCTGTGACGTCTACACTCACACCTGCATGCACCCCAACATCAGCCAGTTCTTCCACCACCAGCAAACCCTCCACTACAGTCCGCACACCTGCAGTCACCACCCCCACTGGCATTTACACGTCCCCTGTGTCCTCTCCCACTGTGTCTGTCACCCCCTCTTCCAAGACACATAAACGCAGGCAGACACCCAAACAACAGCCAACCACCTCACCACAGCCTACGTCCCAGTCACCTGCACCCAAGGACAGCACACCTGGCTCTCATACAACCACATCCTCTTCCTCCACTTCTCTCACCACTACTCCTACCCCTTACCTTGGTCCCAAGAAAAATTACCTCTCCAGTTTTGACCTCTTTCCCTCCCCCGACCCACCCCCTCCAACTGGGAAAAGTCCCAAGGGCACCTCAGCCACCACCAGCCCAACTACTACAGTGCAAGTGGTGCATGGCATGTGGAGTCCACCCTTTGGCAGCAGTAACACTTCGGTGAGCAGCAAGGGGACAGCCAGCCCCCCCCAGGCAAGAGGACCCGGAAATTGAAGGGCCGCCGTGAGCGGACAGAGACGGCTGCCCCCAAGGAGGTGACTCCGGCCACTTCACCGGCCACAGCAGCCAGGGGTGGCAAGGGCCCGAGAGCCCCATCTAAGGAGCGGAAGGACAGCAGGGCGGAGAGGACAACCACCAGGAGCGCGGAGCAGGAGGGCCCCACAAGCCCCATCCCGGCTGCAAGGGACGACACCAAAGGGCCCAGGACTCACTCCCCGAAGGGGCCTGACACAGCACGGTCGGAGGGCGACTGAGCAGGGTGTCCAGGCCAGGTATGACTCCCTTGACATACTGCAAGAGCACCGCTGAACAGGGCCCCGCCGTGAAGACAGGTACCGCTGAACAGAGCCCCGCCGTGAAGACAGGTACCGCTGTACAGGGCCCCGCCGTGAAGACAGGTACCGCTGAACAGGGCCCCGCCGTGCAGAAGAGCACCGCTGAACAGGGCCCCGCCGTGAAGACAGGTACCGCTGAACAGGGCTCCGCCGTGAAGACAGGTACCGCTGAACAGGGCCCCGCCGTGCAGAAGAGCACCGCTGAACAGGGCCCCGCCGTGAAGACAGGTACCGCTGAACAGGGCCCCGCCGTGAAGACAGGTACCGCTGAGCAGGGCCCCGCCGTGAAGACAGGTACCGCTGAACAGGTCCCCGCCGTGAAGACAGGTACCGCTGAACAGGGCCCCGCCGTCTCAAGCACCGCTCCGCTGGGCCCTTCCTGTCAAGCACCGCTCCGCTGGGCCCTTCCTGTCAAGCACCGCTCCGCTGGGCCCCGCCGTCTCAAGCACCGCTCCGCTGGGCCCTTCCTGTCAAGCACCGCTCCGCTGGGCCCTTCCTGTCAAGCACCGCTCCGCTGGGCCCCGCCGTCTCAAGCACCGCTCCGCTGGGCCCTTCCTGTCAAGCACCGCTCCGCTGGGCCCCGCCGTCTCAAGCACCGCTCCGCTGGGCCCTTCCTGTCAAGCACCGCTCCGCTGGGCCCTTCCTGTCAAGCACCGCTCCGCTGGGCCCCGCCGTCTCAAGCACCGCTCCGCTGGGCCCTTCCTGTCAAGCACCGCTCCGCTGGGCCCTTCCTGTCAAGCACCGCTCCGCTGGGCCCCGCCGTCTCAAGCACCGCTCCGCTGGGCCATTCCTGTCAAGCACCGCTCCGCTGGGCCCTTCCTGTCAAGCACCGCTCCGCTGGGCCCCGCCGTCTCAAGCACCGCTCCGCTGGGCCCCGCCGTCTCAAGCACCGCTCCGCTGGGCCCTTCCAGTCAAGCACCGCTCCGCTGGGCCCTTCCAGTCAAGCACCGCTCCGCTGGGCCCCGCCGTCTCAAGCACCGCTCCGCTGGGCCCCGCCGTCTCAAGCACCGCTCCGCTGGACATCGCCATGTCATGCACCGCTGCGCTGGGTCCCGCCGTCTCAGGCACTGTTTATGGTTCACTGTGCCCACCATGCCTCCTCCTTGACCACTGGACTCTGTAATCCACCTGAGAGACTGTGGCTTTGCACTCCCCAGGATGGTCCAGTGGGCAATCCACCCACTGTAGAGACTTGAGAGACTGTGGCTTTGCACTCCCCAGGATGGTCCAGTGGGCAACCCACCCACTGCAGAGACTTGAGAGACTGTGGCTTTGCACTCCCCAGGATGGCACAGTGGGCAACCCACCCACTGCAGAGACTTGAGAGACTGTGGCTTTGCACTCCCCAGGATGGCACAGTGGGCATGGTGGCTCCTCGTGGATCTGGCGTCGTGGACTCATGTGGCTGTGGTGGCCCCCCCCTTCCCTTCCCCCTGAGGTGCCTGTAGTTTTGACATCGGATGCCCCTGCAGTGTTCTCTCCAAAGGACTCAGGTCTCGTGTGTGGGCTTTGCCCTTGTTTCGCAGAACCTTGGCCCACGGACATGTTAGATTCGTAGGATGTGCAGGACTTGTTACTTCAGTGATACACTGATGTGTATATCTTTTTGGTTTTTGTAAATATTTTTCACGGTTGCTCAATTATTTCCAGGTGCTTTTTTTGTACATGAAAATTTATTCCAAATTTGGTTGTGTCATTGTATTTTTAAAGGGGCTTTGTGTGGTGTCACTGTGACTTCCTGCTCTGCATTGGTGTGTACATATTGGGGGGGTGGGGGGGTCGCATATGTGTATGCCCATAACCTTTCTTCCTCCCCCCTCCTGTGTGTCGTAGGTGCAGTACTCACTGTTGACGTCTGCGCCGGAGTTCGTACTCGTGGTAGATGAGCAGGTAGACGAGAGCAGGTATGATGTTCAATTCGGGTTCCATGCTGTCCGGATTCCGCGTGGAGTGTGTCGAGGTGAGCGTTTTCCATTGAAAATGTGCCGTGTTTTTATCGACGGGGCTCCCGCCCCGGAAAAGGTGGCGGATTGGTGGGTCGTGATAGGTTGGGCGGTACATTGTCTGCCACCTGGCTGTTGGCGGTGACCGCCGCGCTGTTTGTTTGTTCCGCCGTGGCGGTCGGAGTGTTAATGCGGCGGGCTGTGTTGGCGGTTCCCGCCAGGGTCAGAATTGCATTTTTTTGACCGCCGGCCTGTTGGCGGTTTGGCCGCCGCTTTATCACCGACCGCCAGGGTCAGAATGACCCCCTTAGTCTGTGAGCACGTTGGATATTAAGTGAAATTCCTACCGGCATAGTCAACAATTTAGGAAGAAAGTATTTAAAGAAAGTGATAGGTTCAGTGCCTTTCATGCACTCAGTTAGACCATAAATATGTCTATTGTTTCCTTCTGTTTCTGTTTTCAAGGTCTTCAGCCTGTTTCTGAAGGGAGGAAACTTGAGCTTGAAGGGTATTTACTTTAAGATTAGTGGCTCCAAAAGACGTGATATGTTGCTCAACTGTGGAAAGTCTTTCTTCTATTTGAGACCACCTGTCTCTGAAATGTTGTAATTTAGCATTAGTCTCCTCCATATATGGGCGCAAAGCCTGAATCTCCTCCAATAGAAGATCCATGGATACAGTAGGAAGAGATTTTGTAGGGGAAGGTGGATCCTTTTTAAGATGTTTGGTGGTTGCTTTCCCAGAGAACTGAGATGAGGGAGCCGCTGCAATGTTTGAAGAGGAATTATCCCTAGGTGTGGAAGCCACAGAATGTTCCATCCTGCAGAACTTAGAAAAAATAGATGAGTTTTTGACCAATTTGTGTGAGGAACACGGCAGAGGTAATTTGATTTGTTTCAGTCTTCACATATAGAAGTCAATCACAAGAACATTGATGAAACACTATTTATGCCAAATATAAAAGAGTGCAAGTGTAATTCCTGCCGAGGAGATGTATAGTTCCATAAACAAGCAAAAATGGAATCCCAATAACAACAAAATAGCTGCAATATCTCATTGTGTGATGGTCTTTTAGTGTTATATATTTATGTTAAATCAAAGATACTGCAAAATTAGCAGCATGAGAGAACAAGCATTTGCAATGCAACGGGTCTCGCATTTGCTCGAGTTAGAGCTTTGTGCGTTGTAAACTCCTAACCGGACTTTTCTTGCCACACAAATTAAAAGAAAAAAATCTAGCGTGATTGCGCTATGTAAAGTTTAGTGCGATTGTGCTGAAATTGAAAGACAAAACACTGAGGGCGATCATGCTATGAAATAACCCAGCGCAATTGCGCTCCATGGAAAATAAAAAAGATAAAGTAGTCCGGAAACCATGCTGAAAACATGGAACCTCATATGTTTTCAATAGTTAGCGGGTGTGCTCGAGGAGGGCTGAACACTGGAAAAGGCATGACGTATGCATGCCTTTCACTAATGAAATCACGCGGATTTTAAAAGGCAAGCCCATGAACCAATTAAAGTGACAGGCATGACATGGGCATGGTTAAAAGCCCAAAGAGATATTACAACAGGGATGAAGCACTTGTGCGCTCAACCTCTAAAAAAGGGCAACCCATAGGGAAAGGAATAGAAACCAAATTTTCTCTCCTATGCGCACAAAAACTCACCTGAAGTTGTGTACTGTCAGTCTTACACTTTGGTGGAACAAAACCTATAGGCAAAACATATATCTACTGAATTCTGTAAATTAAGAAAAATGACCAATCAATATGGCATAAACTATACGTCAGGTTAGTGAGTGCTTATCCAAAAGATTTGCTCACCTGTGAAATGAATCACTGAACTCCCTGGTATCTGGCCACAAAATAAGATTTCCTCCCTCAAAGGGGAGGGCTCTCCACTTTTGAGTACACTGATATAGTCGCCTGTATTTGTGAGTACTTTTTGCCTGTTTTATGTCTTTTTATAGGCATATTTCCCTGTGGCGAGCTACTAAGAATTTATATGTATGTATTTTTGCTAACAGTGTGAAATTGAATGCACATTAGTGAATTACATTCACACAGGATGACATGTATTGCTGGTCTTGGCACAATAGCTGTCTGCAGTGCACATTTATACATAGTGGAATTGAGTACTTTCCTCTGAAAAATGCAGGAAGTCAAGACGGTGTACCGCACTATGTGGAAAATGTACTAACCATTTGAACTGGGGTTGGATCACAAAGGTGAGGTTAGCAAAGCGTTGTAGTGGAATTTACCTTGAAAGATGCAGATTTGCACCCAAATAAGTCACATTTCCTAATGACGAGTACAAATGGAGCAAGCTTTTAAAGACTCCACACTTTTCCAACTTGTGGTGCAGGATATACCACCCATAGAGTCAGAAATCTATTACACTATGTAAAAGAGTTGTTTTTTGTGGAAGGGTATTGTGACGGGCTGGAAACTGTTCGCCCGTACTCGGACTTTACTTGTGCTGACACTGCCACTGGTGAGCCCAGGCAGCCCAGTTTACCGTCCCGTGATTGGCTGGATGTTTGCAAGTGGAGGGATGTCAGGAAGTTAAAATCGCCGCTACCGGAGTTTACGGTGTCCGAGGTTTGTGAGGAAGGAGTTAGAGGCGATCGAGGACCAGTGAAATACCATCAAAACAAGGAGACGGATGACAACCATACAGACGTCGGGAGCAGAGGACGGAGCCAAAGGACTACACGGGGGCAGGTGGAACACTCGTATCTTGGCTGTGACGGCTGGAGACGAGCATCGGACATCCTGAAACCCAGGGACCGGGAGGACGAGTTGCTGCATCCCGCCACGCTTCCTGGAGAAGCGTGGCAGTACAGGTGCGTGGGATCACGAGCCTGAACCTGAGTAACAGTGGGGAGAGAGAGAGAGAGAGAGAGAGAGAGAGTCGAACGAGGGCACAAACACAGCACAACAAGGGGGGGGGAGGAGTGGAAGGAAGGGATGGGTGAGGACTGAAAACTCCACTAACACCGTAGAGTACAATAAGAATCTAAATCACTGAAGTCATCGCGCACAGGATCACGAGCACTATAGGGGGGGAAGACAACAAAAACCATAGTAAGAAAGGATATTAAACATAAAAGAAACGCTGGAATGACTAGTATCAGGAATAGAAAGTGAGGATAAAAGAAAAAGAAACTCAAAACTTACCCTACGACAGGAATACCTAGTCCACTTACCACTACTGTACTCTTCTTTTTTGCATGTACCTCCCGGGGAATCCCTACGGAAGTGGAACAGAGTAGAGGAGAGTGAAAACCTGATTACAGACAAACCCTCACCACCTTCTACCCAGCAATTAATGATCAGAAAAACGTACCTGCACTTGCTTCATCCATAATATTCCAATAAAACCTTTTTGTTTTTACGCTTGGAACTCTTGAGGAGAGATTCCTTCCCTACCATCCGGTCACAAGTGGTGTCAGAAGTGGGATTTTAAGGAAACCACCACCATGGAGGAGAAAACGACAATAGCTGATGTTATCGCCCAGTTGGCTGAAGGGCAACGGCATCTCCAAATGATATGGGAACAAGAAATGAAAGAAGCCAAAGAAGAAAGAGAGGCGTTGCAGACTGCACTTAAAAGCCAGGCAACAATTATGCCCAATAATCAGCTGGTACATGAAACCGCATTAGGCAAGCTCACTGATACCATTGCTCATACTAAAGTACATCCTACGGTGCCCAGTAGTGTGTTACAAAAATATCAGGAGCAGGACGATCCAGACTGTTTTTTTCACAAACTTTGAAAGAGTGGCCAGCACCGCTAACTGGCCTGAGGACAAATGGGGTCAATATATCGCCCCCCTGCTCACTGGACAATTACAAACCACATACCAAGCCATTAATCCAAGTGGGACCTTGCCATATAAGGACGTTAAAAAGACAATTCTAGAACAAGTGGGCTTAGATACTGAAAGTTATCGTACCAAGTTTAGACAGACGAAATGGCAGCATCAGGAGAACCCCCGCACCTTATATTACCGAGTTCAATATGCTGCCGGGAGGTGGTTACAACCCACGGAAAACACAAAAGAAGATATGTTTAATTTCATAGTATTAGAACAGTATTTGGATGCTTTACAACCCACCACCAGGAACTGGGTCAGACAACATCCCGGGCTAACAAACGAAACTGCGGTAGATCTTGCCTGTGCCTATCATAGAGGTTCAGACTTCCATGCTACCACTAGTCGGGTCCCCCCCTCCTATGTGACCAACTATATCGAGAAATAATCCCCAGCCACCTGTATTGACACATGGTACCGATAGACCATATGCCATAGGCCCAGGGCTACCTGGAAATGCAGGCCCTGGACCCCAATGTTACAGTTGTTCAGAGTGGGGACATATTGCCCGTAACTGCCCGCATAAGAAGGAAACCGAAGAACCCATGGAGATCGGGCTGACTAAGGGAAGGGTGTTCTGATCTGGAGGAGACAAACCCAAATATATCCTTCCCATTGTTGTCAATAATGAGAAAAGAATAGCCCTCATTGACTCCGGTTGTAGCCAAAGCGTGATAAGAGGAAATCTACTATTGCCAGGACAAATAGAAAAAGGGCAACAAGTCCTAATCACATGTGTACATGGAGATCAGCGGTACTATCCCTTAGCTACAATAAAATTGCAGTAGAGGGAGCGGTCAGAGCCCCCAGAGTCGGGGTACTCTCCAAACTAGAGGAGGACATAATCCTTGGTACTGACTATGTGGATTTTTCCTCCTTATTGGAGCGAGCAGGGCAAGAACACATGCTGACGTCTTGGTGGGCGGAAGCACCCGAAGGAGACATGACGGAGGGACCAGGAAGGATACGGGTTACCCTCAGTAAAAGACAAAAAAGAGAGCAAAGACACTCATATTTGCAAACCCACCCGTCCGATGAGAATTCTACTCTATCGGGGAGAATTTGCACGATTACAGGAGATTTCCGGCGGAATCAGAATGAGGATCCCTCCTTAAAATACGCATGGCAGCAGGGGCAGTCTGGGGAAATACATGGGGTAGGTCCCAGGTTCATAATTCATAACCAACTACTGTATCGCAATCCCGCACCCACCCGGGTAAATGACCTTCAGTTAGTGGTACCTAAAAGTCATTGGCAACAGGTATTACAACTAGCACATGGGGATAACGGGGGAGGACACTTGGGTCTGGAGAAAACTGAAGAGGCAGTACTTAGACAGTTTTATTGGCCAGGGGTTTATGGTGAAATACGTAGACATTTTGCGGAATGTCCCAAATGCCAGTTATACAACCCTTCTTCCCAAATTCCTGCTCCACTCCAACCCCTTCCGATTATTGATATCCCTTTTACCCGAGTTGGGATGGATCTCATTGGCCCCCTCACGCCCTCCACTCGGGGTAGACAATACTTACTTGTGTTGGTAGATTATGCTACACGGTGTCCGGAGGCCATAGCTCTTCCCAGTATACACACTAAAACCATTGCCCAAGCAATGATTGAATTTTTTTCGAGTGTGGGTTTCCCGAAAGAAATATTGACAGACCAAGGGACTCTATTTATGTCCCGACTGATGGTGGAAGTATGCCACCTATTAGGGATCAAACAAATTCGTACCTCGGTCTACCATCCGCAAACCGATGGACTGGTCGAAAGATACAATAAAACTATTAAATCCCTCCTCAGAAAAAGTATATCAGACGCGGGCAAAGATTGGGAGAAAAAGTTACCGTTAGTCTTATATGCCATCCGTACACATGTACAGGCATCCCTAGGTCACAGCCCATTTGAATTACTGTTCGGCCGCCAACCTCGTACATTCTTGGATATGTTAGCTGAACAATGGGAGGATACGGAGGAAGAAGTAAAAGATTTGTTAACCTATACCCGGGAGTTAGGAGAGAATTTATATACGGTATGGGAAGAAGCCCATACTGCTTTACGGGAGGCCCACGACAAACAGAAAAGACTATATGATACCCGAAGCACAGTACGAACCTTGACAGTAGGAGACAAAGCACTGGTGTTACTCCCTAGTACGGATAATAAGTTGTTGGCCCGATGCCAAGGGCCATTTGAAGTGACAGCCCAGATTAAACCCACCATGTACAAATTGGCCATACCCCAAGGAAGTGGCAGGGAACAGATTTATCACATTAACCTGCTTAAAAAATGGTTAGATCCTACAGAGGACCATAACATTCGGTCGATCAACACTGACGTTAATGAAGACATTCCATACCCCACCCTAACCAAACCTGAACTCCCTAACCCGTCCTTACCCTGGATCAATCCTCACCTTACTGGGTCTTATCACAACCAACTAACTCACCTAGTACGACACAATCATGATGTCTTCTCCAAATATCCCGGGAGAACCCCCACCTAGTCCAGCATCCCATCCGCCTTAAATCAAATACGGTTCACCGCCAGAGACCATACCGCATCCCTGAAGCCAAACAGATGATTATCGAAAAAGAAGTCCAAGCCATGTTAACAGCAGGAATTATAGAACCATCAACCAGTCCGTGGTGTTCGCCTGTAGTACTGGTACCTAAGCCAGATGGCAGTACCCGGTTTTGCGTAGACTATAGGGGAGTCAATAATGTAACCTATTTTGATGCATATCCTATGCCGAGAATTGATGAACTCATTGAGAGACTGGGTCAGGCCAAATACTTATCTACCTTAGACCTTACTAAGGGGTACCGGGAGATACCCTTAAGGAAAGAAGATAAAGAGAAAACCGCGTTTGCCACCCCTTCGGGATTGTACCACTTTACAGTCCTCCCTTTCGGGCTCCACGGAGCTCCTGCCACCTTCCAAAGACTCATGGATGAAATCTTATGACCTTTTAGACAATATGCCGCAGCCTATCTGGATGACATTGTTATCTATAGCAATTCCTGGGAAGAACACATGACCCATCTCAATACCATTTTACAGGCTTTACGAAATGCACAGTTAACTGCCAATCCTGAGAAATGCCGACTAGGTCAAACGAGGATCAGATATCTGGGTTATGTTGTAGGGGGTGGTAAGATCTTTCCCCAAGTAGAAAAGGTAGAAGATATCTCCAATATGACGTTCCCTAAAAAAAAGAAAGATGTTAGGGCTTTTCTGGGATTGGTGGGTTACTATAGACGGTTCATTCCTCACTTCTCCACAGTAGCAGAACCCCTTACGGAACTGTTAAAGAAATCCTATCCCAACACCCTGGGGTCCCCTTCAGTGACTGTGCTGTGAAGCTTTAACCATCTTAAAGCTGCTCCTATTTCTGAACCTGTATTATGTTGTCCTGATTTCAAAAAGCCCTTTGTGTTACTCACTGATGCCTCTGACGTGGGCCTTGGGGCTGTATTGTCACAACCCCAAGAGGATGGGACAACCCACCCCATTCTCTACATCAGCCGGAAATTACTGCCCAGTGAAAAACATTATCCGATTATTGAGAAAGAATGCCTGGCAATAAAGTGGGCTGTGGAATCCCTCCGATATTATCTATCTGGCAGACCCTTTACCCTCATCACTGATCACGCTCCTCTTACATGGCTCGCCCATAATAAGGACACTAACTCCCGCGTTATCCGGTGGTTTCTTTCCCTACAGCCTTTCTCATTTCAGATTCAACATTTGCCTGGAAAACAAATGGTGACTGCGGATTTTCTCTCCCGCTATCCGATCTCTGAGCGGCTCGACAGGCCGCTCTCTAGTGGGAGTGTATGTGACGGGCTGGAAACTGTTTGCCCGTACTCTGACTTCACTTGTGCTGACACTGCCACTGGTGAGCCCAGGCAGCCCAGTTTACCGTCCCGTGATTGGCTGGATGTTTGCAAGCGCCAGGATGTCAGGAAGTTAAAATCGCCGCTACCGGAGTTTACGGTGTCCAAGGTTTGTGAGGAAGAAGTTATAGGCGATCGAGGACCAGTGAAATACCATCAAAACAAGGAGACGGACGACAACCATACAGACGTCGGGAGCAGAGGACGGAGCCAAAGGACTACACGGAGGCAGGTGGAACACTCGTATCTTGGTGGTGACGGCAGGGGACAAGCATCGGACATCCTGAAGCCCAGGGACCGGGAGGACGAGTTGCTGCATCCCGCCACTCTTCCGGAGAAGCGTGGCAGTACAGGTGCGTGGGATCACGAGCCTGAACCTGAGTAACAGCGGGGAGAGAGAGAGAGAGAGAGAGAGAGAGAGGGAGAGAGAGAGAGAGAGAGAGAGAGTCGAACGAGGGCACAAACACAGCACAACCAGGGGGGGGGGAAGGAGTGGAAGGAAGCGAGGGGGTGAGGACTGAAAACTCCACTTACCACTAACACCGTAGAGTACAATAAGAATCTAAATTACCGAAGTCATCGCGAACAGGATCACGAGCACTATAGTGGGGGAAGACAACAAAAACCATAGTAAGAAAGGATATTAAACATAAAAGAAACGCTGGAATGACTAGTATCAGGAATAGAAAGTGAGGATAAAAGGAAAAGAAACTCAAAACTTACCCTACGACAGGAATACCTAGTCCACTTACCACCCCTGTTCTCTTCTTTTTTGCATGTACCTCCCGGGGAATCCCTACGGAAGTGGAACAGAGAAGAGGAGAGTGAAAACCTGATTACAGACAAACCCTCACCACCTTCTACCCAGCAATTAATGATCAGAAACACGTACCTGCACTTGCTTCATCCATAATATTCCAATAAAACCTTTTTGTTTTTACGCTTGGAACTCTTGAGGAGAGATTCCTTCCCTACCATCCGGTCACAAGTGGTGTCAGAAGTGGGATTTTAAGGAAACCACCACCATGGAGGAGAAAACAACAATAGCTGATGTTATCGCCCAGTTGGCTGAAGGGCAACGGCATCTCCAAATGATATGGGAACAAGAAATGAAAGAAGCCAAAGAAGAAAGAGAGGCGTTGCAGACTGCACTTAAAAGCCAGGAAACAATTATGGCCAATAATCAGCTGGTACATGAAACCGCATTAGGCAAGCTCACTGATACCATTGCTCATACTAAAGTATCACCACCTTCTACCCAGCAATTAATGATCAGAAATACGTACCTGCACTTGCTTCATCCATATTATTCCAATAAAACCTTTTTGTTTTTACGCTTGGAACTCTGTCGGAGTGATTCCTTCCCTACCATCCGGTCACAGGTATCCTTGCAGTACAACACCTGTGCTTGACTGAAGGCACAAACTCTTGCACTATGGTGAAAGGGTATGTGCATTGGTGCATGGCAGCCTAAAGCACAACAGATGGAGGGGGGGTACCAGAACCACAGCTTACTTGAAATTGGACTGTTTTTCGCCCTAACTTTGATGTAGTGCTGCAACATAAACTGCACCGTTACGTAAAATATACTGCACATGCCTGTAATGAACATATGTACTGGACGAAATATAGTACAGCTCGTTGAAGCATATATGTGTAATAGACCACCTGTATTTCAAATATGCATTTTCAGGATGGAATATGCTGCTCGTCCCTGCTGTGGGGAGATGCCAAGGGCCAGGATGAAATAGGTCACTCACTCTTAAGAGAACCTGCACATAGCACAGAATATATTGTCATCTCTGAAGTACAGATGTACACTAATCCTAGCTAATCTCTGGCCATTTGACGGTAAACCAGTTAGGTGCACTAGTTTGGCAGTTAGAACAGGGTGGAGCAAGTAAAGAGCTTTCCTGGACACAGTTGAGGAACCATGCAACATAATGGTGGTATAAAGTAATCGCTGTCCCCATGGTCTGTTCACGTCACCTAAGAGCAGTGTGAGGGAACTAGGGTCCAGATGTAGGTAGTTAAAAATGAGCGACTCGCAAATTGCGATTATTTGCGACTCGCAATTTCCGACTCGCTAACTGCAATGCAGGTAGAAAGTGCGAGGACAATTTGCGACTCGCACACGGAGTCGCACCGCAGATAGCGAGTCCGCTGTTTCCGAGGTCGCTTTTTGCGACCGCGCAAAAAACGGACTCGCAATTTTCGAGTGGGTGTCGCAAATAGCAACTGTGCTGAAAATTGAATGCAAGTGCTGCAGAACACTCTGGAAAACACTTCAGAACACTCTGGAAAACACTTCCTGGCACATGCTGATGACATCACAGCCAGGAAGTTTACAAATACACCTGGGAGGAGGGAGGACCACACCCATTTCAACTTCAGCACAGCAAACAAACAGAGCTCCTGCAACCATGGCTGAAAATCCAAGGAAGAGGAAACTTAAGTTTGCTGAAAAGGAGTTGGAGGTGCTGACTGATGAGTGCTGTCAGCACCATGACGAGCTGTTTGGCAGGGCAGCCCTCACCGTGCCAGAGACAGAGAAGAGAAGACTCTGGCAGGAGATTCAGGACAAAGTCAACTCCCTGGGGGTCAGCCACCGGAGTGTGGAAGAATTGAAGAAAAGGTGGTATGACCTTCGCTCCCGGACTAAGGAGAGGGTGGCAGAGCGGCTCCGGGAGATGAGAGGCACAGGAGGGGGACCATCGACTGTACCACCACCCACACCCCTGGAGGAAAGGGTAGAAGAGACCCTTGAGCCTGAGGCTGTAAGCGGGATGGGAGATCTGGACACCTCTGAGCCAGGACCATCAACCGGTGAGTACCATGTGACATGCATTCACCCTCATCAATGCCATACCCCCACCCACCTTGAACACAGGAGCATGCACAACCAAGATAGCTCCATTTCAGAGTAGCAAACACCAGACTGATGCATTATGGGCAATGTAGTCAAGTAGGCAGTTCATAGGCAATAGTTTATTAGGAAGTTGATAACAGATAGTAGACACTGACAGTGTGTTCCCTATGTCCCACAGGTCTCCCACAAGACACCCCCACCAGCCCAAGCAGCCAGGGGCCACTGGTCAGCCAGCACACACATGAGGGAACAGGACCAGCCACCACTGCTACCTGCACCACCGACACCATGTCCCCTCAGGAAACACCTGTTGCAGTAGTGGTGTGTGAGCCTGCACCAGGTACGAGCCAGAGTGCCACGGGAGACAACACAGGGCCTCCACCGCTTCGCAGGCGACGTGGAACATCAACAGCAGAGCGGCAGGCAGAGTCAGGGCATGCCTCCACATCACCAACCGAGGCCGCACTTCTACGGGGTCAGCGCCTGCAAAACCAAGAATTATGGAGGATTAGTGGGGCATTGTGGTGCTTTGAACGCAATCATGCCAACAGTATGCAGCAGGTACATTCGGAGTTGCAGGTGATCAGTACCAACACAGGTGACCTTGCACTCTCCATGTGCCAACTAGTGGCAGGACTGCTAACGCAGACTGAGAGTGCACGGCGCAGGGACCGCCAGCTGCTGCAACGCCTGGACAGGATGTCCTCCTCTATAGTAAGGCTGGCTGTGAACACAACAGGGCTGTCTAGGCGCTCAGTCAGCCTCCAGGTGGACATGGACCACTTTGCTGGTGACGTGGCACGGGGACTGGGCCGTCTCAGCCATGCAATAGACCTCATGGAGGCACGGCAGGTGGCCAGGGGCACAGGCGACACGCCACAGGACAGTGAGGAGGGCTCCACAGTCAGCAGTGTCTCTGCCGGTGACACCAGGATGCTTTGCAGTGGAAGCACAAGGCAGAGCACTGCTGACCCCCCTAGTACCAGCCAGGCTGGCCGAGCCCGCCGTAGGGTGTGAGCTCCACATTGTCCTTGGGGTTGGGGCACATGACGTCAATGTGTCCCATGCCAGGTGGACTATTGAAGCCCCTGAACTGTTCCTATTGCACATAGTTTTGTTATTTGCACTTATTAAATCACTTGTTCTTTCCACTTAACACATGGACTCTTTGTTTGTTACATTGGTGAGTATGGTAAAAGTTGGCACGTACCTTCCAAAGTATTGGTTTGCAATGTGTTCCCGTCTCAGTCTGCCTTGATTTGTGATGCTCCTATCCCCATAATGGCGATGTGGTTGCTCTTGCTCTTCATCCTCCGAATCTGGGTCTTCAGGGGTGAGAGGTAGCCCACGTCTGGTGGCAATGTTGTGCAGTATAGCGCATGCAACAACTATTTTGAAAGCTGTTTTTGGGGTATACTGGAGGGCACCTCCACTTCGGTGGAGGCATCTGAACCTTGCTTTCAGCAGTCCAAAGGTACGTTCAATTATTTTCCTGGTCCTCTTATGTGCACTGTTGTATCGCCTCTCTGTCTCATTGCTGGGTGTTAAGTATGGAGTTAGTATCCATGGACGTAGTGCATATGCACTGTCACCTGTTTGGTACAAAACGTACAATGTTAGCAAGGCATGGGTGGTTTGCACATTGACCTGTGTGCATGTCTTCAAGGTGTATTCAGCTCTACCTAGGAGGTATCCGTCTCCAAACTCCTCATGTTCCAGGCGTTGGTGTATCCCACTGTGCCTAAACATGTAGGAGTCATGAGTCATGAGTACTGCCTGGAAATTTGGCAACCATGTCAGTGATGACATAATGGGCGTCACATACCACCTGTATGTTGAGTGAGTGGGTACACTTCCTATTGCGGAACAGATATTCCAGGTTTGCAGGAGGGTATATTTGTATATGTGTCCCGTCTACACACCCTATGACATGGGGGAAGTTGGCAATCCTGTAAAATTCCAACTTGGTGCTGTTGATTTCTGCCTCATTCCTGGGTAGGTATATCTATCGGGACATGTGTGTGAGAAAGGCGTCTAGGAATGCCCAGTGAGCATAGCACTTGCACATGCGTAGGGATGGCGCAGCCGCGCACAGTCTGGAGTTGTAGCTGTGGTTTGACTAATTCTACTAAATCTAGTATAGCTGCGCTGCTAAGTCTATTTTTATCATATATTTCCTCCTCAGTTTGCTGGAAGAGTGTCTGCCTTGTTCTGTATATCTTCTCCTGTCTCTGGCTCCTCCTCCTCCTCTGCTGGGCGGTGTGGGGTCTCCTCCTCACTGTTATCAGGTATATCTCCGCCATCTTGAGTAACGCAGATGCCTTCTGGGTCCCCTTTTATACTTTGGTAATGGTTACCACCTGCTCTGAGTTAGTGGTAAATTGGAAGTGCAAAATGGGCTTTTTGCGACTAGTCGCAATTTGCGAGTTGCTATTGCATATGGTTTGCGACTCGCAAATTGCGACTTGCTATTTGCGGGTCGCAAAATGGGGTCGCAAATTTTGCGAGTCGGTAACGGCTCGCGTCGCATTTTGCGAGTCGGAAATGGGATTATTGCATCCCATTTACGATTTTGCGGGGTCGCAAATTGCGAATCAGGCCATATGCGACTCGCTAAAGTTTGCTACATCTGGCCCTAGAAGTGGAAGGCAGTAGAAACTGTTACCAAATACCAGCTTTCAGCTCACTCTCTGGGCATATGGAGGGAGCTGAGCTAATGTAAATTAAGGTCAGGAGCAATTCAGGAGTCACAAATGGAGAGCGCAACAGGGTAGGACATGTCTCAGGCACGCAAGTGTGGCAGAGACAGGCCGTCTGTTTCCTGTAGTCATCTTATTCTTAATTGGCTTCTACAGTGGGTGCTATACTCTGCCACAGTAGTGCATTGGGTGGTCGTGTCACCGTTGCAGCACTCCGCCGCACTTGCAGATGGCTGCCAGCCTGACTGGCCTCTTTTACTGCCAGGCACATGACTTATGATGCACTGCAGGTGCTAGGCAGTCCCTTTTGTGTTTTGAGTAGCCACATTAGTGTTTGAAGCACGTATGTGTAATGATAGTGGACCTTCATTTCTTAACTGGGCTACTTCTTAATTGGAATGGATGAACACAGCTGTCCCGTTACTCATACCTAAAATGCAGCTCAGTGCAGCCTCCTCGGCCCAGCTACAGAAAACAGGCAGGAGCTTCTGGCTCGGAATGAAACTCAGTATGAAGGTGCCGGAATCTGTTGAATTCTCTGCTACTGCCTCCACATGGACGCTCCCAAATAACATTAAAACTATTAGGGGGTTATTACAACTTTGGAGGAGGTGTTAATACGTCCCAAATGTGACGGATATACCACCAGCCGTATTACGAGTTCCATAAGATATAATGGACTCGTAATACGGCTGGTGGTATATCCGTCACTTTACCGTCACTTTTGGGACGGATTAACACCTCCTCCGAAGTTGTAATAACCCCCTTAGTGTTGTAAACTCCTAACCGGACTTTTCTCGCGACACAAATTACAAGAAAAAAACCACAGTGTGATTGCGCTATGTAAACCCCAGCGCGATCGGGCTGCGTGGAAAATAAAAAGATAAAGTGGTCCGGAAACCATGCTGAAAACATCGAGCCTCGAATGGTTTCAGTAGTTTACCAGTGCTGTGTAGGTAGGCTAACCACCGGAAAAGGCATGACGTATGCATGCCTTTCACAAATGAAAGCAAGCAGATTTGAAAAGGCAAGCCCACAAACCAGTGAAAGTGACTGATGTAGCATGGGCGTGGTTAGAAGCCCAAAGAGAGAATACAGCATGGGACAGAGCGCTTTGCGCTCGCCCATAACAACAAGGTCTCCTGAACTATGATGAATTAGGCATTTGCAACTAAATATTCAGTCGTGTCATAATACAAAGGTGGTGTTCAAACACATGCCTGGAAGAGTGACATATTTCAGCAGACGAAACATCATCCAGGCACAAGCTTAAAAGCTAGTTATTCCTGTCATTACAGTGATTTGACTTTACAAAATGGTGCACTTTGCAGTGAACTGAGATTTGCTGGTTCCGGTTATCTTGGTAAGTGCCTCACCTCTAGGTCGCAAATAAGGAACAGGGGGCCATATGTACGAACACTTTTTCCCATAGACATAGAATGGGGAAAAACCTTTGCTACATCTGGCCCAGGGTGTTTAGTAATTTTTGAGAATCAAAGCACAAGACAGCAAGACGTCAAAGACCACTAATGAATTTTTCCATGTGGAAGCATACAAGATTAAGAACACCAAAAAGAAGGAAAGCTTCTAAAAGTAGCAAATGATACCAATTGTTCTAGGTACACTCTTTCTTTAATTATTCTCCACAATTAAATTGGAATACCATGAGAAGGCAGCAGTGTAGAGCAAGAACCAGGGGCCATATGTACGAAAGCTTTTTCCCATAGACACAGAATGGGTAAAATCCTTTCGTACATCTGGCCCCAAGTTCCATATATTATTTTGTGCTCAGTGAAGGGGTTAAACTGGTAATAAAAACGTTCAGACCAATCATGTAGGGTTAACACCAGTACCCCATGATATATCACTACAAAAAATGTGCCAGCAGAACTGGGAAATGTGAAGACACACACCTGAGAAGTCTGGATTCTGTTTTCACAGCTACTCAGCAAAATGTCAATCGCTGTTATTATGAAGAGAGCTGCGTATCCATCTGGAAACGTTTCCTGACGCTCCTCAAATCCGTCAACTGGAGACTAATGGTGCCTGAGGTTTCTAGGTGGATTGTGCCATAAAAATGTCAGCTTTCACGAAGGAATATTCACACTTTGCCTCATTCTCTCTGCTCCATCCAGAGGAGAATCACTCAAACGCGGCCATCTTTCTTGGGCGTCAAGCAATGCCTTTCAGAAGGGAGTCCTTTGAAGTGGACCGTGATAATGCAGACTAGGACTTGGAATAACGGCTATCATCAGTAACTAATCAAGACATGACCCTCTTGTACGTCGTCCTCGCCCGCGCCCCAGTTCCTATACCTGTGAGGAGGTTCCAAGGCAGGAGCTTGATTTCAAGTACCCCAAGTACCCAAATTTGACACAACGACCGACTAAAATGGACAGCCTGCAGAATATACGCATTATAAAAGGCTGTCTGAGACCTCTGAACATCCAATCTGTAGCGTGAAACACAAATGGGGAGGAATCACAAGCAGCAGCCTTACAAAGCTCCTGCAGTTGCCCTCATTAACTTCATCCTAAGAAGCCACCATACCTTGAGTCTTGGGCCACTGAACACACAAAGCAACTGGCACCCCAAGCTAAGATATGCCTGAGCAATGGCTATCCCCACCAAAAAATAAAAGTAGCAATCATGGACTTTCAAAAGTCAGCCAGAGCATAAGAAATTAACAGAGCATCAGGGGAAAGAAAACTCTAGGTCCCACCCAAGTACAAAAGCAGAGTTGTATGCCTATTATGGGAGAGGACATCCCGCCCCAGCTCCAAGAAAGAAGCCAAAGAAAAAGGACCATGCAGTTTCCTTGGAGACTTAAAACTGAAAGAGCACATTAGCGGGAAAACTGGGCCTGGACCCAAGCAAGTTTTTCAGGAAAACTGGTGTAAGGGGATGTCTGAGCAAAAGAACTGCACGAATCACAGAAAATCTGGATAACTGCTTACGGAGCACAGAGAGAGCAAAGAGTCAACTCCCTTACAAAATCGTCATGCATCAGGCCTACAAATTTGGAATGGATCACATGGCGAAGGATTTAAATCCTTATCCTTGCACCAAACCTTGGAGTGTGACTGATGTTTGCCACAACAAGTGACCATGGACAGATGTCAAATAACCATTAATGGACAATGCCCCACCTCTGCAGTCCCTCCCTCTCAACTTCCAGGCCAGGCAGAGTGGATTGAAATGCAATAGACTCAATAAATGGAAAACACATGCATACACATGGAGAATCGCAATTTAGACTCCATCCTTTACACATCACCATTGCGCAATTATGCATTTATATTTGACATTATACTTAATGTGTGCCTTACAATTAACATATGTAAAGCATTTACATGCATTAATGAAATGTAATCATTGCAGTAACTAAAGGGTTATACATGTGCAGTAATGTTCAGTTGAATATATTTACATGTATTCATTATTCACGTTTATACTTACACTTCAAGGTATATTTGTTTGCATCTATAAACAAGTACTCTTTCATTAAGACTTTATATTTATTTTGAAAAATACATGTACATGCATAATGAAGAATTCGAAGTGCATGCTAAATACCAAATTAATTTAGTCTGACTGTAGGCCTCATTTTGAAATGTTTTTTGCTCTGCCAGAGTATTCTTTCTTTCTTTGCAGAAATCCTTATTGCGATTCTTGTTAGATGAGAAAGGAGTGTTGCCTATATTAGACGGCTGATGTTGAGGCCTGAAGAATACAGCTTGGCGAGGATACTGTGGGCTAATGGTGAGAAGAAGCCTCCTGTTCATCATGTACCAGTAAAAGATGTTCAAGGTTGCATTTACTGCCTTAGTTTTAATGCACTGGGAAACGTAAGTGATGTTGTGAATGCCCATCGCGAGTAATGGATTGATTGGTTGCTGGTGGTGTGGGAAAAGATGCAGGTGTTGCAGAAGCTCCTATTGTTTTCAACTGGTGTTCATATAGTTACCAGTTAGGCAGATTCCCTTTGGACTTTGAGGGGTACAGACCTCTCTGCCTTCCTTCTGAGACATTTCTAAAACGTCCTAAACCTTCCTAACTCCAAAATTGGAGCCCTGATTATATGATTCTATAGCCACCCTATGTTTAGGATAGAGAACAGAGGTTTCTTTATGGAACACCTCTTTCTTATTCCCAGTTTCTGTATTGCTGTGACTGTTCCTACTTTGTATCTTATTTTGTTACGGCTAAACTTATTGAGGTATTTCAGCTTGTCAGCTGTATTGATGTATCTGTTGAATATATTCTTGGCATGTTTATATAATGGATTAATCAGTAATCTGAAATAAATCATTGCTAATCACAGTCATTGATTTCTGATCCAGCCTGAAATGTATTTTTGATGTTTACTCCCTGTGAGAAAACAGGGCTGATTGCAGAGGCCCCCTAACTTTTTGCCCCCATTTTCCACTTTTTGCTGGTGTTTTCCTGACTCTGATGGTGCCCTGGGTACTGCTAACCAGTCCCAGGGCCTGTGCTCTGTGTAAAATGGATATGCAAATTAGGCTAATTATAATTGGCTAAGTTAACCTACCTATAAGTCCCTAGTATATGGTAGGGCATGTAGGTTTAGGGACCACAGCATGGGTGGTGCACCCATAGGTGCACTGCTGAGGTGCCCAGTGTCATTTTAAAGGCAGGCCTGCCTTGCTGGCTGCTTTTAAATTAAAGTTATATGCAAATTCGACTTTGGAATTAAAAGTAGTTCCAAAGTCTTAAACTACCTTATTTGTACATATAAGTCACCCCTAAGGTGTGCCATATGTGCCCCTAGGGCTGGGTGCCATGTAACTATAAGCAGGGACTTTATAAAAATAGTTTTATAATCCCTGGTGAGGTAAAAACAGCCAAATTAGTTTTTCCCTCATTGTAGTAAATGGCCTTCATAGGCTAGAATGGGGAGACTTTATTTTAATTTTTAAAGTCTCCTTAAATGATGCATACCAAGAGTTTGGTATCAAATTAATTGTTGTAATAAATCCCACAACTTCCAGTTGCTGGATTTAATATAACTTGTTCAGGTAAAAAGTTTTAAACTTTACCTGAAAAATTGCCAATTTCAGCCCTGCATTGTTTTTGCTGCTGTGCTCTGATTGGTCGGCCTTGAGCAGCTTTGCCAAGATGCCTTGATGAAGTGTGAAGTGGCCTGGCTTCACACAAAGGAATGTGCCTGTGGGAGGGAATCTCCCCTCAGCTGATGGTGAGGCAGGAAGGGGGAGGGCTGCCAAACTGGTCTTCAATGGCAGAGAAGGACATTTGGAGCAACCAGCAACACCCCCACATCATGCAACCCCAGATAACTAGGTGCCCCCTTGATTAGATTAGGAGAGGGCAGGAGAGGGGTGTGTTTATGATTTTTAGCCACACCAGTGGGTGGGCTCAGCCAGATGTAACCTCCAAAAATCAGATTCAGCCATGATGGATTTTTAGAGAATGTTGCCTCCTGGGATTGATTTTTGCCACACTTCCCAGGAAGTGGTCATCACAGGGGGAAGGACCCTACACCTGATTGGAGAACCAGGACCCCCCTGCTTTTCACCCAGGAGCAAGGATAAAACTGGCAGACCTGCACCCACACCTCAGTTCCCTACCACATCTAACAAGGAAGAACAACAGAAGAAGAAGGACTGCCCTGCTGGACCCCTGGCCTGCACCTGGAACCTGCCCTCAGAAGGACTGCACCAGCTGCACACTTGGGCTTCACCACAAAAAGGACTTTGCCTGGCTTCAACTGGTTCAAGGAGGGACTCCCTGTTTGCTACAGGTGAAAAATTGCTAACCAGAGTCCCCTGCACCAACTCCTGAAGAAAGCGACCAGCTGACCTCTGTCCAGTGGCCAAAAAGGAGTTTGCACCAGGTGCATTCTGGGAGTTGTAGTCCGCACCCCCAAGGACCATCTCAGAACTTCTGGACCCTTGGGGTGAGCTGTGGACCTCAAAAGAACCTTAAAAGGACATCTGGGAGAAGCCCCAGAAGTTTGGAGAATTTTTGTAAAAAAGCTCCATAGAGGGACCGACCCGCCGCGGCAACTTTAGGCGGCTTGCCTCAACCGCGACCCGGCCTGATTTGCTGGTTCGTCCCGGTAAAGAAAATCTCTGAAAAAGAGACTAAGGCCCTCATTCTGACCTTGGCGGGCGGCGGAGGCCGCCCGCCAAAGTCCCGCCGTCAGGTTACCGTTCCGCGGTCGAAAGACCGCGGCGGTAATTCTGACTTTCCCGCTGGGCTGGCGGGCGGTCGCCTTCAGACCGCCAGCCAGCCCAGCGGGAAAGAGGCTTCCACGAGGAAGCCGGCTCGGAATCGAGCCGGCGGAGTGGAAGCTGTGCGACGGGTGCAGTTGCACCCGTCGCGTATTTCACTGTCTGCGCAGCAGACAGTGAAATACATGTAGGGGCCCTCTTACGGGGGCCCCTGCAATGCCCATGCCAGTGGCATGGGCACTGCAGGGGCCCCCAGGGGCCCCGCGACCCCCCCTACCGCCATCCGGATCTCGGCGGTCCGACCGCCGGGATCTGGATGGCGGTAGGGGGGGTCGGAATCCCCGCGGCGGTGCAGCAAGCTGCGCCGCCGCGGAGGATTCAATGGGGCCGCGGTACACTGGCGGGACCCCGCCAGTGGTGCCGGTCCGACCGCGGCTTTACCGCCGCGGTCGGAATCCCCATTGGAGCACCGCCGGCCTGTCGGCGGTGCTCCCGCGGTCCTCCGCCCTGGCGGTCTTTGACCGCCAGGGTCAGAATGACCGCCTAAGTCCGAAGGTAAAAAGTTGACCGGGACCTCCCAGCCAGCGTATCCGAGGAGGGCTCCATGGACGTCGGATCAAGATCCAGGTTTACCCCAGTCGAAGGATTTTCACCTCGAAAAAACAACTAAGTCCGAAGGTAAAAATCTCCACTGAGGATTCCAGCATCGCGTATCCGGAGAAGGGCTCCAGGAGGTCGGATTGGACTGGCAAGTTCGTCCCGCTGAAGAAAATCTTCGAAAAAAAGACTAAGGGGGTTATTCTAACTTTGGAGGAGGTGTTAATCCGTCCCAAAAGTGACGGAAAAGTGACGGATTTACCACCAGCCGTATTACGAGTCCATTATATCCTATGGAACTCGTAATACGGCTGGTGGTATATCCGTCACTTTACCGTCACTTTTGGGACGGATTAACACTCCTCCAAAGTTAGAATAACCCCCTAAGTGTGAAGGTAAACTTTTAACCGAGGCCTCCCGCGGCCTGTAGCCGAGCAGGGCTCCATCGCGGTTGGCCTGAAACTTTGACTTTGCCCCGGTCGAGGTGCAACCAGATGACCCGATTGGCGCTTTTTGTTTCTAGGCGCAAAAAAATAATAATCCTTTAAAAATTCATATCTCCGGTTCCCCTTATTCGATTGTATTCGCTTTGGTGTCATTTTAAAGATAAAAATATAATCTATTTTTATAAATTGGTTTTGGATTTTTAAACTCTTTCCTGTGTTTTATTTAATTACTGTTTTGTGATGTTTGAATGCTTTACACTATGTCTCCTAAGTTAAGCCTTGACGCTTGTTGCCAAGCTACCAAGGGTTGAGCTATGTTTAATTTACTGAGACCTAACTGGACCTTAGTGGAGGTTAGTGGCCTATTGCTAAGTGTAGGTACCTACCTGCCCTTACCAATAACCCATTTTCCAACACTCCCTTTCAACGCTTCATGTCAATTAACTAATGTCCATATGACCAATGGGTAAAAATCCTTGACAACTTTACTGTGAGACTGCGATACACCTCCCTGCACACTCTCACACGTGATGCCACAATTGCACAAATCAACATTGAACAAAGACAGAACAGCTAGTGCAATAGGAGGGGGAGTGGTTGGGGCTTGTCAACATCATGGAGTAAAGGAAAAATAACAATTCCCCAGATCTAAGCTACAGATTTACCTGTTCTGATTGAAGCTTCCTTCATCAATATAAGGAGTGGAACAAGGGAGAAAAATAAGGGGGTAAGCAGAGATGTATGTAATTAACACAAGCCTGCAGTTGTGGTCCATTCCTTGGATGAACCAGGCTCACTAGCCAAGTTTTCAGGTGGAACATCTAGATAACAGAAAGCAAACATATAAACAACAAGTGATGTGTAAACATGCTATAGTTTTAAGACTCATTGTGAGGTCTGATGCAAAGAAAACATTATATAGTTCAGGACAATAGATGCAAAAACTGTTTTTCTGCACTTAAAAGTGACTCCAGTTCTAATGGACTCCATCCTTAGCCACCTGAATAAATCTATACATTTTCCATGAGTAAAGAGTTGATTTTCATTTTTCAGCCTGTGTTTATGTATTTTAATACAATGATACCGCTATACCCCAGGGCCAGCATGGTACTCTGAGACAGTTTACATAAAGAGTCCATAAAGCAGGGAAACTAGCAGGGGAGTAGCTTAATCGTTGGAATTCAGGAGGTGTGAATACCAAATTTCCCAGATAAGTGGGAACACCAATACAGGCCTAATAGACCTGATTATGGGCCCCCAGACCCAATTGACAAGCCAAGAATGTATTTATTTGGGGGCAGTCACACCTCAAAGAGCTCCTCTTGAAGCTGCACCCCTGGCAACTGCGCTCAGTTGCCAGGAGTAGGCAGGGGATGTGTAGACCAACAAAACAAATCCATATGAAATGAGGAAAGAAAAAGTAAAAAACAATCCTCCCCACCCTCCTGAGTGCCCGGTAGTCCCCCCTCAAAACCTATAGGTGTTGAGTCATCCACTCAATTGTTGGTTTGCTCTAATGTTAGAGGTGTGATTCATGTGTTACCAGAAGGGTTTTCATTTACTGACGTGACCATCTTCAAGACCCGTAGGTTCTTTGGGCAGATAATCTTGTGAAATTAAGATGATAGCATAAAGAGGCACGCTGTCCAGAATGACTCAAAACTAGATCCCCTGCCCAAGAGTCTATCTTTAGCAAGTCTCATACCTGGTAAAGCTAGGATCTGTGAGTATGAATTTTGTCTTCGCCCCAGACACTCCGTATAGCCTATTTAGCTCCTCCTAGTAGCAGTGTAATTTGATGTCCCATACATGATTTGAGTGAGTAGTGGAGTCGGTCTGTCACTCTTAGGATAACATAAGCTGGGAATTGCAACAATTTGATCCCAAACATACGGTCAATCTTGTCTTAGGCTTTGTTCCAATATCTCTGAAGTTTGGGACAATGCCAAAGTAGGTGAAATAGTGTTTTGGCATTGCCAGGGTTCCTGGAAACAAGTATGTGGGAGCCCAGTTATGTGACCCTTTTCGGGGGTATAGTGCCAATAGTGCATGATCTTTGTAAAGGTCTCTCTCATCGAGGATCTGGTTGCACTTACTCGGGGTCTTGCCAAAATCTCTGGCCATTCATGGTTCGCAAGCGATCTCCCTATCTCACCTAAAAGTATTGCAACCTCTTGGTTTCATTGAGGCAACAGTCCTATTTGAGTTGCTCGAGTTACCTAATGCAATGAATGTCAAACGGGTCACCAATCCGCTAACAATGATCTTTTTGCTGTTCAGAGAACTGAGAGCAATGAACACCTGGTTTAAAATCCGAGTTCCCCCTAATGAGGGTGAGGGGTGAAGGGTAGGAGGATAAATTATGCCTGGCCATAACCGAGTCCCACAACGTTAACGCAGCTCTTGTGACCAATATAGCAGACCTGGGCCGTGTGATGATGATTGGTGATGTGTTGTATTCCGAGGCTTCCCTCTGACTGGTGGCTATACATCATACACTTTTTTTTTTTAGCCCCCCCCCCCAATGAGAAGATATTGATAATTTGTTGGATATCTCTCAGAATTTCACGTGGTGGGTTTTAGAGGGTGTGATTGGGCCAGATAGAGAATTTTAGCAAGGGTCATCATTCTGACACAGAATCCACAAGAATTAGCTGGTTCCTCGCACTGTGGGATGGTGGCGACATCTAAGATTTTCAGTTAGGACCAGCTAATAATTTTGTTCCGATCCTTATGTCTTCGTGTAAAATCTGATTTGTTTATTTTTCAAAATTTTCACCCTTGGATCCGGACCCCTGAATAATCCATAAAATAACAGTTGAGATATTCTTTTCAATGATCACCTCAAGCTTGTCCAAGATCTTAAAGACTACCAAAGAGATTTACAAGAACCCATCAAAAGGCATCTTCTAAGTAAAGCCATAGCCTGTGCCAAGTTTGGTGTAATTGCATTCAGCAGTTTTTGCTGTAGCAGAAAGCAAAAATTCCGCTGGGGCCTAAATTCGAATGGGCTTCAACTTTCCCCTTTTTAACCTTTCATCCCCTTGGTACTTATGCACGGAACTTGGCATTTCAAAACTAAATTTAATGTGGTACCTACTAAGTTCCATCCAGATTCGTCAAATGATAACAAAGTTGTTAATAAATGAAAAAAGCCTTTTTGGACTTTCAAATAAATCACAATACTCTTAGAACGCATTGGGCAACTATTATTTTTCGGATGTTTGTGAAGATCTCTAGACAGAGTTTAGAAACTCATTAAGAAGGCAGAGATGCGTGAGTGAATCTTGACAGCTAAGTCTGAAGAGAGGCATTCAAAAATTCCCTGTACTTTCCTGTACTCATTACCATCACACCCAAGGCCTTTCATTTTAAATTACATTCACTCTATAATAGTGAAAGCTCCAGTAATCGGTTGCAGAGGGACAGAAGATTGGTGAGGTACTACAGAAAGGAGGAGAAGAGATGTATTGGAAATAAATTATAAAGGCTGTTATTTAGAGTGTGGCAGAAAATTTGCCTAGAGCACCAGGTCGGTGGAAACCACATCTCCGCAACCCCCATGGAGGACCGCGCACCCTATGTAGAGTTCACAGCCATGCTGAGCAGCGATGCACTTTCAGTCAAGCACTTTCATGCAATTGTGCCCTGCTTGGCATTCTATTTGGTTTTTTAGAAACAATCCCCCGGAGCAGGTGTTTGTTTCTGAAAAACAAAATAACAATTGCCCCAGCACACAAGAACTTCTCTCTCTGTGCAAGGTGGACCAGGCAAAGAAAATATGGATTGCACAGCCCACCCTACAAGAGTGAAGAGCCCTGGAATGGAAAGGCCATTGACTCGACTCAGTACGGGCTATTCTGGCTCCACTTTGACAGAGTGGTAGCTCAACCAGTTTACAGTAGAGCTTCATCTAAAAATGTCCACAAGTGTTGTCTTTGTGGTTTATCGCTGCCATATCACCAGGGTCATATATTACAGCGTACAAATTACAATTCACAGATAATCGCTAACCGTGTACAAGACAATTTTTCTTGTGTCCTTAGATGATTCAGCTAAAAAAGAAGGAATTAAAAAAAATAAGTGATTCAAAGGTGCAAACACCGTATTGTAGTAAAAAAAAATCAACAGAGACAGTTCACCAAGAAAGAAAAGTGGCCTTGTTGCTGAGACTGTGTTGTGCTAGCTCCTGGTATGATAAGCACGAGCCTGATGTATGAAACTCCCATGCAGGCACAAATCTTGTGTGGCTTGAAAAATCACAGGGTTTGCAACCGCAAAATGGTGTTTGACTAACTCCGAATCGCAATTAGGATGGGAGGTGAAAGAGAGGTCGGTTCCTATTTGCTATTCCCAACGAGATGTGTCAGTTGCAGTCACAATCCTTGAAAACGTTACCAACACCCCAAAGGACATGGTGGCTGAATCGCAAGGCACAGCTTCTTCTTTTGGTATTGCGTTGGTGGCCCCTGAAGGAGCATTCTGTGTTCCAGGGGACCAGTTCCTCCCCCCTATGTCTTCAAATGGGAAATCTATATATTTTTGGTTTTCTGTGTGGGAATGCGAAGGCAGGGGTGAAGATCTGCAGTTCCTTGAGGACCACCAGCATTACCTTGGTAGCCAAATGCTTCACAAGGGGTCCCAAAAGGCGACCCGCCTAATTAATATTCATTAAGCAGATCACTCTGCAACACAATGGAAATGGGCATTTTGCATTGCAATCTGATATTGTATACACTACATAACAGAAAGACACTGCACAGAGTTGTGTGAAATTTGCACCCACTGTGTGTGACCTTCCTGTTCATATATATATTCAGCCATTTTAGAGCGGCAGACTCTGCAACATTTGTAAATCACGAGTTACAGTATAATCTTTTATTATCTGTTGTTTCGTGCGATCTAGAGTGATTTAACCAGGCAAGCTAGCATTTGCTCAGAGCGCTGAAAGCTCAGGACTGCCTTGGAGTGTCCAGCATTGGGTTCGGGGGGAGTGAAAGGGAAGAGCGGGGGATGCTGGGTGATTTTTTCATTACTATAATATCGTCGGCATCATTCAGTATTTGATCACTAATGGCCCTAGCTCGCCTCTCTAGTACACTCTTTGGTACAAAAATATTGTTCAGATGTGACTGGAGAGAATAACAGAGGCTGCTGGGGGACTGAATACTAATTAATTGGGGCAGAGGGAAGAGCAGACGCAGATGTCTGACTTTTGAGAATTCTGAATATCACTGATGTCTGCTATTCTCCTATTTTTGATAGCCTCCGTCACAGCATCTCATGCCTCGAGGTCCAGTGAGGTTTGAGGTTGGGCATGATGCTTTACAGGGAAAGAAATGAGATGGACGTCACTTGCAGGACTCTGCCCTAATCTATAAGAACTGAGGATGGGTTAATGATTCAGTGTGTCGGCTGGAGCAGAAAACAGCAAGCAAATGTCACAGAATCATCAGAAGCAGGCTTTTACAATTACAATTACAACAACATATTGACAGCAAAGAGAAAGATTAATAGATTTGCCCTAGACGAACTTTGCAGACTTGCAGTCCTGGACAGTCATTAGGAGTCACCCCTGAATGTGGAGCAATATGGTGTCTTCCATAGTACCCTGGTCATCAGGATCGGCTTTAGGGTGGTGTGATCTTTGCAGCCGTACCTGCTGATGAGCTCGGGGGGAGGAAGGGAATCACTGTGTTTAGAAATTACTTATGGATTGAAAAGTACCTGCTGCAGAGTTCCTTGTGTGCCCATCAGTTTTCAAGCAACAATAAAAATGTGAAATTAATTCTCGGTGTTTCATGTTCCTGCTAGGGAGAGGTCGGAGTTTTGCCAAGTGGCAGTTTTTACTCATCATGAAGTACCGCAGAGTGTTAATATGCCTTCTGCAAATAATGTGTACCATGCAGATCAAGTAAAGGTATGTTATGGGGATAGCTCAGTTGGTTAACCCCTTCGCTGCCAGGCCTTTCCCCCTCAGGTTCCAGGCCTTTTTTTTGGCTATTTGGGGCAGTTTGCGCTTAGGCCCTCATAACTTTTTGTCCACATAAGCTACCCATGCCAAATTTGCATCTTTTTTCCCCAAACATCCTAGAGATTCTAGAGGTACCCAGACTTTGTGGGTTCCCCTGAAGGAGACCAAGAAATTAGCCAAAATACAGCGAAAATCTCGTTTTTAAAAACCAAAATGGGAAAAAAGGGCTGCAGAAGAAGGCTTGTGTTTTTTTCCCCTGATAAGTGCATCAACAAAGGATTTGGGGTGCTAAAATCACCATCTTCCCAGCTTTCAGAAACAGGCAGACTTGAATCAGAAAACCCCATTTTTCGACACAATTTTGGCATTTTACTGGGACATACCCCATCTTTACTATTTTTTGTGCTCTCAGCCTCCTCCCTGTTAATGACAGAAATGGGTGTGAAACAAAATGCTGGATCCCAGAAAGCTAAAAATTTCTGAAAAGTAGACAAAATTCTGAATTCAGCAAGGTGGAATTTTTGTAGATCTTACAAGCTTTTCCTACAGAAAATAACAGTGGAAATATAAAAATGTTGAAAATGTGGTGAAGAAAACTGCCATTTTTCTCCACGTTTTACTCTGTAACTTTTTCCTACGATGTCAGATTTTTTCAAGCAATATACCGTTACATCTGCTGAACTCTTCTGGTTGTGGGGATATATAGGGCTTGCAGGTTCATCAAGAACCCTAGGTAGCCAGAGCCAATAAATGAGCTGCACCTTGCAATGGGTTTCCATTCCTTACCTGGTATACAGCAATTCATTTGCTGAAATATAAAGAGTGAAAAATAGGTATCAAGACAAACTTTGTATTTCCAAAATGGGCACAAGATAAGGTGTTGAGAAGCAGCGGTTATTTGCACATCTCTGAATTCTGGGGTCCAGATACTAGCATGTGAATTACAGGGCATTTCTCAAATAAGCGTCTTTTTTACACACTGTCTTACATTTGGAAGGAAAAAATGTAGAGAAACACAAGGGGCAATAGCACTTGTTCTGCTATTCTGTGTTTCCCCAAGCCTCCCAATAAAAACAGTACTTCACTTGTGTGGGTAGGCCTAGCGCCCGTGACAGGAAATGCCCCAAAACACAACATGACACATCACATTTTCCCAAAGAAAACAGACCTGTTTTTTGCAAAGTGCCAAGCTGTAGATCTTGGCCTCTAGCTCAGCTGGCACCTAGGGAAACCTACCAAACCTGTGCATTTGTGGAAACTAGACACCAAGGGGAATCCAGAACGGGGTGACTTGTGTGGCTTTCACCAGGTTCTGTTACCCAGAATACTTTGCAAAGCTCAAAATTTGGCCAAAAACCACTTTTCCTCACATTTCGGTGAAGAAAAGTTCTGGAATCTGAGAGGAGTCACCAATTTCCTTCCACCCAGCATTCCCCCAAGTCTCACAATAAAAATGGTACCTCACTTGTGTGGGTAGGCCTAGTGCTCACGACAGGAAATGCCCCAAAACACAACATGGACACTTAACATTTTCCCAAAGAAAACAGAGCTGTTTTTTGCAAAGTGGATTTTGGCCTCTAGCTCAGCCGGCACCTAGGGAAACCTACCAAACCTGTGTATTATTGAAAACTAGTAGGGGAATCCAGGTTTGGGAGACTTGTGGTGCTCTCACAAGGTTCTGTTACACAGAACCCTTTGGAAACCTCAATATTTGGCCCAAAAAATACTTTTTTTGAGAGGAGCCACAAATTTCCTTCCACCCAGCGTTCCCCCAAGTCTACTGATAAAAATGGCACCTCACTTGTGTGGGTAGGCCTAGATCCCACGAAAGGAAATGCCCCAAAACACTGTGTGGACACATCAAAATGATCAAATACTAAACTACCTGTTTTTGCGGGGGGATGGGGACGTGCAATTTTGGGCCTGGGCTCAGCAGCCATATAGGGAAACCTACCAAACCCAAACATTTCTGAAAACTAGACACCAAGGTAATCCAGGGAGGTGTGGCTTGCATGGATCCCCCAAAGTTTTCTTACCCAGAATCCTCAGCAAACCTCACAATTAGCTAAAAAGTCACATTTTCCACACATTTCTGTGTGGGATCACCGCACCGGGACAAATTTCCTACCACTCAACGCTCCCCTCAGTCTCAGTCCCAGTCCCCAGTCTCAGTCCCCACAGTAAAAATTATACCTCACTTGTTAAGGTGGGCCAAGTGCATGTGACAGGGAAGAGCCAAAAACATGTCGAAATTGAGGGGGACCCAAAGCGTGTCCAAATGGGCAGTTTGAAAACAAATAAAAAAATTTAGGCTGACAAGTGCAGAAGAACTTTTATCGGTATAGATGAGACAATGCTGGGTGGTAGGAATTTTGTGGATTCCTGCAGATTCGAGAAGGTTCCATCACAAAAATGATGGAAAAAATGTGTGATTTTCAGCAAAGTTTGAGGTTTTCAGGACGTTGTTGGTAAGAAAATTGTGCGGGTGCATGTGAAGCACACCACCCTGGAATCACCCAGATGTTTAGTTTTCAGATGTTTCTAGGTCTTTTGGATTTTTCTACAGGGCACCGTCCCAAAGTCCAAAAAGTGCAGCCCTCACCATTCCAAGTATGATTTTGAGAGTTAGCCAAGCTCTCATGACCCAAGGGTAAAACCAAAACCCAAAATAATCAAATGTCCTCTTGCATGCCAGGGGATGAGATGTTTTAGTGTGCGGGGGGAGAGCTGAAAGACTGTTACCCCCTTCAGTTGGGGTGGGGATGTAAGCAGACTTTCTACCCTCCCCAGGGTGTGGATCAGGAGTAATTGTCCCATCTGTCCACTGGTGGGCAGAACAACTTTGGCCCCATTTATTTGGGGTGGGGGCATGGCCTTACGCCCACCCTCTTATTTTGAAAAAAAAAAAATCTTCCCTGGTCTCTGGTGGGCTTTCGGCCCCCAAAGGGGGCAGACATGGCCAACAGTAATGTGCCCCCATGGAGAGTGACCCTTGCCCAAGGGGCTGCACCTCTAAACAAAACACACACATACTCACACACCAATCCCTGCTGACTAAGTGGATTCTGCCCCCCCTCAGGGTTAGATCGGCCTGATAGAAATAGGCTGATCTGCCCCTAAGGGGAGCAGGAATGGCCTAAAATAAAGTTGGCCCCCCCCAGGGGAGCGACCATTGCCTAAGCGGTTGCTCCCCTTGTGTGAAATTGGTGCAAAAAAAATCCCTAGGGCCTAGGGGTTTCTACCCCCTTTGGGGGCAGATTGGCCTAATTAAAATAGGCAGATATGCTCCCAAGGGGGCAGAAATGGCCTAAAAACAATTTACCCCCCAGGGGACCGACCCTTGCCTAAGGGGTCACTCCCCACATATAAAAAAATAAAATAAACAAAGAAAATCCCTGGTGTCTAGGGATTTCTGCCCCCCCCCCCCGGGGGCAGATCGTCTTAATTACAATAGGCTGATCTGTCCCCAAGGGTGGAAGAAATGGCCTACAACAAATTCCCACTTCCAGGGGAGCGACCCTTGCCTAAGAGGTCGCTCCCCTCAAGTGAAACTGACAAACAAAAAAATCCCTGGTGTCTAGTGGTTTCTGCCCCCCTTGGGGGCTGATTGGCCTAATAAAAATAGGCCAATCTGCCCCCCAGGTGGGAAGAAATGGCCTAAATACAATTTGCCCCCCAAGGGAGCAACCCTTGCCTAAGAGGTTGCTCCCCACATATAAAAAAATAAAGTAAACGTAAAAAAAAGAAATATCCCTGGTGTCTAGGGGGTTCTGTGCCCCCTTGGACACATCGACCTAATTATAATAGGCCGATCTGCCCCTGGGGGGCAGAAAAGGCCTACAAATATTTTGCCCCCCTGGCGAGCGGCCCTTGCCCAAGGGCCCGCTCCTCTTATGTATAAATATAAATATAAAACAAAACTCCCTGGTGTCTAGTGGTTTCTGCTCCTCTCGGGGGCAGATCGGCCTAATAAAAATAGGCCGATCCGCCCCTAGGGGGGGGGGGGGGGGGCAGAAATGGCCTAAAAGTAAATTTACCCCCAAGGAAGCAACTCTTGCCTAAGGGGTCGCTCCTCACATATATATAAAAAAAAAAGAAACACATTTTTTTTATCCCTGGTGTCTAGCGGTTTCTGCCCCCCACCCCCCCCGGAGCAGAAATGGCCGTAAAATAATTTGCCACTCTGGAGAGCTGCCCTTGCCCAAGGGGCCGCTCCCCTTATAGATATAAAACAAACTCCCTGGTGTCTAGTGCATTTCTGCTGCCCAATCACATCGGGTTCGGGCAGCAGAAATGCAGAGAGAGACATCAAAGGAAAGGCCTTTCCTTTCATGCCTCCCTCGGACCCTCCATGTGATCGGAGGAGAAATAATTTTTAATTTCTCTTCCGATCCGCGATGTAAGATGAGCTTCCAGCACGGAGGGGTAGGCCTCTGATGAGGGGACGTCATCAGATGCCACAGGGGGACTGGGGGGGTGGGGGTGGAAGGGGAATTCCCCTTCCATTCCTGCCCAGGGGACCGGGGGTGCAAGGCCCCCAGGGGGAGCACTATTGCTTCCCCGGAGGCCTCTATCTAGACGTAACAGTTACGTTCAGGGTACCCGAGCGGTGTTGCCCAGGATGTAACCGTTATGTCCAGGGCACCCAACTGGTTAAAGCTTTTGTCACAGAGATCCTTTTCTTACTTGTTGTTCGTAAGTTACAATCCTAATACACCACAGTGAGGTATGAACTGTCATTATAGAGCTGAAGGCAAACAACAAGGCATAGGTTAGGACGTTATGTTTTTTCCTCAATCCTCCATTATCCTAATATTTCTACAAAGGATATGTTTGTGCAGGAATACATTCTTAACAGAAAATTTTTTGCAAAACATTTTTGATTATTTAAAACAAAGAGAGTGGTGGCTGGCACTACACAGCCAAGACACAGTATAGAATCTCGACTGCAACCCAACCCAGAAGCAGCATAATAATGGTACAAAGCTACCCACTGGAGCTCCGTACACCCACCCAGTCCTACACCACGCCTTCACCCCTCCCGGGAATTTCATGTGTCCTGATCATGGTGTTGTGTTTTCCCAAACTAGACCATGGGAGGCCCGTGTTTGGTTCTAAATGTATGTCTTAGGATTCAGCCCAGTCTTTCTATATTTTGTTATGTTTCTTTGGACAACCCCACGCTAAATAAATCGGTCTCTCTAGTCTCATTCAGAAGTCCGTCTCTTTAGCCCATATTTCCATGGAGTGGGCTAGTGTTTCTTTCCATGCCCAAGCAATGTCTCGTTCGGCCATAATTAAACCCAGCCAGAGCAGTGCTTTTTGATAGCAGGTGCCCCACTAAGTCTTCCGTGACATGTAGCAGAATGAGAATTAGGGTCTCAAGGGATCTTCCACCCCAGCACCTCCTCCAGTCTTTCCAGTACCCCTGTCCAAAAGTGAAAGAGTGAAGAGCAGAGCCAGATTGTGTGGGACAAATTAGCGTGTGGAGCATCACATCTCAGACAGCTCCCCGAATCTATCAGACCCATCTGGTGCAGTCTCTTCCTGGTGAAGTAAATATGATGGAGCAGCTTGAGTTGTACTAGCCTAAATTGGGATGCTATCACCGCCTCCCTAGGGGCCTCCACTGCCTCCCTCCAATCATTATTAGTATGTTTTAAGTACATAGTTTGTGATCTTCCAACCAAACACTCTTAAAAAATACTGCCGGCAAGGCAAGCTTGATTACATGTGATTTCTACACCTTGTAATCCTCATTATTTAATGTAATATTTACAGTTTATTGTCTCTGTCTAAGGTGTTTTGTGAAATGCTCTGACACCCTACATTGGTATGAGTAGTGCTATAAAACAAATTAAATTCATGTGAGGGAGGGGCTATGGGGAGATGGGGCACTCAGTGCTCAATTTGTAAATAAAAAGGTGCCGGTGCCCAAAGCCCTCCTCTTAAACATGCAACTGCTGCAATTAAATGTGCGAACACGGAACACTAAGGCAGTGTAGTTCTGAAGACATCTCTGGCATCTTCAATCCATTTACAGCCACTCCCTGCCGCTTCAGCTCACTCAAGCAGCTTTCTGCTTTCTCCCATTGTGATGCTTTTTTCTTTTTCTCTTCCTCCGTCTTTCCCACGTGTCTTTTGCTTGCAGTAAATGCTTAAGGCAGAAAAGTAAGTGCTGGCCCTCAAAAATAAGTGCTGATGCTCCGTACCGGAAACAACAAGCACTGGGGGCACAGTTGGAGGGTGGAAGTGAGGGACTCAATGGAAAGGAGGTCGTTGTGAGGGCACCAAAAAAAGTTTCACACCAGATGCCACCTTGGCTATGGACCACACACTGGAACGTCACCACTTCAAGACCAGACCTAAGCCAATCCAAAAATATATTTTAATGATCAATTTTATATTTTTTAAATTAAGAGGGGGTCTTCAAGTTCGTTTAATAGTTTTTATGATAATGGAAAATCTGCAATTTGAGAAATAATTTGTTCTTCCTGTGTCTTCAATTGTGAATAGGTGTGTTGTAAAATTGTAAATTTGTGCAGTCTACTGTTATCTTTAATTAATGTACTATCAATGCATTGTTGAATTTGTCACCCTCACATTTGTATTATTTCAACCAATAGTGACCCTGCATAGTGCTATGTTTCTATGTAGACTGCTACTGGTAAACAAATGCTTAATTTAAACATATTAAAATGTTATTTTTTTTTAGTTGGCATATCAAGGAAAATCGTTGTACAAAGGATATGTATGTTTGTATTTATGTATGTGTTTGGTAATTACATAGACAAAAGGCGGCAAAGCGTTGTACAAGGTAAAAGGCAAATATGCAGTCAATGTGTGATTGCAAGGGTTAGCTAAGAGCAAAAGTGGACTGTTACATCATCATTATTTTAACCAATTAATTTAAAATGGCCGCACATCCACTGAGGCCATCTTTGAATGGATTTGCAAAAATAATACAAATGCATTCAAAGATGACTGCCTTGGATATGCGTGCATCCACAGGGGCCAATTGAATGGATCTATAATGTTTTAACAGACTCATTAAAAGATGGCACACCCAACCATAGTGAGTATCTAACACAAAAAATGGCAAATCAAATAGGTTTCACTGTTGGGTCCCTTAGCTTTGCCTATGCTTTATTCCCTCCTTGGACTTCATTCAGGATTGGATCGGAGATTGTAAATTGTGCTAATTTACAGGCAAGAAAAACAGTTGGATCTGAGTTATGATATGAGTTAGAAGAACCTCCTGAGCATCCCTAACGAAGAATCGAGGTATGGTTAAGTATTCACTGAAGTGGCTGGAGCAGGAAATCATCAGCAAAACCACAGACACATCAGAAGCCACTGTCTATAAGTAAGCAGCACATCACCGGTAAGGGGGAAAGTAAGCACATCACCAGCAGCTGCTGCCGCATAACTCAAGAGGAGGGGAGGGGTGGTGGAGGGAGAACGGAGACGAGGTGAAAATAAAAAAAATAAAACACACTTACCTTGCCTCGGTCCCTGCTGCCTCACTCATCACTCCTTTTGTGGTGTCCTAGCTTTAACTGCTGGGACACTAGCGCAGGATTCCCAGCAATCCTGGTGCTGCTTCTATGCTAAACTTAGCATGAAAGCGGTTCCAGGATTAGTCTGAGCAGTTTGGACTGCCGCTCAGACAGAGTCCTAGGGTCTGTGCAATTTCTCCAGCTTGGAAGTAAAACACAGCTGGACTGGAGAAACCTAAGTGCACATATGTGTTTGGCCGGCCTCAGATGGCTGGCCAAACACACATGCGCACTTAGGTGCACTCTCTACCCACCCCTCCTACTACCGCCTCTGGCCCAGCCCCGCCCCTCCCTGCACTGCTGGCCGTGCCAGAAGCAGAAAAATAAAACAATATTAAACTATTGTTTTATTTTTCTGCTTCTGGCTCAGCCAGTGGGGTGACGCTCCTTCGCCATAGGGAAGGAGCTGCCTCTGAGTATTACATGAAAGGAACTCTGTGTCCTTGCAGTCTTTAGTACTTGGCAGTTAACAGGGATCAGCTGTGGAGGTGGTGCAATGTCTTGGAAGCACTGCCAAAAATATGTTGCATCCCATTTTATTTCTATATTTTCACACATAAGTGCTGTTTTACAATTTATTTATGATATGAGAACTTGTGTAAGTCAGGTCTTCTGTGTCTTAAATTATAAATCTGTGTACTGTAAAATATAAATATATACGTTTTTAATAATATATGTAATGTACAAAGAAAGTGTTGTGCCGTTCATTGCAAGAGTCTTCACTATTCTCGTTTAAAGGCCGATGTCCCGGTGTACTGCCATGGTATGTAGTTTGTAGTAAAAATCTTTCATTAACATAAAATAAAAAATGTAACTATTGCTAGTATTTTGGGTACTTATCAAGCAGAGCAGCTGCACACGGACACAAAAACACACAGTAGAAAAGCTGTATTGTGTCAGACAAAACTACAAGTCGTATGAACTTAGTGAAGTAGGCAATGCAAAAAGTTAATGGTCCGACTGGCCTGTCGGGCACTCGGACAATGCCCAAAGGGCTGCACTGACAGGTCAGTGTGTGGGCCAGTTTTTGGGCTGTTCATGGGTCTGTTTTTTGGTCTGCTGGGCCAGTTTTTACTGTTGATTTCCCTGACAATAAAACAAGCATTGTCTACAGCGAGCTCAGATCAATGCAATCTTCTACACCTTACAAAACACAGATACAGTGTGTCTTTACATATTCAAAACTGCTCTAGTTTGTAAACATGAGGCACTGTTTTGGTTACCTCATTCACTAATGGGGGACACTTTTATTTTTGCTCCCGGACCCATTTTGTGTCCCAGCCTGACCCTGAAAATATTAATTATATATTGAATAGAACCTTGTATGGGAAGGATGTAACTTTGTAAATAAATACATTAGTGCTTAAAAAGAGGCATTAATAATACATCAATAAAACGATGAATAATAAACTAAAATTGTCTGAGATTCTGGAGAGGGTAAATTTAGAGGAAACAATGAGTTCCTTCCGCCTAGTTCCTCTATATGATTATGGAATTCCTTGGTGACTTGCAACATCCTTAGAAAGTACTGGGGCACTTTATCCCATACAAAATATGACATCAATTCGGATAGTATGTTATTTTTTAGCCAATAAATCCAGGTGGGCTATTAACAGGCATGGGAACAGTGATGGACTGTATATTCTGGCACAATGTTAGAAACTGTTGTGGCATATTATTTCTGATTCCCACTTTTATAAATGATGAAGGAGTACTGCTTGGTTTTGCTGTGGCATAAAGTGTTTTTTACATCTGGTTGACATCGATGTCATGAAAATATGGGTGATTTGCTGGTGTCGAGAAAAGTGCTTCTGGGCGCTTTCAGACTTCCATTCATTGCTGTGTGTAGAAAGCAGGGCTGTTTAAAATGTTTGAAATGTTGTGGTGTGAAATGCACAGCCTGAATCAATTATTCAAATGTTTTCTTGAGAGAACACTCGCCCCACACCCTCCTTCCCACATCTCCTTACAGACAAACCAGCATGCTTGCCGTACTCATGAACATGACTCAAGGTGGCGCCAGTGTAACATTTGTCAGGCGTGCCTTTGGTTCTCACTTTGGGCCCTGGTTTTGTGTTGTGGTAAAAGCCTCAATAATACAGTGTACACTGTCACAAAACACACCTATATTTTACTTTGAATCCGCAGGAGTATGCGATTTAGCTCTAAATCATTAACGTGTTTATTTTTGGTGGTACAGAAAGTGCAGTCTCCAGATGTGTAGGTGAACCTTCCTGCCATTTTTGTGTAGGTACATTTGGTGATATGCATTTATCCTGCTGTCACTCACTTATTATCTACCATGTTTATTCTTCTATAATTACTGTGTGCACCTGTGAGTTTATAATTGGTTTCAGCTTTGGATATCTGAAGGAGGCATGTTTGTGGTGAGTAGGAAATATTGTATTAGTTGTATTTCATACATCTTTTACAGAAGTATTGTAATAGATTTACCTGACTGTTCTGTTCACCCTTAATTCCTCTCTTACTATTTGCTAACAATAAAGAATTTCTCCCTTATACATGCTTACGAGGTGGTTAAATTCTATCTGTGATTTTGATAGTGAAAGGTGCGCGTGAATTTGATTTGGTACCAGAACTCCTTTTAAGGTCGCGCGCCCAAGCGCTTTGACCTGTTGTAAGTATTGATGGCTTTTAACCACGCCCATGTCACGCCCATCACTTTCAGTCGTTCGTTGGCTTCCCTTTCAAAAATCACTTGATGTCACTGGTAAATGCTTTACATTTGTCCTGCCTTAAGGCTGTTTTTGTCACGCCTTGCAGACTGCCCCTGTTACCTGGATTATTGCACAATTACCAACATACTTCAGCGTGCGCTTTTTTTTTTGTCTCTCCCTTTCATTCTGCATGGTGACCATGGTGCTCACAGCGTGAAAATGCACAACAGCATGAACTCGATCGGCGGTATTGGTGCCCTGGTACCATTGTTCACAGTTACCTAATCAGAGTCATTTCTTGTCCTCTTAAAACACTTGAAATTGGTAAATGCTTTACATAAAATAGAACTCCTCAAAGCGAAAGGATCTCTCCCAGTTCAGAGGAAGAGCCAATATTACAATATTCACTGCACTTGGGAAACTCACCAATGCTTTGCAGGGCAATACTTTTCCTAAAAAGTTTTGCCCGTAACTCACTGTGTGGTGGTCCTAGGACAATGGGACCACCACCAAAAGGTTCAGCACGATGCTGTCTTTCGGTCTACGTCATCTCTAGGTCCCCAAACTAGGTTAGTGGGGACCCCAAAATAATAACCCCTTCCACCATTCAGTGTCTCTTTAAGCTTTCTCATTTTGTTTTACAGCTGTGAGTGCTTTGTGATTTGCGGGCTTTGTTTGTAATATCATTGCTATGGCTCTGCTACTCCTGAAAATACATAATGCACTATGGGGGTCATTACGACCTCGGCGGTCTTTGAAATAGACCGCTGAGGCCGCGGGAGACAGAATACCGCCATTGCCGGCGGTATTCCTGGCTCCCTATTATGACATTTCCGCTGGGCCAGCAGACGGTAACAGTGTTACCGTCCGCTGGTCCAGCGGAAATGTCACATCAACATTGCTGCTGGCTCATAATAGAGCCGGCGGCAATGCTGATGTACAGCGGGTGCAGTAACACCCGTCGCGCATTTCACTGCCCGAAATTCGGGTAGTGAAATGCGCGACGGGGCTATGCCTGGGGGCCCCTGCACTGCCCATGCCAAGTGCATGGGCAGTGCAGGGGCCCCCGGGGGCACCCCAAGTCCCCTTACCGCCAGCCTTTCAATGGCGGTGTGTACCACAATCCTGGCGGAAAAGTGGAGGGGCCGGCGGTATGGCCGTGGCTTTTCTGCCACGGTCATAATTGCTGGCGGAACACCGCCAATTTACCGCCGGCCGCCAGGGTCGTAATGACCCCCTATGTCCCCTAGGGGCTAAATATATGGTTACATTGTATTATTTATTGTTGTTTTCTTTTTGTATTATTTATTGCCAATTTCTTTTTGTGTGGGTATACTCTTTAGAGGCTAACTATATAGTTACATAGTAACTAGTAGTAGTATATAGTTACATGCCCATGTTTCTTACAAATGCTAGTTTCATTATGGTGTCCTCTAGGGGCTGTTCTAAGCATTAAGGTCATATCTACATACTACAATTTTTGTGGCACGGAAACATGCCCCATAATGCTTTGCAGGGCATTACAATACATTTTTGCCCATAACTCAGCCTGTGATATCCTAGGACAATGAGGCCACCTTCAAAACATTAACCACAATGTGCTCTTTCTGTCTACAACGTCTCTGGGTCCCAACACTGTGTTAGTGGGGACACCAAAATAATAACCCTTACCACCATTCATTAGCTGCTAAGTTATCTCATGGATGCAACTTTTGTTTTACAGCTGGCTATAGTTATGTTTAAGTGGAAGGTGCCTTTATGTTCCATCCTGCAGGATTAAGAAGCAAGTATGAAAATATTATTCTGCCATTTCATCCTGGTGAAAAAGAAGCAGGTGGGCTTGCTGAAGGAGGAAGGTTGTTAAAGGGGCAGGGCGAGGGGGGTACCATAAGTCTTGGATCCAGGAGAGGAATTTCCTGCATTTGAAGGAAGCATACACTGGTGTCATTCTCTTTGGCTGAAATGGGTCATTCAACATGTATGTATGTATGTGTATGAGGCATCGAAGCGCTGACTGAGATGAGGCTGTGAAATCTATGCAAGAAAAAAAAGAAAAAAAAGAAACAGGGTCCAGACTTACCGTGGGAAAAGACAGGTCTTAACCTGTTTTCTAAAAGTAAGGTAGTTGTGCTCTCTCCGAAGTTCCAGCGGGAGTGAGTTCCAATTCTTTGTAGCCACGATAGTGAAGGCTTTGTCCCCCCACTTCGCCTTCTTGGAGGGGCGGACTTGAATTTGATGGGTGCTGGCAGAACACAACAGTCTATTAGGTCTGTACCACTGTAATTTGGCCGTCAAATACTTAGGTCCGATCCCGTGGGCGGCTTTATGGGTAATACAAAGGGTTTTAAAAGAAATCCGTTGGGCTACCGGAAGCCAGTGTAGACGTTTAAGGCTCTCCTTAGCAGAAGCCGATCGTGGGAGGCTCAATAACATTCTAGCAGCTGTGTCTGCATCGACTGCAGTTTATTAAGAGATCCTTTGTCCAGATTGAGCAAAAGGGTGTTACCGTAATCCAATCTGGACAGGACAAGGGCCAAAGTAGCTGCAATTCTCCATTGTTTTAGAATATAGGGAAAAAGTTTCTTCAGTTTCTTCAAAATCCACATGCAGGTTTTAACGGTCTGATGGACCTGGGGTTTAAAAGATAAATGGTCGTCAAAAAGTAGTCCTAAATTCCTTGAGGTGGAACCCGGCGTAGGAGGGGTGCCACACTCTTTAGGCCACCAGCTAGAGGACCACTGTTCCCTGCTTATACCAAAGCAGAGAATCTCAGTTTTCCACAGTCCAATTTTAGCCAGTTGGCCTTCATCCAACTATTTACAGCTAACATACAAGCGTTAAAATGAGCTGCAACTTCCTCCACGTCTTTCTTGATAGGAATGATAAGTTGTGTATCATCTGCGCAGGAGGTTGGAATGAAGCCAAACGAGCGTATTAATTCTGCTATAGGGGCCACATAGACATTAAATAGAGTAGGGCGGAGCGACGAGCCCTGCGGAACCGCACATGGCAAAAGATAAGCAGGGGATCTGAAATCTCCACTGCTTACTGTAGACCACCTATTGGTTAGAAAGGATTCAAAGAGCTTAAGGGCTTGATCCCTGACACCTATATGATAGAGACGTTCTAACAAAATATGGGGTGCAATGGTATCAAATGCTGCTGACAGGTCCAGCAAAACCAAAAAGACACCCTAGCCCTCATCTACCAGTCTGCGAATAGTATCTGATGAAGAAATGAGAGCAGATTCAGTACAGTGGGATTTCCGGAATCCATGTTGAGAGACATCTAAGCCCCCAGAATCTAGCAAGAAATTGACCAGTTCTTTATTAATATATTTTTCAAAAATTTTGGCCAGAGAAGGAAGCAAAGCTATGGGGCGTAAATTAGTTAAGTCATCATTCTTTCCAGTTTCCTTCTTTTTTAGGGGGATAATGATAGTCTCTTTCCATGCCATAGGGTATATGCTGGTAGTGAGGACCTCCTGAAAGATGGGGACTAACGCAGATGCCACCAACTCAGGGACCAATTGAGGAATAGCAGGGGGGCAGGGATCTAACGGGGAGCCTGATTTGCATTCGAGAAGCAACTTACAGATTGCATCATGAGATGGAGTTTTGAACTTTGAAAGTAGACAAGGGTTATCGGGGTGGCAGTGAGTGAAGCAGAGGGGAAAATCGATGTAGCGTCCATAGGGAAAGAGTTCCCCTGAGCATTGCCCGAAATAAAGCTAGAGTAAATTTTTAAAATTTAGCTTTACATTTTTTTTGCTATTTTGTTACAGAAGTCCTGAGAATTCTCCAACTCAGGCGTACCAAGGGGAGTTAATAACTTTAAACAACTCTCTAGAGGAATTGGCCGCCTCTTTAATTCTTAAAGTGTAGTAATGTGATTTAGCCATTCAACAAGCCTCTTTGTAGTTATTTAGAGCAAATTTTAAATTCGCTTTCTCGCTAGAACTGGGACTCAGTCTCCAGCGGCACTCCTGCTGTCGATATCTCCTCTGAAATAGTTTAAGGTCCTTGGAGTATCATGGTTGGCTGGGTTTTTTCCCGGTACGTGGCGCATAGGTCTTCAGAGGGGCTAATGAGTCAATGGCCAAGGTAATTCCCTGGTTAAAACGAGCAAGCGGCGGCAAAGCAGACACATTTGGATCCTTCCAACCGTGTTCTAATGCCGTTCTCAAGGATTCGGCTTTAATGCTTTTCCATTGCCTTATCAGTTTATTCGGGGGTTTGGGTATGAGAAAAGGCTGTCTTTCAGTGAATTGAAAAAGTCAAGAGCGAATGGTCAGTCCAGTCTAAAGGTGTAGTCGTGAGCTTTAACTGCTCCTCAGGACGGGTGAAAATCCCGTTGAGGATGAGGCCAGCTGTATGAGTAGCAAGACCCCCCTTTAAAACCCAATCCAAAGAGGCCATAAGACTGAGGAATTCAGTGACCAGTAGATTGCTCATATCATCGAAATGGATATTGAAATCCTCTAATATAATGGCTTTAGGGGATATAAAAAGAGGTTCCAACAAGTCAGTCCATTTCAAAAGGAACTTGGGAAGGGGACCAGGAGGACGGTAGATTAAAAGACCCTCTGAAACTAAAGAGTGACCGTATGAAAGTTTGAAAAACATAGTTTCACATATATCTGAGGTGCAACTCCAAGTACAGGTGAGGTCTGACCTACAAATAATAGCCAGTCCACCACCTCTACCCGTAGTCCTATCTAACCTATAGAAGAAGTAGCCTGCAGGGGAAGCCTCAATGAAAATCGGATCCGAATCAAGCCTATCCCAGGTTTCAGTTATAAAAAGGCAGTCTATGTTGAAGGTAGAGATAACTTCACTAATTTCAAATCTGTGCTTGGGAAGGGATCTGGCATTGATGAGGGCAAAGGATCCCATTTTCCTAATATCCCTTATGCCCCCAAGATTGGCGTGATCCATCTTATTCCTTCCTTCACCCAAAACTCTATGCTCCTCAACTGTTAGGGGCATAAGCGGAGTCCAAATACATCGCACACATTTCCAGGAGGGAGAATTACCAGGCACAAGCGTGTGGGGGCAAGAAATGCCGGCCAAGCTGCGGAGATCTAAAGAGGCATACATGCCTCTTTTAAATAAAGATGTAAAATCCCTGGCCCTCTGGCGCGGACGGGCCAGCGGCCGTGTTGCTGCTGCCATTTTATCCCCTAGTAACAAACTAGACCGCTAACCAGCAGGAAGCTGTCCCTGCTGGAAACAGGAAGTGGGCTCTAACAGGCCCAGACTTCCTGAGAGGTCCGAGAAATAAAGAGGACCCCCGATCAAGAGAAAGCAGCCCCCAACAGCCCCCAACAGCCCCCAAAGAGAGCATCGATAAAAAGGTAAAAGCGCTTGTTTTTTTTTTAAAACAATCAACTAGTCGTATTAAAAAGCCATAAAAACCATAAAAAAGAAATCAGTGGCTAACAGCACTATAAAAAAATAGATAAAACACTGATTCAGGATTAACATTTAAATTACAGATTGCAAATTGGTGCACAGTCACACGCGCTCACCTCAGTACAGGAATTCTGAGATGGAGACCGGCATGCAGGAGATACTACTAGAAGATGTTGACGAAGACAGCATGGAATTTAAGTTGCTTATGGCAGTTGCCCAAAGAAATTTATGTGACAGCAGATTCCAGGAGCTTATCAAAAACCACAACTCCCAGGTATGGGATGAAAAGAAAGGGAAAAGGGTTGAGCCGATGAATGGACATGGTAGAAAGGCCCTGAGAGACCTTTCTCCGAATGCCCCTTTGAAATGAAAAGGGCGCAATTGAGCAGGAGGCATACCTAAGAGTGTGTTCAAGCAAGAAGGAGGTGATGTAGATCCAAAGAAGCTGTCCTATGAGTCAGGCAGCGTGCCGAAATCCAGGTTCAAAGCTTCCTTTTACTCATCTGACCCAGAATCCCAATGTCTGAGTGGTTCCGTCAGTGTTGAAGTCAGGTGATGCAGCTCCAGATCCTGTGGAACATATTGCAGACCACCTGGTGGGGATTCTTAATGATGCCCCCGATTACTCATCAGACCCCGGATACCGAGCTATGAGCAAGTCCTTCAGTGTGGAACCTGATGGAATATCAGATGAAGAAGCTCTGATCCAACAAATCGCTGCAGTTTTGTGAGAGTCCGGGGATCGCTTGCAAGAGGAGATTAAATCAGACCAGACCTTCTACCAGGGTATCTGCAAACTGTTTACATCTTAAAGTTACTTCAAGTAAGTGACGGACATGTACGTGGGAGATCAGGTGATCGAGGAAGAGATGGAAATCCAGCAGCACAGCGTGAAAATTGAATTTGCCATGGACATCACTACCAAGCTGACTGCCATTGACAACCACCCCATGAACAAAGTGCTAGGATTTGGGGGTAAGTACCTTAAGAAAAAGTTCAGCCCCTGGATCCAAGAGCATGGAGGATGGCAAAAGGCCTTTGCGGTCATGGACGAGGAAGAAGTTGATTGACCGCTCCGATGGGACTCCTCCAAGTCAAGAGTGTGCTAAAATCAGTGGAGCTTGGATGCATGTGATGATGTGCCAGTATCCACCACAACAGGAGGGGCACTCACAAGGAAGGACAGACCCATGATGATGCTGTCTTTCAAATGCAGTATAAACATGCTCTTTTTAACAAACTAGACTGTGAAAATGAGTTCTCCTTTGTTTCCAGGTCTGTTTTTTAACAAGACTTATGTCCCTCTGTACATGGAGACCACTGAATCAAAAGAACTCTGAGAATTGATGCACAGCAAAATAAATTAAATCACGTTCTAAACTTTCCATGCGTCAGCTTTTGTCATAGCCAGAGGGTGCTTGCTGTCTAGGCTGATCACTTCTTACTTTCAGATTCACATGTGCCTCTCTGTTGCTCAAGCAAGGGACAGGGGATGGAACACGAAGAAGAGTCTGTTTTGGAGCTGTTTTGTAGAAGGGAAGGGGGTTCCTGGGAATCCCTGGATCCGGTCTTCTAGGTTTCCTACTCTTGGGGTTTGGATCAGAATGTGATGAGCTCCGTTAACTCTTACCTCCTATGGCTCTAAGATGGTTACGTTTGCCTTAATTCTCTTGCGTAACAATCACCTTCTGTTTCTTAGCAGTTAGGAGACTGTGCTGAAGATATGAACATTTAGTTCTATCGTTTGCTCAGGGATAGTAGCTGGTACCATATGGGGGCAAGTTCGTCCCCCCTAGTTTAAGCAGATATTGCATTTGATGTTTACATGCCAGACCTATGCCTCAGTTGTATCCAGATGCATATTTATATCTTACTACAGTTGGCAGAATAGTATAGTTCATGTTCAGAGTGCAGAACTCCCTCAAAGAGTGGTAAGATTGCAAGTTTTGTGTTTTCTGGACACCACCAATAGCCATCAGATGTACCTAGCTACTACAGGGGATGCAGTGTTTTGGTTGGAAACCAATATTAAAGAGGAAGCTTTAGATAGCTGTCTTGAAATTGCACCTTTGGATTTAGCAGAATTGCCTACTACATTTGTCCCGAAAAGGTGCAAATCTTAGCGCAGCTGCCACATACCTTTTTAAAGAATGTCCAGAAAATTGCTCCGCTGAGGAGAGCTTGTAGGTTTTTATACGTATCTGAATTGGAAAGTAAAGCTGCATTGATTTTTCCAGTGGGATCTAATGACACTAGCAATTCCCATAGTGGAAATTCACCATTGCTAGTTTCTCCATGTCCGCTACCTTGTGGCGGTATTTCCCTGCAGTGCATTGAATGTCAAACACCTCCTCTACATGTGGTGAGGGCAGTCTCTGGTTCTACCTCTCACTCTGCTGGTCTGCTCCTCTGAAGGCTGTTGTGGCGTCAATCCCTCCTTGGAAGCTCCAGCCTCCCTCCCCACAGTTAGAGCCAGAGATAGGTAAATGAAGGCTGGAGTGATGTCGAGTCCCCCCTCATTGCCTGTCTTTGCTGAGCTTCCATTGAAGGCACCATGGCAGTGAATTCAACCTGATGAATCCTGGGCAGTAAGTGGCTACTATGGATTTCCCAGAGGCGATTTTATCAGATATCTGATATGACTGGATTGAAAAGCCAAAGGCAGATTCCGTCCTAAAGAAGGTGGGCACATTAAGATCTGTATTTGTGTTAGGATAGGCATTTAGTGACTGAATATGTGTAAATAAAATATTCTGAAAATAAGAACAAAAAAATATATATATAGATATAGTTATGTTTTAAGGGCCTTGTTTGTAATATCAATGCAATAGGCTTGCTAGCCTTGAAAATATGTAATGCACTATGCCCTCTAAAGGCTAAATATATGGTTACAATGCATAACTTTCCATTCTTTTTTCATGTGGTTTTGCTCTCTAAGGGCTGACTGAATGGTTACATGACCATGTTTCTTCCAAATTCTATTTTTATTGTGGTGTCCTCTAGGGGCTGTTCTAAGCATTGCAGTCAACATACTATAATATTTGCAGCAGAAAACCACGCCCTATAATGCCTTGTAGGGCATTACTCTTACAAAACATTTTTGCTCACAACTCAAACTGTGGTGGTCCTAAGACAATGGGACTACCTTCAAAATGCTCCTTCTGTCTCCAGCATCTCCGCGTCCCCAAAATAATAGCCCCTCTCACCAGTCAGTGTCTTTTAAGCTTTCTCATGGCTACAACCTTTGTTTTACAGGTGAGAATTATTTTTTTTAAAGGCCCTTTTTGTAATATCATTGCAGTAGGCCTGCTAGCTTTAAAGGTATATGGTTATACTGTGTTACTTTCTCCAGGTTTTTGGGGGGAATATCCCCTTTAGGGGCTAACAATTTGGTTACATGACCATGGCCCTCATTACGACCTTGGCAAGATCGGACCGCCGGGCGGCCGCCAATGCGCCCGCACTCCCGCCGCGGCCATTAGGAGATCCCCGCTGGGCAGGCAGGCGCAAACCTAGTTTTTGGACCGCCAGGGCTGTAATAACCCCCCATGTTTCTTACAAATGATATTTGTTATGGTGTTCTCTAGGGACTGTTTTGAGTATTATAGTCTAATTCCAAAAGTTTATTTCTGATAAAGGTTTATATTATAATTGTATATGTTTTAATAATCTCTCCATATTATCATTATGAATTTAATTCACAACAACTTAACATCTTTATTACACTATGACTGATTGAACACTCTTGGTATGTTGGGTGAACCTTCTAGTTTTTTTCTTGTGCCTTTTTTGGGGGAAATGTGTCAGCCAGCCTACAACTCTGACGATGGGGTGGTAAAAGTGGTTTTCTGTTGGAATTAGCATGTCCGATTTAAATGAGGATGCTAAATGGCAACATTATAATTTTTTGATGCAGATAGAAGGATGTAACTTGAAGTGCTTTAGTTATATGCCTTGCCACTGGAATAATATGGCAGGAAAAGACGAAATTATGGTCAGGGTTGACCAATTTATGTGGCAAGAAAAATCAAGTTATGAATTTACATTGCCAATAGCTCCACTCAAGAAATTGTGAGACTTATTGTATTGCAAATGCTTGTTAGGTTATAGTTCATATAATGGTGGTGCATGTTTTTGTCTTCCTGTTACATTGCCCTCACCCCTTTGGTCACCAGGGAAACTAGGACAGCAAATCATGCACCATTCTTCTGTACAAGAAGCGAGCCAGCTAGCAAGACTAGATTTACTTTATAACAATATGATCAGTGGTTTCCTTGGAAATATAGAAGTGGAGATCTTCACTATTTAAAGTAACTGTTTGCCCCAGAGAAGTGCCAGTGCTCTCCCATTAAATGTATTGCAGTAGTGCTGGGAAGTGCAGGAACTCTCCCTTTCAAATTAAAGAAGTGCAGGCACTCAGTACCAGGCAGTACCTGCCCATTCAAAGCTCGAATGTAATTATGTACAAAGAACATACCTAGAACCAGTGAAGGCCCATACTACCCAAGACCATTCTCAGTTCTCAGTTCTGCTATGTTGGGTTCCACAAAAACTGGGCATGCATTATTATCAGGCCTCTGGAATCATGCATTTTGCAGCTGCAACGTTTTCTGTATAATTATGGATTTGTTCCATCTGCCACTAATCCTTCACCTGCTGCATAATCTGCCGATTTAAAAACAAATTGTTTTCAGCTCCTGTGGATCAAAGATTACTAAAACGCAGCAACACGTGTTGCAGCACAGCGGAAGGCCCTTTGCAAAGGATCCCTTGCCACTTTTCTGTGGCTATTGCTGTATTTGTGATTCAAATTGGTTCTAAGAAAAGTAAACCTTTTCCTAAATTGTGTTACTGTGTGAAAATGACACAATTATAAGATAATACATTTTCCGAAATGTGCCGCATGATGTCGCATATTTTGCCTTTTCTTGCTGCATAATTTAGTCACCCCTGCTGCATAATTTTGTCCTTCCCTGGCGCGTAATTTTAGTGGCCCTAATTATTATGCAAGTGTCCCTGATGACGCTTATAAACGATTATAAAGAAGGTATCACCATAGCTGGTAAGGCACGCTCTCTACTCCCCGAGGTGTGCTGACAAGGCCCTTTAGCCAGGAAATAAGGTGGAGAAATGGACACAAATTCACACATTTTTGGCTAATACTATCAAAAGAGGAAACTAATAAAAGGTAGCCAGTGTGTCATGGGTGCTAGTGCAAGGAAGGTAATATGGCCCCAGGGGGATTTTTTATTTCTGAAATACAGCAGTAATCAGGTATAAGTGGGCCCCTCCGGCCTCTGAGCCCCAGTGCTACTGCACCTGCTGCACCAATAAAAGCTACAATCCTGAATTGCATGGATGTGACCCACAGCTCATCCCATAAGGGATAGTTTGCTGCAGGGGTGTAGGTGAGTAGTCTGTTGATTTCACCTGGGATTTTCTCACGCACACACACCATGGACACCATTCAGGGGTCACCACAAGTCACAGCTGTGACCCCTGGGTTGCCCCTTGCGAACCCTGGCACTGCTTTTGCGACCTCTGGCTTCAGAGGTGGCAAAATCATGTCCAAGAACACAGGGGTGGCTTGCGCTACCAGCGTCAGACTCCAATCTCTTTTTCTGCTTACTTTCTATTACTTTAATTGTGAATAATAAACTAGCTTTTATTATTAATGTAATAAACAGTGGAGCAGCAGGATCTGGAAGCGGACCTTCACTTGCATCTTAGGCAAGAAAACTAAAATCCTTTTCAATTTATGCTATGTGTGTGCATGTGGGTGAGTTGGCGTGTGCTTGTGTGAGCATGTGTGTTAGTATGGGGATAGTGTGAGTGTGAAAGTGAGTGAGAAAGTGTAAGTGAGTCAGAGTAAGGGTGAGTAAGAGAGTGCAGGTGAGTCAGGGTAAGAGTGAGTGCAATTATTGTGATGTCATCAGGGTGAAGGTCATGTTACATCACTGCTTGTGACATCATTAAGATCAAAGCGTCCATGATGTAATTTCCGCTACTCTTGGCGTTTTGGTGAATTGACGCCCATGACACACACACACTCTCACGCTCTGTTTTAGAGGTCTTACAAATATTGGTTATTTTACAAAAATATTGTGTTGTAAGTGCCCCTTGCAATCAGCTCTGCACTCCCTTTCCACTGCCCCTTCACTTTCCTCACTGCACCTCTTTTAATGTATTTTAACAAGATATGTCAGCATGGTTGTTGGAAAACCAGATCTTACTGACCAAGCTACACCCCTAGTAAGCTGACCTGAAGAAATGGGCCTCATCTAAATTAACCACCCTTTTCAAGTTATAAAGTTAAGCCAACACTGAGTCACGGATACTCGACTGGGTAATTGTTTGACCTGACAGCCTTACAGCGGTCATTCCCCACCTTTTTGCCTGCCTTCCTCCACTTTCCTGGCACTGTTTTTGCTGGTTTTAGAACTCTGCACACTTTACCACTGCTAATCAGTACTAAAGTGCATATGTTCTCTCCCTTAAACATGGTAACCTTGGTTTATCCCCAATTGGCATAGTTGATTTACTTATAAGTCCCTAGTAAAGTGCACCACACAAGCCCAGGGCCTGTAAATTAAATGCTACTGGTGGGCCTCCAGCACTGATTGTGCCCCCCACCCAAGTAGCCCCTTAACCATGTCTCAGGCCTGCCATTGCAAGTCCTGTGTGTGCAGTTTCACTGCCACTTCGACTTGGCATTTAGAAGTACTTGCCAAGCCTTAGACTCCCCTTTTTGTTTTCTACATATAAGTCACCCCTAAGGTGGGTGCTAGGTAACCCATAGGACAGGGTACAATGTAGGTAAAAGGCAGGACATGTACCTATGTGTTTTATATGTCCTGGTAGTGAGAAACCCCTAAATTTGTTTTCCACTACTCTGAGGCCTGCTCCTTTCATAGACTAGCATTAGGACTGTCCTCATCTACCTTTTAAGTGGTAGATTCTGATCTGAAAGAGGTAAGAAGGTCATATTTAGTATGGCCAGAATGGTAATAGAAAATCTGGCTTATTGGGGAGGTTGGATTTTATATTACTATTTTAGAAATGGCACTTTTAGAAAGAGGTAATTTCTGTGCACTTAAAAACAATCTGTGCCTTGCAGCCTGCCTCCAATCAATGTCTGGGCTGGGCTGGTTGACAGCTCCTTTGTGCATTTCACCCAGACAACCACAAACACAGGCCCCTCAGTCACACCTGCACTCATCTTCATATTGAATGGGTCTTCCTGGGCTGGAAGGGAGGAGAGCCTGACATTTACATTACAAAGGCCAGTGGCCTGCCCTCACTGGGATGTCTCAGGGCCAAAAAGACTTCATCTCTTCAGGAAAACTCCTTGTGCACCGAAAATCAATGCACCGCCTGCTGGAATCGACGCAAAGCCTGCATTGTGATTGAGAAATCACTGCAGGTTGACTTCCTGAGTAGAAATTCAACACAGTGACTGCCCTGCAACGGAATATTTGATGCATCGCCTACTGGATCGATGCATTGCTCGTGCCTTCTTCCAGTGCGTCGAGGATTTTCCCCACATCGTCCCTGGGCATCCAACTATCCTGCATCTCAGTGAGGAACCAAGACTGCGAGCCAAAAAATGACGCAAGCCTCTTGTAGCGAGGAAAAGAACAACGCATTGCCTGTATCGCACTGGAATATCCGACGCACACCTTATTTTTCCACACATCTCCTCCCCTGCAGTCTCTTACAGTTTGCAAAAGTGATATTTCAACTTGTGCTTATTGGATCTTTGTCGTTTTTCCCTTATTTTAATCAGATAAATATTATCTATTTTTCTAAACCATATGTGGTGTATTTTTGTGCTGTTTTCACTGTGTTATTGTATGATTTATTGCGCACATACTTCACAAATTGCCTTCTAAGTTAAGCCTGACTGCTCAGTGCCAAGATACCAGAGGGTAGGCACAGGATAATTTGGATTATGTGTGACTTTCCCTGACTAGGATTGTGGTCCCTACTTGGACAAGAGTGTATACCTCTGCCAACTAGTGACCCCATTTCTAAGTCATGCTGGTATGAAGTATCATTATGAACATGATATGTGTGTGGTGTACTGTGAGTTCATTAGCTAAGAACTGGGTAAGTATTCTAGGAAATTGGGCATCTTCTAAGAGCAACACAGCCGAGCGCTACAAGCAATATACCTACCAATATGCTACGGCTGTATATGTAACTGTAAACCATCTTTTTTTTTTTTTTGTTGTAATGTGTTTGATACAAATAAAGAAATATTTTAATTATCTTTACTGCCCTGTTGCCTCTAGTCGTATTTTCATGCAGATGGACTTCAACAGAGCAATTATAATGTATTTCAGAGCAGAGGCAACGTTGGTACCAAAAATTTAAATCAATTTCAGATAGAAACATTGTTTCAGATGTGTTTCTTTTTATTACTCTTTCATTAACAACATTCTTATAGCAACAGGTGCAGAGCAACATAATGTTCTGTACAATGAACAGCAAGAAAGCAGATGCGATAGAGGAGGGTGTGAAATATGTAGATGAAATTATTACAAAGGTGTCCAGATTTCAAGGTCAATGATTTAGCGCCTAGACCACCCCATCACTCACTTTTTGCAGATATTGTTCTGTTGATTTGCTTGCATTTTGAATATATAATAAATTACATTATTTACATTACTTATGTTATGCATAAATGTACCCTCTATACGCTGTCCTAAGTGTATTCACCCATTACTTAAAAAGTGGTGTTCCTTTTGATTGCCAGTTTGAAGTTATTATAGATCTTACAATCAAATGGCTATAAACCACCCTCCCCTTGCTGCGTTGGTTACTATTCTAAATGCCAAGAGCCGCCCAATAATATTAACATAGGGTCCGGAGTAATCTTTGTGGATAGGCAATTGCTCATAAAATCCATATTTTTATCCCAGAATAAGTGTAGAGAGTTGCAGTACCAAACCATATGTATCCAAGACCTGTCTTCATCACATCTCAGACATTCAGACGAGAAGTTTTAATTGCACTTATTAAAGATAAGTCAGTGTGTCATATATACCAGCCATTGAGCGAAAAACTGCATTTTCTTAAAGTTCGCCCCCGCAATGCTGTTCCATTAAACACAAGTGTCCTTCCTTTCAGAAGCCCCCAGTTACATTGGAGACTCCTAGTCCCACTTTTTGACAATTGGATTAAATATTTGTGAATTTAAAGCCATCGGCATTTGTAGGCAGAGAGTCCAGTAATTAATTTTATGGGCTATTGAACGTTTCTTAAAAAAGATGAACAACCATCTTTCTTGTGTTTTCTGTATCTGCCATGGAGCGAGTGTTTAATCCACTGCATACTTGGAAGTATGCATTTGGATTCCAGGGTTTATTGAATGTAATTTTTGATTATATGTGCTCCTAAGAAATATTGTTACAATTCTGGATCCAGGTCCCAACTTTACTAGCTAGTGCCTCCCATCGTGTTATTTCCATTAATGAGATGTGAGGGAGAATGGATGTCAAACCCATTGTGCGTGTATCTCGGGGTTGGACAAACATCTGAAGAATTGTTGCAACCCTACATTATATATGTTAATCATGCGGAAACTTCACTTTAGGATTCTTGTTTTTTTTTTAATGTGGCGGAGACTTTGAGAGATAATATTCTTGAAATAATAACTGTCAAATCCCGAATTATCCACCTGATTGCATAGTCGAGGCAATACAGGTGAGAAAAATGACATGATGATAGTTGCAAATTCTGGTAAAGCAATCACCCCCCCCCCCCTTTTTTTTGGAAGCTGCAATTTTTTCAAACCTATTTGAGGCACTTCTTTATTCCAGAAAAAATACTACTTATCATCCCCTCAAGATGGAAGTATATTTAATCACCTCTATCCTCATAGATATAGGGAGGTTGCTTCAGCTCTCTGATGTGTATTTATTTTGTTTCTTAGTGGTTGAAAATTCAGTTTATAGTAGCCTTCAAATTCTTCATATATCCAAATCCCCAGATATTTGTTAGGAGATTTATTAAAGCTGGAAAATCTGGGAGCAAATAAGCAGATGAATTGAATCATAACTTTTCCATTTTAAATTTGGTAACTTGGTATACCCCAATCTTTGAACAATCTGCTATTAAATGAAAAACAGATTCAATAGAATCATTATCTGGCACTTTATGTACCAGTAGGCAATCCACGTACAGTTGTAGTTTTGGAGTGCCATTAGCAATGACTATACTTTCTGATGTTGCTTTAATGTCAATTGCCAATAACGCAAATAAAATAGGTGAAAGGGGGTAACCTTGTCTAGCGGCTTGGGTAACATACATTTTTGAGTAATCATTTTAATTAGTATAAGTGAAACTGGTTCTCCTTCATGAAGTCTAGAAAAAGTCTTAAATTAGTTAAGTGGGAACCCCATTTTATTGAATACAGACGAAAGAAGCTTCAATTGAGCCAAATCAAATGCTTTTTCTGAATCGATAAAAATAAACACTGCTGCGGTGTTATTAGCAGTCACATAGTAAAAAGCACCTACCACAAAATGAATATATAAACACATGGTTGACGAGCAGGAAAAAAATCTATCTATTTTGACATTTGTGGATTGTCTGTCCTATTTTGCCTGCTCACCTATCGGCAAGTAATTTTGAAAAAAGTGTATAATCTGTAGTCAGGAGAGGAATTGAGTGATATGAATTTAAATTAAGTGGGCCTTTCACCCTCTTTAAAAAAACAAATGAAGTTTCCTTTCAAAAACGAGGAAGGGATTTTCACTCCCAGCAAAATATAATTACATAGCTATGTCACAGGGGCGCACAGCTCTTCAATAATTCTCCATTGCGTCACCCTTGAGCAGATTCTTTAAAGCCAAGGCTGCCTTCTCATGCGTAAGTGGGCCTATTACCCCTGCGCCTGATTGTGGTTAAAGAGGGCTGACCCACTGCCTTAGCAATTAAAGGATAGATTGTCCAGGGTTTCTACCTGTTCAGCTTAATTATCTCGGAAATGCCTCCACGTCTAGTAAAATGGGAGCAATTATGTGTTTCATTAGCGTGGCAGTAGAATCACAGATCCCGGGCTAGGCCACTAATGCCTTGAAATTCCACAGTGCAATCTGCTCTATAATATTATATGAGAGAGTGGGTGTGCACACACTGTGTCTCTGCCTCTTGTTTAAGTGAGCGATTAGGTACTGTAAAGTATCGCATTCTCTCCTTTCTTGCAGCATTTCTCCTGCTGCATCAGCTTGTAAAAAGCAAATAATCCACCTGATACACAGTTTATACTAGAACCTTTTCAAGATTGTTTCCTGTGTATTTCCCAGTTGCCTGAACTAGTCAACACAATGTAAAAACTCTTCCATGGCGCCAGCTAGCCCACACTCAAGGTGGCATGCTGGCCAATTTACTTTCTACCATAAGGCTTAAAGACCCAATAGAAGAAAGGGAGTAAATGAAGCGCAGCACTCTACCCGAGTTGCCACTGTGTCTTTAATTATTCATTGTTGTAGTTTTAAGTGTCAACTGTGGATGCACTTTAGGGATTAAATAAATACAATTGGGAACACAAATATAACGACCCAGAGCCCATGCCTAGTAGGTGATGCTGGCCCCAGGAGGCAGCTACAAGTCACACACCTTGCCCAATAGCTGCTTGCCAGAGCTGGATGCTGCATCCTGTGGGTGCTGAGCCTGGTTAATCAGCCTGAGGCATCGCTATATGCCACGCTCTTTGCCCGTCAACTTCTGGCACAGCCACAGCACATGCCTAGCTGGTAAACCCAGATAAGGGTTGTATGGCAAAATATCAACTACAAAAACATCATGCCAGCCAAATATTGTGGCCAAAATATAGAGGTCCCAAATATTGAGAAGGTAAGTGCATATACGTACAATTACATTTACTTGTTTTAACTCCACATTCACGTACCTTGAAGGTATAAATTTATACATTCTCAAAGTGCATATATGTGGACTTGAGTAAAGTTACCCTATACTTATCTATGTATAGCTACCTTCACAGTATTTTGGCCATGATATTTGGGTATTATGATATTCTGAAGTCAATACTAGGGTTCCAAACCCGTTAGAAGGCATTTCCCTGTGTCTAGCAAATGCTAGACATAGCTGCAGGCCTTACACAGAGTACCTTGGGATTATTGCTAATGGGGACAGGGCACAGCCTAACGCCATCCTCTGTGCCCAGGATTTACTAGGCATGGAAGCAATCTGGGTTTTGGGGAAATAGTGTTGGGAACTAGTGTAACCCTGTATAACAACCTGTTTGATTTTCTCCAGGAATAGATCACTGAATCACAACAGTGCTGCAAAATCCCCAAGGGCATCAAAGTCCTACAACAATATCCCGACTGACGTCACTTTGTGTGTTGTTACCAGGGACTTACGTCACTTACATTCTTCATACAATTATGGTGAAGTCACTGGTTGCAATTTACGTTTACCTACAATTCTCAGTGGCGGCCAACTCGTATTTACAATGGTGGGGTGGGAGGGGGGATACGCTAAAAATAAAATTTAAAAAAAGGCCCCTACCTGTCGACGATCTTCTCTCCTCGAATCGTCTCTCCCAGGTCTGACGCGCGATGGTCACAGGACCCAGGAACCTTCACAAGCCAATCTGACGCTGGTTTCATGCCGGTAACCAGCATGAAACCAGTGTCAGGATTGGTGGGAGCGGGCTTTCTCAGCGCTTACCAGAGTGCTGGAGGCCTGTGCCTTCCATAACCCAGCATTTTTTAAGACAGCTGGGTTAAAGATGTTTAAAGCGCACGCGTTTTGAAGTGAGTGAGAGAATTTTCAACTGAGATTTAGGGTGTCCTATGTGCACCAGGACAGACCCACTGATCAGTTGAAAGTAAAGTTTGCGAATCAGGGGAACTAAGAAAGAAAAAGTAGCTGCTAGAGCGAAAGGAGAGGTGTATATTCCAGCGACAATAGGGAAACTTACTCCACCAGAAGGTACACCTGCCTATGTTGTATTTGAAGAGCAAGGTGCACCATGCCTTTGGTTACAACAGTGGTGCAAAGCGACAGAAAAGGATGGGAGTTTAGTGCTTCCTACACATGGGTTGTTTAATTTGAGCATACTAGCGTACTTGAGGAGGGTGATGTACGAATTGAAATCCCTCCGAGACCAGCACAGTTCAAAACATTAGCAGTGTGGGAACTAGTAGCTAGAAAGCAACAGCACTTAAAAGTTGAGAGGAGAATGGGAAAGGCAGAAAAGACACTAGCAGAGGCTAGATGGGACAGCGATCAGAAGTTTTGGAGATTTGAGACTTTACAGATAATTAAATTGTTTCCTGCAATTACACAGGATAATTAGAGAGAAGGGAGGAAAGCTACCAGAAAGACAAACAGAAGTCCTTCTGAGGGTAGGGATCTGAAATCAAAAGAGTCTAGGAAATCATTGACTCCTGACGAAGCGTCAGATGATGATGAGATCATTTTACAGTTGCTGAGGAATAATCCCCACCATATGCAGCACAAGTGAGCAGTCCAAGCACTGATGTGAACCCTACAGCACTGACACAAGTTATCCTGTCACAGGGTCCGATACAGAGTAGTCCTAGTATACCTACTACATCAGCAGTTCAAAACCCAGCGCCACAGCCGAGTCTTCCCAGAGTCTACCCAAATGTGCCTATTGTAGATACTGCAACTAATTTAATAGTGCTGACAGGACAGGTTTACCCGAAACCAACATTGTCTCGAACGCAGCCACAAGCGATTCCAAAGTATACCCCTATAACAGTAACACAGACACAGATGTCTGTACTGATGAGCCAGAACACGGGAATAATGCACCCTCAGAACCCAATTGTCAGACCAAGTCCAGATGCAGTAACAAGTACCCATTACCAGTGGCCCAGTCATACCACTGTTTGCCCAGTGAAATAACGGGGCAAATGATCAGGGAATCCTGAGTCAAAATTTAATGGGAGAAAGACTTGATGGGAATACCGGAATACCATGAGACAGACCGTTGATGGAGCAGGATCATTATTAGACTTAAGTCCTTGCAGAGCCCCTCTAAATACTGAAGCAGGGTCACACGTCAGGCCTAACCTGAAGTTATCGACACCACAACCTCCAAAACTAACTGTACAGCAGTTGCCAAGTTCTCAGCCCAGCAACATCTCATTGCAATGTTTGACAGCCCAACAACTAATTGAATGGTTGGAAAAGGTGAGTAGCCCCCAAGGTACTTCTAGTGGCGGGAATTACTTAAACTATACTAGACTTAGGATGGAAGCAGAGGAACTAATCGAAGGAACAATGGGAATAAACAGACTTGAGTCATACACAGAAGATGAGCTGCATTACTTGTGCTCAGTAATTACCAAGAGAGCAGGAATAATTCATCAGAAATGAGCAGATATAGCAGATAAATACAATATCGACATTGAGAAAACTAAACATTTGAAGAGAAGTTACAGGTTACAATTTGATTCAAAGGATAGAGAATTACTTCAAAACATTCAAACATGGGGAGCACTGGATAAATGGGAAGGCAGACGGGTGAAGAAAAGGGACAAAGGAAGAAGAGATTCTGTAACTTTACCTGCAATTATGCCACAGTCTGAAGAAGCAGTAAAAATATTACCAATGAGTGAAATTCAAAGAGGGAACTTCGTTCACGTCCCTTGGAGCAGAAGTGACATTTTGTCATTCACAAATGATTACCCCAGACTGAGGGAGAAACCTGTAGAATGGTACCAGCAGGCAGATAGGTTCGTGAAACTTGCAAAATGTCTGTGGGAAGCTGTAAACACTCTGTTAGAGATAGTAGTCCCAGCAGACCTATGGATGGAATGCAAAAGGAGTGTAGATTGGCCAACAAGGGAACCAGAGAGAGATCCAGCAACAGGTGCACCATCTCCTGAAGTAATGAAATATTACTTTAAGGTGATTGAGATTTTGAAGACAAGGATTTTGCCCAATAACGCTGTCTGGCAGCGCCTAGATAGAACAGCCCAGGAAGCAAAAGGGTCATTACATGCATACTATGAGAGATTGTTGCAGGCATTTAAGCATTTTAGTGGTACAGAAACAATGGAGCCAAAAGACATGATTCATTTTGTGTTCAGATTTGTCGAAGGACTGAGACCTGAAATTAGCCAGATGATTAAGAGCCATTTGATTTGCTGGCAAGCAAAGCCGATTCATGAAGTGTTTCAGCATGCAAAATACTGTAGTGATTAATATGAGTTGAAACAGAAAAAGTTGAAAGAGAAGGCAATGGTGATGCAAATTAAAGCAGCACAGACAGGGATTCTGGGAAGTTTTATGCCTCAGCAGCAGCAGGGATACGTGCCGTTTCAAAATCAGGGCAGAGGCCGAGGTCGTGGGTATTGGAAACAGGAGTGCCTGATGATAAGTCAGGGAGGTACTGTTTAGCAAATGAGTGATGTTAATTCTTTCCAAAAAATGAAAGGGCTGAGAATGAAAGGTCCAAATCCAAATTTTCAGAGAAATGTGAATCCGATGCATGGTTTTCAGCCCATGCAGCAGATGCAGTTGCCTCAATTACAGACACCCCAGTCACAAAAGATGCAACCTCAAGCCAAATGGTACCTAGACAACAAATTCAAATTCCTCGAGCTCCAATGGAACAGCAGCAAGCGATGCTTTCTGTCGGTCACAGGTCAAAGGCTTAATCAGAACAATAATTCTGTACACTAATTTCCCTTACACAGTGAGAATGGAATAAACAGTGACCGAGTGAGTGAGAGTTCAGATGAGGGAGAATGAGTGTTGGCTGCATCTCTAGAGGTAGATCAGAAAGGTCCCTATGTTAAAGGAAACGTGATGGGTCACAAAGTCTCATTTTTGGTCGACACTGGAGCTACACACTCTACAGTGAGAACTGCAAAGTTCCCAACCTGCCCCTTTAGGGAAAACAGTCCACATTGTAGGAGTTGCAAACCAATATTTGACTAACCCAATTATAGAACCAGTCCCAGTTAAAATTGGCAATTTTAGGGGACTGCACAAATTCGTGGTTTGTGATTCGAGCCCTGTGTCCCTATTGGGAAGGGATTTGTTGTGCATAATGATATGCTCGATTACTTGCTCAAATGAAGGAATTGAAATTCAGACAAACAGTGATGATGAAGATGATCTACTTACAGAGGCAAACAATAACACAATGACTGAGGAATACCCTCTGATTAGCCTCTTTCCAGTCTTCACTGTGAGAGATCATCCTTCCAATCTACAGGGATCTGTTATAACGAAGGTGTGGAATTTTTTATGGGAAGACATTGGCCTGATAAAGGGAGTTGAGCCAGTTAAAGTTACAGTTAAGCCAAATGCAGTCTTTCCCCAGCTTCCTCAGTAGCACATGACAAAAGAGATGATTGAAGGTACAGCACCCATAATTGCAGGATTTGTAGAATACGGTGTTTTTAAAGGGGTGCTGAGGAAGATTGCCAAACCATGTGGGAAGTTTCGAATTGTTCACGATTTGAGAAAAGTAAATGACATTGTGGTTAAATGTTGCCCGGTGGTACCTAATCCTGCAGTGATTATGCTTCAAATCCAATAGAATTCTGAATGGTTCACCGTAGTGGCTCTATTGCAAGCATTCTTTTCCGTTCCTCTTCATGAGGATAGCCAATTTCTCTTCTGTTTCAAATTCTTAAATCGAGTCTATGGTGTTGTAGAATCCCACAAGTGTTCTCTGAGTCACTTTCCATTTTCAAACAGATCTTGAAAAGGAATTTAGAATCACTGGAATTGCCTTACCAATTGACACTGGTACAGTACATTGATGATTTGTTGATTGCCTCCAAAACTAAGGAAGAATGCAAGTATGATACTATTGCTTTACTGAATCACCTAGGGGAGAGTGGTCCCAAGGTGTCTCCAGTGAAATTACTGTACTGTCAGAAAGAAGTAAAATACTTGGGTCACCTAATTAAGAAAGGAATTCAGATAATATCTAGAGAAGGGTTGCAGCCACATTGCAGATGAGTCCCCCACCTACTCAGAAAGATGTTAGAATGTTTTTGGGAATAGTAGGCTGCTGCCGCCAATGGATTCCACATTTTTCAATCATTTCAAAACCCTGGCAAAAGCTGACTCACAAGGAGGTTACTGATCCCCTAGTGTTAGACCAAGCCTGTATGAAAGCCTTTACGGAATTGAGCGAGAGTCTGTGTCACGTGTCAAGTACCCGCTGATTACACAAAACCCTTCATGTTGTTTTGTCATGAACATAATGCATGTTTTTTGTCTGTCTTGACTCAAACACATGGCGGTGTAAATCGCCCAGTAGCATATTTTTCAGCAACCTTGAACCCAGTTGCAGCAGCCTTACCAGGTTGTTTAAGGTCCGTCGCAGCAGTTGAGCAGAGTCTCACTCAGATTGAGAGCATTGTGATGAGACACCCCCTTATGGTACTAGTCCCAAACTTAGTTGAAGTTTTGCTCACCAGATCAAAGACTCCGCACTTTACAAGTGTTTTATTGCCTAAATATGAGTCCATTATCTTGGGATCACTAAATGTGTCAATCAAACGATTTACAGTGCTTAACCCAGCAACTTTACTTCCGAACGAGAATGTTGAAATTGACAAGGTGGATGACATTGAACATGACTGTCTAGAGGTAACTGAATTGTGCACAAAACCAAGACCCGATATTAGAAACACTTGTTTGGAAGAGAATTACCAAATTGTCTTTGTTGATTGCTCTTGCCAGAGAGATAACATGGGATAACATGGCCATATTAAGAGCAGGATATGACGTATGTACTATCTCTGGGATACTAGAAGCGTCCTGGCTCCACAGAGTATATTCTGCACAAGTGGCAGAGCTAGAGCATGCCATGTTTCCGCACAGCTTAAGGTCACAATTTTTCAGACAGCCAGTATGGATTTGGAATAGTCCATGACTTTGGCCAATTGTGATCACAGAGAGGTTTCCTGACCTCTTCTGGTTCACCAGTAAGGAATGGCAAGAGAATTCATGAGCAAGCTATTCAACTGCCCGACAAGATGCAGTGCATGTCAGAAATCTCAAGATTTTGTTTCAATGGGAAACGGATATGCAGTTCAAGTCACAAGATTTTGTGCATTGAACTGCATACCGTTCAGAGACTATGACCTGATGACAATGAAAGGTTTTCTAGTTATGCTTTGCATGTTATAGACTCCCTGGAAGAATTAAAAGCCTTGCAGGACAATGTGTCTAAGGAGGAAAACAGAGAGTGGGTAAAAATGAAATGTGCTCAAAGGGAGGATGATGTCTGGATAACAGACGAAGGACTGGTGATTTTGTCGAATAGTCTACTGACTCAAATGGTTAGGACAAGCACATATTGGGAGGGATGCAATGGTTTGCACTTTCAAGCAACATTGGTTCAATACAAAATTTAGACAGGTTGCCGAAGCAATTTGCCATAGATGAGTTGTGTGCCAGCAGATGAATGCGGGAAAAGGAACGGTAGTCAATTTGGGCCACATTGGAAGAGCAGGAGGGCCATTCAGCAGAATGCAGATGGATTTTATTGAGATGTCTGAATGTGGAGGACTGAGATATGTACTGGTGATTGTGAGCATCTTTAGCCATTGGATTGAGGCTTACCCTACACAAAGAAATGACAGCCTTGCAGTAGCAAAATTACTGCTTAGGGAACTGATACAACATTTTGGGTTTCCGGTCTCTTTAGAATCAGATAGAGGAAGTCACTTCAGTAATGAAGTAATCAAATTGCTATGTTCAGCTTTAATCATTGAGCAGCGATTGCACTGTAGTTACTGCCCTGAAGCATTAGGACTTGTGGAACAGATGATTGGTACCTTGAAATCGAGAATGGCAAAATGTGTGCGTCCACGAATCTGAAATTGCCTGCCGCATTACCGTTAGTTTTAATGTCGATGAGAAGTACACCTGACAAGAAAACAGGACTGTCTCCACACAAAATCCTCATGGGCAGAGCAATGCGGCTGCCAGCAGTCCCTGCAAATGCTCTTTACATTACAGACAATATGGTGTTTGACTTCTGCAAAAGTTTGGCTGATGTGGTTTGCTCTTTTTCTCCTCAGGTGGAAGCCACCACACTGCAACCGTCTCAAGATCAAGGACACAGCCGGAGAGCAGGTGACTGGGTTGTGATTAGAAAACACATGAGGACGTCGTGCTTGGAGCGTCAGTGAAAGGCCCCTACCAGATAGTGTTGATCATGACAACAGCTGTGAAGTGCCCTGGACTTCCGAATTGAATCCACGCCAGCCACACTCAGAAAGTACTGAATCCTTCGGATGAAGAAGCAGAGTTGTTGAATGTACCAGCAACACCCAGGCACGCTCCTGGCTTGGAGAGAAGAGAAAGTGAAATAGAAACTGTACCTGAGCAGACAACAGCCAACGTAAATACTCCTGTGAGAGATGAAGTGGGAGAAATACAGGAGAGTGAAAATGAACCAACCTCAACCGAGGTAATAGGAGAACCTGATCAGAGGAAGGCTTTCCCAGAAGCAGACGGTCTTGAAAGGCACACAGAACAAATGACTGATCCCTGCTGGGAAGGAGTTGAGATGGATCAAAGCCAAAACGGTCTGACTCCTCCAGAACCAGTTGTGGGCACGTCAAAAGAAGATATTACAGAACAGGAAGAAACTGCATATCCGATACTGAAAACAGAATTGACAAAAGGGCCATTAAAAGGAGATAAGTGGCTAGAATCACAGACAAAGGTGAAAAAAGCAATCAAAGTGACAACAATCGAGAAATAAATCAATACTGCAAGAAAGGAGTATCTAAGTGATAGAGAATTGGTTAGAGATAAAAAACTGAGAAGGAAAAGAGTTGCAAATAGAAGGTAAGCATGTCCTGAATGGGTGTATGTATCTACCAGTGAGTGGTAGAAATATTTTTTGTCCTTTTGTTTTGACCGAGATATTCCAGGTCAATATTTTGGCACGTGAAGAAAATTGATGAGCTGAACTGTTGAAAAAACCTGTAAACTGAGAAAGGTGTAAAGAAAATAGATTGTTGAAATTAACAGGAACAGACATTTGATAACCTGATCTGACAAGCTGCTAACTGATTTTGACAAAATATCTATTTTTGACAAGGAAGACTGAAAACTGTAAATAATTGCTGAAGAAGAGTTGAAGATTTTGTTTGTTTGTTAATGATTTTTGCTGCATAGCTACAACTCTTTATTGCTTCTACTTTCTGATTCTTTACCGACCATGATTAACCATAACCAACAGGGTAGCAAAAATTGTTGCTGTAAAAACATGGGTACTGGTTTGGTGATTGTATGTATAATAGTATGTCTGGTATTGATTGTGGGTGTGACTGTTCTAGACAAGAATGCGGCCAACCATACACCAGCTATAGAGACATCTACTACACTCTCGAACATAGATCAGTTCAGGTTAGACGAGAATTATCTGCACGTAGATGACACACAAGGAGAGCTTGTTTCTAATGTTTCTACTGCTTACTGCGTGAGTATGTTGACATGATGGATGCGAAAGAGTGTTATGTTTGCACACACATTCCTGCCTCAGTCGAGGAAGGAGTAACATATCATACTCTGCCTCTAACTTATGGCATAAGTTATAGTCTGTTACCAACAAGATTTTATAATCAGGAATATATCCAATATTTAAATTCCAACAACAATGTTGTGTTTTCGTTTGTGCCTATAATTAAATACCTGAGTAGAGTAGCTAAGGAAAATAACATAGAAATAGTGAGAGGATTCTTTGAACCTACATTAACATTTGGAACGGCTTATGCGCATAGAAACAATGCTTACTTGCACCTGTAGAAAAGAGCTTCTTAGACCACACATAGGGTAGAAGAAGGGCATTAATGGCGAAAATAGAAAAGGGGTTAGTGATAAGGACACCAGGAAATGATCATGCATTTAGTAACATAAACATGCAAGGGAAATTAGCTTTAGATGTGCAGCATGTAGGAAAGCTTTGTGTATATTTGGGCTAAATCTACAGTTGCTAATGTGTTTGTGAGAACGAGTGAATGCAGACATGTGTTTCTGTTTCAGTATAAATGGACATATGTTGAATGGTCAGGATTCTCCAGTTACAAGTGTTTATTACATCTGTGTACCGAATGCATATTACCGTCATCCTAGAGGATGGTATGGCACATGTTATTTATGGATATTTTTTCCGAAAATGTACCAACTTGAAGACTTAAACAAATTATCCAAAATGAATGAATTACATCAAAAAAGATGAAAATGAGAATCGGTCTCTGGCATTGTTGGAGACATATTTGGAGCAAAATTCCTTCAGGGGGATTTGTTCTGTATTCTATTAAAATTAGAAAGCTGTCTACTATTGTGGATAACATGCTGACAGATTTTTCAGGAGCAATTATCCTAGTGGATACAGAGATGGCTGTGTTAAGAGCTATGACTCCTCAGAACCGCCTTGCGTTAGGCATCCTTTTAGCAAAACAGGGTGGAGTTTCTAAATTGCTGAGTCCACAACATTTCTGTTCATATATACCAGATAATAGTACAGAAATTAGAGGCATTCTTAACAATCTAACCAAGTAAAAAGATGACTTAAAAGAAATAACTGAACCAAGTTTATGGGGAAATGTTTGCAAATGAGTTGCTTCTATGGGGAATTGGCTTGGCAACCTGGGGAAAAGGATATTACTGAAGATAATACAAGTGATCCTGACTATTGTGATTTGCTTAATTGGAATATGGGGAATATGTAAATTGTATAAAGTGATTAAATTGAAAAGATTGAAAAGGCATCAGAGGAGGGAAGAAATTAGAATGGAAATATTGTTTAGGGAAACTTCAAAGGGGAAAAGAATAAATAAGATGATTCATTGACCAATGGAGCTCATTGCTTGTTGTTCATACCTTTTTCAAGGGCTATTGCTTTGGTCTCTCTCAGCAGAGATCTTTTCCACTTGATACTTTACTTGTGCCCTGTGCGTAATGCAGGGGTCCATTTTTGTGTTTGACATTTAGAGCTTGTAGCGCTTATATTGCTTACTTTAGATACTTCTCTCAAAAGGTTTGGAAAGCCTAGAGTCCTAGATTCTGAACCATTACCCCTTTCCATGCCCTGCTGCCGATACTGACGACCATCTGACGAAGACTATTCACTGATTGCTGATCCATAAGGATAGGTATCATCCAAAGCTAATATCTTTATTATTGCTTTGTCTTTTGTTTCTAGGTACCAACTGCTGCATTTTTGATAGGGCCATAGTTAGATGTTTTCCAAATTTGTGTTGACTAAGGGGGTCATTATGACCCTGGCGGAAGGCGGAGAAGCGGCGGTAAGCCCGCCAACAGGCTGGCAGTCTTTTTTTTTGTATTATGACCATGGCGGTTACCGCCATGGTCATCCGCCGGTTCTCCGTTCCGCCCGCCGGGCTGGAGACCTGGGTCTCCAGCCCGGCGGCCGTCACTATACCGCCAGTGGTATTTTGACCCGGCTTACCGCCGTGGATTTCCTGCGGTTGGAACTGCCATGAAATCCATGGCGGTAAGCACTATCAGTGCCAGGGAATTCCTTCCCTGGCACTGATAGGGGTCTCCCCCACCGCCCACCCTCACCCCAACTCCCTCCCCTACAACCCCCCACCACCCCTGCCACCCCCCAAAGGTGGCAGGGCCCCCCTCCCCACCCCGACCCCCAACATCACAGAAGTCACACACACACGACACGCATGCAGGCACCACCAACACACACACGCACACACATCGACATACATGCCTACATCCACACACACAGTCAAATACGCACACCCACATACAAACATACACGCACACATCCACACAGACATACCCACAGACATACATGCACTCATTCCCAAAACATGCAACACCCCCGCAAGCATACTTGCACTCACACACCACCTCTACACACACAGACGCACACCCCCATGCACCCACACAACACACAACACCCCCTCCCCTAACGGACGATCGACTTACCTGTTCTGTCGAACCTCCGGGAGGGGACGGGAGCCATGGGGGCTGCTCCGCCGACACAACTCTGCCAACAGAACACCGCCACGCCGAATCACAGGACGTGATTCGGTGGGCGGTGTTCTGTTGGCGTGGCGTTGAAGGTGGAGCAACCTCCACTTGCCCGCCAGTATGGCTGTTGGTGGCTCTCCGTCGGAAAAAGGTCAGAGAGCAGCCAACAGTCATAATACGCCAAGTGGCAAACCGCCACTACTGGCGGTCTTCCGCACGGCGGTCCCTCGGCGGTCTTGTAAAAAGACCGCCAAGGTTGTAATGACCACCTAAATTCTTTTGCATGAAGTTCAAACATTGTGATGCTGATCTGATGTTAATGAGTTTTTCTCCCTTCAACGAAGCTGTATATGACATCATTCAATTGCTAATTTCAATGTATGGTATAACTATTGCGCAATTACTCTTATTGTTGATTTGTACTTTAGCTTTAGAATGATTATTTGTGAATGCATTAATCCAATTAAGATTCATTAGAAGATTCGGTCAAACAGTGTCGTTTTTATACTTATATCATTTGGTTTTGAGACAAATTTATGTGATATTAGCATTGTTAGTTTAGGGAAATAAAACTTCTAACTGATATTAAAGGTGTTGTTATTCATGTCCAAATGGGTCATGGGGCGTAAAAGTTACTGACTACAAAGAATTTCTATTGCTTGTTTTATGATGTTGAAGTAATGTATGGATTTAGGGCGTGATCATAATAACGGGGTCAAAAGATCCATCGACCCCATCAGAGCGTATCCTTATTAAAGCGGCCTGGTGAAAAATATAAGGTGACGCGCTGCAGCAATAACCATGACACCCTCTGGTAGTTGGAGTAGCCTTGCTGAGACTGTGGGGCCTGTGCTACTCCTTCCAGGCACTGGAGTCTTTTATGATTGTCCTCCTTTTGACCCCTCGGCAGTAGTCTCACTGCACTCACAGGCCGCGCATGGGGCTGAAGCTGCCAGCACACGGTCATTTCAACTGGCCACTAGGTGGCACTGCGAACACTTCATGAGGTCGCCGCAGCCTTCCCTGATGCTGCGGGCCTCCCGATCATTGGGGTGTGAAAGCAGCGATGTTCAACCTGCATTTATAGGCCCCCAACCTTCTTCACTGCCTGCTGTCCACAGATGAAGGTTTGCAGGGGAATTTGCACAGTTGAGATGCAGCCACGTCCTTCTCCTTTGCGGGCAAGGTTATGTTCCTTGCACGATGCGGCAAGGTGGCATTATTGTAAATAATGTTTTTCTCCCGGTCGGGCCGCCTCGTTCTATGACCAACTTGCTTTGCCTGTTGCGGTGCAGACACATGCTCACTAAGTGGTGCTTCAGCATTGCAGGAGGCTGCTGCAGCCTCTTGAACGCTGCAGGCGTTTCGCCCCTCATGGTCGCTGTATGGACAGATGCAGCAAAGGTACCACCCAGGGTAGGGTGACCAGATTTTGAGGAGCAAAAACCGGGACAGGTCAGACATAAAAGAAGGACTAAAGACTTTACTCTCACTTTTAATCCCTTCGCTGCCAGTCCTTTTCCCCCTCCTGTGCCGAGCCTTTTTTTGGCTATTTGGGGCAGTTCGCGCTTAGGCCCTCATAACGTTTTGTTCACATAAGCTACCCACGCCAAATTTGCGTCCTTTTTTCCCAACATCCTTGGGATTCTAGAGGTACCCAGACTCTGTGGATTCCCCAGAAGGAGGCCAAGAAATTAGCCAAAATACAGTGAAAATTTCATTTTTTTCAAAAAAATGGGAAAAAGGGGCTGCTGAAGAAGGCTTGTGGTTTTTTCCCTGAAAATGGCATCAACAAAGGGTTTGCTGTGCTAAAATCACCAGCTTCCCAGCTTTCAGGAACAGGCAGACTTGAATCAGAAAACCTAATTTTTCAACACAATTTTGCCATTTTACTGGGACAGACCCCATTTTTACGATTTTTTGTGCTTTCAGCCTCCTTCCAGTCAGTGACAGAAATGGGCATGAAACCAATGCTGGATCCCAGAAACCGAAACATTTCTGAAAAGTAGACAAAATTCTGAATTCAGCAAGGGGTGATTTGTGTAGATCCTACAAGGGTTTCCTACAGAAAATAACAACTGAAAAAAAAGAATTGAAATTGAGGTGAAATAATCTGCAATTTTTCTCTACTTTTTACTCTGTAACTTTTTCCTGCAATGTCAGATTTTTTAAAGCAATATACCGTTACGTGTGCTGGACTATTCTAGTTGCGGGGATATATAGGGCTTGTAGGTTCATCAAGAACTCTAGGCACCCAGAGCCTATAAACGACCTGCACCCTGCCTTGGGTTTTCATTCTATACCGGGTATGCAGCAATTCATTTGCTGAAATATAAAGAGTAAAAAATAGCTATCAAGAAAACCTTTGTATTTCCGAAATGGGCACAAGATAAGGTGTTGAGGAGCAGTTGTTATTTGCACATCTCTGAATTCCGGGGTGCCCATACTAGCATGTTAATTACAGGGCATTTCTCAAATAGACGTCTTTTTTACACACTCTCTTATATTTGGAAGGAAAAAATGTAGAGAAAGACAAGGGGCAATAACACTTGTTTTGCTATTCTATGTTTCCCCAAGTCTCCCGATAAAAATGATACCTCACTTGTGTGGGTAGGTCTAGCGCCCGCGACAGGAAATGCCCCAAAACACAACGTGGACATATCCCATTTTTTTTTACAGAAAACAGAGGTGTTTTTTGCACAGTGCCTACCTGTAGATTTTGGCCCCTAGCTCAGCCAGCACCTAGGGAAACCTACCAAACCTGTGCATTTTTGGAAACTAGAGACCTAGGGGAATCCAAGATGGGGTGACTTGTGGGGCTTTGACCAGGTTCTGTTCCCCAGAATCCTTTGCAAACCTCAAAATTTGGCTAAAAAAACACATTTTCCTCACATTTCGGTGACAGAAAGTTCTGGAATCTGAGAGGAGCCACAAATTTCCTTCCCCCCAGTGTTCCCCCAAGTCTCCCGATAAAAATGGTACCTCACTTGTGTGGATAGGCCTAGCGCCCACGAAAGGAAATGGCCCAAAACACAACGTGGACACATCCCATTTTTTTACAGAAAACAGAGGTGTTTTTTGCACAGTGCCTACCTGTAGATTTTGGCCCCTAGCTCAGCCAGCACCTAGGGAAACCTACCAAACCTGTGCATTTTTTAAAACTAGAGACCTAGGGGAATCCAAGATGGGGTGACTTGTGGGGCTTTGACCAGGTTCTGTTCCCCAGAATCCTTTGCAAACCTCAAAATTTGGCTAAAAAAACACATTTTCCTCACATTTCGGTGACAGAAAGTTCTGGAATCTGAGAGGAGCCACAGATTTCCTTCCACCCAGCATTCCCCCAAGTCTCCCGATAAAAATGGTACCTCACTTGTGTGGGTAGGCCTAGCGCCAACGGAAGGAAATGGCCCAAAACACAACGTGGACACAAAACATTTTTCCACAGAAAATAGAGGTGTTTTTTGCAAAGTGCCTACCTGTGGATTTTGGCCTCTAGCTCAGCGGGAACCTAGGGAAAACTACCACACCTGTGCATTTTTGAAAACTAGAGACCTAGGGGAATCCAAGATGGGGTGACTTGTGGGGCTCTGACCAGGTTCTGTTACCCAGAATCCTTTGCAAACCTCAAAATTTGGCTAAAAAAACACATTTTCCTCACATTTCGGTGACAGAAAGTTCTGGAATCTGAGAGGAGCCACAAATTCCCTTTCACCCAGCGTTCCCCCAAGTCTCCCAATAAAAATGATACCTCACTTGTGTGGGTAGGCCTAGCGCCCGCGACAGGAAATGCCCCAAAACACAACGTGGACACATCTCATTTTTTGACAGAAAACAGAGGTGTTTTTTGCAAAGTGCCTACCTGTAGATTTTGGCCTCTAGCTCAGCCGGCACCTAGGGAAACCTACCAAACCTGTGCATTTTTGAAAACTAGAGACCTAGGGGAATCCAAGATGGGGTGACTTGTGGGGCTTTGACCAGGTTCTGTTCCCCAGAATCCTTTGCAAACCTCAAAATTTGGCTAAAAAAACACATTTTCCTCTCATTTCGGTGCCAGAAAGTTCTGGAATCTGAGAGGAGCCACAAATATCCTTCCACCCAGCGTTCCCCCAAGTCTCCCGATAAAAATGGTACCTCACTTGTGTGGGTAGGCCTAGCGCCCACGAAAGGAAATGGCCCAAAACACAACATGGACACATCACATTTTTTCACAGAAAACAGTGCCTACCTGTGGATTTTGGCCTCTAGCTCAGCCGGCACCTGGGGAAACCTAGCAAACCAGCACATTTCTGAAAACTAGACACCTAGTGGAATCCAAGATGGGGTGACGTGTGGGGCTCTGACTAGGTTCTGTTACCCAGAATCCTTTGCAAACCTCAAAATTTGGCCAAAGAAACACTTTTTCCTCTCATTTCGGTGACAGAAAGTTCTGGAATCTGAGAGGAGCCACAAATGTCCTTCCACCCAGCGTTCCCCCAAGTCTCCCAATAAAAATCGTACCTCACTTGTGTGGGCGGGCCTAGCGCCCACGAAAGGAAATGGCCCAAAACACAACGTGGACACAAAACATTTTTTCACAGAAAATAGAGGTGTTTTTTGCAAAGTGCCTACCTGTGGATTTTGGCCTCTAGCTTAGCCGGCCCCAGGGGGGGCAGAAATGGCCTAAAATAAATTTGCCCCACCACCCCCCTCCGGGGAGCGACTCTTGCCTACGGGGTCGCTCCCCTTGCGTGACGGCGCAAAAAAAAGATCCCCAGTGCCTAGTGGTTTCTGCCCCCCTTGGGGGCAGATTCACCCAAAATCGGCCGATTTGCCCCCAAGGGGGGCAGAAATGGTCTAAATACAATTTGCCCCTCCAGGGGAGCGACCCTTTTCTAAGGGGTCGCTCCCCATCTCTAAAAAAACAAACAAACCAAAAAACAAAACACAAAAAAAAATTAGCCCTGGCGCCTAGAGGTTTCTGCCCCCCGGGGGCAGATCGCCTAATAACAATAGCCTGATCTGCCCCCAGGGGGGGGCAGAAATGGCCTAAAATAAATTTGCCCCCCACCCCCCCGGGGAGTGACCCTTGCCTACGGGGCCGCTCCCCTTGAGTGACGGCGCAAAAAAAAAGATCCCTGGTGCCTAGTGGTTTCTGCCCCCCTTGGGGGCAGATTGACCTAAAATCGGCCGATTTGCCCCCAAAGCGGGCAGAAATGGCCTAAATACAATTTGCCCCTCCAGGGGAGCGACCCTTGCCTAAGGGGTCGCTCCCCATCTCTAAAAAAACAACAAACAAACAAAAAAAACACACAAAAAAAAATGCCCTGGCGCCTAGAGGTTTCTGCCCCCCGGGGGCAGATCGCCTAATAACAATAGCCCGATCTGCCCCCAGGGGGGGCAGAAATGGCCAAAAATAAATTTGCCTCCCCCATCCCCCCGGGGAGCGACCCTTGCCTATGGGGTCGCTCCACTTGCGTGACGGCGCAAGAAAAAAGATCCCTGGTGCCTAGTGGTTTCTGCCCCCCTTGGGGGCAGATTGACCTCAAATCCGCCGATCTGCCCCCAAAGCGGGCAGAAATGGCCTAAATACAATTTGCCCCTCCAGGGGAGCGACCCTTGCCTAAGGGGTCGCTCCCCATCTCTAAAAAAAACAAACAAACAAAAAAATGCTCTGGCGCCTAGAGGTTTCTGCCCCCCCTGGGGCCAGATCGGCCTAATAACAATAGGCCGATCTGCCCCCAGGGGGAGTAGAAATGGCCTAAAATACATTTGCCCCCCCCACCCCCCCGGGGAGCGACCCTTGCCTACAAGGTCGCTCCCCTTGCGTGACGGCGCAAAAAAAAGATCCCTGGTGCCTAGTGGTTTCTGGGGGCAGATTGACCTAAAATCGGCCGATCTGCCCCCAAAGCGGGTAGAAATGGCCTAAATACAATTTGCCCCTCCAGGGGAGCGACCCATGCCTAAGGGGTCGCTCCCCATCTCTAAAAAAACAAAAAAAAACACACAAAAAAAATTGGCCCTGGCGCCTAGAGGTTTCGCCCCCCCCCGGGGGCAGATCGGCCTAATAACAATAGGCCGATCTGTCCCCAGGGGGGGCAGAAATAGCCTAAAATATATGTGCCCCCCCACCCCCTCCGGGGAGCGACCCTTGCCTACAGGGTCGCTCCCCTTGCCTGACGGCGCAAAAAAAAAGATCCCTGGTGCCTAGTGGTTTCTGCCCCCCTTGGGGGCAGATTGACCTAAAATCGGCCGATCTTCCCCCAAAGCGGGCAGAAATGGCCTAAATATAATTTGCCCCCTATGGGAGCGACCCTTGCCTAAGGGGTCGCTCCCCACCTCTAAAACAAAAAACAGAACAAAAAAAACAAAATTATCCCTGGTGCCTAGAGGTTTCTGCCCCCCCTGGGAGAAACCCTTGCCCAAGGGGTCGCTCCCTTTTGTCAATTTAATTTTTTTTTAAATATCCCTGGTGTCTAGTGGTCGTTTTGACCGCCGGATTGCTTTCAATCCGGCTGCCAAAACGCAGAGAGAGACTTCAAAGCATTTCTCTTCCGATCGCGCTGGAAGCTGAGCTTCCAGCGCGATGGGAGGAGGCTCTGTGACAATCAGCGCACACTCGCGCGCTGATGTCACAGGGGGGGTGGGGGGGTCGGGGGTGGAAGGGGAAGGGCTTCCCCTTCCATCCCTGACTTGGGGGGGTGGGGGGGAACCCCACAGAGGGAGCGCTAGCGCTCCCTCTGGGCTGTGTGCCCAGGACGTAATGGTTACGTCCTGGGCACAGCAGCACTGTGCCGCAGGATGTAACCATTACGTCCGCGGCACAGAAGGGGTTAAATCCAGTCTGTCCCTTTTTTTGCATAGCTTTGTGAATGTGTGCCTATACATGTGTGTGTTTATATACATACGCACACACACACACACACACACGCATATAAACAGACACACATTTACAAGACTACATTTATAAAATTAGCTATGGCTTGACCTACCACACTGCACCACCAACCCGCCCCCACTAGGGTGACCACCTGGCATTGAGGCAAATTCTGGACAGGACTGTAAAAAATTCAGGACAAAGGGTCAAACAGTTTGGGAAACATTAAGGTAATTAACCTTATGCTAGTTTAAACAAATTGAACACAAACATCTGGCTTACCCCAACCGCCCATGGACTTTCAACCTTATTTTTTTTTAAAGAGGCAGGGCAGATGGTGTGGGCGACAGTCTCACACCTAATGTCAGGATGTGATGTACCCATAACTTGTCTGTAGTCTCACTGCACTAGAGTGTATGCCTGGGACTCTACATTTATCTCAGAAATGGGAGCCCGGACTACCAATCAAAGATAATAAAAGAGGAGGATGAAATCGAGAGCAAATGGGAGATCCACGGCAAGTAATTCAAAGGGTTGTTGCTAAAAACTGGATAAATAAAGAAGAGAAGAACAAGGTGGGACAATTCCTAAAATCAGACAAGATGAGTCCACCAAGACTATTGGAAGGTATTGGGTACCTGGGGAGTTGTCTCTGCACACAGGAGCGAAACAGAAGGGGCACTGTCAAGTGGTTGAACAAGCAACACCCATCCACCTTGGCAAACTCTTCTGGTGCAATGGTCCGCTGTTAGTGCTTTTGAAGGGTGAGCAGGGGCCAGACCCCTTGCAAGTTTGTGCAAGGCAATTGCCCACTTTGTCCATGGCTTTGTATGGTTTTGAAATTGAGCAAAAGCCAAACTAGAGATCTGGGTTATCCCTAAGTGTCAAGTACACATAGAATCTTCAAAATATTTGGTATGTAAATTGCACAAACAAAATTTACAATTTTAAAATTTTTATTAGTGTTTCTTTAACATATGGCACTGTTTTTGCCTTTATATACAATTGGATCTCAGATTGAACTGGGAACCAGTTACCTTTTGATACCTAATGATTAATATCTACCATTCTTACACTGATTTCCAGGATGAAAATCTCGGCAGAGCGAACGGTCCCTCCAAGCCCAGTTTGCTTTTTGGTCTTCTCTTCTGCTTTCTGTAGAGGCCATGTGGCACTAGTGAAGATTGTTTGCTACCCCAATGATAGTATTATTTTGCAAACCTTCCCCTGGTCATCCTTCTTCAGACAGACCACACATCTGATTTGGTCACTGCAGCGCCATCAGGAGCTCTTTCCACTCTAAAGCTAACTGTGACTGCGGGTGGATTAGGTCTTCTGGACTTAGAATGCCATTATTCAGCTGCACAGGTCCAATGGGTGTCTCGCTGGCTTTCTACCCACCTCCCTGCATGAGATGGGGTTCACCAATAAAGACTTTTAAGAAAGGCTTAATGCACTGCTCATTGTTTCCTACTGACCATTCTACGGATCACCATGCGGGGTTATCATGCACGGCTTTCTCTTGCCTTGCCAGAACCTGTAAACTCACTGACACGAAGAAACCCTATGCTCCTGCACTACCTTTTCTAAGCCTTCCCACTCACACAGGATGGCTGTGCTCAGAGCAACTCCATCAGTGGCATGTTGCAGGTGTCTTAAAATTGGGGTCTTTGTTTCTGAACAGTGAGCTACTAAATTTCCAAACCCTTGTGGCAGACTACCATCTTCACCCCGGTCAACTCCTTACTTACAACCACCTTAAATAATCATTAAATGCCCTATTTAATGTCTGCCACCTAGCACTAACCCTACAAGAGGTGTGCCAGAAGCTCTGTATCATAGGAAATGGTGGCAAACTGATAGAATCGGTGTACAGACCTATCCTGCAACGTGGAAACCACTCCAGGTCTTCTCGTCATACTACCTGGGTGATTGATGTGGCCAAACCTCTGCAAGATATGGACTAAAATACCAGACTTTCCCCACAAAGTATCCCACAGCTGTCACTTTAAGTAAGTTCATAGTGCTTCCTTGTGAATGCATTCTGCCCGTTGCTTGCCATTGGCCTTGTGGTTTGTAACTCACAATTTGTTGCTTTCAATTTGCTGGCTTTATTTGTTTTAGGCTATGCAGCTTGAATTCGTCCCTTCCCTTGCCAAAACCTTATTTACAGTATCCTGCAGAGTGCTCCCTTTCTGTAAACAGGCCTGTAAATCTTGTTCTTATCTTGTCATATTTGCTGTGCATTCAAAGAACAAAGTCAAATGTCAGGCTCTGTCTTGGGTGGGAACTTAGGGCCATATTTATACTCAGTTTGCGCCGGATTTGCGTCATTTGTTTTGACGCAAATTCCACGCAAAACGAACTCCATATTTATACTCTGGCGTTAGACGCGTCTAGCGCCAAAGTCCATGGAGTTTGCGTCATTTTTTAGCGTGGACACCTACTTTGCGTTAATGATATGCAAGGTTGGCGTTCCCGTCTAAAAAAGTGACTCCGAGGCATGTGCGTCTTATTTACACTCCCGGGCAAAAATGACGCCCGGGAGTGGGCGGGTAAAAAAAAATGACGTCCAGCCGCTTTAGCGTCGTTTTCTAGCGCCTGGTCAGGGCAGGCGTTAAGGGACCTGTGGGCTCGGAAGGAGCCCAGAGGTGCCCTCCCATGCCCCCAGGGACCCCCCTGTCACCCTTGCCCACCACAGGAGGACGCCTAAGGATGGAGGGACCCATCCCAGGGAACATAAGGTAAGTTCAGGTAAGTAATTTTTTTTTTTTTTTGTGGCATATGGGGGCCTGATTTGTGCCCCCCTACATGCCACTATGCCCAATGACCATGCCCAGGGGACAGAAGTCCCCTGGGCATGGCCAATGGGCAAGGGGGCATGACTCCTGTCTTTGCTAAGACAGGAGTCATTTAAATGGGGGTTGGGAGTAAAAAAAAATGGCGCAAATCGGGTTGAGGCGAAACTTTTGCCTCAGCCTGACTTGCCCCATTTTTTGGCGCCCAAGCTCCATATTCCCCTACGCCGGCGTTGCCTGGTGTACGTCATTTTTTTTGACGGCTAACGTCATTGAATAAATACGGCGCCCGCATGGCGCTTCAGAATGGCGTTAGCCGGCGTTAGATTTTTTGACACACAACTGCGTTGGCGCAGTTGTGCGTCGAAAAGTATAAATATGGCCCTTAGTGTTTACTTTCCTTTCTCTGACTTCAAAGTGAGAGGATTTATGCGACAATCTTGCTGGATACTGGGGTTAGGAAAGAGTTTTTTCTATCACATGACAACATTTAAATAAACCTCAGAATATATCAGAATTAGAAGTACAAATCAAGCACATTTTTGTTAATTCTGAGCTGTGCTGGAAACAAATACCTTTACATGATTAAAACAAATCATTGCATTAGGTGATGCAATTTCCACACATCATCGTCTGTGCACAGTATAGTTTGATTTGAAAAACTGTATATCTGTGCAAATGTAATGGTCATTTCAATCAAAAATGTGTTGTCTGTAATGGCAGTGTGTTGGCATACCATCCATACTGCACTCCACTCTGCTCTGCACCACTACACGCCACTGCACCCTACTCTGTATCACTCTACTTTACTCCACTCCATGCCACTGCACTCTTCTCCATTCGGAACCACTCCACATTATGCCACTGCACTTTATGCTACTTCACACTATGCCTCTCTACTCTGTACCACTCTACTCTATGCCACTGCACTTTACGCCTCTCTACACCACTGCACTCTGCTCGTATGCGTGCCATACCACTCCAGTCTAGGCAACACCAATCTAATCCGCACAACTCCACTCTCTGCCACTCTGCAACACTGCACTGTACGCCACTGCACTCTATTCTAATACACTCTATGCTGATGCGCTTTTCTCTGTAACACCCAACTCTATGCCCCTGCACTCTACATCAATACACTGTACATCACTATAATCTACTCTGTACCTCTGCACTCTATGCCACGGCACTCTACACTACTTTACTCTATGCCATCACACTCTATGCCACTTTATGCAACTCCACTCTACCCTGTACCTCTCCACTCTAGGCCACCTCACTCTACTGTGAAATAATCTACTTTATGCCACTGCACTCTGTGCCACTGCACACTACCCTGCACCTCTCTACTCTATGCCACTGCACTCTACTGTGAAACAATCTATTCTACGCCACTGTACTCTATACCACTCTGACCACTGCACTCTATTTCAATGCACTCTACACCACTGCAAGCTGACTCTCTGCAACACTGCACTGGCCGCCACCATACTCTACACCAGTGGTTCCCAGCCTTTTGACTTATGTGGACCCCCACTTTATCATTACTGGAGTCCGGGGACCCCCACTTACTCTTTATTGGAATCTGGGGACCCCCCCACTGAGCCATTACTGAATGTTGGGGACCTAATCTATTAATATTATTTATTTTTTTAAACAGCCACGGACCCCCTGAGGAGGCTTCGCGGACCCCCAGGGGTCCCCGGACCACAGGTTGGGAACCACTGCTCTACACCACTCTGCTCTGTACTACTGCACTCTGCACCAATATACTCTATTCCACTGCATTCTATGCCACTCTACTCTGCCCAATGCCACTCTATGCAACTGCACTCTACACCAGTGCACTCTAAACAGCTGCACTGTATGCCACTGCTCTTTACTCTGCACCACTGTACTCTAGGCCACTGTTCTCTGTACCACTCTACACCACTGCACCTACACTCTACTCTGCAACTCTGCACTCTACACCACTCTACTCTATGCCACTGCACTCTAGGCACTATACTCTACACCACTCTACAATACTCCACTCTGCACCACTCTACACCACTGCACTCTATGCCACATGAGTCTACTCTGCACTCTATGACGCTGCACCACTCTGCATTACTGCACTCTCTGTCACTCTATTGTATGCCACACTACTCCACTGCACTCTATGTAACTCTACCCTGTGCCACTCTATGCCACTGCACTCTGCACCAATGCACTCTAAACAACTGCACTGTACGCCACTGCCCTCTACTCTGTACCATTGTACTCTATGCCACTGCTCTCTGTGCCACTCTACTCTACTTTCCATCACTGCACTGACACTCTACTCTGCAGCGTTGCACTCTCCACCACTGTACTGTACACCAATGTACTATGTACTACTGCATTCTATGCCACTGCACTCTATGCCACTCTACTCTGCATCACTCCACTCTACAGCACTTTGCTCTACTCTGCACCACTCTACACTACGCCACTGCACTCCCTGCAACATGAGTCTACTCTGCAATCTATGCCACTGCACCACTCTACACTACTGCTCTCTCTGCTACTCCATTGTATGCACTCTACTCCACTGCACTCTATTCTGTCCCACGTCACTCCATGCCACTGAACTCTAAACGACTGCACTCTACGCTAATGCACTCTAAACAACTGCACTGTACCCCACTGCACTGTACTTTGCACCACTGGGCTCTACGCCACTGCTCCTATGCCACTCTACTCCACTCCACACAATTATGCCACTAACTTTAAGCCATGCTGAACAGCAGCTACTCTGGTGTATAACATGGCTAATGGCTAAAACACATTAGCAAAGCCAATAACTCTTTCGTAGATAAGACCTATTGGCTTTGCCAATGTTTGTTAGTACTATGAGGTACTGAGGTACCTGAAAGAACTGTGAAAAATACAATTACAATTACAAAAAAGGCTGCTACAAAATGCGCAAATACATTTCGGTTAGATAAAAAAAAAGTGCTTCTCAAATACAGATTTGAATAATATACAGTTTATACTTAGTACTAAAAAAAATTATAACACTCTATTATAACCACACACTCCACAGCTCACCTGGGAACACCATTACAATACCTCTCTAAAAGAAATATCTTTGCCACCAGAAAACTTCATGTGACTCCTTTTAGTAAAGTCAATGAAGGTTTTCAAGCCCCTTTGTATTTGCAGATTTACCAGTTGGGCACATTTGCATGTCTTTAGGGAAGGAGACCCCCTGTCAAGAAGGTCTGATTCTTATCTGTCTGCCCCTCCCTCGGAGCACAGGAGACTCCCAGCCTTTCAGTCCAGCTGGGGAAACTGATCTGCCCATAATTTCGCCCTGCCTCCGTTGCCCTTTAGGTGAAAGTCTATAACGGACAAATGCGTCCCTTAAGGCTTTCATAACGGACAGCAGGGCGAAATTACGGACAGTCCGTGAAATTTACGGACGGGTGGTCACCCTGGCCCCCACCCACACCTTTCTGCTCCCCACTCCCTCTCTCTGCTGGGAGCAGACAGGGGACTGTGTTGCCTGACAGTAACAGATAAATTAGTTTAATTGTGTCATACTTTGTAGCCGCCTTTAACTTATGCTTCCCTAGATGATCTAACCTTTGTCCGAAAAAATCCGGGTCATTTATTTAATAATCTGACCTCTGTCCTAAAAACCGGGACATTTATTTAAAATTAAGAGAAGCGTCGGGACACCGGGACAGTCCTCTAAAAACCGGGACTGTCCGGGGAAATCCGGGACGTCTGGTCACCCTAACCCAGGGCGGGTGCAGCCTCGGGTCTTGCCCTCCACCTCACACCCACGGGGATACTTCATCCAACTGCAGGAATCAGGCTCACGCGTCACGATGCCTCACGCCAGTCGGCAGTACTTCTTCAAGCCTGCAGGGTGCTCTCTGGTACCGGGGAGCAGGACACTGCGTGTACGGCACGATTGCCGCTTCTCTTCTCTTGCTGCGGCATTTTCCTTGAGGCTGCGGGAGCCTGCAGGCAAGCTAAAAGTTCCTATTTTGGAACCTTAATTAAAGACACTTCTAACTCTGAAAGAACCTTCTTTAAAATAGTTGCAGATCTTACTAACCCTTGCTGCGTGAGCTCAGTAATTCCTGCCTAGGAACTATGTAGTAAATTGTCTTCCTATTTTACTAAAAAAGATCAAACAATCTATGAAAGTATTAAAAATGATTCAGTCTCATATGATACTACAACAAATTCAAATGCCAGACAAGATATATTATTTTCAAAAGGTGCCAGCTGCCTCGACAGGAAATAGACCTTAAAAGTGGGCCTTTTAAGTCTGACTCTCCTGGTGGCATTTATCTTACCAGAATTGCATGACATGGCAGAAATAGTGACCCTTGTAATCACAGTCATCCTGTTCATTTTATGCCTGGCCAGGTTCCAATAAAATGGAAATGCAGTGCAGTCAAACCACTGCTGGAAAATCCAATCTTTAGTCCATTTACAGGTCAATGACTTGCTTCCCTTTGATCTCTTGGTCTCAAAACTAGGATAGAAATATCTTGCTAAGTGTCTTTCAAACCACATAGAACAAAATATTCTACTGGAGCTGGCTCAAACTGGATTTTGACCTAAAATTAGGCCAGCAATTGCTCTGGACATCATCTTGAATTAATGAAGGCATCCGGGCATAGGACTGACCTTGCCAATGTCGATAGCCTTTTCAAGACTCTTCTGCTTAGGTGATGAAAACTACCAAAGGAATGGTTAAGTTGTTCCACACCTAGAACCTGGAAGGAGCATGTAAGAGAATGACTCTTTTTTATGCTTTTTTTTGGAATGATGCTGTTAGTTTTTGGAATCTTTACACTGGGACTCTGCTAACCACCCCAGTGCATGTGCTCTGACCCCTATAAACTTGTCAAAGTGGATGAAATCCCTGAGGGGCACATTTACTTTCTTATAATTCATTAGTTTATTGTACCCCATATGTCCGGGGCCTCTAAGGTAAATGGCACTAGTAGACTACAGCACTAAGGGTGCTACCACTAAAGTGATCATGTAAAGTCTGACTCTACACATGTCACAGCAGCCTAGCTGAGCAGTTTTAAAACTGCCATGTCAACTGGGTGAAATCACTGGTTTGCCAGGCTTTAACCTCCTGTTAAATATTAGTGAACCATCCCTACGTTAGGCCTTGGCAGGGGTATAGTATTTAAAAGTTTGACATGTGTATTTGATATTTTACATTGAAAAAGGCTCAAACCCTGTTCTCAGTGTAGCAAAGTTGGCTATGCCATACAACACATTGGGCTACTTTTTTCTGTTTATTATGTTTTTAGAAACATGCAAAAACCATGTGTATGACATTGCATAAACTCATATAATGATAGTGTACATTGACAAATACCTTTCTTACATTATCCTTTTAAGTGCATAGCCATTCCAACATCATTGTAGTTATTCCTATGAGCCCCTTTTCAGCCACTCAATATAGTCCTTTCCCCCGTCTATCCTGTTGCTGGCACTTAATGAAATCTGCGCTACTACCAGTGAGCCCCAGTCTTCCCATCTATAGTGCTCTCATCTGCAGTGGGGGCACAGCTGGGCACTCATCGCAGACTATAGGGCTTAACGCATCACGGTCAGATGCGTTGTGTCGGGACAGTCGTGCCTGTCTTCGCCTTCACCTCCCAGTTGGTGTAAGTAGGCTTGGAAAGGGCCCCAGATAGCTTGTGGGTGACTTCATTGTGGGAGAAGTTCTTTTGCAAATTATATTATGTCATTTCTTTTATCCACTCCCCTATTGTTGGTAGAGGGCCTCTGTCCCAGCGCATGGCTACTCGTCTTCCGCCATAAGTAGCCCCACTGCTATTAATCACCTATTTGTTGGGGGCAATTGCCTGTCGTGGTCCAACAGGGCCAGTCGAGGGTCTGGAGCTGTCCGCTCATCTGAGATAGAACTCAATTCGCTGAATACTGCTTGCCAAAAACATTGTATTCCCGGGCAGCCCCACAACAGGTGCAGGAACCCAGCCTCTGGGCATCTAGAGCACTTTGCACTGTCACAAAGACCATACCTGCACAACCTGGACAGAGTATAGTAAACCTGATTAAGATACTTAAAGTGTATGAGCCTCTGACATCCATTAGAAGATAGAGTCTTAGTCCTCGAACAGCAGTATGTCCACTGTTTGTCCTCTATAACGATATCCAGATCTCTTTGCCATGCTAATTGCGCTCTAGATAGCTCCAGTCTGTGTGCCTCCTGCGTAATGGCGTACAGCCTGGATATAACATGACCCGGCGCAGATTTCCGCAGTAATGACGATAGAGCGGGGACTGTGGGTGGCTCTTGTAGGTCATCCCCTAATATTTCCCGCATCCCAGTGCATGCCCTGTGATAGTGGAACCTGATTAGAGGTGTGACCGTAGCCCCACCACCTTGTACTGTTTCCGAGCTTCAAAGCCTGCCCTCTTCAAATATGTCTCCCACATTGACGATGCCCAACTCCTAGAGCGCTTTAGAGGGCCTCCTCTCTTGTGACATCAGAAACCAAGTGCACCAGGCTAGCGTCCGGCGTATGTAGCAGGGTGCTCGCTTGCCTTTCCTTTTGTTTCTGCCAGACACAGGAAGTTGCGTTTATCGAATCCAGTATCCTGAGTCATAATTTTGGTTCTCAAAGAGGACCTGAGGTAGATTAGATGAAGTCATCATCCCCCTCTCCAGCCGGAGGTGGGGTAATTCAGGTGCTTGAGCGACCTGTTAGCACGCTTCCAGGTCTGGGGCACCTAGGCCTCCCATATCATATGGTAGAGTGAGTGTCCACCATTGTACCCTGGGATTTTTACCTGCCCAGGCCAATCTACTCAATAGAGCCCGTTATCTACCAAAAATAGAATGGATGAGGTTGATCAGGATGTTTAGGAACAAAAATAGAAAGCGCAGCAGCACCACCATTTTCATGATGGCCACTCTTCCAGCAAGGGAGAGAGGAAGTTTAATCTAGGGGTCGACTGTGTCCGACAGCAGCTGCACCCCACTGTAATTATCTTGGAGGACGATAGCTGGATCAGAGTGAATTTTAATCCCCAGATAGCGCACCGACTCTTCGGTCCAGTGCAGTGGGTATTCCATAGGTACCCTGTTGGTGCCAAAGTAAGAGGGAACACCATTGATTTGCCCTAGTTCACGTGGAGTCCAGTGTGGTCTCCAAACAACACCACTTCTCGGAGCACAGGCACGAGATTCCATGCTGGTTCCCTGACATATGGCAATGTGTTGTCCGCATATGCGGACACTATCACTGTGTAATGAGTAAAATGTAACCACATATGGGAATGATATTCTCTCAGTGCACATGCCAGCGGCTCAGTTACTAACGCATAGAGCAGGAGGGACAGGGGGTAACCCTGCCTCGTTTCCCTCTCTATTGGGATTGGGGGTGTCACTATACCATTTAACCATAGTCTGGGAACCGGCCGAGTATACAGCACCCAAATCAGTTTTAGGAATATTTCTCCAACTCCCACTCGTCACAGAACTGCTCGCATGAAGCCTCACTCCACAGAGTCAAAGGCTTTTTCAATATCTAAAAACACCGCTACTGCTTTAACTTCCGGATCTAAATGCTGCATTGCCCCCAAAAAGGTTTGCAGATTGTACGATAGGCTACGTCCTGGAACAATTGTCATAATGCTATATATAAGTCCCCTTCATGCTAAAAGAAGAAGAAGAAAGAAAATGGTTTTAACAGTGGCTGAGGCGAGGCGCGCTGGTGCGTACTCGCAACGAAGCGTTTCCGTAGCTTGGAAACAATGTTCCTGGTTCGTTTATGATATATGCAGGTAAGGACATTGGAGACACGGTTATGGATAGTCTGGTCTTTTGAAATTTTAACTAATAATGTACGTGGACTTGAAACTCGGCATTTCATTTATTTTATAGATTTGGAATACACAGCTCGTAATTACAGAGCACATGAAAACCAAGGATTGTGATGTAAGCTATATACTGTCAATCTATTGAGGTGCTGTTGAATTTGGGACTAGGGATCATTTATTGAGTTGGAGGTGGTGTTCTTCTTTTTTTTTTAGATATGTTGGTGCACTGATAAGCCATATTTAGAACATTACATACCGTTTGAAGCAATTTTGAATTTCTACTAACATTTCATTTGACATTTGACTTGGTAAGTGTTCTTTTGGGTGTTGTTTGCCATTAGCATTTGGTATTTGCTTTGGTGATTGTAGGAGTGAGTTATGGTGATATATGGGACTTTAGTTATTTGTGATACTGTAAACTAAGCTGGTGCTTGGTAGCACTTTGTCCATCTGCACGTGGTGAATTGGTGAATCATTGATGAGGGTGTGCATTTGGTTTTATACTGTCAAGGGGTAATTCACAACTAAGGGAATCACTTTCCATCTCGTACTACTTGTGGGTCATTTTCTCTTTTCTTTCTTCTTCTTCTTTTAGCATGAAGGGGACTTATATATAGCATTATGACAATTTAACATCTCGCGGTTTGAGGATTTGGGTTTCTAATGTAAATCATTTACTTATAATGTAGAGCCCTGAAGAAGTCGTTGGGACTAAAGAACTTTCCCATTACGAAACACGTGTTGGCTCGGAGTGTATTTCCATGAAGAATGCTGTAAATTTGAAGATATGATCCAATAAACTTCTGGACTGGATTGGACTTTATAAAAACTGGCGTGGAATTTCAGATTGCGTTTCTTTTGAACTTTACTCACTTGAGTTTTGACTTCCTTGATTTGTGATAAGAATACTTTGGGTGAGGGGGGCCGCATGTCATGTGAAGTATTGTTGGGTTCATTTGAACCTTGAAGGGATGGGTGTTTTCCCTTGTGTAGGCAACCCCTAATATGTTATTTGGCCAATTAGTTTCCTGAGCGCCATTATTCCCCTGTCATTACACCCCATTTCACTCATACGTCCTGGAACAAACCCATTCTGTTCCACACCTATCACATGGGGGAGAAGAGGTGACAGCCTATTCGCTAGGATTTTGGCATACAACTTAGCATCCACGTTCATAAGGGACAGTGGTCTGTATGTGGAGTAGCGATCTGCCGGCTTCCCGGGATTCAGTAGGACCACTATTCCGCCTGGTCCAGGTGCTCTGAATGTCCATTGAGCCTGTCTGACATGCAATCCATCCTGCACGTCAAGGCATCTATTTCCCCGTCAATTTTTGTGAGGCTTTGCTGCATAGCCCTCAGGATTTGCTTCAAGATTGAGGTTGTCTCACCCTGGGGTCTTCTAGCGTCTCTGCAGGTGCGCTCGCCCCTTCACTCCGCATCTTATGTGCCTTCCACGACTCAAATTGTAGTTTAGCTTGTATTTTGTCTGACTTGCCCATGGCACTATTTTCCGCACCGCGGTTATGCCCAGTCCTAGAAGGGTGCCGCCAATAGGCACTCCGTAGAAGCACCAGTACCCACTTGCTCCACAGGGCCCATCCAGTATCCCCCTCCGGTTCCAGTCGCGAATGCCGATGCACCTCGAATCCATCGCTCACTCACCGAGGGGAGTCTCAGTTTATTCAACAATCCATTCCAATCCTCTGATGAGGATGCAGAGTTGGGACAGGGTCGCCCGACCAGGCCCTCTTGCATCTCCTCAGGGCTTACCACCTTTTGGCTGCGCTCATCCACCTCGCCTGTGGTTCGGGCTTGGCCTCCCACCCGCCAGCCTCTCTCCGGGTATGTCCCAGAGGTGGCGTTTGCTCTGTCTGGCCCTGCGGGGCCACACCTCTCTCCATGACTTTCCGAGGTCACTCCGCGCCCCCCAGGGCTATCTATATCCTTCCTTTGGATTGTTTCTGGGCTCAGTCACTTTTTTTCATTGCGCGCCCAGCACCCCCTCCAGGCTCACCTCTGTCTGGGTGCCACCAGTGGTTCCAGCGGGGTACTCCGGCTCAGTCATTGGGGCTGCTCTACACTCACCTCCTATTCCAAGGGCAGGGCAGAGTCCTGTTGCATGGCATGCCCCACGTGTGTGGTGCGCTCAGTCCAACCTTGTGAAGCCTTGCTGCTCCTCACGGCAGTCACCTGGGGGCTCACCATTGCCTCTCGTTGGAACATCGCGGGGTCCACTCACCGGACAATGCTCCTCAAAGAGCAATCTCGGACACGACTGACCGCACCCTCCTCCGCGGCTCCCTGGAGGCCCCTCCGCGCCCCCAGTACTCTCTATATTCTTCCTTTGGATTGTTTCTGGGCTCAGTCTCTTGTTTTCATTGTGTGCTCGACACTCCACCAGGCTCACCTCTCTCTGGGCTCTGCCTATGGTCCCGGTAGAGTCCTCCGGTCCAGTCACTTGGCCCGCTCTCCGCCCACCCCCTACTCAGAGGCCTGGGCGGAGTCCTGCCTCATGGTGCATCCTACGGGTGCAATATGCTACGTCTGGCCCTGCGAGCCTCGCTGCTCCTCACAGCCCCCGGGGATCACCCCAGACACCTCAGGGCTCACTGCTGCCTTTCATTGGGTCGCCATGAGGTCCACTCACCCACCACCACTCCACAAATAGCTGTTGCGGACACGGCTGACAGAACTCCCCTCCGCGGCTCTGTGTTCAGGCCGGTGGTTGGACAGGCGTCACTGTCGTTCTCCACCCTGGACCTGCGGATTGCGAACACAGTGGGTTCCTTGGGATCGTCGTGTGCTGCTACACCACACTCGCATGTCTGTAGCGTTTTCTTTAGTCCTTGGCACCAGGATTTTGTAGGATTGTTTCCTCGGCTCGAGGAGCTCACGGCCTACGTGGCCATTGTGGTGCTTGGCAAACTCTGCCCCTTCACATTTTGGGTTTCTTTATTACACTTCATAAAGCTAACTTCAGATTGGCCAGACAGTACTTCAACCATTCATTTTCCTAGTTAAACAAAATCCAACTTTTTGTTAAACTTGACCTTTGTCTATTTCAGAAATAGTGACTTTAGAAAGTCACTATTTTCTGCCTAAAGCCTTTAATAGCCTTTTCAGAGTTAATCTTTGTCTGCCACCTGGCAGCCTGCTGGCAACCTGCAAGGAGTTCTCTCAGAAGAAGGAACAAAAAGGGATCTTGGGTGGAAGGAGGTGTAACCTCCTCCTGGCAGGATGGCCTGTGGGATGTGCCCACCGACATCACAAGCTTCAAAGGGGCATCGTTTGTCACAGGCAGATGTAACTCACACCTAAGCCTGCACCTTCCATTATAAAAGTGGTTGTAATGTGCAGACTGACTTCTACCAAATGCAATGGATTTTTCAAACACAACCTATGTATTAATAGGTCAGCTCACAAAATACCGAATAGTAGTGGGTCGCAATTTGACCTAGTCATTAATATGCATGAGGTAGGTTGCAAATTGCAATCTACTATGAATGACTAGAGTCACAGGCATGGTGGCCTGCTGGGATCAACAGACTACCATGTATGTGATTGCTGCGGTATTCTAGAATACAAACCTGATATCACAGAATGTGCTAAATAGATGGTGTAGGAGGCTGGCCTGGTTTGTAGTGGGTACCTAAGGTAGTTACACCTTATACCAGGTCCAGTTACCCCTTATTAGTGAAATGTAGTCAGTGCCTAGAAGCCAGGCTCTCTAGGGGTAGTGTGGATGAGCAGCCGAGGCCTAACTAGAAGATGTACAAAGCTCATGCAATATCACTGTAGTCACACAATACTCACACACATAAAAGAAAATACTCAGTGTTAGAAAAATAAAGGTACTTTATTTTAGTGACACAAATGCCAAAAATACCATAGAGACTATACTCCCTTAGGAGGTAAGTAATACGCAAATTATATACACTAGTATGCAGAAATAGCTGTAAAAACAGTTAGAAAACAGTGTAAATAGTGAAAATCACAATAGTTAGAAATGGGCCTGGGGGAACAGAAACCATATACTAAGAAAGTGGAATGCGAAAGTCGGTTTCCCACCTAGGCAAGTGTAGTGTGTAGAGAGGCGCTGGAAGTATTAGAAAACACCAAAGGTAAGTAATAGAATCAATCAATCAATCAGGGAGTTTTGTAAAGCACACTACTCACCCATGAGGGTTTCAAGGCGCTGAGGGGGGGGGTTGCTACTGCTCGAACAGCCAAGTCTTGAGATGTCTCCTGAAGATACGGAGGTCCTTGGTCTGGTGCAGTTTAGTGGGAAGGTGGTTCCACGTCTTGGCGGCGAAGTGCGAGAATGATCTTCCGCCAGTGGTTGTTCTGCAGATGCGTGGGACGGTGGCGAGGGCAAGGTCAGCGGATCGAAGCTGTCGGATTGGGTGTAGATGGAGAGCTGTTTGTTGAGGTATTCTGGTCCAGTGTTGTGCAGGGTGAGCGTGGGTGAGGAGTTTGAAGGTGATTCTCTTGTTGACAGGGAGCCAATGCAGGTCTCTCAGGTGGGCTGTGATGTGGCAGTGGCGGGGGATGTCCAAGATGAGGCGTGTGGAGGCGTTCTGGATGCGTTGCAGTCTGTTCTGGAGTTTGGCCGTGGTTCCCGCGTAGAGGGCATTGCCGTAGTCCAGTTTGCTGCTTACTAGAGCTTGGGTGACTATTCTTCTGGTTTCAGTGGGGATCCATTTGTAGATCTTCTGAAGCATGTGGAGGGTGTTGAAGCAGGAGGAGGAGATGACGTTGACTTGCTGGGTCATAGATAGCGAAGAGTCCATGATGAATCCCAGGTTGCGTGCGTTGTCGGTGGTTGTCGGTGCGGTTCCCAGTTTGGCAGGCCACCAGGGGACGTCCCATGTGGAGGGGGTGGAGCCAAAGATGAGGACCTCTGTCTTGTCGGAATTCAGTTTAAGGCAGCTGTTCTTCATTCATTCGGTGATGGCCTTCATTCCTTCTTGGAGGTTGGTCTTGGCGGTGTCCTTGGTGAGGGAGAGGATCAGCTGGGTGTCATTGGTGTATGAGATGATATTGAGGATCGGGCAATGTTAGCGAGCGGAGCCATGTAGACATTGAAGAGGGTCGGGCAGAGGGACGAACCCTGGGGTTTGCCGCAGATGATTTTGGTGGCTTCAGAGTGGAATGGAGGGAGGCGGACTCTCTGAGTTCTGCTGCTGAGAAAGGAGGTGATCCAGTCCAGGGCTCTGTCACGGATTCCTGTGTCGCTGAGGCGTGTGCGTAGGGTGTGGTGGCAGACGATGTTGAACGCTGCAGAGAGGTCCAAGGGGATGAGGGCCGCGGTTTCGCCGTTGTCCAGTATAGATCTGATGTCGTCGGTGGCGGTGATGAGGGCAGTTTCGGTGCTATGGTTGCTGCAGAATCCGGATTGGGATGGGTCTAGAGTATTGCGCGCCTCGAGGAAACGGGTCAGTTGCTTGTTGACAATTTTCTCTATGACTTTTGCCGGGAAGGGGAGCAGGGAGATGGGCTGGAAGTTCTTGAGGTCCTTTGGGTACGTCTTTGGTTTCTTGAGGAGGGTGTTGATCTCGGCGTGTTTCCAGCTCTCTGGGAAGGTGGTGGACTCGAAGGAACTGTTGATGATCTTCCGGAGTTGGGGTGTGATGACAGAGCTTGCTTGGTTGAAGAAGTGGTGAGGGCAGGGGTAGGATGGTGAGCCGGAGTGGACGGTGTTCATGATTTCAATGGTGTCGTTGACGTGGGTCCAGGAGAACAGGAGGCTGGAGGGTGGTGAGTCTGTGGTGTCGGTGGTTGACGGGGGTCTGAGTGCTGAAGCTGTCATGGATGTGGTGAAAGAAGGTGGCTAGGGAGTCGCAGAGGTCTTGTGTTAGCGGGATGTCATTGATGTTAGAGCCGGGTTTGGAGAGCTCCTTCACGATGTTGAAGAGCTCCTTGTGGCTGTGTGCATTGTTGTTGATGCGTTCTTTGAAGGATGTTCTCTTGGTTGTTCAGATGAGTTGTTGGTGTCTGCGAATGATGTTTTTGAAGGCTGTGTGGTTGTCCAGTGTCTGACCCTGGTGCCACTTCTTTTCAAGTCTTCTGCATGTTTGATTAGATTCTTGGAGGTCGGTGGTGAACCAGAAGGCCTTTCTGTCGGTGTGTCTGTTGGAAGGATTTTTGATCGGGCGAGTGTGTTGGCAGAGTGATCTATCCATTGCCTGAGGTTGCGGGCAGCTGTGTCAGTGTCGGTGGTGTCAATGGGTGGGTTCCGGGAGAGGGTGGTGATCAGTTGGTCTTTGGTGACCTTGTTCCATCTGCGGTGGGGAATCCGTTGTGGGTGATGGTGTGTTGCGGGTTTCTCGAAGGAGAAGTGGATGCAGCTGTGGTCTGTCCAGTGGAGTTCGGTGGTGTGGCTGAAGGAGACGTGTTTGCTAGCTGAGAAAATGCGGTTGAGTGTGTGTTCTGCGTAGTGGGTGTTGTTATCTTTGGTGTTCTCGAGGTAGAAGTTCAAGTCCCCAAGGTGTATGTAGTCTGTGGATGCGAGAGCGTGCGTGCTGATGACGTCGGTGATGGAGTCACTGAACTGCTGTCGGGGGCACTGAAAACGAGGGTCCCGCGGAGGGTGGTGTTTGGGTCGGTGTGGATTTGGAAATGCAGGTGTTTGGCGGTGCTGAGGGTGTCTTCGGTGCTGGTCGTGATCCTGAGGGTGTTCTTGTGGAGGATGGCGATGCCTCCTCCTGGTTTGTTGGAGCGGTCCCTGCGGGTGATCTTGTAGCCGTCTGGGATGGCTATGGCGATGTCTGGCGCTGAGGAGGGGTTCATCCAGATACGGGTCAGGAAGACGATGTCTGGGAAAGCTGAGTCGAGTAGATTCCAAAGCTCGGTGGTGTGTTTGTGGACAGAGCGGGTGTTGAGTAGGATGCATCTGAGATTGTTGCATCCTGTCTTGGTGGGTGGTTTGTTGGCGTGGATGCTGGTGAAGGTGCAGTTCCGGCAGGAGAAGGGTCTGCGGGTGAGCTGCGGGGTGGCTTGATGGCAGGCGGGTGAGTGGCCGGTGTTGAGGGCGTGGAGGGTGGTGGCGTCGTAACGAAGACGGGTGCAGTGGCATTGGGGGGCGAGAGCCAGGGGTTCTGGCACTGAGTGCGGTTCAGGCGCGGACGGGCGCAGACGGGCTTGCCTTTGTCGTGCCCGCTGCTTACAGCCGCGCGGCGGCCACTATCAAGTAGGGAGTGGGGGAGGAAAGGACAGCTGGGATGTGTGAGCAGGGCCGAAAAATGGTGCAAAAAAAAGGGGGCGGGCCACAGGGTAGCAGCTGCTGGAGTGCAGCATGAGAGAGGAGGGGGCAAGATGCAGGGAGGAAAAAGCACAGAAGTAAAGCAAGAGTCAGAAAGAGCAGAGAGGAGAGCAAAATACTAAAAAGGGGCACAGAGGGGCAGACACGGAAGAGAGAGCACACAGAGAGAGAAGCAGATAGGCAGCCTAGTAGGAAAGCAGAGCTCTCCCACTAGTCACCAGGGATGAGGCACAGGCAGACGCCTGCAGGTGGAGGAGGGCCTCGAACTCCTGACAGGGGTCAGAAGCTCAGAGGAACGAGGGCTCTACTTAGCAGGTGGAGCTAAGGGAGTCAGAGCAGTTCACTGATCAGGTCAATGGTATTGCTCAACCTACCGCGCAGCGGCTGCTATTAAGTAGGGGGGGGGGGGAGAAGAGGACAGCTGGGAGGCGGAGCGGGGGTGAAAAACGGCATGAAAAAAGGGGGTGGGTACGCAGGGGCAGAAGCGGCGGGAGTTCAGTGCAAAAGAGGAGGGTGGCGGGCCGCAGGGGCAGCAGCGGCGGGGGAGAGTTAGAGGGAGGGAGCGAGAGTGAGAGAGAGAGTGGATGGAAAAGCGCAGAGGTAAAGCGAGAGTCAGAAAGAGCACAGAGGAGAGCGAACGGCAAAAAAGGGGAACGGGGGCAGACACGGAAGAGAGAGTACACAGAGAGAGAAGCAGAGAGAAGGAGGAGAGAGGCAGCCTAGTAGAAAATCAGAGCTCTCCCACTAGACACAAGGGATGAGGCTCAGGCAGATGCCTGTGGGTGGAGGAGAGCCTCGAACTCCTGACAGTCAGGAGTTCAGAGGAACAAGGGCTCTACTTAGCAGGTGGCGCTACGGGAGGCAGAGCAGTTCACTGTAGAACCCACCCCAGAGCCCAGGAAAGCAGGAGTTAATCACAGTAACTTTCCTGGAACACACAAGAAAACGACAAAAGAAGATTATGCAGGAACCAGAGGAGACTGCAAGACACCAACTATGGATTCCTGGACCTGAAGACCTGTGGAAGAAGGGGACCAAGTCCAAGAAGCACTGAAGAGTCCAGGGAGAACAGGTGCCCCTGCTAACCCTGGTAAAGGTGCAAAAGAGGAACCACTGGTGAAGAACAACAGCCAGTATTGCCCCCAAGAAGACAGATGTGGGTTCCTGGTTGGTGCAGAAGATGTCCCATGCTGGATGGATGAATGCAGTCTAGTTTGCGTCGCTGGGTTCCACCAACAAGCCTTGGCTCATGCAAAGCATGCGGTTAGCGGAAAATGCACCGCCCGGGTCCAGGATGGACCTGGTGGACTCTACCCAGAGGAGAGAGTCAGAGGGGAATCTCAGAAACTCAGAGAGCCCTCAGAAGACCAGGCAGCGTGCACAGGAGTCCCACAGCACGGGGACAACAAAGGTGCAAAAGGAGGCCCACGCAGCACTACACAAAGGGATCCTACGTCGCCGGAGAACAACTCAGGAAGCTGTGAGCCATGGGAAGGAGTGCTGGGGGCAGAGCTGCACAGTGCATAGAGAACTTAGTGGAAGGATGCCAACAAGCCTTGGCAACTGCAAAACACATGGTGCGCGGGGTACTGTCTTACGTGGGGAGGCAAGCTCTTACCTCCACCAAAGTTGGACAGTTGGACATCAGGACCACTTCAGTCCACCACCCTTGTTGCTGGATCCACGCACTTAGTCAGGAGAGGGGACCCACTCCACTGGTCGTTGCTGCAGAGGGGTGCCTGTTGAAGCAGGGAAGTGACTCCATCACTTCAAAGGAGATTCCTTCATTCTTCTGGTGCAGGCTGAAGACAGGCAGTCCTCGGAGGATGAACAACCTGGAGACGGTTGCAGTTGCTGGCAGGAGCTGAAGATACCATGATGCAGAAGTCGTCTTTGCTTCTTTGTTGCAGCTTGCAGAGTTCCTGGAGGATCCAGATGCAGTTTCTTCGGTAAGAAGGTGAAGTAAAGGATGCAGAGGATTCCTGCTGGAGTCTTGCAATCCGAATCTAAAGAACCACCCAAGAGAGAGAACCTAAATAGCCCTGAAAGGGGGATTGTTCAGCTAAACAGGTAAGCACCTATCAGGGGAGGGCTCTGATGTCATCTGCTGGCACTGACCACTCAGATGCTCCCAGAGCTCCCTACCACTTGAAATCCAAGATGGCAAAACCCAGGGATCCTCTGGAGGAGCTTTGTGGACCACCACCAGGGGTGGTGATGGACAGGGGAGTGGTCACTCCCCTTTCCTTTGTCCAGTTTTGCGCCAGAGCAGGGACTGGGGGGGTCCCTTACCCGGTGTAGACTGGTTTGTGCAAGAAGGGCACCAAATGTGCCCTTCAAAGCATTTCCAGTGGCTTGGGAGGCTACCCCTCCCAAGCCTGTAACACCTATTTCCAAAGGGAGAGGGTGAAACAACCCTCTCCCAAAGGAAATTCTTTGTTCTGCCTTCCTGGGCTTGAGCTGCTCAAGCAACAGGAGGGCAGAAACCTGTCTGAGAGGTGGCAGCAGCTGGGGCTGCCTGGAAAACCTCAGAAGGCTGGAATAACAATTCCTCTAAGAAGCCACCAGAGTGCACGGAATCATTCAACCACTGCTTGCAAAAGCATTGGGGTATGATTCCAACATGTTTGATACCAAACATGCCTATGTTCGGAGTTACCATTATGTAGCTGGGCAAAGGTAGTGACAGTACACGCGTAAAATGGCATCCTCGCAATCACGAAGTCTGGGAAAATGGTCCTGGAGATCGTGGGTGCACCTCTGCTAGTGAAGGGGGTGCCCTCACACACAGGTACTCTGCACCCTGCCCTCAGGGCTGAAGGGCCTGCTACATGGGGTAACTTATAATTGACTTGGTGCAGTGTAAATGGTAGTGAAAGGGTGCATGCACCTTTTCACACAGGCTGCAATGGCAGTCCTGCAGAAGCCTTTGCCCGGGCTCCCTATGAGTGGCAAAATATATGCTGCAGCCCATAGGGATCCCCTGGAACCCCAAAGCCCTGGGTACCTAGGTACCATATACTAGGGACTTATAAGGGGGCACCAGTATGCCAGTTTTGGTGAAATACTGCCTTACCAGTATCCTCCAACCATAATTTAAGGGGGAGAGCATAACTACTGGGGTCCTGATTAGCAGGATCCCAGTAGACACAGTCAAACACACTGACAAACAGGCCAAAAGAGGGGGTAACCATGCTAGAGGGAGACCACTTTCCTACAGATGGGCTTTAGTCTTGACAAACAATTAAATCTACAATATTGTATGAAAAACAAAGCCAATGTGCATAATTTCAATTGATATCATTTTACGTGATCAAACCGTACATCATAGATCAAGCTCTGAAGACAATTGTCTAGTCTTTATTATTATTACAACTTGGTTATGAAAAAGCCATTACCACAAGCAGTGCAGAAATGCTCATCATCACAGAAGGTTAGACTTTGTTCATTATTCCCAACATGGCTGCCAATTTAAATCCATGTACAAAATTGAAGGCATTAATCCCATAATTCTACACTTGGCCATCTCTAACTAATGAAGAAGCTGAGAATTTAAAAAGAGTTTTTTTACAGAGTACGGAATCTCACTTGCTGAGCCCTCCATTAAGAAACACCACATCACAGTGCATATTTTGTAGCAGTGGTTGCCGATGGGCACCAATTTCTGGGAACCAGATACTTTCGGTCTCTTCTGCTGGTGGTGATCTGTAAGCCCAATGACAAATTTCCTGGGCAGACTGCCTGTGCTTCCAGGTATACCCAGACAGCTATTTCCATCTCAGGACTCCCATTGCTTGGTAGGGTCATCGGGCCCTGTGGGCTCCATGCGCTCTGTCTTCTCTGGGTGCTCCAGGGATGCATGCATCACTGGTGAGCCTTGCAAGACAATGCCTGCAGCACTCTCCTTCTACTCTCCAGTCAGACAACTCTGTTTCGCTGACCAGGCCCTCGCCAACGTCCCCTGCATCCGGAAAACCACAGCCAGAGGAAGATCCTTCTCCCACATTGCCGCAAAGACCTGGAACACCCTCCCCATCCATCTCAGGCCGTCTCCCACCCTGTCACAGCTCAGGAAGGACCTCAAGACCTGGCTCTTCGACTGATCCTCAGCACCCCGCTACCTCCCCCAGTGCCTTGAGACCCTCACAGGTGAGTATCCGCACTTTACAAATCCCTGATTGATTGATTGACTTGTTCAATTCAAGGCATCATAGTGGTGTTGCAGATGCTCCACCTAATAAACACGGCCTTCTAGGTAAAGGATTGGCTTGGGAAGAGGGATGCCAGCATATTGCTTTTTCTTTTTCTTTATCTCTCGAGCTATTTCTAGCTATTGCAGCTTGCACTGTCCTGATTACTAAATGTCTTAATGTTGACCAATTAGCAGTGAGCTGCTTGCATTTGTATTTGAAAGACTACATTTGCCCTCAGACTCATTAGGCTAGTTAACGCATACGAGAAAAATGGCAGAAAGTCAGGAGCTAAATCTTGTTTTGCACTTCACAAGTCTACCAAGTAACTCTGTAACATAATATAACATCAGCCATTCCTGCTTTTTAGCCAAAAATATGTTGCATTGTGTGGCTCATAATTGTATTTGTAATAGTTTCATTATGGACTATAAATCCCAAACAAGCAAAGTGCTAATGGCTAAAATGACAAAATTAGCTGAAAATGCTATACATGAGATGGAGCCACCCGTACCCTATATTTTAAAATTTTACAAAGTCATCTTGTTCATTTAAAATATTGCCTGTTTTACACTTAAAAGTAAACCCTTGTCACATGTTTTGTAAGACTTCACCCTTTCATTCACATCACGCACTAAAACCAGCATTGGCAGTGCAACACGCTGGAAGCAACAGGACAACCTTGGATTACCATACATTCATGTGCTCACATAAGATGATGATCCCTCGCTTGTCCAGTGTGGTGTGCTTCATCACTGGGTCGCACCGCTAGCACTAGGAAGCATCCGAGAATACTAGTGTTCACTGGTTGTATAGTCTGCTGTTTTGGGGTTCACTGTTTTCAGCGAGGTTATATCCCTTTTGTCGACATTTATATTCTTCTCTTGAGAAGCTGCCAGGCCTATGTTAAAATTGTATGTGATTAAGCAAAAAAGGATGAGATTAAAAAAGAAGGGTGGAGCAATCTTTTCTGACACCGCGATTGGGCTCTTGAAGTTTCATGCATCTTACTCGGGACTGCAGATATGTCACGGGAGACAATGTGAAACAGTCCCTGGTCCACAGGGCGTGTGATTTAAGTATATTCAATGTTTCCCTAATGTTCCCAAGCTGGGCCTGCAGGGGCAAATGAAACATTCCTTATTTACAGAACAAGTAGACATTGGCCAGAAGCGGTGCAGGCTTCCCTCCCTCAGAGGCAGCGGCAGCACAAGCTCTTCCCACCAGATGACATCTACAAATCAGGCAGCAGCTGTGCAAGCCTTGCTTCCTACAGACCGAGTTCAACTTGGCAACAGCAAAGCCCTCTCTCACAGAAGGCAGGAAGTGTGACCACCTGTTCCCTGCAGAACAGATCTAGCTGGGCAGACTAGCGAAAGCTTTCATCACTCACAGAACGTGTAGAGTTAAGGCGTGAGTAGCAAGTACATTACCAACAGATCTCTGAAGAGGGTGCTTAAGCCACTGAGAAGAATGCACAGATGGATGAATGAGTGAGTATGGAAGTTCTGAAACCATTCTCATTTAGGTTAGATTCCATATCAGCGTACTCAAAGCGCTCCTGTTTTTGTTTTAATCTTTGGTTTACCGTGTATTGAGAAGGAACCGTTACCTAGTGGGCCCTTGTTGTTTATCAGCCCAGCCACAACCCTAAGTAACTGGGCTCTAGAGGAGCACATAGCTGCCAACCTCTTACAACATGTTTTAGTCCTAGCCTCAGTGCTGCACCTGTTCAAAATGCTGAGCCGCCATTGGCCTGTATGCTGCGGCACCCAAAAAGTAGCTGCCTTTAGGCAGTGCTTAATTTGTAAATAGGAAAGTGCCGGTGCTCAGAGCTCTCCTCTGAAACACGCGGCTGCTGCAGTTAAATGTGTGAACAGTAATACTGAGGCAGCTCTAATCCTGAAGCCATCTCGGACCTCTTTAATCCATTTAAAGCCACTCCCAGCGCTTCAGCTCACTCTTGCAGCGTTCTGCTTTCTCCCATTGAGACGCTTTTTGTTTTTTCTCTTCCTCCGTCTTTCCCATGTGTGTCTTTTGCTCGCAGCAAATGCTTGAGGCAGAAGACTAAGCCCCGGCCCTCAAAAGTAAGTGCCGGTGCTCAGCACCGGAAACAACAAGCACAAATTAAGCACTGCCTTTAGGTGAAGTCACAGCAAGACTCCTCTAGAACCTTAATTATGGCGTGCATGGAAATGCAGACACAGCCTCTTGCAGTTCTGAAGGTATTTTCTTCCCTTAGGAATGGGTAGGAGGAGGGGGATGTTCACGCTGCATGCTGCCCCACAGTTTCCGAGTTTGTAGGGAATTCTTGGATTTGACCAGTCCGGCGGAAGGCCTGAATGCAAGGGCATAATGCAGGCATCCGCAGCACCTGTGCGCACTTGGGGGGTGATGGGAGGGGCTCATCCTCCAGAGGGGTCACCTATCAGCCTAAGGCTAATTAACATCGGTGCAGTGTGGAAGCCTCGGGGGACTCTCCTCATAATCCGTAGGGGACCCCGATATTTTGCATACCGCCAATGCACGAATTCCTCCATTGCTGCATAGTCAGTGAAGTAACTGCCTCGAACGTGTGACCTTCCGCCACCTAGTCCCAGTGTCAAAGGGAAGCCGGCCCACCAGCAGAACTGCAGAGGAAACCCACCGATTGGACCTGACCTTAAAGATATTGGGAGATTTAGAGTCTGCTGCACAGGTCTGTGTGGAACCTGCAGGTCACAGGCTTAAAGCCAGCCAGAGTGGCTTGGGGGGGTGGGGGGGTTAATATACCTGCTTCGCTAATGTGGGTTCTGGTTTGAGAGCAGTCTCCTTCAAGAGGAACAGAACAACAGCACTGTAGAGAAACCTGTGCGCCCCATCAAGGGTAATAGCCATCTATTTACAGCACTTATGCCAGGATTGCAATCGCACTGAAGGAGAAGAAAGTAAAAGTTGGGTCTCCTTCCCCAATTTTGTCATGGTAAAATTAGGCAAAAGAGTATATGAGAATTTAGGGCATGCAGATTCGAAGTTTCAACAACACTCGAAAGCCATACACGTCAATATTTTAATCTAAATGTTTCCAGTTTATGATAAAAATAATAAAAAGTTGTAAAAACAGCACAATCCATGGTGCCAGCAAGCCACCCGAACCTGAAGTGTCATCTGTGACAAAGGGCAGCTCTAGGAGCCCTGGTCTCGTTCTGCTTGTTAAGCGCTTTAAGTCTGGAGACTCATGATCCTGCTTCTCATGTCTGACCCGCACCCCATCATCTTACTTATGATGCTTAGGTAGATTAATCAATAGGTGCTGTACTCCGGAACTTGGCCTTGAGCTTTATCTCGCCTATGTATGGCCACACAGGAACTCCATTGCTTGACAAAACATCCCTGGGAAGAGTGTAGACATCCTCCTGATCCAGTCCTTTGAAAGGATGGCCACAGGCCGCAACACAGCGAACGTTTACTTACAACACTTTCTGGAATACTGCACAGTTGCTCCAAAGACTATGTTGTATACTTTGAGTTGTATGTTATATTTGTACACTGTATTATTAAAAAATATTTATTTATTAGAATTACAGACCTACTAAACATTCAGTTGTTAAGTCTTACATTGTTTAATGTCATATGTAGTTATAGTAATATTTTTTTCCCATATTGTGATATTCAAACATCAAAATAAAAAAGAAAATCACACATAAAAATTTAAAGTACAAAATGCATAATTACATATTACTACAATTACCACGGGGGAAGCTGTCCCCAAAATAGTCCAAAATAGTTAACAACTCAACTTTTCAAATGATTGATACATACCTGTTTGATCTGACATCCATGTTTTGGTTTCCCCTAACTTTTTGCCTTCAGATGTCCTGTTTTGCAGACTTCGTTTTTGCTGGCCTTAGGTTTCTGCCCACTTTACCACTGCTAACCAGTGCTAAACTGCTTGCGCTCTTTCCCTTAAACATGGTACCAGTGGCATACACCCAAATTGGCATATTTAATTTACTTGTAAGTCTCTGCTAAAGTGCACTACTTGTGCCCAGGGCCTGTAAATTAAATGCTACCAGTGGGCTTTCAGCACTGATTGTGCCACCCACTTATGTAGCCCTTTAAATGCGTATCAGGCCTGCCATAGAAGAGCCTGTGTGACCAGTTTTGAACCGCCATTTCCACCCGGACAAATGAACTTTTAGACAGGCCCAAACCTTCCTTTTTAACAAGGCTGGCTTTAGCACTGGTGGCGCCAAGTACGACAGTCTTTTTCGCCCCCCCCCATTACCTCATTTCCTCATTAATTCCCTCACCACCACTCTCCAACAGTGCGCCTTAACCATAGCCTCTCCATTGCATACACTTCTTTTTTTATTGTGCTACTCATATTTCCTTTGCTGCAGGCACATTAACCTTCCACACTATTTTATGATGAGCCAAAGCTGCCAATAGGCAAAATTATGATCACTCACGAATAAGAACATTACTCACCAGAGTTATCTTACCATTTTTATTGTTAGTTGAAAACTGCTCAACACACAAGGAAGCTCACATGCTTTTAAACCAAAAGTTATTTTTAACACAGGACAGTGCCTCCCCTCCAAAGTCAGCGTCAGGTGCGGCTGCCGCAGTTGCCCCCTCCTAAAGCCTGCCCTGCTTTTTACAACATATAAGTCACCTGTAGGGAAGGCCTAGGACAGGGTGCAATGTATTTAAAAGTAGGTCTTGTGCTTTTTAGTTTTACATGTCCTGGTGGTGAAAAACTCTTAAATGTGTTTTTCTCCACTACAAGGATTATATCTCCCATAGGTTAACATTGTAATTTCCTTATTACAACTCATAAGCATACTTTCCAAATGGTAGGAGACAATCCCTTCAAGTTTTGGCGTTTCTGTAATCTCAATTTAAAATCCTAGCTTATGGTAAAGTTGGATTTTAAGTTACAACTTTGAAAATGCCACTTTTAGAAAGTTGGCATTTTCTTGCTTTAGCAATGTGGTGCCTGAAGTCTGTCTCTGGTTAAATGACTGTGTGTAGGTGGCTGTTGGGCTTTGTGTATTCCTCTTAGCAGCCACACACAATAGGAGATTGGGTGTGACTTGGCGGGCCATCCTGAGCAGGATGGGAGGGAGGAGCTGGACACAGTCTTACTTACACCTGAATAGGCTGTGTCTTGTCCCCACAGAAGGGGCTGCATACCCTTTGTAGTTAGCCAGGGCAGGGGTGACAGGACTCCTGTGCACTTCAAGGGCATGTCTCTGAAGTCTCCCAACATCAATGGCACCACTTGATATACGATATACCTCAGACACCACTAATTCAGCACACTTTTGGACCCTAGGATACTCTACCAGGAAGGAGGACTGCCACTCTGCCGGACTGCACTCTGCTGGACTCTTGCCTTGCTGTGCTGACCAGTTGCCTGCTACCCTCTTCCCTTGGAGTGAAAAGGACTGGACTTGCATCTCTCCAACCCAGAACCCAGTGTGACTGGGTTCTGGCCCACTGATCTGAAGTCTCAGGGACACGAAAGACTTCCAACCACCCTGTTTCTGCACCTGGACTCTGCCATCTGTTAGTCTACCATGCCAACTGGTGGCATCCCAGTCCTGGACCCTTGGAAATGGGCCTAGGATGCCTTCCAACAAAATCAACACATTCTCTCTGCTGAGCGGCAAACCCCTCAGCAGAACTCTTCGGCAGAACAGAGCATTTTCCAGCAGAACTGATGCATCGCCGCTGCTGGATTGGACCCAGCACACAAAACTTCCATGACCCCTGCTAATTCAACATCTCGGGTTTGACACATCACCTTTGGAACCATTACTGCGTGCCGCTTATTCAGAGCAGGTCCTCACATCCATCATTGACGGCAGCCTCAATGACGATTCCAAAGCCCTGCATCTCAGCTTCACCGCTCATCGGAACCAACGCATTGACTTGGCTGTGCAATGCATCCCCAACACCAGCCTTTGCACTGCAAGCCCCGTCAATGAGATCCTTGACATCGACACAACAGGACTCCACACTACAACCTTGCCACATCTCAGAACCAATGCATCACATCGGCTTTGCCCCGCATCTACACCTCGGATCCACCCGATGTTCCGCAACCAGCACCTAAGGGACTTTATTCAGCTGGCCTAACTGGGTTCCTGTAGCCGGCCCGCACTCCATCGCAGTCAACCTGAACTTTTGACTTTGTCCTGGTCCTGTGCGACCAGATATTACCAGTTGCTGCTTTTTGCTTTTAAGCTCTGTTCTACAGTTTATTATTTAAAGATTCATAACTCAAGTTCTACTGATAAGATTTTTGTTATTTTGGTTAAGCCTGAGTGCTCTGTGCCAAGTGACCAGAGAGTGAGCACAGCTTAATTTGGGGATCACTTGTGCCTTCTCTTGGAAAATGGCCCTCTCGGAAGGGTCACCCCAAACTTTTTGCCTTCCTCCTCCTCTTTTTCTGACCTCGTTTTTGTTGGGTTTAGGATTCTGAGCACTTTTACCACTGCTAACCTGTGCTAAAGTGTATATGTGGTAACATTGGCACATTACCCAATTGGCATATTTAATTTACTTATAAGTCCCTAGTAAAGTGCACTACATGTGCCCAGGGTCTGTAAATTAAATGCTATTAGTGGGCTTGTAACACCGATTGTGCCACCCACTTGAATAGCCCCTTCACCATGTCTCAGGCCTAGCATTGCACAGCCTTAGTATACAGTTTTAAAGTGCCATGTCGACCTGGCAAGTTAAGACTCTTGCTAGGCCTAAACCTTCATTTTTCCATTCTTACGTTTTTCACTACTTCAAGGATTATCTCTCAATTGTGAAGAGATAGGCTTTACAAGTTTGGTGTCTCTGAACTCACAATTTAAAATCACAATTTTTGGCGAAGTAGGATTTAAACTGAAGTTCTGAAAATACCACTTTTAGAAAGTTGGTGTTTTCTTACTTTAGCCAATTGATGCCTTCTGCCTGTCTCCAATATACATAAGGAGGGGAGTGGTAGCTGGGCTTGTGCATTCTCTCTAGCCCTCTGCACACAAAGGTAGCTTAGGTGTGAATGATGGGCCATCCACACCCTGATCTTGGGCAGGACGGGAGGGAGTGCCTAACACTTACACCTGAAAAGGCAGTGTTGTGTCCCCACACAAAGGGCTGCAAACTCCCCATGTAGTGAGTCTGGAGCCAGAGCAGGAAGGGCAGGGACACAAACTAGACATCTGATCATTGGCTTAGTACAAGGCTTATCATGGCTAGCCCTGATTTTTTTAATGTAGAGCGCACTCTGAATTTACACCACATATTCTTACTGTCGTACCCATCTCGTGATACACAGGACTCTGGTATAGTGCTGATAACACATTATTGTGGTTACCTTGCATCTGGGAGGTGGTCTACATACCTTCCCTTAAAGAGGCATATAAAGGCCTTCCTTCTCTCTGGGACGCGTCTGCTCAATATTTAGGCCCGTACAGTTTCCTGACGTATTACTCATTCATTCAGCCTTGAAAAAGTCCATAGAACAAAACAAGTGTTGGCTGCTGTTTGGCGAAGACATTGTCAATACATATTCTATATTCTTCTGGAAAATAAACAGCACGACAAGATGAAAAACATGCCTTTGTGAATTGTAGACTTTTCTTTTCACATTTTGTTCAGTGTGCTTTGGTATCCTCGAAAAATAGGAAGAACAGGGACTCTGTGCAGTCCAGAGGCCTCTCTTTGAAGTCTCTCCCACTTCAAAGGCACAAATGGGGATAAGTACTGGACCTCTGACACCACCAACTCAGTACACTTCTGGACTTGTGGATGCTCTGCCAGGAATAGGGACTGTTGTGCTGCTACAAGGACTTCTACAGTGCTAGACTGCTGCTGTGTAAGGCACTGCTCACTGTTGCCCTCTTGCCTGGAAGGGAAGAATTGGAGTTGCACCTCATCTTGAACCCAGTTCTTGAGAAGGTAAACCTTCAGAAAGACTTATCTAGGACTGTATCTGACCAGCGTTTTATCATGGTCGGCCTGAACTTTTGGATTTAACCAGGTTTAGCGTGACCAGATCCCTGGTTGGCGCTTTATGATTTTAAGCACTATTTTGCATTTAAATCTTTAAAAATCCATAACTCAAGTCTACTTATAGGATTTTTGTCATTTTGGTCTTGTTGACCTTGTTGGGTGATTAGTCTACCCTGGCTTTAGGCTGAAGAGGGGTCGTGATGGAAAATGGTCTTCTCTGAAGGGTCAACCCAAACTGTTTGCCTTCCTTCTCCTCTTTTTCTGACCTTGTTTTTGCTAGCTTTAGGACTGTGAGCACTTTTACCCCTGCTAACCAGCGCTGGAGTGCATGTGCCCTCTCCTCTAAACATGGAAACATTGGCTCATTTTCAATTGGCATATTTTAGTTACTTATAAGCCCCTAGTAAAGTGCACCACATGTGCTCAGGACATATAAGTTAAATGCTACCCATCTAAGTAGCCCCTTAACCATGTCTCAGGCCCGTCATTGCAGAGCCTATGTGTGCAGTTTTAAACAGCCATGTCAACCTGGCAAGTTAAACCTCTTGCCAGGTCTCAACCTTCCTTTTTAATACCTTTAAGTAACCACTAAACTAGGCCCTGGACAGCCCATAAACAGGGTGCAGTGTATTTAAAAAGTAGGACATGTACTTTTAATTTTTACATGTCCTGGTAAAGGAAATCTTTACTACATCTTTTAAATGTAATTCTAATTTGTGAAGAGATAGACTTTTCAAGTTTGGTGTTTCTGGACTCACAATTTAAAATTACAACTAATGGTGAAGTCAGATTTTAAATTGCAGTTCTGAAAATACCACTTTTAAAAAGTATTTTTTCTTATTTTAGCCATTTGGTGCCTTCTGCCGGTCTCCAGTACACATCAGGGATGGGGTGACAGCTGGACTTGTGCAATCCCTCCAGACAGAGTTGGAAGCTGTCTCTTTCCATGGTATACCAAAATGAGAAGTACTGTGAAAAGAGTCCAGGGATTCCCTTATAACTGGACAGGGGCTTGGTCTAGCAATCCCAGCAGCTCGCTTTGGGGGTAGTGTGGTCGAGCAACTTTAGGCTTATCAGAGAGGAGTGTTAGACATTTGCTGCATGCAAACAGTCAATAAATGATACACACGACTCAATAAGGAGATCAACGCCAATTCATAAAAATATCACTTCTCTTTATATAATTTTAATCCCCAAGATCATCACGATTAGGTAAGTACATTTCGAGATATTAATTTTTACAGGTTTGAAAAATCAACTCAGTGCAATTTCTGAAGTGGTGATGCTATCCTATGGAGGAAAGGCATATACTGCATACAGATACTTTAAAGGAACTTACAGGACCAATCTTCCAGATTTAAGGTGAGTATGGAGCATGGTCCAAAGCTGCACCAACAGGTCACCTCAGGAGACACATGGGTGTCTGGGTTCAGAGGTACTTTTCAGCATCAGGTCTCCTAATGTTATTCTATAGGAAAAGGAACAAATACTTCATTTGGGCACTTAGCAACAACTTACAGGACTGTTCTTCTGGAGTTAAGGTACGTATAGGGGAAGGTCCAAGGCAGCACCAACAGGTCACTTTGGGAAGCACTGGGGCAAACAGGTGCAGAGGTGCTTTTCTGCATTGGATGCCCTAATGTTATCCTATGGGGAGCGGTCCGGTTAGAAAGATGCTCCACGTTGGAAGTGGGGGACAATCCGACTGAACCAATAAGGGGGCTCAGGTCTCATGGTGCTCAGGGATGCAGGGACATGTTTGGTCCTCTTCTCCTCAGGCCAGGGCGGCTGGGTGCTGAGGTGTCCTGAGGTTTCAGGTTTTTGTCACTGGGTCAATTGTGGTTGAAGGGGCCTGCAAAAAGAAGCTGTAGGTTGTGAAGTTCACAGTGGGAAGATCCACGGTGGGCTTCATCTCTGGAGGGTCTGGGGACCATGTTGGCACCGTTGGCCCACTTCAACTCAGGCTAGGGTGCAGTGGTGCTTTCCAGTGTCAGCGTCTGGCAGTCTGGAGTCCTCTCAGTTCCTCCATGGGTGCCTGCAGGATGGAGGGAAGCAGCCCCACCACTCAACTGGAGTTCCTGGGTCTTGGTTGAAGGCTGACAGTCTTCCCAGGCTTTTGGAGGCACAGGCAGTTGCAGGACAATCGCCTTTGGTGCAATTGTTGAGGACAGCAGGCAGGCTGGCGGGGCTGGGGCCAAGCCAGCTGCTGGTCTTCTATTCTTGCTTTTGTTTGTGATTCTTCAGGGTCTGTCTGCTTCTATCAGGTCAGCAGGATCTGATTTTCTGGACCTAGAGACTCCTCTAAGTACTGAACTTAGAAGTGTTAGGGGAGTGTAGGATAGTAGCCAATGGGCTACTTACCCCTGGGGTCACTGTGCCTCCTATGTCCCAGAGTTCCTAGTTCTGCCTTCACCAAGATGGCAGACATTTTCAAATGTTCTGCCCACATCCGGTAGCTCACCTTAGAGGTGGAACAGACCTGAAGATGGACACACTTCTCTGACTACTAATTTTCCAGCCTGTCCAGGCACCAATTGGGCCCTGGGTCAGGTGGCCGGCATCTTCTCACCTCTGAGGGAAGCCAGATTTGCATACCCCTTGCCTTGGAATGCTAATTTCCAGGTCTTTCTGTTGGAAGGGGTGTGTAATACCTCTGCCAGAGTAGGCTTTGTTCCTGACTGCCCGAGAGCAGAGGGTTTCACCCCTGTGGGTCAGAAACGTGTCCATTGGTGGCAGGCTGGTTAAGCCAGTCAATCAGCACACTAGTAGTTGGTGGGATTTTCAGGAGGCATCTTTAAGGTGCTCCCTGGGTGCATGTCTTAATAAATCCATCACTGAAATCAGTGAGGGTTTAATAATACGAGATGCTTGATACCAAACATCCCTATTTTCAGTGAAGCCATCATGTAGCTGGGGAACCCGTACTGACCAGTGTCCAGCACATGTACTTAGAATGGCTTCCCTGATCACATACTAAGTCTAAAAATCAAAAGACATAGCATAGACATATCTGCTCTTGCAGATATATCCACACATATAATATAATGCACCCTGCCTTATGGCTGGAAGGCCTGCTGTAGGGTTGACATACATGTATTGCATGCAGTTTTAGTGTGTATGGTACACAGGCTGTGTGCCATGCTGTGTTTTCACTTGTATGTGCACCAAGACATGCAGCCTGCATTGGCAATCTGCATGAGCTAGGTGAGGGGTCCCTTAGGGTGGCACAATATATGCTACAGCCCTTAGGTGCTTTCTTTGGTATCCATGCCCTAGGTACCTAAGTACCTGGGGTACCATTTACTAGGACTTACAGGGGTGCCAAAGTTATTTCCAATTGGGGACCAATTGTGCAGTCTTGGGGAAAGAACACAGGCACTGGTGACCTGGTTAGCAGAAACCCAGTGCACTTCAGTCAAAGTTGCATCAAATACCAGGCAAAAAGTGGGGAGGGGGCTACTGCTACAAATGCCCAGTCTCCTACTGACACGCACACCCAAAGGGAGATTAGGTGTGCCTGATGGGCCATCCACAGCCTGATGAGCATCATGGGCAGGATGGGATGGAGGGGCTGACACACCTTCATAGGCAGTGTCCTGTCCCCCCACAAAGGGCATACCCCCATGTAGTGATTCTGGAGCCAGGCAAGGACTTTATGTACGTCAAAGGCCTCCCTTTAAAGTCCCCCCCATTTCAAAGGCACAACTGCGAGTAAGGGGATCTATCACACCATCAACTCAGTGCATTTTTGGACCTGTGGATACTCTGCCTGGAAGAAGGGCCTCTGTCCTGCTAAAACGACTGCTACTCTGCTGGACTTTTGCACTATAGGTAACTGCGGACCTGCTGTGCTGCTGTGCTGACCAGCTCCCTACTACCCTCTTGCCCGAGAAAGGAGAGCTGGACCTGCACTTCATCTTGAACCCAGGTCTGCAGAAGGAGTCTAATAGCTAGTCTGCGGACCTCCTGATGTGAGCCTCAAGGACATAACAGGCTCCCCAGAACTCCTGTGAGTTTCTTTGATAAATGTTACAGGGTCTGTGTGGGGTGTAGATTGACAAAGCAAATGTGTTTTTTTCCCTTGCGCGGCGCTATTTGCCTGTGAAGACGCTCTTTTACACACTGTATACAAGTTGTTTATTGTTCGTGGAATCGCCTGCTATGAGCTGGCACCGGCAGGCGGCATCCCTCAGGTAGCAGCCTTGGATGGGAAGAGAGCTTTCCACTTGCCGCTCTTTAATTCACGGTTATTACTGTGACGGTTGAGGCCCAGGTCTGGGCCCCAGGAGTCCCCTTATTGTTTACAAGACTCACTTTAATTCTAGCACCAGCTGCAGCGCGCTAATTACAGTGGAGCTAATTCCAAAACAGCTGCTGCTGAGCACTAGGGGTGGCTTTCAATTGTAAACGGTGAAGTCAGAGGCGCCCCCACCTCCTCGCGGTGACAGCACGTGGGATTTCCCCAGTAAACACAAGGCGATATTTCTACAGCAGAAGGGGCGTGTTGTTTTTAAATGAACCGAGGACGGGCTGCGTGCAGCCTGAGACATATACATGTTCTTTGCGTACAGAAAAGTAAGGCCGAACGGGCCATTACATCCCATAAGTAACTGAGCATTGGTTATAGTCAGGGTCACTGGAATTAGGCGGTTGTGCGACAGCGGCGATTTTCGCATAATTACAGATTCGCCGCATTCGCCACACAATCCATTATCTGCCGCGTAATCTACAGATTTTAACAAAAAAGTTTTTGTTTATCTCAAACGGTTCAAAATTTACTAAAGGTACAGCGACACGTGTTGCCGCGCAGTGAAAGGCCCTTTGCAAACCTGGCCTGGTCACCTTATCGTTACTTATAACTATGCTAGGGTATTCAAATCGTACTACCAGATGCAATCACTGCCCAGGCGGTGTTTTGAAGTTTAAAAATGTTGAAATAATGAAGTAATATTATTATAAAAGGTGGCACATTATGCAGTTTAATTTGCCTTTTCCTGCCGCACGATTTACTAAACCCTGCCACATTATTTGGCCCTCCCATGCAGCATAATTCAAGTCCCCTGGTTATAATGTTCACTCTTAAACTTAATCTAGTACTGGTAAAGGCAAGACCCTGAAACCTGTCTAGGCATTCCTAAAATACGAGAAGAAATGGGAGAATAATTATTTTAAAGAGTTTGATTGGTTTTAAAATCTGAAGCATTTTTCACCTTTTTCTCAAACCCTAGTGATAGGAAATTTACAAAAGCATAAAATAAAATCCTGATGATAACAAAACACAAATGAAGACTGCTTTAGTTATAAGGCTCTTTTTGTAGTTCACAACAGATGCTAAGCAGGCAAATCACAGGCAGCCCAGAGGCATTAAAAAGCTATAATAATCTGCCGCAACATTGACAGGCAGGAGGAATTGTGAAACGAGCACTGGCAAAGCCAATTGGTTTCGCCTTTTGTACCTATTTGCTTTGCCAATGGTGTTTAACGATGCAGTGCAGCATGTGCCCAAAAAACAGGTGTGATGCCTTGCCATGTCATTTCATAGGCATGTGCATGCATGATATGTATACGCATACTTAAGTCACTACACATGGGCACACCTACGAAATAATACAGTGACACTTGGGCCCGTATTTATACTTTTTTTGCGCTGCATTTGCGTCGTTTTTTGACGCAAAAACAGCGCAAACTTGCAAAATACCATTGTATTTTGTAGGTTTGCGCCGTTTTGCGTCAAAAAGCGGCGCAAATGCGGCGCTAAAAAAAGTATAAATACGGGCCTTGGTTTACCAGTCCATCATGCAGTTGTCCCCTAAATCTCGGAGTGAAATGTACATGGTTCAACCACACCCACCTCCATGTGTCCTGAACAAATCCTGAAAGTGTGCAGTGCACACATCCCACTCTGTGATTATCGAACATGTAGAGCAGAAGCCTTCAAACTGGGTGGCGGGCTGGATTAGGGTGGTGCTGCCCTGTATTGGGGGGTGGGAGGGGGATGCTGACCTCAGGGGGGCACTGAATTTAGCAATAACTTACGAAACTTGCAATTTAAGAGCACCTGCCAAACGTTCCTCGTGTGTCCAGCCTTCAGGAAGCTATTGAAATGTCAAGATCCCGCTTGTGATCAATGTTCCTGCTAGAGAGAGGTGTGAAGTTTTCTCTAGTGGCAGCTTACTTGTCATAAAATAGCACAGAGGGATAAAGTGCCTGCCGCAAAGAACAGAACTATATTTTATGTGGATAGCTGAGTGGATTAGTAGAGCCAGTCTTTATGAGCGCTTTGAAACAAATGAATGTATGTGAAAGGGGGCTACAGAGAGATGAGGGGCACATTTGCCCTGTGGTAGTGAGGGAATCCGAGGAGGTGGTCATGGGTGCCAGAAATGACTGTCACACAGGGCCCCACAAGCGCTAAAGCTGGCCCTGCCCATTACCTATAAGGAATCACGATTGAGTGCCAGTGGCGGCCAGCAGCTTTAGGAGGGTGGGGGGCAGGCAGGGCACACACACACACACACACACACACACACATTCTTTCACACACAGACACGCACGCACATTCATTTACAACACTCATACCATTCAAACATGCACACATGCACCAAACATTCATTTTAAAACATCACACACACTCATTCTTTCACACCCACACGCACATCCATTAACAACATTCATACCATTCAAACATGCACGCATGCACCAAACATTCATTTAAAAAGATCGCACACACTCGTTCTTTCACACACACACGCACGCACGCACATCCATTAACAACACTCATAACACTCAAACATGCACGCGCGCACCAAACATTCAATTTAAAACATCACACAGATACACACACACACTTACCTTCAGCCTCTAGGTCCCAGGAGGGTTGGGACTGCTGCCTTCCCTCATTGGCTGACAATGAGGGAAGGCAGCAGTCCCAGCCTCGTCTCAGAGTGGGATGGGGTCAGTGTGACTGCTGACCCCACCCCACTCTGTGACGAGGTGTCACTGATTGACACTCACCCTGGGCGCTTCAGGGCTTAAACCTGAAGCGCCCAGGGCGAGTGTCAATGGGTGACGCTTTCCTTGTCACCCAGGGGAGGGCCTCGAGGCACCTTTGCTGAGCAGAGGAGGTCACGCCCATAGGAGCTGTGACCTCCTCAGCCCAGCAAAGTTCAGCTCAGGCAGCCAGGAGTCTGTGCAAATCGTGCATGGCTCACTCCTGGCTGTCTGAGCTGAAAATGAAGAGTGTCTGTCAGGCTGACCTTTTCTCAGCCTGACAGACAATCTTCATGAGGGGCAAAAGGTGGGGGGCGTGGCCCCTCCGCCCTAAAGGATGGGACGCCAATGTTGAGCGCTCCACCAAGATGTCCATTGTCACAGAGTCCCATCAAAAATGTGCTTGACTACCGTGCTGCTGGTCAGTGCTAACGGCCAGCACTTGAGGTAAGGTACTGCCGAGCTGCTGAGAACTCCAAGATGCCATACAAATGGAAACAATGCGCTATAATGGGTACCAGTACCATATCGCATGCCTTCTATTGTAGGACAGTAATTTCACATTCATTACAATGGCCTAAAACACTTCATCGCAGGGAGGTAGGTGTAGTTCTGCAAATTTTAAGATACAAATAATAATTATATACTTACCTTGAAGATGAGGTGAATGTAAATGTCTTAGAGATCAATATTATCGACCTCAGTATGGTGTCATAGAACCTGCTATGCAATTGTCGAGAACAAACGCTAGGTTTTGACATGAGCATTGTAGGGTTTTTTAATTAATTATTATACATTAGGAAAACGGCAGCGAGGTGGCTACTGGGCAACAGGGACACCCGTCTCATATTATTTGGCTATGCATTTGTGTACGCCTTGTCTCGGTATGTATTTTATACTTGGAATACTTACTAGCAATCTGTCATTTTTGGTTGTTTCTGTGCAGGCTCTAGCGGTGATACTGGTCTTTGAAGTGTGTTTTATCTTTTAAAAATGTTTGTTGGACTTGGAAGTTATGTTTGCTGAGCGCTTCGTTAATATCCGATGATGATGAATACTTATGTGTTGTCAGCAACGAAATTCATTTTTAAGAATCGCACTGGCGTCATCTCTCCTCCTTCCTCATTGGTGGGCCGCATCCCTGAAAGATGATGACGTGAACTTATGCTGGCGAAGCTGAAAAGCTCCAATTCCTTTTCATTGTTCAGTGGGGCCAGTGAGCCAAGATTATTTCAAGTCTTTGGAATAACATCCGAGTGCCCATGTAAAGCTATGTGCGGGACTTTTAAATCCCCTTTCACAACCTTGATTGGAATGCACCCGTAGGTTTATATCTACATTCCACACTGCATGTGAGGCAAAGTCCACGCTGAGCAGTGAGATAAAACAAGAAAAACAAGCATTTGCAATGCAATAGGTCTCGCATTTTCTTGAGTTAGAGCTGTTGGCATTGTAAATTCATAGCTGGACTTTTCTTGCCACATAAATTGGTCAACCCTGCCTCATAGCTTCGTCTTTTCCTACCATATAATTACAGTGGCTTAAAAATGAGCAATCACTTGGTCAGTGACCAGAAAGAAGGATGCATACCAGTGACCTGGGTTTTAGTACTTTCCATGCTTTTCGGAAGAGGATTAAAAAGTAGTGAGTCCTCACGTGACACCGGTCATTTCACACAGCAGGCCCTCAGAAAACCTGAATAAAGAGCTGAAGGAGGCCCTGAGGGAACAGAGGGGAACTATGGTAGGTCTTACGCTGCTCCGCAAAAGTGTGAAGAGACCATTTTAACATCTAGACTAATGGGACGTAATGTTCAAAGAGCAGTCTCATTGGTTGACTAGATTACGTTACCGCTGGTCCTGTCCGTGTTTCAGTTCTTTTCAGGCGGGACCTGAGTCATGGGGCCAGATGTAGCAAAGGTTTTTACCCATTCTGTGACTATGGGAAAAAGTGTTCGTACATATGGCCCATGGTGTCCAGTTCACGGCATTAAAGTCGTGTTGGGGTGGACCCCACAGATGCTGCTCTGTTTGTGCTTCCAAGCAGTCATACGTGTACATTTACGCAGCGGATGTGGTTGCTTGAAGTTGACGTGTGAATTTTGCAAGTGCCCAGGGTGAAGCCCTGAAAACAAAAGTAGGACGTCCCATTGTGTACAGGGAGCACTTCTGCATACTAAATGCACACTGTGCTCCGTACTTCTTCAGTGTTATAGGCAGTTATAACTCTCAGTACATCCCATACGGACCTATGTACGGTGCAGACTCACCGGGGTCAAGTGAAGCAAGGCTACAACCTCACAATAAGACAGAAGGCTCTGTGCAAATGGGGGACTTTGTAGAGGGAAAGCAATGATATAAGTGATGTGTGCACCCAGGGGGCCTGCGCAAAGGACTGCTTGCGCAGCGCAAGTGTATGCAGAAGAGGAATGGGCTGCAAGCACAAAATCTTTAGTAAACAAACGGTCTTGGCACAGATAAGGTAGCCTGATCCGAGTACCAAGTCCTCAGAGTACTGTGTGTATGAAAGGACCGGAGTATGTGTTAGCTCAAATGGGTATTTTTTGCAGAAAAAAAGTGATGTCCTTAGGAAGCGATTCTGAATGAGGTGCACAGAAAGAGGCGTGCATATGTGGGATGTGTGACCAGGAGGGAGATGTGCACAAGCTATGTGCAATGTTAACAATGTATCGTAGATAGGGATGCAACATCCGATAAGCGCATAGTCCTAGCACAAGCATTAAATTAACAGCATTATGTTGAACTGAAATTCACCCCCATCCCTTGGTATACAAAAATGTTCATGCGCACCTTTCGGGACATAGCTATCTAAAGCCCAGCGCCTCCAGTGCCTCTTTGGGTTGTTAGCTCAGATGGTAGAGCTTAACTTGCGAGAGGTAGCGGGATCGATGCCCACATTCTCCAAGTTTTTTTGTTTTCTTAAACTGACGTACAACTTATCCTAGTTATACTTGTACAATTCTTTATTTACAGAGTGTTATTTTTAAGTGAAAAACGTGCATTTAAAGCTATGCTAGGACGGGGGGGCGTGGCTAACCGCCCAAGATGGCGGTTGTCTGATCGCGGAGCTCCCGTCTCAGGCCCGCCAAATCATATAAATCCGTGTGAAATTGGGGCTACCGACAAACAACGGACCGCCCGCTGCTCGGGAGAGATGATGGAGCATCTGCGGAGCACAGTTTAAACTCCCTATTGGGTACGGAAAGGTGCCGCTAGACCCTGCCGAAAATCTGGGCCTGCAGCGCGGTGGCTGGGCAGAAGCAGGACGGCAGCCGGACTGGAGTCCGCGATCCCTGTTATACATAAAGTAACCCATTGCCCACGGGCGTGAACTACTGAACGCACATCTTGTATAACCCCATTGCGTAGGCTCCCTGTATGTTTCTCCTTTGGTTTGCAATAATAATGGTTTTGTATTGCACAAAAGTTTGGCAAAGCCAGTTTCGGCTTCCCTTAGTATTACGTCTAATAAGAGGCATTGTTTACTGGTTCATAAGTTCGACATCACCACACACATCCTACATAGTACATCAAGAGGGGCAGGGGCCAAGTTGGGCTACGAAGTGCTAACCATATTAATACCTCAGAATGACTTCGATACGTGAATACAATATTGTCACCTGGAATGTGCAGGGAATGGGGTCTATCCAAAAGCAACACAGAATACTGGACCAATTAAATCGCCGAAAAATGCACATTGCCTATTTGCAGGAAACTCACCTCACTACCCATGAAGCGATAAAAACACAAGAAATGGCGAGGACAACTCCTTCATACATCATACTCCGCGTTTACAAGGGGAGCTGCGGTGTGGATACAGGCTGGAGTACCCTTCGAAGTACCGGAGACTAAGATAGATGATGAGGGCCGGTACACACTGATCAGAGGCAATTTAGATGGGAGACCCATAATACTAGGTAGTATATATGCCCCATGTACTGCCCAAGACGTTTTTCTGGAGCGCCTGTCAAGGGTACTATCACAATGGGCACATATCCCATGGATACTAGGCGGAGACTTTAACGCGGTACTAGATATCACGCTGGACCGCACCACCCCCTCATTACCAGGCACTAATGCACAGAGACAGGCAGACGCATTGCACAATTGGCTACGAGGCTAGTCACAAACAGACATATGGCGGGCTAGAAATGTAGGTATGAGAGAGTACTCCTTTTACTCACACCCACACAAGATGCACATGAGAGTAGACCGCGTTGTATGTACTACATCGCTGCAAACACAGATATCACAGGTTACATACCCAGGGAAAACATTATCAGACCATAACCCTTTAGAGCTGACATTGTTGTGGGCTGACGGTCTACACTGATCCCTACATGGCGTCTACACCAATCAATATTAGAAGATGTTATTAGCGCAAAGACTACTCAGTTTTATAGACAGTTTAATAAACACGGATCAATTCGGATTCGTTCCATCTCGGAACACCTCCCTGAACATCCGGCGATTATATCATGTGATGGACTCTGACACGGGACGGTACCCACATGTGGGATGTCTCTCATTAGCCCTTCGTCAAGCGTTCGACTCCTTGAGTTGGGACTATATGTTTAAGGTGTTGGAGAAATTTGGTGTCCCTCGCGATTACACACGCTGGGTCCGTCTGCTATATGCTACACCAACGGCAAGGGCACGCACGGGACAGAACATCTCAGATGCCTACCAGGTACACAGGGGCACCAGGCAAGGATGCCCATTATCCCCCCTAGTGTTTGTCCTGGCGATAGAGCCATTAGCACACCGATTCAGCCAAGACCACTCAGCCTTTCAGGCTTCTGAGATACTGAAAATGGGTACCCTTGAGTTGGGTAATGGTGACCTCTGTTATTTACTGCAGAACGGAGCCAGATTCAGAGGCAGTTAAATAAAAAGAAGGCCCCATGGTGAAAGAAATATAGGAAATATAAAAATATGATATTTAGGAAATGCTTCTCCCAAGTCAATTTGCATGAAATATTGAATGTCCAATACCCGATCAAAATTGCAAGTCATTTTTATCAGTCTCAGAAGAATGCTAGACTGAGTCACTAAAGCCTTTTCAAACTGCTGATCGTACACAAATCGCAGTAACATGCGCTAAACCGATTGAGCTACCTTACCACCTACAAGTAACAAGACAGGTGACATGGTAAGTCAGAAGGTACTATGAGATGCATATTTTTTTAAATAAAATAATGTCATTCTGCACGGCTGGTCACAGGAACCAAAAACAAGGTCAGTTGCTTCTCTCAGCCTCAGCTGACAGCTCACATTATTACTGTTACAGGTGAACCTCACTGCACTTTTCAGTGAGGCTGGGCTTGTCAACACGCCTATTATGAAAACTAGTTTGGTTTTCAGGTTAGCCAACAAATACGCAAAGAATCTCCGTTGAATTTCATCATATGTAAATGTGCCTCATACATATATTCATTGTAGATGACCTGAAAACAGTAATGCATTTTAGTATTTGACCGATGACGGAGCCATGTCCTAGTTTTCAGTGCTATACATAGCAAACAAAATTGTAAAAAAAAAATAAACACTGTATAGACTAAGCGGACGTACATAGTCTATACAGAAAAGTGCCCTGTGCCACTCGGTGGTAATGAGGCACTGGGACCAGACCTCGATGGGCCTTTATTAGCGGGGGATGTGGCTCGGATCATTGTCAATTTACATTTATTCACATTGTTAAATATATCACAAAAATACACGGGTCACAGATGGAAAGTCTAGTTGATCAGTTACTATAGATTTTTGCTGGATTCACGTGATGCATGTGGGTGGAACAACAGCAAAAGTATCCAAATTCTGTCGGCACTTTGACAACAAAACATTTAATTACATCCAAAACGGTTCATTAGCCCTCCTAAAGTCAGTGACCAGCAATTGAGTTCAGTAGATTCCATTTGTGGCTTCACGCAACAGGATGTTCCACCAAGGATGGTTATGACATGAGAACAAAAATGCAATTTCCCATCTTTTCTCTAAAATTTGGTGCAAACTGCAGGTACCTTTCTTGATCCCGACTGCTCACGTCATTAAGTTTCGCGCTTTTTAAGGGGGAAATGGGTGGAAAATATCAATACCTTGGCACAAAAGCGGGCACACAGGGAGACTCCCGCACAATTTGGAAGTTTATCAAAAAGGCGCGAAATATCACTTGCCACCCCCTGAATTTGACATCAGCTCAAATGAGCAAAGCCTAATGGTTCCTGTGTTTGTTCACAGGTGCACTGAGGCGCGCCCCTTTCAGGATGCAGCAGGAATATATTACTATAGATGCGAGCTGAAGACTCCAGGCCGATCTGCTCCTCCCAGGTCCCATTTAATGGATGTAAGTCTGCAGATCTGGCATTGTTAAAGTAAAGTGAAGTGAGAGTGCGCCACTGAAACCTTTTAGTAGGACGTGCTGACCGAGGAAACGGCAACCCCAGAGAACTGCCTTGTTTGCTAAAATATTGAACTTTCATGTAAGAGATTTATAAGCATGTGACAGGCAGTTCTTCATCTCCGAAGTCTTGCCAAGTAATTTTTTTTTGTTTGATGTGGCACTAACTTGGCGCATAGGCGCTGCAGCGGTTTACAACATATCAGCACAAAACAGAAGGTATATAGATTGTAAGAGGGGCAATATAGTATAAAAGTAACATAGATACTGGACTATGAATGTTTCCTAGGAAAAGCAGAGCAACCGGAAGTTAATAGTCTAGAAATAACCTTTAACAAGCATTGTCAAAGCCAATTGGTCTTGCTCATGTGAGTTCTATTTGCTGATGTCTTTTAGCCATGTTGTTCAAGAGAGTGGCTGCTGTTCAGCATGGCCAAAAGTTAGTGGTGGCATTAGGGTGGAATGGAATGCAGTGGCATGGGGTGGAGTAGAGTGGTTTAGAGTAGAGTGACGTAGGGTAGAATGGAGTGGCGTAGAGCAGAGTGGAATATAGTACAATAGACTGGCATTGTGTGGAGTGGCATGGGGTGGCATACAATGGAGTGGCATGCAGTGGAATGAAGTGGCATGGAGTAGCGTAGAGTACAGCGGCATAGAGTGGCACGGAGTGGCATAGAGTGTAGAGGCATAGAGTAGAGTGGCATAGAGTGGTGTACAGTGGATTGAAGTAGAATGCAGTGGCATAGAGTGGAGAGGCACAGAGTTGAGAGGCGTAGAGTAGAGAGGCATTGAGTAGTACAGCTGAGGATATAAGTAACTACAGCATCAGTAGAGATTACAGAAATGGTGAAAGCAATATAAATGGGAGACCGTGTGCTGTATTAAAAATAGGAAAGCACATTGAACATCCAGGAATAATACTGAAATGCTTATAAAATAAAAAAATAGTCAGTTTGCAAAAAGACGGGGAAAAAACAAGTAAGAACACGTATTTGTTCAATGCTCCAGAGAGGAGTTAATACAAGAAAGGAAGGGAAACTTACAGGAGCTAAGCAATCAAAAGATTGCAAATGAGAGTGACAACGAAAACAACCAATGGTATACTGTGGACGGGTTGTAAGCCCCCTGAATTGTAAACAATACGTTTCTCAGCACAGTGCATGTGCTGTGCAGGTGATACCTAAATAGAAGGCCTTTCATTTTTTTCTCAAGTGTAGAATGGGATGAGGGTGCAAAGAGAAGGAGGAAGGAATTGCAGACTTTCGGAGCTCAATTAGGGTGTGACTCAGTCAGACATTGGTGGTTGTTTGATGGTAAAAAGAATAAGTGCAGGTATCCAAACCTTTTCTCCCCCTGGCATTGCTCCCATCCACCCACCACTCAAGCAAATATGTTCTACCACTGATACCACCCACTTCCAAGACTAGAATCATCCTCTTGCACTACTGAAGTTAGACACATCCCACTGTTTCAGGCTTGTGGCCTGCTCTATCAGGGCATTCCATTTATATGGGGACCTTTACTCTGGAACCCCCGGATATACTAGAGTACAAGGCTCCAGAAAGTTCTGTAGGCACGAGCAAACTCACCTGTCCAGTCCTTTGCCATATTCTGCATATTGTATTAATTAAAAAGCTGGGGGATTTTCTGAGCAATGGCAGCGTTCTATAAAACAACCAGCACATAAACAAGCATGGGCAATGCTAATTGATCTGGCTTATTACTGAAATTGCCTCTTAAGTCAGTGGTGACTTTAGGCACATAATATGTCACCATACATGTACTCTTGCACTCAGCCTTGCACTCATGCTTCCATTCATCCACCTACTGAATTATTTTTGCATTTACCTACTTACTCATTTACAAAAACCCACACACAAACTATAAATGCATAATCTAGATACATTTAAAGAATACAGTTATACAAATTAAAATTGAATGTGCTGACTCCTGTGCTTCTAATAAAAATAAAGTTATACATAGCAAGGGCTGACCGCCATTCTGGAACTTGCTGGAAATTGATTGAAGACCATTATGTCCAATGATTACAGCACCTAATTAATTTGGATTTGTGGTGCCAATTAGGTACCTTGGGTCAAGTACCTGACTGAAAAGTGACCCCTACATAATCACGAGGGGCAGATATGATCAAGAGGATGCTTATCTGAGGTGTTATGATGGCAGGGGGTGACCGCCTTGCAATGGTATTGTAGATCGGTTATTGTTTATAGTTCCAACATGCCACATTTAGAGGCACCTTGTTGACCATCTGGTACTACAGTGATATGCAGTGGATAAAACCATTTCAGAATCCATGTGGGAAGCAGCACACAGTCAATGAAATAATTCAGAAGCAAGTAGCCAAACATCACAGTCTGGGAATGGGGGAGGATGAAGTAGGCACAAAATGGAGTAGGATAGAAATGAAAAGGGACCTACAAATGGATAACATGACAGACTAAAAAAACTGGTCCACCAGCCCTGGCAGTGAAGGACATTTATTTTTAGGCAAATGCAAACATGTAATCTGGCAAAATGCCATCACTCACAGGGAAATTGAAACAATGGATGAAGTGGGCTGACCCATTGTCCATGATGTATGCTGTCATGGATGGAAGCACAGTGTGAATGACACCTGAACAAACAAAGAGCAGAAGAGGGCTGACACAGATCCTCCCTATGTACACATGTGCATTTAAGCTTTTATTTTTTATGATTTCTTTTTATTTCAAGAGCCTGGGAAAAACTAAACATATCAGGCCCTCCTAAAATAGCGTAAAAAGGATTATCACAGTTTAATTCTTCAACCATAAGGGTTTTATCAAAGAACATAATCCTTACCTAAACCCTTTCCTACTAATGTAATTTGTGCGTTCCCATACAACAAAATACCAGTTTACAGGCACTAACACAGCACAGTGTAATATCAGATCTACATTGGTCACTTGATGACACATGAGATCTTGGGATTCAGTCCGGGACCCAACACAGGTTTGGTTTTGACCCAACTACGTTTGTTGAATTATTAATCTTCGCTATGCTAGAACCTGATAAATGGATTATGTATGAGAAATACTCCCTGTCCACTAACTTCAGAGCCTTGAGAAAGGCCCAGACTTTCAGCCATGTATGGGGTAAAACACGTCAGCTGTGTTCTACACTTTGCACTTAAGACTAATTGAATAATCTGTGATCTGTATTCTGTGAAATCGCTCTTCACTGAGGAACAATTAGACAAATTGTTTGACAATTAATAAAATCGTCACTGAAGAACCTAAAGATTTCTGTTTCAATCTTTATTTTTGAGTGTATTCACTAATTTACTTTCTACAATCTATTGAATCTGAGGTATAGAAGGTCCAAACTTCAATCAGTGATCCACCTAATCCAATGAATATAGGTGCTATGCAACAGGAGGGAGGTACTGGACCATGGAGTAAACGACTGTACTAATGCGGTATAGTAACAATCCGTCTTAAATACTTATTGGCTTTAACATGTGCTTTTCATAATGAATAAGTCAGGTCTACTGCTTTTGTCACAACATTTGGAATCCGAAATAACATTTCTAATTTAAACTATTTGGCCTTTAGCCTATAAAATGGGCTTGCCACCTTAACCAACTCAGGCCTGCTATACTGAGCATAAGCTTTGCAACACAACCACTGTTAGGCATGAAGCCGTAACATTATAATTATGTACAGAATTACAGTAGGGACAATAATATATAGTCCCTTTTAAGAAAGACTATTAACGATTAAAATGCAAATCTTCTACCCCCAAGGTTTGTCAGGGAGGATAATCAACACCAAAGTCCTTGCCTACTGAGATTTCATGTACTGAGTATGCAAGCAATACCCATATTTTGGACATGGAGTAGTTGGCTATCCCAGAGACCTCAAGTCTTGTTTGTTGTGAATGAGAATTACATTTGGATGTTGGGCTGAGCATTCACCCCTACCTTGCTAAATATTACAAGAGATGAGAGGATTGGCATGTGAGCTTCAGAAGTTGTTCTGCTTTGGTTCATGAGCTCCTAAACCCAACAACCACAAACGGAATCCTGAAGACACGTCCGTTATTAAAAGGAGCTGTAGTGGACACACCCAGGTGCTCCACTACCTGGAAATTATACACTTCCATATTTTGTCTTAGCAGTTGCCTTTATCATCCATGCACTGCAAATCTTTTTTAATTTTTAATTCGTTTTGCAACTGTTCTCACTTTCCTGATTGTCAATTGTGTAAAATGTTAAATTACACTACGTTCTATGATACCAGAACATGGTGATAAGCTCTCACTCGTAAGTAGTGAAAAATTGAGAGTTCTGTCATGGAAATCTGGAGTTATATAAATAAGGAGTTATGGAAATATGGATGCTACTTGCTTTCAGCTAGGCCTCTCCATCTGTTGTTGTGTCATTCACATGTTTCTTCCACCCACTACAGCATTAGGCAGTGTGTCAGCCCACTTCAGCTATTGGCTAACGTCAAGGTGAGTAACAGCATTCTGCTCAGTCAGAAAGAGCAGATCCACACACAGAGTAGTTCCCCAAAGTGCAATGAACCATGACAATGAAAACGGGTGCTTTTTGAGACCAAAATGATTTTAGCTTTTAGCCAATGTGTTCGTTTTTATGTTGGTTTGGGCCTGCAGACCCCCAAACATAAGGTTTACAACAAACATGCTAAAACAAAGCAAGAATTAGCAAAGCCAAAATGCTGGTAGCATTCACTAGACCTATTGGCTGCACCAATGCCTGTTTGATTGGGATCTGTATGCAAATGGTTGGGTTTTAGGGAAACAAAGCAGAAAGCTGAATTGAAAGTCACATAGGGACATTATGGGCATGGGTATTAGATGGAACTAAAATGTACCTTTGCCTTCTAGGTAAAGCATCTTTGGAAAGTCCTAATGTGATTGTAGCAGTTATATTTCAAATGGAGGACATCTGCATCAGTAAGGCTAAGAAAGCTATTTTTTGTGATGGCACTGGTTATAATGGTGGTGGCACAGCGTCTGCACTGAGGTTGGTGGATGGGGGGAGTGTTTGGGCAAGGACCAGTAGCAACTGTCCTGAGGCTGGAGACAGTACCAGTGGCACGTCTTGTGGAGTGGGTCACTGTGTCCAGAGTAGTAGGTAATGTTTGCATCTGGGTGGGTGGGTAGTATGAAAAAATACGATGTGTTGCATGCTTCAGTGGCCAGTGGCTTGTGAATTGGTTGGATATTTGGCATTGGCTCAGTCGAGCCTGATGGCTGAAGACAAGTAATACAGTTGCTCAGTTAGCACTTCCAAATGATGATGATAAATGGTAGTACTTCCTATGATGGATGAGCCACAGGGACACTGTGCTCTGAGTTGTTGACTGAGGTGGAATACGCTATATTTGCATGGCGGGTCTCTCGCACTCTCCCTGCCCTTATCAGCAGGCAAACACCCAGCATTTCCAGGCTTCTCCCACATATTGACTGTGCAGGATGTAGGTAGGGATAGCAATAGCCGCAGAGTCAAACAAAGTGGCAGGGATGTCACAGAAGCATCCTACCCACCGGAGCCTTATACCGGATAGGAGACCAGCTGTCCCTCAAGAGGGCCAGCAATACTTTATTATGAAATGGGTATGCTTGACATATTTTTATTAGTCACTCACAGAGTTTTGGGATACAGACAGCTGAATCCTGGATTATAAAGCAGCTATCCTGGTTTAGATTTAAACCTATAATAGTTGATAGAACCCCACTGAACAGGAAACAGAAGTCATCAGTGTAAATATATGAACAGTGATAAACATCTGCACAACCACAAAACTAAAATGTCATTCAAAGAAGGGAAAGTGAGAGAGAATTAGTCATTTTCATTTATTTCTGAAGAGGCCAAAGCAATATTGGCCTCTTCTTTGTTTTAGAAGGTAGAAGCAAGAAGGACTGGTCTGAGAATATTCTGCTTGAGTTTTTTTTGTTTAGGGGTGTCACCAAAACATTGTTTCTTCTTTTTTTTGTTTCCTCTAATTTTGTGTGTTTGGATTATAGGTGTAGGGTTCCTAAACATGTTTAGGTCTTTCACTGATTGGTGAACTGGCTGGCTCATAGGAATCGTTGTCAATATGTACTATAACAATTAGCCACAGACACAGAGAGTCCAATTCACAAAGGGCCTCTGCATTTGTGTCAGAAGCTCTGCACTCATGCAGGATCTCCTCACTGCAGTTTCTCATTGCAGATATCCCGCCACAACTGTGGAGCCTCTGCCACGAGCACAGAGGCTTGTTGTGAATCAAACCCAGAATGGGTAAAACCACTGTTCTAACAAGTCGGTATTAATAGCAGGTCACCTGCTTAACACTCCCAGACTTAACCATTCAATGCAAGGTCTAGTAGCAGGTTCCTGTGAATAGACTGCTGTCACCATGCACATGGAACAGTGTTGAAAACATGACAAAAGACGTCCCACTTACCAATAAAATACTTACTGCAAGGTGTCCCATTCTCATGTATGATACCTTCAGCTTATCTCAGTGGTTTACCCCAGTGCACTTTACTGCTGCAGCTTTTGAGCCCAAAGTTATAATTCTAACAACAAAAATGTATGTTCGAGAATACAATGTGATGTCTGTTAAAAACTCAGGACTGACTGAAAGTGAGACACTTAGCAATGGCAGACATGAATATCCACACAACAGAAGCTGTCAGGCAAAGAGTACAGAAAAGCAGTAGTGGGCATGGTTAAAGCATCAAGTTTCAGGTGCCTCAGAATGCAGGGCTGCATGTAATCTAATGCAAATTAAAACTTTAAAGGTTTCACAAGGTACTATGTTGTTGGCAGGGTTGACTGCCCTTATATTGTCATAATATTCACTAAAGAGTAGGTGACTCACCCCCCAACTTTGTCCGGGGATTTGTCTATTAAACATTTCTATGTGGCACTCATACTTTTTATTCTGATAATAGTCCTATAAACCAGGCAGAGCCCCGACAGTGTGAGTGTGAAAGGTAATGAGATGTAAGAGACGGTAATGAGATGTGAGTGTGAGTGGAGTGCAATACACTGAGGGCCAGATGTAGCAAAGTCCGATTTTGCGAAACGGAAATTGCGAGTCGGTGCGACTCGCAATTACCGATTTGCAAAATCGGATGCAGTACGGTGCCTCAGACACCGACTACGAGTCGCTAAGGGGTCGCAAAGACCCACCTCATCAATATTCATGAGGTGGGTCGCATTTTGCGACCCCATAGCGAGTCCCTGCACTCACAGGGATGGTGTCCTACTGAAGTCAGCAGACCTCCATGTCTGTGACTGCTTTTTAAATAAAGCAGTTTTTTTATTTTGCAGCCCGTTTTCCTTAAAGGGAAACGAGTTGCAAAGTAAAAAAAATAACGAAACCTTTTGGTTTCGGTTTTTCAGAGCAGGCAGTGGTCCATTGGACCACTGCCTGCTCTGAAAAACCCTTATTGGCAACATTCACAAAGGACCCCTTCCCTTTTGCGAATGGGTTACCACAAGTGTGACACTGGTGGTAACTGCAAATTGCTTTGCGACCGCATTCGCGGTCACAAAGCAATTTAGCATAGCAATGCGAGTCGCAAATAGGAAGGGAACACCCCTTCCTATTTGCGAGTCGCATTCACAATATGCGAGTCAGTACCGACTAGTAAATTGTGAATGTGCATCGCAAAAGGCTTTTTGCATGGAGCAAACTGCGATTTTTGCAGTTTGCACCAGGCAAAAAGCTTTCTACATCTGGCCCTGAATTTCTGTGTTTAAAACCAGAAGTCCATTTGACGCACTGCCAACCCAGGAGCACTAAATACCCGACATTCCTTTCACTTTAAATTAAATATGTATTTTGAAAAAATCACAGCAAAAAGCAACATTTTTTGTTAACACTAGAAGAAAACACAGTTTTGCCTATTTGTTTGGTTTAGGCAGCTGAATAAACACTGATAAGCACTAATTTAAAAAGGTTTTGAAACATTAATAGCACACCCCTCCAAAATCCACAAAATAAATATTTATTCAGAGTCCTTCCATGCATGTATGCACATGAAAGCTGCAGCAATCAACTAATTTTATGTTGGCTGCACATTGACATAGCAGATGGCAAAAAAAAGCAAAGAGGCTGGGGAGACAGTAGGGGCGGAAATGGGGTTGCTTAAAGAAAAGAGGATGGGGTGGAAGGGGAGCAGAGAGAGAGGAAGAGACTACATTCCATCTCATGCGCTGCAAAGCAAAGATACTTTAGCCAATCAAAATATTACAAGGCCAAAATGCTACAGGACCGGACAAACACAAGAATGTGGAGGAAAGCCATTGAACCATAAGCAGCGACGTGAGACAGACACCAAGGCAATCCTGTCATGAGCAAGGACAACCCCAAACCCACTGTAAATATAGGATATGTATTAGAAACAACATTTCAGACTATTATGTGAAGCACTTTTGTTACACATCCACATCCTCAAAAAATAAACCAAAGTTCCAAAGAGTTGGTGCTTTGTGCATGTAAGCAATGGCCTGTTTAATTTTCTCTGGAAGGGCAATTTATTTCAAGTTCAGTAGTCTATAAGTATGTAGGTATAAACATTTAGTTGTATTTGTATCAAAGCTAACGCATTTTGGGCCAGATGTAGCAAGGCTTTTACGCCTTGCAAGCAGCGAAAATCGCTGTTTGCGAGGCGCAAAACCCACATCGCGATGCCCATTCCCATTTTGCGAGTCAGTAACCTGGTTACCGACTCGCAAAATGGGACTGCAAGTCGCAAATAGGAAGGGGTGTTCCCCTTCCTATGTGCGAGTCGCAGCGCGATGTAAGATTGCTTTGTGACCGCGGTCGCAAAGCAATCGCAGTTACCACCAGTGTCACACTGGTGGTAACCCATTCGCAAAAGGGAAGGGGTCCCTATGGAACCCCTTCCCCTTTGTGAATGGCCTTGAAAACATTTTTTCAGAGCAGGCAGTGGTCCTATGGACCACTGCCTGCTCTGAAAAAATGAAACTGACACGTTTCATTTTTTCGTTTGTAATGCATCTCGTTTTCCTTTAAGGAAAACGGGCTGCATTAAAAAAAAAAAAAAAAAAACTGCTTTATTTAAAAGCAGTCACAGACATGGTGGTCTGCTGTCTCCAACAGGCCACCATCCCTGTGAGTGCTGCAACTCGCAGATGGTGTCAGGGACACCAACCTGCATCCGGCATTGCGAGTCGCAATGCCGGAGTTTCCTTAATCTGGCCCTTTGTCCTTACACGGGACTTTTCAAGGTTACATGGATTTAAAAATAGTCTGCTATTAAATATGTAGATTGTATAAGTACAACCCATACCATTGTGATATATGTAACACTGGAGCACAGGGTGAATGAACCAGGAGTAAAATAATAATGGCTAAAGAGAAAAACAAAACAATGTGAAGTTAAAAAACACAACAGTTCTTTAAGTACATAATAAATGGTAGTTTTGTTTCATAAATACTTTGTGTGTACCAGTACTTGCACTACATGCACCAATGAAAAATGGCAGAGTGAGAAGGTAGATACAGTCTAGGGGTGGGTGGTGAACACCTCTCTGCTCGTAGAGTTTGCGGAGTTTTTCACACTCTGCACTCCACTTAGAGCACGGAGTTCCAAAAAGACCCCGCCGAGCAGAGTTTTTTCCTCGCTCGCACCTGCCAACATTAAGTTAGCGAGTGAGGAAAATCTTACTCCAGACCACCTCCCTGTGAGATTTCTCAATGCCAGCAGTCGCGGATGGTCTCTACTGCTCGCGTTGAGAAACCTTCCATTCGCATTGAGGAAGATGCTGCTAGAGTAGAAACTTTACTCAAGAGCCAGAAAAGAATCAGCGCCCTCTTGTGCTGTGCGTAGTGCAGTTTGTGCTGATTTTACAGTGCGGGACAAACACCTGATGCTAAAAATCTGCGCAAATGGCGCAACCTAACACACTCTGACGCTTTGTGGAACTCCACATAGCGTGGCAGAGTTTTTTGGTCACTGAACTCTGCGAACTCTGCCCAGGCCTAATATAAACCCAATGAACAGTGGGTGACAGGATACATTTAAGTGGCAGTATTAGGTGGAAAGTAAACAGGATTTTAGTAACAACATTACCAAAATTCTTTCTCTGTAAGTCCTCAGCAAAAGTAAGTAAGAAGCTGCACAAACAATACAGAATCTGAGTGTTAGTGATGTGCGCCATTTAAGAGTCATAAGATGGGACCAAGTGGTTGTAGTCTAAAAAAGGAGTTCTTTCTAGTTGTGGTTACTTTAAGGATTTGATCTATAGCCTTGGGTTGGGACTGATCGAGGGAACCAATCATGGCATCACGTCATTATGATGCAGCACAAACAAAGTATGGCATGGGATGGATTGGAAACATTGCCAGATCTTCTCTAGACCGACACTGTGTTGATATCTTGGCCACTAGCTTCATTCTGTGACATGCTTGATCACCGTCTACATCCCAGGAAATGCAGGCACGTTTTTCCAGTTCTTCATAGGAGCTTGTGCGGCTCCCTCTCGTATCTTGTAACTAAGGGGGTCATTCTGACCTCGGCGGTAAAATGCCCTTACCGCCGGTCATAAGACCGCCATAACACCGCCGCGGCCGCAGTCAACCGCCACGGTCATTCCGACCCACAACGGCCAAACCTCCAAAAATCCGTCCTCCACTGCAGCCCGCCACATCGGCGGGCAGCGATAAACTGGAGATGACCAAACCTCCACCGTCACGCCAACAGAAATACGCCCATGCCATTACGACCCACGAATCCACACGGCGGTCATTCAAACGCGGTATTCCATTGGCGGTACACACCGCCGCGGTCAGAATACACACACATCACCAAAACACAGCCACATTGGACAATTTGAAATACACACACCTGATACACATACACACACCACTCCCACACAATCAACCAACTATAAAACACACACCCACACCACCCACAAACCCCTGCGACCCTAATTACTGAGAGAAGGAGAGAGAGACACAGCAGACAATCCATAGCAAGACACACTGAGGCACACTACACCATCACACACACCACATAGTAGCACAAAGCACCACTCACCAACACACTCCGCATCACATACACCACCCCACACCTCACCCACACCACCCCATGGCACCCCAAAGGCACCCACGCTTTTCGGACCAAGAACTCCGGGTCATGGTGGAGGAAATCCTAAGAGTGGAACCCCAGCTCTTCGGCTCGCAGGTGCAGCACACCAGTATACCCAGGAAGGCGGAGCTATGGCAGCGGATCGTGGACAGGGTCAACGCGGTGGGACAGCATCCCAGGAATAGGGAGGACATCCGCAAAAGATGGAACGACCTACGGGGGAAGGTCCGATCGATGGTCTCCAGGCACAACATCGCGGTCCAGAAGACTGGCGGCGGACCCCCACCCACCCCTCCCGAATTTACATCGTGGGAGCAAGAGGTCTTGACCATCCTGCATCCTCAGGGCCTCGCTGGGGTAGCCGGAGGAATGGACTCTGGTAAGTCCCATCTCAACTACTATATCCCCCCCACCCCACCAGCATGCCAACCCACACCCCCACCCTCACCCCCAACCCCCCAGCACACATCCTCCCTGACAATGTCTCACCAGCACAACCCACCCATCCCAACACCAACTCCTGCATGCCAACACAAATCATGGGCACCCATCACCTAAGCATGACCACTGCACTAACCCCTCCCCCCCCACTAAATACCCTCACAACACCTCCCTCCAGGGAATGCCTGCACTGGGGGACAAGGGCACCCACAACACGCATGCTATTGCACACACAGAAATAATAACCAAACTCTCTTACCCCATGCAGGACCCGAACGACAACACACCAGCCAGGAGGGTCCAGAAGTGTCCATCCCACCACCGGAACAGGCCCACACTGAGGATAGCAGCTCTGTCGACAGTGAACCTGATGACCAGCCCGGACCATCGGGGACCTCTGGGCAGTCGGTTCCCCTCAGGCAGCCACAGGCCACACCAGACCCGACCCCCTCTGCCGACACCAGCACAGCTCCCACCCAGCGGGCCCATGCCTCTGTCTCTAGGACAGCTCAATCAGCGGTGTGTCTGCCACTACAGGGCACCCAGGCTAACCCAACACCCCAACAACAACAGGGACCTGGGGGCAGTGGTAGCGGGCACACCGTCCAGGGGACAGAGGCCGGGGGAAACCGGGCAGCTCGGAGGGCTGCTGTGCGACAGGGGGGGGAGGAGAGGCCCAGGGAACCCACTCTCCAAGAGGCCCTCACCACCATCATGGGGGCATACCACCACTCCCAAGAAACGATGGCGACGGTACTGGCCAGGTTCACTGAGATCCAGGCACAGCAGGAGGAACGCTACATGGGGTTCAGGGAGGAGCTGAGAATCATCGGGACCGCAATGGGGACCATCGTCCTGGCCCTCCACAGGATAGAGGACGCGTTGCGGGACCATGGTGCACCACACAGGGCCCCTGTCACTAGCCCGGACCAGGAACAGCCTACCACCTCCGCCGGCGCTAGTGGACAGGAGGTCCCAACACCTCGACAGCCCCCCAGAACCCCACCTCCTGCTGAAGAACAACCACCCCGTAAGAGGAGCCTGAGACCAAAGAAAAAGACAGAGTAGGATGTCAAGACCCCCGCCTGCAGGACATACCCCCTCAAGTCTTCCCACTGTCCCACATTGCCACCCTGTCCAACCATGAACTGCCTATGCTCCATCCTTCCACAGGCAAAAGGACAATGCACCTGTGAGACTGAGAACTGGACTCTGCCATGGATATTCCTCCACCCCCACCCATCACCCTTAGAATCACATGTACCGATATCTAGCACTGTAAATAAATCACATTTTGCACACAAATCTGTTTTGAGTCATGCTGTATTATTGACAATTGTATTACATATTACTGTTCGATTTCTGTTCTGTCAATTAGTCATGACAACATACCAATGTCAATACGCTGTATTTCATGGGCGAACCAAGCAGAAGTCAGGTACTGAGTCAGACAGCACTGAGAAGGGAAGGGAAAGGCAAAAATTAATGAAAAACATCTGTGGGGAACTACAGAAAGTACAGATGCAGGAGGCTATAAGCAATTGTGAAATGGCGTGGGTGATTCTTACCTGGGTGTTACTGGAAATACTGTTGTATCACTCTGTCCCTATTGTCTGTGTCGTCCTCTGAGTCTTCCTCCTCTTCACTCTCCACAGGCTCCACGGCTTCTACAACACCACCATCTGGACCATCCTCCTGCAGGAAAGGCACCTGGCGTCGCAAAGCCAGGTTGTGAAGCATACAGCACGCCACGATGATATGGCACACCTTCTTTGGTGAGTACATTAGGGATCCACCTGTCATATGCAGGCACCTAAACCTGGCCTTCAGGAGGCCAAAGGTTCGCTCAATCACCCTCCTAGTACGCCCATGGGCCTCATTGTAGCGTTCCTCTGCCCTTGTCCGGGGATTCCTTACTGGGGTCAGTAGCCACGGCAGGTTGGGGTAACCAGAGTCACCTATTAGCCACACACGTTGTCTCTGTAGCTGCTCCATCACATAGGGGATGCTGCTATTTCGCATCACATACGCGTCATGCACTGACCCTGGGAACTTGGCATTTACATGGGAGATGTACTGGTCAGCCAAACAGACCACCTGGACATTCATCGAATGATAATTTTTTCTGTTTCGGTACACCTGCTCATCGTCTTTTGGGGGTACCAAAGCCACATGGGTCCCATCAATGGCACCAATGATGTTGGGGATATGTCCAAGGGCATAGAAATCACCCTTCACTGTAGGCAAGTCACCCTCCTCGGGGAAAATGATGTAGCTCCGCATGAGTTTCATCAGGGCAGACAACACTCTGCTCAAAATCTTAGAAAACATAGGCTGAGACATTCCAGATGACATGGCCACTGTGGTCTGGAATGACCCACTGGCCAAAAAATGGAGGACTGACAAAACCTGCACCAGAGGGGGAATCCCTGTGGGTTGGCGGATGGGGGACATCAGGGCTGGCTCCAGCTGGGCACACAGTTCATGGATAGTGGCACGGTCAAGTCTGTATCGAAGTATTATATGGCGTTCTTCCATTGTCGACAGGTCCACCAGCGGTCGGTACACGCGAGGATTCCTCCTTCTCATCGCAAGTCCCAGCGGACGGTGCCTAGGAAGGACAACATGGAGCACAGAGTCAGGCAAACCACAGGTACGTACAGACAGCTTGCACAGTTAAAGAATGGCAATGGGTTGAAAGGCGTGTATGTGTGGCAATGCAAGGCCTAGGCCTGTGTGTCGCAGTCAAAATTAAGCCATGTGGGCCCTTGAAATGGCGGCTGCCTGACCTGTGAAGTGGGACAACGGGATGTGAGGTCAATGCGCTGGCGGGGCACACCGTGGCGGTAGGCGGTCGAAGACCGCGGCGCAAAGCCGCATTGGTTAACATTGAAGCCTATGGGTTTCAGGAGCCAATGACGAAGTGCGCCGGCGGTCGCGGTACGCACCGCCGCGGGCGTGACCGCCATTTTCTATCTGCTTAATCACTCGAGACCTGATCATCCACAGGAGAGGACCTATACTGCAAGTGCTGCTGTGACCTCGGTCTGGAAGATACAATGGCTGCTGCGACTGGGGAAAGGGCCCCTGCCTTCACGTCTGAAGAGTTGGAGAAGCTTGTGGATGGGGTCCTCCCCCAGTATGCGCTACTCTACGGTCCTCCAGACCAACAAGTGAGTACACCGGGTGCTAATGGAATGGGCTATGCCTGTGTGGATTGGGGTGGATGTAAGTTGGTGGGGTGGGGGGCGAATGAGGAGTGCAACGCCCGACAGATGAGAGCATGTGCCATATGGCAAAGTGGGTGGGTGGGGGCCAATTACATCTAACATGCAGGTCATTGATGATTTCCTCCTTTCCACCCTGTACATGTCTAATAGGTCAGCGCCCATCAGAAGATCGAGATTTGGCGTGCCATCGCCAAGGAAGTCCGGACCTTGGGGGTCCACAACAGACGGGGCACCCACTGCCGCAAGAGGTGGGAGGACATCCGCCGCGGAACAAGGAAGACCGCAGAAACACTGCTGGGGATGGCCTCCCAACCTAGGAGGGGTGCCAGTCGCACCATGACCCCCCTGATGTCCCGGATCCTGGCGGTGGCCTACCCTGAATTGGATGGGCGCTTTAAGACATCACAGCAGACACAAGGGGGTGAGTATCAGCACATTCTCCTATCTTTCTGCGCAGTGGAGGCGTCTGGGTGGGGGAGGAGGGCTGTGGGTGACATTAGGCCAGGGCGCTTTCTGTAGTGTAGTCCTCTCCCTTAGGCATGGCCCTGTGCCCCCGGCCCCCACCTCTGTAGGGTGACAAGTACAGCCATTGAAGGTCCAGCATCTCCCATGTGCGCGTTTGACGTCTCTTGGCCTGTTGTCTTAGTCAGTAGTACTGAGTAGTGTACCCCGAATGCGCGGCTTAGTGCATTAGGCACCTGTGTCTGTCCTCTCCGCCAACGGTGTTGACATTGCATGCACTCAACCTGGTCTTCTTTTTTCTCCCCCCACCCTTTCTCTTCATCTTCTTGTGCATGTGTGCATTAGCATCATCAGGCGGAGGAAATATGGCATCGGAGCACGAGGGAGCTGCAGGACACAAGGCCCCGGTGGGCCCAGGAACAGACACCGAGGGCACCAGTGATCCGGAGGGCGAGGGGAGCACCACGACGGGGACCGCTGGTGAGAGCAGCGAAAGCGACACGTCCTCGGATGGGAGCTCCCTAGGGGTGGCGGCAACATCCGTGCCCCCCGCCTCTACAGGTACAGCCGCCACCCAGCGCACCAGCCCCGCCCTCCCAGCAGCCCCTCAGTCTTCGCTCCGTGCCGGTTCGCCCAGGAAGGCGCGCGTCTCCTTCGCCCCAGGCACCTCAGCCCCTGCCCCTGTTGCCCCTGCTGCCCTCAGTGCGGAGCTCATTGACCTTGTAAGGACGCTCATTGTTGGGCAGACGACCCTTTTGAATGCCATCCAGGGTGTGCAAAGGGAGGTGCAACAGAGCAATGCGTACCTGGAGGGCATTCATTCGGGTCAGGCTGCCCATCAACGAGCGTTCACTGCTCTGGCCTCAGCACTGACGGCAGCCATTGTCCCTGTTTCCAGCCTCCCTCTTCTGACTGCCTCCAGCCTGTCTCTGTCTCCTGTTCCTCAGCCTATCCCATCCACACCATCAGACCAGCCTGCACACACCTCAACACCCAAGAGCAGCTCATCCAAACACAAGCACCACAGATCCCGCAAACACTCACCCCCAGCAACACCCAGATGCAGACATGCCAACAGCCACTGCCACCCCTGTGTCCCCCTCCTCCTCGTCTCCCTCCTCCCTCCCTGTGACGTCTACACTCACACCTGCATGCACCCCAACATCAGCCAGTGCTTCCATCACCACCTCACCCTCCAGTACAGTCCACACTCGTGCAGTCACCACCCCCACTGCCATGTACACGTCCCCTGTGTCCTCTCCCACTGTGTCTGTCACCCCCTCTTCCAAGACACACAAACGCAGGCAGCCACCCACCCAACAGCCATCCACCTCACGACAGCCTACAGCACCAGCACCTTCACCCAATGACAGCACACCTGACTCTCCTACAACCACCTCCTCTACCTCCACTTCCATCTCCACTTCTCCTACCCTTTACCTTGGCCCTAAAAAACTTTTCCTGGCTAACCTTAACCTCTTTCCCCCCGATGACCTCCCCCCTCCATCTTCAAAGAGTCCCAAGAGCACCGCAGCCACCACCAGCCCAGCTTCCGGTGTCACTGTTGTGCCTGGTTTCTGGAGCCCACCCTTTGCCAGCAGTGACACATCGATCAGCAGCAAGGACACGTCCAGCCCCCCCCCCCGGCAAGAGGACCCGCAAAAACAAGGACCGCCGTGCGAGGACCGACAGGGCTGCCCCCAAGGAGCAATGTGCGGCCACTTCACCACCCACACCATCTAGGGGAGGCAAGGGCCCGAGAGCCCCATCAAAGGAGCGGAAGGGCAGCAGGAGCGCGGAGAAGGTGGACCCCACATGCCACATCCCAGCTGGGAAGGAGGACACTAAGGAGGCCAGGAGTCCGTCCCCGAAGGGTCCAGAAACGTCACGGTCCGAGGGCGACTGAGCAGGGAGTCGAGGCCAGGTCTGGCTCCCTTGACCTGCTGGATGAGCACCGCTGAACAGGGCCCGCGGTGCAGAAGAGCACCGCTGAACCGGGCCCCGCCGTGGAGAAGAGCACCGCTGAACAGGGCCCCGCCGTGGAGAAGAGCACCGCTGAACAGGGCCCGCGGTGCAGAAGAGCACCGCTGAACAGGGCCCGCGGTGCAGAAGAGCACCGCTGAACAGGGCCCCGCCGTGGAGATAGGCACCGCTGAACCGGGCCCCGCCGTGGAGAAGAGCACCGCTGAACAGGGCCCCGCCGTCTCAAGCACCGCTCCGCTGGGCCCTTCCTCTGAGGCACCGCTCCGCTGGGCCCTTCCTCTCAAGCACCGCTCCGCTGGGCCCTTCCTCTCAAGCACCGCTCCGCTGGGCCCTTCCTCTCAAGCACCGCTCCGCTGGGCCCTTCCTCTGAGGCACCGCTCCGCTGGGCCCTTCCTCTCAAGCACCGCTCCGCTGGGCACCGCCGTCTCAAGCACGCTCCGCTGGGCACCGCCGTCTCAAGCACCGCTCCGCTGGGCACCGCCGTCTCAAGCACCGCTCCGCTGGGCCCTTCCTCTCAAGCACCGCTCCGCTGGGCACCGCCGTCTCAAGCACCGCTCCGCTGGGCCCTTCCTCTCAAGCACCGCTCCGCTGGGCCCTTCCTCTGAGGCACCGCTCCGCTGGGCCCTTCCTCTCAAGCACCGCTCCGCTGGGCCCTTCCTCTCAAGCACCGCTCCGCTGGGCCCTTCCTCTCAAGCACCGCTCCGCTGGGCCCTTCCTCTCAAGCACCGCTCCGCTGGGCCCTTCCTCTCAAGCACCGCTCCGCTGGGCCCTTCCTCTCAAGCACCGCTCCGCTGGGCACCGCCGTCTCAAGCACCGCTCCGCTGGGCACCGCCGTCTCAAGCACCGCTCCGCTGGGCACCGCCGTCTCAAGCACCGCTCCGCTGGGCCCTTCCTCTCAAGCACCGCTCCGCTGGGCACCGCCGTCTCAAGCACCGCTCCGCTGGGCCCTTCCTCTCAAGCACCGCTCCGCTGGGCCCTTCCTCTGAGGCACCGCTCCGCTGGGCCCTTCCTCTCAAGCACCGCTCCGCTGGGCACCGCCGTCTCAAGCTCCGCTGGGCACCGCCGTCTCAAGCACCGCTCCGCTGGGCACCGCCGTCTCAAGCACCGCTCCGCTGGGCCCTTCCTGTCAAGCACGGCTCTGCTGGGCCCTTCCTGTCAAGCACCGCTCCGCTGGGCCCTTCCTCTCAAGCACCGCTCCGCTGGGCCCTTCCTCTGAGGCACCGCTCCGCTGGGCCCTTCCTCTCAAGCACCGCTCCGCTGGGCACCGCCGTCTCAAGCACCGCTCCGCTGGGCACCGCCGTCTCAAGCACCGCTCCGCTGGGCACCGCCGTCTCAAGCACCGCTCCGCTGGGCCCTTCCTCTCAAGCACCGCTCCGCTGGGCACCGCCATCTCAAGCACCGCTCCGCTGGGCCCTTCCTCTCAAGCACCGCTCCGCTGGGCCCTTCCTCTGAGGCACCGCTCCGCTGGGCCCTTCCTCTCAAGCACCGCTCCGCTGGGCACCGCCGTCTCAAGCACCGCTCCGCTGGGCACCGGCGTCTCAAGCACCGCTCCGCTGGGCACCGCCGTCTCAAGCACCGCTCCGCTGGGCCCTTCCTCTCAAGCACCGCTCCGCTGGGCACCGCCGTCTCAAGCACCGCTCCGCTGGGCACCGCCGTCTCAAGCACCGCTCCGCTGGGCCCTTCCTCTCAAACACCGCTCCGCTGGGCCCTTCCTCTGAGGCACCGCTCCGCTGGGCCCTTCCTCTCAAGCACCGCTCCGCTGGGCCCTTCCTCTCAAGCACCGCTCCGCTGGGCCCTTCCTCTCAAGCACCGCTCCGCTGGGCCCTTCCTCTGAAGCACCGCTCCGCTGGGCCCTTCCTCTGAAGCACCGCTCCGCTGGGCCCTTCCTCTCAAGCACCGCTCCGCTGGGCACCGCCGTCTCAAGCACCGCTCCGCTGGGCCCTTCCTCTGAGGCACCGCTCCGCTAGGCCCATCCTCTCAAGCACCGCTCCGCTGGGCACCGCCGTCTCAAGCACCGCTCCGCTGGGCACCGCCGTCTCAAGCACCGCTCCGCTGGGCCCTTCCTGTCAAGCACCGCTCCGCTGGGCCCTTCCTCTCAAGCACCGCTCCGCTGGGCCCTTCCTCTCAAGCACCGCTCCGCTGGGCCCTTCCTCTCAAGCACCGCTCCGCTGGGCCCTTCCTCTGAGGCACCGCTCCGCTGGGCCCTTCCTCTCAAGCACCGCTCCGCTGGGCCCTTCCTCTCAAGCACCGCTCCGCTGGGCCCTTCCTCTGAGGCACCGCTCCGCTGGGCCCTTCCTCTGAGGCACCGCTCCGCTGGGCCCTTCCTCTCAAGCTCCGCTGGGCCCTTCCTCTGAGGCACCGCTCCGCTGGGCCCTTCCTCTCAAGCACCGCTCCGCTGGGCCCTTCCTCTCAAGCACCGCTCCGCTGGGCCCTTCCTCTCAAGCACCGCTCCGCTGGGCCCTTCCTCTGAGGCACCGCTCCGCTGGGCCCTTCCTCTCAAGCACCGCTCCGCTGGGCCCTTCCTCTCAAGCACCGCTCCGCTGGGCACCGCCGTCTCAAGCACCGCTCCGCTGGGCCCTTCCTCTCAAGCACCGCTCCGCTGGGCCCTTCCTCTGAGGCACCGCTCCGCTGGGCCCTTCCTCTCAAGCACCGCTCGGCTGGGCACCGCCGTCTCAAGCACCGTTTATGGTTCACTGTGCCCACCATGCCTCCTCCTTGACCAGTGGAGACTGTCATCCACCTGATGGACTGTGGCTTTGCACTCCCCAGGATGGTCCAGTGGGCAGCCCACCCACTGTAGAGACATTGAGAGAGTGTGGCTTTGCACTCCCCAGGATGGTCCAGTGGGCAATCCACCCTCTGCAGAGACTTGAGAGACTGTGGCTTTGCACTCCCCAGGATGGTCCAGTGGGCAGCCCAGCCACTGTAGAGACATTGAGAGACTGTGGCTTTGCACTCCCCAGGATGGTCCAGTGGGCAGCCCACCCACTGTAGAGACATTGAGAGACTGTGGCTTTGCACTCCCCAGGATGGTCCAGTGGGCAGCCCACCCACTGTAGAGACTTGAGAGACTGTGGCTTTGCACTCCCCAGGATGCTCCAGTGGGCAGCCCACCCACTGTAGAGACATTGAGAGACTGTGGCTTTGCACTCCCCAGGATGGTCCAGTGGGCAGCCCACCCACTGTAGAGACATTGAGAGACTGTGGCTTTGCACTCCCCAGGATGGTCCAGTGGGCATGGTGGCTCCTCGTGGATCTGGCGTCGTGGACTCATGTGGCTGTGGTGCCCCCCCCTTCCCTTCCCCCTGAGGTGCCTGTAGTTTTTACACCTGATGCCCCTGCAGTGTTCTCTCCAAAGGACTCAGGTCTCCTGTGTGGGCTTTGCCCTTGTTTCTCAAGACTTTGGCCCACGGACATGCTGAATTCGTAGGATGTGCAGGACTTGTTACTTCAGTTATACACTGATGTGTATGTCATTAGTTTTGTTGTGGATATCTTTCATGGTTGTACGCTAATTTTCTGGAGCTTTTTGGTACATAAATATTTATTCCAAATATGATTATGTCCTGGCATTTTTCAGGGGTGTTTGGGTGGTGTCACTGTGACTTGGTGCTCTGCATTGGTGAGTACATAGTTGGGGGGGGGGTCGCATATGTGTGTGCCCGTAACCTTTCGTCCTCCCGTGTGTCGTAGGTGCAGTACTCACCGTTGTCGTCGGCGCCGGACTTCGTACTCGTGGTAGATGAGAAGGTAGACGAGAGTAGGTAGGATGTTTAATTCGGGTTCCATGCTGTCCTCCTTCCTCCTGGAGTGCGTAGTGGTGAGCGTTTTCCCGTCCGTAGTCTGTTTCCGCCGTGTTTTTATCGGCGGTGCTCCCGCCCCGGAAAAGGTGGTGTATTGCTGAGTTGGAATAGTGTGGGCGGTACATTGTCTGCCGCCTGTCTGTTGGCGGTGACCGCCGCGCTGTTTGTTTGTACCGCCGTGGCGGTCGGAGTGTTAAGGTGGCTGTCTGTGTTGGCGGTTCCCGCCAGGCTCAGAATCCCATTTTTTTTACCGCCAGCCTGTTGGCGGGTTGGCCGCCGCTTTAACACCGACCGCCAGGGTTAGAATCACCCCCTAAGTGTCTTTTTGTACATTTATCAAGGTAGAAATCCACTAAAAAAGTCTCCTCATGCTGGCCTAGGAGACCATCAACTGAAGCATACTGTCTCTGAAAAACATTATGCTATTATGGATTGAAAGATCTCTGCAGCAAAAAGCTCTCCCTGTTCCCATTTTTGGCCTTTATTTTGCCACAATGAAACCCCTGGACAGTGTTGACATCACCAATCAAGCCAACAGCTTTATCCCACCCACAGGCTCCCACCAATTTAACAATGGTTCATGGTGGGTCAAGGACAATGTAGTCTAAACATATTAGTAGTTCTGGCATGCCCTCTCCAGGCCCTCAAGCTCTTGGTATCACAGATTATTGGGTTCACCATCATTAGAGATGGGCAGACCTTGAATATTCCATCGACTGATCATCCTTTGGCTCTGGCTACAGAATACTTTCTTCAACTGCCTGAGGAAGGTTATTACACTGTCCACACTATCCGTCCATTAACACCAGACAAAACCTAGTGGCGATGGAGGAGAAAAGCACGAATGACCCCTACATCCAGGAGAAAACTCCTGTGCTGGTTATTATTTGTTTTTGTTTTTTGAGGAACTAGCCCCCCTTTGGGAGTTTGTATCTGAAAAAGAAAAAAAATGTAAAATGTTTTGCGGGTGACCATCAAAATTGTTAGCAGCTGCCCACCATGTTTTTAATACATTGAGAGGAACTGCTGTGATGGTGGTTCCTTTCGATGTACAGAGATGAACACTGTGCCTACATTTATCTCTAAATTTCACAGGCAGAGTAGAGTCAGTATTATGATGGGGGTAATTTCCTCCCCCATTCCGACAGATACTACTTCGTCTGTCGATCTATAAATTAGGCATTAGGAGACTCCTGAGGAAATGACAAATTAGAAAGGTCTCTCCAGCTCAAACCTTAGACAGCTGATCTATTTCTGAGGTCAGAGAAGTTGTACAGGTTCAGGCAGTAGGCCTAGGTTACACTGAACTTAATGACTGTCACCTCAGGCATAGTTTGTTAAATGCCTCCGAAAGCCATGAAATAGTGACTCAGCATAAAAGTGGCCTCCTCAAACCAGGAAGTGATGCCAAATATCAGAAATAAAAGTCCCCAATTCAGAATGATTTATCACTTTAATGACTGCCTGTAATATTTTTACCTACAGTAATTTCTTTCAAACCTAGGCTTGCAGTTTTGTGAATGAACACTGTAGGAAGGGTGCTGGGATCTTGCTAAGCAGGCACTAGTACCAGTGTTCTTTCCAAAAACTGTACTGTTCCCACAACTGGCACATCCCTGGCACTCAGCTACGTCCCTTGCAAAAGGTACCCATGGTACCAAGGGCTCTGTGGCCAGGGAAGGTCCCCAAGAGCTGCAGTATGTATTGTGCCACCCTATGGGACTCCTCACCAAACACATGCACACTGACACTGCACCTTGTGGGTGCTGGTAGGGAGAAAAAGACAAAGTCGACATGGCACCCTCCTCAGGGTGCCATGCCCACAAGCCACTGCCTGTGGCATAGGTAAGTCACCCCTCTAGCAGGACTTACAGCCCTAAGGCAGGTTGCACAATACCACAGGTGAGGGCATAGCTGCATGAGCAATATGCCCCTGCAGTGTCTAAGTCCATTCTTAGATATTGTAAGTGCAGTGTGGCCATATTGAGTGCATGGGCTGGGAGTTTGTCATTACGAACTCTACAGCTCCACAATCGCTTCACTGAAGTCTGGGAAGTTTGGTATCAAACATCTCAGCACACTAAACCCACACTGATGCCAGTGTTGGATTTATTGAAAAATGCACCCAGAGGGCAACTTAGACATGCCCCCTGTATTTTAGCCAGCCTTCTAGTGCAGGACTGACCTTTCTATGCCAGCCTGCCGCTTCCAGACAAGTTTCTGACCTCATGGGGTGAGAGCCTTTGTATTCTCTGAGGCCAGAAACAAAGCCTGTACTGGGTGGAGGTGCTTCACACCTCCCCCCTGCAGGAACTGTAACACCTGGCGGTGAGCCTCAAAGGCTTAGACCTCCTGTTACAGGGCACTCCAGCTAGTGGAGATGCCTGCCCACCAGACAAAGCCTCACTTTAGGTGGCAAGTCCAGCTGGAAAATTAAGAAAAACAAGGATGATTGACCACTTCAGCTAGGACCACCCCTAAGGTGTCCAGAGCTGAAGTGACCCCCTCATTGTGGAATCCTTCATCTTGGTTTGGAGGACAAGGACCAATAGGGTTAGGTCTGTGTCCCCTTCCCCAAAGGGAGCGTACACCAGAAAGGTGCAGCCAACCTCAAGGACAGTAGCCATTGGCTACTTCCCTCAGACCCCTCAGAGGATTTAAAGACTCCCCTTAACTTAGCTCATCAGATTCCTGGTGACCCAAGAAGACAGCAAGAAGAAAAAAGAAGGACTGTTAAGCTGACCCACAGCAGAGAAGACTGCAGACACCAACTGATTTGGCCCCAGCCCTACCGGCCTGTCTCGTGCTTCCGAAGCCCCTGCTATAAAAAGGTGACGCATCCTGCTGGACCAGAAACCTCTTCAAAACCCTCAGAATCTTGTGGTGCTAGAAATAAAGTAACAAAATATATTTTTGCTATGTAAAAACAATTGGCCTGGCGTTAGTCATGGAGTGTGTGCTTCATTTATTGCTTGTGTATGTACAACAAATGCTCCGCACTACCCTCTGATAAGCCTAACTGCACGACCACACTACCATCAAAGAGAGAATTAGTATTATCTACATTAGCCTCTGTTAGGCCTCTGGGGAACCTTTAGAGTCTGTGCACACTATATCTCATTTTCATATAATATATACAGAGCAAGCTTCCTACAAACACTAACTGTCAAACACTTTCTTTCATTATTGATAAAGTCTATCCACCAAACAAAAGTCAGGAAACGTATTTGCTCCCCGATATGCAATACGCATTTTCTGGAAATACCCTAAGTTTTGCCCTAAATATGACATTATGGGCCTGATTCTGACCTTGGCGGTCTTTTCGCAAGACCGCCGAGTTACCGCCGCGGTAAAGACCGCCGACCGCGGCGGTATGCCGCTGCGCGTATTCCGACCGCTGGGAGCGTTCCGCCGGAATACCGCCAGCTGCCACACTGGCGGTCGGCGGGAAAGTGGAGACTGGTCAACCTCCACCGCCACGCCAGCAGAACACCGCCCCCAGAATTACGACCCACATTTCTGTGTGGCGGTCTTCTGTTGGCGGTCTTCTGTTGGCGGTCACGTCCCTATGGCTCCCGTCGCCTCCCGGAGGACCAACGCACAAGGTAAGTTGATCGTCCGTGAGGGGAGGGGGTGGGGGGGTGTTGTGTGATGTGTGCGTGCATGGGGGTGTGTAGAGGGGGTGTGTGAGTGCGTGCATGCGGGCGGGGGGTGCTGCTGTGCCTTTGGGCAATGTGTGTAGTTCGGCGGGTGCGCATGTCGGCATGTATGTGTGCGGGTATGTGCCCCCGTTGTGTATGTGTGTGTGTAGGGGGTGTGCATATGTGCATGTTGGGGGTGCGTGCATGTCGGGGTGCGTGTATGTGCATGTCGGGGTGGGGGGGGCAGGGGGTTCGTACCACCTCTGGAGGGTGGCAGGGGGGTGGAGGGTGTGGGGGGAGGACTCGTGGGGGGCAGTGGGGGGTGGGGGAGACCCCTATCAGTGCCAGGGAAGGAATTCCCTGGCCCCGATAGTGCCTACCGCCATGGTTCGCATGGCGGTTCCCGACCGCCAAAAACCGCGGCGGTAAGCAGGGTCATGATACGGTTGGCGGTCTTGGGTCGACCGCCGGGCCGGAGTGTGCGAACTCCAGCCCGTCGGTCATGACCGCTGTGGCGGTCGGAGTGGGGAAGTGGCGGTCGATCGCGGCGGTGACCGCCGCGGTCAGAATGCCATTTTTCGGACCGCCGGTCTGTTCGCGGTCCGACCGCCGCCTCTCCGCCGACCGCCAAGGTAAGAATCAGGCCCTATGTTTTTTATTATGACAGCCATAGGCATTATGCACTCATGTATCATTATATACCAGTTGATGCTATCATGTGTTCAGGGACCCCATTATTGACATCATAAATTGCTGTACATTAGACACACTATATGCTAATCAATGCCTACAATTTGCCTAGCTGTTCTCCATATGCTAGTCAGTGCATGTGATATGACCTAGGTGCCCCATTCTTATGCCAGTCCATGTTTATGATGGACACCGAGCACCTACTCATGTATGTCAACTAGAGTTTACAATGTACACCAAAATCATCTCACAAACTCTCAGCTAGCACCTAGAGGCCCAAATCTGTGCCTCAGCCAGTTCTTTAAGATCCTTAGGTAGTCCTCTGTGACCCTCAGTCAGCCCTCAGAAACCATCATTTGGCCATCAGTAACCATAGGCACACAACTGGGTCTCAAACATACTCATTTAGCACCTTGAAATCATAAGCAGCTAGCTAGCTTTCCAGTACACTCCACTGTATGCCCTCCTCCCAAACTCTCAAAATACTCTCAGACACATAAGGAATTCTGATACAAAATTCCTTCAAATACTCTCAGCCAGCTCTTAGAGACCATCAGTTGCCATGCCACATGAAGACCACCAATGGCTTAGACATCTTAACCCAGAAGCCCCCCTCTGGTCTTAAGATTCCCTGTGCGAACATCAGCCACCAGTTAGGAGACCCCAGTGGCCAGCAGATTATATTAATCTACCAACAGCTGGGCTTCAGATACCCACAGAGTCTTCTGAAGTTCATGGAGACCTTCAGAGCTAATTGAAGACTCTCAGACATCCTCAGCCAGCCCTCCAAGACCCTAAGCTGGCATTTATAAATTCTAAGCCGGCACTTTGAGACAACCAACTGGCTTTTAGAGACCCTTGGTTGGCCTGCCGGGACCCTCAAGCTGCTATTTTACACACAGCAAGCTCTTGGACACTCAATCAGCCCTAAAACCACCTGGTGGCCCTCATTCTAAACATCCCCTGAACTGGCCCTCAGATAGCCTTATGTTTTCATATACAACCCAGAGGTGCTGTCAATGAACCAGTGCCTGCTGAACATGCACATAAAGAAACACCAACCATGGTGGGTGGCAAGTGAGGAGCTGTGGGGGCTCAGGAGGGAGGGTGGGGTTGTTTATAAAATATGGAGTGGGTAGTCAGGGGTGGACAGTAAATGGACTGCGGCAGAGGGAAAAATGCAAGCACTCATGTGGAGTGCTATAAAACACAAAAATAGCTAAAAACAGGGGCAGTGGAAGGGCTTGATCCATGCTCAGGAGGGCTCAAACACAAGAGAAGGACGTGGCTCAGGCATGCATTGATGTAGGAGGCTGGCCTGGCTTGTAGTGGGTACCAAGGGGTACTTACACTCTGTGCCAGGTCCAGTTATCCCTTATTAGTGTAGAAGAGGTGTTTCTAGCAGCTTAGGCTGATAGAAAGTAGCTATAGCAGAGCAGCTTAGGCTGAACTAGGAGACATGCAAAGCTCCTACTATACCATTGGTGTCATATGCACAATATCATAAGAAAACACAATACACAGATATACTAAAAATAAAGGTACTTCATTTTTATGACAATATGCCAAAAGTATCTCAGTGAGTACCCTCAGTATGAGGATGCCAAATATACACAAGATATATGTACAAAATACCAAAAATATGCAGTAATAGCAAAAGGAAGTAATGAAAGCAGTGTAAAGTTACAATAGAATGCAATAGGAGCACATAGGTATAGGGGTAACACAAACCATATACTCCAAAAGTGGAATGCGAACCACAAATGGACCCCAAACCTATGTGAGCTTGTAGAGGGTCACTGCGACTGTAAGAAAACAGTGAGGGTTAGAAAAATATCCCACCCCAAGACACTGTAAGGTAGGTGTAAAGTGCACCTACAACCCCCAGAGAGCACTGAAGTCGTGATAGGGGGATTCTGCAAGGAAAACCAACACTAGAAAAGCAACAACAGTGGATTTCCGGACCTGAGTACCTGTGAAACAAGGGGACCAAGTCCAAGAGTCATGACAGTGTTGAGAGTGGGCAGATGCCCAGGAAATGCCAGCTGAGGGTGCAAAGGAGCTGCCACCGGATGGAAGAAGCTTGGTGTTTTGCAAGAACGAAGAGGACTAGGAACTTCCCCTTTGGAGGATGGATGTCCCACGTCGTGAATAAGCTTGCAGAGGTGTTCCCATGCAGAAAGACCGCAAACAAGCCTTGCTAGCTGCAAGGGTTGCGGTTAGGGTCTTTGGATGCTGCTGTGGCCCAGGAGGGACCAGGATGTCGCACTTGGATGAGGAGACAGAGGGGGCGCCCAGCAGGTTAGGAAGCCCTCACAGAAGCAGGCAGCACCCGCAGAAGTACCGGAACAGGCACTTGGAAGAGGAGTGAACTGGAGTCCACCCGAAGACACAAAAGGGAGTCCCACGACGCCGGAGGACAACTCAGAAGGTTGTGCACTGCAGGTTAGAGTGTAGGGGACCCAGGCTTGGCTGTGCACAAAGGAAATCCTGGAAGAGTGCACAGGAGCCGGAGCAGCTGCAAATCACGCGGTACCCAGCAATGCAGTCTAGCGTGGGGAGGCAAGGACTTACCTCCAACAAACTTGGACTGAAGAGTCACTGGACTGTGGGAGTCACTTGGACAGAGTTGCTGAGTTCCAGGGACCACGCTCGTCATGCTGAGAGGGGACCCAGAGGACCAGTGATGCAGTGATGCAGTCTTTTGTTACCTGCAGTTGCAGGGGGAAGATTCTGTCAACCCACGGGAGATTTCTTCAGAGCTCCTGGTGCAAGAAGGAGGCAGGCTACCCCCAGAGCATGCACCACCAGGAAACAGGCGAGAAAGCGGCAGGATAAGCGATACAAGGTTGCAGTAGTCATCTTTGCTACTTTGTTGCGGTTTTGCAGGCGTCCTGAGCAGTCAGCGGTCAATCCTTTGGTAGAAGGTGAAGAGAGAGATGCAGAGGAACTCTGGTGAGCTCTTGCATTCGGTATCTGAAGAATTCCCCAAACAGAGACCCTAAATAGCCAGAAAAGGAGGTTTGGCTACCTAGGAAGGAGGATAGGCTAGTAACACAGGTAAGAGCCTATCAGAAGGAGTCTCTGACGTCACCTGCTGGCCCTGGCCAATCAGAGCAGTCCAGTGTGCCAGCACGCCTCTGAATCCAAGATGGCAGAGGTCTGGGGCACACTGGAGGAGCTCTGGGCACCTCCCCTGGGAGGTGCAGGTCAGGGGAGTGGTCACTCCCATTTCCTTTGTCCAGTTTCGCGCCAGAGCAGGGCTGGGGGATCCCTGAACCAGTGTAGACTGGCTTATGCAGAGATGGGCGCCATCTGTGCCCATCAAAGCATTTCCAGAGGCTGGGGGAGGCTACTCCTCCCCAGCCCTGACACCTTTTTCCAAAGGGAGAGGGTGTAACACCCTCTCTCTGAGGAAGTCCTTTGTTCTGCCTTCCTGGGCCAGGCCTGGCTGGACCCCAGGAGGGCAGAAACCTGTCTGAGGGGTTGGCAGCAGCAGCAGCTGCAGTGAAACCCCGGGAAAGGCAGTTTGGCAGTACCCAGGTCTGTGCTAGAGACACGGGGGATCATGGAATTGTCTCCCCAATGCCAGAATGGCATTGGGGTGAAAATTCCATGATCTTAGACATGTTACATGGCCATGTTCGGAGTTACCATTGTAACGCTATACATAGGTAGTGACCTATGTATAGTGCACGCGTGTAATGTGTCCCCGCACTCACAAAGTCCGGGGAATTTGCCCTGAACGATGTGGGGGCACCTTGGCTAGTGCCAGGGTGCCCACACACTAAGTAACTTTGCACCCAACCTTCACCAGGTGAAGGTTAGACATATAGGTGACTTATAAGTTACTTATGTGCAGTGGTAAATGGCTGTGAAATAACGTGGACGTTATTTCACTCAGGCTGCAGTGGCAGGCCTGTGTAAGAATTGTCAGAGCTCCCTATGGGAGGCAAAAGAAATGCTGCAGCCCATAGGGATCTCCTGGAACCCCAATACCCTGGGTACCTCAGTACCATATACTTAGGAATTATAAGGGTGTTCCATTATGCCAATGTGAATTGGTAAAATTGGTCACTAGCCTGTTAGTAACAATTAGTAAAGAGGAAAGAGCATAACCACTGAGGTTCTGGTTAGCAGAGCCTCAGTGAGACAGTTAGGCATCACACAGGGAACACATACACATAGGCCACAAACTTATGAGCACTGGGGTCCTGGCTAGCAGAGTCCCAGTGACACATAACAAACATACTGAAAACATAGGGTCTTCACTATGAGCACTGGGCCCTGGCTAGCAGGATCCCAGTGAGACAGTGAAAACACCCTGACATATACTCACAAACAGGCCAAAAGTGGGGGTAACAAGGCTAGAAAGAGGCTACTTTCTCACAATTGACAAATAGGAACAAAGGAAATGCGAGCTCTGCAGAAGAGAGCCAATGAAAAGATATGGGTGGGCTGTAAGCCAACTATGTGTGATCCAGGGCCGGACTGGCTGCAGCGGGCATTGGGCATTTCCCCGGGAGGCTGGACGGATTGGAGGCCTGTTTTGCACCTTCCTCTGTGCTCTGTCTGCCTTCTTCACGAAGCCTCCTGAGGGGAGTAGACTGACGCTGGAACAGGGACTGCTGTCTATGGGTGCTTCTACCCTCCAAAGGTGGTGTGGGTACATCTTCCTGCAGTTCATTGGGGTCCAGAGTAAACTCAGGGAGGGGTTCCACTCTTACCGTACGTCTGGTTCGTGCTGGTATGATGGACTCAATGGAGTTTGAATCTGACTGTGGGTGACTTTCGTCATTCCCCCCATTCCAGTTTCTGCTGCATCAGGGCGCAGAACAATGCGCAGCATGCCATTCATGATGTTCTCCTTGCATGTGTAATTTCACATTTACTTTCATGATAAACATTTCCCCTGACTTAGGCGGTCATTCCGACCGTGGCGGTCGGCGGTGAAGCGGCGGTAAGACCGCCAACAGGCTGGCGGTCTTTTTTCATAGATTCGGACCATGGCGGTTACCGCCATGGCCAGCCGCCGCTTCACCGTTCCGACCGGCACGGCGGTAAAGACCGCCGGGCTGTAGACCTGGGTCTCCAGCCCGGCGGTCGTCACATACCGCCGGCGGAATTCCGACCCGCCTGACCCTGGCTTACCGCCATGGATTTCATGTGGTTTGGGATCGCCATGAAATCCATGGCGGTAAGCACTATCAGTGCCAGGAAATCCCTTCCCTGGCACTGATAGGGGTCTCCCCCACCCCCTACCCCCACCACGACTCCCTCCCCTACCCCCCCACAACCCGTGCCACCCCCAAAAAGTAGCAGGACCCCCCTCCCCACCCCGATCCCCAACATATACACACACATACACGCACGCACGCATACATGCACGCATTCATGCACATACACACACCCCCCGCATTCATGCACATACACCCCCCCCGCATTCATGCACGCTTTCATGCACGCATTCATGCACATACACACACCCCCCGCATTCATGCACGCACTCAACCGCCCCCTCCACATACCCACACGCACACCCCCATGCACGCACACAACTCACAACTCACAACACCTCCCCACCCCCCTTCTCTAACGGACGATCACCTTACCTGTTCCGGTGATCCTCCTGGAGGGAACGGGACCCATGGGTGCAGCACCGCCGACACCGCCACGCCAACAGAACACCGCCACAGCGAATCACAAGTCGTGATTCGCTGGGCGGTGTTCTGTTGGCGTGGCGGTGGAGGTGGAGCTACCTCCACTTCTCCGCCTGCCACCAGTATGGCTGTTGGTGGCTCTTCGTCCGGAAACGGGCGGAGCGCTGCCAATGGTCGTAATGGCCTGTGCGGTAGACCGCCAGCACTGGCAGTCTTCCGTACGGCGGTCCCTCGGCAGTCTCTTGGAAAGACCGCCGAGGTCAGAATGACCGCCATAGTGTCTCTAATAGTCTGTTGTGTTGTTTCTCTGTTTGGTTTTACACTATACTGCTATTTTTGTAGTGGATGCACTTTTGGGGTATAGAATTCCACTCCATAAGGCACTGTTGTGTTGAATGGAAAACGTGGTATGGACTATTTATCACAGTGCATAGTACCATTGCAATTTTCTAAGGGACATTTGTACATGCACATATGGTGATTCAAGTCATTACCGCCCTTACCTTTGCTGGTGCCGGGTGTGCCTGAGGTGTCTATGTCAGTGACACCACCTACTGCTTCAGGCAACAGTGTTGACTCCACCATGTCTTCCAAGGGGGTGGATGGTGTCTGGATGGGTGGTCCACCACGGGTGTTCCTTGCTTCCTTCAGCCTGCTTGCTACCCTCTCTTTGGCAAGTTGTACCAGCACTTGCGTATCTCTTCAATTGAAAGCTGCGCAACACTTACCGCGCACATTTTGGGCTGGATATCAGTCCACATTTTCCTCTTCTCACTTTCTGGGACATGTAGTTAGTGTTTGCCAAATAACTGGTCATGGTTCCTGACCACCTCTTCTGTCAACACCTTCAATTCCTGCTCACTGAATTTCAATTTTCTTTTTCTCCCACCAGTGGCCATTGTGTTCACCTGGTCCTGGATGACTCTCCTGAGTGCCTCCCTGTCTCTCTTCATGCTCCTGTGACTCAGACTTCTGGAAACAGCATGCACTGTTTGTGATGTCTTCATACTGCTCCAGAATACAGAAATCCCAATTTGCGATTTCCAAATGCTGATTCGCTATTTTACCGAATTGCTATTTGGTACTCACTATTTGCGATTGTGAACTTCAAGAAATCGCAAAAAAATCTGCGATGGTCTTGTTGCATCACATTTTGCAAATCCCAGTTAGCGATGCAGTAAAAATCGCTATTTGGTATTTGCAAATGCGAACCTTCATACATATACATCTGGCCCAATACATGTGAGGAAAAAGCTACTGGGTTGAATGGGATTAAAAACATGAAGAGTGATGTAAAAGAAAATGAAAAATATTCTGATATGGACATACACATGTGAGGCAGATGGGAAACAGAAATTACATTTCCTGAGAAGTATAAGGAATTTCTGTGTAAATGTTAATCACACATAAATTTCAAGTTTTGTAGGCATGACATTTTGCACATTCTTTGTATATTTTATTGAAGGTTATTGTAAATAAGGACATATGTTATGTTTTATGTTATGTCAGGACTCTGTATATTTATACAGAAGGGCAATTTTCTGATATTGGAATATGGAACGCTGAACATTGGAGCTATGGATGTTTGAAACGGAACAGCTTGAGCTAACCAAAACTGGAGTTAAGCTGCTCAGGGGAGTAGTGAAAATAAATCTTTTATTACTCACACTTGGATGGCTTATTTTGATGTATAACACAGGCTATAGTAACAAAGGTCACTGCAGGTAACTGTGCAAACAGAGAACCTAAACAGGCCCTCTGATACCCTGAGCATGATCTTAGACAACCGCATCCAGCCCCTAGTGAATCGGGTTAGCCGTGACGCCCTCAACCTACCCTCTTCTTGGCCACTGAACCATCACTCTCCTCTCAGAGATCACCAGCTGGATGTCAACAACCCTCAACCCTTCCAGAAACAACTCTCAGTCAGCACAAAGAGACTACTAGGATGCCATGAAACAACAATAAGAGACCACCACATAACCATCAGAAAACCTCAAAGAATATCAGACACCCTCAAACATAACAAGACTTTCAACCATCCCTCAAATATCATGTGAATCCTAAAGATCCTCACCAGCCCGCCAACATCCTTTTATTCTTCTCAGCATGTCCTCACGGACCATTAGTCAGGCCGCAGAGTGCAGTCTCTGAAGTTGGGTTCCTGATGTGGTGGAGAACAACATGGAATTCTGTTGCCTGACATGTCATAGGGCCATGTTAATCCACAGAGGAGAGTAGCAGGATGTTGTTTTCTTTCCCCATTACCTAGAAGGGCAAAGGAAAGGGGAAACTTCCTGAACAGCGCATCCTCAACAGGGTGGGCGTTTCCCATGCAAGCCGAACAACGCTTGCCTGAACAATGACTGCCTTTTTATCTGCTTTAACCACGCATGTGCCAAACTACGCATATGCGTGGTTAAGGCAGAGAAAAAGGCAGTGCACAATCTAGTGGATTGGGAGAGGACGTGGTGAGGTAAGTGGGGCTGGGGCAGGGTTTTTCGTAGTTTTTAGGGGTGGGGTGGATTAAGGGCTTAGGGTTGGTGTGGAGTCGGATAGTTTTCTTTTTAGGGGCAGGGGTGGGAGGGTTAGGGAAGTTTGTTTTTTTAGGGCAGAGGGTGGGTGGGGGTCTCGGGGTAGTTTATTTTTTAGGGGCGGGATGGGGATGGGGTAGTTTATTTTTTAGGGATGGGGTGGGGAAAAGTTTAAGGAAGGGCGGGAGGAGAGGAGGAAGGATCAGGAGAGGACACGGTGAGGTAAGTGGGCTGCTGCAGGGTTTGGGGAGATAGTTTTTAGGGGCGGGTATGGATTTTGTGCTTAGGGTGGGTGGGGGGTCGGGTTGTTTGTTTTTTAGGGGTAGGGGGTTGTGGAAGTGTATTTTTTAGGGCTTAGGGTGGGTTGGGTAGTTTATTTTTTAGGGGCAGGGGTGGGCTAGTTTATTTTTTAGGGGTGGGGAAAGGTTTAAGGAAGGGTGGGAGAGGAGAGGAGGAAGGATCAGGAGAGGACACAGTGAGGTAAGTGGGGCAGGGTTTGGGGGTAGTTTTTAGCGGTGGGGTGGATTTAGGGTGGGAGTAGTTTATTTGTTAAGGGCGGGAGTGGAGGGGGTCGGGTAGTTTATTTTTTTAGGACTTAGGGTGGGTGGTGCAGTGGTAGTTTACTTATTAGCGGTGGGGAAGGTTTTAGGGCTCAGGGCGGGTGTGGGGTGTCAGGTAGTTAATTTTTTAGTGGCTGGTAGAGGGTACTTTTTTTAGGGCGTAGGATGGGTGGGGTTGGTCAGTGTAGTTTAGTTATTAGGGGTGGGTGAGGGTTTTAGAGCTCAGGGTGGGTGGGAGGTCGGGGTACTTTTTTAAGTTAAGAGGGGGGTTGTCTGACACAACAAGCATTTTTCCACATATGCCTTTACTAAGCATGCTTTTAGAGCAAAATTAGTTGTAAAGGCATTCATTGTAAAGGCATGTGTGGTTGTGTCATACAACCAAAGGAAAGGACCAGTGTCATGGCCATGCCCACGAATGGAGCATAGATGCAGTACAAGAAGGCCAATATGAGAACTGGCAGGAAAGGAAACCTGAACTGTCCCACCGAGTCCTTGCCTACTTCCATCATTAGTCATGGAAGACATTCTAGGTGGCGGCCCTCAGCTAATGATGTAACAAGGTGAGCCCCACATCTCATTCGCTCTCGAATATATGCAGCCTGCAGCCAATGAGAGAAGTAGGCAGGATCTAGGAAGTGGTAGTGATTTGTACTACTTCATTAAATTAATTTAATTTAATTAGGGCCAGTACTTTGCCTACTTTGAGGCAAATTAAAGGAAGTCAGGGTTGGACAAAATGTATAACCTCTGCCACCTGCAGAACAGTGCATCTTCACAAACGTTCTTTCTGAGCTTTTTTTTTTTTTTTAGTCCAGGCAAGAAAGCCCATACCAAGGTAAATGTCTCATTTGCAGACACCCTAGCAAAATACAGGGAGGTAGGGATACCAACAAAGGTATATATATTACTCAATTCATCCACAAATTTGTGAGATCTCTAGGCCAAGGCCCTGTGAGCTTTAGGAAGTAATGATGTGATGATATAGGTTGTGATGTGGGAAAAGACATATGGACAACCTGAAGAAAAACCCCAATGTAGTGTTTTATTGACTACTTCCTCCATAGAACATTTACCTCAAATATGCTCACCCAACCACAAAACACATGTTGAATATGCCACACACAAGCTACACCTAGTCTAGGTGTTCAGACCACATCTATGGAATTTTACAGGACAGAACTGGTGAGGAGAGGTTAAAAGAACAGTGTTCAACCCTAGAATCATCTGCCACCCACTGTTATCCTCCCCAAACCCTGGTGTCACAAGAATTCCCTTAACTCGGGGCATGGATAGATTGTGGGTGCCCCTGGACCAACGGAATCTGGTACTCTGTGGAGGGTCACAAAATCTGAAATACCTCTGTTAAAGTAGAAGTGTGTTTTTCTGACCCTTGTTAACTAGGCCTCATTTGGGCCTTGCCTAAATGATTTTCAAAATGGAAGTCACCTTTGTCTTCCACCTGCACATCACATTGCCAGTCATTTCTCCAGTACATAGTCAAGTAGAACATATTTTATTTCTATTGTCATTGTTCATGCTGTTTTCAATTAACTGTCCAGAGCTCAGTCACAAAACTATTTCTTCAAGATCTTTTCACTAGATCACTGTGTCCTATTTATTCATATAGCAAGCTATTGTTTATGTATCTAAAAGGGGCAGAAAAATTACTCATGTAGTGGGAAAGGGGTTATGTGCTATGGCACTATGACATTTTATGGGACTGCCTTCTGATTTGATAATGAAATTATACATTTGCTTACACCCCAGTGACTACAGAGTTCCGATAATTTCATATGCTAAAAATTATGTGTAAGAACCCTTACGTTTGGGAGTGAGCCAGAGAATTTCCTATTCTGCTAGGGATGCTGTACATTTTACTCCTGATTTGCTGCCCACTTGGGACTTGAACTAAGTTTTGATTTTGCATTCCCCTGCATTGCCCTATTTACTGAGAACTTCATGGAATTGACTCTGTATCACCTTACTTTTGAATTTTGGAATAAAACCCATTACCTATTTTCCAGATCCAGAACTCAGTTATTGAGTGGGCCCTTATATTTTGTTGACTCGATTTCTGATGTGTGGGTAGGTGCCTTAATTCACGGACACATGGCCTCATGAAACTGAGATTTAACACCATCCCGATTCATTGAATTGTGGGAATTCCATTTGAGGTGAACTTTGATGTGTCGATATTTCGGGGGTTTCCAGCACCCACACCTCCAATGGACCCAAACATGGTTAAGTCCACTAGTGAAAACAGACAGGGCAGGCCAGAAAAGATTGAACTGAGAGGGGTGGATTAACTTTCCATGCCATGTGAGGACTTTCAGCTCAGCAACAACAGACATTCAGTCTCAGGAAATGGAAGAACTAGGTGGAAACACCTCACATGCATTGGGTATTATTGTAATGATTCATTTTTAATCGGAAACAGTTAAGGAATTGACTTTTTCACAAGTGGCTGGGTGTAAAGGTTGGGTATGACTTTAATGTAGCGAGTGATCCAGGGTGGGTCCTTCTCCCAAGAAACATTTTAAAAATATGGACAAATGGTGCATTTGAAAGACAATTAATTTAGTGAGAAAGCAAGGTTCATAAAGCAGTGTGAAAGTATAGCCTTGAAATTTTAAACACATTAAAAACTTCCCCATATCTTACTGAAATAATATGTTCAACAGTAATTTGAATGTGCAAATTGTACAGCGTAACAACTTCAGGCTCTTTCAAGAGTGTGCTTGCCCAGTGTCTTGCACTGCATGCAGCATCAACTTTGGAAGAAAATGTTCTTACCAGGCATCTGGAAGCACCCATAGCTGCTGGCTGCAATCAGTCATACAGAAATATGTGCAGACAGGTCTTTAAGTGGGATGAAAAAAGTGGGGGCTCTCTAAAAGGGACATGTAAAATAAATTTCAGTGATTCCCTTAGTGTGCCACCTGACCTGTATTTTGGTTTCTCTGTGAGATGTTATTGCATCCAGAAATATAACTCAACAACTGACCTACACCTAAAACTTGTCAGTCCTATTGGCTTTGTCAATGGTTATCTCTTTAAGAGAAATGAGTAACAACAACGATTTCTTATAACTAATTAACATTGGAAATGTTTCAATTCTTCAATTGTGAGAATATGAATTAAATATTATTGAGACTTGTGGAAGGAGTATAGGCTTCAGTTGTGTGCTTTACGTTAGACATTTATGCGCTTTTTCCCTGCACATCTCATCCATTTGCACCTTTTCAATCTCCTCTCTTTCTTCTACTGCACCCTCTTTTTACTCTCGCCTGCATGCACTTCCACGCATCTCCCTCATTTTACAATCTCAAACATACACTGCACTCAGACACATTTAAGCACTTTGGGGGTCATTACAACATTGGCGGACGGTGTTAAAGCGGCGGTTAGACCACAAACAGGCCGGCGGGAAAAAAAGGGAATTATGACCGTGGCGGAAACCGTCAACATAGACAGCCACTTTAACACTCCGACCGCCACGGCGGTACAGACAAACAGCGCGGCGGTCACCGTAAACAGACAGGCGGAAGACAAAGTACCGCCCACAGTATTACAACAGGCCAATCCGCCACCTTTTCCGGGGTGGATTCACAGTGGATAAAAACACGGCGGAAACAGACATTTCAATGGGAAAACGCTCACCTCTACACACTGCACGAGGAAGGAGGACACCATGGAGCCGGAACTCCAAATACTCCCTGCGATAGTGTTCCTGCTCCTCTACGAACATCAGCAACGGCGGCGCAGAAGACAACGGTGAGTACTGCACCTACGACATAGGGGAGGGGGGAGGCAAAAGTCACGGACACACACACGTAACACCCCCACCCACACCCCGACCCTCTCACACTACAACACACACACCAATGCATTTCCAAACATCACAGTAACATCACAGTAACAACCCCCAAACCCCCCGGAAGAATGCAAAGACAAAAGGAAATGAGTACAACCATTGTAATGTATCAAAATACAGTAAGCTAATATATACAGAAATATTTACAAATGCCAAAATATATACATCACGATCAGTAGTGCAGGTATGCACCATCCAATGTCCGTGGACCACTGGGCCCAAAATGCATGGGCGAGGCCCACACTAGATACCTGTCCAGAAACCGAGAGAACACTGCAGGGGCATCAGATAGAAATACAACAGGCACCTCAGGGGGAAGGGAAGGGGGGGCACCTCAGCCGGATGACAGCACCACGCCAGATCCACAATGGGGCTCCATGCCCATTGATGTATCCTGGGGAGTGCAAAGCCACAGTCTCACAAGTCTCTACAGTGGGTGGGTTGCCCACTGGACCATTCTGGGGAGTGCAAAGCCACAGTCTCTCAAGTCTCTACAGTGGGTGGGTTGCCCAATGGACCATTCTGGGGAGTGAACAGCCACAGTCTCTCAAGTCGATAACAGTCTCCACTGGTTCTGGAGGGGGACTGGTGCCCAGAGTGATTCATCCTGTGAAGGACAGACGGAGTGGATGTAGGTCTCCACTGGTTCTGGAGGGGGACTGGTGCCCAGAGTGCTTCACCCTGTGAAGGACCGAGGTAGTTGATGCATGTCTTCACTGGTTCTGGAGGGGGACTGGTGCCCAGAGTGCATCACTCACCCCGTGACGGTCCCAGTTCCGTCACTGCCCCTGCCGCCCATGGGCTAGCGGGGCTTGAGTTGGCGGTCTTTGCCCTGTTCAGCGGTGCTTGCCCTGTTCAGTGGTGCTTGCCATGGTGGTTTCTGCCCTGTTCAGTAGTGCTTGCCCTGTTCAGCAGTGCTTGCCATGGCAGTCTTTGCCCTGTTCAGCGGTGCTTGCCATGGCGGTCTTTGCCCTGTTCAGCGATGCTTGCCCTGTTCAGCGGTGCTTGCCCTGTTCAGCAGTGTGTGCCATGGCGGTCCCTCATTGCCCAGCGGGGCTGTGGCTGCCAGGGCCCTCCAGGGCACTGACTCTGGCGGTGGTCTCCTGACCAGTGACGATTGTGCTGCCCTCCAGGGCACTGACTCTGGCGGTGGTCTCCTGACCAGTGACGATAGTGCTGCCCTCCAGGGCACTGACTCTGGCGGTGGTCTCCTGACCAGTGATGATATTGCTGCCCTCCAGGGCACTGACTCCGGCGGTGGTCTCCTGACCAGTGACGAATGTGCTGGCGGTGGCGTCCTGGCCAGCGGGGATGATGGCGGCCTTCTCCGCCGTGCTGCTCTTCCCAGACTTTGGCGCTTTCTTCTGCCCCTTCCCCACCTTGGGAGGAGTCACAGCTGACTCAACACTCCCCCTGGGACCCTTGTGAGCGGCTTTGCTGGCAGAAGTCTTCACCCTCTCCCGTCCGGCACTGTCCAACTTCTGGTGCTTCACAGGGGGGGGACTGGCTGTGCTTTGGCTCCGTGTCACACTGGCTGCCCTGGTGCCCGGTGCACTCCACATACCTCTAACAGGCACCACTGGTACCGGACTTTTTTGGGCTGAGGTGCTACTACGGGACCTATGAATTGGAGGGGGGGTGGTGGGAAAGAGGTCAACGTTGCTCAGGAAAAGTTTCTGACGAACACTGGGACGGGTAGCTGGAGGGGGTCTGGGAGTGGAGGAAGAGGAGGTGGTTGTAGGAGGTGTAACTTTAGGTGACTTGGGTGCAGGTGCATGTTCTGGAGGCTGTCGTGAGGTGGATGATTGTTGGGTGGGTGTGTGCCCGCGTTTGTGTACTTTGGGAGGGGGCGTCACAGACACAGTGGGAGAGGACACAGGGGACGTGTAAATGGTAGTGGGGGTGGTGAGTGCAGGTGAGCGGCGTGTGGTTATGGGTTTTCTGGTGCGAGTCCTAGTGGCTGTAGTGGTAGTGCATGCAGGTGAGAGTGTAGACGACACTGGGAGGGAGGAGGGAGACGATGAGGAGGGGGACACAGTGGAGCCAGTGGATGTTGCTGTGTCTGTATGTGGGTGATGCTTGTGTGAGTGCCTGTGGGATGTGTGGTGCCTATGTTTGCCTGAGCTGCCCTTGTGTGTTGAGGTGTGTGCAGGCTGGTCTGATGGTGTGCTTGGGATAGGCAAAGGTACAGGGGATTGGGTCTGGGTGGAGGAAGTTGGAGGGGGGAGGCTAGACACAGGGACAATGGCTGCCATCAGTGCTGAGGCCAGAGATTGCAGGGTTCGATGATGGGCAGCCTGACCAGAATGAATGCCCTCCAGGAATGCATTAGTGTGTTGCAACTCCCTTTCTACACCCTGGATGGCATTCACAATGGTAGACTGCCCAACACTGAGTGACCTGAGGAGGTCAATGGCCTCCTCACTGAGGGCAGCAGGGGTGACAGGGGCAGGGGCTGAGGTGCCTGGGGCGAAGGTGATGCCCACCCTCCTGGGTGAGCAGGCACGGGGCGAAGGTTGAGGGGCTGCTGGGAGGGCGGTACTGGTAGGGGGGGTGGCAGCTGTACCTATTGAAGTGGGGGGCACAGATGGTGCCGCCACCACAAGGGAGTTCCCATCGGAGGACGAGTCCGTGTCACTGTTTGCTGATCCGGTGACCGCCGTGAAGCTCCCCTCGCCCTCCGTCCCACTGGTGTTTTATAGAGTCCGTGGTGTGGCCCTCCATGGCCATGTGGGATGCAGCCCCCTCGTGCTCCAGTGCCACTGTACCTCCGCCTGATGATGCTGATGCACAGAAGAACAGGGAGAGCACAAAAAGGGTGGGGGGACGACAGAAGAAAGACAGATTGAGTGCATGGCTTACCGCTACCATTGGCGGACAATACAAACATGTGCTCTTGGCCTCTACAGATGTTGTTCCTGGGATATGGCCTACATGGCTATGGCCGACATCTGCACACATAGATGACACAGGGGCATGAATACCTGTACTTGGCACTCTACAGAGGTGGGGTGGGGTGCCACATGGCCTGCATTACGGAGGGGCCTAGCCTACAGAACCCGCCCTGGCCTAGGGAAACCCACAGCCCTCCTCCCCCACCCAGACACCTCCACTGCACGCAAAGTCAGCAGAATGAGAGTGTACTCACCCCCTTGTGTCTGCTGTGATGCCCTCATGCGCCCATCCAACTCAGGGTAGGCCACCGCCAGAATACGGAACATCAGGGGGGTCATGGTGTGACGGGCACCCCTCCCACGTTGGGAGGCCATCCCCGGCTGAGCCTCCGCCATCTTCTTGCTCCAGCGGCAAATGTCCTCCCATCTTTTACGGCAGTGGGTGCTCCGTCTCTGGTGGACCCCCAGGGTCCGGATGTCCTTGGCGATGGCACGCCAAATATCCTTCTTCTGGTGGGCGCTGACCTACATGACATGTACAGGTGAAGAAGAGAAGTCATTACCAACTGCACCGTCGAAGTGAGTGGCCCACAACCCTGCCCTTGCCATGTGGCACATGCATTCAAACTCATTCATGCTAGCTGAATGTGCCCCCTTCCTTCTTACATCCAGCCCTCTCCACACAGGCATAGCCCATACAACTTGCACCCTATGTACTCACCTGTTGGTCTGGAGGACCGTAGAGTAGCGTGTACTGGGGGAGGACCCCGTCCACGAGCTTCTCCAACTCCTGTGCAGTGAAGGCAGGGGCCCTTTCCCCAGACGCACGTGCCATTATCTCTTCCAGACCTAGGTCACAGCAGCACTTGCAGTATAGGTCCTCTCCTGTCGAAGATCAGGTATCGAGTGATTGAACAGATAGAAAATGGCGGTCACGTCCGCGGCGGTGATGTCCGCGGCGGTGCATATCATCACCGCCGGCGAACTTCGTCATTGGCTCCTGGGACCCATAGGGTCCTATGTTAACCAATGCAGCATTGTGCCGCGGTCTACGACCGCCTACCGCGACGGTGTATAACGCCAGCGCAGTTACCTCACATCCCATTGTCCCAGTTTAGAGGTCAGGCATCTGCCATTTCAGGGGCCCACATGGCTTCATTTTCTACTGCGTCACACATACCGAGGAGTGGACTACACACACATACAGACTACTCTTTTGGATTTTGTTTCGTGTTCTGTGTAGCTGTGGGTACATATCTCTGAATTGCATGACTCTGTGGTCGCAGCTGTCCTTCCTAGGCACCGTCAGCTGGGACATGTGAGGAGATGGCGGAATCCTCCGGTGTACCGACTGCTGGTGGACCTGTTGACAATGGAGGAGCGACATTTAATCATCACCTACAGGTTTGACCGTGCCACAATCCAGGAACTGTGTACCCAGTTGGAGCCGGACCTGATGTCAGCAATCCGCCATCCCACAGGAATCCCCCCTCAAGTGCAGGTGCTATCAGTGCTCCATTTCCTAGCAAGTGGGTAATTTCAAACCACTGTGGCCATGGCATCAGGGATGTCCCAGCCTATGTTTTCCAACGTGTTGTCCAGAGTGTTGTCTGCCCTGCTGAAACACATGAGGAGCTACATCGTTTTCCCTCAGGTGGAGGATTTGGCTACTGTTAAAGGTGACTTCTATGCCCTGGGACATATCCCTAACATCATAGGTGCCATTGATGGGACCCATGTAGCTCTGGTCCCCCCCCACAGTAGTGAACAGGTGTACAGAAACCTGAAGAGTTATAATTCCATGAATGTACAGATGGTATGTTTGGCAGACCAGTACATCTCCCAGGTAAATGCTATGTACCCTGGCTCAGTGCATGACGCCTACATCTTGTGGAATAGCAGCATCCCTTATGTGATGGGTCAAATCCAGAGGCACCGGGTGTGGCTATTAGGGGACTCTGGTTACCCCAACCTGTCATGGCTACTGACCCCAGTGAGGAATCCCAGGACCAGGGCAGAGGAACGCTACAATGAGGCCCATGGGCGGACTAGGAGGGTGATCGAACGCACCTTCGGCCTCCTGAAGGCCAGGTTCAGGTGCCTCCATATGACAGGTGGTTCCCTATTCTACTCACCAAGGAAGGTGTGCCAGATCATCATCGCCTGCTCCATGCTTCACAATCTTGCTTTGCGACGCCAGGTGCCTTTTCTGCAGGAGGATGGTCCAGATGACGGTGTTGTGGCAGCTGTGGAGCCTGTGGACAGTGATGAGGAGGAAGCAGAGGAAGAAGACATTGACAACAGGGACTCAGTCATACAGCAATATTTCCAGTGACACACAGGTGAGAACACTTTCTTATCTACTACAAGTACTTTCACACTTCTACCTCTATCCTGTCTGTAAATTTCAAGCAGTATTTGGTAACTGAGTTGTACATTTCCATTACGGTTTCACAGGTGTGGTTACCAACGTGTGTCATCTGCTTGCATCCTTCATGGACTTGTGATGTGTGACATAGGTATGTTGACATTACTATTGAGAACTGATTTTGTCATTGTTATAGCTAATACACATTTTCTATATCACAGACTGACTCCAGATTGTTTTGTGGTTCAAGGGTGTTTATTGCAGTACTAAATATTGGAGGGGGGTGGTAAAATGGTGATGGGTGATGGTGGAGGAATGTCCATGGCAGAGTCCAGTCTATTAGTCTCACAGGTGCACTGCCTATATGGGCATAGGAAGTGGAGCTGGGGCAGTTCCAATATGGACAGGGTTACAAAGTGGGACAGTGGGATGACAATCAGGGTGGTCTCATTTCTTGGCGGGGTCTTGCCATCGTGCTCTGTCCTGTTCCTGGATCTCTGGGAACGCTTGCGGGGGGGTTCTCCGTCTGCAGGGGGTGGGGTGCTGGTGTGGTGGTCCTGTGGCGGGGCGTCCTGTCCACTAGCGCCGGCGGAGGTGGTGGGCAGTTCATCGTCCATGCTAGTGTCAGGGGCCCCTTGGAGTGCCATGGTGTCCCTCATGGTGTTCTGTATTTCCTTCAGCACCCCTACGATGGTGCCCAGGGCGGAGCTGATGGTTCTGAGTTCCTCCCTGAAGCCCAAATACTGTTCCTCCTGCATGCGCAGGGTCTCCTGAAACTTGGCCAGGACCGTAGCCATCGTCTCCTGGGAGTGGTGGTATGCTCCCATGACGGAGAAGAGGGCCTCGTGGAGAGTGGGTTCCCTTGGCCTGTCCGCCCCCTGTCGCACGGCAGCCCTCCCAGTTCCCCTGTGTTCCTGTGCCTCCGTCCCCTGGACTGTGTGCCCACTACCCCTGCCCCCAGGTCCCTGTTGTTGTTGGGGTGGTGGGTTATCCTGGGTTCCCTGTAGTGGTGGACACACAGCTGATTGACGTGTCCTGGGTACGGTGGTATGGGCCCGCTGGGTGGGTGCTGTACTGGTGTTTCCAGAGGGTGGAAGGTCAGTGTTGGGCTGTGCCTGTGCGAGGGGAACCGACTGTCCCGAGGCCCACGATGGTCCGGGCTGGTCATCTGGATCCAGTTGGCCAGAGCTGCTGTCATCACTGTGGGCCTCTTCTGTGGGTGGGGTAGAGATGTCTGGACCCTCCTGTCTGGTGACGTTAGGTAGTGGTCCTGCAGGGGTATAAAAGCATGATTATTGCATCTGTGTGTGTCATGGTGTGCAATGGGTGGGTGAGCGTGTACCCCAGTGCTAGCATTCCTGTGTGGGGGCTTGTGTGATGATGGTTAGGGGTTGTTATTGGTATGTGCAGTGGGCATGCTTTAGTGATGGGTGTCAATGCTTTGTTGTGTCATGCAGGGCTTGGTGTTGGGATGGGTGGTTTGTGTTATTAGTACATTAGTGAGGAGTTGGAGTGATAGGGGATGGGGCGAGGGTGGGGGTGTGATAGCATGCAGGTAGGGTGGGGGATATGATAGTTTAGATTAGACTTACCAGTGTCCATTCCTCCACCGACTCCTCCGAGGCCCTCAGGATGCATGATGGTCAAGACCTGCTCCTCCCATGTTGTTAGTTGTTGGGGAGGCGGTGGGGGTCCGCCGCCAGTCCGCTGAACCGCGATGTTGTGCCTGGAGACCACGGAACGCACCTTCCCCCGTAGGTCGTTCCACCTCTTCCTGATGTCCTCCCAATTTCTTGGGTGTTGTCCCACTGCATTGACCCTGTCGACTATTCTTCGCCATAGCTCAATCTTCCTAGCTATAGAGGTGTGCTGCACCTGTGATCCAAATAGCTGTGGCTCTACCCGTACGATTTCCTCCACCATGACCCTGAGCTCCTCCTCCGAAAACCTGGGGTGTCTTTGGCGTGCCATTGGGTGGTGTAGGTGATGTGTATGCGGTGGTGTATGTGGTGATGAGTGTGGTGATGTGTAGTGGTGTGTGGTGTTTTGTGCGTGGATGTTGTGTGGGTGATGGTGTTGTGTGCCTCTGTGTGGTAGGGTTGTCTATTGCTGTGCTGACTCTCTGGCCTTCGTCTACAATTTTTGGTCGTAGGGTTTGTGGGTGATGTGGGTGTGTGTTTTATATTGTGTTGGGTGTGTGGGAGTGGTGTTTGTATGTGTATCAGGTGTGTGTACTTCGAATTGTCCAATGTGGCGGTGTTTTGGAGATGTGTGTGTATTTTGAGCGTGGATTCGTGGGTCGTAATAGCATGAACGTGTTTCTGTTGGCGTGACGGTGGAGGATTTGTTTTCGCCAGTTTATCACTGACCTTTGGTGTGGCGGACTTGTGTGGGTGTCTGAATTTCGGCGGTTTCCGAGATGTGCGTCATAATAGCTGTGGCGGAATTCCGCGCCCGCGGCGGTATGTTGGCGGTCTTCTGCACGGCGGTAAGCGGCTTTTACCGCCAATGTTGTAATGACCCCCTTTATTTCCTTTTGCTTTTGCCTTCTAAATATTTTCACCTCTTTGCACAACCTTCGCACACATTTAAACTGAATTTCAATAGTAACTGGAATATATGACCATTGTTCTGTGTGCTCAGCAGAAGCGCCAATACACTGACAGGCACTGTGCTTTGCCGGCTTCAGCCTCAGTCCCAGCGCGCTCAATCAAAGTCCTTCATAAATATCTGGTACAAGTCAAAGTATGCACTAGACAAAAGTAATAAGATGCATACATAAAATACAGAAACACGGTATGATGAAACGGCTAACTCTCTTGGGGAATGCAACATTAAGCAAAATGTGAAAAAAGAGAGGAAAGGAATCAATGACAGACATTAACTTAACGTTTTTAACATACATTGTTTGCAAATCAATTCATGTTTTTGGCATTAATGTTAAGGGCATGAAGATAGAGCCAGTGTTAACGCCATACAGCAGATAACTGCCTTTTTCTGTAAGCACATATTTCTGCTTTGAGCTTGATTCGGATATGTGAATGAACTTTGCAAGGGAAATCAGAACCCTGCTCATCTTTTGGAACAACTTAGTGGAAGTACAAATATAGCAGCTCCACTTCTGAAGGGGCCTGCGAAGCCAAGGCCTGGGGTGTCAAAGTGGGGAAGATTAAGGTGACAAGGGGTCTCAGCACAATATAAATAACCATAGATTAGCATTATAACACTTACCAATACTGAGGGGAAGGCACTAATGTCGGTCTTGGCGGGTGTGCAGTATGACCTACCCCCTCCGGGACTTTCGGGCGGGTGGTAGTGGCCAGAGTCCTAAGGCGACCTTCTCGGCCAATTCATAATGAGGGGGGATCTTAAGGCAAAGGTATAAGTGATAAGTGTCCGTTACCAGGCACCATTTTAAGGTGTGCACCGGCTGCAAGGGTCAGTGAGAACCTTTGAGTTTTTGTCAAGTTCATTGGTAATCTTAGTGGTTAATTGTGGTAATCAGTGGTCTCATTAAGGGTAGTGGAGGTCATTGTGTGTAGAGGATTCAGGTCAGCCTGTTTGGACATAGTAGTCGGCAGGAGGTTATATGCATGGGCTATTAGAGTGAGCTATGGTGGCAAGCAGGCTGACCGTCACAGGTCGTAGTCTCACGAAGAAAAGCGATGCGTGGTCAGGGATGGGGAAAGGTAGCAGCCCCTAGCGGTGTTAGTAGTGCTATGCCACTCTTGTTGTTATTCCTCAGTTGGGGCAAAGTATTTTTCAAGAGCGCCACAGAAGGGCTGAGGCCCGTGTCGGGCGAAGAGCTGCATGCCCCCTCCTATGGACGGAGGTCAGACTGCTTACCAGGGGTTAGCTCCGGAGTACAACCGGTGGAAGAGCTGGTATTTTCTCCTGATCCTCCGCTTGATTTGGTGGCAGGCGGTACAGATTGGCCTGTGGGTGCGTAGCTGCCACATGGTGGCTTCAGGGATTCTGTCAGCTGGGTAGTGGATGGCCGGGGCGGGCCTGAGCAGGGGGGAAGGCCCTCTCGATTTATTCAGCCCTCGGAGAGGCATTGCCGGCAGCCAGGGACACGGGAGAATGGTTCTAGCCTCACAGATGATGGAAGGAGGAAGGATAGGGGGTGGAGTAATGGGCAGGACAAGCGTTTCTTTGTATAGGAACAGGCAGGGCCAAGTTTGTAGGAGTGGGATTAGGGACCTGAGCAGTGTAAACTCACATGTTGGCTTGGAGAGTGCGTTGCTGGAGGGTTACAGGGAGGTACCAACCCTGGGGGGCAGTGATTTGTCAGCCAGTGATGAAAGGTTCTTGTACCCGGGGGAGGAGATGTTTTCATCTGCTCTGGGTGCTGGTGGGGGGAGGAGGGGAGAGGAGGTGCAGATTATAAGGTGTCCCTTTGTTGTATGGTTGGGAGGGGAGACCTTTGCGGATGGGATCCCTGGGAGATGGGTGTGGTGTCATGACCCTCCGTCGGTAGGGAAAACTGCTGTAGGACAGGGTCAGTTTCCAGGCACCAGGTGTCGCAGGTAGGTACAGCTCATGCATCAACATGCCAGCCGGGAAAGTCTGATGCAGATTTAGAGCCTCGGCCTGAAGTCGGAGCTTGCGTCAGTGCGGCTGGCTCTGGTACAATGGTGGACCATTTGGAGAGACGGCAGGGTACAGGATTTGTGTCTGCCCTGCCAGGTTTTGACCCGTCACAGGACTTATGTGACATTCAATTTGGCGATTGTAGAGTGGGTGACGGTGAGGTGCCTGGCACCAGTACGGATTGTGGCACGATCAGTGGTATGAATGAGTGAGGTGTGGATTATGAGGAGCAGGAAGTGGAAGAGGGGGAAATTGTGGAGTACAATCACGAGAAGGGAAGAGACTTGGGCCCTTATTTATACTTTTTGATACAAAGCTGCGCAAACGCAGTTTTGCATCAAAAAGTATAGCGCCGGCTTGAGTCATTCCAGAGCGCCACCTGGGGGCCAAATCTATGAAATGCTGCAAGCTGGTGCAAAGGATGGGCTAGCGTAAAAAAATAAAATGACGTTAGCCGGGTGGGGGTGGCGGTATGGGAGAAGGGAGTTTTGCACCAAAAAATGACGTTAGGCTGATTAGAGGCAAAATAATGCCTCTAACCAGCCTAGTGTCATTTTCTGACGCAAAACCATCCACACCACATGACTCATGCCCACCACCCCACTGGCCAGCACAGGGGACCAGTGTCCCCTGGGCATGTTAATTGCACCCTGTGCCATGCGGGGGCCCCAAGTTGGGCCCCTGATGGCACTTTAATTTAAAATAAAAAAATACTTATCTATACCTACCTGGGATGAGGTCCCCTATCCTCCAGGGTCCCTCTGGTGTGGGTGGGGGTATTCCTGGGTCTTGAGGAGGGCACCTGTGGACCCATTCAAATGTGTTCAACCATGGAAATTGGTCCACAGGTCTCCTAACGCCTGGTCTGACCCAGGCCTTAAATAATGGTACAAAGCAATCTTTGCACCATTATTTAGCCCCTCCTCCCACCCGAGCGTCATTTTAGCATGGGGGATAAATATGGGGCTATGGTGTTGTCACTGTTTTTTTAGATGGGAACGCCTACCTTGCATCTCATTGACGCAAGGTAGGTTCACACATCTAATAAATTATGCAAACTCCAATATTTTGGCGTAAGACGGGTCTAACGTAAAAATATAAATATGGAGTTAGTTTTGCGCCGAATTTGCGTAAAAAATAAATGACGCAAATTTGGCACAAATAGAGTATAAATATGCCCCTTGGTGTTTTGCAGAAATATGCAGAGCGGTCAAAAAAGGCAATTGGAACCATGACGGAATCAAGACTTGTGCCATGGCGGACGGCTTTAGCACCGGCCCGACCTTAAGGCTGGGTAAGAGCTCTTGTGGGGAAAAAGGGGGAGATGGGCTGGTGGAGGAGGGGATTCAGGCACCTATGGGAGATGTTCAACCATTACAGGCACATGATATTCAATTGCAGAGTGGTAAGTATGTTCAGGATTAGGGTACAGGCACAGAGATTGAAGGGGACGAAGACACAGAGAGGGATAGCACAGACGGGGTCACTAAGCCAGAGCAGGGTGAGGGAGAGCAAGCAGGAGGAGGACAAGAAGGAAATTAAGGATATTAAGTGGGCCAAGCTACTGCATATATGGGAATTATGAAGCTGCTGGGGGTGCACTTGATGCTGGCAACAAAAGAACAAATATGGAAAGGGGACTATATAGAACTTTTTAAATTGCTACATACAGAGATAAGAGCAAAAGAGGGTTCAAAGGAAGAGGAATTTGAATATTCGGGCAGGCCGAAGGTCCCAGGAAATATAGAAAATTGGACCGCTGCGTTCCTCATTCATGCAAGGGTGTACTGTTAAAAGCACACTTAGAGGTGTCTGGCACTATTTAAATATTTGGATGTAGTACTTAAAGCACAGGTCACGTTCGGGGGCATTGGTGCCTTATGATGAGGAGATAAGAGTGAGCCTGGTGGAAGATGTGTATGGAATTTGGTGTCAATCGGATAATGAACTATTTTTGCAGACCATGACACCTGAAGGACCAGCCCCATTGACATACACAACAAGTGGCTGGCCGGTTATTTATAAGCCCTTTCGAGGGAGCTCCACCTCGGCAGGGGTGGGAACAGCAGGAAGAGGACAAGAGGGTACATCATGAGTGTGCTCGTCTTATAACAGGGGTCAGTGTTGACGGGAGTACTGCAAGTACAAGCATGAATGCTCTAAATGCAGAGGTAAGCACATGCTCATGCAGTGTGGACCCCAGAATGGCAGGAGCTTCCAGGCAGATGGACAGGGCTCTGGACAGAATGACCGCAGAAGGAGAGAGGGACAACAGCAGGCTCTGGGAAAGGCTTATACTCTGGTTAAGACGGACAAGTTAATTTACTGGCTAGACCGGGTGGGCTCGGAGGAGGAACGACAGTTGTTGGGTCTTGGTTTTGTTGAAGGTTTTCATTTATGCTATGTTGGGCCAAGGGAGTGGCAATGGGCAGAGAACCTTGAGTCTGTGAAGGGGCAGGAAGCTTTAGTATGGAATAAATTGATGAAAGATTTCCAGGAGGGATGGCTGGAGGGCCCCTTTTGGGAGTGGCCTTTGGATGATTTGCGTATTTCCCCTATTGGGGTGGTGCCAAAGAAGGAACCTGGGAAACTGCGCTTGATTCACCATTTGTCTTGGGCGGAGGGTTTGTCCCTGAATGATTTTATCCTTGAAGCTTGCAGTAGAGTTAATTATGCGTTGGTGGACACAGTGGTGGCACTTCTGAATCAATTGGGAGAAGGCGCGCTCATGGCAAAATGGGACTTAAAATCTGCATTTTGTCTTCTGCCAGTTCACCCGCCGGATTACAAGTTGTTGGGTATCCAGTTTTTTTTTTTCTTTTTTGTTGACAAGGCCCTCCCAATGGGTTATTCGGTTTCCTGTTCTTTGTTTGAGGCCTTTAGTTCCTTACTGCAAAAGATATTTATTCATGTGGGAGGAAGGAACACCATGACACACTATTTGGATGATTTCTTTGTGGCTGGGGCAGCATTGTCCAGGAGTATCAGAAGAGTTTGGATTTGTTCAGAGTTGATGCACGATTTGGGAGTGCTATTGGCCCCTGAGAAAACAGTGGGTCCAGTGCAGGTCATTACTTTCCTAGGGGTCAAGCTAGACTCTGAGAAAATGGAAGTAACATTGCCGAGGGATGCGAAGATTCGCTGATTGGAATTGTTGGACAGTGCACTGCAGAAAATCAAGGTGCACATGAAGGATGTTCAGGTCCTCTTGGGCCATTTGAATTTTGCTTGTAGAGCTGTCCGGGCCGGGAGAACATTTTGCACGAGGTTAGGTTGGGCACTGTCAGAGGCAAGCTTCCCACATCATCACTTACATCTCACTGCTGGACTGAAGGAGGATTTGTGTCTGTGTCGCAATTTTTGGAAGGATTTAAAGGAGTACCCATGGCAGGTTTGGTGGAGGAGATGGAGTGGTCCATTCACTTTTTTTCCGATGCAGCAGGAGGACTCAGCTTTGGCCTTTTCTGGCAAGGAAAGTGGTGCGTGGAAGAGTGGGCAGCTGAATGGAAGTGGGGGCAGAAGTATTGCTTTCCTTGAGTTTTTGGTGGTGGTCTGTTTATGGGGACGTTGCTTTGCAAACAAGCAGGTGTTATTCAATTAGGACAACATGTCAGTAGTGCATGTGGTGAATCAGCAGTCAGCCAGAGACCCCATGGTTTGAAAGTTACTGCAAGTTTTTGTCTTGGAATGTTTAAAGTAGAAAGTTACATACAAGGCCAGACACATTGCAGGCGTGGATAATGAAATTGCTGATGCTTTTTCTCATTTCCAGTGGACCAGGATCCATGGGCTTGTACCGTGGGCAGACGAGACAAAGACTGATGTTCTGGCTCATCTCTGGGTGATCGGCATATCGGCTGGCTTGGGAGGAATTCCTGAAATCTGGGGTGCTGAGGTGTGGTGCCGACTACAGTGGGTTGATGAGGAGGAACAATGTGGTAACTTTCATATTGAATTTGGTGGACAGAGGGTTATTGGTGGTCACCATTGCAGTTAAGCTGGCGGGGATTGCTTTTTTCTGGAAACTGTTATAGGGTTGTGAACCTGCAGCAGGGAAGATGGAGCGTAGGATGTTAGAGGGTTGGGACATGGAAAGTGGACAGGGGGCAAGGGTGAAGAGGCCCATTACACTGGACATGCTAAAGAGGCCCATTACACTGGACATGCTCTCTTCCGAGCTTATGCTGCAATGAGGGAGAGGCACGGCTATTTGCTGTCATTATGTTGTGGCTCTTTTTTGGTGCCTTTAAGGTCATGGAAGTGATGGACTTCAGAGCACGGGATCACATTCAGTGTGGGGATGTGAGGGTGTTTATGGATGTGGTCGAGGTCTGGGTACCACTCTCTAAAACGGATCAGTCAGGCAGTACGTGCATATCTATGAGGGCTTATCCGGATTCAAGGATCTGCCTGAGGGAGAGATGGTAGGCGTTTTGCCATTGAGGGGAGGGAAATGGGACGTGTTTTCATCACAATGAAGGTACGGTTTTGTCGGCAGCGGAGTTTTTAGGTGTGCTGTGCAAGGCACTTGTTTTTCTGGGTTACGAGGCTCACAGGTTTGGGACACACTCTTTTAGGACAGGTATGGCGACGGAAGCTGAAATGCAGGGATGGTTGCAGGTGGAGGTTAGAATGGTGCTGGTGCTTGGATTGCTACAAGCTCTAGTTGCGGGCAGCCTGGATGTTTGGCAATGAGCACTAACATGCGCCTATTTTCTCCTAGGATGCGTGGAGGGCCCCGGGCAAGGCCACATCATGATTTGTATATTTGGTCATTCTTATGTCAAATGGGCAACAAGGCATGCAGACACCAGGAAGGGATGCCACCAGCTAGGATTTCCGGACTTGGTGGTTCAGGTCAAATGGTTTGGATTCGGTGGCATGAACTGGTTCCAAAGTTAAAAGCTCTCATAAAGGGTACATCATGTCCTGATCTTTTAGTTTTGCACCTAGGAGAAAACAACCTTGTGAAGATGAAGGGTTTAGCACTAGTCAAGGCGGTCAAACAGGATTTGCTTGAACTCAAGGTTGCATCGTTAGGCACCACTGTAGTGCTGACTGAACTTATGCCAAGGAGGGGTGCTGTGTAGCCGGGGGCTGTCGCCAGAGCTCGCAGGAAAGGGAACAGGGAGCTCCACAGGTTTTGCAAAGAGTACAGCTTCTTTTTTCTGGAACATCACAACATCAACTACGACACTGTCAAATGTTTTAGGGAGGATGGGGGTGCATCTTTCAATTTTTGGCATGGGGTTATACCTTATGCCAGTTCGCTGCATGATTGCTGATGTATTACATTTGCCAGTTGGAATGCAAAGGGGGGGTGAAAAACATTATTGGGTTTTTCTGGTGGTAGTTTGTAAGTTCAATAATTTCTAACAACAGAGAAGTTGTGCAGTTAAATACATAGTTGAGATTTTGGAGGGGTGGAGAGGGGTAGGGGTTATTGAATTGAGGATCACAACAAAGTCAGCACCAAATCTTTGAGCAAGAATTGGGGAAGTGGTGATTGAATGGCATGAATGGTGTTTGGAAGTATGAATGACAGGACTGGGAAGAGATAATTAGGGGAGGTTGTTCGTGGCTAGTATTAGTTATGTATTAGTGAGGCCTGGGTAATATTAGAATGTGAGGCGCTAGAGCCAGACATTGTATTTGAATTTGAGAAATGCACCTGTCTCATTAATTCGGCCTTTTGCACACTATTTGGGAGTCCGTTTTATTGGGAGCAGCATCCCGCCCGAACCAGACGTGCTTGCATCCACTCCTACTGTGTGACGAATAGGAAAGGGTGGGATCTATGCCTGTGAATGAGGGATGCCTGCCCTCACGCAGGGATGAAGACTCCAACACCCAAAACCATGACACTAAAGGCATCACTGGGCTATGGTGGATACCACCATAGGCCACAGTGCAGAAAAGTTGATTTACTGCCTGGTGTTTTTTCCTACTTCAAAGCGAGGCAGACAGCCTAGGAATGACAGCCCAGAGTTAAATACATGGATTTGTCTAGAGATACGGTCGTATCTCTAGACAAATCGGCCTATTTAATATTTTTTAAAGATGTGTAGGAATTTCAGAGGGGCTCAGCCCCTTAGCCCTAAAGGAGAAATCGCCCCTGTTTTTTTCATAACATATGTTTCGCCATTCTTGTTCTTTATCACTGTTTTATTGGATGTAAGATTTTATACGGTTATGATGTGTACTGAAAATATGTTATAGTATTACAGTGGCTGGTTCGTTTGTGGTGTAACTTGTGCAGGGCTCTGGTGCAGTTGCTGCTGAGTTTGCATCGCAAACGATTAAAATAAACAAAACATGTAGGGTGACGGAGCCCACTACAAAAAAACACAACTCTTTCAAAGGCTCATATTCTGTCACACTGTTATTCATGTTTGCCATAGGAGCAAGCAATTCATTCTGTGGCCTAGCGCTGCTCCATGAATGACGGACTATAGCCTCAATAACATTCTATTCGCAATCCATGCGCGCCTGTCCTTCCTGAGCTGTGTCTACCTAATGAGATGTGGCCCATTTAAAAAGCGGATATATCCTACGAAATTAGACTCTGTCTATGTTTTATTTTAAAATTAAACTACGTGACTTATTGTGCTACTTGGAACTCCCCACAGATCTTACTGAATTTAGGCCTGTGAATAATTTCAACTCAGAGCATTTTTCTTGCTCCATTATGTAATCAGTTCAACGCACTTGAAGAGCAAGTGCCTGCCCTGATGGCCCTCTGAGATGCAGCTACTGTTTCTAATGAGATTCAGCATGTACGATTTAGAATGTGAAATGTGACCTGATGAATAATAGAGCACATCACATCATTCCTGACTGACATTCCCTTGGAAAGCTTTCCTTTAAGCGTGTGGGCATGCAGAACAAGTTTTAGGATTGTGACCTATGCGGTGAAAAAGCAATTACAGAACAAAAGTGTTGCAGCAATGTTATCTGGCACAAAAAATCCAATGACTGTAAATGCGGCCCCTGAGATTTGGTACTTGGACAGGGGTCAGGAGAGATTTGTATGGATTTGTGAAACAGCCTTTCTTTGTTCGTTGCTCCACCAGCCCATGAACCTAAGACGTCAGAATCTGGTGCCTCCACACGCTAATGCTGTAGTGGTTCACAACGTGTAGTCCGGGGACCCCTGTGGGTCTGCGAAGCCTCCTCAGGGGGTCCGCGACTGCCTAGAAAATTACATATTCTTAACAGATTAGGTCCTCAGCTTTAAGTAAAGGCCCAGTGGGGGGTCCCCAGATTACAGTAATGATTAAGTGGGGGTCCCCGGGTTCCAGTAATGATAAAGTCAAAAGGTTGGGAACCACTGCTGTAGAGTTAGGGAACACCTTAACGCTTACAGAGATGCATTATGAAAGCAGTCAGCGGCACATTTTTAAGGTAAAGATCATACAAGTGAGTCTTCAAACTACAGGTCACTGTGCACAAAAAGAGTGAAGGTTTGAATGCACATTCATACAGGTACAGTTGGGAACGTGAATGTGTTTTAGTGTATTTGAAATTCATGATTAAGGTGCATTAGATAACATGCTTAGGCCTCAGCCTGCTGTACTGAAAATCATTTATATTTTCTGAAGAAAAAAATGGCTGCTCATTTTATATGTATGAGCTTTCAATGTACATGTGTCTTTCTCTCTATTTCAGAGCTTTAACAGAAATACATCCTGAGCCCTGGTCTGTGGGTATTCATGAAAGTGGTTGATCTTAAAGGAGGGAGAAAGGCTGTTTTAATGTAACAATGGCAAGGCGACTTAGCTCAATCAAAGCTGAAGCTCTGCACTGTAGTTAAAGTAAGCTATTGTTTATAATGTGCAATGTATAAGCGCACAGCCTTGTGGGCGTGTCCAGCCTAATATTTCCTTTGATAGTTAATAAGGTGACACGTATAGGTTAAACATCAATTACCCTTAGATGTCAACACGAATCTTTGGACTAAGATAGGAGTGAGATATCGTCCTAACAGTCAACATCAATCAGATCAAATCAATAAACATCACTTTCAATATTGGAGTCAGCAATTTATACGCAGATTGACGTATGTGGCCATGAATCACCACACCAGTTTAATAAACTTGAAGCATTTATTACCCTTTGGATTAACAATGCTAAGATCGCGTTAATCAAACGCAAAACCAAATGATAAAAGTACAGAAATAATACAGGCTGACCAAATCTTCAAAAGAGTCTTAACCTACACATAATATTTATCATTAAGCATTCAACAACCACCATGTAGAATAACAACAATAACAGATGCATGATTGACACAGAATACATTTAGTTATCGCAGATTAATTATTTACAATCAAGTTATATGACACTGACAAATTTAGAATATGGCATCCTTAACTATTACTCTAATTTGATAAGCATATTTGGTCTCCTTGCAAAAAGAAAAGACAAAAATTAATTTGGAAAACAGCTGACTATGGCGTTACTCAAAAATAGCGGTTGCATTTTCTAAAGAGAGAAAACATAAAAAATCTACAAGAAAGGACTGCACATTTGGTTATACCTCTCCTAAATGGATCAGCAAGCAGCGATGTCTTCATCAGTGGAGGATCTTCTGGTCTTCTTCAATGGACAATGACATAATAGGGAACAGTTCAGTAATGTTTGGACTTAATGCATCTGAACTGTCAATGACAGAAAGCTAAGGACGCAGCACTTCATTGCACTAGCAGAGTAAAGGAAAATCTCAACTGACATCCTCTCAGTTTTGCTATATTAAATCCTTAGAAAGCAAGTAGCTAAGTTTCTATTGGTCAGTCTATGGGGTAGTTTAGGTCAGAACCAATAACTATTCATCCAGGTTTCAAAAGTATCTTTTCTTCATTTTCTGCATTCCCGATTGGCTCATCTTCTCTCACTGCAGTCAACAGTTTCTGTAGTAGAATACAATTGTTGCAGGTTATACATGTGCACTGAAGGCTATTGTTCCTGGGTACACATTATCTCATCCCAGGAAGACAGGCAAATGTTACAACATAGGAACATACTTTTTTCACAGTGTACAAATCACACAGGATGCTTAGAGAAACATCAATTTGCAGTGATAACAGTTTTAAAACATTGCCTCTGGAAAATTACTGAAACACGATGCCTTTTAAAACCAGTGCTAAAACATGAAGAATAAACATTTCATAATATTTAAACTATTAATCCTTTTAGTAAATATTAATATTAATCTTTCAGTACATTTAATCATGAATAAACAAAATACATTTACATTAAACAGTTATTTTCCATAACTATACATTGTTTATGGTGTGCTCCATGTCACCTACAAGTTTTAATTTTTTAATACATGATTTTCAAACAACCTTTTATTATATGTTATTTCACACTATACTTTAATGTCATAATTTTTAGTAACAATGTTTGCACTCCAACAATCCCTCCTCTGATGACTATGGGGGTCATTACGACCTCGGCGGTCTTTTCGCAAGACCGCCGAGGTACACCGTGCTGAAGACCGCCAGTGGTGGTGGTCTTCTGCGCCATGTATTATGACCGCTGGCAGGCCGCCGTCCTTTTTCGTACGGAAAGCCACCAGGGGCAGCCATACTGGCGGACGGCGGGAAAGTGGAGGTTGCTCAACCTCCACCGCCATGTCAACAGAACACCGCCCACTGAATCACGTCCCATGATTCGGTGTGGCGGTGTTCTGGTGACGGTGTTCTGATGGCGGAGCTGCCCCCATGGATCCTGTCCCCTCCCGGAGGGTCAACGGACAAGGTAAGTTGATTGTCCGTTAGGGAAGGGGGTGGGGGGGTGCTGTGTGTATGGGAAATGTGTGCGGGTCGGACCGTGCGCATGTCTGTTTGTATGTGTACGGGTATGTGTTGTCGGGGTGTATGTGTGCGTGTAGGGGTGTGTATATGTGCATGTTCGGGGTCAGGGTGGGGGGGTTGTGCCACCTTTGGGGGTTGCAGGGGGGTGGGGGAGGCTTCGTGGAGGATAGCGAGGGGTGGGGGAGACCCCTATCAGTGCCAGGGAAGGAATTCCCTGGCACTGATAGTGCCTACCGCCATGGATCTCATGGCGAAGCTGTGAAGAAATACAGCATGCTCTAGAAAGAGCCACCAATTCAGCCACTTGTGCAGGAAATACTCTTTGAATCCATGAAGCTTTGAGTATACCAGAAATTGTGCACACAGCATGTCCAGATTTCAATATTCCCACATGATCTCTTAGACAAGAACCATTGAAAAAACAATTTGATCATTTCCTCTAACAAGGTATCCTGAATATCAGGTCTAGGTTTCGTGGACAATTCAGTAACCTCCAGACAGTCATGTTTAACTTCTTTTGGTTTCTCAATTTCAACATTGTCTACTGGGAGCAAGGTTGCTGGGTTAAGCAATTTACACTTCTTCAGAGTAGCATTTGGAGAGCCTAAAATCAAAAGCTCATACTTCGTGAGCCTTGCATTTGTCAAATATTGGGTTTTGTTCAGGTGAGCAAAACCTCTACGGAATGTGAGATAAGGCCAGTTTAAGAATGTCCCATCACAATACTCTCACACTAGGTGTGTGACAAACCAACTACAATCACATTCGACAAACAGCTAGGTAAAGCTGATGAGACTGGGTCCAAAGTAGCAGAAAAATATGCTACAGGGTGATTTACACCACCATGTACCCGCACAAGAACCAAAAGGGTACATACATCACGTTCATGACAAAACAACATAAATGGTTTCGTGTAGTCAGACATTCCCAAAGCTGGTGCTCTGCACAAAATCTCTCTCAGCTCAATATAAGCTTTCATACAAGCTTCATCAAAGGGCACAGGGTCAGATATATCTTTGTGGATCAGTCTGTACAATGGCTTTGAAATAATAGAAAAATTGGGAATCCATTGGTGACAGTAGTTCACCATTCCCAAAAACATCCTGACATCTCTTTGTGTAACTGGAGGATTAATTTGCAAAACAGCTGTAACTCTTTCTCTGGAAACTTTCCTTGCACCTTTTTCTATTTGATGTCCCAAATATTTCATTTCTTTCTGGAAGTACTGTAATTTAGCGGGGGGCACTTTGGCCCTCATTACAACATTGGCAGTAAGTGCCGCTTACCGCCATGCTGTATACCGCTACCCATTATTATGACCCACACATAGAAATCCGCCACTATACAGACACACACACACAAGTCCACCAGCCCAAAGGTCAGTGATAAACTGGCGGTAGCAAAACCCACACCGTTACGCCAACAGAAATATGCCCATAGCATCATGACGCACGAGTCACCGCAGCGGTCATTCAACCGCAGCAAACCATTGGAGGTACACACCGCTGCGCTCAAAATACACACACACACATACAAAACTACACCACATTGGACAATTCAAGCTACACACACACCTGACACACATCCACACACCACACCCACACACCCCCACCAATATAAAACACACATCCACACTACCCACAACCCTTTACGACCCAAAGATTTTGGCACATGAGAGAGAGACAAGCCAGATGCACCCACTGAATCTGAGCCACAATACACCATCAACCATACACCATCCACCCACCTCAAAGCACACACACATAACCCCACACACCCTCACACATACCACTCACACTACACCCATGGCACCACAAAGACACCCCAGGTTCTCAGAGGAGGAGCTAAGGGTCATGGTAGAGGAAATCATCCGGATAGAGCCACAGCTATTCGGATCACAGGTGCAGCAGACCTATCTTGCAAGGAAGATGGAGCTATGGCGAAGAGTCGTGAACAGGGTCAACGCCGTGGGACAGCACCCAAGAACAAAGTATGACTTCGGGAAGAGGTGGAACGACCTACGGGGGAAGGTACGTTCTGGACTCCCACCTCCTCCCCCACAACTAACAACACGGGAGGAGAAAGTCTTGGCGATCATGCATCCTGAGGGCCTGGCAGGAGTAGCAGGAGGACTGGTCTCTGGTAAGTCAAATCTTTACTACTTTTTCCCCCACCCTACCTGCATGCCATCACAAACACATACCCCTACCCTCACCACCATCACCCCCCACCTCACATTCACCCCACCATCACAACCCACCCATCCCAATACCAATCCCTGCATGCAACACCAATGCATGGACACCCATCACAGACCTGCATGGACACCCATAACCATAGAATGCACACTAGTGACAATCACTTAGCCAAACCAATCACAGCTCACACAAGCCAAAGCTGCCTTGCTAATAACAACCATAGAAGGAAACATACCTATGCACAAGATGGCACTCGCAGAAACAATAACACTGCATTTACATCCCCACAGGACCCCCACTCAACGTCACCGGAGAGGAGGTGCCAGCCACATCCATTCCCCACAGAAGAGGCCCACAGTGATGACAGCAGCTCTGCATGCCTGGATCACGATGACCAACCTCGTCCATCAGGGGCCTCTGGACAGTCGGTTACCCAGGCACAGTTCCAACCCACCACAGAGCCTCCCCCATCAGGAAACACCACCACAGCACCCACCCAGCGGGCCCATCCTTCTGTCCCCAGGACACGTCAATCAGCAGTGTGTCCACCACTAAAAGGGACCCCAGGCAACCTCACAAACACAGGACGATCAGGGACCTGGGGTCAGTGGCAGTGGGCCCACGGTTCAGGGGGACAGAGTCACAGGACACCAGGGAAGCGGGGAGGACTGCTGTGCGACAAGGGGAGGACAGGCCCAGGGAACCGACTCTCCACAAGGCACTCAACAACATCCTGGGAGCATACCACCATTCCCAGGAGACCATGGGCCAGATACTGGCCAAGTTGCAGGAGACCCAGCAGCTGCAGGAGGGACAGTACTTGGGGATCAGGGAGGATCTGAGGGACATCCACACCACCCTGGTCACCATTGCAGGGGTGCTGGCTGACATGGCCAACACCATGAGGGAGGCAGTTACACACCAATGGGCCCCTGACACTAGCCACACCGAAGAACAGCCCTCCACCTCTGCCGATGCTAGTGGACAGGAGGCCCTGCCACAGGAACAACAGGCCACCAGCACCCCACCCCCTGCACAAGGAGAACTGACCCGCAAACGGTCCCTGCGATCCAGGCAGAAGCCAGAGAACATTGCCAAGACCTTTGCCAGGAAATAAGACTCTCCTGATTGTCACCATTGTGTCCCACTCTGTCACCCTGTCTACCTTGAACTGCCATTGCTCCCCTTCCTATGCCCCCTTGGACAATGCACCTGTGATACAAATAGACTGGACTCTACCCTGGACTTTCCTCTATCAGCAACCCAGCCCATTGCAATACCCCCTCCACTTAATAGCACCTAAAAAAAACACCCTTCAAAACAAAATCAAATACGGAGTCTGTCAATTGTTTGACATATGTATTAGTTTCACAAACTGTAAACATTGCAGATGAAATGTTCTGTAATTTTTACATAGGTATGACTTGTAGTGGGCAGCAGTAAACACACCAGGAGCCAGAGTGTGGCACAGGGATCTGAAAATAGAGATGCCAAAGGGTACAGTAAGTGGCCATAGAAATAGGGAAATCAGGCTGCCATGTTCAATGTGAAACAAAAAACTGCAATGGAAGGTGAAGTTACAGTGTCTTACCTGTGTGTCACTGGAAGTACTGTTGAATTACTGTAGTTCTGTTGTCCACATCTTCTTCCTCTGCTTCCTCTTCGTCACTGTCCACAGGCTCCACCGCTGCCACACGACCATCCCCAGGCTCATCCTCCTGCAGAAAAGGCACCTGGCGTCTTAAGACCAGGTTGTGCAACATGCTACATGCAACAATGATCTGGCACACCTTCTTGGGTGAGTAGTACAGTGATCCACCTGCCAGGTGGAGGCACCGAAATCTGGCCTTCAGGAGGCCAAAGGTGTCATCAATGATCCTCCTTGTTCGCCCATGTGCCTCATTGTAACATTCCTCTGCCCTTGTCCTGGCATTCCTCACTGGGGTCAGTAGCCATGAGAGATTGGGGTAACCAGAGTCACCTGCAAATATCGAGGGATACCTGTTAGCCACACACTCACCCTTAGGGCCAAACTGAATGGGGACCATGGGCTCACCTATTAGCCACACCCGGTGCCTCTGGAGTTGAGCCATCACATATGAGATGCTGCTATTCCTCAAGATAAAGGCATCATGCACAGAGCCAGGATACTTTGCTTTGACATGGGAGATATACTGGTCCGCCAAACACACCATCTGCATATTCAGAGAGTGAAAGGTTTTTCTATTTCGGTACACTTGTTCATTTCTCCGGGGGGGGGGTACAACTGCAATATGTGTATCATCAATGGCACCAATGATGTTGGGGATATGTCCCAGTGCATAGAAGTCAGCCTTCACTGTGGCCAAATCCTCCACCTGGGGGAATACAATGTAGCTGCGCATGTGTTTCAGTAGGGCAGACAACACTCTGGTCAGCACATTTGAGAACATAGGCTGTGACATCCCTGATGCCATGGCCACTGTCGTTTGGAAGTAACCACTTGCCAGGAAATGGAGCACTGACAGGACCTGCACTAGAGGAGGGATACCTGTGGGGTGGCAGATAGCAGATATCAGGTCTGGCTCCAATTGGGCACACCGTTCTTGGATTGTGGCCCTCTCAAGTCTGTAGGTCAGGATAATGTGCCTATCCTCCATTGCCGCCAGGTCCACCAGGGGTCTGTACACAGGGGGATGTCTCCATCTCCTATTCATCCTCAGTGGTTGAACTCTAGGGTGAAAAACAGTGAGCAGAAGGTCATATTCACACATATTTCAACATTAATATGCAATTTGTGCTTTACAGAAAAAGTATGTGAACTCAAAAGTCAGTTGATGTGCCAATGTCTGCTGTGACGCATTGAGGGGCCATGGCCTGTGCCCACCTGAAATGGCAACTGCCTGACCTGTGAAGAGGGACACGTGGAAATGAGGTAATTCCGCTGGCGTTGATGCCGTTGCGGTCGGCGCTCGACTACCGCCGTGCAACAGCGCATTGGTCATCATTGGGGCCAATGGGTTCCAAGAGCCAATGGCGATGTACGCCGGCAGGGACGGTACGCACCGCCGCTGACGTGACCGCTATTTTCTATCTGTTCACTCACTTGCTACTTGACCTTCAACAGGAGAGGACCTACACTGCAAGTGCTGCTGTGACCTGTGTCTGGAAGCGACAGTGGCTCGAGTGTCTGGGGAAAGGGCCCCTGCCATCACTTCGGAGGAGTTGGAGAGACTGGTGGATGGGATCCTACCCCAGTACCCTTTACTCTATGGTCCTCCAGACAAACAGGTGAGTACACTGTGAGCATGATGCGTGGGGCAATAACATATGGATTGCTGTGTGTGTAAGCCTAGTGTGGGGGGGTCTGAGGGGTCCTGGGCAGAATGCTGCATGTATGTTGGTCAATGTATGTGCGTAAGGGGACGGGGGGATATGGTGGGCCATGAGTATAACAGTCCGGACGGTATGACTAATACCTTTTCTGCAGTTTTTTTCTACAGGTCAGTGCCCATCTGAAAATGGGTATTTGGCGTGCCATCGCCAAGGAGGTGCAAACCCTGGGGGTCTTTGACTGGCAGAGCACCCACTGCCGCAAATGGTGGGAGGACCTGCGCCGCTGGGCAAGGAAGACAGCGGAGGCCCAGCTGGGGCTGGTCTCCCAATGAGGAAGGGGTGCCCGTCGTACCCTGCCCCCCCGATGTTCTGCATCCCGGCGGTGGCCCATCCGGAGGTGGAAGGGCGCTTGAAGGCATCACATCAGCCACAAGGGGGTGAGTACAGATTCAGAATCATGACGTTGCGTGCGTTAAGGTATTACCTGGGTGGGGGATGTGGCATGTTGGTGTCTCTAGGCCAGGGCGAACATGGCAGGGTATGTTCAATGATGGGCAAGCTCAGATGCACTCCAACCCCGATAATGTTAGTGGGCATCTACTACTGGGCAGGGTCCTGTGGGTTTCAGGCGTGCAGCTAACGGCGTTAGGCATTGTACCCCATGGGCTGGTGACTAGCATTGTAACTGGTAGTGCATGGCCTAGTGCATAGGTCTGTTCTCTGTGAGTTGTGTACGCCAAGGGTAGTGTTATTGCTGGCATTGACCAAGTGTATCCTCTGTCTCTCCCACCCCTTTTTGTTTTGTCACTCTGTCCTTGTGTGCATTAGCATCATCTGGCGGAGGAGCAGAGGCACCGGCGACGGAGGGAGCTGCATCCCACATGGGCCTGGAGGCCGAATCCACCGACGGTGAGGGCACCAGTGGGGTGGGGGGCAAGGGGAGCACCACGACGAAGACAGGAGGGGACAGTACCAACAGTGATACCTCCTCCGATGGCAGCTCCCTGGTGGTGGCAGACACCTCTGTGCCCACCCCAACTACAGGTACAGCCACCATCCCCCTGTACCAGCACCGCCCTCCCAGCACCCCCTCAGTGTGTTTCCCATGCCCACTCACCCAGGAGGGTGGGCATCTCCTTCGCCCCAGGCACCTCAGGCCCTGCCCCAGTCAGCCCTGCTGCCCTCAGTGAGGAGGCTATGGACCTCCTGAGATCCCTCTCTGTTGGGCAGCCAACCATACTGAATGCCATCCAGGGTGTAGCATGGCATTTGCAACAAACAAATGCATATCTGGAGGGCATTCACTCTGGCGTGGCGGCCCAACAGAGAGCATTCCAGACTCTGGCCAACTCACTGATGGCAGCCATTGTCCCTGTCTCCAGCCTCCCCCCTCCAACTTCCTCTACCCAGTCCCAATCCCCTCAAACCCAGCCTATCCCAAGCACACCTTCAGACCAGCAATCACCCAAATCAACACACAGAAGTGGCTCAGGCAAACACAAGCACCACACTTCATCTCACAGGCACTCACACAAGCACCATCCACATGCAGACACACCAACAGCCACTGCCTCCACTGTGTCCCCCTCCTCCTCCTCCTCGACCACCTCCTTCCCAGTAGCGTCTCCACTCACACCTGCATGCACTTCATCCTTATCCACTACCTCCATCACCAGCACGCCTATCACAACACGCCCCTCACTGGCAGTCACCACCCCCACATCCATGCACACATCGCCTGGGTCCTCTCCTACTGTGTCTGTGACCCCTCCTCCCAAAGTATACAAACGCAAGCACTCAGACACCCAACAGCTATCCACCTCACAACAGCATCCAGCCCTTGCACCTGCACCCAAACACAGCAGACTGACACCTCCTACAACCACTTCCTCTTCCTCCACACCCAAACCTTCACCCTCTTCCTGCCCCAGTGTCCCTAAGAAGCTTTTCCTCACCAACATTGACCTATTCCCTACTTCTCCCGCCCCGTCCTTCACCTCAGGCCAGGGTGGCCAGAACCCAGCCCAGCACCTCAGCCACCCAATACACGGCCACTGTGGTTTCTGCAGCAACTTCAGGCGTGAGGCTCAAAGGAGTCACCCGTCATCCCAGCCAGTGTGCCAGCACCACCTGCCAAGACCAAGAAGGGTCCACCACCTAGCAAGGACAAGAAGGGGACACCAGCCAGCAAGGGGAAGGAGGCACCACCAGCCAGCAAGGGCAAGAAAAGGACAGCAGCTGGCAAAAGCAAGGAGGCACCACTATCTGCCAAGGGCAGGAAGGGGCACACAACACCAGCCATGGCACTTCAGCCATCCGAGGCTGCAGGTGAAGGCCTGGAGACAACCACCACCACGGCCAGCACCGCGGCCAGCACCGCCACAAGCACCGCCGCCAGCAGCAAAACTGCCAGCAGCAGCAGCCCCAGTGGGCAGCTGTCCGAGGCTGTAGGTGAAGGCCTGGAGGCTACCACCACCACTGCCAGCACCACCACCTGCACCGCAGCCAGCACCGCAACCTGCACCGTGGCCAGAACCACCACATGCACTTCTGCCAGCAGCCCCACTGCCAGCAGCAGCAGCCCCAGTGGGCAGCCGTCCAAGGCTGCAGGTGAAGGACTGGAGGCTAGCACCACTACTGACAGCACCGCCACCTGCAGTGCAACTGGCATCCACTGATCTGGCATCACCGACGGCGAGCAGTGTGTAGTGGTGACTACATGGGCTGCAGTGCGTCCTGGCCCCTGCAGCACCTGTCGGTGTGACACACAGGTGAGAGACTGTGGCCTTGACCCATCCAGGATGAAGCACACTGGGCACAAGGCCCCCTCCAGAACCAGTGGAAGAAGGCATCCACTCAGCCCCTCCTTGCCAGGATGAAGCACACTGGGCACAAGGCTCCCTCCAGAACCAGTGGAAGAAGGCCTCCACTCAGTCCCTCCTTGCCTGGATGAAGCACACTGGGCACAAGGCCCCCTCCAGAACCAGCGGAAGAAGGCATCCACTTGAGAGACTGTGGCTTTGCACTCCCCAGGACCAAGCAATGGGCAACCCACCCATTAGAGAGACTGTGGCTTTGCACTCCCCAGGACCAAGCAGTGGGCAAACCACCCACTAGAGAGACTGGGGCTTTGCACTCCCCAGCACCAAGCAGTGGGCAGCCCACCCACTAGAGAGACTGTGGCTTTGCACTCCCCAGGACCAAGCGGTGGGCAAACCACCCACTAGAGAGACTGTGGCTTTGCACGCCCCAGGACCAAGCAGTGGGCATGGAGCCCCCTCCAGCCCATTGGCGTTGTAACATCTTCCGGCTGAGGTGCCCCCCTATTCCCCGTCCCCCTGTGGTGCCTGTGTGTTTTTGACCTGATGCCCCTGCAGTGTTCTCTCCATATTGAGGCAGGAGTCAAGTGTGGCCTTGGCCTATGTGTTATGGCCCAGTGGGCCACGGACATTTTGGAGTGGGCATTGTCCCTTCTTTTGTATATATTGTACATACTGTTAATTGTTTAAGGATGTATATATCTAAAACTGTACTATTACACTCATTTTACTCCATTCCTTTTGTCCTTGCATTATTCCTGAGAGTTACGGAGCGTATATGTGATGTTGTTGCATTTGTTTGTGTGTATGCTGTTGGGGGTTGGGGTGTTGCGTGTTGCGTGTGTGTGTCGCTCAATTTTTCCTCCCCCCTCCCTTGTGTGCTTGGTGCAGTACTCACTGTGGTCATCTTCGCCGGCGTTCGTGTTCCTGGTGTATGAGAAGGTACACCAGCATTGGAAAAAAGTGCAGCTCAGGCTCCATGGCATCTTGGTTCTTCCTTGAGTGTCGAGAGGTGAGTCGTTTCCCTTCAGTGTTCTGTTTCCGCCATGCTTTTGATGGCATTGGTACCGCCCCACAAAAGGTGGCGGATAGGCGTGTTGTAATGTTGTGGGTGGTACATTGCCTTCTGTCTTGCTGTTGGGTTAAGCCCTTTATGATGGACACTAATGCCTCTTTGCAACGTATTGAGGAGCAATGGTCCCAACACGAACAACAATTTGTACTCTGGAACAGAGAGTCAGTAACCTTGAAGATTGTAACACTGTCAATCCTCAGGTCTCCAAGGACATAGCTCAACTTAAAGGGCTTACTAAAAACTTAGAAAATAGAAATAGGAGAAATAATCTTTGCCTTTTTGGGATTCCAGAAGGTTCCGAAGGCTCTAACATGATTGAATTCCTTCAAACAGCAATACCTTCAATTCTTTGCTTGCCTTCTACCTCTCCCCTCTCTATCCAACGGGCACATCGTTTAGGCCCACATACTTCAACTGGCCCTTGTGCACATCCTAGAGGCATTATTATTCTCTTTCTCCAATTTACTGACTTGATGCAAATACTCTCAGAAGCCAAAAAGATGGGCTCATTGCTATGGTCAGGTCATAAAGTGTTTTTCACACAAGACTTCTCTCCTGCTACAGCTGCACGACACAAACAGTTTTTGGACTTACGTCCACAACTCAAGTCCTTGAATATCGATACGGTCTTCTTCACCCATGCCTTTTCAAAATTACATTCAAGGACAAATCTTACTCGTTTGAGGAACCTTCGGCACTACAAACTTTTATTAACCAACACAAAACAGAAGCAATGGAACTAGGAGCATCTGCAATTACTTGAAGATATAATTTAATTTGTCTTTAATGTCCTTTCTTTTTTTTTGGGACAGTTTAATAGTAATAGTTATGTTTAGTATTTATATCCATGGTTTTCCTTCTCTGCATCTTCTTATTTTCTATTTTTTTTTTTAGACAGTGTTCTTTGTGCAATCCTCATGTTCCTTTCCCACCCTCATCCCTTTCTCACCATACAAATTGTTCTCCTACACGTTCCACTGGTAAGGTTTGATTTTTATTGTTCTTCATGTCACACTCCTTTACTGTAGTTATTACGTTATTTGGTCTCCTGAATGGTACATTTTTCGTTTGTATGTTTTTTTTTTCCATGAAACTCGCCTTCATATGTTTTAATATCTAATATAACTTTTCTTGTGCTGAAGCCACTCTTGCCTGTCCTTTCAGGGTCTCCGCTGTCCCTCTACATTTCGGGGTATTTACTTTCTATCTTGTCTTCTTTAGCTTTCGTGGATGTCAGTCCCTGTATTGCCACATCCATGTATATACAACTTCTGGAGGTCATCTTCCTCCTTTTCTATTTCTTTACTATCTTGGTTCTTTCCCATTTCTTTGCTTTTGCAAAATTGATATGCCTAGTTTTTTCCTTTGTTTATTAATACTTCTTGTTATGCAACTTAGAACTGTTACTTCGAATGTTAAGGGGCTTAAACACCCCATTAAACTTCAGCGTGTCTTATCTCACCTAGCTCGTTTGAAATGCCACATTGCTTTGTTGCAAGAGACTCACCTCAATGACTCTGAGGCAATTAAGCTTAAAAAACAATGGGTGGGGGACATTTTTTACTCCCCTTCCACCACAAACAAAAATGGGGTAATTATACTCTGTCATAAATCTTTCAAACCCACCATAATTTCACAGCATCAAGATATAGAAGGTCGCTGGGTACTTGTTACATTTACAATTGACAATATTTCTCTTACTATCCTAAATATATACGGCCCCACACATTCAGATCAAATTTTTTGGAAGAATCTTTCACATATTGTCTCTGAACATTCCTCAAACAATTTAGTAATAGGTGGTGACTGCAACCAAATTCTCAATCCATTTTTGGCCAGACGTTCCACGTCACGTCTCGTTCCACATGCCTCCCACAAAGCTTTTAAAAACTTTATTTTACAGCATTCTCTCTCTGATTCCTGGAGAATATGCAATCCCGACCTCTTGGAATACTCTTTTTATTCTCCTATCCACCATTCCCATTCTAGGCTTGCTTATATCTTTCTGAGTAAAGGTTTATTGCAACATATGGTCAACTCTGAAATCGGTGCTATTTTTATCTCAGATCACGCACCTGTGATTACTGACCTTGATCTTTTTCTTAATGGTTCTAAAACATCTTCATGGAGGTTTAATAACTCTCTACTTTCAGATGCTACTTTGATCGCTTCCTACAATAAGTTTATAGAAGAATACTTCCACATCAACGATAGTGATCAACTATCATTTCATTTTGTGTGGGATGCATTCAAATCAGCCTCTAGGGGTTTCATCATAAGTTACGCTCACTCAAAAAAAAGTCTGCTCAACAAAAATCAACTTCCATCCTTGAAAATATAAAGTCCATAGAACATGAATACTATACTCAGGAAAACTAGTAAATCACATCTTGAAGCACTAGTCTCAGCTAAAATGGAGTTTAACCAATATACCACTGAACAAGCATGCAGCACCCTCCTGAAAATAAATGCTAGATATTATGGTGGTAACAATAAAGCTGGTTCTCTTCTAGCTCAATATTTGAAACAAAGAAAAGAAAAAACAACTATTAAATCTATCACAGATAACAATGGTGTTAAACACTTCAGAGATAAAGATATAGCATTGTGTTTCACTTCTTACTATAAAGACCTGTACACTCCATAACACACACCAACATTTGAATCTCTCAACCAATATTTCTCTAATCTCAAACCAAGAGACCCATTGCAGATTGACCTCTCATCTTTAGACCAACCCCTACAACTTACGAACTATATACAGCTTCACAATCTCTCCCCAAGGGTAAGGCTCCAGGCCCAGATGGCTTCATAGTAGAATTCTTTATTCAGTTTGCTAAGTCTCTCTTCCCCAAACTCTTTTAATTACTTAATCACATTATAATGTCAGGTTCTGCATCTGGCTCATTTATGGAGGCCATGATTTGTGTTATTCCCAAAAAAGATCGGGATGTGAATGACTGTAAAAGTTATAGACCCATATCTTTAATTAATACTGATTGTAAACTCTATGCCAAAGTTTTAGCTCTCCGTTTAATCCCATATATACCTCACCTTATTGATTCTCATCAATCTGGTTTTATCCCTAATAGAAATGTAGCAGATAATTCCCGTACTTTTTAAAATATTATTAACAAGGCATCTAAACTTCCTCTGGCAGCTTTATCATTGGATGCGGAAAAGACCTTCGATAGGGTCTACTGGGGTTTCTTGTCGAAGGCATTGGAATGGCATGGACTAGGTACTAAATTCTGACATTTTATATCCATTCTTTATTCCTCACCATGTTCCTTGGTTATAACAAATGGTATCCAATCTCCTTTTTTCCCTCTTAAAAGGGGTACTCGCCAGGGATGTCCATTATCTCCTTTACTATTTATTTTGGCTCTTGAACCTTTTCTATACCAATTAAAAACGTCTGAACAATTTACGGGGTTTCAAATTAATAACGCACACATCAAATTTATGGCATATGCTGATGATATTCTTTTGTTCATGTCTCACCCTGACACTTCTCTTCCTGCATTCCTGCATGAGCTCCACTTATATTCTGATGTATCTGGCTATAAACTTAATATAGACAAAACAGTGGTCTTACCAGTTAATGCTGATTGCACATCCTGTATTCCTTGATGCAGGATTATCTTGGAATTCTTCTAAGATTAAATGCCTGGGGGTATTACTGGGGGCCTGGGGGCACTACTCTCAAGGATACTTTAAAGACTAATTTAGAAATCTTATCTGCAATGCTTGTAGATCTCACACAGAAATGGTCTCCGTTATATCTCACGTGGTGGGGCCGCTTGGACACCATTAAGATGATGCTTCTCCCTATCATTAACTTCTTCCTTATGATGCTTCTTATTAAGATACCTAAACTATTTTTTAGTTCAATTGATAAAATTCTATCCAAGTTCCTGTGGAACGGTAAACAATCCCGAATCTCTCTCTTGAAATTAAAACTTCCTAAAGTACAAGGTGGCATTAAGCAAATACTTCCCTATTTATCTACACTCAATGATGCCCCTCAAAAGCTATGGTTCTCTTTAGAAGAAACATTTATTTCTCCATTTTCCTATAAACACATTATATTTATGTCTAACCCCCCAATATTCTGGTTGCCCAGCACTATCTCTCATTCTGTCAACTTACTGAAACCTTTTTTTTTATTTCGCATCTTACCCCTGTTAATCAATTCCTTAACAGTCCTATTTGGCACAATAGTTCTCTTAGGAAACAAGGTAAAACCTTGTGTTGGAAGGCTTGGATGACTATAAGTATTCTTCTCATTTCCCAATTATATCATAAAGACTCTCTCATCCCTTTTACTAATCTCTCAGCAATTTATAATCTCCCTTTTCGCATGAAATCCCAATATATCATTCTTTCTACTCTGGTCCAAGAGGCCCTCAATAAACGTATACATCATAATCATTCTTCTCTTGCATCATCTCCACACCCGATTGTAACTTCTAACTATCCTAGGGCAGCTGGAATTTATAAACTTTTAAGAACATCTGTTTTGCCTAAACTCAAATCATCTATTGAGACATTGTGGGAATCAGATCTTGGTGTTGTTTGCCCAACTTTTTTATGGGATAGAATATGGCATAAGATACATTCCACTGCACGCACTGCAAGACTCACGCTGACCCTATATTTTTTATAATAGACTTTTCTTCACTTCTTCACTCCTGTACGCCTTTACAAACTCAAACTTGCACAAAAGGACAATTGTTGGCGCTGCCACACACACAGCAGGGTACTGACTTTCACATGTTTTTTTCTTGTCCATCCCTATCTACTTTTTGGTCCTCAATATGGTCTCGCATTTCAGCAATAGCTCCGATCTCCTTAACAATGTCATATGAATTACTGTTTTTGGATGGCATACACAATATCTGGAGTTCATTCAGACCTCTTGGAAAATTGGTGGACCTTTTGCTTTCTATTGCAATCTCTATTATTACTTTTAACTGGAAATCTTTGGAGAACATTACTCTCAGACAGTGGTGGAATTCTGTATATTATCATCATAGACTTGACAGCTACAAGCTTGATTCAACAGGAACTTTCTTCAAACGTCATCAGCTATGGTTACCACTAAGTAACTATCTCTCACGCACTGCGAAGGAAATTTATTTTTCTCCTCCTTTTTAAAAATGTCAAAAATAAATCCTGTTTTTCTTCCTATATATACTTATTCCATCTTACATTCACTGTAACTAATGCCTATTACTTCTCTCTCCACATGGCTATCGCTTGATTCCCTTTTCTATCTCTATAGCTCTTCTCCCTCTCCCTTTCTCTTTATTCTTTCTTTATTTAAACTTGGAGTCTTTGATACTATATTGCTGTATATGCCTAGTTCATTTACATGTTTAATATGCAGTACAATATTCTTTATGCATATATATTCACAACTGCATATCTCTGTCCTGGCAATGTTAAGTTAATGTTCTTGTATTTGACTCAATAAAAAACATCTTTAAAAAAAAAAAAAATCTCCTAAATAATGGATTACATGTGGTTCCAAATCTTGAAGCAAGTGAAACTGATAAGAGTGTTGTAGTATTTCACAATGTACAGAATGTATGTAAATCAAGTGATGTTGTTCGTACTTTTTTTAGGGGATATAATAAAAAGAGATGAAAGCAAAGAATGGAAACATCAAGGGAAATTAGATTTGAATTAAAAGAAGATTTGGTGTTTATAAAGTCACAAATATATTTAGTCTTAGAATTTGAGAAGCGCAAAAAGGGAGAGTGGTATATGATGTGAATGGGACGTGGTGAGTATGATGGACCAAAAGTAATGGGAATAGTGCATGTGCTTATAATTATATTATAGATAGCTTATATATGCCTGGTAGTGCTGAAATAATGTTTAAAACATTTATCACATTTGTAGCAAATCTGCTTATTTTGCTGTTCCTCAAAGTTAGGCATGTCCTTGAGTTTCGGCTTTTGAGTTTCCTAGAAGTTACCATGTGAATAGTTTGAGTGCAGTGAGTAAAGTACATTATGGAAAAGTGAAGAGAGCAATTGCAGGTCAGTAAGTGCTAGATGCAATTGGTGTCTAGTCTTAGAATTTGGGAAAAGCAAAAAGTGAGACTGATGTATGAAGTGAATGGGACATAGTAAGTATGATGGACCCAAAGGAGTAGGGATAGTGCAGGTGCTTATAATTATATTATAGATAGCTTTCATATGCTTGGTAGTGCTGAAATTATGTTTAAAACGTTCATCACATTTGGAACAATACTGCCTATTTTGCTCTTCCTCGAGGTCGGGGATGTTCTTTTTATTTGGCTTTTGAGTTTCCTAGAAGTTACCATGTGAATAGTTTGAATGAGGTGAGTACAGTGCATCATGGAAAGGTGAAGAGAGAAATTGCAGGCCAGTAAGTGCTATATGCAATTGGTATTTTAATACATCCTATAGTAATAGAAGTACATGATGCTAAACAAATATATTGATAAAATAACTAACACTGTGAGTGAGGTTTGTCCTATGGGAGAAACTGGAACTCAGGAGAAGATATGTGCCTACTTTAGTGAAATTTGTAAATGTATACTAATGAAAATAACCATTGTACTAATAATAATAATCCTGGTTTTATTGAGTATTGTTCCAATGTACAAGCTTTTAGAAGCAATTTGCATCATTGGTTTAAGTCGACATTACAAAAGTAGAGCTAGAAAACAACAAGATGAATGAAGAAAATGGAGATGATTCTAGATTAAATAAATGCCAAGATGAATGATGACCTGAAAACCTTGCAAAATAAAAACAAATTGGAGCTTTCACAAGTGATGGGATTAATGTTATAGCAGGGTAGAGTGATAATTAATCAGCAATAATTAGTGATTATTACTAAAGATGGGAAGTTGTGAAATAGTTATAATTTATCAGAGTAATTAATAATTTAGGTTCATTAGTTAGCATGACTATGCCACATCCTCCTACACTAAAAATCATTCACATTTACTGAAGGCAAAAAGTGTCTTCGTTTTATGTGTTTGAGCATTCTATATGCATGTGCCTTTCTCTCTTTTCAGAAGTTCAACAAAAATGCATCCTCTGCCATGCTTTTTGTGTACAAATCTAATGTGTTCTGTTCTGTTCTGCAAGGATGTCTTAACGGAACAATGTCAAGGCTGCGTAGCTTAGCCAAAGCTCTGAACTACAGTTAAAACAATAAATCCTTTGTAATGCGTGGGATCACATCCTTAAATAATTATGCATTGCCCTAACCAACAGGCTGTAATAGTAAATATATGTTGCAGGGATGTCATATGAACTTATAGGTTGATTGGCTACTGTAAATGAAACACTGCTTCATAAAATCTTGTTATTAAATATGTCTGCCTCTTGTACCTAAATCATTATAGGAGGACATGCTCTTTGGAGAAAAATCAGACTTTTGAGGTCAGACTTTTTGGCTTTGGGATAATTGCTCTGAGACTTTTTGGTGTAAATTTGTGTTGAGACTTTGCAATCAGAGATATTTGCTGTGTCTGAAACCTTTGACATGAAATCTATTTTTCCAATAGCTTTGAGCTTTCCTTTGGAGAGGGAACTTATTTCCGTCTGCTGGCTAATCTATTTGATTTTCTTAACTACTTTCATTTTTGTAATGAAAGTACTTTTTTCTTATAAACAATGGGAAGATAACTTTAAAAAGCATGTCATGGCTAGTTTAAAAATAGCCTAGAACTAAGTCTATGAGAGAATCCGACAGTCCATATCCCACTAATGTCTCTCCTCATGTATTGATTAAAGCATCAACAGGAACATTAATTATACTTTACAGCCTAATAGGGGTTTCTTTTTGGCATGAAGCAAATGGTTTTATGAATGCAGCTTTGGCCCTGATGGCGTTTTGGAAGCATTATTTAAAGAATTGCACACCTTTTGGGGTGCATGTTTAGTTCCATTATTCTTCCGCTACAATCACTCATAAATGGGGAAGGTCCATTTCACATCCACTGCACAGGAAGGGCTCTTTGGGTGATTTCTCAAACTATAGTTTGATAGCCATGGACTTCATTGAAGCACAATTCTGGACAAACGTGCTCAGAGGACCCTAAGGGCTAGCTCATGGAAAACAACTTGGGGCTGGATTACACAACGTGTCATGAGGGGCGCAACAGGCTTGTGTGCCCACTTTGAGCGCCCCCAGGGCACTTTGGTATTACAGAAGGGGCAGCAGATACTGATACAGCCCCTCCTGTAATTCATTTAGCACTCACGCACATGTAGCACCAGCAGTATCTCGAGAAGGCATTCCCTCATTTGCATGGGGGCGTGGCCCCATGCATATGAAAAAGTCTTCCTGCCACTGTGTCCATACTATATGATGGAATGTGGGCGCAAAGACAAAGAAGCTGTCACATAAAGGTGGTGCACTATTAGTACCCTCTCAAGGGTACAAAGAGGGTCACAGTAACCCCCAGATATCCCCCTAGGATCTCTGTTACCACTCTAAAGTACAAGCATGTGTTGCTAGCACATTGAACCATGAAGTGGCAGATTAAAGTGTGGGATATGTTTTTTTTTAACTGGTGAAATGAGGCACAGGTTTGCACACCCACGGATCTGGTACCACAGCTTCTGGTCCCAGGTGGATCCATCCGGTACTTATTGGACCTAGTCGGATGAGGTGAATTGACCACAGAAACGATTACTGCACTTTCAAGTTTCAGGCCATTTTGCCCCGAGATCCAAACTGACTTAACCCCCGAATCCTGATTCTTGAAGATCGTTGGGAGACGAGGTGGCTTTCTCTGTAACCCAGAAAGAATGACATAGGTATCAATAGGGAATTGTGTGTGGGGAATCCAGATAAGAAGTGATGCGCAACACTGTGCATTTTGGGACTTGTAGTTTGAAACTTTGCAGTACATTGTGGGAGACAGGCTTTAAATGTAACTATTTTGTAGCATTAGATCTTGGACTTTGTGGTTATTGTATTTTTGACTATTTTTTTGTACTTTTAATTAATTGTTTTGGAAGAAAGGCGTTTCCAACATAAAATTGTAAAGAAGTACCTCAGTTAGATTTGTTGAGTTGTTGAAATTGTCTGCTAAGGTGAGGTGTATTGTGAGGCGCTATCAGTCACACCAGGATAAGGACGTAACATTTCTACTGTGCGAAACGAAGACAGATAAGAAACGAGGATAACGCAATGCATGTTGGGACTTGTAGTGAAAAACGTTGTGGTGAAATGTGGTGGATGTACTTTGAATGTAAATAATTAAGTAACATAAGATCTTGAACTTGTGGGGAGATCAGTTATTGTGTTTTTGACTATGTTTTTTGACTTTTGAGGAATTGTTTTGGATGAAAAGTGTGTATCAATTAAAGTTATAAATCAGTACCTCAGTTAGATTTGTTGAGTTGTTGAAATTGTCTTCTAAGATGAGGTGTACTGTGAGTCACCATCAATCGCACCAGGATATAGGGATGTAACATCTCTACTTTGTGCACGTACTGATGGTTGTTCATTACTCGGTCCATAGGAGTGAGTGCTCTGGATAAGATAGACTCCCGCAGGTTTACTACTGTGTTGAAAATAGGTAGTATCCTCAGTATTTGTAGAGATTTCTGCTTAGAAGAAGTAGACAAATGCTAACAATAAGAAAAATAGAGTTCAGGAGAAGCAAGCAGTATACAGGTGCTTATGTCATAAGGTGCAACACAGGGATTGGCTGGTGAATGCTGAAGTTGTGCTGCAAATGGTTGACATTTGACTGAAACTCTCTGGTATTGGTAGGCGAAGTGTGAATTCAGCAGAATAGAGAGTGTGTGATATTGGAAGCAGGAATGATTGAGGATCTTGATAGAATGGGAAATCCACTTCAAAACAAGAGAAAGCTGCAAATAAGAAAGAGAAACTTACACCCACAGGCAAACCGGCTAGGGAAATGGCGGCAAAGGGAGGGTTACAGATCTGCATGTGGCTCAGCCAACGGCCTGAATACACAACGAAGGATGGGGAATAATGGTTTCCATTCCGTTATGGAATTGTGGTTTCCAATAAGTGGCACTTTCTACATAGCAAGAAAAGAAAACTTGAGAAGGAGAAGGTATGACTTAAGACCCCAGCCTAGACCCATACAATGTGAGGCCCTGGATCTCTGGTAGCAGGATCCAAACTAAAGGAGAAAGAAATTTGCATTAAAGGTCCATTTTAAGGTTTATTTGTGGATAAGCAAGCAGAACTATGAGAGGCAGAAGAGATGGAGGGAGATAAAATGAAATAAATAATTTAGAAGGGATGATAAGAGAGACATCACAGAGGAAGTAGTAAAGGAGAATCCTCTGAGAGAGGTCCAAGGAGGAGCATATGCACATATCCCGTGGTTTCAGACTGATCTTTTCCATTTCACAAATTTTCTCCCCAGGTTGAGGAAAAATCTTAAGTGGTGCACTCAGATAGAGCAGATAGCGAACATTTTAAAGGTTTTGGGGAGGGGATTTGAATATTCTTTTTGAAGTAGCAGTCCCAAGGGGTCTGCGGACAGAATGTAAGAGACTTGTGGAATGGCCGATACAAGAACCCTCTAGAGGAGCAAACACCAATGCACCATTGCCATTAGTTAAAACTAAATATACCCAGTATTTGCTCACTTTGAGACTGAGGTTCCACAAAAGGAAATTATTTGGCCCTACATTTTCCAAAAATCCCAAGGGCCCAAACAAATGTGTACATGCATGCTTTGAGATTAATGCAGGTGTATAGGAAGCATAATAACCTGAATGACCAACTTGGAGCCAATATGGGAGGGTTTCTTTTCTCTTCCTGCAGGAATATGACCCAAAATCAGCAATCAAATTATATAAGGTGTCCTCTGCTTGCAAAGCTAGCCTGTAGATGAAACACTGCATTATGCAATGTTTTGCAGTGACATGCTAGATGAAAAAAGAAGAGGGCTGAAATAAACATTCATGGTAGCCCAAACTCAGTTAGCACAGAATGGAGGCATGAAATTATTAAAATTGTCTGATCCAGGCTAGACCTTGATCCCACTGTAGGTATAAACATAAAGAGTCTCTATGGGCCACATGTATCATTCTTCACAATAGCGAATACCTAATTGCGATTTTTAGCAAATTGCAATTAAGTAATCGCTATTGGAATGTATGAAACTCCAGGAGTTTCATACTGAGATTCGCAAGGGCTCGCAAATTGGACCTACCTCATTAATATTCATTAGGTAGGTCACAATTTGTGAGCCATTGCGAATGGCTCCAATCAGAGGGATGGTGGCCTGCTGGTCTCAGCAGACCACCATGTCTGTGATTGCTTTTCAACAAAACAACCTTTTTTTTTGTTTAAATGCAGCCCTTTTTCCTTTAAGGAAAACGGGGTGAGTTTAAAAATGAAAAATGAAAAGTCTGTGGGACCACTGCCTGCTCTTAAAAAACATTTTCGCATGCATTCACAAAGGGGAAGGGCTCACTTGGGTACCCCTTCCTATTTGTGAATGGGTTACCACCAATTTGGAATTGGTGGTAACTGCAATTGTTTTGCGACCGCATTCACGGTCACAAAACATCATACATACCTCTGCGATTCGTTATTAGGAAGGGACGCTCTTGACACGCCCCTTCCTAATACCGAATCAGTATGTAGTACCAAATCCAATTTGCGATTCGGTAACAAGTTACTGAATCTCAAATTGGACTTGTTACATACCAAAATGCATGATTGATACATCTGGCCCTATGTCTTATAGAGGGAATACCCAAGGAATGGGATGAGGGAGTATGTCCGGAACCAAAATAAGTGCTTTAAAGAAGGTTACCCCCTGTCACATTTGCAACAAGGTCGGCCACTGGTAGTGGGAATGCCACTATAATCCTGACCGAGTAATGACTGATGGTCAAGCCTCATATTTCGCGATTTCCCCCTGTATCAAAACCTCCTATGACAAACTCAAGAATTCATAAACCAGGTTTATCACAAAATCCCATTGAGCCCATTTTGATGGATGCAAAGTGGAAATCCCCAATGCTAACCCAGGAATCAAGCTCAGCACAGCCCATTTCCATCCCAGAGTGCTCCAATTCCCATTAAATTTGGGAATTCCACAGAGTTCAAACAGGCCCAATGACGTGCTTGAGGGTGGAGGAGTAGGTGGCCCATTTCTGCACACAGAGGTGAATGGACATCCTGTAGCCTTTCTGATATACACAAGAGCCACTCGTTCAACTGTTAAAATAGTTGAGGTCCCAAACCTACCCCTCACTGGAAAGGAAGTCTACGTTGTTGGCTTCACAAATCAGCAGCATACGAATCAGGTTATAGGCCTGGTCCCAGTGAAAATCAGGGCTATAAAAGAGCACCACCAGTTCGTTATATGTGATTCAAGTCCCATACATTTGCTGTTGAGGGACCTACTTTATAAGCTTACCTGTGTCATATATTATACACCAGAATAGGATTGGAAACTCAAGCTGCTCACACTGAGTTCAAATTACAAGCAGCTAATCTGTAGTCAGATTATTCCCAGTTCTTACTAAAGAAAACATATTCTGATTTAAATGAAGCAGTCAGAGAAAATGTGTGAGATTTAACAGGAAAGGAAATTGGATTGATCAAGTGTGCTAAATCTCTAAAGATATCCTCAAGCCTGATGCAGTATTCCCTCAGAGCGTTGTTACAAATTGACCCCAGAAGCCATTGCAGGAATAACACCTGACATTAAAAGTAGGATAGAACAGGGCATCCTGAAGGAAGTCATTGATAGTCCCTTTAATTATCTGATTATTGCCTTGGAAAAAGCATATAAGTGGAGGATATTTAAGGATTTGGGAAAAATAAACTAAATAGTCATTCCATGCGATTGCATGGTACCGAATCCTGCTGTAATCCTATTCCAAATTCAACTAGACATGGAACAGTTTACGCCATTGGCCTATGTCAGGAATTCTATTCCATCCCCCTTCACAAAGAGACCCAGCTTCTCTTCACTTTTCATTTCCAAGTGAAGAATCTCATGTGGTGTGGCGGTCCTCACAGGTTTACAGAGAGCTCATCATATTTCAGTTAGATACTCAAGAAGAATTTAAAGACCTTACAGTTGTTGTGTAGGTCGACCCTTGTGCTCTATGAAGACAGTATCCGGGTCGTTGGTGGCAGTGCACTTTATGCTGTCTTCGTGAATTACTGTGATGCCTCCTCTGTGTTTTGAATTCTGTCCTGGATCTTGTAGCCTGTTGGGAAGGTGTTGGAGATGTCTGGGGTAGAGGACAGATTGAGCCATGTTTCCATGAGGAAGGCGAGGTTTGGTGCTTGTGTGTGGTTGAGGTCCCAGACCTCTGTGGTGTGTTTATCGAGGAAATGAGTGTTGAGTAGCATGCATGATAGTGGTTGGTGGTGGAAGGCAGACATATGGGTGTGTTGGTGGGGAGTGGAGCTGGGAGCTTGAGGGTGGCAGGGGTGTGGGTGAGATGAGATGAGAAGTGGCAGGTTGAGTAGGAGAAGGGCCTGACCAAGGTGTTGGGAGTGGCAGGGAAGCAGTGGGCTACTCTGAGTCCAGGGTTCAGGTGTTGGATTCTGCAGAAGAGTACCTGTGGGTGGTGGGGGGACCAGAGTTTCTGACACTGGGCATGGTCCAGGAATGGATAGGTGCAGATAGGCTTGCCTTTTGCGCACCAGTGGCGCACCTGATGTACGGGCCCACTGCGCAGATGTACTGCAGCCACACTGGGAGGTTGGGCTTATAAACAGCAGGAAGCCACTATGGTGTGTGAGCGAGCAGCATCCAAAGGATGTTGGAAGCAGAAGAAAAAATTAAACGAAAAGTCAAATTAAAGATAAATAAAATTAAATTAGAATGTAGTGGGTGCTAGGAGGGAGGCAGGAGAGCGGACCTAAGATGGCAGGGGCACCAGGCATCTACTCACTAGGGTCACGCTGCGGCCCCCATTAAGTAGGTCCTGGGGGAGGTGGCGCTCAGGAGGCGGTGCTACTAAACAGCGGGAAGCCGCTGTTGTGTGCGAGCGGCACCCAACTGAAGTTAGAAGCCAAAGTAAAAATTACGTGAAAAAATCTATTTAAAGTTAAATCAAATTAAATTAAAATGTAGCGGGCAATAGGAGACAGGCAGGAGAATGGATCTGAGGCAGCTGGAACACCACACACCTGTCATGACCTAAGCGCCAGTGATTGAGTCCATGTGAAGAAGCACATTTGCAAGTCATTCCTGTAACAAAGCTAAAGAGCCCTATACCAAGTGATATTGGTCACCAACACTGCTATGAAGTATGCCAGACTTCTGAACTGGAAACAAACCTGCAACACCAAGAGGGTGAGACAAGCATAGGAAGATGTGAACCAACATCCACTAATTTATCAAATCTGCCTAGATTTGAGGTTTCTGAAGCCTCTGAAGAGGAAGAGGAAGAGGAAGGCCAGTCTGGACCTTCTCCGCCTTCCAAAGATTAACATCAACAGCAACAATAGAAGATTGACAGTAGCACACTTTCAGTTACGAACAACACTTCAGACTCTAGATTGAAAGAGCGCTTTTTTAGAGACAGTGTGAACTTTTAGAGAGCAGTACCTGTCTGGAACAAGGCCACCAAAATCAGAGTGGGGTTGACAGAGAAATGTTTGTGTCTGAAAGCGAATCAGCTTCATTTGAGCCAGAAATCACAAGTACTTCTGAGAATCAGGCATCCACAGAAAAAAAGTTGGCCAAAAAATAGGACTAGATGAAAGAGGCTGTTGACAACTACTAAGGGAAAATAGACTATAAAAGAAGTCAATGAGTTAGAGGAACAAGAACATCCAGAATGACAAGATACTTGTAACGAGTATCTAGACTTGATGATTCCTAAAAGGTACAGAAGGGAGAGAAAGATCAACTGCAAACATTCAAGTCCCAAATAGACATACTTCACCAGGACTGACCTTGTATCTGATGAATGTCTGACTGACATTGACAAACCTCTGCGAGTCAAAGGCGATTAAAGGTTTGAATCAACGCAAACTGTTGACAAAGTTGAAAAGGTCAGAAAGATAGAGTAATGGTATGAGGACTACAGAGCCTTAGGCATCCGATCAACACAAAAGAACACACACAACTTATTTTGAGATAGGGTAGTGACTTCACAGTAGGTAAAGAATGACTAATGTTTTAACCAAAGATACAGATTAATCACTTGATCTGATTTAAGCTGATATAGCACAGCAAAGCTGCAAAATTGTGTTTGTAGTTTGGTAGTTGCCATTTCTGCTTCCATAGTTAGGAGGATGTTAGATGTCCATCTGCTGGAGGGAAATGTTTCCCTTATGCTAATGAATCAAACTAATAAGCCTGTTACTTGTAAGGAAATTTATGAAGGTAGAATTTTGGATGCTCCACGCTCTGATAATGTTTATAGTCATAATGTCTATTTTTATATAGTAGCCAAATATGGTAGAAGCATGGGAATTGAGGATTGCTTTGTCTGCTCTATTTTCCAGCCTCTGCAGCCAAGGGCTCTTCATAATTTCATTTACCCTTATTCTATCATTTTTATTGCAATGTATTTCTTAATCTGTTCCACCAACAGCCTCTATTAAACTGTTTTATATTGATTATGAAAATTCTTTAGAAAGTGTACTGTTAGTGAAGGGATCTAATATGTATTTGTGGTCCACTTAACATGCTTTTCATTTTTTTTAAACTTTTAAACAAAGTGATCAGCATGAGTATATGATGAAATTCTTTACCTCTGTGACTTAACATTAGTGCTACTAACCAAAGTATGCATGACCTAACTTGCAAAATTAGAAAGCATGAAAGAATTTTCGTAGATTAATTAAATAAAGAATAAGGCTGGATGAAGAGAAGGGAAGCAAGAGAGTTAACCCAGAATACATTACTGGGAAGGGCAAAGGGAATCTATAGGATCTGTCCCTAGAAGATCTGCCCATGGTGTTGATGTTATCATAACAGGAACTTTGTGTATGATAAGAAGACAAGAAGGGAATGAGATTGTTGAGATAGTGGGTTGGAGCGAATGTGAGCATAGCAATTTGGTTAAAGATTTTTTGTGTGAATTAGAGGTAAGTATTGCAAGGTGTATATATTATGTGCTTGGTAAATCAGCTTATTTCCAGTTGCCACACAATTGGGTAAGTAGTTGCTATGCAGCTTTAGTCTTTCCAAGAATCTACCACACCAATGATGTAGATCTACAACTTGATTGCTATATAAAACGATGCAGGTGCAGCTTTGAGCAAATATTCAGTGATATTTCGGCCCATATGTGGATAGGCTTGCTACTGATAAGGCAGGAACCTTAACAGTTATTAATGAAGAACTGCTTGCTATGAGATCTATCATAATACACAATCAGTTTACTTGAAACATGCTTCTCGCAAAGGAAGGGGGCTATGCAAGGTAATAAATGATATAGAATGCTGCGCTTACGTTCCTGAAATAAATAAATAACATAATATTTATGTTGCAAACATCTCTAATATCAAACATGAAATAACTGGGTTAGAAGAAACTGGTGTGCCGGAAAGAAAAGGTCCCACATTTGGGTCTATTGGAAAAGGATTTGCCAAGATAGGTAAGTGGTTAGGAAGTGTGGTCAAAGGAAAACTAAAATTGCTTGTAAAACCTCTTTTGGTTATATTCATTTGCATTGCATGTGTGCTTTTCTTCCTAAAACTTTGCAAAAGAATTTCATCAAATGGTGGGTTAAAATGTGGGACAAAGAAGCGGTCAGCAACTAGTGGAAGAGAAAATGAGCTGATGTAAAAGTTAAAGAGATGCAGAGCGAACTATATGATACCATGAATAAATTGGAAGGATCCAAGCAGAGGAATCCTATAATGACAACAAGTGTGTTGTAATAAATAAATGAATGAAATGATTCTGAAATTTTCGGGGGTGGGCGGTTAGGGGTCTGTTTTTTTTTTTATTGTAGTGTTTAATGCACGAGAGATCAAGTTCAAGCTAACAGTCAATTTTGTGCTTTCTTCCATCTTGGATGTACCATTGACATTTATTACATAAGCCCTGCCACAGATGTTTTTCACTGTAATAAAGAATTGTAGACTTTACACTGAAAAGACTGAGACTTTGCTAGTTCAATTGAACACTACTTACCTAATCAAGAACAACCTAACTGTCTGAGACTGAGTAACATACTATGTAACAAGTCTTGTCACCTGAATTCATTCTGGGAATATCTGAGTCTAATGTAGTATATTTGTGAGAGAATCCTCAAATGTTTTCTGTAGTAAAGTGTTTTTTCTTGCTTGCTCCCAAATGGTGCATAAACTGAGAACCATGTACTTGTGTTGTGAATGTATTAAATCCTTTGTCCAAAGTACTATAACAAAAAGCATGTTTCTCTGTTTAGAGAGCTCACCCCTTTTCCCTTTCTTAGAAGGCAATTCTATTCTGGAATTTATGTAGAACTTTATGGAGTTCTTCTTGTACTCCACAATTATATGCTTTTATTCTTAAAATTATTAATGATCAAGCTTACGTATTAAGTACTTATATTCTTTCAGTAAACTTTTAAACTTTAGTCCTCGACTGCCATTTTTATTGAAAATAATTACAACTTCAACCTAATGTGTGAAATTTAATTAAGTAAAGACAAGTCCATTAGGGAGCACCAAAGAGTATCAGGGACTACACCGGTCCCGAACCGAGCAATTGGCGCACACTAGGCAACTAAATGGGACCCAGGTTTTTGCACTGCCAAAAGCAGCTGCTCTGTATTTCACTGAATGCGCTGCCCTGGGGCAGTGAGTCTACAGCTGCCCTGAGGGCAGAGGATTAATTGTAAATGGACGCACTGTTCAAGTTTGCGCCTCACTCACTGGTTTAAAGTTGCGGCATGGCGCAATTTAGATCAGTGCACCTGAATCATAATTAGGGACCTGGGGCCACATGTACGTAGGTTCAGATTTGCGACTCGCAAATTATGAGTCAAAGCGACTCGCAATTTGCAAATCGCAAATCCGAATGTAGGATGGTGTCCTTGACACTAATTGCGATTCGCAAGGGGGTCGCAAATGCCCACCTCATGAATATTCATGAGGTAGGTCGCAATTTGCGACCCCCTTCGGAATGGCGGCCCTCACAGGGATGGTGGCCTGCTGGAGACAGCAGACCACCATGTCTGTGACTGCTTCTCAATAAAGCAGTTTTTTTTTTTGTAATGCAGCCCGTTTTCCATAAAGGAAAACGAGATGCATTACAAAAACAAAAAATGAAACGTTTTCGTTTAATTTTTACAGACCTCTGAAAAAATGTTTACAGTCACATTCACAATGGGGAAGGGGCCCCCTTCCCTTTTGCGAATGGGTTAGCACTCATTTGAAATGGGTGCAAACTGCGATTGTTTTGGAACCGTGTTCGCGGTCACAAAACAATCCTACATTGCACTGCGAGTCGCAATTACGAGTCGCAAACCCGTTTTGCATTGCGGTAACCAGCTTACCGAATTGCAAAACTGGGTTTGTGCATCGCGATGTGCTTTTTGCACGTTGCAAATAGCCAAATTCGCTGTTTGCGAGGTGCAAAAAGCTACCTACATGTGGCACTTAGGGCCAGATGTAGCAAAGTATTTGCACGTCGCAAACGGCGAAAATCGCCGTTTGCGAGGTGCAAATGCCTCTTTGCTATGCAGTAATGCATATTGCGAGTCGGTACCGACTCGCAATATGCATTTCAGAATCGCAAATAGGAAGGGGTGTTCCCTTCCTATTTGCGATTCGGAATGGAATGCAATACCATTTGCGACCGCATATGCGGTCGCAAAGGGTATCGCAGTTACCATCCACTTCAAGTGGATGGTAACCCACTCGCAAATTGGAAGGGGTCCCCTTGGGACCCCTTCCAGTTTGTGAATGGACCCAAAACATTTTTTTCAGGGCAGGTAGTGGTCCAAGGGACCACTGCCTGCCCTGAAAAAAAAACCGAAACTAAAGGTTTCGTTTTTTTTTTTTTTAAGTGCAGCTCGTTTTCCTTTAAGGAAAACGGGCTACACTTTAAAAAAAAAAACTGCTTTATTTAAAGCAGTCACGAACACGGAGGTCTGCTGACTACAGCAGGCCTCCATGTTTGCGAGTGCCTTGACTCGCTATGGGGCCGCAATTTGCGACCCACCTCATGAATATTCATGAGGTGGGTCATTGCGACCCCATAGCGAGTCGCAGTCGGTGTCTGAGACACCGTACTGCATAACATTTTGCGAGTTGCAAATAGCGAGTCGCTATGACTCGCTATTTGCAAGTCGCAAAATGTTTAGTTGCTACATCTGGCCCTTAGTTCCTTTTTTTTCAAACTGTTTTTTGAGCAGGTTGTGCAGCATCAGCTACCATTATGACATTGTCCATGATGATTCAAGGAACCATACCAATGAGTTGGGCCCAGCTATTCGGCCCATCCTTTTGTCTACAAAGTAGCATTCGATGGGGTAGCTAGAGGAAGGCTCTGGAGCAAATTATCTATGTTGGGTATTCAACAAAAACTTATTTGGGCTATGCCAGTTATTACACAGCTATTTGAGTTGACATATAAATAGAGTGCAGATATTTCATTTCCTGGAAGAATAAGCACTAACAAGTGTTTCAAACACTGCATATTGTTACCACTGTTCAATATTTGTGTCGTAGATGTGGTATAACGCCTGAGAAGTGAGGGGATTTTTCCACTAGCTTTTTCCATCTCCTCGTTTGTTTAGATTCAGTGCATTGGTAAGGTCCAGGTGAAGTGATGGTGTACTTTCAGTTTAATTATGTATGCTTCTAATGCATTTATATGGCTTTCAATTAAGCGCAAAAAGTGATTCACTAAAAGTTAACGTTTTCTGGTGATGGTATAAAGCTCCACGCCTGAGAGGCGCATGGAAGCGATCAAATTGTTAAACACAAAACGTGTCACCAATATTAAAGATGAAATATTAATCAGGGGAATTTAACAGTAGCGAATATATTTTTTTCAAAACTCTCTCCGTCGGGATGTGCAACAATTAGAGGCACGGTCAGAGGCTCGAGGGACAGCGCGGCAGGGCACTCGGGTACCCCCTACAGACGCCGCTGCAGAGCTGCAGAGACGTGGAGCGAGCTGGACGCTCTGCAGTGGCTGGCTCTTCTTGTCCTTCACAGCATCATCGGGCAGAGCTGTCGTCTCCATGGGGATGTGAAGCAGTGGGAGCTGCAGAAGATGAGCAGCGGTGACATGTGCAGCTGGATCCTGTCCGGGGCTCGGGAATGAATAGAGCGCGCGGCAGGATCTAGCCAACAGGCGGCCAGCGGGGACCACTCCTGTCGCGCTCTCAGCCACCCCTGCAGCCCTAGGCGGCGCACCGGACTCCTCAGAATGCTGAAGCCCAGGGACCTGTGCCAGAGCTCGGGCACCAAGACCTTCCTGGATGCCATGCACGGGGGCAAGGTGCACCTTGCTCGCTTCGTGCTGGACGCGCTGGACAGAAAGATCATCAACTCGCGGACGGAGCAGGGGCGCACCCCGCTCATGTTCGCCACCTGCCTGCCCGAGGCGGACATGCGGCTCAAGTTCATCCGGCTGCTGCTGGACAACGGCGCCGAGGTGAACTGGCAGGACGAGGGCGGCCGCACGGCGCTGAGCCAGGCCTGCGAGCTGGGCCACTTGGAGGCCGTCAAGCTGCTGGTGCAGTTCAACGCCGACCCCGAGATCCCGGACCAGTCGGGCAACAGCCCGCTCATGTTCGCGGCCTCCTGCGGCCACAGCGCCGTGCTGGACTTCCTGCTCAAGTCCTTCAAGCGGCTGGGGCTCTGCGTGGACCGCACCAACCAGGCGGGACAGTCCGCCCTACAGGTTGCGTCCGCCCTGGGGCACGGGGACTGCGTGCAGATGCTGAGCGCGCGCCAGCGCGGGGGCAGGTCCCAGGCCGAGGGCGCGGCCGATGCCCCGCGCAGCCCCGGGCGGCGGATATTCGAGGGCGGGCCCTGGAGCCCGCGGCCCCTCTCCCGCCAGGTCATGGAGCGCTTCACCCGCCAGTTCCAGCACCGCCCCCGCACACCGCCCAGCCCCCGGGAGCCGGCACTGCCCAGGGCTCGGCACATCTGGGAGGCCCAGGACAGCGGCCGGGCGGGGCACCGCAACCTGGCGCCCCCGGGGGAGCGCGAGGGACGGTCGCTGCGGGAGGGCAGGAAGTCGCAGTCCAAGGGACGGAGTTCTTGGCTCTTCTCCAGGTCTGCCAGCTGCTCCCCTCGGCGTGGGGGTGAGAGGGGCCGAAGGTGGGCTAGTCAGGACCAGGGAGACCAGCACCTGTTTGTATGCAGTCCCAACAACGAGGGTTCTGAAGAAGCCATCCCAACAAGGACTGTACCCACCTCAGCCCACCAGCAACCCTGCAGTGGGCACCAGGGAAAAGAACCGAGTGGACCCCGTAGTGGTGACTATGGGGATTGGGATTTTGGCTCACCCCGCATTGTGATCCAGAGCCGAATTATGTCCAAGTCACACGAGACTTTACTTAGGGCTGAGAGCTGGGATTGGTCAGATAGTGATAGGGACCCCATCACTACAGGGGGCACTGGCTTCCACAAACCTGTGGTGAAAGCTGAGGATGATGACGAACCATTGGTGAATAATCATGGTCCTGGCCACAATCGACTACTACGGAGGTTCACCTCACCTGAATTCCAAGGCCTGCCTGGGGGCAACCTGGCATTAAAGTCAGAGGATAGCACCTTTCTTCTCTCACACACCCAGCCCCAGGCACACAAGGAACCTCCTACTGGGAGTGCCACCAGAGGGAACCGAAGCCCGCTCTTCATCCCCAGGAGTCGCAGGCAACCCATCCTCATGTGATCCTGCACCCACCAAGCCACTTAATAGTCCATGGCTTACTAGTGACCACCCTCCGCACACATTCTCCAGCTACCACCACAGCGCCATAGGCTAGTGAACCAAGGAGCAATCATGAACTATAAAATGATAACTTGAACTAGGAACACTGCCACACGTCCTGAAAGGGTTAATACTATATGATCAACTGCGCAGAAGTGTGATATCCTACAAACATGATCTGGAAAGTGTTCACAGTTATGCTATTCATGGGAATCCTATTGATTTTCTGGTTATAGGTCTCCTGAAGTCTGATCCATTCACTTTTCGATCCATTGGACTCTTTGGCAAACCTAGAGGAAGCCAAGTAGACTAGGCACACATGGACTAGGTTCCTGTAAGGGAGCTCGTTTCACCAGCAAGATACTGTGATTCCATTATGCAGGTTATAGATACTTGTTTCCATTGATAATATATAAAAAGTACATCTCATTGATAATTCTATTTAAATATATAAATTACACTACACAAGCCTGCAATAGTGCTCAGAATACAGCTATGAAATGATTACAGCTTCAAAGTTTAGCAATATGTGCATAATAATGAAAATACTTACTACTATGTATGTGACTGTGAATGACTGAATACGACATGTACTCGTGCACAATACGCTCTGCGACAAGCAAAGCTATATAACACAGAATGTTTCATATGTCGTCTTCGGACCTGAGGCACGAGGCTTGAACAAGTGCTGATCTCAAGAGACGATATAGTCTACCACATTTCAAGTATTCAGACTTTTCTGTGACACTTCGCACTCGAATTGTAAAGCTTTTCCTTTATGAGCCAACGCACCAACAATATAGAGTTGCCTTCCAGGTGCTGCAGCTATAGAGACATAATAGGGTCATATGGCGCCCACCCCCGAGGATGCCTTTAAAGTCTAGGAATCATTGCACATAAATAAAACCCCTTCAACATCGACTAGACCAGAAGAAACAACCTCTGATGCGTTCTCGACACCAAGCAACCAGCACAAAAAAACTCAGCCATTGTTTGTAACCATTAGCTTGTGATTTGGTGCAGTAAACTCCTATCCGCATATACGTAGACTGTATATTACTAAAACTCGTGACTGTAAGCAATGCATCGCGTTTTAAAGAGACCTAATATTCAATGTCTATTAATATTAATGAAAAGCACAGCGCCATTATAAAATAGCGAATACACGCAGTATTATTAAATAAAGATATGTTGATTTATTTAAAAAAGCTTTTAACTTCAAAGCGTCCCATGGCCTTTTCTTCAGCATGAAACAACTGTGTGGGATGGAGCTGGTGGGGGGTGCGTTGTATGATCTGCTGTTTTTATTCGTTACAGAAACCTCTTCCCATGAAATGCGATCAGATAAAAAGCCACAGTCACGAGAGGAGGGGGCGAGATGAGCTGGGGATAAGAGATTCCTTCCCCAAGGACCTCTAATGCAGATTTCTAAAGCGCGACAGGCAAACTAAAAGCGGTTCCCACATGGATTCTGTCGAGAGTGCTTGGCAGCCAGCCTGACACGCACAGACGTCGTCACGGAGCACTGCTTCAATGCTTCATCTCGTTACACTGTGCTTTGTAAAAAGGGGGTTAAAACACTCAATCTGTTTTCGATCCCCAAAACAAGCTGGGAACCTCGAAGTTTCTTTACCGTCAACATCCCAGCCACAAACCTCTTCTTATTTTGCTTACTTGAAAAGTTAAGAAAGATATATCAAACAGGTCAACGAACCCAAGTTTCCTGTTGATATTCTTCAGTGTTTATGTTAAACGTGACTTTAATTCTAGCAGTCACCCGGTTAGCAACACATACACGAGGCATCTCCAAGGCGGATGACAGATGGGTTATATCAGTGTTTTTCTAAATCACCTCGTGTCTGCCTTACTATGCATTGGAACGCAAACTACACACATAACGAGGGTGGTGGAGAATGGATGGGGGTTTCCGACTGCCAGAGCCCTGCAAGTATAGGTGGTATTTACAACAGCATACATGTCGGTACTTGGGGAATCAGCATTCATTAGGTGCGATAAATAGTATCTGTTTCAGGTATTTTTCCTTCAATGGGAGTAACATGGATTTTGGTGCTCATCAAGTTAAGGGCCATATGTATCAAACTTCCATTTTGCATTTCCTGAATAGCGCATTCTAGGTAATCGCTATTTAGGAAATGCAAAATGGTATTTAACAAAATAGTGAATCCCTAATAGCGATTCCTACAGAGTCGCAATCGCTTCTAGGGAACCGATATTAGGAAATTCGACTCTATTTGTTCTTATGGGCTTAAAGGCCCTTACACGCAAATGGGTTTCCATTTCCTAGTTTGAGATTACTTATTAGGAAATTGTAAATTAGGAAATGCAAAACCAAGGGTGCCTAAGGCCCCCTTTGATGCACCCCTAAAATAAATTGTGCACATGTAAAGCTACTTGGCACGTCCAAACATGCATTTTGATGCATTTTTTTAACATTGCACATGGTTACCATTGACTTGGAGTTGATAGTAATAGCATTTCCTAAATGCCCATTTTGCATTTAGGAAATGCTTGGTACATGTGCTTAGAGAATCGCAAATAGGAAATTCCTATTTGCGATTTCCTATTTGGTGTCACAACTTTAGGGAATCGCAAAAAATTGTGGTTCCCTTAAATTGGACTGTCAATGCCTTTCATACATTTGAAAAGGCTACTTTGCGTTCACGAACGGTCGAATTTAGGGCTAGATGTATCATTATCTCAGTTTGCATTTCCTATTTAAGAAATTCAAAATGGGATGTATGAAAATTGTGATTTGGTACTAGAGATTTTTAAAAGTCGCAATCGCTATTACCGAATCGCAATTAGGGAATGAGACTTCATTCATCCCTATGGGCATGTAGGCCCATAGGTGCGAATGGTTTTGCATTTCCGAATTTGCAAATTCCTGTTAGGAATTTGCAAATTAGGTAATGCAAATCCCAGGGTGCTGGGGGCCTGAGGCCCCCTTTGATGCACCCCAAAAAATATCAGGGGACATGTGAAGCGCACACATGCCATTGGGGATATGTGCTCTACATTTCATTTAATTTTATTTTTTATTAATGCATTTTTAAAATTGCACATGGTTACCACCATATTAGATTTGGTGGTAGTTGCATTTCCGAAATGCCCAATTCGCATTTAGGAAATGCATGATACATGTGTTTTGGAAATCGCAAATAGGAATTCCCTATTTGCGATTTCCTATTTAGAGAGTCGCAATTTGCGATTCCCTAAATGGAGTCACAATTTCAGGGAATCGCTATTTTAGCGATTCCTTGAAACTGCACTACGAATGCCTTTCATAAATCTTGAAAGGCATTTTTGCATTCACAAAAGGTCGAACTTTGCGATTCACACCATTTGCGAACGCAAAAAGCTTTGATACATCTAGCCCTTAGCGATTTGCACCATTTGCGAATGCAAAATCATTTGATACATATGCCCCATAAATCCATATATCTCACTAAATACTGGGATCTTTTCCCCTTTAAATTCATACAGTCACACAGGTGTGACATACCAAAATATAACGAAGCACTTATAATTGTGAAGAGGTAGCAATTTACCAGGGCACCGGTAATCCGGCCTTTTGCTGGAAAAAGATGCATGCACACTCATTAAGGCACGATTTACTCTGCCAACATATACTTCAAAATATTTTTTGTACTGAGACTCTGCAAACATGTTATTTATCTCCACATTTTTTGGCATCTTTTCCTTTTTTGTTAAAAACAATGAAGCAAAACATTTCTGTAAGTGCTTATTATGCAAAGATCTCAGTTTGCCTCTTGTGAGTGGGTGGGAGTAAGATAGCCAATTCTGGTTTTGTTGTTGCTTTTTTGATACTTGTTAGCAGTGCTTAATTTGTAAAAAATCCAAATGAATTAATTTTGCCCACTAATTGCTCTCCTCCCGATTTGCTGAGTTCCATAAAAGTAGCATTTTTGTAGATATGAATGAGCCCAGATTGTTCCATGTCTGGCATGAATGGCTTTTCCAGTGTTATGTTGTTTGCAGCCTAGTAATTATAATTACAAAGTTCCAGGATTCATTAAAAAACAAGTGGATAGGTTACTTGCCTGCCATGGAAAACTTGAGAGCTTCTGTTTACTTTGATTGGGTTATAAATCTTAAATTAAGTTTGGCGGACCCTGTGCTAGAAAAGCAAGCTGACTCCACATCACCCATTGATTCTGTGGGCGGTATGCATCTTCTCCACCCTCACTCATATTAGCCAATAACAGGAGGGTAAGTAGCTATTTATGTCTGGTGTTAGCCAAGACCTTTTGATTTGACTAAAATATGTAAAATGTACTTTCATAAAGGGGCCTTCAGCCATCTCTCTTTAACCATTGGTCTGTTGTTGTGTCATTCACATTTTGCTTCTGGCCCAATGTGATAACAGGACACATCTGGTACACCTTCCATCTTTACCAGGTCCAATCTCCTGCCAGTTGTGTTGTAAATTCCTTTAGGATTGTTTTTCTTTTTATCACTGAAATCCTTCTTTCTTTCTTTCCAGCTTTCTTTCTTCTTTCCACTCTTCTTTTCCTTTCTCATTCTTGTCTTCTTTCATTCATTCTTTCCTTCCTCCTCTCTTTTGCTTTCCTTTTCTTTCTGACTTTGCTCCTTCTCTTTTCTTTCCCTTTCTTTCCTTTTCTTTCCTTTTTCTTGCCAGCCTTCTTGCCTTCATTTTTGCATGTCTGCTTGCTTTGTTTGTTTGTTTGTTTGTTTGTTTCTTTCTTTCTTTCTTTCTTTCTTTCTTTCTTTCTTTCTTTCTTTCTTTCTTTCTTTCTTTCTTTGTTTCTTTCAAGACTTGCAGCCAATGCAAGATTGATTGACTTTTTTAGGTTTCTGTTAGCCAAGACCGTTTAATTTTACTAAAATTATGTGAATCACATAGTTACATATAGACTTAATCCATTATCTGTGATTGTGTCAGTCACATTTTTCTTCTACCCACTCCAGCATGCACTAAGGGGCAATGTATCAGCCCACTTCAGCCGTTGGCTGACTTCACTATGAATTACAACATGGCATCCTATCATAAGGAACACATTCGCATTCAAAGTAGTTTCCTTTCGTGCCAATGGTAATGTGTGGTTTTTAAGAATAAAAAACCTTTTTACTGCCTGTAGCAAATGAGTTCACTTTAGAATGACAAGGACCAGGCATATTCCGAAACAATACAGTTTTGTAAAAAAATGTCAAAACAATAATTTCCAGAAGGCTGACTACCAAAGCCACACCAGTTGACTCTGCCAATGCTTGTTGTGCTTGATGTCATGCTGGGGCTTGGAAAAGGCCTTGTGTGGCCCCACCCCTTTTTCTTGGAAGCACTGCCATCCTTGGAAAAACAAAGTGTGCATCCCACTCAAGATTAGCAATGTTGCAGCAGCAGCACTTATTTCCTGTAAAGTACAGTTGTCTGGCCAGTGCAATCATGAATGCATGCACCATCATCATGCTGCTCCACAAAGAGGTGATGTGTGGTTCCCAACAAACACCCGCTCAGATTTGGCACCGCTTGAAACAAAAACTACCAGAAACCAAAGAACGTGGCAGCAGTGGAAGAACTACCCATACTTAAAAAATTGAGATTTCCATTTCAGTGCGACATTGAATTTGTTTACATGTTTTTCCGACCATCTTTTCATTTGTCATGACTTTATAAGTACTTATAAGTTTATAAACAGGAAGTACATGCTGTTGGTTAGTTCCCACGGGACAACTGTTATAATGTTACATACCTACCCTGGTCCACGTGGGAAGATAGGGTTGTCCTTGTTACTTCAACGCTGGTTAGTTCCCAGCAGTGTGTTATGTGATCACTGATGTATGTAGTCATTAGAAAAGGAAGTGAATTGAACATTTTTGAGGTCTTTCTTTCAATATTATCGTTACATTGTAGTCATGTTTTCATGGAATTCAGTTCTTGTGGTTTTTTTTTAAATTAAATATGTCATTAAAGTGTTTTAAAAAGTTTTGAAGAGAGCTTACGCTGGGACCAGGTAGATGGCCGGAGGGATTAGTGAGCTGTGTCCCTAAAGGAGGGGGAGGAACTACTAGGGGGTGTGAGGAGTGTTACATTAGCATGCAAGTATCTGAGTACAGATTTTGATTTTAAGAGGCATTTGGTAATGTTACCACATTTTTAGGACCAGAAACCAGGATGGACTAAGACATAGAAGTAAGACTAACTGTTGGTACCACCCAAGAAAACTGCTGGACTACACTACAGCACCCACTGATACAGAAGGACAACACTACCACTCCTGACAAACCTATAAAAAAGATTTCAATTAAAAAAGACAAGCCTCAATGCGTTTTGGGGAGGAGGGCCAAAAGGCAGTAGAGGAACTCCCATGGTGTGCGTGACATCTTGGGCATTGCTTGTTATCTTACCTTTTCTCTGCATTTATACTCACGCCTCCACCTGCAACATCACAAATACACATTCAAGAGCGGAGAATAGATACACGCATTGGAAAAGCCAGTGTGGCTCACGTGTGCTAGATGTATTGGTTTTGTCAGTCTTTTAACTATATTTTACAGCATCGCGGCTGCTGTGCATCATAGCTGAAGGTTAGGTAAAAAAGCGACATGATGCAGCCCACGCTGGCCGTGCATAGGTGAGCCCTATTGGTTTTGCCAATGCCTGTTCCCAGTTCATATGTGAAATTGGGCAAACCCCATCAGATAAAAGCACTCCCACCCCAAGCTGTGATGATTCCCTGAGCCAGCGATGGCCATATCTGACAGACACAGATTAACCCCACTTTAAATACGATGCTGAGGGATGAGGCAAATCAGCACAGCAGGTGACATTTAAAAGAAATTAACTTCTAGAATGTTCGACCTGCAAATTCAAATAAAAACATGCATTGGCAAAACAAATAGACCTTTTGGTAATTCTTTTTATGTTTTGTTATGTCTTTTCCATAATTTTATTGTTCGGGAGGCTTCTGGGCCCTCATTACATCTAAAAAAAATGTGTCTAAAGGAAAACTTTTTTTTCAAGTCTAAAAAAGTACACATTACCGTGGTACATCCAGCACTGAAGGGGACTTTCTTGTGTGTGGAAGTGCTCCTTGTGAAAGGGCAGCAAGTGGGCTAACATTGCCCCTCGATGGATGCTGGAGTGGGTAGAAGAAAAATGTGACTGATACAATCACAGACTAATGGATGAAGTGTAGCTGAAAACCCCTACCAATAACTATAATATGCGTACTTTTAGTAAAATCAAAAGGTCTTGACCAGAACAGATACGAGATAGCCATTAGTCTGGCATTGGCTGCTAACCTCGCCTTTGAGAAAGAAGGCAAGAAAAAAAGGGAAGGAAGGAGAAAGGAAGGAAGGGATTTAGATAAAGAAGGAAGGAAGACAGACAAAAAAGCAAGGAAGATGGAAAAAGGGAGGGAAAGAAGAAGTGCCAAAAGGGAGGGAAGGAAGGCAAAAAGGAAGGAAGGCGAGAAGAAGGGAAAGAAGGAAGAATGAAAAGATTAAAGAAGGAAAGAAAGGAAGAAAGAAAGAAAGAAAGAATTAAAGCAGGCAAAAAATAAGGAAATAAAAAAAACAGAAAGAAAGAATGAAAGAAGACAAAACAAAGAAAGAGAAAAGGAAAGAAACAAGTAATGACGGTAAAAAGAAAGTACAAAGACAAGAAGGCAAACAAAAGAAAGAAGGAAAGAAAAAAGGTAAAAAAGAGAAAGAACGCAAGAAAGAAGGAATGGGGGAAAAAATAAGAATGAAAGAAGGCAACATAGAAAGAAGGAAAGTAGGCAAAAAAGAAAGTAAGAATAAAAGAAGACATAAAAGAAAAGAAAGAAGTAAAGAGGGCAAGAAAGAAAGATGCAAACAATGAAAGACAAAGGAAAGGATGAAAGAAAAAGAAAAGAAGGCAAAAAAGAAAGGAAGGAAAGAACAAAAGAAAAGGAAAGGCAGAAAAGAAGAAAAGAAAGAAAAAGAAAACAAAAGAAAGAAAGAAAAAAGTAATATAGACAAAAACATGAAAAGAAAAAAAAATGAAAGAAGGCAAAAAGAAAGAAGGAAAATGAAGAAGGAAAAAAGAAAGGCATGAAGGAAAGAAAAAGGAAAGAAGGCTCAAAAGAAAAAAGAAATAATTAAAAACAAAAAGTCAAAAAGAAAGGAAGAAAGGAAAGAAAAAAGGAAAGAAGACAAAAAACAAAGGAGAAAAGGATGAAGGAAAGAAAAAGGGAAGGAAAAACAAATAAAAACAAAGAAAGAAAGAAGGAAAAACAAAGAAAGAAAGCAAGCAAGAAAGAAAAAAACAGGAAAAAAAGGGCAAAAGCTAAAGGAAAAAGGAAAGAAACTAGGAAAGAAAACCAAAAAGGAAAGAAAGAAGGAAAAAGAGTTCACAGTATAAAATATTTGATACTAAAACCCAAATTACACCCCACCTATGTTTAAATAAAACTATTACACTGTGCGGCAAATGTAACAAGATAGAGTTTGGTTTTATTCCTGGGCAAAGTGTTTTAAAGAGCCAGGAACACAATTTGGAATGCTGTGGAATAACAGCAGTCCACTTCAAAGGGAATTTACTATTGCATTATCAGGAGCCAGGAACTAGTAAACATTATCAGGAGCCAGGAACTAGTAAACCTGGAACGTGCCCTGTGCTCACTTCATATGCGTCCTAGTATCACAACAGGTGTCACTGTCACTAAAAGAAATTGAACTACCTTTTTTGGGGTGTGCGCATTGTGAAAGAGCAAAGTTGTTAATCAGAGGCTACAGTAGGCTGACTAATTGCCCCATGATGTGTGCTGTAGTGGGCGCAAGCAAATTAAAATGACACAACAACAGACCAATGGGTGAAGAGAGGTGGCGTCAGACCTAAAAAGAGTGAACTTGTGTCATGGAGTGAAAACAGGAGCATGCACTACATTGTCAGTGATGTATTTCGTCACTAGACCCGTTCACAAATACCGGGACATTTATTTATTTGAGGTAAAAGTGTTGGGACGCCGGAACAGTTCGTAAAAATCGTTTAAAATGCCCAGGCAAGCCTATCACGTTTTATCACCCTATTGGAGGTCACGCTGCCTCTGAAACACGTTTCCCTGGCCTGGGTTGCCAAGCAGCGCTCACCTGACTCCAGCTCCTGTCCTCTTTCTGCTCACTGAGAAATACACTTCCGCATCTCAGATGTAGATCTCCCACATAAATAGTCTCCCTCCGCTTGCTGCCGCGGTCAGAGTCCTGCTATAACACTGACGTGCTGCGTCGCCACAGGTTTAATAAGCGTGAGTTACATGCGACACCTAGGTCCAAAACTCCGCATGAAAATGCCTCCACTGAGATTTCGGTATCTCAGTTTCCGAAGCCCCAGCCTTGCAGTGGCAGGAGTGATCATCTATGTACCAGAGACCTGGGCGGAGGTGGGTAGCCACAGAAACAGAGTTTGGGCAGCTCAGTGGGGCCCGCAGATTGGTACCAGTCCAGTACCCTGGGTAACATTAGCATCTGCTAATTATAGCGATTAGAAACTTTAGAAGTGCGGTGTGACACACCATCTAAAGAAATATTGTTCTTACTATGGCCGTGCTGGAGCCCTACCCTGTGTGCAAGAGCTCTGGAGGGGGCCTGTCTGACTTGGTGTTCACTGGGAGTGGGTTGTGTGTGTTTTTTGTTTTTTTTAGGTCTGACTTTAGTCGATACCTGTTGTTTTTAATACATACTTGGGCTTTCAGTAAGCCCTCTTGATCTGTTGTAGTGTCATGCACATTTTGCTAACGCCGACAGCCACATGTCTGAGAGGCCGCAAAGTCAACCCACTTCAACCATTGCCGTGCCTGTGAGGACAGAATCCAGATTTTTTCCCAAAGTGCACATCCTCACAATAAGTAGTCCCCGTTCAGTGCCAGGAACGACCAGTGCATAGTGCGCTTTTACACAGAATATACATATGTATTTTCACTTCTAGACACTTCTTTTTTTCAGGCAGTACATGCCTTAATACTAAAAATATTCACACATTAAGAATTGACAAAGCCAAACGACCAGCAGGCAATGTCAGATCTATTGGCCATATAGATGTTTTATTTTAACATGTATTTTCCCCTCACAGAGATCTGACGTTCTGAGTTTCGCAACCTCTTATGAGTTTTACGAAACCATCAATTCTTGATCGGGGATTTTTGCTACGTTGGTGCCAAACAGAAGGGGGACATTTTTGTGCCCCCTTCTGTTTGGCACCAAAGTAGCAAGAATCATTTTTGTGCCCCCGTCCTATGATGCCATAATACGTCAGAGGGGCCCTGCTCTGGATATCTTTATATCCTTCCTTTCTAACTGTCATGGGAGGGGGTGTCTGCACAGCTCCTCTCCGGATATAATCTAGCCCTACAATTTACTCATTTTAGAAGGGTGTCCAATGTCCTCTTGCAGATGTAGCACACCTACACTAGCCAGGGTAAAGGTTCACGTTTGCTTTTATATATTATTCGGAGACAGGTCACAACACGTGTCAAATTCTGTTCACGTATACCATTAATGACAATATCTACAGATGAGAATGGTGTCTTTAAAACTTTAAAAGCCAGGACTGTGGTTTAAAAAAGTATATTAAGCACTGAGGTGTGTGCGTGAACAGAGACTGCCTGGAAAATATTCTGAGCTCAGCTGTCTTTCCGGTTGGAAATTCCAAGGGACATCAGGCTTTGTTCTCACAAAGCAAAAATAATTGGATTATTACATAGAGGGGAAGTGAGCCGACGTGTGAAGGCGGCTCTTCGCTGTCACTGCTTCGGACAGCCAGGCTGCCTGCCTCCCTGCTAGCAGGAGACCGAGGCACTGTCAGGCCTGCTTTATTGTATCTTTACCGAGGGGAAATCAGAATATTGTTATATTTTATAGCTCTAATCTCTAACTGGTACCTGTGTACAAAATTAAATGTGTCCTAGTAAGTAAGATATGTTACTTGACGTTGGTGATTTCAGGTGATTTATTATAGCAATTTTTATTTCATTAATTTTGTAGCCAGCAGTTCGCAGGCTGTTGGGTGAATAACCTGTTATGGAACTAATGCAATCAGATTCACTGCAGTTTTACCACTGGAAACTACCAACGTCCTACGACATCGTTTACTAACGAGGAAACAACTTCTAATTTTTGGGTAGGAGAAATAACAGGAAATACAAGTACCTGTAACATTGTGGTGTCTTGCGCATCCTATTAGAACCGTGTTATCACTTCTGTTTCTGGGGGAGGTCACCCTCCAGGGAAAGCACTAACGTGCCCCAAACATGTGCGGTTGTAGATATGAGCATCATCATTCACTCCCAAATCTCTGTACATCTCTGTTTGTGGAATGTGCTCGTGCAATGCTACAAGCTGTAGCCGGGCAAAAATTCATACACAGTACTCATCTCTCTAATGTTTGCTTCTGGTACAATCTGCAAAGCGCCTTCAGGAGTCTGCACAGCTCAAGCCAATGAGCGCTGGACCTCGTCTCGCAAAGGAGCTAACAGGAGCATTTTCAAATTACATTCTCAGACTATAGGCAACCATTTATTTGATTTTTATGGTTCCATCTTAGCCCCAGGTAATGTAGTCTTTTAATGTAATAAAGTTTGGAGTATTGTTTCGAGTCGAATGCGCTCACAAATGACCAGTTTGCTGCTAAATTGCATCGATTTTCATGAAACACCTTGTAAAGTAGCACTTAGAGTATCAGCGTTTCTCCATCTCCATACCTCCCCATACCTCCCCATACCTGCAAAGTGCGAATAACTCCTCTGCCCTAGTAACTGCATGACATTTCACATTTCGTGCTTCCTTACTCCTGGTATGCTGTTCTATAGTATAGGAGCTTGGTCTGAACAATGGCTTGGCAGAGACCAGTATCCATTTTGTCAGTATTACATTTTGCCCCTTACGTGAAGACCAAGGTTCGGCGATCATTTTTCGTAATGAGGATTCTTGTCACGACGCAGTGGCGTCTCTAAAGAAACACTGGTTCACAGATAAAACGGGTATATATATATATATATATATATATATATATATATATATATATATATATATATATATATATATATATATGTTGGACCTGGCTTTTTGACAGGGTCATCCCCAAACTTTTTGCCTTCCTCCTTCTCTTTTTCTGACCTCATTTATGCAGGCTTTTAGACTCTGCACACTTTACTACTGCTAACCACTGCTAAAGTGCATATGCTCTCTCCCTTTTTAAACATGTTAACTTTGGATCATACCTGATTGGAATATTTAATTTACTTATAAGCCCCTAGTAATGTGCATTATATGTGCCTAGGGCCTGTAGATTAAATGCTACTAGTGGGCCTGCAGCACTGGTTGTGCCACCCACTTAAGTAGCCCCATTAACCTTGTCTCAGGCCTGCCATTGCAAGGCCTGTGTGTGCAGTTTCACTGCCACTTCGACTTGGCATTTAAAAGTACTTGCCAAGCCTAGAACTCCCCTTTTTCTACATATAAGTCACCCCTAATGCGTGCCCTAGGTAACCCCTAGAGCAGGGTGCTGTGTGGGTAAAAGGCAGGACATGTACCTGTGTAGTTATACGTCCTGGTAATGTAAAACTCCTAAATTCGTTTTTACACTACTGTGAGGCCTGCTCCCTTCATAGGCTAACATTGGGGCTGCCCTCATACATTGTTGAAGTGGCAGCTGCTGATCTGAAAGGAGCAGGAAGGTCATATTTAGTATGGCCAGAATGGTAATACAAAATCCTGCTGACTGGTGAAGTCGGATTTAATATTACTATTCTACAAATGCCACTTTTAGAAAGTGAGCATTTCTTTGCACTTAAATCTTTCTGTGCCTTACAATCCACGTCTGGCTGGGCTTGGTTGACAGCTCCTTGTGCATTCACTCAGACACACCCTAAACACAGGGTACTCAGCCTCACTTGCATACATCTGCATTTTGAATGGGTCTTCCTGGGCTGGGACGGTGGAGGGCCTGCTCTGACACAAAGGACTGCCACACCCCCTACTGGGACCCTGGCAGACAGGATTGAACTGAAAGGGGACCTGGTGCACTTCTTAGCCACTCTTTGAAGTCTCCCCCACTTCAAAGGCACATTTGGGTATAAAACAGGGCCTCTGCCCTACCTCATCAGACACTTGCTGGAGAAGAAACCTGAACCAGAAACTACATCCTGCCAAGAAGAACTGCCTGGCTGCTCAAAGGACTCACCTGTCTGCTTTCTACAAAGGACTGCTGCCTTGCAGTTGGCCTGCTTCCTTGCTGAACTCTTGTCTGGCTGTGTAAGTGCTCTCCAAGGGCTTGGATAGAGCTTGCCTCCTGTTCCCTGAAGTCTCAGGACCAAAAAGACTTCTCTTTTTCACTTGGACGCTTCGTGCGCCAACATTTTCGATGCAAAGCTTGTTCCGCGGCTAGAAAAACGCCGCACACCGACGCTGATAGACGCAACGCCTTCAGGACGACCGGAACTTCGACGCACGGCCTCGCAAGGACAACGCCGCCCAACTTCCAGAGGAGAAATCGACGCGACGCCTGCCGTGAGAGCGAAACTTCGACGCACAGCCCCGCAGAACAACGCGCAGCCTGAAAACAAGCAGGAGAATCCATGCACAGACTCGGGACATCTGGTAATCCCCGCAACCCATAGAAAGAGACTGTCCGCGTGCCGGAAAACGACGCACGACTTCCCCGCGTGAAAAATAACGACGCAAGTCCGTGTGTGCTGGGGAGAAATCGACGCACACACTATTTTTCTACGTATCTCTTCTTCTGCGACCCTTTGTGGAGATTTTCCACTCCAAACCAGGTACTTTGTGCTGGAAAGAGACTTTGTTTGCTTTTTAAAGACTTAAGACACTTTTATATCACTTTTCAGTGATATCTTTAAAAATTCACATTGCAATTTTATTTGTTTTGACCTAACATTATCCTGATAAATATTATATATTTTTCTAAACACTGTGTGGTGTATTTTTGTGGTGCTATATGGTGGTCTTGTATGATTTATTGCACAAATGCTTTACACATTGCCTTCTAAGTTAAGCCTGACTGCTCGTGTCAAGCTACCAGAGGGTGGGCACAGGCTAATTTTGGATTGTGTGTGACTTACCCTGACTAGAGGGAGGGTTCTTGCTTGGCCAGAGGGTAACCTGACTGCCAACCAAAAACCCAATTTCTAACAATATATATATATATATATATATATACAAGATAAAATCAAAGGTTACAGGAACGCAATTGTTAGGAAATAGAATTAAAGAAAACATAGAGATTCGATTTAAAAACCAAACTCTCCCCACCATGCAGTTTTCTGCTAATTAATTGTACTGCAAATGTTACATTGATATTATCGATGATGTTATGAAAGATGTCATGAGTGATGTATTATGTGGGGTAATTAGCAGTGCATGCGAGGGCTCAAGTTATAGTTAACTTTGAGCACAATTTATAGCTATTTGAGACAACTCTAACTATAACAGGTGAATTTCTATGGTTTGGTACGTTTAAAATGTGAGCCTAACTATAATGTCCCTGTGACCTTTGTTTTTTTAATAGAATTTCTATGTTTAAAAAAAATTCAATTTCCTAACTATTACGTCCCTCTAACCTTTGTTTTTTCAGTGAATTGCTTTGGTTTTTTTTAACGTAAAGTAATTTTCATTACTATACGTTAATAATTCCACTACCACGGCGCATGGCCTTTGGCCATAAGTGGCGGCAGTTGGCAGAAGGGCCTGGCCTATGGCCAGGTCCTGCAGCCAACCCCTATAACAAGCCAATCCTGAGCTGCACATGGCCTTCGGCCGTGCGCACCAGGGTTTGGCCACAGTGCCTGGCCTGGAGCCTGGCCCTGCAGCGAACCCCTATAACCATGCATGGCGCAGGTCCCAGGGGGCGGAGCTTGACTGGCTAAGATGGCAGCCGCTTAGAGCCGGAGCTCTATCAATATCAGGCTGTTGAGGGGGCCTCCGTGACACTGTGAGCGGGTGGGAGCCTGCTAGCCAGAGGAAACCCGGGGGACAGAGTCTCTGGAGGAGCCAGGTGCTGCCGCAAGCCACATGGGCTGAGTGGGCACCCCTGCAGGCCTACCGCGTGGGCCGCCGATTCAGGGAGCGGCTGCTGATGCGGGAGAACAGGTGGTGCGTACGTGCTCCACCAAGCTTGGTGGTTACCCGGGAGCAAGAGCGGGGCAGCGGGGAGAGGCGCACTGCCCCCGAATACGGTCGATGGAGCGCTGGCGGTGGGGCCCAGCTGGACCTCGGAGGGCCCCCTGGGGTGCCGGGTGCTGCCACTGGCGCCGCTAGCCATGCGGGCGTCTCAGCGGACTGGAGAGGTGCCAATGGGAGGTGTGCTGAGATGCCCTGTGCGCGACTGAAGAGGCGCTAGGAGTGCACCCGGCTCGGATCCATATACAGAAGCACAGGCGGTGCTGCAACAGAAGGCGGCCCCCCACAGGACTGGCAGTGAGGCGCATGGGGAGCCTGGAATGAGGTGAGGAGACAGTGAGGATGTCGAGGGAGACCCCTGGACTGCATGGCCCCCTATGCGGGGAGGTATTGGTGGTGGAGGGCCCCCCTGAGGAGTGTGAACAGCGGGGTATTTCTTGCCTCACCCTCCCCAACGAATGTTGGAGGGCCCGGCCTGGGGGGGCCGAGGTTGTGGCTGCCCCCATATTTTCCCCCACATGACAAGTGGACCCATTCAGGTGAAGATGGGACATGCCGGCGCGGAAGTGGCTGTGATTGTGCGGGACTGACCCCCATGTAAGGAACAGCCCTGGGGAACTACTTCGCTGTGTGTGGGGGTCTGCGAACAGAGGATCGTTGGTGCTTTGCGCTGCGAGGCTCATCCACATTGCTGGACACTAGACAGAGGTGAATCCTAGCTGCCCCAGAGCCTTACTGAATATGGGAAAACTCAGGCATAAATCACAGGGAGTGCCCCAGGTGGAGCATGGGCATGTCCGACAGTTGGCTAATGGTATGCCTGAGGAGAGTGCAGCGCCTACCACGATGCAGGATACCCTGAATAAGATCCTTTGCGCGATTGAAGATACTAAGCTAACTCTGAGCCAGGAAATTGGAAAGGTCTCTTCTGAACTAAAGGCCAGATGTAGGAAGCCTTTTGCGCCTCGCAAACAGCGAAAAATGCAGTTTGCGAGGCGCAAAAGGCTGAACGCGATGCAGAGTCACATTTTGCGAGTCGGTACTGACTCGCAAAATGTGATTCCGACTTGCAAATAGGAAAGGGTGTTCCCTTCCTATTTGTGACCGCATCGCAATGCTGAGTTGCTTTGTGACCGCGAATGCGGTCGCAAACCAACTTGCAGTTACCATCCACTTGAAGTGGGTGGTAACCCATTCCCAAAAGGGAAGGGGTGCCCATGGGACCCCTTCCCCTTTGTGAATGCCCACAAAAATATTTTTTCAGAGCAGGCAATGGTCCAATGGACCACTGCCTACTCTGAAAAAAACGAAACCAAATGGTTTCGGAATTTTTTCTTTTTGCAGCTCGTTTTCCGTTAAGGAAAATGGGCTGCAAAAAAAAAAAAAAACTGCTTTATTAAAAAAGCAGTCACGGACATGGTGGTCTGCTGTCTCCAGCAGGCCACCATCCCTGTGAGTGCCTAGACTCGCTATGGGGTCGCAAACTGCGACCCACCACATTAATATTCATGAGGTGGGTCTTTGCGACCCCATAGCAAGTCGCAGAAGGTGTCTGAGACACCTTTCTGCATCTCGGATTGCGAGTTGCAATTTGCGAGTCGCTATGACTCGCAAATTGCAAGTCGCAATCTGATACCTACCTACATCTGACCCCTAGTCACTTAAGAATGGATCACCACAAGCTAGTAGACAGGGTGGAAGCTACTGAAACATCCCTGGAGGAGCTGCAGCCCGCGTACCGGGCCCCCTGGGTACAGGTCACCTGCCTCTCTAAGCGTTTTCAGGTATTGGAACGTCACGTAGAGGATGTGGAGAGCTGCAGTCGGCGCAATAATATACAAATTGTTGGAATGCCAGAGGACGTTGAGAGCGCTGATGCAGTGGCATACCTAGAGACCTGGTTGCGCACCATTATGAACGAATGCCCCCTCACGCCATTCTTTGCCCTGGAGATAGCGCACCGAGTCCCAACTCGTAGGCCAGAGCCAGGAAGACCATCCCGACTGATAGTGGCAAAGTTTTTACATTCCCGAGATCGTGACCTGCTGTTGCAGGTGGCCTGTGAGACGAGCCCCTTCCAGGTGGAAGGTGGTTGTGCCACTTTTTTCCCAGACTTTACATTGGCGGTCCAATCTCGACGAGCCACCTTTCTGGGGGTAAAACGAGCCCTGCGGGAGGAGGGACTCTGATATTATTTGCTGTTCCCATCCAAGTTGAAGATTATATTAGATGGCACCACACACTTCTTTCAGGAACCTGATGAAGGGTGGGCATGGCTTGAGTCCTTCAGAGCGGGCACTACTGGCCCCAAACAAGTGGAGCGCAAACAACCTTGATGCCGTGGCAAGAGAAGACACACCAGAGACTCTCTGGGTGACCGCCAGGTGACAAAACCAACAAGCCAACAGGCACACCAGAGGAAGAGAGCTGCGCTACAGGCTGCGGCCTCCCTGACGGAGGCGAGGAGCTCCAAGGACGGCCAGAGATCGAAGCCTGAGTCTTTGAACGGGGAGGACTCCACAGATGTAGAATCATTGTCTAGTGTGGTGGAGGGCCTCCCCCACGTGATGCCTCAGATGTCAGATGACATAGTTTGAGTCCAGGGTGCCTACATACTCTTAGCCCTGTTGCTCCCATATGGCTCAGAGGCGGGCCGGTTGGGGGACTAGTGACCACTTTTGTGCTCAGGGACAACCCCCAGATCACCCACCGGACAATCCAGTCAGATGATGACATCACTTGTTCATATACTGGTTATTATGGTTTGGGTGGGCAGCAGTTGCTTGTCTGCTCTTGGGATGGGGAGTTGGGGATTGTTAGTATTGCCTGTTTTAGCCTGTGGACACTGAGACATATGCGATGTGCTATTTTAATGGTCAATAGGGAGCTGCGTGGGAAGGAGGTACATGCTCCCTGGTGGCCCTCTTAGAGAATATGGCTCTGACACGTCCTTTTTCTAAAATACTGTCTTAGAATGTCAGGGGTATGGGTTTGATTGCAAAACGACACAAGATACTTTCCTATATGAACCGCAGGGAGTACAGATTGCCATGTTACAGGAATCTCACCTCATCCAAGTGGAAACAGATCGCCTTCGGCGGCGTTGGTGGGGGCAGTTGTTTGCAACCACATACTCGGCCTGTAGAAGAGGGGCGGCAGTGTGGGTGAGAGCAGTTGTCCCCTTTGAACCCACTAATATTGACATAGATAAGGAGGGGCGATATGTATTGGTGGAGGGGAGACTGTATGGCAGGCCGTTGGTCCTAGGCAGCATATATGCCCTGAATCAGGACCAACTTCAGTTCCAACACACATTATCTGCCCAGCTAGCACGTTTTACTAATGTTCCTTTGTTACTTGGGGGAGACTACAAGGGAGTACTGGACCCTGACCTGGACCGTTCTACCGCCCCGCTGCAGGAGGCAGCTGCTGTCAGAGTGGCCAAGGGCATGTCAACCTGGATCTCCCATTGGGACCTGGTGGATATCTAGTGCCTTCAGAACCCTCTTGGTAGAGACTACACATACTATTCCCACCTCTACCATGTTCACCCTAGAAAAGGCAGAATGCTCTGCTCAGCATCTCTTAGCGGATCAGCTACACACTCTGAATACTTGGGCCAGACTGTGTCTGATCATAGTCCGCTGTTGATACATCTAACCACGATGGAGACTCGTCAACCTGCCCCGACGTGGCGCTTGCACCCAGCAGCGTTGGAAGTTGATGTATATCGCACAGCACTACTAAAAAGGTTGACGGAATATTTTACACTGAATCCGGGGTCGGCGTCCAGTAGAGGCATTGAATGTGAGGCCTTAAAAGTGGTGGTGCAGGGCCTTTGCCTTGGGCAGACGGTGGGCATCCGACGGGACCTTGAACGGGACATTTCTCACTTAGAGGACAACTTACATAGAAGTGATAGTGACCTAGATGGTTCACCAGAAGCACAGGCAAAACTACTGGAGCTCAAGGAGAAATACTCTTCGGCGCTAGAACGCCTTAGATGTCATGACTATAAGACATATATGGCCAAAGTGCATGATGAGGAAGGGAAAGCGAGGAGGCTGCTGGCATGGCTGATTCGTCCAGAGACTAGGGGGACACTGATCACCCGCCTATTGACTAGGGAGGGAAACATTATTTACACACCTACTCAGATCAGTGCTGAGTTCATGGCTTACTATAAATCCTTGTATAGCCCCATTCAGGTGGCCTCAGCTACCGTGAGGGAGAGCTTTCTGTCTGCACTGCCTCTGAATGTTCTGACTGACAAGGACAGGTAGGGGTTGGGTGTACAGGTCTCCGTAGGGGAGATTAAGGCAGCCATTAAAACGCTAGCGGCGGGTAAGACCCAGGGTGCCGATGGCATGCCCTCGGAGTTCTATAAATTGGGCTGTGATGTCCTGGCCCCTAGACTGGTGGAGATGTATGCTGAAGCCTATGAGACCAAACTGTTGCCGGCCACGACCAGGGAAGCCATAGTGATCCCATTACCCAAGTCTACACAGGCTGGCAGGATGGTTACCGACTTTAGGGCTATGTCCATGCTCAACACTGACTTTAAAATCCTTAGTAAAGCCCTTACCTCATGACTACTGCCCCGCATGAATATCCTCATCCATGGGGACCAGAGTGGGTTCATTCTAACCTGAAGCACCTCCAATAACCTCCGTAGGCTATACTCCCTGCTCTATGATGATGTTCATCCCCCTAATCCGACGGAAATGATTGTGTCGGTAGATTTTGAAAAAGCCTTTGACACAGTGAGCTGGGAATTTTTGGATGCCACTATGTTGCGGCTTTCTTGGGAAGGGCCTGGAGTGACTGGGTTAAGTTGCTCTATACACAACCTACGGCTCGAGTCAAGACAGGACAAACGATTTCCTGTAGCTATGACATACATAGAGGAACCCGACAGGGATGCCCTCTATCCCCCTTGCTATTAGCCATTGCCATAGAACCCCTGGCAGCGAGACTCCGAGATAAGGCCGAAGAACGGGTCATATGCCGACGTGGACGCTTCCATGTAGTCTCCTTGTATGCAGATGATCTACTTATCTATCTTCACAATGGTCTAGAAACTTTACCTCAGGTGTTCCAACTGCTAGATGAGTTTGAGGTCTGTTCTGGTCTCCGACTAAATAAACGGAAGACTTATATCTTCCCGGTGGTCCGTGGAACGAGCCGGCCGTCTTCTTGCCCGGAGGAGGTACCTGGGTCACCACATACCTTCTGTTATCTGGGCATCCAGATCTACCATGATACACAGGATCTCAGGGAGGATAACTTGGGCCCAGCGATTCGGGCATTGCGGTCCCGTGTCACCTTCTGGCGCACCCTTCGCTTGCCGATTATGGCCCACGTATCTCTTATTAAGATGATTGGCTGCCCAGACTGCTATATTATTTTGCTAATTTGCCTATCACCCTGCCGCCCTCTTGGTTTTGACCACTGGACATGCTGCTTATGGAACTGATTTGGGATGGTGGACGGCAACGAGTGGTACTGACCACTCCGCGACTGTCCCGGGACGCTGGGGGGCTCGGAGTCCCCGACTTTGAATTTTATTTCCTGGCAGCCCAGATGCAGTGGCTTGCGGGGTGGCCCAGCGGAGTGGGGCTTACGGAACTGACAGCAGAGGGGGGAGATCTCAGCAACACTGGACTGGTGGACGGACTGTTTTTGCCTACCGTACGCAGCACTAAGAGGGGAGTATTACTGACAACAGCTCTTGCCAACTGGCGGAGAGTCCTTAGAAGAACACACAAGGAGGTGCCTTACGCGCCAAATATACCTCTAGTGGGAATGCTCCATAGCGACCCCCTCTCTTGTTTTACAAAACAACTACTACACTGCTGGACAGCCACAGATCTGCATATGCTCGGTGCACTGTTCAGTCAGGGATCGCTGATCCCGTTTGAGGATCTTGCGGACCAGACTGGTCTGCCTCACAGGCAGTTTCTGACATATGAGGCGATAATATGGTCTATCCGGGCCCTCTGGAAAGGTATAGAGGGTTAACCTCCCACACACAAGGCCTTACAGACTATGCTGTCCTTTGGGGGGGGGCTCACATTTGGTCTTCTGGCTTTATAGGACACTACTGGAAATGGTACATAACCCGCTGGATGCTCTACGGACTAGGTGGGAGAAGGACCTAGATAGACACCTCACTGATGGAGAATGGAACAGGATTCTTGCGTACGGCCCCTCGTTCTCCCGAAACACCTGACTAAAATATATACAATATAACTACACACATAGGACTTACCTAACCCCATGACCGCTGATGCTTATATACGGGGGGAGGGGTTGGGTTGCCCACGGTGCCGATTGTTGGATGCGAACTCGGGCACATGACATGGGGATGTCCACAGCTGCAAGAATTTTGGAGGGCGGGTCATCCATAAAATTAACCATGCACTGCACAGACAACTAGAGACTACGATGGAAACATGCCTCCTGGGGTTATTTACTAGGCCACGCCCCCAAAAAGTGAGCAACGGATTTGTTGATTTGGCTCTGGTGCTGGCTAAGCGGCGAGTATCAATGGCATGGAAACATGCTGAAGGTCCTAGCCTACTGACTTGGGCACAAGACGTCACAAGATGGGGTAGAGCGGAGGAGAGAGTTTTGAAGAGGGAAGAAGGCAAAGGGATGAGGCGTAGGCCACAGGCCCCACTGTGAACAGAGGTTATGGATTGCTGGGAAAACAGTGCTGCGGGAGTAGACATAGATCATGAAAGTGATACCGGAAGCACTACAATGAGTTTATAGGAGAGAGATGTAGGGAGAGTGCCCTTGTATTAACTCCAAGACCCCCAGGGGAACAACACATGGGTGGGTGGTTTCCCCTCCCTGCACATTAACCCTATTGGAGACCCATCCCCATGCACAGACTCCGGGATAGTACTCAAAGGCTGATTTCCACATCTATTGTCGTCACACAGGTTTCTTGTATACATACGAGGGCCACGGGCAGATTGTTTGTTTTTGTTTTTCTTAGCTTTGTTATATTGTTGGCTTCATTTCTGATTGGATCTCTTGATAAGTATTGCAGATAACGAAGTGGATTGGTAACCCCTAGAGAGAGTGAATACGTATTTCTGAAGGCATTAGACAGTGGCCTTAAGTGACATGATCATCACCACCCCCAATCCCCCACTGCCCTAGGTCACTGTTAAGAACCATTGAACAGCTGAGTATTACTGGCATACTAACGAAGGGGTGAGAACTTTAGCGACAAAATGGAACTACTATGCTCTGCTGTACGTTCACTATGCCTGTAAAGCCTAAGTGTATCACTTGTACGAATGTCAAGAAGTATGTCATAAAACGTATAAGACATTATGTTATATCTGCTTAAACTTCAACTGAAATGCCAATAAAATAAAAGTTAAAAAATCAAAAACATGCACGGTGCAGGTCCTTTGTCCGTGCACAGCTGGGGCTGGCTGGAGGGCCAGGGCCTCTGGCAAACTCCTGTAAAAACCTAACGCTGTGCTGCACACGACCAAAGGCCCCATCCCCCAAGGCATGGCCTAAATATTTTTTGGGGGGCAGGGGAGGGTGTGCCACCCCCACCCCAGGTTGATCTCGGCTCGGGGGACCCCATCTGTCAGGGCCCAGCCTAATTAATAATTTATTTTTTTGGTGGTGGAGGGGGGCCATGTGGCTTACTCTTGGTAGTGCAGTAAGTGGAAAGTTTATTAGCTGCAGGGGCGTGTAGCACCTGCAGCTGAAAGCCTTGGTCATGGGTGACAGTCATTGCTCATAATTATATACACACACAATACAATAAAGAACAATAAATTAGTGTCTGTTGATCACAAGCGCTGGTCATCGCCAATGCTAGTCTTCTTAAGTGTAAAACATAAAGAAGCACAACATGAAAAAAGGACATATTAGCAGGAATGATGTAAAAAATGATCTCCGTATTGAATAGAATAAGACGCGTCCTTGATCATGTAATACATTAAAAAAGAGACCCATAATTTGTTCTAGTGGCAGCCTTCCGGAGAGCTCATTGACATATGTGGATTTTTTCCCACATCCCTTTGTTGAAGCTCAACCCGCACATATAAAAAGATACCTGAGACCTCCTTTGTTTATGGTGCATGTATTCACTTCTTGCACTTTAAAAAGAGTAAATATGGGCAATGACTGACACCCATGACCAAGGCTTTCCTCCGAAACACTTAGGGTGCTACACTTCCTTACCGCTAATAAACTTTCACTTACACTACTGGGAGTGTTTTACTTTGTGTGTGTCTTTGTCAGTGTTTTCTTGGATTGATCTTTGGGAGGAACAATGGTGGTAGAAGACTAGAAGAACAGTCACAGCCACATACCGTCTTGCAGTGAAGTTTTATTAGTAAAGGAAGAAAAATCCCAGCACGTTTCAGAAAAACAAGTTTCCTTGTTCACAAGTCACAACATTAACTTTCAACTACCATCTTTAAATCCCCATCACATCACACAACATGAAAGATGAACTACACAATACTTCCAATAGAAAGATCACTTCTTATAGGTCAGCTGTTTTCAAGTGGAGCATTTTGCATTGGTGTGAATACTAACCCAATATACCATATTAATGAATCCTTAAATTTTATCATTTAAACTGTCATTATCAACTAAATAATTAATTTATCAAATATCCAGTCGAAAAGGGCAAAAAATGTTGGTCACCAATTATTTTGGAATTCCTTAGACTAGTGCAACTAGAGCTCTTAATACATCAGCCTTCCATATAATTAGTTCATCTAATAGATGATCCCAATAATAAGGACATTCTTAATATAGCTCCACAATTATAAAGTAGAACCTTAAAAAGCATTCTGCCAAATATAATTCACATTCTGTACTGCTTAATCATAGTAGGCCAACACATAATTTAGAAAAAAACATAATTTAGCTGTCAACGCCAGGACAGTACGGGCATCTAGAATGGAAAAAACCAACACTCGCAAGATAATGCAATTTATGCATTGTGATGATATGTTATTGTTTAACCTTTTGCATTGCAGAATTCCATCCAAAAGATTCATTTTTAAGGTGCTTATAAATACTGTACATTTGCAATGTATTGCTGCAGACATTCAGAGTGTGTTAGGGTGTGGTCCCTTTCCAGGGCCTTCTAGAGACTTTCCCTGCAACATGCCTGGGCGTGGTTCTAGGCTGGGCCAAGACTCTATAAAAGAGAGTCAGCCCAGCTTCCAGTGCTCACTATTCAGAGGTCCCGGTGCAGAGCAGCAGCTTCTTCCTGAGCTCCTGTCCCGGCGGCCTATTTGGATTTTCCAGTCTTCTGCACTCATCTCTCATTGGTGATCACTGTTTCCAGGCGGTAAGATGGTGTTTGGACATTTTCCAACAGCGTAGTTGAGAATTTTCATATTCTTGATTTTAATTATTAAATGAATAACAGATTACTTCGCTGCCATTTTTTGGAATTTGTATGGTGGTTTGCAAATAGGGAGGACGCGAAATTTATTCCTTAAAGATTTGACTTCGTTATTACATTGTTGTTCATTGCGTGCTGATATTTCTTGACATTTACATGATGTTTTACAAGTTGGCAAGACGTGCAACTCGTTTCATGAGCATTTAATTTTGATTGTTCATTGCGCGCTATCTTTTCTTGACATTTACATGGTGGCTCACTTCTCGTGTGTAATTCATGCTGTTCATTGTGCGCTACCATTTTCTGGCATTTACATGGTGGCAATCGAATCGGCAACACGCGCAATTCTTTCCTTGAGTGTTTTTTCATGTTATCCATTCTGCGCTACCATTTCTTGGCATTTGCAGGGTGGCATTTGAATCAACAAGATGCGCAATTTTTTGCTGAGTGCTTTTCATGTTGTTCGTTGTGCGCTACCATTTCTTGGCATTTGTATGGTGGCATTTGAATCGGCAAGACGCGCAATTCTTTCCTCGTGTATAAATAATGTAAATTACTGTGCGCTACCATACTAAGACATTTTCTTGGTAGAATTTCCAGTTGACACATCGCGTGATTTATTCCTTGAATCTACGTTGTGTGATTTCATGGTGCACAATCCTTTACAGTGTTTAATACTCATATAAGAATCTGCAATGTGCGCAATTCACTTTCCAATGTTTTTTCTGAGATGAACACAACAATACCAGAGTTCTAGATGTAATGTTGTGTGTTCCTGATATTTATTCTTAAAAGGAGATTCATATGGTTGTTTAGAAATTGCTTAGAGTGTTTCCTGATTCTCATGCTAAAGAAAGTACTTGAAGCTGAAAGTCCTATTAACTTTTCCTGTTTCCTCTTCAGGTATTCGGTCATCTAAAGCCTAGTCAGTTTTAGTACTATTCTAGGGTTGTTCATGTTTATTTTCGGAAAAGACAAAGCTTAGAGTTGTAGCTTGGTACTGATTTCATGAGATGTAATTTTGATGTTGTGTTTTAACCTTTTGCTTCCTACAGGTCTCCTTCCCAGCTGTTCCCGTCCTAATCCCCTTTTCCCCACTTGGACTCTCTTAGACTCTGTGATAAATCTAATCAGAGTATTGGAGCTGTCTTGTGGTGGAAGTGTTGGGAACGTGCACAGACCCCGAGGATCTGGTGACTCTGACAGAATAGTGAGCCCACGAATTATTATCCTCCTGGTTTGTGTATGTTCTCAGCATGGCCACACTGGACGAGCTAGTCAAGGCTATCACCCAGCTCCAGTCAGAAGTGGTATCATCAAAGGATTTGACAAATAGTCTAGCTGAGAGGGTGAGTCAGTTACAGAATAAGGTTGAGAAGAAAGAACAAAGTCCCACAGGTGTGTCTTGGCCAGGTACTTCTTCTCAGACTTCTGGAGGTAATCCGACTAACATTTCCCTCAATGTTCCTTCAGCCATTCCTTTAGCTCCCCCAGAACGTTTCCCAGGTGATCCCTTGAAAGCGCAATCTTTTCTGGTTCAAGTGGAACTTCACTTCACTTGCAGGCCACATACTTTCCCCGATGCCCAGTCTAAAGTAGCTTTCTTGTTGTCATATCTGTCTGGAGATGCAGCTACATGGGCTATTCCTCTTGTGTGTAAAAATAGTCCCCTGTTGTACAACTGGAAACATTTTGTTCGTGAATTTGAGAGAGTTTTCGATCGTAGAACTGTAACACAGTCAGCAGATCGTGAATTATTAGACTTACGCCAAGGGAATCAGGACTTAGTGTCATATTTAGCCAACTTTAATCGGCTGGTCGCTGAGACATCCTGGCCTGAAGAAAAACAAGCGGCCTTGTTTTACAGGGGACTCAAAGAGGAGCTAAAAGACATCTTAGCGCAAATCGACCCACAACCTGCAAACGGTCAAGATTTAATAAACCTTGTCTTGAGGCTTGATCATCGTTTAAATGAACGAAAAGGAACGCGTAAAAAGACTGAAAAACATTCTTGGAATGCTCATGATAACAAAGACTCAAGAACCCCGAGAGAAAGAACGCCGGAACTGATGGAAATTGGAACCATCAGGAGACCTTTGACCAAAGATGAAAAGGACCTACGCAGAAAAAATGGGCAATGTCTCTATTGTGGGCGGAAAGGTCATTTCGCCAAAGATTGTCCAGTCAAAACAAAAAGCAAGCGAGGCCCAGTTCAGAAAGTTGCAACCAATGCATCAGTCGAGTCGGAAAATCTAAAGCACCCAAGTTGCAGAGAAGGGTTGCTCTTGGGTGTCACCATGGATCCTTCACAATCCAAACATCTAAAATTGGGAATAAGAGTTCAGGCCAAGAAAAATACCTATTTCAAGAAGGCTCTAGTTGACTCTGGGGCTACCGGAAATTTTGTTGACGCCCAATTGGTTTGTGCATGGGGGATCCCATGTATTGAAAAGAAGACCCCAGAAACCATCCAGGCAGTTGATGGAAAACTCTTGACTGGAGGTCCGATAACTCTTCAGACTGCCTCCTTGACAATAATTTGGGAAGGTAAAAATCAAAGAAAGAAACATAAAGAGGAACTCATCCTTGACGTGATCCATGCTCCCCAGTATGGGATCATCTTTGGCTTGCCATGGTTAACTCATCACAATCCAGAGATTAATTGGGCAGAACGAAAGATTGTGTTCTCATCAGTGCTATGTAAAGAACATTGTCTCCAAAGGACTCAAGAATCGGAAGTTCGCCATTCTTACATAGCTACCGCCGCAGAGAAAGATGTTCAGTTGCCCAAACAGTATTTGTCTTATGAAGATGTATTTGATGAGAAGGAAGCAGAGAACTTACCTCCTCATAGATCATATGACTGTCAAATTGATCTAGTCCCAGGAGGGATACTTCCCAACTGTCGTGTGTATGCCCTGTCAGAACATGAAAATCAACATTTACGAAAATACTTGGATCAATTCTTAGAGAATGGTTTCATCCGCCCCTCTAAGTCTCCCACAGCTTCTCCTTTGTTTTTTGTTCCAAAAGCGAACGGAGAGCTTCGAACTTGTATCGACTATAGGGGCTTGAATAAAATCACCATCAAGAACAAATATCCTTTGCCTCTAATTCCGGTCTTACTGGAACAAGTAAAGAGAGCAAAAATCTACACAAAGCTTGATCTTTGAGGTGCTTACCAGTTGGTCAGAATGAGAGAGGGTGACGAATGGAAAACGGCATTCAAAACAAGATATGGCCTTTTTGAATACACCGTCATGCCTTTTGGTCTGTGCAATGCTCCAGCAGCATTTTAGTTTTTCTTAAATGACGTTCTTAGAGAGTACCTCGGTATCTTTGCCATAGTTTACATTGATGACATTTTGATCTACTCAGACAATGAGAATGAACATGTTCAACATGTCAAGAAAAGTTTGGCAGCCCTTCGTAAACACCATTTATATTGCAAGCTAACCAAGTGTGAGTTTCATGTTACCACAGTTGAGTTTTTAGAGGTTATCCTTACCCCTCAAGGTATGGTGATGGCAGAAAGGAAAGTAAAAGCCGTATCTGAATGGCCCATCCCAAAGACTGTTCGTGATGTACAATGTTTCCTGGGATTTGCTAATTTTTATCGGAGGTTCATCAATCATTTCTCCCAGACAGTGGCTCCAATTACTAAGTTATTAAGAAAGAAAGAAAAATGTGTATGGTCCCCAGAAGCAGACCAAGCCTTTTCAACTTTGAAAGAAGCTTTCTCCACTGCCCCAGTCTTGACTCATCCAGATGCGGATCGACCTTTCATAGTGGAAGCTGATGCTTCAGATGTGGCGATAGGAGCAGTCTTGTCTCAACGAAACAAAGACACTGGTCAGCTTCATCCTGTAGCTTACATGTCTCGGAAGTTGAACGAAGCCGAACAGAACTATGTCATTGCTGAAAAAGAGCTTCTGGCGATTCGTGACGCCTTTAAAGAATGGAGACATCATTTGTTGGGAGCTAAATATACTGTCACAGTATATACTGATCATCGCAATCTTCAATTCATGAGTTCTGCCAGACTTTTGACTCCTCGGCAATTACGCTGGATGCTGTTTTTTGCCGAGTTTGATTTTGTGGTAACCTTCCGGCCTGGTAAAGATAATTGCAAAGCTGACGCCTTGTCCCGCCAAGAGTCTACCACATTGTCTGCAGTTCAAACCTCCAGAGCTATCGTTGCTCCTGACAAGGTCCTATGTATCATAAAAACAGAAGATTTCTTTGAAGACATCCGCAATTCATTCACTGTTGAAAAATGGCAGGCGTGGGCCCAAGCAGATCCAAAAAGATCAATCAAGCAAGGATTACCCTTTCACGATGCTCGTTTGTTCGTGCCCACTACCAAACTTCGCAAGATAGTGTTTCATTGGTTGCATGTTATACCTACAGCAGGTCACCCTGGTACTCCTAAAACTCTTGAATTAATCCAACGCTATTTTTGGTGGCCTACCTTAACAAAGGATGTAAAAACAATGGTAAACAACTGTGAAGTCTGTGCTCACACTAAAACAAGTCATTCAAAACCGAAAGGGTTGTTACACCCACTCCCAACCCCAAGTCGTCCGTGGGAACACATCTCCTTAGACTTTATTACAGGTCTGCCAGTGGTTCAACAACATTCAGTAATTCTGGTGGTAGTAGATAGTCTCACGAAATATGGACATTTCATTGCCTGTAAGAAATTACCCACCTCTAGTGAACTGGCAACTATCTTACTGAATAGAGTGGTTCGTTATCACGGACTGCCAAAAGTGATCCTCTCCGATCGGGGATCGCAATTTGCCTCCAACTTCTGGAAGAGGTGGTGTAAAACACTCCAAGTGACATCTACCCTATCTACTAGCCACCATCCTCAAACAGATGGTCAAACGGAGAGACTAAATCAGACTTTGAAGCAATACCTACGTGCTTACGCTGAAAAAGCACTTAATTCATGGACATCAATGCTTTGGTTAGCTGAATTAGCCTACAACAACTCCTTCCACACTTCTACTGGCGTTACACCCTTCTTTGGTTTGTTTGGCTATCATCCTGACACCTTGCCCATCACAATTCCTCAAGAAAGTTCTCTCACTCCAGCTGTGTCAGAAATCATTCAACATTTGCATCAAACTCAGAAATCGATTCAACAACATTTAGAAAGAGCCAAACAAAAATACAAAAAGCATTATGACAAGAAACATTGTGAGGGACCGCAGTATCAACCTGGTGACAAAGTGTGGCTTTCCACAAAACATATAGACTTCAAGAAGAAGCACATGTTCAACCCCAAATTTATAGGTCCTTACACTGTTCTTCAGCAAATCAATCCTGTGACCTATAAACTACAATTGCCAAAATCATTACAGATTCATCCAGTGTTCCATACTTCCCTCTTAAAAAAGGCAGTCCAAAAGGTCCGTCCTCATCCAGCTCCTGTTCTAGTACATGGGGAAGAAGAATATCAAGTCAAGAAAGTGTTGGACTCTAAACTGAGAGGGCGTAACCTATGGTACTTAATCTCATGGAAGGGTTATGGCCCTGAAAGTAATTCATGGGTTTCCGCATCTGATGTTCATGCTCCAGTCCTTGTGAGACGCTTTCATCGTCTGAATCGAGAAAAACCAGGCCCTAGAGCGCACCTGGGAGAGGGGAGTACTATCAACACCAGGACAGTGCACACTCTACGGGCATCTAGAATGGAAAAAACTAACACTCGCAAGATAATGTAATTTATGCATTGTGATGATATGTTATTGTTTAACCTTTTGCATTGCAGAATTCCATCCAAAAGATTCATTTTTAAGGTGCTTATAAATACTGTACATTTGCAATGTATTGCTGCAGACATTCAGAGTGTGTTAGGGTGTGGTCCCTTTCCAGGGCCTTCTAGAGACTTTCCCTGCAACATGCCTGGGCGTGGTTCTAGGCTGGGCCAAGACTCTATAAAAGAGAGTCAGCCCAACTTCCAGTGCTCACTATTCAGAGGTCCCGGTGCAGAGCAGCAGCTTCTTCCTGAGCTCCTGTCCCGGCGGCCTATTTGGATTTTCCAGTCTTCTGCACTCATCTCTCATTGGTAATCACTGTTTCCAGGCGGTAAGACGGTGTTTGAACATTTTCCAACACCGTAATTGAGAATTTTCATATTCTTGATTTTAATTCTTAAACGAATAACAGATTACTTGTGCGCTGCCATTTTTTGGAATTTGTATGGTGGTTTGCAAATAGGGAGGACGCAAAATTTATTCCATAAAGATTTGACTTCGTTATTACATTGTTGTTCATTGCGTGCTGATATTTCTTGACATTTACATGATGTTTTACGAGTTGGCAAGACGTGCAACTCGTTTCATGAGCATTTAATTTTGATTGTTCATTGCGCGCTATCTTTTCTTGACATTTACATGGTGGCTCACTTCTTGTGTGTAATTCATGCTGTTCATTGTGCGCTACCATTTTCTGGCATTTACATGGTGGCATTCGAATCGGCAACACGCGCAATTCTTTCCTTGAGTGTTTTTTCATGTTATCCATTCTGCGCTACCATTTCTTGGCATTTGCAGGGTGGCATTTGAATCAACAAGATGCGCAATTTTTTTCCTGAGTGCTTTTCATGTTGTTCATTGTGCGCTACCATTTCTTGGCATTTGTATGGTGGCATTTGAATCGGCAAGACGCGCAATTCTTTCCTCGTGTATAAATAATGTAAATTACTGTGCGCTACCATACTAAGACATTTTCTTGGTAGAATTTCCAGTTGACACATCGCGTGATTTATTCCTTGAATCTACGTTGTGTGATTTCATGGTGCACAATCCTTTACAGTGTTTAATACTCATATAAGAATCTGCAATGTGCGCAATTCACTTTCCAATGTTTTTTCTGAGATGAACACAACAATACCAGAGTTCTAGATGTAATGTTGTGTGTTCCTGATATTTATTCTTAAAAGGAGATTCATATGGTTGTTTAGAAATTGCTCAGAGTGTTTCCTGATTCTCATGCTAAAGAAAGTACTTGAAGCTGAAAGTCCTATTAACTTTTCCTGTTTCCTCTTCAGGTATTCGGTCATCTAAAGCCTAGTCAGTTTTAGGACTATTCTAGGGTTGTTCATGTTTATTTTCGGAAAAGACAAAGCTTAGAGTTGTAGTTTGGTACTGATTTCATGAGATGTAATTTTGATGTTGTGTTTTAACCTTTTGCTTCCTACAGGTCTCCTTCCCAGCTGTTCCCGTCCTAATCCCCTTTTCCCCACTTGGACTCTCTTAGACTCTGTGATAAATCTAATCAGAGTATTGGAGCTGTCTTGTGGTGGAAGTGTTGGGAACGTGTACAGACCCCGAGGATCTGGTGACTCTGACAGAATAGTGAGCCCACAAATTATTATCCTCCTGGTTTGTGTATGTTCTCAGCATGGCCACACTGGACGAGCTAGTCAAGGCTATCACCCAGCTCCAGTCAGAAGTGGTATCATCAAAGGATTTGACAAATAGTCTAGCTGAGAGGGTGAGTCAGTTACAGAATAAGGTTGAGAAGAAAGAACAAAGTCCCACAGGTGTGTCTTGGCCAGGTACTTCTTCTCAGACTTCTGGAGGTAATCCGACTAACATTTCCCTCAATGTTCCTTCAGCCATTCCTTTAGCTCCCCCAGAACGTTTCCCAGGTGATCCCTTGAAAGCGCAATCTTTTCTGGTTCAAGTGGAACTTCACTTCACTTGCAGGCCACATACTTTCCCCGATGCCCAGTCTAAAGTAGCTTTCTTGTTGTCATATCTGTCTGGAGATGCAGCTACGTGGGCTATTCCTCTTGTGCGTAAAAATAGTCCCCTGTTGTACAACTGGAAACATTTTGTTCGTGAATTTGAGAGAGTTTTCGATCGTAGAACTGTAACACAGTCAGCAGATCGTGAATTATTAGACTTACGCCAAGGGAATCAGGACTTAGTGTCATATTTAGACAACTTTAATCGGCTGGTCGCTGAGACATCCTGGCCTGAAGAAAAACAAGCGGCCTTGTTTTACAGGGGACTCAAAGAGGAGCTAAAAGACATCTTAGCGCAAATCGACCCACAACCTGCAAACGGTCAAGATTTAATAAACCTTGTCTTGAGGCTTGATCATCGTTTAAATGAACGAAAAGGAACGCGTAAAAAGACTGAAAAACATTCTTGGAATGCTCATGATAACAAAGACTCAAGAACCCCGAGAGAAAGAACGCCGGAACTGATGGAAATTGGAACCATCAGGAGACCTTTGACCAAAGATGAAAAGGACCTACGCAGAAAAAATGGGCAATGTCTCTATTGTGGGCGGAAAGGTAATTTCGCCAAAGATTGTCCAGTCAAAACAAAAAGCAAGCGAGGCCCAGTTCAGAAAGTTGCAACCAATGCATCAGTCGAGTCGGAAAATCTAAAGCACCCAAGTTGCAGAGAAGGGTTGCTCTTGGGAGTCACCATGGATCCTTCACAATCCAAACATCTAAAATTGGGAATAAGAGTTCAGGCCAAGAAAAATACCTATTTCAAGAAGGCTCTAGTTGACTCTGGGGCTACCGGAAATTTTGTTGACGCCCAATTGGTTCGTGCATGGGGGATCCCATGTATTGAAAAGAAGACCCCAGAAACCATCCAGGCAGTTGATGGAAAACTCTTGACTGGAGGTCCGATAACTCTTCAGACTGCCTCCTTGACAATAATTTGGGAAGGTAAAAATCAAAGAAAGAAACATAAAGAGGAACTCATCCTTGACGTGATCCATGCTCCCCAGTATGGGATCATCTTTGGCTTGCCATGGTTAACTCATCACAATCCAGAGATTAATTGGGCAGAACGAAAGATTGTGTTCTCATCAGTGCTATGTAAAGAACATTGTCTCCAAAGGACTCAAGAATCGGAAGTTCGCCATTCTTACATAGCTACCGCCGCAGAGAAAGATGTTCAGTTGCCCAAACAGTATTTGTCTTATGAAGATGTATTTGATGAGAAGGAAGCAGAGAACTTACCTCCTCATAGATCATATGACTGTCAAATTGATCTAGTCCCAGGAGGGATACTTCCCAACTGTCGTGTGTATGCCCTGTCAGAACATGAAAATCAACATTTACGAAAATACTTGGATCAATTCTTAGAGAATGGTTTCATCCGCCCCTCTAAGTCTCCCACAGCTTCTCCTTTGTTTTTTGTTCCAAAAGCGAACGGAGAGCTTCGAACTTGTATCGACTATAGGGGCTTGAATAAAATCACCATCAAGAACAAATATCCTTTGCCTCTAATTCCGGTCTTACTGGAACAAGTAAAGAGAGCAAAAATCTACACGAAGCTTGATCTTCGAGGTGCTTACCAGTTGGTCAGAATGAGAGAGGGTGACGAATGGAAAACGGCATTCAAAACAAGATATGGCCTTTTTGAATACACCGTCATGCCTTTTGGTCTGTGCAATGCTCCAGCAGCATTTTAGTTTTTCTTAAATGACGTTCTTAGAGAGTACCTCGGTATCTTTGCCATAGTTTACATTGATGACATTTTGATCTACTCAGACAATGAGAATGAACATGTTCAACATGTCAAGAAAAGTTTGGCAGCCCTTCGTAAACACCATTTATATTGCAAGCTAACCAAGTGTGAGTTTCATGTTACCACAGTTGAGTTTTTAGAGGTTATCCTTACCCCTCAAGGTATGGTGATGGCAGAAAGGAAAGTAAAAGCCGTATCTGAATGGCCCATCCCAAAGACTGTTCGTGATGTACAATGTTTCCTGGGATTTGCAAATTTTTATCGGAGGTTCATCAATCATTTCTCCCAGACAGTGGCTCCAATTACTAAGTTATTAAGAAAGAAAGAAAAATGTGTATGGTCCCCAGAAGCAGACCAAGCCTTTTCAACTTTGAAAGAAGCTTTCTCCACTGCCCCAGTCTTGACTCATCCAGATGCAGATCGACCTTTCATAGTGGAAGCTGATGCTTCAGATGTGGCGATAGGAGCAGTCTTGTCACAACGAAACAAAGACACTGGTCAGCTTCATCCTGTAGCTTACATGTCTCGGAAGTTGAACGAAGCCGAACAGAACTATGTCATTGCTGAAAAAGAGCTTCTGGCGATTCGTGACGCCTTTAAAGAATGGAGACATCATTTGTTGGGAGCTAAATATACTGTCACAGTATATACTGATCATCGCAATCTTCAATTCATGAGTTCTGCCAGACTTTTGACTCCTCGGCAATTACGCTGGATGCTGTTTTTTGCCGAGTTTGATTTTGTGGTAACCTTCCGGCCTGGTAAAGATAATTGCAAAGCTGACGCCTTGTCCCGCCAAGAGTCTACCACATTGTCTGCAGTTCAAACCTCCAGAGCTATCGTTGCTCCTGACAAGGTCCTATGTATCATAAAAACAGAAGATTTCTTTGAAGACATCCGCAATTGATTCACTGTTGAAAAATGGCAGGCGTGGGCCCAAGCAGATCCAAAAAGATCAATCAAGCAAGGATTACCCTTTCACGATGCTTGTTTGTTCGTGCCCACTACCAAACTTCGCAAGATAGTGTTTCATTGGTTGCATGTTATACCTACAGCAGGTCACCCTGGTACTCCTAAAACTCTTGAATTAATCCAACGCTATTTTTGGTGGCCTACCTTAACAAAGGATGTAAAAACAATGGTAAACAACTGTGAAGTCTGTGCTCACACTAAAACAAGTCATTCAAAACCGAAAGGGTTGTTACACCCACTCCCAACCCCAAGTCGTCCGTGGGAACACATCTCCTTAGACTTTATTACAGGTCTGCCAGTGGTTCAACAACATTCAGTAATTCTGGTGGTAGTAGATAGTCTCACGAAATATGGACATTTCATTGCCTGTAAGAAATTACCCACCTCTAGTGAACTGGCAACTATCTTACTGAATAGAGTGGTTCGTTATCATGGACTGCCAAAAGTGATCCTCTCCGATCGGGGATCGCAATTTGCCTCCAACTTCTGGAAGACGTGGTGTAAAACACTCCAAGTGACATCTACCCTATCTACTAGCCACCATCCTCAAACAGATGGTTAAACGGAGAGACTAAATCAGACTTTGAAGCAATACCTACGTGCTTACGCTGAAAAAGCACTTAATTCATGGACATCAATGCTTTGGTTAGCTGAATTAGCCTACAACAACTCCTTCCACACTTCTACTGGCGTTACACCCTTCTTTGGTTTGTTTGGCTATCATCCTGACACCTTGCCTATCACAATTCCTCAAGAAAGTTCTCTCACTCCAGCTGTGTCAGAAATCATTCAACATTTGCATCAAACTCAGAAATCGATTCAACAACATTTAGAAAGAGCCAAACAAAAATACAAAAAGCATTATGACAAGAAACATTGTGAGGGACCGCAGTATCAACCTGGTGACAAAGTGTGGCTTTCCACAAAACATATAGACTTCAAGAAGAAGCACATGTTCAACCCCAAATTTATAGGTCCTTACACTGTTCTTCAGCAAATTAATCCTGTGACCTATAAACTACAATTGCCAAAATCATTACAGATTCATCCAGTGTTCCATACTTCCCTCTTAAAAAAGGTAGTCCAAAAGGTCCGTCCTCATCCAGCTCCTGTTCTAGTACATGGGGAAGAAGAATATCAAGTCAAGAAAGTGTTGGACTCTAAACTGAGAGGGCGTAACCTATGGTACTTAATCTCATGGAAGGGTTATGGCCCTGAAAGTAATTCATGGGTTTCCGCATCTGATGTTCATGCTCCAGTCCTTGTGAGACGCTTTCATCGTCTGAATCGAGAAAAACCAGGCCCTAGAGCGCACCTGGGAGAGGGGAGTACTATCAACACCAGGACAGTGCGCACTCTACGGGCATCTAGAATGGAAAAAACTAACACTCGCAAGATAATGTAATTTATGCATTGTGATGATATGTTATTGTTTAACCTTTTGCATTGCAGAATTCCATCCAAAAGATTCATTTTTAAGGTGCTTATAAATACTGTACATTTGCAATGTATTGCTGCAGACATTCAGAGTGTGTTAGGGTGTGGTCCCTTTCCAGGGCCTTCTAGAGACTTTCCCTGCAACATGCCTGGGCGTGGTTCTAGGCTGGGCCAAGACTCTATAAAAGAGAGTCAGCCCAACTTCCAGTGCTCACTATTCAGAGGTCCCGGTGCAGAGCAGCAGCTTCTTCCTGAGCTCCTGTCCCGGCGGCCTATTTGGATTTTCCAGTCTTCTGCACTCATCTCTCATTGGTGATCACTGTTTCCAGGCGGTAAGACGGTGTTTGGACATTTTCCAACACCGTAATTGAGAATTTTCATATTCTTGATTTTAATTCTTAAACGAATAACAGATTACTTGTGCGCTGCCATTTTTTGGAATTTGTATGGTGGTTTGCAAATAGGGAGGACGTGAAATTTATTCCATAAAGATTTGACTTCGTTATTACATTGTTGTTCATTGCGTGCTGATATTTCTTGACATTTACATGATGTTTTACGAGTTGGCAAGACGTGCAACTCGTTTCATGAGCATTTAATTTTGATTGTTCATTGCGCGCTATCTTTTCTTGACATTTACATGGTGGCTCACTTCTCGTGTGTAATTCATGCTGTTCATTGTGCGCTACCATTTTCTGGCATTTACATGGTGGCATTCGAATCGGCAACACGCGCAATTCTTTCCTTGAGTGTTTTTTCATGTTATCCATTCTGCGCTACCATTTCTTGGCATTTGCAGGGTGGCATTTGAATCAACAAGATGCGCAATTTTTTTCCTGAGTGCTTTTCATGTTGTTCATTGTGCGCTACCATTTCTTGGCATTTGTATGGTGGCATTTGAATCGGCAAGACGCGCAATTCTTTCCTCGTGTATAAATAATGTAAATTACTGTGCGCTACCATACTAAGACATTTTCTTGGTAGAATTTCCAGTTGACACATCGCATGATTTATTCCTTGAATCTACGTTGTGTGATTTCATGGTGCACAATCCTTTACAGTGTTTAATACTAATATAAGAATCTGCAATGTGCGCAATTCACTTTCCAATGTTTTTTCTGAGATGAACACAACAATACCAGAGTTCTAGATATAATGTTGTGTGTTCCTGATATTTATTCTTAAAAGGAGATTCATATGGTTGTTTAGAAATTGCTCAGAGTGTTTCCTGATTCTCATGCTAAAGAAAGTACTTGAAGCTGAAAGTCCTATTAACTTTTCCTGTTTCCTCTTCAGGTATTCGGTCATCTAAAGCCTAGTCAGTTTTAGGACTATTCTAGGGTTGTTCATGTTTATTTTCGGAAAAGACAAAGCTTAGAGTTGTAGCTTGGTACTGATTTCATGAGATGTAATTTTGATGTTGTGTTTTAACCTTTTGCTTCCTACAGGTCTCCTTCCCAGCTGTTCCCGTCCTAATCCCCTTTTCCCCACTTGGACTCTCTTAGACTCTGTGATAAATCTAATCAGAGTATTGGAGCTGTCTTGTGGTGGAAGTGTTGGGAACGTGCACAGACCCCGAGGATCTGGTGACTCTGACAGAATAGTGAGCCCACAAATTATTATCCTCCTGGTTTGTGTATGTTCTCAGCATGGCCACACTGGACGAGCTAGTCAAGGCTATCACCCAGCTCCAGTCAGAAGTGGTATCATCAAAGGATTTGACAAATAGTCTAGCTGAGAGGGTGAGTCAGTTACAGAATAAGGTTGAGAAGAAAGAACAAAGTCCCACAGGTGTGTCTTGGCCAGGTACTTCTTCTCAGACTTCTGGAGGTAATCCGACTAACATTTCCCTCAATGTTCCTTCAGCCATTCCTTTAGCTCCCCCAGAACGTTTCCCAGGTGATCCCTTGAAAGCGCAATCTTTCTGGTTCAAGTGGAACTTCACTTCACTTGCAGGCCACATACTTTCCCCGATGCCCAGTCTAAAGTAGCTTTCTTGTTGTCATATCTGTCTGGAGATGCAGCTACATGGGCTATTCCTCTTGTGCGTAAAAATAGTCCCCTGTTGTACAACTGGAAACATTTTGTTCGTGAATTTGAGAGAGTTTTCGATCGTAGAACTGTAACACAGTCAGCAGATCGTGAATTATTAGACTTACGCCAAGGGAATCAGGACTTAGTGTCATATTTAGCCAACTTTAATCGGCTGGTCGCTGAGACATCCTGGCCTGAAGAAAAACAAGCGGCCTTGTTTTACAGGGGACTCAAAGAGGAGCTAAAAGACATTGTAGCGCAAATCGACCCACAACCTGCAAACGGTCAAGATTTAATAAACCTTGTCTTGAGGCTTGATCATCGTTTAAATGAACGAAAAGGAATGCGTAAAAAGACTGAAAAACATTCTTGGAATGCTCATGATAACAAAGACTCAAGAACCCCGAGAGAAAGAACGCCGGAACTGATGGAAATTGGAACCATCAGGAGACCTTTGACCAAAGATGAAAAGGACCTACGCAGAAAAAATGGGCAATGTCTCTATTGTGGGCGGAAAGGTCATTTCGCCAAAGATTGTCCAGTCAAAACAAAAAGCAAGCGAGGCCCAGTTCAGAAAGTTGCAACCAATGCATCAGTCGAGTCGGAAAATCTAAAGCACCCAAGTTGCAGAGAAGGGTTGCTCTTGGGTGTCACCATGGATCCTTCACAATCCAAACATCTAAAATTGGGAATAAGAGTTCAGGCCAAGAAAAATACCTATTTCAAGAAGGCTCTAGTTGACTCTGGGGCTACCGGAAATTTTGTTGACGCCCAATTGGTTCGTGCATGGGGGATCCCATGTATTGAAAAGAAGACCCCAGAAACCATCCAGGCAGTTGATGGAAAACTCTTGACTGGAGGTCCGATAACTCTTCAGACTGCCTCCTTGACAATAATTTGGGAAGGTAAAAATCAAAGAAAGAAACATAAAGAGGAACTCATCCTTGACGTGATCCATGCTCCCCAGTATGGGATCATCTTTGGCTTGCCATGGTTAACTCATCACAATCCAGAGATTAATTGGGCAGAACGAAAGATTGTGTTCTCATCAGTGCTATGTAAAGAACATTGTGTCCAAAGGACTCAAGAATCGGAAGTTCGCCATTCTTACATAGCTACCGCCGCAGAGAAAGATGTTCAGTTGCCCAAACAGTATTTGTCTTATGAAGATGTATTTGATGAGAAGGAAGCAGAGAACTTACCTCCTCATAGATCATATGACTGTCAAATTGATCTAGTCCCAGGAGGGATACTTCCCAACTGTCGTGTGTATGCCCTGTCAGAACATGAAAATCAACATTTACGAAAATACTTGGATCAATTCTTAGAGAATGGTTTCATCCGCCCCTCTAAGTCTCCCACAGCTTCTCCTTTGTTTTTTGTTCCAAAAGCGAACGGAGAGCTTCGAACTTGTATCGACTATAGGGGCTTGAATAAAATCACCATCAAGAACAAATATCCTTTGCCTCTAATTCCGGTCTTACTGGAACAAGTAAAGAGAGCAAAAATCTACACGAAGCTTGATCTTCGAGGTGCTTACCAGTTGGTCAGAATGAGAGAGGGTGACGAATGGAAAACGGCATTCAAAACAAGATATGGCCTTTTTGAATACACCGTCATGCCTTTTGGTCTGTGCAATGCTCCAGCAGCATTTTAGTTTTTCTTAAATGACGTTCTTAGAGAGTACCTCGGTATCTTTGCCATAGTTTACATTGATGACATTTTGATCTACTCAGACAATGAGAATGAACATGTTCAACATGTCAAGAAAAGTTTGGCAGCCCTTCGTAAACACCATTTATATTGCAAGCTAACCAAGTGTGAGTTTCATGTTACCACAGTTGAGTTTTTAGAGGTTATCCTTACCCCTCAAGATATGGTGATGGCAGAAAGGAAAGGAAAAGCCGTATCTGAATGGCCCATCCCAAAGACTGTTCGTGATGTACAATGTTTCCTGGGATTTGCAAATTTTTATCGGAGGTTCATCAATCATTTCTCCCAGACAGTGGCTCCAATTACTAAGTTATTAAGAAAGAAAGAAAAATGTGTATGGTCCCCAGAAGCAGACCAAGCCTTTTCAACTTTGAAAGAAGCTTTCTCCACTGCCCCAGTCTTGACTCATCCAGGTGCGGATCGACCTTTCATAGTGGAAGCTGATGCTTCAGATGTGGCGATAGGAGCAGTCTTGTCACAATGAAACAAAGACACTGGTCAGCTTCATCCTGTAGCTTACATGTCTCGGAAGTTGAACGAAGCCGAACAGAACTATGTCATTGCTGAAAAAGAGCTTCTGGCGATTCGTGACGCCTTTAAAGAATGGAGACATCATTTGTTGGGAGCTAAATATACTGTCACAATATATACTGATCATCGCAATCTTCAATTCATGAGTTCTGCCAGACTTTTGACTCCTCGGCAATTACGCTGGATGCTGTTTTTTGCCGAGTTTGATTTTGTGGTAACCTTCCGGCCTGGTAAAGATAATCGCAAAGCTGACGCCTTGTCCCGCCAAGAGTCTACCACATTGTCTGCAGTTCAAACCTCCAGAGCTATCGTTGCTCCTGACAAGGTCCTATGTATCATAAAAACAGAAGATTTCTTTGAAGACATCCGCAATTCATTCACTGTTGAAAAATGGCAGGCGTGGGCCGAAGCAGATCCAAAAAGATCAATCAAGCAAGGATTACCCTTTCACGATGCTCGTTTGTTCGTGCCCACTACCAAACTTCGCAAGATAGTGTTTCATTGGTTGCATGTTATACCTACAGCAGGTCACCCTGGTACTCCTAAAACTCTTGAATTAATCCAACGCTATTTTTGGTGGCCTACCTTAACAAAGGATGTAAAAACAATGGTAAACAACTGTGAAGTCTGTGCTCACACTAAAACAAGTCATTCAAAACCGAAAGGGTTGTTACACCCACTCCCAACCCCAAGTCGTCAGTGGGAACACATCTCCTTAGACTTTATTACAGGTCTGCCAGTGGTTCAACAACATTCAGTAATTCTGGTGGTAGTAGATAGTCTCACGAAATATGGACATTTCATTGCCTGTAAGAAATTACCCACCTCTAGTGAACTGGCAACTATCTTACTGAATAGAGTGGTTCGTTATCATGGACTGCCAAAAGTGATCCTCTCCGATCGGGGGACGCAATTTGCCTCCAACTTCTGGAAGACGTGGTGTAAAACACTCCAAGTGACATCTACCCTATCTACTAGCCACCATCCTCAAACAGATGGTCAAACGGAGAGACTAAATCAGACTTTGAAGCAATACCTACGTGCTTACGCTGAAAAAGCACTTAATTCATGGACATCAATGCTCTGGTTAGCTGAATTAGCCTACAACAACTCCTTCCACACTTCTACTGGCGTTACACCCTTCTTTGGTTTGTTTGGCTATCATCCTGACACCTTGCCCATCACAATTCCTCAAGAAAGTTCTCTCACTCCAGCTGTGTCAGAAATCATTCAACATTTGCATCAAACTCAGAAATCGATTCAACAACATTTAGAAAGAGCCAAACAAAAATACAAAAAGCATTATGACAAGAAACATTGTGAGGGACCGCAGTATCAACCTGGTGACAAAGTGTGGCTTTCCACAAAACATATAGACTTCAAGAAGAAGCACATGTTCAACCCCAAATTTATAGGTCCTTACACTGTTCTTCAGCAAATCAATCCTGTGACCTATAAACTACAATTGCCAAAATCATTACGGATTCATCCAGTGTTCCATACTTCCCTCTTAAAAAAGGCAGTCCAAAAGGTCTGTCCTCATCCAGCTCCTGTTCTAGTACATGGGGAAGAAGAATATCAAGTCAAGAAAGTGTTGGACTCTAAACTGAGAGGGCGTAACCTATGGTACTTAATCTCATGGAAGGGTTATGGCCCTGAAAGTAATTCATGGGTTTCCGCATCTGATGTTCATGCTCCTGTCCTTGTGAGACGCTTTCATCATCTGAATCCAGAAAAACCAGGCCCTAGAGCGCACCTGGGAGAGGGGAGTACTATCAACACCAGGACAGTGCGCACTCTACGGGCATCTAGAATGGAAAAAACCAACACTCGCAAGATAATGTAATTTATGCATTGTGATGATATGTTATTGTTTAACCTTTTGCATTGCAGAATTCCATCCAAAAGATTCATTTTTAAGGTGCTTATAAATACTGTACATTTGCAATGTATTGCTGCAGACATTCAGAGTGTGTTAGGGTGTGGTCCCTTTCCAGGGCCTTCTAAAGACTTTCCCTGCAACATGCCTGGGCGTGGTTCTAGGCTGGGCCAAGACTCTATAAAAGAGCGTCAGCCCAACTTCCAGTGCTCACTATTCAGAGGTCCCGGTGTAGAGCAGAAGCTTCTTCCTGAGCTCCTGTCCCGGCGGCCTATTTGGATTTTCCAGTCTTCTGCACTCATCTCTCATTGGTGATCACTGTTTCCAGGCGGTAAGACGGTGTTTGGACATTTTCCAACACCGTAATTGAGAATTTTCATATTCTTGATTTTAATTCTTAAACGAATAACAGATTACTTGTGCGCTGCCATTTTTTGGAATTTGTATGGTGGTTTGCAAATAGGGAGGATGCGAAATTTATTCCATAAAGATTTGACTTCGTTATTACATTGTTGTTCATTGCGTGCTGATATTTCTTGACATTTACATGATGTTTTACGAGTTGGCAAGACGTGCAACTCGTTTCATGAGCATTTAATTTTGATTGTTCATTGCGCGCTATCTTTTCTTGACATTTACATGGTGGCTCATTTCTCGTGTGTAATTCATGCTGTTCATTGTGCGCTACCATTTTCTGGCATTTACATGGTGGCATTCGAATCGGCAACACACGCAATTCTTTCCTTGAGTGTTTTTTCATGTTATTCATTCTGCGCTACCGTTTCTTGGCATTTGCAGGGTGGCATTTGAATCAACAAGATGCGCAATTTTTTTCCTGAGTGCTTTTCATGTTGTTCATTGTGCGCTACCATTTCTTGGCATTTGTATGGTGGCATTTGAATCGGCAAGACGCGCAATTCTTTCCTCGTGTATAAATAATGTAAATTACTGTGCGCTACCATACGAAGACATTTTCTTGGTAGAATTTCCAGTTGACACATCGCGTGATTTATTCCTTGAATCTACGTTGTGTGATTTCATGGTGCACAATTCTTTACAGTGTTTAATACTCATAAGAATCTGCAATGTGCGCAATTCACTTTCCAATGTTTTTTCTGAGATGAACACAACAATACCAGAGTTCTAGATGTAATGTTGTGTGTTCCTGATATTTATTCTTAAAAGGAGATTCATATGGTTGTTTAGAAATTGCTCAGAGTGTTTCCTGATTCTCATGCTAAAGAAAGTACTTGAAGCTGAAAGTCCTATTAACTTTTCCTGTTTCCTCTTCAGGTATTCGGTCATCTAAAGCCTAGTCAGTTTTAGGACTATTCTAGGGTTGTTCATGTTTATTTTCGGAAAAGACAAATCTTAGAGTTGTAGCTTGGTACTGATTTCATGAGATGTAATTTTGATGTTGTGTTTTAACCTTTTGCTTCCTACAGGTCTCCTTCCCAGCTGTTCCCGTCCTAATCCCCTTTTCCCCACTTGGACTCTCTTAGACTCTGTGATAAATCTAATCAGAGTATTGGAGCTGTCTTGTGGTGGAAGTGTTGGGAACATGCACAGACCTCGAGGATCTGGTGACTCTGACAGAATAGTGAGCCCACGAATTATTATCCTCCTGGTTTGTGTATGTTCTCAGCATGGCCACACTGGACGAGCTAGTCAAGGCTATCACCCAGCTCCAGTCAGAAGTGGTATCATCAAAGGATTTGACAAATAGTCTAGCTGAGAGGGTGAGTCAGTTACAGAATAAGGTTGAGAAGAAAGAACAAAGTCCCACAGGTGTGTCTTGGCCAGGTACTTCTTCTCAGACTTCTGGAGGTAATCCGACTAACATTTCCCTCAATGTTCCTTCAGCCATTCCTTTAGCTCCCCCAGAACGTTTCCCAGGTGATCCCTTGAAAGCGCAATCTTTTCTGGTTCAAGTGGAACTTCACTTCACTTGCAGGCCACATACTTTCCCCGATGCCCAGTCTAAAGTAGCTTTCTTGTTGTCATATCTGTCTGGAGATGCAGCTACATGGGCTATTCCTCTTGTGCGTAAAAATAGTCCCCTGTTGTACAACTGGAAATTTTTTTTTCGTGAATTTGAGAGAGTTTTAGATCGTAGAACTGTAACACAGTCACCAGATCGTGAATTATTAGACTTACACCAAGGGAATCAGGACTTAGTGTCATATTTAGCCAACTTTAATCGGCTGGTCGCTGAGACATCCTGGCCTGAAGAAAAACAAGCGGCCTTGTTTTACAGGGGACTCAAAGAGGAGCGAAAAGACATCTTAGCGCAAATCGACCCACAACCTGCAAACAGTCAAGATTTAATAAACCTTGTCTTGAGGCTTGATCATCGTTTAAATGAACGAAAAGGAACGCGTAAAAAGACTGAAAAACATTCTTGGCATGCTCATGATAACAAAGACTCAAGAACTCCGAGAGAAAGAATGCCGGAACTGATGGAAATTGGAACCATCAGGAGACCTTTGACCAAAGATGAAAAGGACCTACGCAGAAAAAATGGGCAATGTCTCTATTGTGGGCGGAAAGGTCATTTCGCCAAAGATTGTCCAGTCAAAACAAAAAGCAAGCGAGGCCCAGTTCAGAAAGTTGCAACCAATGCATCAGTCGAGTCGGAAAATCTAAAGCACCCAAGTTGCAGAGAAGGGTTGCTCTTGGGTGTCACCATGGATCCTTCACAATCCAAACATCTAAAATTGGGAATAAGAGTTCAGGCCAAGAAAAATACCTATTTCAAGAAGGCTCTAGTTGACTCTGGGGCTACCGGAAATTTTGTTGACGCCCAATTGGTTCGTGCATGGGGGATCCCATGTATTGAAAAGAAGACCCCAGAAACCATCCAGGCAGTTGATGGAAAACTCTTGACTGGAGGTCCGATAACTCTTCAGACTGCCTCCTTGACAATAATTTGGGAAGGTAAAAATCAAAGAAAGAAACATAAAGAGGAACTCATCCTTGACGTGATCCATGCTCCCCAGTATGGGATCATCTTTGGCTTGCCATGGTTAACTCATCACAATCCAGAGATTAATTGGGCAGAACGAAAGATTGTGTTCTCATCAGTGCTATGTAAAGAACATTGTCTCCAAAGGACTCAAGAATCAGAAGTTCGCCATTCTTACATAGCTACCGCCGCAGAGAAAGATGTTCAGTTGCCCAAACAGTATTCGTCTTATGAAGATGTATTTGATGAGAAGGAATCAGAGAACTTACCTCCTCATAGATCATATGACTGTCAAATTGATCTAGTCCCAGGAGGGATACTTCCCAACTGTCGTGTGTATGCCCTGTCAGAACATGAAAATCAACATTTACGAAAATACTTGGATCAATTCTTAGAGAATGGTTTCATCCGCCCCTCTAAGTCTCCCACAGCTTCTCCTTTGTTTTTTGTTCCAAAAGCGAACGGAGAGCTTCGAACTTGTATCGACTATAGGGGCTTGAATAAAATCACCATCAAGAACAAATATCCTTTGCCTCTAATTCCGGTCTTACTGGAACAAGTAAAGAGAGCAAAAATCTACACGAAGCTTGATCTTCGAGGTGCTTACCAGTTGGTCAGAATGAGAGAGGGTGACGAATGGAAAACGGCATTCAAAACGAGATATGGCCTTTTTGAATACACCGTCATGCCTTTTGGTCTGTGCAATGCTCCAGCAGCATTTTAGTTTTTCTTAAATGACGTTCTTAGAGAGTACCTCGGTATCTTTGCCATAGTTTACATTGATGACATTTTGATCTACTCAGACAATGAGAATGAACATGTTCAACATGTCAAGAAAAGTTTGGCAGCCCTTCGTAAACACCATTTATATTGCAAGCTAACCAAGTGTGAGTTTCATGTTACCACAGTTGAGTTTTTAGAGGTTATCCTTACCCCTCAAGGTATGGTGATGGCAGAAAGGAAAGTAAAAGCCGTATCTGAATGGCCCATCCCAAAGACTGTTCGTGATGTACAATGTTTCCTGGGATTTGCAAATTTTTATCGGAGGTTCATCAATCATTTCTCCCAGACAGTGGCTCCAATTACTAAGTTATTAAGAAAGAAAGAAAAATGTGTATGGTCCCCAGAAGCAGACCAAGCCTTTTCAACTTTGAAAGAAGCTTTCTCCACTGCCCCAGTCTTGACTCATCCAGATGCGGATCGACCTTTCATAGTGGAAGCTGATGCTTCAGATGTGGCGATAGGAGCAGTCTTGTCACAACGAAACAAAGACACTGGTCAGCTTCATCCTGTAGCTTACATGTCTCGGAAGTTGAACGAAGCCGAACAGAACTATGTCATTGCTGAAAAAGAGCTTCTGGCGATTCGTGACGCCTTTAAAGAATGGAGACATCATTTGTTGGGAGCTAAATATATTGTCACAGTATATACTGATCATCGCAATCTTCAATTCATGAGTTCTGCCAGACTTTTGACTCCTCGGCAATTACGCTGGATGCTGTTTTTTGCCGAGTTTGATTTTGTGGTAACCTTCCGGCCTGGTAAAGATAATCGCAAAGCTGACACCTTGTCCCGCCAAGAGTCTACCACATTGTCTGCAGTTCAAACCTCCAGAGCTATCGTTGCTCCTGACAAGGTCCTATGTATCATAAAAACAGAAGATTTCTTTGAAGACATCCGCAATTCATTCACTGTTGAAAAATGGCAGGCGTGGGCCCAAGCAGATCCAAAAAGATCAATCAAGCAAGGATTACCCTTTCACGATGCTCGTTTGTTCGTGCCCACTACCAAACTTCGCAAGATAGTGTTTCATTGGTTGCATGTTATACCTACAGCAGGTCACCCTGGTACTCCTAAAACTCTTGAATTAATCCAACGCTATTTTTGGTGGCCTACCTTAACAAAGGATGTAAAAACAATGGTAAACAACTGTGAAGTCTGTGCTCACACTAAAACAAGTCATTCAAAACCGAAAGGGTTGTTACACCCACTCCCAACCCCAAGTCGTCCGTGGGAACACATCTCCTTAGACTTTATTACAGGTCTGCCAGTGGTTCAACAACATTCAGTAATTCTGGTGGTAGTAGATAGTCTCACGAAATATGGACATTTCATTGCCTGTAAGAAATTACCCACCTCTAGTGAACTGGCAACTATCTTACTGAATAGAGTGGTTCGTTATCATGGACTGCCAAAAGTGATCCTCTCCGATCGGGGATCGCAATTTGCCTCCAACTTCTGGAAGACGTGGTGTAAAACACTCCAAGTGACATCTACCCTATCTACTAGCCACCATCCTCAAACAGATGGTCAAACGGAGAGACTAAATCAGACTTTGAAGCAATACCTACGTGCTTACGCTGAAAAAGCACTTAATTCATGGACATCAATGCTCTGGTTAGCTGAATTAGCCTACAACAACTCCTTCCACACTTCTACTGGCGTTACACCCTTCTTTGGTTTGTTTGGCTATCATCCTGACACCTTGCCCATCACAATTCCTCAAGAAAGTTCTCTCACTCCAGCTGTGTCAGAAATCATTCAACATTTGCATCAAACTCAGAAATCGATTCAACAACATTTAGAAAGAGCCAAACAAAAATACAAAAAGCATTATGACAAGAAACATTGTGAGGGACCGCAGTATCAACCTGGTGACAAAGTGTGGCTTTCCACAAAACATATAGACTTCAAGAAGAAGCACATGTTCAACCCCAAATTTATAGGTCCTTACACTGTTCTTCAGCAAATCAATCCTGTGACCTATAAACTACAATTGCCAAAATCATTACGGATTCATCCAGTGTTCCATACTTCCCTCTTAAAAAAGGCAGTCCAAAAGGTCCGTCCTCATCCAGCTCCTGTTCTAGTACATGGGGAAGAAGAATATCAAGTCAAGAAAGTGTTGGACTCTAAACTGAGAGGGCGTAACCTATGGTACTTAATCTCATGGAAGGGTTATGGCCCTGAAAGTAATTCATGGGTTTCCGCATCTGATGTTCATGCTCCTGTCCTTGTGAGACGCTTTCATCATCTGAATCCAGAAAAACCAGGCCCTAGAGCGCACCTGGGAGAGGGGAGTACTATCAACACCAGGACAGTGCGCACTCTACGGGCATCTAGAATGGAAAAAACCAACACTCGCAAGATAATGTAATTTATGCATTGTGATGATATGTTATTGTTTAACCTTTTGCATTGCAGAATTCCATCCAAAAGATTCATTTTTAAGGTGCTTATAAATACTGTACATTTGCAATGTATTGCTGCAGACATTCAGAGTGTGTTAGGGTGTGGTCCCTTTCCAGGGCCTTCTAAAGACTTTCCCTGCAACATGCCTGGGCGTGGTTCTAGGCTGGGCCAAGACTCTATAAAAGAGCGTCAGCCCAACTTCCAGTGCTCACTATTCAGAGGTCCCGGTGTAGAGCAGAAGCTTCTTCCTGAGCTCCTGTCCCGGCGGCCTATTTGGATTTTCCAGTCTTCTGCACTCATCTCTCATTGGTGATCACTGTTTCCAGGCGGTAAGACGGTGTTTGGACATTTTCCAACACCGTAATTGAGAATTTTCATATTCTTGATTTTAATTCTTAAACGAATAACAGATTACTTGTGCGCTGCCATTTTTTGGAATTTGTATGGTGGTTTGCAAATAGGGAGGATGCGAAATTTATTCCATAAAGATTTGACTTCGTTATTACATTGTTGTTCATTGCAAGCTGATATTTCTTGACATTTACATGATGTTTTACTAGTTGGCAAGACGTGCAACTCGTTTCATGAGCATTTAATTTTGATTGTTCATTGCGCGCTATCTTTTCTTGACATTTACATGGTGGCTCACTTCTCGTGTGTAATTCATGCTGTTCATTGTGCGCTACCATTTTCTGGCATTTACATGGTGGCATTCGAATCGGCAACACGCGCGATTCTTTCCTTGAGTGTTTTTTCATGTTATTCATTCTGCGCTACCATTTCTTGGCATTTGCAGGGTGGCATTTGAATCGACAAGACACGCAATTTTTTTCCTGAGTGCTTTTCATGTTGTTCATTGTGCGCTACCATTTCTTGGCATTTGTATAGTGGCATTTGAAACGGCAAGACGCGCAATTCTTTCCTCGTGTATAAATAATGTAAATTACTGTGCGCTACCATACTAAGACATTTTCTTGGTAGAATTTCCAGTTAACACGTCGCGTGATTTATTCCTTGAATCTACGTTGTGTGAAATCATGGTGCACAATCCTTTACGGTGTTTAATACTCATATAAAAATCTGCAATGTGCGCAATTCACTTTCCAATGTTTTTTCTGAGATGAACACAACAATACCAGAGTTCTAGATGTAATGTTGTGTGTTCCTGATATGTATTCTTAAAAGGAGATTCATATGGTTGTTTAGAAATTGCTCAGAGTGTTTCCTGATTCTCATGCTAAAGAAAGTACTTGAAGATTAAAGTCCTATTTAACTTTTCCTGTTTCCTCTTCAGGTATTCGGTCATCTAAAGCCTAGTCAGTTTTAGGACTATTCTAGGGTTGTTCATGTTTTTTTTTCAGAAAAGACAAAGCTTAGAGTTGTAGCTTGGTACTGATTTCATGAGATGTAATTTTGATGTTGTGTGTTAACCTTTTGCTTCCTACAGGTCTCCTTCCCAGCTGTTCCCGTCCTAATCCCCTTTTCCCCACTTGGACTCTCTTAGACTCTGTGATAAATCTAATCAGAGTATTAGAGCTGTCTTGTGGTGGAAGTGTTGGGAACGTGCACAGACCCCGAGGATCTGGTGACTCTGACATTAGCCCACCATATTATCTGTAGAAAAAAACCCACAGTCACGCCCAAGCAGGGGTATTATCATTAAAACGTTCTTCAAAAAATATACAATAGCTATTTCCATAGTTCATCAGCCTTGAATGGCCAAAACACAGTGAGTCCTGTTAAATTCAGTAGCACCGTTCTGAGAGAGAAAAGAATAAATAAACAGTGCACCACACCTGTAAGTTAAAAACAAATAAAAACAGACTTAGGGCCTCATTACAACCCTGCCGGTAAATCCCGCTTGCTGCCGTGCTCAAGGCCGCCAACATAGCATGGCCGCGGCGGAAATCCGCTACAGGTATTACGACCCACATCTCGTAGTCTGCCACAATACAGACACCCACACAAGTCCGCCACACCAAAGGTCAGTGATAAACTGGCGATACCAAAACCCACAGTGTCACGCCAACAGGAATACGCCCATGAATCAACGCGGCGGTCTTTCAACTGCGGTAATCCATTGCCCGTACACACTGCTGTGCTCAAAATACACACACACTTACAAAACACAACCACATTGGACAATTCGAAATACACACACCTGATACACATACACACACAACACCCACACACTCACAACACTATAAAACACACACCAACATTACCCACAACCCCTTACAACAACATTTTTGTGAAGAAACAGAGAGAGAGAATAGCAAACACTACAGCAGCATCCACAAGCACACAACACCATCACTCATACAACATCCACGCACCTAAAACAACACACCCCAACACAACATATCACACAGCACAACAAACATCAGCTCACACATTACCCACACCACATCATGGCACCTCAAAGACACCCCAGGTTTTCTGGGAAGGAGCTCAGGGTCATGGTGGAGGAAATCATCCGGGTAGAGTCACAGCTTTTCGGATCACAGGTGCAGCACACCTCTATTGCTAGGAAGATGGAGCTATGGCGGAGAATCGTCGACAGGGTCAACGCAGTGGGACAGCACCAAAGAACACAGGATGACATCAGGAAGAGGTGGAACGACCTACGGGGGAAGGTCCATTCTGTGGTATCCAGACACCAGGTAGCAGCACAGAAGACTGGCGGTGGACCCCTCCTCCTCCCTCACAACTAACAACATGGGAGGAGAAAGTCTTGGCAATACCGCATCCTGAGGGCCTTTCAGGAGTAGCAGGAGGACTGGACTCTGGTTAGTCATATCTTAACTACCATATCCCCCCACCTCACCTGCATGCCATCACATACCCCCACCCTCACCCCCATCACTCCACCACCTCACATATGCCCCACTATCACAACCCACCCATCCCAATACCAAGCCCTGCATGCAACACCAAAGCATGGACACCCATTACCCAAGCATGTCCAGTACAGATACCCACACATACCCCAAAACACTAATCACACAATGGCAAACACAACAATGCAAGTACAGGAGTGGAGGGTAACTCACCCAATGCACAAGATGGCACACACAGATACAATAACTATGCATTTACACCCCAACAGGACCCCTACCCAGTGTCACTGGACAGGAGGCGCCAGACATATCCAGTCCCCCCACAGAAGAGGCCCACAGTGACAACAGCAGCTCTGCACGTCTGGATCAAGATGACCAGCCCGGCCCATCAGGGACCTCTGGACAGTCGGTTCCCCTGCCACTGTCACAAACCACCACTGATCCTCCCCCCCCAGGAAACACCAGCACAGCACCCACCCAGCGGGCCCATCCCTCTGTCCCCAGGACACGTCAATCAGCAGTGTGTCCACCACTACAGGGATCCCAGGCAAACCCACCAACCCAAGACAATCAGGGACCTGGGGTCAGTGGCAGTCGGCACACGGTTCAGGGGACAGAGGCACAGGACAACAGGGAAGCTGGGAGGACTGCTGTGCGACAGGGGTATGAAAGGCCCAGGGAACCAACTCGCCACAAGGCACTCACCAACATCATGGGAGCATACCATAATTTCCAGGAGACCCTGGGCACGGTACTGGCCAAGTTTCAGGAGACCCAGCGGCTACAGGAGGAACACTATTTGGGGATCAGGGAGGACTTGAAGCCCATCAATACCACCCTAGTCACCATTGCAGGGGTGCTGGCAGACCTGGCCAACACCATGAGGGACACAGTGGCCCACAAACAGGCCCCTGACACTAGCCTGAATGATGAACAGCCCTCCACCTCCGCCGGTGCTAGTGGACAGGAGGTCCCGCCAAAGGAACAACAGGCCACCAGCACCCCACCCCTGCAGAAGGAGAACCAGCCCGCAAACGGTCCCTGAGATCCAGGCACAGGACAGAGAACATTGCCAAGACCCCGCCAGGAAATAAGACTCTCCTGATTGTCACCCTTTTGTCCCACTTTTTCACCCCGACAACTTTGAACTGCCATAACTCCACTTCCTATGCCTCCTTGGACAATGCACATGTGAGACCAAGAGACTGAACTCTACCATGGACATTCCTCCACCATCACCCCAGCCCATTGCACACACCCCTCCTCTGATTAGCACAGAATTAAACACCCTTGAATCACAATTCAATCTGGAGTCAGTCTGTACTTTCACAAATGTGTAATTGCAACCTCTCAGAAATATAGCAAAGTCAATGTTCATGTTCACATACCAATGTTACACAGTTGTTGGGCAGCAGTAAACATAGCAGAGGGCGCAAAGTGGGACCCAGATCTGTGAAATGGAAAGGCAAAGTGACTTTCAGGGTCCATACACAGAGGTAAAAAGGCAGATTTATGCAATGTCTTACAGTAGTATGATATGTGAGAAGCAGTGCCATCCTCTTACCTGTGCCTCACTGGAAGTATTCCATGATGATGTTGTTTCGGTTGTCTATATCTTCTTCTTCTGCCTCCTGTTCTTCACTGTCCACAGGCTCCACAGCTGCCACAAGGCCAACAGCAGGCCCATCCTCCTGCAGCAAAGGCACCTGGCATCGCAAAGCCAGGTTGTGCAACATACAGCATGCCACGATTATCTGGCACACCTTCTTCGGTGAGTAGTACAGGGAGCCACTTGTCAGATGGAGGCACTAGAATCTGGCCTTCAGGAGGCCGAAGGTGCTCTCTATTATCCTCCTAGTTTGCCCATGTGCCTCATTGTAGCGTTCCTCTGCCCTTGTCCTGGGATTCGGCACTCGGCTCAGTAGCCATGACAGGTTGGGGTAACCAGAGTCACCTGCAAATATCGAGGGACAACTGTTAGACATCCTCCAACCCTTAGGGACTCTCCCATACCCAGACACCTATGTCACCTGTATTGGGACCTTGGGCTCACCTATTAGCCACAACCGGTGCCTCTGGAGTTGCTCCATCACATAAGGGATGCTGCTATTCCTCAAAATGTAAGCGTCATGCACAGAGCCAGGATACTTGGCATTGACATGGGAGATGTACTGGCCTGCCAAACACACCATCTGCACATTCATTGAATGGTAGCTTTTGCGGTTTCTGTACACCTGTTCATTCCTGCGGGGGGGGACAAATGCCACATGTGTACCATCAATGGCACCAATGATGTTGGTGATATGTCCCAGGGCATAGAAGTCACCATTCACTGTGGGCAAATCCTCCACCTGAGGGAACACAATGTAGCTGCGCATGTGTTTCAGCAGGGCAAATAACACTCCGGACAACACATTAGAGAACATTGGCTGTGACATCCCTGATGCCATGATCCCTGTTGTTTGAAAGGAGCCACTGTCCAGGAAATGGAGTACTGACAGGACCTTCACTAGAGGGGGATTCTTGTGGGATGGCGGATAGCTGACATCAGGTCTGGCTCCAACTGGGCACACAGTTCATGGATTGTGGCACGATCAAGTCTGTAGGTGATAATGATGTGTCTGTCTTCCATTGTCGACAGGTCCACCAGGGGTCTGTATACTGGAGAATGCCGCCATCTCATCATCTGCCCCACCGGACGCGACCTATGGAGGAGAAGAGTGAGCAGAGTTTCACAATGTTGTTTAGCATAATCGTGATATAATCGGTGTGTGTCTTTGTCTGTCTGTATTCCTGGCCAAAAGTGCTGTGACGCAGTTAGTTGACCTGCCATGTGGCCCCCTGAAATGGCGCTGCCTAACCTGTAAGGAGGGACAAGGGGAAATGAGGTAACTGCGCTGGCGTTGGTTATCATTGGGCCCTATGGGATCCAGGAGCCAATGACGATGTACACCGGCGGTGACGTTTGCACTGCCGCGGACTTGACTGCCATTTTCTATCTGTTCACTCACTTGATACCTGACCTTCAACAGGAGAGGACCTACACTGCAAGTGCTGCTGTGACCTGAGTCTGGAAGCGACAATGGCTACAGTGTCTGGGGAAAGGGCCCCTGCCTTCACTGCAGATGAGTTGGAGAAACTGGTAAATGGGGTTCTCCCTCAGTACAAACAGGTGAGTAAACTGTGTGCATGGTGGATGGCACATGAATGTATGGAGTGTTGTGGATGGAAGAGACAGGGAGCGGGGGCACAGGCCAGCATGTGAGGATGGTGAGTGTATGTTTTTCTGGGCCAGGGTGGGAGGTTGTGGCCAATGAGTAAGAAGAACCAGACGGGGGAGTAACATCCATTCTTACTTCACTTTTCCTCTAGGTCAGCACCCACCAGAAGAAGGGTATTTGGCGTGCCATTGCCAAGGAAGTGTGGACCTTGGGGGTCTACCATAGACTGAGCTCCCACTGCCGCAAAAGATGGGGGGACCTGTGCCACTGGAGGCAGAAGACGGCGGAGGCCCAGCGTGGGGTGGCCTCACAACGTGGAAGGGGTGCCCGTCGCACCATGACCTGGCGGTGGCATATCCTGAGTTGGAGGGGCACTTGAGGGCATCACAGCAGCCACAAGGGGGTGAGTACAGTCTCATTCATCTGACTCTGCGCGCTTTATGTGGTGTCTGGCTGGGGGAAGTGGGCTGTAGGTTCCCCTAGGCCAGGGCAGACGCACCAAGGTAGATCCATTGTTTTTGCAGGCTCAGTGCCACTCCAACCCCAAAGGTGGTAGTGGCCCTCTACACCTAATCAGGCTCCTGTGGGCTCCAGGTGTGCATCAAATGGGTCTAGGCAGAGTCCCCCATGGCATGTGCTTTCCCCTGCACTGTTAGTGCATGGCCTAGTGCATAGGACTGCTCCCTGTGTCTGCCAAAGTTAGTGGTGTTGCAGACATTGACCATGTGTCTCTTCTGTCTTTCCCCCCTTTTTGTTTTGCCACCGTGTCCATGAGTGCATTAGCATAATCTGGCGGAGGAGCATTGGCACTGGAGCAGGAGGGAGCTGCAACCCACATGGCCCAGAAGGGTGAATTTACGGAGTCTGAAGGCACCAGTGGGACGGAGGGCGAGGGGAGCTACACGACGGGGACAGGAGTAGACATCAGCGACTCCCCCTCTGATGGGAGCTCCCTTGTGGCGGCGGGCACCTCTGTGCCCACTGCAACAACAGGTACAGCTGCCACCCCCGTACCAGCACCGCCCTCCCAGCAGCCCCTCATTGAGTTTCCCATGCCTGCTCACCCAGGAGGGTGGGCATCTCCTTCGCCACCAGGCACCTCAGACCCTGCTCCAGTCAGTCCTGCTGCCCTCAGTGAGGAGGCTATTGACCTCCTGAGATCCCTCACTGTTGGGCAGCCAACCATTTTGAATGCCATCCAGGGTGTCGAGAGGCATTTGCAGCAAACAAATGAATACCTGGAGGGCATTCATTCTGGCGTGGCAGCCCAACAGAGAGCATTTCAGGCTCTGGCCTCAGCACTGATGGCAGCCATTGTCCCTGAGTCCAGTCTCCCCCTCCCCCTCCAACTTCCACTACCCAGACCCAATCCCCTGTACCTCAGCCTATCCCAAGCACACCATCAGATGAGCATGCACACTCATCAACACACAAGAGTGGGCATGGCAAACATAAGCACTACACATCCCACAGGCACTCACACAAGCACCAGACCCATGCAGACACACCAACATCCACTGCCTCCACTGTGTCCCCCTCCTCCACGTCGTCCTCCTCCCTCCCTGTCTCGTCTCCACTCACACCTGCATGCAGTACATCCTCAGCCACTACCTCCATCACCAGCACGTCCTTCACCACACACCGCTCACCTGCACTCACCACCCCCACTAACATGCACATGTCCCCTGTGTCCTCTCCCAGTGTGTCTGTGAGCCCTCCTCCCAAACTACACAAACGCAGGCACACACCCACCCAACAGCCATCCACCTCACAACAGCCTCTGGCCCATGCACCTTCACCCAAATTCAGCAGACGTACACCTCCTACAACCACTCCCTCTTCCTCCACTCCCAAACCCCCTCCATCTTCCCATCCCAGTGTGTCTAAAAAACTTTTCCTGGCTAACATTGACCTCTTCCCTACACCTCCCCCCTGTCCTTCCCCTAGGGCCAGGATGTCCAGGTCCCAGCCCAGCACCCCAGCCACCAAATCCTCCAGCACTCCGGTCTCAGCAAGTCCTGTAACATCGCGGGCGGCACCCATCAGGGCTGGCAGTGTGCCACCGAGCGAGGCCAAGGAACAGCCCATTCCGCCACCTGCCAAAGTGAAGAAGGGGCCCACTTGCCATAAGTAGAAGCCACACCAACCACTCAGCAAGGCCTCCTCCAAACCAAAAGGGGACAGTGCCAAGGGCCCAGCAGCGACATCCAAGGTGGGGAAGGGACACAAGGCTAAGGGGAAGTCAGCACAGGGCACGGAGCCTCCAGCTGAGGGACTAGTGTCACCCCTTCTGGCAAACAGAACAGCAACCTGTACGGCGGTGGACACCACCACCTGCACGGCCACCTGCACGGCCAGCTGCACCGCCACGTGCACATCTGCTGCCTCAGCAAAAGTCCCCAGCATCATCCCCAGTGGGCAGCTGTCGGAGGCTGCAGGAGACATCCTGTGGTCTCCCTCCACAGGTGCTGACACATGCACCACCGGCAGCATCTTCACCACAGACACCGCAGCAACCACCGCCACCAGCCCCGCGACGTGCACAGACAGGTCCACCACAGCCGACATGGCAAACATTCACAGTGGACAGCCGTCCGAGGCTGCAGGAGATGTCCTGGACCCTGCACAGCGTACATGAGGCACCACACCCAGCACTGTTAGTACCAGCAGGGGGCAGGCAAAGTCGCAGCAGGGTGAAGTGCATCTCTGATTCCATGAAGTATCATGCTACCTGTTCCTAGGCAATCTCGTGGCACACACGCCCAGGTGAGGGAATGGGACCTGCCACACTGCATGTGCAGCACTCTGGGCACCAAGCCCCCTCCAGAACCAGTGGAGAAAGGCATCCACTACCCCAGTCCTTGGCAGGATGAAGCACTCAAGGCACAAAGCCCCCTCCAGAACCAGTGGAGAAAATCATCCACTCACCCAGTTCTTGGCAGGATGAAGCACTCTGGGCACAAAGCCCCCTCCAGAACCAGTAGAAAACCGGCACCCACTAGAGAGACTGTGGCTTTGCACTCCCCAGGACCAAGCAGTGGGCAACCCACCCACTTGAGAGACTTGAGAGACTGTGGCTTTGCACTCCCCATGATAAAGCAGTGGGCAAACCACCCACTTGAGAGACGTGAGTGACTGTGGCTTGACACACCCTAGGATAAAGTAGTTGGCAACCCACCCACTTGAGAGACTTGAGAGGTTGTGGCTTTGCACTCCCCAGGATAAAGCAGTGGGCAAACCACCCACTTGAGAGACTTGAGTGACTGTGGCTTTGCACTCCCCATGATAAAGCAGTGGGCAAACCACCCACTTGAGAGACTTGAGAGACTGTGGCTTTGTACTCCCCAAGACCAATCAGTGGGCAACCCACCCACCTGAGAGACTTGAGAGACTGTGGCTTTGCACTCCCCAGGACCAATCAGTGGGCAACCCACCCACTTGAGACACTTGAGAGACTGTGGCTTTGCACTCCCCAGGACCAATCAGTGGGCAACCCACCCACTTGAGAGACTTGAGTGACTGTGGCTTTACACACCCTAGGATAAAGTAGTGGGCAACCCACCCACTTGAGAGACTTGAGAGGTTGTGGCTTTGCACTCCCCAGGATAAAGCAGTGGGCAACCCACCCACTTGAGAGACTTGAGAGACTATGGCTTTGCACTCCCCATGATAAAGCAGTGGGCAAACCACCCACTTGAGAGACTTGAGAGACTGTGGCTTTGTACTCCCCAGGACCAATCAGTGGGCAACCCACCCACCTGAGAGACTTGAGAGACTGTGGCTTTTCACTCCCCAGGACCAATCAGTGGGCAAGCCACCCACTTGAGACACTTGAGAGACTGTGGCTTTGCACTCCCCAGGACCAATCAGTGGGCAACCCACTCACTTGAGAGACTTGAGTGACTGTGGCTTTACACACCCTAAGATAAAGTAGTGGACAACCCACCCACTTGAGAGACTTGAGAGGTTGTGGCATTGCACTCCCCAGGATAAAGCAGTGGGCAACCCTGCCACTTGAGAGACTTGAGAGACTATGGCTTTGTACTCCCCAGGACCAATCAGTGGGCATGGAGCACCCTCGTGGAGCAGTGGCGTTGTCCCTTCATCTGGCTGAGGTGCCTATTTATTTTCGAGCTGATGCCCCAGCAGTGTTCTCTCCGTTTCGAGTCAGGTATCATGTGTGGGCTTCACCCATGCATTTTGAGACCACTGGTCCACGGACAATGATTGGACACTATCTGGACTTGTGTAGTTGCTTTACATATTTGTATATACTGATGATTTTAAGTCATCTTGGCCTACCTGAATTTTCGATGATTACACTCTTTACAATCATTTCCTGCTGTCCTTGTGTTCTTCCAGGGGGTGACAGGGTGTAAATGTAATGTTGATGCATGTATTTGTGTGTCTGTTGTTGTGGGTGAGGGTGGGGGTGAGGGTGTTGCGTTTTGCATGTGTGTGTCACTCTGTTTTTCCTCCCCCCGTGTGCTAGGTGCAGTACTCACTGTGGTTGTCACCGCCGTCTTTGCTGCTCCTGGTAGAAGAGGAGGTGAACCAACATTGGTAGCACCTGTAACTCGGGCTCCATGGCGTCCTGGTTCCTCGTTGGGTGTCAAGAGGTGAGTGGTTTCCATTCCAAAGACTGTTTCCGCCGTGCTTTTGATGGCGTTGGTACCGCCCCGGAAAAGGTGGCGGATAGGCTTGTTGTAATACACTGGGCGGTACATTGTCTTCCGCCTGTCTGTTGGCGGTTACCGCCGCAGTGTTTGTTTCTACCACCTTGGCGGTCGGAGTGTTAAAGTGGCTGTCTGTGTTGGCGTTTTCCGCCATGGTCGTGATTCCATTTTTTTTCTGCCGGCCTGTTGACGGTATTACCACCGCTTTAACAGCGACCGCCAGGGTTGTAATGAGGGCCTTAATGTTCTATACAAGTTTAAAAATCAGAAAGACAGGGAAACACAATATATATATATATATATATATCTATATATATGTATTTTTTTTTTTTACTTAGGACTTAGTTTCTATAGAAAAGCCATTTTTTGTTTTTCTAATAACTATGGCGCTGTTTGATGAATCTTCAAATTTTTTTCCAAAAAACGGTGCTTGAGCTGCTGTCTGGAAGTTTCAGGGGTGATCCATCAAGCGAGTGCCGAGAAAAAGGGGGGTCCCAAAACGCGTGTTCCCCATTCCCTTTTCTATAGGGATTTTGAACAGCGATAGCACCCAAATTACTAGACGGAATTACACCAAATTTGGCTGAGAGGTAGCTCTTGGTCCAAACAAATAAAAACAGACTTAGGGCCTCATTACAACCCTGCCGGTAAATCCCGCTTGCTGCCGTGCTCAAGGCCGCCAACATAGCATGGCCGCGGCGGAAATCTGCTACAGGTATTACGACCCACATCTCGTAGTCTGCCACAATACAGACACCCACACAAGTCCGCCACACCGAAGGTCAGTGATAAACTGGCGATACCAAAACCCACAGTGTCACGCCAACAGGAATACGCCCATGAATCAACGCGGCGGTCTTTCAACTGCGGTAATCCATTGCCCGTACACACTGCTGTGCTCAAAATACACACACACTTACAAAACACAACCACATTGGACAATTCGAAATACACACACCTGATACACATACACACACAACACCCACACACTCACAACACTATAAAACACACACCAACATTACCCACAACCCCTTACAACAACATTTTTGTGAAGAAACAGAGAGAGAGAATAGCAAACACTACAGCAGCATCCACAAGCACACAACACCATCACTCATACAACATCCACGCACCTAAAACAACACACCCCAACACAACATATCACACAGCACAACAAACATCAGCTCACACATTACCCACAACACATCATGGCACCTCAAAGACACCCCAGGTTTTCTGGGAAGGAGCTCAGGGTCATGGTGGAGGAAATCATCCGGGTAGAGTCACAGCTTTTCGGATCACAGGTGCAGCACACCTCTATTGCTAGGAAGATGGAGCTATGGCGGAGAATCGTCGACAGGGTCAACGCAGTGGGACAGCACCAAAGAACACAGGATGACATCAGGAAGAGGTGGAACGACCTACGGGGGAAGGTCCATTCTGTGGTATCCAGACACCAGGTAGCAGCACAGAAGACTGGGGGTGGACCCCTCCTCCTCCCTCACAACTAACAACATGGGAGGAGAAAGTCTTGGCAATACCGCATCCTGAGGGCCTTTCAGGAGTAGCAGGAGGACTGGACTCTGGTTAGTCATATCTTAACTACCATATCCCCCCACCTCACCTGCATGCCATCACATACCCCCACCCTCACCCCCATCACTCCACCACCTCACATATGCCCCACTATCACAACCCACCCATCCCAATACCAAGCCCTGCATGCAACACCAAAGCATGGACACCCATTACCCAAGCATGTCCAGTACAGATACCCACACATACCCCAAAACACTAATCACACAATGGCAAACACAACAATGCAAGTACAGGAGTGGAGGGTAACTCACCCAATGCACAAGATGGCACACACAGATACAATAACTATGCATTTACACCCCAACAGGACCCCTACCCAGTGTCACTGGACAGGAGGCGCCAGACATATCCAGTCCCCCCACAGAAGAGGCCCACAGTGACAACAGCAGCTCTGCACGTCTGGATCAAGATGACCAGCCCGGCCCATCAGGGACCTCTGGACAGTCGGTTCCCCTGCCACTGTCACAAACCACCACTGATCCTCCCCCCCCAGGAAACACCAGCACAGCACCCACCCAGCGGGCCCATCCCTCTGTCCCCAGGACACGTCAATCAGCAGTGTGTCCACCACTACAGGGATCCCAGGCAAACCCACCAACCCAAGACAATCAGGGACCTGGGGTCAGTGGCAGTCGGCACACGGTTCAGGGGACAGAGGCACAGGACAACAGGGAAGCTGGGAGGACTGCTGTGCGACAGGGGTATGAAAGGCCCAGGGAACCAACTCGCCACAAGGCACTCACCAACATCATGGGAGCATACCATAATTTCCAGGAGACCCTGGGCACGGTACTGGCCAAGTTTCAGGAGACCCAGCGGCTACAGGAGGAACACTATTTGGGGATCAGGGAGGACTTGAAGCCCATCAATACCACCCTAGTCACCATTGCAGGGGTGCTGACAGACCTGGCCAACACCATGAGGGACACAGTGGCCCACAAACAGGCCCCTGACACTAGCCTGAATGATGAACAGCCCTCCACCTCCGCCGGTGCTAGTGGACAGGAGGTCCCGCCACAGGAACAACAGGCCACCAGCACCCCACCCCTGCAGAAGGAGAACCAGCCCGCAAACGGTCCCTGAGATCCAGGCACAGGACAGAGAACATTGCCAAGACCCCGCCAGGAAATAAGACTCTCCTGATTGTCACCCTTTTGTCCCACTTTTTCACCCCGACAACTTTGAACTGCCATAACTCCACTTCCTATGCCTCCTTGGACAATGCACATGTGAGACCAAGAGACTGAACTCTACCATGGACATTCCTCCACCATCACCCCAGCCCATTGCACACACCCCTCCTCTGATTAGCACAGAATTAAACACCCTTGAATCACAATTCAACCTGGAGTCAGTCTGTACTTTCACAAATGTGTAATTGCAACCTCTCAGAAATATAGCAAAGTCAATGTTCATGTTCACATACCAATGTTACACAGTTGTTGGGCAGCAGTAAACATAGCAGAGGGCGCAAAGTGGGACCCAGATCTGTGAAATGGAAAGGCAAAGTGACTTTCAGGGTCCATACACAGAGGTAAAAAGGCAGATTTATGCAATGTCTTACAGTAGTATGATATGTGAGAAGCAGTGCCATCCTCTTACCTGTGCCTCACTGGAAGTATTCCATGATGATGTTGTTTCGGTTGTCTATATCTTCTTCTTCTGCCTCCTGTTCTTCACTGTCCACAGGCTCCACAGCTGCCACAAGGCCAACAGCAGGCCCATCCTCCTGCAGCAAAGGCACCTGGCATCGCAAAGCCAGGTTGTGCAACATACAGCATGCCACGATTATCTGGCACACCTTCTTCGGTGAGTAGTACAGGGAGCCACTTGTCAGATGGAGGCACTGGAATCTGGCCTTCAGGAGGCCGAAGGTGCTCTCTATTATCCTCCTAGTTTGCCCATGTGCCTCATTGTAGCGTTCCTCTGCCCTTGTCCTGGGATTCGGCACTCGGGTCAGTAGCCATGACAGGTTGGGGTAACCAGAGTCACCTGCAAATATCGAGGGACAACTGTTAGACATCCTCCAACCCTTAGGGACTCTCCCATACCCAGACACCTATGTCACCTGTATTGGGACCTTGGGCTCACCTATTAGCCACAACCGGTGCCTCTGGAGTTGCTCCATCACATAAGGGATGCTGCTATTCCTCAAAATGTAAGCGTCATGCACAGAGCCAGGATACTTGGCATTGACATGGGAGATGTACTGGCCTGCCAAACACACCATCTGCACATTCATTAAATGGTAGCTTTTGCGGTTTCTGTACACCTGTTCATTCCTGCGGGGGGGGGACAAATGCCACATGTGTACCATCAATGGCACCAATGATGTTGGTGATATGTCCCAGGGCATAGAAGTCACCATTCACTGTGGGCAAATCCTCCACCTGAGGGAACACAATGTAGCTGCGCATGTGTTTCAGCAGGGCAAATAACACTCCGGACAACACATTAGAGAACATTGGCTGTGACATCCCTGATGCCATGATCCCTGTTGTTTGAAAGGAGCCACTGTCCAGGAAATGGAGTACTGACAGGACCTTCACTAGAGGGGGATTCTTGTGGGATGGCGGATAGCTGACATCAGGTCTGGCTCCAACTGGGCACACAGTTCATGGATTGTGGCACGATCAAGTCTGTAGGTGATAATGATGTGTCTGTCTTCCATTGTCGACAGGTCCACCAGGGGTCTGTATACTGGAGAATGCCGCCATCTCATCATCTGCCCCACCGGACGCGACCTATGGAGGAGAAGAGTGAGCAGAGGGTCATACACCACATTGGTTTCACAATGTTGTTTAGCATAATCGTGATATAATCGGTGTGTGTCTTTGTCTGTCTGTATTCCTGGCCAAAAGTGCTGTGACGCAGTTAGTTGACCTGCCATGTGGCCCCCTGAAATGGCGCTGCCTAACCTGTAAGGAGGGACAAGGGGAAATGAGGTAACTGCGCTGGCGTTGTGCAGTGTTGCGGTAGGCGGTCGAAGACCGCTGCGCAATTCAGCATTGGTTATCATTGGGCCCTATGGGATCCAGGAGCCAATGACGATGTACACCGGCGGTGACGTTTGCACTGCCGCGGACTTGACTGCCATTTTCTATCTGTTCACTCACTTGATACCTGACCTTCAACAGGAGAGGACCTACACTGCAAGTGCTGCTGTGACCTGAGTCTGGAAGCGACAATGGCTACAGTGTCTGGGGAAAGGGCCCCTGCCTTCACTGCAGATGAGTTGGAGAAACTGGTAAATGGGGTTCTCCCTCAGTACAAACAGGTGAGTAAACTGTGTGCATGGTGGATGGCACATGAATGTATGGAGTGTTGTGGATGGAAGAGACAGGGAGCGGGGGCACAGGCCAGCATGTGAGGATGGTGAGTGTATGTTTTTCTGGGCCAGGGTGGGAGGTTGTGGCCAATGAGTAAGAAGAACCGGACGGGGGAGTAACATCCATTCTTACTTCACTTTTCCTCTAGGTCAGCACCCACCAGAAGAAGGGTATTTGGCGTGCCATTGCCAAGGAAGTGTGGACCTTGGGGGTCTACCATAGACTGAGCTCCCACTGCCGCAAAAGATGGGGGGACCTGTGCCACTGGAGGCAGAAGACGGCGGAGGCCCAGCGTGGGGTGGCCTCACAACGTGGAAGGGGTGCCCGTCGCACCATGACCTGGCGGTGGCATATCCTGAGTTGGAGGGGCACTTGAGGGCATCACAGCAGCCACAAGGGGGTGAGTACAGTCTCATTCATCTGACTCTGCGCGCTTTATGTGGTGTCTGGCTGGGGGAAGTGGGCTGTAGGTTCCCCTAGGCCAGGGCAGACGCACCAAGGTAGATCCATTGTTTTTGCAGGCTCCGTGCCACTCCAACCCCAAAGGTGGTAGTGGCCCTCTACACCTAATCAGGCTCCTGTGGGCTCCAGGTGTGCATCAAATGGGTCTAGGCAGAGTCCCCCATGGCATGTGCTTTCCCCTGCACTGTTAGTGCATGGCCTAGTGCATAGGACTGCTCCCTGTGTCTGCCAAAGTTAGTGGTGTTGCAGACATTGACCATGTGTCTCTTCTGTCTTTCCCCCCTTTTTGTTTTGCCACCGTGTCCATGAGTGCATTAGCATAATCTGGCGGAGGAGCATTGGCACTGGAGCAGGAGGGAGCTGCAACCCACATGGCCCAGAAGGGTGAATTTACGGAGTCTGAAGGCACCAGTGGGACGGAGGGCGAGGGGAGCTACACGACGGGGACAGGAGTAGACATCAGCGACTCCCCCTCTGATGGGAGCTCCCTTGTGGCGGCGGGCACCTCTGTGCCCACTGCAACAACAGGTACAGCTGCCACCCCCGTACCAGCACCGCCCTCCCAGCAGCCCCTCATTGAGTTTCCCATGCCTGCTCACCCAGGAGGGTGGGCATCTCCTTCGCCACCAGGCACCTCAGACCCTGCTCCAGTCAGTCCTGCTGCCCTCAGTGAGGAGGCTATTGACCTCCTGAGATCCCTCACTGTTGGGCAGCCAACCATTTTGAATGCCATCCAGGGTGTCGAGAGGCATTTGCAGCAAACAAATGAATACCTGGAGGGCATTCATTCTGGCGTGGCAGCCCAACAGAGAGCATTTCAGGCTCTGGCCTCAGCACTGATGGCAGCCATTGTCCCTGAGTCCAGTCTCCCCCTCCCCCTCCAACTTCCACTACCCAGACCCAATCCCCTGTACCTCAGCCTATCCCAAGCACACCATCAGATGAGCATGCACACTCATCAACACACAAGAGTGGGCATGGCAAACATAAGCACTACACATCCCACAGGCACTCACACAAGCACCAGACCCATGCAGACACACCAACATCCACTGCCTCCACTGTGTCCCCCTCCTCCACGTCGTCCTCCTCCCTCCCTGTCTCGTCTCCACTCACACCTGCATGCAGTACATCCTCAGCTACTACCTCCATCACCAGCACGTCCTTCACCACACACCGCTCACCTGCACTCACCACCCCCACTAACATGCACATGTCCCCTGTGTCCTCTCCCAGTGTGTCTGTGAGCCCTCCTCCCAAACTACACAAACGCAGGCACACACCCACCCAACAGCCATCCACCTCACAACAGCCTCTGGCCCATGCACCTTCACCCAAATTCAGCAGACGTACACCTCCTACAACCACTCCCTCTTCCTCCACTCCCAAACCCCCTCCATCTTCCCATCCCAGTGTGTCTAAAAAACTTTTCCTGGCTAACATTGACCTCTTCCCTACACCTCCCCCCTGTCCTTCCCCTAGGGCCAGGATGTCCAGGTCCCAGCCCAGCACCCCAGCCACCAAATCCTCCAGCACTCCGGTCTCAGCAAGTCCTGTAACATCGCGGGCGGCACCCACCAGGGCTGGCAGTGTGCCACCGAGCGAGGCCAAGGAACAGCCCATTCCGCCACCTGCCAAAGTGAAGAAGGGGCCCACTTGCCGTAAGTAGAAGCCACACCAACCACTCAGCAAGGCCTCCTCCAAACCAAAAGGGGACAGTGCCAAGGGCCCAGCAGCGACATCCAAGGTGGGGAAGGGACACAGGCTAAGGGGAAGTCAGCACAGGGCACGGAGCCTCCAGCTGAGGGACTAGTGTCACCCCTTCTGGCAAACAGAACAGCAACCTGTACGGCGGTGGACACCACCACCTGCACGGCCACCTGCACGGCCAGCTGCACCGCCACGTGCACGTCTGCTGCCTCAGCAAAAGTCCCCAGCATCATCCCCAGTGGGCAGCCGTCGGAGGCTGCAGGAGACATCCTGTGGTCTCCCTCCACAGGTGCTGACACATGCACCACCGGCAGCATCTCCACCACAGACACCGCAGCAACCACCGCCACCAGCCCCGCGACGTGCACAGACAGGGCCACCACAGCCGACATGGCAAACATTCACAGTGGACAGCCGTCCGAGGCAGCAGGAGATGTCCTGGACCCTGCACAGCGTACATGAGGCACCACACCCAGCACTGTTAGTACCAGCAGGGGGAAGGCAAAGTCGCAGCAGGGTGAAGTGCATCTCTGATTCCATGAAGTATCATGCTACCTGTTCCTAGGCAATCTCGTGGCACACACGCCCAGGTGAGGGAATGGGACCTGCCACACTGCATGTGCAGCACTCTGGGCACCAAGCCCCCTCCAGAACCAGTGGAGAAAGGCATCCACTACCCCAGTCCTTGGCAGGATGAAGCACTCAAGGCACAAAGCCCCCTCCAGAACCAGTGGAGAAAATCATCCACTCACCCAGTTCTTGGCAGGATGAAGCACTCTGGGCACAAAGCCCCCTCCAGAACCAGTAGAAAACCGGCACCCACTAGAGAGACTGTGGCTTTGCACTCCCCAGGACCAAGCAGTGGGCAACCCACCCACTTGAGAGACTTGAGAGACTGTGGCTTTGCACTCCCCATGATAAAGCAGTGGGCAAACCACCCACTTGAGAGACGTGAGTGACTGTGGCTTTACACACCCTAGGATAAAGTAGTGGGCAACCCACCCACTTGAGAGGTTGTGGCTTTGCACTCCCCAGGATAAAGCAGTGGGCAAACCACCCACTTGAGAGACTTGAGTGACTGTGGCTTTGCACTCCCCATGATAAAGCAGTGGGCAAACCACCCACTTGAGAGACTTGAGAGACTGTGGCTTTGTACTCCCCAAGACCAATCAGTGGGCAACCCACCCACCTGAGAGACTTGAGAGACTGTGGCTTTGCACTCCCCAGGACCAATCAGTGGGCAACCCACCCACTTGAGACACTTGAGAGACTGTGGCTTTGCACTCCCCAGGACCAATCAGTGGGCAACCCACCCACTTGAGAGACTTGAGTGACTGTGGCTTTACACACCCTAGGATAAAGTAGTGGGCAACCCACCCACTTGAGAGACTTGAGAGGTTGTGGCTTTGCACTCCCCAGGATAAAGCAGTGGGCAACCCACCCACTTGAGAGACTTGAGAGACTATGGCTTTGCACTCCCCATGATAAAGCAGTGGGCAAACCACCCACTTGAGAGACTTGAGAGACTGTGGCTTTGTACTCCCCAGGACCAATCAGTGGGCAACCCACCCACCTGAGAGACTTGAGAGACTGTGGCTTTTCACTCCCCAGGACCAATCAGTGGGCAAGCCACCCACTTGAGACACTTGAGAGACTGTGGCTTTGCACTCCCCAGGACCAATCAGTGGGCAACCCACTCACTTGAGAGACTTGAGTGACTGTGGCTTTACACACCCTAGGATAAAGTAGTGGGCAACCCACCCACTTGAGAGACTTGAGAGGTTGTGGCTTTGCACTCCCCAGGATAAAGCAGTGGGCAACCCTGCCACTTGAGAGACTTGAGAGACTATGGCTTTGTACTCCCCAGGACCAATCAGTGGGCATGGAGTACCCTCGTGGAGCAGTGGCGTTGTCCCTTCATCTGGCTGAGGTGCCTATTTATTTTCGAGCTGATGCCCCAGCAGTGTTCTCTCCGTTTCGAGTCAGGTATCATGTGTGGGCTTCACCCATGCATTTTGAGACCACTGGTCCACGGACAATGATTGGACACTATCCGGACTTGTGTAGTTGCTTTACATATTTGTATATACTGATGATTTTAAGTCATCTTGGCCTACCTGAATTTTCGATGATTACACTCTTTACAATCATTTCCTGCTGTCCTTGTGTTCTTCCAGGGGGTGACAGGGTGTAAATGTAATGTTGATGCATGTATTTGTGTGTCTGTTGTTGTGGGTGAGGGTAGGGGTGAGGATGTTGCGTTTTGCATGTGTGTGTCACTCTGTTTTTCCTCCCCCCGTGTGCTAGGTGCAGTACTCACCGTGGTTGTCACCGCCGTCTTTGCTGCTCCTGGTAGAAGAGGAGGTGAACCAACATTGGTAGCACCTGTAACTCGGGCTCCATGGCGTCCTGGTTCCTCGTTGGGTGTCAAGAGGTGAGTGGTTTCCATTCCAAAGACTGTTTCCGCCGTGCTTTTGATGGCGTTGGTACCGCCCCGGAAAAGGTGGCGGATAGGCTTGTTGTAATACACTGGGCGGTACATTGTCTTCTGCCTGTCTGTTGGCGGTTACCGCCGCAGTGTTTGTTTCTACCACCTTGGCGGTCGGAGTGTTAAAGTGGCTGTCTGTGTTGGCGTTTTCCGCCATGGTCGTGGTTCCATTTTTTTCTGCCGGCCTGTTGACGGTATTACCACCGCTTTATCAGCGACCGCCAGGGTTGTAATGAGGGCCTTAATGTTCTATACAAGTTTAAAAATCAGAAAGACAGGGAAACACAATATATATATATATATATATATATATATATATATATATATGTATATATATATATATATATATATATATATATCTATATATATGTATTTTTTTTTTTTACTTAGGACTTAGAGGGTCATTCTGACCCGCCACCGACCACGGGAGCACCGCCGACAGGCTGGCGGTGCTCCAATGAGCATTCTGACCGCGGCGGTTCAGCCGCGGTCAGAAGCGGAAAGTCAGCGGTCTCCCGCTGACTTTCCGCTGCTCATATGAATCCTCCATGGCTGCGGAGCGCGCTCCGCAGCCATGAGGATTCTGACCCCCCCTACCGCCATCCTGTTCATGGCGGGAAAGCCGCCATGAACAGGATGGCGGTAGGGGGGGGTCGCGGGGCCCCTGGGGGCCCCTGCCGTGCCCATGCCAATGGCATGGGCACGGCAGGGGCCCCCGTAAGAGGGCCCCAAAATGTATTTCACTGTCTGCCTTGCAGACAGTGAAATACGCGACGGGTGCAGTAGCACCCGTCGCACCTTCCCACTCCGCCGGCTCGATTACGAGCCGGCATCCTCGTGGGAAGGTCGTTTTCCCCTGGGCTGGCGGGCGGTTTTACTGGAACCGCCCGCCAGCCCAGGGGAAAACTCGTAATACCCGCCGCGGTCTTTTGACCGCGGCGCGGTAATTTGGAGGGCGGGATCCTGGCGGGCGGCCTCCGCCGCCCGCCAGGGTCATAATGAGGCCCTTAGTTTCTATAGAAAAGCCATTTTTTGTTTTTCTAATAACTATGGCGCTGTTTGATGAATCTTCACAAAATTTTCCAAAAAACGGTGCTTCAGCTGCTGTCTGGAAAGTTTCAGGGGTGATCCATCAAGCGAGTGCCGAGAAAAAGGGGGGTCCCAAAACGCGTGTTCCCCATTCCCTTTTCTATTGGGATTTTGAACAGCGATAGCACCCAAATTACTAGACGGAATTACACCAAATTTGGCTGAGAGGTAGCTCTTGGTCCTGAAAGAGGCCTTTTTGTTATTTGGTGTAAATCCCTTTGGTAGTTTTTGAGAAATAAAAAAAATCCAAATTTGGATATATAGGGACACCAAGGGTTTCCCAAACCCTCCTGATCTCATTCTGAGATCTTATTGGCTGCCGACACTTCAACCAGGAAGTGTTGGCAGCCTCCTTGGGACTTGGCTTGAGTCAATTCCCAGAACAAAAGATGTAAAATAACAAAAGAGGCCTGGGTAGGGACTCCCTGACCCCTTAATTCTGGTGCTGGGATCGAAGAGGAACCTCCCCCAGAGCTAAAGAGCATTTATTTAAAAATGTTTTGCTGCTATTCACAACAAATCCTGTAAAATGAAACAAAGAAGTGCAGGCTTACGCACTTGTTTTATAAACAGCCCACAGGTGGTCCAGGTCCTTGGGGCTTTTGCATTTCAATGCAGGGGGCTGCCTGGTGCCCTCACTGCCCAGGGGACTGCCACCTCCTGGGGCTTTCATCAGTTCAATACAGGGGCCTATCCGCCCCCCCTGCAGCCCCAGGGACCACCACCTCCCCAGGGCATTCATCAAATTTAGTGCAGGTGGGCTGCTTGCCCCCCTGCAGCCCCGTGTCCGCCACCTTCCCGGGGCTTTGAACTAATTTGATGCGGGGGTAGCGTGGCTCCCCCACAGCCCTGGGGACTGCCACCTCCCTGGGGCTTTAAACAAAGATAATGTGGGGGTCTATGTGCCGGCCCGCCCCTTAGTCCCGGGGACCAACACCTCCCCGCGCAAAGGTCTTTGGAGTGGGGCCTCCCTCATGGAGCTATAGATGGCCTTGGGAACCGCCACCCTCTAGGGCCGGCTTCTGCTTTGTCCCGGGGTGCCTGTCCCCAAGACATAGGTGTTTGCTTTTGCTTGGTGGAAGCTGACAGCTCCCACCGAGCAAACACAAACAAAGTCCTCTTTTTGACAGTAGGAGCTGTCGAACACCTACCACTGTCAGAACCAAAGTTTTCATTGGTTTCCCTGCACGCAAATATGCGTGCATGGAAACAGATGAAAACATTGCTCCCACAACTGGGGAACTGCTTTTTAAAGCAGCTCTCTGGTTGTGTGAGCAGTGCCAGCTCCCCCAGGACGTGGGGAGGCAGCTAGGACCTTGGGGACCTTGAGGCTCCCCCCGCAGTCCAGTCACCCTTTCAATCTTCTATCCCATTGTGGGATGGAAGAGAGAGAGAGAGAGAGAATGAGAGATTGTCATTGTAATTGACCCTCCATGGAATGACTTTCAGCACAGGAGTGAGACACCTGTGGCATAGTGTTTAAGGTCACAGACCCTCACAATGAAAATTGAGGGTTCTAGTACTGGTGTGTCTGTGGTTATTTCCCTACTGTAATTTATTTTTAACTTAAAAAAATTAACGTTTATAAGGAAAGGTGATCACACTCTTTTTAATTGACAAATACATTTTACTTTTCAATTTGTCCAGAAATATCTTATTGTATATATAGCATTCACCAAAATGTAAAAAACTCTCTATCTCTCTCCCTTTCACTCTCTCTCTCAATTTCTCCTTTTCAATCTCTTTCTCCCACTCACAGACCCACTCAGACCCTTACTCACCCACTCACAGACCCACTCAAACACTCACATACCCACTCACAGACCCACTCAGACTCTCACACACCCAGTCACAGAGCAACTAAAACTCTCACGCACCCACTCACAGACACTGACGCACCCACTAAGACACTGATGCACCCACTCTCACATCCAGATACACCCACTAAAACACTGATGCACCCACTCTCACACCCAGACAGACACTCTCTCAGCCACTCTCACCCCCTCAGATACACCCTATCACACCTATTCTCATACCCAGAGAGGCAGGCCACGGCCAAACCCCTCTGCGCATGACCAAAGGCCTATGCGCAGCGTGGGGTTGGATAGTTAGGGGATTGGCCTCAGGGTGCACGGCATTGGCTGGATTAACATGTAGTAATGAAAATTACTTTGCGTTAAAAAAAAAAAAGAAATTAACTGAGAAAAACAAAGTTTCTGAACTAACTAAAACGTTAAATTCTGTTTCATTCTTAACTATAACGTCCCTGTACCCTTTCGTTTTTTCAGTGAATATATATTTATATATATATATATTACAAACCAAATACTTACAAGTCCATAGCAGTCCAAGAGAGTTAATCCTTTTATTATTATATTCCAGCACCAATTCCGCCACCAACGCTTTTCAACCAACAGGTCTTGCGCATAGTATGTGAGTGCACTTTCTATGTCTTATTTTTATACTTTTTATAAGCACCACCCTAGCAATGCAATATGGGAAACGTAGTACATCAACATTAAAACCACTATCAATCATTTACAAAAATACTCTACATGGAATCCAAGTTACCAATTCTTTTAAAAAACGGGGACAGGCAATCTAATTCAAGCCATATTATCCTTACTTCTTGTATCTCTACTTCATATTTCACAATTCATTAATATAGATTGTATTTTTTTTATATATCTCATATATCCCAATAGTTACAAAATGATGTATTCATTTTTACTTTCCCATCAATTAAATCATATTATGCTCATGTTCATCTCATTACTAAAAATATTGATAGCATTATTTAGCAATTCAATATCCTGTATATTGGGATTCTTTTTATATATTTCACATCTTCTTTCTCAATACTTTCAAACTTAATTCATGGTATTTATAAATGGCTATAAAGTTCCTCATCCCCATTAAAACCTCTCCGGGTCTTGGTCCACAACTTGATAATCAATCGTGATTCTAGGCGTCTGAGTTTCAATTCACGGTCTCCACCTCTCTCATTTTTCTCAATACTGGAAATACCAAAGAAGCTCATATTTGTCCAGTCTTTTCCTTCATGTGTGGATAAATGTTTTGACATGCCATAATTCGAGTCTTTGTTTTGTACAGCCCTAATATGCTCTAATATTTTTTTTTTCAGAGGCCATATTGTGCTACCAACATACCGTAGTCCACAGAAACATTCTATTATATAAACTACAAACGTAGTATTACACGTGATCCTCTTATTAATAGGTATTGTGTTTCCTCTGAAATCTTGATATTCTTTTGTATTAATGCCTATCCGGCATGCTTTACATTTTCCACAACATATGAATACATTTCCTTGAGTTTCTAACCAGTTCAATGGTCTATTATTTTGAAAATGACTTCTTACTAAAAGATCTTGTAGTGATGGAATCTTTTTATATGTAATAGTTGGTCTTGCTTCCAGTAATTTACCCACGTCTGGAGCTTTCTTTATGATATCCCAATATTTATAAGGGATATTTAAGATGAAATGATTTTCTTTACTAAATGTTATCACCATTCTTATATTCAAGTCCTCTTTCTTTTTCTTTTCCTTTGCTGTTAATCTATTCAATATTCCAGTCCTATTTAGAGACCTTGCTTTTTTCACTTGATTGAATGTCTCTATATTTGTATTTTCTCTCAATGAATCTTTGTTTGGTCTCTGCAAATTTGATTTCCATTTCTTGTTCCGTGGAGCAAAAAGCAAGGACTGTCTTGTTGGGAAAAAATAATAATAAAAAAAACCAATATATATATATATATATATATATATATATATATATATATATATATATATATATATATATATATATATGTGTGTGTGTGTGTATATGTATACACACACACACACACACATATATATATATATACACCCACACACCCATATATATATATATATATACATGTTTCAAACACTTCCATCCAGAACTGCTGAACTTAAGACGGGTGCTTTCCCCATAAATCGTTGGAGTGGAACTTACGTAAACTATTAATGAAAACTGCATGGCACACTCAGAGTGTTTATTCCAACAGCAGATGTGTTTCAGCGAGGTGTCTTGATCAATGCTTATAAAAATAAAACAAAGTCGACACTGTGATTTAAAATTCATATCAACTCTTCTTATTGGAGGATTCCATGTGGATAGCAAAAGAGGACCGCTGCCATCCTGGTTCCAATACCATAGATCTGGCCGCCGTTTAGCTCTTTTATTCCAATTGGCAATAACAAAGTTTGATATGATTCCTTTCATGAAAACTTCAATGTATCCATAAACTTTGATCATAAAATAGATTCCCACATACGTTCAGGTACTACTGTAACTGTCCATATGAAAAATTGCCTTGTTATGCTTTCCTCTCATATAATTCTGCCCTGAACGGGGTTCCATGATTCCATCATGAACCTTGTCCCTCTATTTACCGCACCCGTCATCTTAGCCGCAATATGATAATTTTCACACATTCGCCGGCATCAGTCCAATGACCAGGGTCCTCAAATTACAGAATTCATGGTAGAGCGTTCCGTACTAATAATTTGCCTGTACTTGGACGCTCTTTTGGCCGATGAATCTTTTGGCTAAGTGGGACTCTCTTCACCCGAGATCAGTCAATTTAATCAAATCAATAATCAATAACGAACATAAGCAATACCCTGATCAACATAACACTTAACAATTAATCCAGAATACATTTCGGCGAACCCTGACCTTTCAGTCAGGAATAACCACACCAGTTTATTCAAAGTTAGTGAATTTATTTCCCTATATTAACAAAGCTAGCACAATATAGATGTGTCTCAACACCAAATGATAAACGTAAATGAACATTAATAGCTGTCCATAACGACGAAACAGGTGCAATCTATGCAGCATTTGAATAACAAGGCATTCGATAATAGCAATGCAAATCACTAAAACTATAATCTGTAATGAGCTAATTGCATACATTGGTCAGCATAACAAGGTCTCAAATTGCATCGTGCAACAAAAGGAATCCTCATCTAACCTCAAATTAGCATCGGCATGTGGGACTTCATGCAAAAACAATTTAGCAACATTAATTTGGAAAACTCCTAGCTAGGGCTCTTATCAAAAATCAGCAGTTGGTTACCTAAAAGAAACACAATGCAATTGTACAATTTCCTTTCATATTTACCAATTACAATCAGCATTCAAGGAAGTCTTCGTCTCACGGGTACCGTTTCTCGATCAGCATGGGACGGGGCAAAGGGGCAGGGGTGGACGGGGCAGTTGCCTCACGGCGGCAAGATAAACTACTACTTCATGCAAAGGGACAAATCAAAGTTAAAGTCTCTAGGGTAAGAATCATTTAAGTCTCTTTCTCTCGATTAGAGAAAGCATCAGAGTCTCTTTCGAAATGGCGTCGCAGCAAGGTGGGCCATAATAGCTGCAAAATGGCGGGTAACGGCAATAATGGCTGCACTGGCTGTAATGGCTACTTTCTTCTTGTGCACCTGGTTTAAATAGACAACAGTTCAAATCCAGTAGGGTCTTCCATTGGAGGGTTCATAGGTTGGCTTCAAATTGTCCAATCAAAAACAACAGTTCTCAAGCTTTTACTTAAGCATACATTATCCTTGGAGACGGGTACGCAAGTTGCAACATTTTATACCAATTAACTCACTTTCAGAGCTTCCATTGTCCGCACCTGCAGATTGACCTTGGAGCAAAGAGAAAAATGCCAGGCTGGCACGAAACCTTAAGATAAGCTTGTGAACGATCTCAGTGGAAAAGTACAGCTTCAAGCAGAAATACACGTTTATTAGCACATTGGAAAAATACGAGCATCTAAACCGTGAGACCAGGCAACTAGGCCGAAGCCTCCACTAAAGTTAGGCTAAGCTAAAGCATTTCAAACAAGCGAATCATAGCACACGTTTACGATTATGTCGGATTAGTGCAATTCTAATACATCACGTTATATAAAGCCCGCTTATAAATGTTGGCAAACTACTCTGAGGGCACATTTTGTCCCCGTACAATCTTTATTAGTTCGGTTAAAGTCACTCTTGATTATTTCAGCACTACGTTTAAGTGATAATAAATGTAAAACCTTCATTTCTGCGTCATCAATCCCTCCTCTGATGACTACTTGTCATCACACAAACTATTCCCACAAATTTTATTCCATTAAAATTCTGTCAGTTCTCTTTTCCTTTTAGTTCCCCTAGTTTTCGCTTTGTATTCTTCTGCCATTCTTTTCATCATTTTCTCTTCCTTCCTTCTTTTAATTCTTTCCATAATCATTATTATTCCCCTTTTTATTCCCCAAATTCCAAAGATACAAATCAGTACTATTAATATTCCCTGTATTATTTTTAGTAATATTCCATTCCAAATTCCACCAATCCAATTTCCCACTGAAGCAAGTCCTTTTCCAACCTTCTCCCACACCCCTGGTTCTTTCAATTCCTTCAAGTCTGCACTCTCTTTTGTTAAATTAGCAAGCATAGTTTTAATTTTCACACTGTTGTCTGGAATATACGTGCAACAGTGGCGCGCACCAAGCATTTTGCAAACGCCGCCATCCTTTGCTAAAAGAATGTCTAAGGCAAGCCTGTTTTGAAGAGTCATAGCTCTTTCCGCTGCAAGTTCAGCATCTATCAGGATTATAGCACCTGAAAACTTTGTCAACATGTTATCCACTATAGTAGACAACTTTCTTATTTTGATGGAATTCAGCACAACTCCCAATGAAGGAATCATGGCTCCAAATATATCTCCTACCACAGCAGCTGCGGTCTCTCTTTTCTGGATACGATGGGATCCAGATGTCTTTGGAATCATCGATAGGTCATCTAGTTGATAAACTTTTGGGAACACTATACTCAAATAACATCTTCCCCACCATCCCTTCGGAAGACGATAATAGGCATTATACCCACAAATGTAATATACACCTGGAATGACAGGGTCAAGTCCGTTCATCATGAATGTCCATTTGGCCTTAAAGATAAACGTATGTTTACACTCACTCGCTCCTACGAAAATGTTATCATAATAAGATTCACCTCGATAGATACAAAATTTCCCTACATGCCAAGCATCTAAAGCTATTCTCCCTTGTGTTTTTATTGCGGCAAAATCATAATGATCTACTGAAGTCCTCTTACTTAGCTCTGTTTCTAATTTCGCATTCATTTGTGCCCTTCTATCATCTGTGCGATCTAAAAAGCTTATTTCTACTGCAGTGAGTGAGCAGGTAAGGTTTTCCCTATGAGCGTGAGCCGTTTCAAAAGGTTGCATTGGCTCGAAAAATTCCCTCATTATTTTAGCATCCCAATCTTTAGCAATCTGGCTTAGCTGCGCTATTATAGGAACATATGCAAAGGTAACATCATAATTTGAGTAAAAATACTGTATGTTAGTTTGACCATAAAATCTAGACATTACTATACTACATGTAATCCCGTATGTAAGAGGCATGTGGTGATAAGTCACCCCTTCCTTTACTGATGTCGGTATCTGTGTACACACATAACAATCTTTCGCATCCATAGTCTCAACATATTCTGTTAGCAAGCGATAGAAAACATTATACAAAAGTTCTTTCTTATCATGCAAGTGTCTCTCATCTAATTCTAGTCTTTTCAATGCGGTTAGTTCAGTGACAGTAACAGGAGCAAAAGTAGAAGCATCAATTTTCTCATTCTCACCCTTACCATGCATTCCAAGCACGATTGCCATTATTATTAGTACACATGCAATTATCAAGCCTATACACGCATATTTACAATATTTCACTCTACTGTTTTGTGTAGCCATGATCTGTATAGAATCAGAGAGCTAGAAGCACCTGTAAAGAAACTATTTAGCAATTCAGTTACAAAGCTGAACGAGCGCAATGTTCACACAGTTTTCTTCAAGAGGCCAGTCATTTATCGGTTAGCAGCATTTGTCTCAATTCGGCAATAACTCAGTCTTTTATCAGTTCAGCAAGTGTCTTATCCGGTTTAGCAATGTCTCAGCTGGTTGTATCACGTCAGATTGTAGCAAGCAATATCATTTATTACCCTTTCAATCGACAGAGTCCATAAAACTTTTCTTTTCTATTGGTATCTCTTCTTCTTCGTTCTCGAGGCTAAGAGATACAAATTCGTCAGTCCAATCGTCATTGACTACATATGCCCATTCTGGACCGGAATATCTCCTGTTTGGTATCCTTTTCCTTTTCAATTTTGCTTCTCTTCTCGATTCTGCCTCACTGGTACTTTCCTCTTTGGCCAAGTCTTTTCCTTCACTTGAGGATGGTACCACGACAGTCACTTCCTTTCTTTTCTCTTTCACTTTTGGCCTTTCTCCGTCCTTCAAATTTTCTTTAGTCCTTTGTTTTATTGGTGATATACTTAGTCTCCTCTTCGCACCGTGTCCATTTGATGGACCTGCGATCTTTTCTGTGGAAGCTTGAACTTTTTCGTTCTGTTCTGCCTTGTCCCCTCCTTCTGGGGGATCAATCGCGTTCTCTTTTTCTTTTTCTGTATCGTCTGCTTCTGGGAAAGCCCTCCTCTGATCAGGCTCTCCTGCTTTTCCACCTCTTTCGAGCCCTTCGTCACCGTTACTTTCTTCAGACTCTTTATCACTTTCAGCTGCTTCAGGCTCTTTGTCACCTTCAGCTGCTTCAGGCTCTTTGCTACCCTCAGCTGCTTCAGGCTCTTTGTCACCTTCAGCTGCTTCATCGCTGTCTGAGGTTTCTCCTTGGCCTTCCCCAAGTGAGTCGGTCGTTTCGTCCTCAGAGAATATTTCTCTCTCTTCTGTTCCTGCCTGTTCGCTTTCAGTTCGGTTTTGCTCTGTCTCAGCGCTCAGCACTGTTTTATCAGGCACTGGCAGTTTCAGCGCTTCAACTTCCTCATCTGTGGGACACAACACTTTCTTTGTGTGACTGGCGTGAATCCAGTTGGGAACTCCTGCACACTTCACAGCGGTAGTGGTCGTCAGGATCACTTGGAAAGGGCCTTTCCAACGGGGTTCCAGACACGACTTTCTCACGTGCTTCTTTATCACGACCCAGTCACCTGCTTTCAGTGTGTGTCCTGGACCTTGGATCGGTGGCAAGGTGGTCGCTTCCACCTGGTGAGAGAAAGAGCGAACCACGTCAGCCAGACCTTTGCAGTAGTCTAACACCATATCATCTGTAATATTCAAAAGCGCGTTTGCGGGAACTGCAGGAAGTCTCATAGCCCTGCCCATGAGAATTTTGTGCGGAGACAATCCAGTCTTTCTATCAGGGGTGTTTCTCATTGACATTAACACCAAGGGCAATGCGTCAGGCCATTTCAAATTTGTCGATGCACATATTTTCGCCATTCTTGATTTCAATGTACCATTCATTTGTTCCACCAGTCCTGAGGCTTCAGGGCGATAGCTACAATGCAGTTTTTGCTCAATGTTCAGCGCTGCGCAAAGTAACTTTATCACCTCGTTATTGAAGTGACTTCCTCTATCTGATTCTAAAGAGATTGGGAATCCGAAACGTGGTATTAACTCCCTCAACAATAATTTTGCAACTGTAAGGCTGTCATTTCTACGTGTGGGGTATGCTTCAATCCAGTGACTAAAAATGCACACAGTCACCAACACATACTTCAGACCTCCACGCACAGGCATCTCAATGAAGTCCATCTGCATTCTACTAAACGGGCCACTTGCCCTACCAATGTGGCTCACGTTCACAACCGTTCCTTTCCCTGGGTTCATCTGCTGACAAATGACACATCGATGGCAAACTGCTTCTGCAGCTTGACGAAATCTGGGGTTAAACCAATCAGTTTTGAACAATCTTATCATGGCATCTCTCCCTTGGTGAGCCTGCCCATGATAGAACCGCGCAAGCTGCGATAAGAGACTATTTGGCAAAACAAATTTACCCTCATTTGAAACCCATAACTCATCTGGTCTCTTTATACATTGTGACTTAATCCAGGAATCTCTTTCATCCTCCCTGACGTTATTCTGTAACGCTTTTAGTTCATCCATTGTATCTACGACCTTCAAGGCAAATGCTTCAGCTGGTTCGAGTTCTGGTTCACTTATCGAATTCCATTCATCTCTGAGTAATATACAGTTCAAGGCACAAAATCTTGCGACTTGATCCGCATATGCATTTCCCAGAGAAACATAGTCCTGTCCTTTTGTATGAGCACTACACTTTACCACTGCAACTTTGGCTGGCATTTGAATGGCGTGTAACAATTCCCTTATTCTCTCCCCGTTTTTCACTGGGGATCCTGAAGAAGTCAGGAAACCTCTCTGTGACCATAGTTGTCCAAAGTCGTGCACAATTCCAAACCCGTACTGACTATCAGTGTAAATGGTGACTTTCATCAATGCAGACAGTTGACATGCTCTTGTAAGGGCTACAAGTTCTGCTACTTGTGCAGAATAGACTCCTTGGAGCCAGGATGCTTCCAAGACACCTGTTACAGTACATACAGCATATCCTGCTTTCAAAATTCCCATCCCATCTCTTAGACATGAACCATCAACGAAAACAATTTGGTCATTTTCATCAAGCTTAGTATCCTTAATGTCAGGTCGAGGTTTTGTACAAAATTCAGTCACCTGAAGGCAGTCATGCTCGACGTCTTCAGCGTTCTCAATTTCAGCATTTTCACCGGGAAGCAAGGTTGCTGGATTCAACGTAGTGCACCTTTTCAGCTGCACATTCGGTGAGCCCAGAATTATCGTTTCATACCTTGTGAGTCTTGCTCCAGTCATGTGTTGCGTTCGGGAGCGGGTCAAAAGTATCTCAACTGAGTGAGGGACCATGACTGTCAATGGGGGTCCCATCACTATTCCTTCACTCTGAGTGAGGCTGATACCAACTGCTGCTACGGCGCGCAAACACCCTGGGAGTGCTGCTGCGACCGGATCCAAAGTAGCTGAAAAATACGCTACTGGTCTGTTTATGCCACCATGGGCTTGAGTCAAGACAGACAAAGAACATGCATCACGTTCATGACAAAACAATGTGAAAGGCTTTGTGTAATCAGGCATACCTAAAGCTGGAGCCCTGCACATGCATTCTTTCAATTCGATGAAAGCATCCATCTCATCTCCTTTCAGCTCAATTTGATCCAAGGCATCCTTCTGGGTCAGCTTCAGTAAAGGCTTTGCTAGAGTTGAGAAGTTGGGAATCCACTGACGACAGTAGCTCACCATTCCCAAAAACTTCCTCACCTCCCTCCTTGTCTTTGGTGGACTCATTTGAAGTATACTTGTTATTCTTTCCTTCATTATTCTCCGTGACCCTTTCTCTATTTGGTGACCCAAGTATTTCACTTTCTTCTGACAGAACTGCAATTTGGAAGGAGACACCTTGTGTCCATTCCTTCCCAAATGGTTCAACAGAGCAATGGTATCGGCTGTGCAGCCACTTTCTGTCTTTGATGCAATCAGTAAGTCATCGATGTACTGTACTAGGGTTGACTCGAATGGCAATTCTAATGCTTCCAAGTCTTTCTTTAGAATCTGATTGAAAATTGACGGTGACTCAGAGAACCCTTGAGGAATTCGACACCAACTGTACACTCTGTCTAAGAATTTGAAACAAAAGAGAAATTGGCTGTCCTCATGAAGAGGCACCGAAAAGAAAGCTTGTGACAAGTCAATGACTGAGAACCACTCGGCATCGCAAGGGACTTGGAACATTATCACAGCTGGATTTGGTACGACAGGGCAACATTTAATTATGATGTCATTTATTTTCCTCAAGTCCTGTACAATTCGGACCTTTCCACTCGGCTTTATTAGTCCCATGATTGGTGAATTACATGGACTGCTTAACACTTCTTTCAGTACTCCCTGCTTTACAAATTCGTCAATGAGTTGGGCAACTTTCATGAGGGTGTCTTGTGCCATGTGGTATTGTGGGGTCTGGGGAAAGGTTGCATTGGGCTTTACAGTCACTTTCACTGGTTCCACTCCTTTCATCAATCCCACCTCTTTCCCTGTCATATCCCACACTTCCTTTCCGACTGTTTCCCGTAATTCAGCTGGAATATCTTCTTCAGTTATCATCGGGAAAAGACAAATCAGAGGATACTCTTCATCGACAGTTTCCATCTCATCCCCCTCTACACTGTCCTCTTCTTCCCCATCACTGCTCGTCTGAATTTTTATTCCATCGTTCAAACACATAATCGAACAACCCAATTTGCACAATAGGTCTCTCCCTAACAGTGCTATCGGGCTTGAGTCACATACCACAAATTTATGTAACCCTTGATAGTTACCAATGCTGACTGGTACCGGATCTGTAATTGGGTTTGTCAGGTGCCTGTTTGCTACTCCCACCACTTGAACTGTTCTCCCTGAGAGTGGCAAATTTGGTACTTTAATGCTCTTAACAGTTGAACGTGTGGCTCCTGTGTCAACCAAGAATGAGACACGATGACCCATTACTCTTCCCTCCACGTACGGACCCTTTTGATCAACTTCCAAGGATGCTGCAAGCACACAATCTCCTTCCTCTCCTGAACTTTCACTCTCCCATGCATTGTTTATTCCACTCTCACTGTGTAATGGGAACTGTTGTACGGTGCCATTTGTATTCATTACCTGACCCGAGACCTGTGGAGGAACCATCACTTGCTGCTGACTCATTGGTGCCAAAGGTATTTGCATTTGCTGATTAGGTACCATGGGAAACTGCTGTTGCATTGGCTGCATTTGCGTCATCTGCACACAGGGCATCTGCATCTGCTGCGGCTGCATGGGCTGTAATCCCTGTAGCTGATTTATGGTCTAAAAATTTGCATTTGGACCTCTCATTTTTGGTCCCCTCATTGTCTGGAATACATTGACATCATTGTTTTGCTGACCAACACCTGCACCTTCCTGTACCACCATTGGGCACTCGCGTTTCCAATGACCCACAATTCCGCACACGTGACACGGCATCACCTTTTTCAATGCCTGCACACCATTCGGAGTCACAACAGTGTTCAAATCCGGACCATTATTCACAAAACCTCCTCTGCCTCTGCCTCTCGCCTGTGGCTGAAACGTCATATTTCCCTGCAACTGCGGCTGCGGTTGCGGTACCTGCTGTTGGAACCCTTGCAACCCTTGCAACCCTTGCAGACCTGTCTGAGCTGCTTTAAGTTGCATCATCATCACTTTCTCTTTCAACTTTTTCTGTTTCACTTCAATTTCGTCGCTACAGTATTTCGCATAATTCAACATCTCATCAATAGGTTTCGACTGCCAACAAATCAAATGCGACTTTATCATCTGACTTATCTCTGGTCTCAGCCCTTCCACAAATCTAAACACAAAATGAAGCATGTCCTTCACCTCTATTGTTTCCGTGCCACTGTAGTTCTTGAACGCCTTCAACAACCTCTCATAGTAACTATGAATCGACTCTTTAGCCTCTTGGGCAGTTCGATCGATCTTCTGCCAATCCACGTTTTTCGCGGCAACCTTCGTCTTCAAATGCTCAATCACCTTATAGTACAAGCTCATCACCATAGGTGATGGTGCACCCGTATCCCTGTCTCTCTCTGGTTCACTTGTCGGCCAACCTACAGCTCTTTTGCAATCCTCCCACAAATCTGCCGGAACCACAATCTCAAAGAGAGTGTTCAGGTCTTCCCAGAGACATTTTGCAAGCTTCACAAACCTATCAGTCTGTTGATACCATTCAATCGGTTTCTCTCTCAGTTTGGGAAAATCATCCGTAAAAGACTGAATGTCGCTTCTGTGCCATGGTACATGTATTAATTTTCCCCCTGCTGTCTCCCTCATTGGTAACATGGTTACTGCATCACTACTCTGTGGTCTTTTCTCGTTGAGCTCTGGAACACTGTCTTTCCTCTTTTCCTTTCTCCTTACCCATCTGCTTTCCCATTTGTCTAAGCACCTCCACACTTGTGCACTCTGCAACAATTCTCTAAGGTGTGCCTTCATACCTGCTGACCTCATGTGTTCAAAATCTGTGGTCCCGAAATCCAACCTGTAGCTCCTGCTCAAGTGTTTCGTCTTGTCTATATTAACCCCGTTTTTGTCAGCTATTTCTTGCAAGCTTCTATGTACTTTGTTCACTTCTCTCGTAATCCTGGGACATAGATACCTCAGCTCTTCTTCCGAGTAGGACTCTAACCTATTCACACCCATAGTCCCTTCCACCAATTCTTGTGCTTCCATGTTCAACCTGACCCTATTCAGATAATCTTCTCCCTTCCCACTGGCTGAGCTTTGTGTGGAATTCAGACTGTTGAACCACTGTGTCAGCTGTTGCGCATTCAACCCCATCAGTGTAGCATTCACATCGACTGCCATTGATGGTTGCGGCAACTTTTCAGTGTTCGATGATAGCGGTATCATCAGTGGGGGACTCGACCTCACCAGTGTTGACTGAGCACATATGGGACTAAACTCCATCAAGGGCCCAGATCCAGTTGGCTGAGCCGCTATCGGAGTTATCCCTGTAGTGTTTTCTATGCACCTCCTTTCTGTCCCATTCTGCAGCATTGATCCTTGACTGCTCATACCTGAATTAGGCTGAAAGTACAAAGGTACCGGTGGACCTACAGTAATGGGTAGGGATATCGCATCTGCGTTCTGTCCATTCCCCATGTTCTGAGACATGTTCATTCCCAAACTATGGGTCATCATTGCCGGCATGCCCATCTGACTCCCCGTCATCTGAGCATGTGCGTTTCCCCCCTGCATCTGCTTTTGAGACATCAAAAACTGGGTTGATTCAGCTTGTGCCAGTGTTGGGTTGTGACCATTCTGTCCTCCCATTGCGGTTGGATCTAGAATCATTCCCGTACTGTTGTCACTGCTGTAGTACCTTGGGACCTGCGGCTGATAATTTTCTGCTGGTTTCAGTATGGGCACATCTGGATATATTCTCCTAACCTGCGGTATCTGCGGGGTGAACAGTAAACTCGGGTCCTTAGATCCCGATGATGCTCCTGAACTCTGAGTTTCACTGTTCTGTACCGGTGCCGGAGGGGCAGAACTGGTACTTGGACCTTGTCCACTCTCTGCATAAGGTGGTGGACGGTCGTTCAGCAATTGCATGATTAACTCCTCATCCTCTAACTCCTCTTCTCTTGTCAACTTTTCCTCGTCCTCTCTATCCTTGGAACACCTCCTGTTTGTCTTACAGGTAGCTTTCTTACCTGTCTCCTCTTCTTCCTTAGTAATTGCGGGAAACAATTTTATCCCCTGCAATACATCTGACCTCCACACCTTCTGTGCATTATCCCACCTAGCGTCCGCTAGTGTCTTTTCTACCTTTCTTATCCTGGTCTCGAACTTATTTTGCTGTTGCTGTCTAGCCATCAGTTCCCAAATCGCTAGAGCCTCAAACTGTGCTGGCCTTGGAGGTACCTTCATGTCGTACATCGCGAATCTCAAATTCTCTAAGATCCTTATATTGAATGTCCCATGGACCGGGAACGCTACGCTCCCATGTTTCTCTGTCAGCTTGTGCCATTGCTTTAGCCAAAGGCACGGAGCTACCCCTTTTTCCTCCATTACAATGTAAGCTGGTGTACCTTCGGGCGGCGTCTCCTCTCCTACGCTCGCTTTAATGTAAGACTCCCCCTTCATCGCACTTTTTAATGCTTTAAAAAATTTCATTTTCTCGTCTTTTATTTCACAAAGTTTGTAATCAATAGGGTGACTTTAATTCCCGGAATACTCTTCGCTTGCCTTTCCCCTTCCAATCGAGCCCCACGGACTGCGTCCAATCCGTGCGCGACCCTTCTCTACAATCAACCTATCCCAGCGCGGCTCCTAGTGACGTCACACTCACACACTCTGCGGCTGACAAAGCCTCGCGGCTTGTCCTCCTTCACTCAGCTCCTCTCGTAACAACTTCTGGCATGTATCGCGAGCTACTAAAAAAAATAATAATAAAACAGATCTGTCGGTTTACTACAGGAAGGGTAACACAATCGCTTCAGGACCTTAGGGATTTTTCACTAGCCTCGGCAGTTATTCCATCTTTCTCGGTCCCCACGTTCGCAAGCAAATCTGACCCGCAGACTGCTCTCAACTTGTCAGTGATCTATTCTAGTGCACTTTAGAATTTTGTCAAAGCCCGAAGTCGAAGTTTTCTTTCACTCCCTTAACACATGTACCGACTCGTTGACCACGCCCGATCAACCTACTAAACCGACCAGACCACAACATAAAACAAGTGTCTCATACACTTTTCAACATACTCCGGAGTCTCTTGACCTCGCAGGGCCCGTCTCAACAACAACAACCACGTGGACCTTTTTATGCACGAAGAGCCACATGCACATGAAGTTCGACGACTTCCCTACTTTCACACTCGGAGTCGCACCTCCGCTATTTCTATGAAGTTCGACGACTTCCCTACTTCTACACTCGGAGTCGCACCTCCGCTATTCTCTAAAATCCTCGCAATCTTTTCACACAATCTGCGGCAATAAGCTGTGCAAGCGCAAAATCCTAACTTCACTCATACCGTCACTAGTACCACCAACGCTGATCTCACACCTCCGTTCTCTCCATTAGCAAGCACCGAGATCCCGGGAAAGTCGCGGTGGACTTAGCCCATCATCATTCTGTCAATCTGTTTTACCCAAGAAAAATCTAATTCAACTTCTCGAGTGGGATCTCAAAAGTCGAAACCGTTAATTCAACACCATGTATGTTTCGAGTGGGGTCCCAAAAGTCTAAACCGTCCTCTGCTACCATCTACTGGTAGAGCGTTCCGTACTAATAATTTGCCTGTACTTGGACGCTCTTTCGGCCGATGAATCTTTTGGCTAAGTGGGACTCTCTTCACCCGAGATCAGTCAATTTAATCAAATCAATAATCAATAACGAACATAAGCAATACCCTGATCAACATAACACTTAACAATTAATCCAGAATACATTTCGGCGAACCCTGACCTTTCAGTCAGGAATAACCACACCAGTTTATTCAAAGTTAGTGAATTTATTTCCCTATATTAACAAAGCTAGCACAATATAGATGTGTCTCAACACCAAATGATAAACGTAAATGAACATTAATAGCTGTCCATAACGACGAAACAGGTGCAATCTATGCAGCATTTGAATAACAAGGCATTCGATAATAGCAATGCAAATCACTAAAACTATAATCTGTAATGAGCTAATTGCATACATTGGTCAGCATAACAAGGTCTCAAATTGCATCGTGCAACAAAAGGAATCCTCATCTAACCTCAAATTAGCATCGGCATGTGGGACTTCATGCAAAAACAATTTAGCAACATTAATTTGGAAAACTCCTAGCTAGGGCTCTTATCAAAAATCAGCAGTTGGTTACCTAAAAGAAACACAATGCAATTGTACAATTTCCTTTCATATTTACCAATTACAATCAGCATTCAAGGAAGTCTTCGTCTCACAGGTACCGCTTCTCGATCAGCATGGGACGGGGCAAAGGGGCAGGGGTGGACGGGGCAGTTGCCTCATGGCGGCAAGATAAACTACTACTTCATGCAAAGGGACAAATCAAAGTTAAAGTCTCTAGGGTAAGAATCATTTAAGTCTCTTTCTCTCGATTAGAGAAAGCATCAGAGTCTCTTTCAAAATGGCGTTGCAGCAAGGTGGGCCATAATAGCTGCAAAATGGCGGGTAACGGCAATAATGGCTGCACTGGCTGTAATGGCTACTTTCTTCTTGTGCACCTGGTTTAAATAGACAGCAGTTCAAATCCAGTAGGGTCTTCCAATGGAGGGTTCATAGGTTGGCTTCAAATTGTCCAATCAAAAACAACAGTCCTCAAGCTTTTACTTAAGCATACATTATCCTTGGAGACGGGTACGCAAGTTGCAACATTTTATACCAATTAACTCACTTTCAGAGCTTCCATTGTCCGCACCTGCAGATTGACCTTGGAGCAAAGAGAAAAATGCCAGGCTGGCACGAAACCTTAAGATAAGCATGTGAACGATCTCAGTGGAAAAGTACAGCTTCAAGCAGAAATACACGTTTATTAGCACATTGGAAAAATACGAGCATCTAAACCGTGAGACCAGGCAACTAGGCCGAAGCCTCCACTAAAGTTAGGCTAAGCTAAAGCATTTCAAACAAGCGAATCATAGCACACGTTTACGATTATGTCGGATTAGTGCAATTCTAATACATCACGTTATATAAAGCCCGCTTATAAATGTTGGCAAACTACTCTGAGGGCACATTTTGTCCCCGTACAATCTTTATTAGTTCGGTTAAAGTCACTCTTGATTATTTCAGCACTACGTTTAAGCGCTAATAAATGTAAAACCTTCATTTCTGCGTCATCATTCACGACCAAGGTCGATGGGATAGTTTCAGTGTGGCAGATCAGACAGTGTACTATTTGCAGTGTTTCATACACTGCCACCCAGAACTGCTGAACTCAAAACCGGTGGTTTCACCGTAACTTGTGAGAGTGGAACTCACGTAAACTATTTTTTTAAACTGCATAAAATAACTGCATGGAGCACTCGCGGGTTATAGAACACAGTTTTTATTCCAACAGCAGGTGCGTTTCGGCATGGTGCAATCATCAATTCCGAAACACGTAGGGTGCTACATGTCCCTGCTGCTAATAAACTTTCCACTTACTGCACTACCGGGAGTGTGTTGCTTTGTCTGTTTTTCTGGATTGGTCTTTGAGAGGGAGAAGGGTGCTGCAACTGCACACACACACACTTATAATGTTCACTGAGAAAAACAAAGGTTAAAGAGGGGTTATATGTGAAGAATGTGGTAAGATTTTGACTCATGATAAAATACACCTTAGAAATTCACTGGAAAAAAACAATGCTGTTTAGAAACCTAAAAAACCCTGAAATTTGCCAGTTATAATTAAATGGCATAAGTAAAACTTCTACTGCTGTATATTTCAGATGTCCTCAGTGATGTAATATTTGAGATCCTAAGCAATAAACCACAGTGGTGCAAGTTATATGTATAACGGCGACTTTAGTTTTTTTTTGTTTTTAAATGGTAGTGCTTTTTCAGTAAATTTCTAAGTTTTTTTAAATGTAAGTTAACTTCCCATTATCTTTCCAACATATAAGCCAACTTTAACCTTTGTTTTTTTTCAGTGCATTTCTATGTTTTTTCAATGTAAAATAATATATTTTTATGTTTGCAGCCAAGGCCGTGTTGGTGGAGGCAAGGCCCTGTGCCCAACGCCTGCGGGTGTCAACCTCGCACTGCAAATAGACTCTGGCCATGTGTGGTAGGATATTGGCAGCAAGTCCTGGCCTGCCACACGGTGTGCTCCCGACTCCCCACACGTGATTGAGTACCCCCAATAGTCGGCAACTGTCCATGGACCTCTACCCCACATTCATCCTTTTTTCAATTTGATATTGATATAGAGCTCTCAATTTGACAGAGTTGTGACAGGTCTTTGGCATTGGCACTTTTAATGGTCAACTGAAATGCACTTGGTGATGTGAATATTTTTCAGGATTGCTGTCAAAAAGTGTGCTTTTCCAACTGAAAATGGGAGTTATTTAAATGTCTGACCATCCAAATTAAGATATTTTGAAATTCATGACAATCAGAGTGCAATAGATGCCTGGCTCTTGAAAAGAATCAACCACAAAATGTTACGCACTATACATGAGGTCAGAAAAACCTATAGTTGAAAATGTGCCCTCCACTTCACATCTTAATCATAATGTAAGTCAAGTCATAGAGGAGTTCTAGGACCACATACACACAGAATACTGTATATACCAAGTGCTTTTGAAGGACCAGGAACACCATAGTATTTTCGATATTCTTTTTATTTACATTTGGAGCTTAATGTATGAGTCTACCTTTCACTTGTCCTATCCCATGATCACCTCTTCCTTTATCTCTTATCTATATTTCCTCCACATTTGATGCCCCTTTTTCTACAAAAATGTTCTCATTGCTCTTCCTCCCTTTTTTTTCTTAAAAACCTTCTAGGGGAATCAGACCCTTCCTCCTCCCTTATCAAATATAATCATTAGGACATCTGTTATCACCTTTCGTATGATCTGTTATTAAGGATCACCCCACTTCCCTTCTCAAACATAGTTGGATTGGTACACAGTGAGTGACTCCAACTAGATTGTGCACTATGGGTAAAGTGACTATATGCAACCTCCTTCTCCTTGCAGTTTGTGGAGAGTCAGCATTCCTGTAAGCTGAAGTAAGGAAGCAGCCTATAGATACCTATTCTAAATAGCACCAAATAATAAGGAAATGTCCAATTTTTTTTTTATTTCTTTAGTGCATATGGACAGTCCCAATGGTGACATTCTATTTTGCTCAAAGCTCCAAAAATCTCTGCACGATTCCTGTTTGTGAGGGAAAAAGGTGAGAGTGAGCCCTATGGCAATGCATCCACCAGGAGTATCAGCACATCATGTTCCCTTACAACCTGTGAGAAAAAGCAGGCAATCCATCGTTTTAACTCCACATAGGATAAGAATTTTGTGTTCACACCTATCACTGTAATATTTTTTTGATGTAAGGGTCTGGCATGGGTGAACAGTTTGTGGAATCACCACAGTAAATTTGGCATGTTTTTTTAACTAAAAAAGGATACAAAATTGCCTCTATGTGGATGGCGTTTACACTTTAATGTTGTTTTCAAAGTAGCATAACATGTCACAGACAAAAAAAAAGACAGGAGGAAAACTGCAGAAGGGAAAAAAACATGTTACCCGCCACCCAATACTTTTTAGGGATTATTCTCCAGATCATGACCTAGGAATAATCTTTCTAGATCCCCTGCCAATAAGGTTTTCATCAGTGTGCCAACCCGAGACCGAAAGCCAATTGGACTGCAACCACACCACATACCACAGGCACAATTAGGAGAGCTCAAACCCTCTTTCATGGAGGACTTGCACACTCATGAACACTGGGAAATCGTGGATATATTTAGTTTAAAATGTAAACCTTTTCCCAGTGCATATAATATGAATAGTAACTATTATAAAGATCAACACAAAAGTGGCAGCACATTTACCAGTGTGGTAAACAAGAAACAATATTACAACATATTGCCGAGATCATATTTTTTTAATATTAAAATCTCCAGCCCCCCCTTATCTCTTTAGCTAGCTAAACTACCCTTAGCACCAAAGAAGGAGCCTAATTCTGAGTTTCAAAGATGGTCTACACTTGCATATTCTGAATAATTAAACCAGTTTCCAATAAGATAGCAGGGTCTGCTGTAAGGCCCTTGAACCCAGAGTGGAGGCTAAATGTGCCTTGGGGAAGCCTTCAGCAAAGGAAGGTGATACAGTTCTGCATGGTCTCTGTATCAAGTCTCTGGCACAAAGTTTCCCTCTATCTGTTCATACACTGTTCTTGGTTTATATAATGTGTCTGTTCCTTGTTGAATTTTTCAGAAGAAACTATTAGTAGAAAAGGCGATGGCCCAATTTCACTTACTTACATAGTGTGAAACCTGCTTTTTGTTTAAAAACAATAAACAGCAAGTGAAATTATCATCTTCCGTAAAACATTATTCATTAGTCAAAACAAACACGAGAACAGAGTTTTTGATTCATACGAAATAGCATAACATGAATATTTCCAAGCAGAGCTGGTTATCACATTGCTCATTTTAATAACGTGAATAAATGTACATTTGGTACTTCAACATTTATATCTCATAACCAACATATATAATTAAAAAAGGGTAATATCTAATAGGATAAAGCAGGGTGATCGTAATACCCCCACTACATAAGGTGTTGCCCAAGTGTCCCATACACAGAGAGGCATAAAGCAGCATTCTTCATAACACATGGTTGGGAGGGACTTTATCTCATTTCCCCTAGCCCGATGCCCACCACAGGGGACCAGTGTCCCCTGGGCAAGCCCTACATACCCAGTGCCAGGCAGGGGGCTCCATGTAAGGGGCTCCCAATGGCACACCACACACATAAACAAACACTTACCTGCAACTTACCTGGGATGGGCTCCCTCCGCCTGTAGTGTCCCTGTGGTGTGGATAGTGTTGTTGCTGGGGGTGGGCATCTTTGTGCCCATCCAATGGTGTTTACCCATGGAAATGGGCCTATCTGCACTTTAAAGCTGGTCTGACCAGGTGTTAAATAATGGCGCTAAGAAGGCTTAACGCCATTATTTTGGTCTGCCTCCCACCCGCATGTTGTTTCTGCACTGGGATTTAAATATGGTGCTGTAATGCTAGAGTCATTTTTAGGACAGGAGCGCCTACCTTATATCTCATTGACGCAAGGTGGGTTCGCGCATCCTAAAAATGGCACCAACTCCAATATTTTGATGCTAGACGGGTCTAACGCCAAAATCTAAATATGCAGTAAAGTCAGCGTGCTTTAGCACCAAAATAGATGGCGCTAAGGCAATGCTAAGCTTCTATAAATATGGGCCTTGGTGAATCCAAGAAATGATTTTGGTGCTAGGCTAGCATTGGTGGTATTATCAAGTCCTCAGCTGCAAACATTTTCTCGTTCCATGTTCTCCTAGAATACGTAAAAGCATGCCCAGGCTCAAATAAACATAAGTATTTACTGCCTATGGAAAGCATGCATGAATTTCCGGAGTAATTCACTTCTGTACGACTTACATCCTATATGATGGAGCACGAAAATCAAATCTTCGGCCCAGCATTTCTTAACAACAAGTAACTCACGATTAGGACTTTGATTGCAAGGACGTATTAGTAGAGGGAAAAAGTCACCTGATGGATCAGATCTAACACTAGTGAATGTGCCACAATTTACAAGCAGTATGCAGACACGACCTGGCAGCCCCTTCGTGGCCTTCTAAGAAGGCGCAGGTACGGCCCAGTTCACCAAACCTTGCAGAAGGGCCCAGCAAGTTATAACTCACGCTTCTGCCGCAATTCACCTGGAATTAATGCGTTTTGGGCCCTTAACAATGCCAGAAACAATCAAGTAATATTTATTTATTGTTGATATGAGTTTCATTGCAAATACACACACTCGAAAAATACACACTGTTATTTTTAAAGGCTTTATTTTAAGCCAGTTTTAGGGCGGAATTAAATTGAACAAAATAATCGCAGAAATCAGTCAAATCATAGCTAGAAAGTAAGCGAAACATGAAAATATTATGAGAATTAGCGACGTGTTTATACACAGTGAATTTTAATAATTACCACAGGCCTAATATTCAATACTCGAACGGTTTTCCATAATGAGGGTCAGTATGTCAAAATAATTAAAACACATTTTGCCTGCCCCTAATGTATAGTTGTCCGGATTTCAGGCCTGTTTGCAAGACAAGGCTGAGTTGTGATTCTATGAGAACAAAGTGTTCTGGGACAACAGCCCAGATGGTCTGGGATAGCTTGACTTGGTGCTGCTCTGCTCTAATGTCAGGAATGTTATCAAAGTCACGATCTCTCTCATGGAGGGGCCTGTGAACAGCCATTATGTACTTTCTAAACCATTTACTTTGAGAAGGAAAATAGTGTTTGTGGTGCAGGATGAGAGAAATATGTGGATTTCCCTTGGACACCATGCAAAAGCTTAACACTAGAAATACTTTCTCCTAAGGACCATCTATTCAAAGAAATCCATGAATTTAGGAACGAGAAGCTTGCTAGAAAAATATAAAATAAAGGCAATGCACGTAATAAAAACAAGTTCACTTGGCTGCGGTATAAAATATGCCATAAAATGTTGCAAATTGATGATTTTGACAATTTTTATTGATTCGTTTTACGTTTTTACAGTTTGTACTTTTATGATTATACTATATAATCAAATAAAGTTGTTTACTACTACTAATTGCATCCGAAATCACACATGAATAACAAACTGATATGGCCTCATGCAAGCACATACACACACCAAAAAAATAGGCAGACGTAATTTTGGAAGAAGATTGCATTTGTTCTGGATCTAACGCATGAGTTTTGTTTTTGATCGGTAATATGAGGGAAACAAACTATATATTGAAGGCGGTGCATGCAGCCAATGTGACTGTACTGCAATTGTCTAGTTATTAATGAATTCATTTATATAGAGAGTTTTATAGAGCACAAACGTCATTGTACACAGCAACACATTAACCTGTACAGTGTACACAGTAACCTAAAATACAATTTCTCGTTATATAATATAAAATCTCCCAGAACGAACAGCATTAAAACACAAAAGCCAAATGTTCACTGTTAGAAATGGGGTCTTTGGTTGACAGTAAGGTTCCCCCCTGTTTAAGCAAGGACCCTCACTTTAGTCAGGGTAAAAAAATCACCCTCAGCTAACCCCTGCTTACCCCCCCTTGGTAGCTTGGCAAAGCAGTAGGCTTAACTTCAGAGTGCTAGGTGTAAAGTATTTGTACCATCACACACAGTAACGTAATGAAAACACTACAAAATGACACAACACTAGTTTAGAAAAATAGGAAATATTTATCTAAACAAAACAAGACCAAAATGAAAAAATCCGACATACACAAGTCAAGTTATGAATTTTTAAAGATTAAACAAAAAAATTGTTCTTAAAAACAAAAAATGCTTTGATGAGGTGTTAACACAGTGTCGTAACGGAGTCGTTCCCAACAATCTGACACCCACGGCGGCGGACACGGAGTCGGGAAGACCCCCAGGTACAGTACCTTGGTGAAGAAATGAAAACAAGCCGATGTGCGAAGTCGGGGATCGCGGCGTCTGTGCGAAACGTTGAATCCACGCACTTCGAGCGGCGTCGGTCACAACGTGGTGTGGTGACTTCCACAGAGTCGCGGACTTCTGCGGGGCTGCAGCGGTATCGGGCCTGTAAAGGTCGCCGCGTTCCAGCGAAGATCACAGAGTCGGTTGCAGGCGGCATCACCGGATTCAGCAGCAGCGTCGTTCCGAAGTCATCCAAAGTCAATTTCCTTGAATTTCCACCAGCTTTCCTTCCAAGGGCCCAGGGATAGGGCACCACTTGTCAGAGCAGGAGTCTCTCCAGAGACTCCAGGTGCTGGCAGAGAGAAGTCTTTGCTGTCCCTGAGACTTCATACAACAGGAGGCAAGCTCTAAATCAAGCCCTTGGAGATTTCTTCACAAGATGGAAGGCACACAAAGTCCAGTCTTTGCCCTCTTACTCTGGCAGAAGCAGCAACTGCAGGATAGCTCCACAAAGCACAGTCACAGGCAAGGCAGCTCTTCTTCCTCAGCTCTTCTCCAGGCAGAGATTCCTCTTGTTTCCAGAAGTGTTCTAAAGTCTGTGGTTTTGGGTGCCCTTCTTACACACAATTTCTCCTTTTAAGTAGGCCTACTTCAAAGTAATGTCTCTTTTGAATGTGAAATCCTGCCTTGCCCAGGCCAGGCCCCAGACACTCACCAGGGGGTCAGAGACTGCATTGTGTGAGGACAGGCACAGCCCTTTCGGGTGTAAGTGACCACTCCTCCCCTCCCTCCTAGCACAGATGGCTCATCAGGAAATGCAGACTACACCCCAGCTCCCTTTGTGTCACTGTCTATCTAGTATGAGGTGCAACCAGCCCAACTGTCAAACTGACCCAGACAGGGAATCCACAAACAGGCAGAGTCACAGAAATGGTATAAGCAAGAAAATGCTCACTTTCTAAAAGTGGCATTTTCAAACACACAATCTTAAAATCAACTTTACTAAAAGATGTATTTTTAAATTGTGAGCTCAGAGACCCCAAACTCCACATGTCCATCCGCTCCCAAAGCGAATCTAAACTTTAATCATATTTAAAGGTAGCCCCCATATTAACCTATGAGAGGGACAGGCCTTGCAACAGTGAAATACGAATATACCAATATTTCACTGTCAGGACATATAAAAAACATCACTATATATCCTACCTTAACCATACACTGCACCCTGCCCTTGGGGCTACCTAGGGCATACCTTAGGGGTGTCTGACATGTAATAAAAGGGAAGGTTTAGGCCTGGCAAGTGGGTACACTTGCCAAGTCGAATTTACATTTAAAAACTGCACACACAGATACTGCAGTGGCAGGTCTGAGACATGATTACAGAGCTACTTATGAGGGTGGCATGACCAGTGCTGCAGGCTCACTAGTATCATTTGATTTACAGGCCTTGGCACCTCTAGTGCACTTTACTAGGGACTTACTAGTAAATCAAATATGCCAATCATGGATAAACCAATCAACAATACAATTTACACAGAGAGCATATGCACTTTAGCACTGGTTAGCAGTGGTAAAGTGCTCGGAGTTCAAAAGCCAACAGCAACAGGTCACAAAAAATAGGAGGCAGGAGGCAAAAAGATTGGGGATGACCCTGCATAAGCAACAAAGTCCAACATTCACTATCCAAGAAGCGCCCACTTGGCGCTGTGACATTGTGCCTGAAGCTAGATGTATCTAGGCAAGATGATGCCCCTGGTGCAGGGGACTCTGAGACTGGTTAGATCTGAGTATTATGTTAAGAATCTGCTTGACAACAGCTGTTGATGGGTTAGGTTGAATCTCCTTCAGGGGACAGCTCCATAATCTCGGAGTGGAAAGTTTTGGTATAGATTTTCTTTTTCTTGAATCTGGGCAGTTCCAACAAGAGAGAGCTGGCACGTCGTAGGGAGTGCATGCCCCCGAGATGTTGATCTTATTTGTAAGGTATCTGGGAGCATCATGGTGCAGGACTTGGTGCATCCACACGCCATCGTCACCTGAATCATAGCTTGAAATGAAGGCGGTTGAGGGACTTTATAGAGGTGTGATGTGATCAAGACATCTCTTTACTGTTGTGAGTCTCGCTGTGGCATTCATAGTAGCCTTGAGTAGTGCAGTGCCTATTATTATGATGCATATTTTGTAAAGCACATGGCTCCCTAAAAAAGGTTTCCCAGCACTAGCTCAATTGAGGGAAGGGTCATTCCAAATTGCCAGACAAGAAGCGTGCCTATTTGAAAGAATCCGGCGACCAAGTGTTTAAAAGTTTCAGAAACACAAGGAGTGAATCACATTCTCTTTGTGTTGCAGGCAGGTCGATCCAGAGTCTTGGTCCGAGATAACAGAATGCTCGAACTCCTTGGTGGGATTTCCTAATTCTAGGAGTTATGGCTAGCCTCAAATGGCTAGAGCACAATGGGCACGCAGGGGAATATTAGGACACCAGTGATCTAAGATTTTGGGGTCCGGTATTTGATAGGCATTTGTGCATATAGCACAATGCCTTAAATTGCACACACTGCTCAGTGGGTAGCCAGCGGAGGGTCTTTAGCAGACTGGCTGTAGAGGAAACCTTGAGGTGGTGAAGCAAGAGACGTGCAGCAGCATTTTACACAATTTGGAGGCGTTTGAGTAGGGATTTTGCCACCCCCGGATATAAGACATTCCCATAGCCCAGTCTAGAAATAGCTAGGGCTTGGACTACGGTTCTCTGAGCAGAGGGGGGGAGACAGTAGAGAATCTTCTTGAGCCATTCAGCATGCCAAAGCAAGTAGCTGCTGCCTTGCTAATCTCCTGACTCATAGTGAGTTTATGATTCAGCCACATTCCCAAGTTCTTTACAGCTGGCACTGGGTTAGGACAATTGCCCATAGTCCCCGGCCACAAGTGTTCACCCCAAGAGGTAGGGGGATTACCCACCAACAAGACCTCTATCTTGTCACAGTTTAGCTTTAGGAAGTTCACACACATCCATGCAGAAACTTGGGTGAGACAGGAATGCAAGGCCATCGTATTATGGTTGTCCTTAGATGACACAGATACCACAATGTGTGGATTGTCTGCATAGGAAAAGAGTGTGAGGCCACAATTTTCCACTATATCTGCCAATGGTCAGACATATAGGTTAAAAAGCAGGGGACTCAAAGTGGTCTCTTGAGGCACATCAGAGGCTAAACAATGGGGGTTTAAGCTATGTTGGCTAGTGTGCACCTCAAAGATGCCATCATGCCCAAAAAATGTAAGCCAGGCTAAAGCAATACCTGTGTTCCCATTCCCTCTAATCTGTGTTGCACCGTGTTTGATCAACATTGTTGAATGCTGCACTGAGACCTAACAGAATCAGTGCAGCAGCTCCACCCTCATCCAACTCATGCCTCAAGCACTTTATTTCAGTGAACCTGTCAACGTCACACTCCTGTAGTCTAGTATGGATATTACTAGGGTTTGAACTTGGGTACTGGAACCTGGTGAGGGGATGAATGGTCTCATCTTCTTGAGGAGGTTAAGTTGGAGAAATGCACACAGGAAGTTGCACTGATGTGTGCATGCATGTTATCCCAGTGGATTTTGTTGATCCTACTGTGGCAGGTATGCTCTTGGAACCATGGCCACAACATCTCCTGTTTAACTTTGCTGATGCGGTTAACTTCAGAAGATATGCAGATATTTGCAATATGTGTCTGTCACACACAAATTAGTGTAGTATTTGAGTGTCTCCTTAGTTTGTTTACTTTGCTTTTAATGAGTCTGGGAGTACTCATCTGATATGCCCACAGTATTCAGGAAAGAAGAAATGAAGGCAAGAAATTAAAAAGGAAGGCAAGCAAGAAAGAGATAAAGCAAGAAAGATAGAAAGACAGTGAGAACGAAGGAATGAAGGAAAGAAGGCAGGAAACAAAGAAATAAAGAAAGAAGAAAAATAAAAAGGAATCAAGGAAAGAATGAAAACATAATAAGGAAAAGAAAGAAATCAAGAATGAAGGGAAGAAAGAAGGCAAGGAGGAAAGGAAGAACGGAAAAAGAAAGAAGGAAAGAAAGAATGAAGGAAAATCAGAGGGAAAAACAGAAAAAAGACCAGAAAGAAAGAAATAATGAATGGAAAACACAAGAAAGAAAAAAGTAAGAAAGAAAGAAAGACAGGGTTAGCAAGAATGATAGAGCAAACTGATTACCCTATAGGCAGAGTTCTTGTTAGCCGATGTGAAATAATAGCAGTCATATGAACAAGGAAACTCCAAAAATACTTTACAACATCATCATCAGTAGATTGGATCTGAAAAAGCTGAAAGGTGCCCTGTGCTCACATAAAAAGCACCCTGCTATCCCATCATGCTCTAAACACAAAGACAACATTAAAGTAATTCTAATGTAAAAACCAAGGGCCAGATGTAGCAAAGGTTTTTACCCATTCTGTGTCTATGGGAAAAAGTGTTCGTACATATGGCCCCAAAACACTGGCAATGAAGGGAACTACCTTGCCTGTGCTCCTTGTGAAAGAGCAAAATGCAGTCCCCCAAAGTGAAGTTGATCAGTGGCTTACGTAGACTGACCAATTGACCCTTGCTGTAGATTGTGGTGAGCAGAAGCAAAATGTTAATGACACCACAGACCAACAGATGAAGAGAGGTTGCTGAAAGGCCCTCTAAGTAAGTATTTTATACATTTAATTTTAGTAAAATCAAAAGGTCTTGGCTAATGCGAGATCTAAATAATGTAAGCACTCATCATGCTTTATGTGAGCTTGCATTTTAGAATAGTGTGCCGATCTGTGTGCATTTGCCATGTGTCATGTATATATTTTCTCTTGTTTGGAGCAACACCAGAACATGCAAAGCAAAAATATATGTTAATTCACAACATACTAATAGATAAAGAAAAGACAGAATAATCAGATGATAACAATTGTCAAAACCTATTTATAGATGCATAGATTTTTTGGCCAGAGGTCACCCCGTATGAGGAATCGGATTATTTATTGGCACACCTCAAGGAAAACCACAACTCTTAAGCCTCACCTCTCACTTCCTGTTGATGGTTGCCCTGCTTCTGCCTCCCACTTCCTGCCACCTAGCACCCCACCGCCCCTACCAGAACCTACTTAATGGAGGCTGCAATGCAGATGCACCGGCAACATGCTGAAGGCACCCCAAAGGCAAGCCTGTCTGCTCCTGTCCGTGCCTGGACCGCGTCAGTGTCAGGACCCCAGGCCCTCCAGGCATCCAAAACTACTTCTCCGAGACTCCGAGCCCTGGACCCCGGACACCTCAACAACTGCTGTCTGGTATCTCCTCGCTCAATGACAGGACCATTTATCTAATGATAATGTACAGCCCAGCCACCTGAGTGGTGAGAAACCTCTATGCACCGCGTAAAATGATAAGTTATATACAAGTTGAACAGAGTATCTCACAGTAAACACTTTATAACAATTGTTTAATGATGATATCAGTTGCATCACTTAAATAGTGACCACATTTTCTAGTGTGATTCAACAAAAAAATCTATTGTGATGTACAGAGTCTGTAGTTCCACTGATCAGCTCAATCATATAAAGTACAAGCAACCCATTGCATTTCGGGATTGTGTCCTTTCTTCAGGGGTAAAAAGCTGCGTAGTGCACAAAATATAAAGCAGACGCAACATAATAGGAGGACAAGGAGGAAAACAAACAAAAGAAGTAGGAGTGCACAACAAACAAATCAAAGAATTCAATACAAAAGCAGTGCTCATGAGTAATTCAGCATGCTAAATAGTGTATACACTCCACAACACGACGACCATCATATTACTTCGAGGACTTTTCATGGATAGAATATGTGAAACCTCAGTGAACTCCCAAATCCCAACACCTCGCTGAACCATGCGCAGTGCAGCCCCCTAAATGCTCACTACATAAGTGCCGGTTACGAATGCTTAACCGATACATGAGTGACTTAACACTATGCATCAAAGAATGCCGTACCTTTAGTGCTCACCAATAGTGTGCAGAATACACAACTAGCACTCAAGTGCCATGCCTGCGTATAAGCAGCTTACCTGCTGTGCTGCAGCGATATAGGAACATCACACGACCTAGCGCAATGAAAACACAATGCTTAATGACAAAAACATACCTTATGCCTCAATGCGATATGGCTGCTTTGTGTAACCCCATGAACCACATTCCTCATAACCACAACTCTGTACATTCTGCTCAACTTATAGTATAAATAATTGCTCACTTATTACGACAGTCTCGGCCACCAGCCGTGATCTATACAACAAACGATCTCCGGATAGTTCCTGTCACGCTCCAGAAACAGTAACCACCCATTGCTATGACCACCTTATGTGTCTTTCGTAAAATCCAGAGAAATAAATGATGGACAACATGCAGACCCACAAACTAACTAAACTGTGTACTAACCTTCTGAATACCGTAAAATATGTCCCTCACCATGGAATCAAGGCTTAATTTAGGAGACAGAGTGTAAAGCATTCAAATATCACAAAACAGTAATTAAATAAAACACAGGAAACAGTTTAAAAATCCCAAATCAATTCATAAAAATAGGAAATATTTTTAGCTTTAAAATGACACCAAAATGAATACAATCGAATAAGGGGAACCTGAGATGTGAATTTTTAAAGAATTATTACTTTCTAGCGCATAGAAACAAAAAGCGCCAAACTGGTCATCGGGTTGCACCTCAACCGGGGCAAAGTCAAAGTTTAAGGACGACCGCGGTAGAGCCCGGCTCGGCTACAGGCCACGGGAGGCCTTGGTCAAAAGTGTACCTTAGGACTTAGTTGTTTTTTCTGAAGATTTTCTTCAGCGGGACGAACCTGCCAGTCCAATCTGACCTCCTGGAACTCTTCCTCGAATACGCGTCACAGGAGCCCTCGGTGGAGATTTTTACCTTTGGACTTAGTCGTTTTTTCGAGGTGAAAATCTGTCGACCGGGGCAAACCTGGATCTTGATCCGACGTCCTTGGAGCCCTCCTCGGATACGCTGGCTGGGAGGTCCCGGTCAACTTCCTACGTTTGTACTTAGTCTCTTTTTTTGAGATTTTCTTCACCGGGACGAACCTGCAAGTCAGGCCGGGTCACGGTTGAGGCAAGCCGCCTAGAGTTGCAATGGTGGGTCAGTCCCTCTATGGAGCTTTTTTCCAAAAGTTCTCCAAAGTTCTCCACACTTCGGGATCTTCTTCCAGATGTTCCTTTAAGGTTCCTTTGGGGTCCACAGCTCACCCCAAGGTTCAAGAAGATCTAAGATGCTCCTTGGGGGTGTGGACTACAACTCCCAGAATGCACCTGGCGCAAACTCCTTTTTGGCCACTGGACAGTGGTCAGCTGGTTGGTTTCTTCAGGCATTGGTGCAGGGGACTCTGGTTAGCAATTCTTCACCTGTAGCAAACAGGGAGTCCCTCCTTGAACCAGTTGAAACCAGGCAAAGTCCTTCATCTGGTGAAGCCCAAGTGTGCAGCTGGTGCAGTCCTTCAGAGTGCAGGGTCCAGGTGCAGGCCAGGGGTCCAGCAGGGCAGTCCTTCTTCTTCTGTAGTTCTTCCTGGTAGGGATCTGGTAGGGAACTGAGGTGTGGGTGCAGGTCTGCCAGTTTATCCCTGCTCCTGGGTGAAAAACAGGGGGGTCCTGGTTCTCCAATCAGGTGCAGGGTCCTCCCCCCTGTGATGACCACTTCCTGGGAAGTGTGGAAAAAATCAATTGCAGGGAGCAACATTCCTCAAAAATCCATCATGGCGGAAAGTGATTTTTGGAGGTTACATCTGGCTGAGCCCACCCACTGGTGTGGCTAAAAATCCTAAGCACACCCCTCTCCTGCCCTCTCCTAATCTAATCAAGGGGGCACCTAATTGTCTGGGTTTGCAGGATGTGAGGGTGTTGCTGGGTTGCTCCAAATGTCCTTCTCTGCCTTTTAAGACCAGTTTGGCAGCCCCCCTTCCTGCTTTACCATCTGCTGAGGGGAGACCTCCTCCCCCAGGCACATCTCTTTGTGTGGAGCCAGGCCACTTCACACCTCATCAGGCAGCCTGGCCAGGCTGCCAGATGCTGGCCAAACAGAGCACCGCAGCAAAAACACTGCTGGGCTGAAGTTGGCAACTTTTCAGGTAAAGTTTAAAACTGTTTACCTGAACAAGTTATATTAAATCCAACAACTGGAAGTTGTGGGATTTATTATAACAATGAATTTGATACCAAACTTCTGGAATCTGTTACTTAAGGGGACTTTAAAAATTACAATAAAGTCTCCCCATTCTAGCCTATGGAGGCCATTCACTACAATGAGGGAAAAACGAATTTGGCTTTTACCTCACCAGGGCTTATAAAACTATTTTTATAAGCTCCCTGTTTATAGTTACATGGCACCCAGCCCTAGGGGCACATAGGGCACACCTTAGAGGTGACATATGTAAAAATAAGGTAGTTTAAGACTTTGGAACTACTTTTAATTCCAAAGTCGAATTTGCATATAACTTTAGTTTAAAAGCAGCCAGCAAGGCAGGCCTGCCTTTAAAATGACAGTGGGCACCTCAACAGTGCACTACCTATGCTGTGGTCCCTAAACCTACATGCCCTACCATACACTAGGGACTTATAGGTAGTTTGACTTAGCCAATTATAATTAGCCTAATTTGCATACTGATTTTACACAGAGCACAGGCCCTGGGACTGGTTAGCAGTACCCAGGGCACCATCAGAGTCAGGAAAACATCAGCAAAAAGTGGAAAATGGGGGCAAAAAGTTAGGGGGCCTCTGCAATCAGCTCTGTTCTCTCACATATATGATGACCAGAAACCTGCGGCACAGGTCACTGAAACGTAGAACCCAAGCACAAAGACAGATATATAGTCATACAATGTAAAGCAGTATGGAAAATATCAACATAATGTAATAGGAATTTCCTTAAAAAACTGATCTAGACAAGATAAGCACACATACATATGTAGTCTTACAATGTGAAACAGTTTGAGAAATATAATCATCGTCCTATACGAATTACCTACAAAATCGGTTGTAAAAAGACAATCCGCATAACACAATGTAATTCCACGTACAAACCCCCTGCTGGCTTTTGGCATACACAGAAACTCAGGGGCAGAGTTACAGTACTTGTAAAACAATTTACAAAATGCAATTGTAGTGCTGAGGTGATAATAGTGCAAGCAGTTTTGAAAAACAGACAATATACGGATGTCTCCTCAGTTGCAACTTAGGACCTCCTGCCCTCACAGAAGCCTACATCTCCCCCTCTCCGCTGACCAAGACCCACCAGGAAGCACGCTGATGAGTATTGCTCAATGACCGATTTCTGTGTAAACATGCCACCGAAGACTGGGACGCCATCTCCACCCTCGCCCAGATGTGATTTTCATCACCGAGACCTGGCTCAACCCCTTAGCTGCCGATGATATCACCTCTAAAAACCCCAACGGCCACAAGATGACACACAGGGATTGCACCAACAAACACGGAGGAGGCATCGCCATCATCCACAATGAACCAATCTGCTGACCACCACCGAAGACTACGCCACACCGATCATGGAGCACCTCAATTTCCAATTCCACACTGATGACAAAATTACTATCAGAGGCACCCGTGACTACAGACCCCCAAGGCCATGCACTGACTTCTGCAACACTATCACCAACTTCATCGCCCCACTAGCCATCAAGTCCAACCACTACATCTTCCTCTGAGACCTTAACTTCCACCTGGACGACCCTACAGACACTAACTCTGCCAACCTCCTGAAATGCTTGTGCAACATCAGCCTCACCCAACTGGTCACCAACCCCACACACAGAGGAGGCCACACTCTGGGCCTGATTTTCATGGCCAGCGACAGAGTCAAATACAGCCACGCCACAGAACTCACTTGGACCGACCACACCATCATCCATTTCGCCATTGCAGGACCATCATACACCACAACCTGCTCCTCAAAAGCCCCCACCTTCAAGCCATGCAGAACTTCACCACTTGCATGACCAACACCATTGACCAAGTCACCCCCCATCAAACAAGCCAGGATCCAGAGAACCACCAAACAAGCCAGCTGGTTTACACCAGAACTCAAAGCAATGAAACATGACTGCAAAAAACTGGAGAGAAGATGGCACACCAGCAGAGACACCACAGATCGAGCCACCTTCAAGTCAGCCCTCAACAAATATCACCAATGACTCAAAGATGGGAAAAAAGAAGTCCTAGCAAACCGCATGGAATCAAGTACCAACCACACCAAGGAACTCTTCAGCATCATCAGTGAGTTTTCCTGACACACGGCCACTGAGAACATAATCCCTCCCACACAGGAACTCTACAACACTCTAGCTGACCATTTCCACAACAAGATATCCACCATCTACAAGAACTTTGAGTCCCAACTCACTGACCTCCAGTTTCTTGTCTCCCCAGAGGAAGCCTCCTATGATCAGCCACTCAGTGCATGGGAACAGCTCACCACTTAGAACACCACAGCCATCATAAACTCCATCCACTCCGGAGCACCTACCGACCCTTGCCCTCACCACCTCTTTAACCTCGGATGCAAAGACATCAGCCACCAACTTACCACCACCCTCAATGCATCCATCACCACAGCCACTTTTCTCGAAGCTTGGAAGCACACAGAAGTCAGATCTCTCCTCTAGAAACCATCTGCCCACCCCAACGAACTCCAGAATTACCTCCCCATCTTTCTGCTCCCTTTCCCCGCCAAAGTCCTCAAGAAGGCCATCAACCAGCAGCTCGCAGAACACCTGGAGAGAAACAACCTAATAGTCACCTCCCAATCCGGTTTCTGCACCAACCACAGCACTGAACCACCATGATCACCTCTACAGAAGATATCTGCACCCTTGTTGGTAGAGGAGAATCAGCGGCCCTGATCCCCCTCAACCTCTCCGCAGTATTCAACACTGTGGGGGTCATTTTGACCTCGGTGGTCTTTTGCCAAGACCGCCGAGGGACCGCCGTGCGGAAGACCGCCAGTGTTGGCGGTTTGCCACTCGGCCTCTTATGACCGTTGGCAGCTCTCCATCCTTTTTCGGACAGCGAGCCGCCAACAGCCATACTGGTGGGCGGCGGGGAAGTGGAGGTTGCTCCACCGATACGCCAACAGAACACCGCCCAGCGAATCACGTCTTGTGATTCGGCGTGGCGGTGTTCTGTTGACATGTGGTGTCGGCGGAGCAGCCCCCATGGCTCCCGTCCCCTCCCGGAGGATCGTTGGACCAGGTAAGTCGATTGTCCGTGAGGGGAGGGGGGTGGGGGGGTTGTGTGTTGTGTGCATGCATGGGAGTGTGCGTGTGTGTATGTAGAGGGGGTGTGTGAGTGCGTGTATGCTTGCGGGGGTGTCAAGTGTTTGGAAATGAGTGCGTGTATGTCTGTAGGTATGTCTGTCGTTTGTAGGTGTGTGTATGTTTGAATGTGGGTGTGCGTGTCTGACTGTGTGTGTGGATGTTGGCATGTATGTCGGTGTGTGTGCGTGTATGTGTGTTGGTGGTGCCTGCATGCGTGTTGTGTGTGCATGAGTGCTGTGATGTTGGGGGTCGGGGTGGGGAGGGGTGTCCTGCCACCTTTGGGGGGTGGCAGAGGTGGTGGGGGTGTAGGGGAAGGAATCGGGTGGGGGGGTGGGGGAGACCCCTATCAGTGCCAGGGAAGGAATTCCCTGGCACTGATAGTGCTTACCACCATGGATTTCATGGTGGTTTCAAACCGCATGAAATCCATGGCGGGCAGCGGGGTCCAAATACCGCCGGCGGTATAGTGACGGCCACCGGGCTGGAGACCCTGGTCTCCAGCCCGGTGGTCATATCCGCCATGGCGGTAACCGCCATGGTCATAATTAAAAAAAAAGACCGCCAGCCTGTTGGCGGTCTTAACGCCGCTTCTCCGCCTTCCTCCAGGGTCATAATGACCCCCTGTGTCCCACCAAACAAAAGACTGCACCACATTGGGATCCAGGGAGATGACATTGAATGGATCACTTAATTCCTCGCAGGACAGACAAAGAGAATCCACCTATCTGCCTTCGCCTCAGAACCCAAGCACACCATCTGCAGCATCCCTCAAGGTTCATCCATCAGCCCCACCCTCTTCAACAACTACATGATACCTCCAGCCGACATGGCCCGGACCCACGACCTCAACATCATATTTTATGCCGACGACACACAGCTCATACTCTCAGGAGACCCCACCGCCATGAAGATCAACTTCCACAACTGCATGAAGAATGTCACCGACTTGATAAAGATCAACTGTCTAAAGCTCAACACTGACATTACTGAAGTGCTGATCTTTGACAACAACACTTCTTCTTGAAACGACACCTTGTGGCCCACTGAACTCTGGCCCACCCCGACGCTAACAGACCATGCCTGCAACCTAGGCATCGCCCTGGACAGCAAGCTCACCATGAAGCACCAGATCAATGCAATCTCTTCTGCCTGCTTACCCACTCTCTGCATGCTCTGAAAAATATTCAAATGGCTCCCCATCAGCATGAGGAAAACCTTCACTCAAGCCCTAGTCACCATCTGGCTGGACTATGGCAACATACTGTATACAGGAACCACCACCAAACTCATGAAGAGACTACCAGCAGCCAGACTCATCTTCAACCTGCCCAAACGGAACCACATCACCCCACAACTTAGGAACCTCCACGGGCTCCACATCCAGAAAAGATGCCAATTCACGTTATTGACATGCCTACAAAGCCCTCCATTACCTAGGACCAGTATACATCGACCACCGATGGAACTTCCACCAACCACCCAGAAACTTTCAATACATCGCCCTTGCACAGACACCGGGCATCAACTGAAGCGACAGCGGAGGCTGCTCCTTCTCCTACCGCTCCTCCAAGTCCTGGAATGGCCTTCCCCTCCACCTCTGGACATCACCCTCACAGACTGACTTTAGGAAGAGACTCAAGACATGGCTTTCCCACTGAGCCTTGCCACCCAGTGCCTGGATACCCTCACAGGTGATTAGCAGTGCTATACAAATACCTATTGATTGATTGATCAGGGTGAGCCCTCTACATTAGTGATTCTTAACTTTCTGACTTCTGTTGACCTTCACTTACTCATTACTAGAAGACAGGGACTGCCACTAAAAAATTACTGGAGTCTAGGGACCCTCACTGAGTTATCACTGGAAGCCAGGGATCCGCAACCTAAAAACGTCTTATGATTTGAACCGCACAATACACAAAAATAAAAATAAAAACATTCCTTAAAGATACAAATGATGACATCTTTCATTTAGCTGATACAGAAATAGAAAAAAATAATAATAATAATTGTTAGAAATGGGGTTTTTGGTTGGCAGTCAGGTTACCCCCTGTCCAAGCAAAAGCCCTCACTCTAGTCATGGTAAGTCACACACAATCCAAGATTATCCTGTGCCCACCCTCTGGTAGCTTGGCACGAGCAGTCAGGCTTAACTTAGAAGGCAATGTGTAAAGTATTTGTGCAATAAATCATACAATACCACCATATAACACCACAAAAATACACCACACAGTGTTTAGAAAAATATATAATATTTATCAGGATAATTGTAGGTCAAAAAGAATAAAGTTGCAATGTGAATTTGTAGAGATATCACTGGAAAGTGATATAAGAATGTCTTAAGTCTTTAAAAAGCAAACAAAGTCTCTGGTTTGAAGTGGAAAATCTCCTCAGAGGGCCACAGAAGAAGAGATACGTGGAAAAAGGGTGTGTGCGTCGATTTCTCCCCAGCACACACGGACTTGCGTAGTTATTTTTCACGCGGGGAAGTCGTGCGCCATTTTCCGGCGCGCGGAGAGTCTCTTTCTGTGGATCGCGGGGATTACCAGATGTCCCGGGTCTGTGCGTGGATTTTCCTGCTTGTTTTCCGGCTGCGCGTCGTTCTGCGGGGCTGCGCGTCGAAATTACGATCTCACAGCAGGCGTTGCCTCGATTTCTCCTCGAGAGGTCGGGCGGCGTTGTCCTTGCGAAGCCGTGCATCGAAGTTCTGGTTGCCCCGAAGGCGTCGCGTTGATCAGCGTCGGTGTGCGGCGTTTTTCTCGCCGCGGAACAAGCTGTGCGTCGAAATTTTCGCCGCACGGAGCGTCCAAGTGAAAAAGAGAAGTCTTTTTGGTCCTGAGACTTCAGGGAACAGGAGGCAAGCTCTATCCAAGCCCTTGGAGAGCACTTTCACAGCCAGACAAGAGTTCAGCAAGGCAGCAGGCCAACAGCAAGGCAGCAGTCCTTTGTAGAAAGCAGACAGGTGAGTCCTTTGAGCAGCCAGGCAGTTCTTCTTGGCAGGATGTAGTTTCTGGTTCAGGTTTTTTCTCCAGCAAGTGTCTGATGAGGTAGGGCAGAGGCCCTGTTTTATACCCAAATGTGCCTTTGAAGTGGGGGAGACTTCAAAGAGTGGCTAAGAAGTGGACCAGGTCCCCTTTCAGTTCAATCCTGTCTGCCAGGGTCCCAGTAGGGGGTGTGGCAGTCCTTTGTGTGAGAGCAGGCCCTCCACCCTCCCAGCCCAGGAAGACCCATTCAAAATGCAGATGTATGCAAGTGAGGCTGAGTACCCTGTGTTTGGGGTGTGTCTGAGTGAATGCACAAGGAGCTGTCAACTAAGCCCAGCCAGACGTGGATTGTAAGGCACAGAAAGATTTAAGTGCAAAGAAATGCTCACTTTCTAAAAGTGGCATTTCTAGAATAGTAATATCAAATCCAACTTCACCAGTCAGCAGGATTTTATATTACCATTCTGGCCATACTAAATATGACCTTCCTACTCCTTTCAGATCAGCAGCTACCACTTCAATTCTGTATGAGGGCAGCCCCAATGTTAGCCTATGAAGGGAGCAGGCCTCACAGTAGTGCAAAACGAATTTAGGAGTTTTACACTACCAGGACATGTAAACTACACAGGTACATGTCCTGCATTTCACCCACACAGCACCCTGCTCTAGGGGTTACCTAGGGCACACATTAGAGGTGACTTATATGTGGAGAAAGGGGAGGTTTAGGCTTGGCAAGTACTTTTAAATGCCAAGGCGAGGTGGCAGTGAAAACTGCACACACAGGCCCTGCAATGGCAGGCCTGAGACAAGGAAAAGGGGCTACTTAAGTGGGTGGCACAACCAGTGCTGCAGGCCCACTAGTAGCATTTAATCTACCGGCCCTATGCACATAAAGTGCACATTACTAGGGACTTATAAGTAAATTAATGGTCCAATCAGGTATGATTCAAGGTTACCATGTTTTAGGGGAGAGAGCATATGCACTTTAGCACTGGTTAGCAGTGGTAAAGTGCGCAGAGTCTAAAAGCCAGCAAAAACAGTGTCCAAAAAGTGGAAGGAGGCAGGCAAAAAGTTAGGGGTGACTACCCTAAGGCTGTCAGGTCTAACATGTGTCCCCCCCAGCTGAAAGTGGGGAGAGCTACCCGACCTCCTGGGAGCTCTCATCGCTAAGGCGGAAGTATCTGGAGAGACCATCAGCATTGGCGTGGTCAACCCCTGGGCGATGTTCCACCGTAAAGTCCATCCCCTGTAGGGAAATGGACCACCTCAAGAGTTTTGGATGATTCTCACCCCTCATCTGCATGAGCCATCTGAGGGGCCTGTGGTCCGTCTGAACCCGAAAGTGAGTCCCAAACAGGTAGGGTCTTAGCTTCTTCAGTGCCCAGACCACAGCAAAAGCTTCTCTCTCAATAGCACTCCACCTCTGTTCCCGTGGTAATAGCCTTCTGCTAATAAAGACTACTGGTTGGTCTAGGCCCTCCTCATTTAGCTGTGCTAGGACTGCCCCTATGCCATGCTCTGAAGCGTCTGTCTGCACGATAAATTCCTGGGAGTAGTCAGGGGCCTTGAGCACGGGCCGTGCACATGGCTTCCTTCAGGGCGTCAAAGGCTTTCTGACAAGCCTCTGTCCAATTCACCAACCTAGGTTGTTTCTTGGAAGTGAGTTCTGTCAAGGGTGACACAATGGTACCATAGCCCTTGACAAATCTGCGGTAGTATCCTGTGAGGCCTAAAAAGGCTCTCACCTCAGTCTGAATTCTAGGTGGTTGCTAGGCCTTGATAGTTTCAATCTTGGCCTGGAGTGGCTGCACCTTGCCACCACCCACTAGGTGTCCCAAGTACACCACGGAACCCTGCCCAATCTGGCACTTACTAGCCTTGATGGTCAGGCCTGCCTGTTGCAGGGCCTGAAGCACCTCCTGGAGGTGAAGCAGGTGTTCCTCCCAGCTGGAACTGTAGACAGCTATGTCATCCAGGTAGGCTGCACAGAAGGCATCCTTGCCAGCTAGGACCCCGTTAACCAACCGTTGGAAGGTAGCGGGGGCATTTTTCAATCCAAACGGCATCACCCGGAACTGGTAATGGCCATCAGGGGTTGAAAATGCGGATCTTTCTTTAGCCCCCTCAGTCAGGGCGATCTGCCAGTACCCTGAAGTAAGATCAAACGTACTCAGGAACTTGGCAGCGCCTAGCCTGTCAACGAGCTCATCAGCTCGGGGGATGGGGTGAGCATCAGTCCGTGTGACTGAGTTGAGACCCCGAGTTCTGGATTCGCACCTGGGGCAGTAGCCTTAGGGACCAACACCACTGGGCTGGCCCAGGGACTACTGGGTTTCTCGATAACCCTTAGAGCTAACATCTTGGAGACCTCCTCCTTGATGCTGGCCTTCACCTTATCCGATAACCTGTAAATTTTGTTCTTCACAGGGAGACTGTCACCGGTATCAATGTCATGAACACAGAGGTGGGTCAGTCCAGGAGTAAGGGAGAACAGGGGGGAGAACTGCTCCAACAGCTCATAGCAGTCTCCTTTCTGGTTTAGAGTCAGGGAGTCAGAAAGAATGACCCCGTTCACTGACCCATCACCTTCTTGGGCAGAGAGGAGGTCGGGGAGAGGTTCACTCTCTTCTTCCATTCCTTCATCTGTGACCAGAAGCATGTTGATCTCCAACCTCTCAAAATGAGCCTTTAGTCGGTTAACATGGAGCACCCTTAGGGGGTTCCTAGGGGATTGGAGGTCCACTAGGTAAGTGGCCTCCCCTTTCCACTCCTTTACTTCAAATGGGCCAGACCAGCGGTCCTGGAGAGCTCTGGGCTCTACTGGCTCCATTACCCACACTTTGTCTCCAGGTTGAAACTCTACCAGGGTGGCCTTCTGGTCATACCAGCGTTTCATTACCTCTTGACTGGCCTCAAGGTTACTTTGGGCCTCTTTCCAGAAGCGGGTCATCTGGTTGCGGAGGGCCAACATGTAGCTGACCACATCCTGAGGGGGTGCCTTTGGAGCTTTCTCCAATCCCTCCTTGACAATGCTTAAGGGTCCCCTGACAGGGTACCCATAGAGAAGCTCAAAGGGACTGAACCCTACCCCCCTCTGGGGGACCTCTCTGTAAGCAAAGAGAAGGCATGGTAAGAGGACGTCCCACTTACGCCTCATGGCCTCAGGGAGGCCACCAATCATGCCTTTCAAGGTCTTGTTGAATCTCTCCACAAGACCATTAGACTGGGGGTGATAGGGTGTGGTGAACTTGTAGGTTACACCACACGCATCCCACAGGGACTTCATGTATGCAGACATGAAGTTAGTGCCTCTGTCAGACACTATCTACTTGGGGAACCCCACACGGGTAAATATCCCCATCAGAGTTCTGGTCACCACCGGTGCAGTTACAGTCCTCAGAGGGATTGCCTCTGGGTAACGGGTGGCATGGTCCACCAAAACCAGGATGAACCTGTTGCCTAAGGCAGTCTTGGGGTCCAATGGACCAACAATGTCGATGCCCACCCTTTCAAAGGGGGTGCCAACGACAGGAAGTGGAATCAGGGGGGTTTTAACCCTTTTTACTGCTTTACTACTGGCCTGGCAGGTAGGACAAGATCTGCAGAACTTATCTGAGTTTGTCCTCATTCTGGGCCAATAAAAGTGGGTGACAAGCCTGTTAAAGGTCTTGCCTTGCCCCAAATGTCCTGCCAGGGGAATGTCGTGAGCCAGACCCAGTAGGAAGGTTCGGTAACACTGGGGGACCACCAGCGTACGTGCTGCCCCAAAGGCCGGAACCTTAGGCTCACTGTAGAGGAGATCATTCTCCCAATATATATGGTGATCGCCAGAGGCTTCACCTGCCGCCTGGTTTGAGGCTTGTTTCCTCAGACCTTCCAGAGTGGGACATTCTTGCTGCGCCTTGCAGAATTCCTCCCTGGTGGGTCCACCCTCAACTTGCCAGCCAGCAAGCTCAGGTAAGTCACCCAGGGAGGCAATGTCTTCCCCAGTTGGCTCGGGAGCCTCCTCCTCAGGAACCCCGTCAGCCACTGCGGGAACTTCTGGGGCCGGTTTCCAGCGCCCCTTGCCCCTCCTCTTGGCAGCTCTCTGGGCCATTGTTCCAGGCTCCAGACGCCCTTGACTTCCCTCTCGGTCAGCCATGGACCGTGTGGTCATGCAGACCCACTCAGGTAACCCTAACATCTCCAGGTGAGACCTGAGCTCCACTTCTTTCCAAGCAGTATGCTGAAGATCATTGCCTAACAGACTATCTACAAGCATGGCAGGACTCACAGCTACTTTCAGAGTACCAGAGACCCCCCCCCCCACTTAAAGGGAACCAGAGCCACCGGTAGGTGACTCTCACGATTGTCAGCGACTATGACCTGGTGGAATGTATTAGGGACTATCTGCTCTGTTGACACCAGCTGACTCTTGATAGTAGTCATACTGGCTCCTGTGTCACGCAGAGCCTCCACCTTCTGCCCATCAATGGTGACCCACTGCCTGTACTTGGAAGTATTTTGGGGCATGTGGGCTTTGGGCACCATTTCTCCTTCTCCCAGGGACACTAGGGAAATCTCTACCTGTTCCCCAAAGCTATCTGGGTCCATCTCCCCCCGAGTGCTACACTAGTCAACCCAGGTGTTTGTCCGGTAGTGGACGGTGCTCTCCTGGAGCACTGGGGGTCGCCTTTATAGTGACCATACTGGTAACACTCCAAGCATTTGGGGTTGGATTTTCCTGACCTGTCATATGTCCCTGGCTTTTTCCCAAATCTGGAAAAGGAAGGGTTGCCACCCCCTCCCTGGGATTTCTTTTGGGGGCCTTTGGAGAGTTCCTTATCTGTAAGTTTATCTCCCCCCTCTTTCTTCTGTTGGGAACCCTGACCACCTTTGTGGGTGTCCCCCCCAGGTACCTTCTTGGACACTCTGGTGCTAACCCAGAGGGTCGCCTCCTCAGCAAGCTTCCTGGGATAAGTCAGCTTACTATCCACTAGGTGCTGGCGCAACTCTGTATAAGTAGTATTAAGCATATGCTCTCTCAGAATCAAGTCATATAAACCTTTATAATCATCTACTTTGTTGCCCCGCACCCATCCATTCAGTGCCTTACTGGAGAAGTCAAAGAAATCTACCCATGTTTGTGTGGTTTGTTTGGTGCTGTCCCTGAACCTCTGACGGTATCCCTCAGGGGTCAACCCAAACTTGGCAAGTAAAGTGGCTTTCTGAATTGGGTATGTGTTTTGATCAGGTTGATCCAATGTAAGGAGTGTGTCCCTCCCCAATGGCGGTACATAACCCCACATAGCTACCCCCCATTGCCCTTCAGGAACCTCATGAGCCCTTAGTGCAACTTCATAAGCAGCTAACCATTTATCTATGTCATCTCCCACCACAAAACTGGGCACCACATTTTTGGGTATACAAACCTTCTTTTCTCCAGCAGGTCCTGTCAGTATGCTGCCACCATTGTTGCTGGATTCAGACTGCTTTGCCTTGAGATCCAGCTCCTTGAGACTCAGTTCATGAGCCAATAACAGTTTCTTTTCAGTCAAGGCTCTCTCAGCTGCAATCTGTTGGGGTTCTCTTTCAGCCTCAGCTTGCTTGGCTTCTCTTTCTGTCCTTCTTTCCTCCTGTTGAGCCTCAATTTTCAGTTTTGCCATTTGCAATTGGAACTCCCTTTCCTCTCTCCTTTCCTCTGCGGTCAGGCTTTGCACAGAGACACTGCTCCCTGGTCTGGAAGGGGGCACAATTGCAGTGGTAATACCATTCACAGATAGTGAAAAACCCTCTGAGGGGCCATTTTCTGGCTCCTCTTCCTCATCATCCTCTTCTAAATGGGCTTCTGCCCAGGCCCTCAGCGCCACTTGAAAGTCCTCCTTTTTGGAGGCCCCTTGGGTGGGTACCCTCATTGCCTTGCAGAATCCTCTTAGTTGTTTGACCGTATATGTATCCAACCGGACTAGGTCCAAGTCTCCTATCTGAGACCCAGTCAGAGACATATTGAGTGAGGATTTAGTTTTTGAAAATTGTCAGGAAAAAACGAATTTGCAAAAAGAGATAAAAATCAAGTTGACCTTCAACTGTGGGTAGGTAGTGAAATACTTAGCAACTGTATGTCACTGCACAAATACAAGTCCTATCCTCACCGCTGATCACCAATGTTAGAAATGGGGTTTTTGGTTGGCAGTCAGGTTACCCCCTGTCGAAGCAAAAGCCCTCACTCTAGTCAGGGTAAGTCACACACAATCCAAGATTATCCTGTGCCCACCCTCTGGTAGCTTGGCACGAGCAGTCAGGCTTAACTTAGAAGGCAATGTGTAAAGTATTTGTGCAATAAATCATACAATACCACCATATAACACCACAAAAATACACCACACAGTGTTTAGAAAAATATATAATATTTATCAGGATAATTGTGGGTCAAAAAGAATAAAGTTGCAATGTGAATTTGTAGAGATATCACTGGAAAGTGATATAAGAATATGTTAAGTCTTTAAAAAGCAAACAAAGGCGGTCATTCTGACCCTTGCGGTCAAAGACCGCCAGGGCGGAGGACCGCGGGAGCACCGCCGACAGGCCGGCGGTGCTCCAATGGGGATTCCGACCGCGGCGGTAAAGCCGCGGTCGGACCGGCACCACTGGCGGGCTCCCGCCAGTGTACCGCCGCCCCATTGAATCCTCCAAGGCGGCGCAGCTTGCTGCGCCGCCGAGGGAATTCCGACCCCCCCTACCGCCATCCAGATCCCGGCGGTCCGACCGCCGGGATCCGGATGGCTGTAGGGGGGGTCGCGGGGCCCCTGGGGGCCCCTGCAGTGCCCATGCCACTGGCATGGGCATTGCAGGGGCCCCCGTAAGAGGGCCCCTACATGTATTTCACTGTCTGCTGCGCAGACAGTGAAATACGCGACGGGTGCAACTGCACCCGTCGCACAGCTTCCACTCCGCCGGCTCGATTCCGAGCCGGCTTCATCGTGGAAGCCTCTTTCCCGCTGGGCTGGCGGGCGGTCTGAAGGCGACCGCCCGCCAGCCCAGCGGGAAAGTCAGAATTACCGCCGCGGTCTTTCGACCGCGGAACGGTAACCTGACGGCGGGACTTTGGCGGGCGGCCTCCACCGCCCGCCAAGGTCAGAATGAGGGCCAAAGTCTCTTTCAAGCACAAAGTACCTGGTTTGAAGTGGAAAATCTCCTCAGAGGGCCACAGAAGAAGAGATACGTGGAAAAAGGGTGTGTGCGTCGATTTCTCCCCAGCACACACAGACTTGCGTCGTTATTTTTCACGCGGGGAAGTCGTGCGTCGTTTTCTGGTGCGCGGAGAGTCTCTTTCTGTGGATCGCGGGGATTACCAGATGTCCCGGGTCTGTGCGTGGATTTTCCTGCTTGTTTTCCGGCAGCGTGTCGTTCTGCGGGGCTGCGCGTCCAAATTACGATCTCACGGCAGGCGTTGCGTCGATTTCTCCTCGAGAGGTCGGGCGGCGTTGTCCTTGCGAAGCCGTGCGTCGAAGTTCCAGTCGCCCCGAAGGCGTTGCGTCGATCAGCGTCGGTGTGCGGCGTTTTTCTCGCCGCGGAACAAGCTGTGCGTCGAAATTTTCGGCGCACAGAGCGTCCAAGTGAAAAAGAGAAGTCTTTTTGGTCCTGAGACTACAGGGAACAGGAGGCAAGCTCTATCCAAGCCCTTGGAGAGCACTTTCACAGCCAGACAAGAGTTCAGCAAGGCAGCAGGCCAACAGCAAGGCAGCAGTCCTTTGTAGAAAGCAGACAGGTGAGTCCTTTGAGCAGCCAGGCAGTTCTTCTTGGCAGGATGTAGTTTCTGGTTCAGGTTTCTTCTCCAGCAAGTGTCTGATGAGGTAGGCCAGAGGCGCTTGTTTTATACCCAAATGTGCCTTTGAAGTGGGGGAGACTTCAAAGAGTGGCTAAGAAGTGCACCAGGTCCCCTTTCAGTTCAATCCTGTCTGCCAGGGTCCCAGTAGGGGGTGTGGCAGTCCTTTGTGTGAGAGCAGGCCCTCCACCCTCCCAGCCCAGGAAGACCCATTCAAAATGCAGATGTATGCAAGTGAGGCTGAGTACCCTGTGTTTGGGGTGTGTCTGAGTGAATGCACAAGGAGCTGTCAACTAAGCCCAGCCAGACGTGGATTGTAAGGCACAGAAAGATTTAAGTGCAAAGAAATGCTCACTTTCTAAAAGTGGCATTTCTAGAATAGTAATATCAAATCCAACATCACCAGTCAGCAGGATTTTTTATTACCATTCTGGCCATACTAAATATGACCTTCCTCCTCCTTTCAGATCAGCAGCTACCACTTCAATACTGTATGAGGGTAGCCCCAATGTTAGCCTATGAAGGGAGCAGGCCTCACAGTAGTGCAAAACGAATTTAGGAGTTTTACACTACCAGGACATGTAAACTACACAGGTACATGTCCTGCCTTTCACCCACACAGCACCCTGCTCTAGGGGTTACCTAGGGCACACATTAAAGGTGACTTATATGTGGAGAAAGGGGAGGTTTAGGCTTGGCAAGTACTTTTAAATGCCAAGGCGAGGTGGCAGTGAAACTGCACACACAGGCCCTCCAATGGCAGGCCTGAGACAAGGAAAAGGGGCTACTTAAGTGGGTGGCACAACCAGTGCTGCAGGCCCACTAGTAGCATTTAATCTACCGGCCCTATGCACATAAAGTGCACATTACTAGGGATTTATAAGTAAATTAATGGTCCAATCAGGTATGATTCAAGGTTACCATGTTTTAGGGGAGAGAGCATATGCACTTTAGCACTGGTTAGCAGTGGTAAAGTGCGCAGAGTCTAAAAGCCAGCAAAAACAGTGTCCAAAAAGTGGAGGGAGGCAGGCAAAAAGTTAGGGGTGACTACCCTAAGGCTGTCAGGTCTAACAATAATTTTAACAGGAAGGTTGGAACTTTTCTAAATTCAATTTAGACCACTCATTGTTCACACAGTGTCCACACTATATTCTGTTTGCACTGGTTCCACAAATCAGTCTGAGGATACTAACTGTAGGAAACTGGGTTACTGATTGAAGGGGTGAAACCCTAATCAACCAGCATCAACGATTCTTGTCAAGGTGAAACACAAGCAAACCCCAAATTAACCTCTGCATAACACTATAGTAGCTTGACACTAAGGGGGTCATTCTGACCTTGGCGGTCTTTTCGCAAGACCGCCGAGTTACCGCCGCGGTGAAGACCGCCGACCGCGGCGGTATGCCGCTGTGCGCATTCTGACCGCTGGGAGCGTTCCGCCGGAAAACCGCCAGCAGCCACACTGGCGGTCGGCGGGAAAGTGGAGACTGGTCAACCTCCACCGCCACGCCAGCAGAACACCGCCCACAGAATTACGACCCACATTTTTGTGTGGCGGTCTTCTGTTGGCGGTCACCTCCCCATGGCTCCTGTCACCTCCCGGAGGACCAACGCACAAGGTAAGTTGATCGTCCGTGAGGGGAGGGGGTGGGGGGGGTGTTGTGTGATGTGTGCGTGCATGGGGGTGTGCGTGTGAGTGTGTAGAGGGGGTGTGTGAGTGCGTGCATGCGAGCGGGGAGTGCTGCTGTGCCTATGGGCAATGTGTGTAGTTCGGCGGGTGCGCATGTCGGCATGTATGTGTGCGGGTATGTGTCCCCGTTGTGTATGTGTGTGTGTAGGGGGTGTGTATATGTGCATGTTGGGGGTGTGTGCATGTCGGGGGGCGTGTATGTGCATGTCGGGGTGGGGGTGGGGAGGGGGTTCGTACCACCTCTGGGGGGTGGCAGGGGGGTGGAGGGTGTGGGGGGAGGACTCGGGGGGGCAGTGGGGGGTGGGGGAGACCCCTATCAGTGCCAGGGAAGGAATTCCCTGGCCCCGATAGTGCCTACCGCCATGGTTCGCATGGCGGTTCCCGAACACCAGAAACCGCGGCGGTGAGCAGGGTCATGATACCGTTGGCGGTCTTGGGTCGACCGCCGGACCGGAGTGCGCAGACTCCAGCCCGTCGGTCATGACCGCCGTGGCTGTCGGAGTGGGGAAGTGGCGGTCGGTCGCGGCGGTGACCGCCGCGGTCAGAATGCCATTTTTAATACCGCCGGTCTGTTCGCGGTCCTACCGCCGCCTCTCCGCCGACCGCCAAGGTCAGAATGAGGGCCTAAATCTGTCAGGTTTAACTTATAATCAGTATGTAAAGTATTTATGCTATAAACAAACAGTAATAAAGGGAAACACAACACTAGAAAAATCACAGACCAATCTGGAAAAATTTAATTAAATTTAATAAATTATTTGACACTAAAATGACAAACATACAATTAACAGAACCAGAGGTCTCTGGAATTTACTTCCTCCTTGGGTTGGCCCCCGCTTGTCTGGGGACACAAACAACTAATGTGAAACCCTTAGTGAGTGTGCTGAGTCAAAGTCTTTGTGATGTGCCAGTGTGGTAAGTGACGGCTCCTCCCCTCATCCTGACAGATAGCCTATCCTGAAACACCTATCCCCCCTTTGTCCTAATGTGTGGGAGTAATACACAAAGACCCACTACCAGCTACACCTACTCTTGTGACCCAGGATACAGGCTACAGGCACCGGATGGTTGGGACAAGTAGATGTCAACTGCCTAAATGTGGCATTATCAAAATTGTGACTTAAAATCCAACTTTATCAATAAAGAATGCTTTAAATTACAAGTCTTTGGAGACCAAACATGACTTCCCTTCTTGCTCTCAATTGAAAGTTATCACTTATTAAATATAATAAGGCAACCCTATGTTATCCTAAAAGAAAGGTAGGTCTTACAGTAGTGAGAGACAAATTTGAAAGCTTTTTCCTACCAGGACATATAAAGGATAAGAGTACATTACCAACCTTTTAAATACACTGCACCCCTACTTTTGGGCTGTTTTGACCTACCCTAGAGGTGACTGCTATCAATTACAAAGGAAGTTTAGGCCTGGCAAAGCGTATATTTTGCCAGGTCAAATAGGCAGTTTAAAATTGCACACACAGGCTGCAATGGCAGGCCTGAGACATGTTTAAAAGGACTACTTAAGTGGGTGGCACAATCTGTGCTACAGGTCCACTAGTAGCATTTAATTTTCAGGCCCTGGGTACATGTAGTACATAATTACTAGAGACTTACAAGTAGACTAAAGATGCAAATTGTGTGGAAGGCAATGATACTATGTTTTGGGGAGAGAGCACAGGCACTTCAGCTCTGGTTTGCAGTGGTAAAGTGTGCAGAGTCCTAAGGCCAGTAAAAATGAAGTCAGTAGCGACAGGAGGTTTGAAGTCAAAAGATTGCGTGAAAACCAAACCAGGGATGTTAAGTCCAACACTAATTTAATTGTTAGCCACTAATTTCAAATTCCTTCATATCTAGAAACTGTTTTAAAATATTCAACATAACATTTGTCTCTTTATTTGCACTTAATTTTCTAAGCAGTCGCAGACTCCCTGAGTAGGACTTGTGGACCCCCAGGCATCCTCAGAGCACAGGGTAAAAACAATTACTCTAAGTCTCTAAATTATTTATGCAGTACAGTATTAAAATCAAAACACCAAGCCATAAAAATCCCAACCGCTTGAATGCAAACCACATTTTGCCCAGGGAAACTCAATTGTTGCCTAGCTATCTGAAGAAAGGCCACAGCACTAGATTAAATGCCTCTTTGATGTTCTGAGTCAAAAAGAACAATTTTTGTTCCACCTTGACTACTAGTGGAGAAACAAAGTTGGTGTGACCAATGGTGTCTCTCCTGGAATTAAGTCACTTTGATATACTGAAACCAAAGATGATATAATTTTAGTGAGGCATTTAACAATTATATATGCATGGATTTTGTAATCAGAAGAAATCAAGGGCCAGATGTAGCAAATAACCAATTTGCGAGTCCCTGCGACTCGCAATTTGCAAGTCGCAAATTGGTATGCAGTACGGTGTCTCAGACACCGTCTGCGACTCGCTATGGGGTCGCAATGACCCACCTCATGAATATTCATGAGGTGGGTCGCAAATTGCGGCCCCATAGCGAGTCTAGGCACTCGCAAACATGGAGGCCTGCTGTAGTCAGCAGACCTCCATGTTCGTGACTGCTTTAAATAAAGCAGTTTTATTTTATTTTTAAGTGTAGCCCGTTTTCCTTAAAGGAAAACGAGCTGCACTTAAAAAAAATCCGAAACCTTTAGTTTCGGTTTTTTTTCAGGGCAGGTAGTGGTCCCTTGGACCACTACCTACCCTGAAAAAATATTTGTGGGTCCATTCACAAAAGTGGAAGGGGTCCCATGGGGTCCCCTTCCAATTTGCGTGTGGGTTACCATCCACTTGAAGTGGATGGTAACTGCGACACCATTTGGGACCGCAATTTTTGCCGTTTGCGAGTCACTAAATGTTTGCTGCATCTGGCCCCAAATGGAACCATAGCATATTAGATTTGATAGCGAAATAGATCTCATGATGCAAGAGTTAAAGCATCATTGATGATTTCCTTGATTTATTCCATATAGTTGTTTGATATTTATTTTATATTTTTTATGTTTATTACTTTAGTTGTCACATTTAAAATATTGTTGCCTTTTTGTTGGAGATATATGTGTTTGTAATAATTGTAGTTTATTATATTTGTATTTTTTAATTTTTTGCGCATGTTTATATTTTAGTTGTTTTGCTATTTGATGGGTTTTTAAACATTTTTGTGATTTTATTTTGCAATTTATTTTTAGTTTAATTTAAAAAAAAAATCTTTGTTTAGTATCCTTTTTAAGAAATGTTAATTTTGTTTGATAGATGTAATTTTAATTCTTTAATAATGATATTGTTTACTCTTATTTTTTTCAATTTGGTATTAGAAATGTATGTTATAAATTTTTTGTGTTTTACAATTCTTTAGGTCTTCAAACTGGGGGCGGGTCCCCCTAGGGTGGCACCGAATGATCCCAGGGGGCCGCAGGTCTCTGGCCAAAAGAACCATTATGCTGATAACAGGTCTTTTCTTTAAGTTGAATGAAAAGAGCAGCAGTAAAACGCTATGTAATGAGCCATCATTAACATGTTTTATCATTTATATTCAAGCTAGGAGTGTGTCTCAAAAGGGAAGGGATTCCAAATACTCTTCAAAACCCACACCTCCAATAATCACACTGTGGATACTTTCACAGGTTAATAAGGCCTGCCTGACCATAATAGTATGTTTGGCATCATATATTTGAATGCATTTTTAAAACAGTAACAGAACTTAACTACAATGTTTAAATAAGTCTAGACATATTTAAACATTGCCAATTTAATCAAATAATTGTAACAAATCTGGAGGGGGCCTGATGTTTTTTTTTCCACTGAGGGGGGCGCGGCATTAACAAGTTTGAAGACCACTGTTTTAGGTAATATCAGTATTCTTTTTAATTTTTTATAAAAGTAATGTTTAGCTGTATATAATTTATTACATTTAGATACTATATTTATTTATTTGTTCAGATGTAAATACACACACACACCCCCGTCACACATATATTGATATATACACACATACCTACCTATATAAGCTTCATATTTTGTACCACATATTTCCTAAACAATATTTTTGTTACAATGCCAGTATATGTACTTGATATTTAGTACCACAATATTTTTGTTGTGATAATTGTGTATGGTAATATTCTTGCTCCTGATATTATGCCACAGTAGCCATCTAGAAATACTTGTGGCCTGGGCTAGAGTCGTCTGAGGCAGCTGAGCATTCCAGTGTACCTATGGCGCTCCACCTTTCCTTCTCTTTGCCTCTGTTGATCATTCAGGGCCTTTGCAGTGGCTTCCTACTTCCTTGCTGTGTGGCTTGGGGGGTGTGTCACCCCAGTGAGAAAGGTGGCTTGCTGCTCCCGGGCATGCTTGGATTGGCGGATTCTCTGTGGATTGTTGGTGCTCCTGCTGTTTCTGCCTACCATGGCTTGTGTGTGCCCCCTCACACACCTAGAAGAATAGCAGGCACCAAGGCTGCAGATTCGGGAAGGTGGAAGGGAGCTGGTGGTTAGGCTTGGGTTGTGCAAGGCGTCTCCAGGTGATGAGGTCAATCTCTTGAGCAACTGGGGTCTTCCTTAAAAAGAACAAGGAAAAAATAATGAAGGGGGAGAAAAAATAAAAAGGAGCCAATACCTTTTATTCTTGGTGGTTAGTGGCATAAGTTATTTCAATCAAATTGGTCTCAGTTCTTTTTTTATCTACAGTTGCAATGCAGGCTTCATTCTTTCAAAAACCCACATTTGATAAACGTTTTGACAGGCTATTGTGGGCATGAGGATATTTTAGGGATTTTGCAGATTCATGTTGCTAATTGTGAATCTAGGCTTGTTACTTGCCGAGTCTAAAAAATATCTGAGCTGAAGAAGTAGAACGCCTGACACTCAGATGCATATGAAGATGGAATATTGTGGATTAGATGCGTGTACTGAATATAGGTCCGCGGAGAGAATTTTTCGGCAGCGGTAACACAGCAGCGGTGTGGCAGAATGAAAACATCTGAAATACAGTCCAGGGGATTGTGACGTCGGCTAGTCTGGTACTTTTTAATTATACCAATGTCCTCCGAGACAGATTACAGCCACCGGGAGGCAGGGATGCACAGAGTTATTACGCTAGTGAACGCTGCATAATTACATTTGGTTGAACGATCTCGACCTTCTAGCTTTTACAAATGTGAGTGCTTATTACAAATTTAACCATTAAACACTTGAGATTTTCTGACTTTTCAAAATATATTTTCTCACAAATGTCTAAATCCTTTTCACGTATCACTCAGTCACGCTTTAATGCATATACGCGTCCTCATCATTATTCAATGCATGCACATTAAATGGTTCATTACGCCTTTTAGATTTCTGATTATTTGATTCACAAAACTCTCTTGTGTTCGGTTCACCTCTCTGGTTTTTAATAGATGATTGCATTCAGGAGTCACCAAATGAAACCAAGGAAATACTCAACATCTATCTGGAGCTGTCCCGCCCAGACTCCTTGAAAAGCAGTCCTTGCAGTCTAAGCAACATTGCCAAATCTTTGACTCATTACCCTCCTGTCATCTCCTAAACTACAGTCCTCCTTCAGCTGACCAGACAAATGCCTCAAACAACCCTTCTGCAATGAATGTAACTGGAATGATGAATCACTTCCTACTTTCATGAAGTGTTCCTGTTCCTTAGAAAGAAAAATGCACCTCCTGACTCTAAAAGGCTTGTTAGCAAACAGCCAACTTTCAACCCTCCTGTAACAAAGAACATTGTGCCAGCGGTTCTTTGTTGTGGAAGTAAAGTGTATTCAAGAAGATGATAAAGATCTTAAAAAAGGCAACACGTGCAGCCATAGTCTCAGCACTTCCTCAAGGCTCCCTGTAACTTACTCCAACATACACAACACCTACATACACGATTTCATCTATTAAAGTTCTGACTTCCAACTTCAGCCCACAAAATTCACCTCACATATATCGTAATGCCATACATTAAATATCCCACGACATTTCCTCAGCAAGCACATGGAAAGAGAAGCTGGAGACAACAAATATCAAGAGTATGTTGAACTAAAAAACTTCCACAACTACATCCACATGTTGCTGCAACTAGCTGAACTCCTAAGTTTATTAGAAAAGGAAGGCCTCATTATAATTAAAAAGCCAAATTTTCACACTTTAGTAGGCCAGCTTTAAATATTCCTAAAAAGATTGTCACAGCTGCATAGCATTTAAGTATAGAACATAGGGTGGTTTAACAGTTACTTAAAAAAATTACATGTTCTTGAGTGACCCTTTTTTTTTTTAAAGCCTGTATTTAGAGTACAAAGTATAACTTTTTTAACTTATAGGAAAACGTCTTAAGTTCCATAGGAAAATGCCAAAAATTTCAAGTTGGCACCATTTAGGTTAAAAACCAGTACAAAAAGGATAGTTTGTGTTAGAAATTGGGTCTCTGGTTGGCAGTCAGTTTGCACTCTGTCTAAGCAGGGACCCTCACTCTAGTCAGGGCAATGGAGATACACACTTAGATAACCCGTGCTCCCCCCCTTTGGTAGCTTGGCACAAACAGTCAGGCTTATCTCAAAGGCAATGAGTAAACTATTTGTACCAACACACACAGTAATACAGGAAAACACTACAAAATGGACCCCACACGAGTTTAGAAAAATAGGTAAAACGTATCTAAATCAAACAAGACCAAAACAACAAAAATCCAACATTCACAAATCAAGATATGAATTTTTCAATGTAAAAAGAATCTTACTCCATAGAAAACAATAGAAATGTTGATTTTACACAAAGTACCTGGATGGAGTCAAAAATAAGGCCGCATGGGTGAGCTTGCGTGGGAAAACTCAGCGATGCATCAATTCCTTACTCACAAGTGAGGCCGTGCATCATTTCTTCTCCGGTTAGGTAGGCGATACATTGTTTTTCTCCCCCGCAAGAGAGCGACCATCAATTTCCAGACAGGGCCCCTCGATGCGCACAGGTTCTCGATGACTTTGATACCCGGCGACGATGCGTTAGAAATCCAGTCGCATGGTGTTAGAAAACTGCTCTGCATGGAGTTTGCATTTTTAACAGCAGCCCCAAGTGGGTGTTGCCTCATTTCTCCAGCCGCGATGCGTCGATTTCACAGTTGCAATGCAGGTGGTGTGACTATTTTAATCGCAAAGCCGGTGGCGCTTCGTTTTTCAGCCGCTTTGCAGGTGGTGCATCAAAATTTTCCCTGCTTGGTGTCCTGTGCGTGGATTTCAGTCCTTGTTCTGTCAACTTCACCTCTCAAGGGCCCAGAGACTGGGCAGGGCACCACTTGGCACAACAGGTGTGTCATCAGAGAGTCTAGGTGCTGTCAGAGGAAGTCTTTGATGGCCCTGAGACCTCAAAACAGCAGGTGAGCCCAATCAAAGCTCTTGGAGATTCTTCACATGCAGGAATATACCAAAATGTCCAGTCTTTGTCCTCTTTGAGGCAGAAGCAGCAACTAAAGGCCAACCCAGCAAAGCACAGTCACAAGGAAAGGGGCAGTACTCCACCTCCAGCTCTTCAGCTCTTTCTGAGATAGGACCAGGTTCACCTTGCGTTAAGACATAGATGGAGAAACTGTACTTTAGTTTGATTGGTTAGGCATTGTTACCAATCACAACTATGTTCTGCTCGACAAACTGTTATACAGAAAAAAGACTAGACCAGAAAAAATATGACTTTCTGCTTTTTTCGGGAAGAATTCCAATCTGCCCAATAGAAGACTTTGAAAAGAATTGTCTTAAGTCGTATCATGGAACTCTAGAACTGACAGACTGCTCCAAGAGTGAAGAAAGATAGCCATTTGCTAAACACAAGTACAAAAGGGTTCAGGTACTGGCCAGAGGAGCCTCCTGCTTGTTGAACTTCCGAACTGATCTGGGAGGGTTGCAGAAGGTCCACAAAACCAAATGAGCTTTGTTTGAATGCAAGGGAACCGGTAGACCATTGTCACTTGGATATTTCGTACAGCCAGCCCATTGGGAATGTACCCTCTGTATATGGCGGGTGGAGACGCCCCGTGGATGAAAAGAGCTATAGCTTCTGCAAAAGGGATCCAATGCAGTGGTGGCTTTTGGAGTTTTAAAGTAGTGGGCCTGAAGGCACATTTCAGGACTCTGCCTCAGGCCTAGCTTGCCAAACCCAGCCAGTCCTTGCACACAAGCCAACATGCATACACACACAGCTGCAGGCACACATGCAAAGGCATTCACACATACATACACTTGCACACACACTCATACTTTTAAACAAAAACAACTTACCTAAACAGGCCCACGATTTCTGAATCCTGTCTGTCTGCAGCAGCCAGACGCACTTCCACAAACTTCCACCCAATCAGAATCTGGAATACCGTTGAAGGTGCCGAGGTAAGCCTTTTTCTCTTTTACAGCTTCTGATTGGGCAAGAAGGTGTGTAATTGACAATCCCTGAAGCTCCATTATCTGACATGCTCTACTGTTTGATGCTTGTGCAGCATGTCAGATATGTATTGTGTATGTGTGAGGTCGGGCTGTAACAGCCCCCGCCTGACACATGCGCAATACATCTAGTGGAGCCCTCTTCTGCTGGCAAGGTGATATTACAACTTTTACATGCACACAAAAGATCTGTGAGATTGTTTTCATGTAAGAGCTGTTATATGCCAAGCAGGAGTGGCAGACGGAGGCAGTTGGTTGAAGCCCTGGCACCCACTAGGGGCAGCTGCTGCTGATCTAATGTACAACTTGTAGCTGGCTATTTTGGCAGATGCCAGTTTATGGGACCAGCCACCATCCATTCACCTGCAGGTGAACCCAGTGCATTAGGTAGGTGTCTTTCACCTCAATAAGAGATACACCGCATCCAGAAATGCTGCTTCTTTCAGGAAAGGCACAGGAGTAGAGAATTGGTGCAGCATTTATGGTGCAAGTTTTCATTCTCGTAGGTCCCCTTGCTTTTCTTCATCTTTCTCGACTGAGTGATCTGAGCTCATCTTCCTTTCTTCTCGAAATTAAGAACTTTCTCTGCCTAGTGTTTCATCGCTTCAGAGTTCAGCTGGAGGTTCCTTTCGTGGCACTGGGTCTAATTGGTTACTGCTGAAAGGTTTGGTAAGTAGCTACATGAATCTAAGTGATCACCAGAAAAATTAAAAAAATCACAAATGATGCCATAAAAAATTAAGATGTTCCAGTCATTAAATGGATAATCTAACCCTAAATGTGATATGAAATGTTACTGCTAAGGTTGTATAGTAGATGTTGGACACAAAGAAGTACATGACCACACTGCCGGTCAACATTGAACAGCCAGCCCAAAGGGACCTTCTTTGCAAAGCTGGGGTTGAAGATCACAGGTGGGGGAAATTGTCCAGTTATTGTGTCCAGCACACATGTGTTCTCTTAGTTAGTAGTTGCCTCCCTAACACCTGACAAATTATAGAGTGTTTAATCAAATGTAAAAGCCACCCAAATGTACAAATCCACGATGCAGTTTCGTATTCTGTAATTGCATGCTGCACGTTCTGAAACCTGTGGGACTACAAACATTACTGTCAATATGGCAAAACCTTGTCCTCGGTACCTAAGGACTGCTCTATGAAATGACTATCATGCAAGAGAAATTAAATGCGAGTTTGAATCTTGGGCCCGTAAACAACGTCATCAATATACCGATCTGTGTCATGATTCAAATATTAAAATTGGATGGTCTGTACCTTCAAAAGGAAATAAAGAATTGGAGAAGCTTTGCATCAACCGTATAAGAATGCTTTGGGTGTTAAATTACCGTCAAATTAAGGAATTAGAATATCATATGTAAATATAAAAATAAAAATACTCACGGTCGTACCCCAAACTATATGAAGTATTTTGGACGGTACTATCAATTAATCAATAATCTTTATTTTCATTTTATACAAAACTACTCAAAAAAATATTAACAATATAAAGTCACCCTCCAGTTAAAAAACAACGTAGACCTCCTCTTGAAAGCATCAATTAAAAACAAGCAACATTAAACATATGTGCTCATTAAGTAGCATTTGTATATAGGTCAGTAGCGGTCTGAGTAAAATTCATGCCACATAACATTGGTAAAATAATACATATTAGGCAAATGTATTTAAAACGAACAAAGCGTAATAAAATGTATGGTGTCCTGATAGGAAAATGAATAACATTTGCATTGGTCCCAAATTTTTGCCAAATGCCAACCCCTGGGGCTAAAAGAAGGGAATGTATCACATTTATCCTCAATCTGATCAATAAAATATAATGGTTTATGTTTCTCGCCGACGTTAGATAAGGTTCAATTAACAGGGAGGTTCTGAGCCAGCCGAATGTCAGCATAAGGGTGTGCAGGATAATTGTATGTACACTGCTTCCTCCTGAATGAACAGGTGTCTACAGATCTGAACGCACGCCCAGTGCTGCCTGCTTTCAGAACTGCATTGAACTGCATTGAACTGCTGATGCTCTTACCCGTTTGTGCCTAGGGGTCATATAGCACTAGAGTCGGCCCCCCTCCTTATACATAGCTTTTGAGTGGAACTGTTGAGCATCTAATATTCATGGTTTGGGATGGCAATCAGTTGGTGTACTGCCTATAATGTTTTAATTGTTTTGACCTTTCTGCTATCTGTTACATGTTTCTATTCTACACATGCTAAACATATCCTCCGATCCCCCTCTCACCGCCCCCGCAACCCTGTCGGCACACACCAGTGCAAGGCTACCACTACATCTTGTGGTGCACTCCTTCTATACCTGTTGTCACTATCATGGCATCTATTAAAGTATTGACATGGAATATCCACGGGATCCATACATGGGCGTAGGAAGTGTGGGGGACGCGGGGGACGTATCCCCCCCAGATTTTGGAGGGTGGGGGACACGGGGGACGAAGGTGGGGGGGACAAGGGGACAAAATAATTTCCCCTTTTACATCTATTATTCAGAGGGCCATTAGCGCACAAAAGCGCTACTTATAATAGGCCTGTAGGGACCATCCTCCAATCTGATGGTAACAGAATGAAGGTGAGTCCGAAGGCCCCCTGCGCCCTCTGCCATTTTGTTTGTCCTGTTCACAGCTGTGGGCATTAAGGGTGCTCATAAGAACAAAGGGCACAGGAGGAGAAGAGTTTTGGATGATTATTGTCTGCATCACCTGCTGCCGCCTTGAAGAGGAGCACTGCAGGAGGCCTTTAAGAGGAGCTGCAGAACAATGAGGAAGATCTAAAGAGGAAACAGAGTCCCACTCAGCCTGGTGCCGGCTGGCTAGAAAGGAGACTGTGAAACACAGTATTTGTATTTGCCTAAGATCACACCAGTTGGTGAAACAGTGAAGTCGAAATTGGGCCCAGATTTTACCCTTTCCCACACCAATTTAGGTTTTAGAAAGGTATATTTTTCTAAGATTTATGCTTAATGCTTTTTTATCTAGGTAATGAAGGGCTTGATTATAGCGTGGCTAACAGGGAGAAGCCATATTTCATTTTGGGCCCTTATGCCTAGCGCTATTATTTATGTTGTTGTTATCGTTACATACTTAAGCATATTGAAGTATATTATCTTTTCTTTATCTTTTCTTCACTCTACTCTGAAACAATCTACCCTATGCCACTGCACCCTATACCTCTTTTCTCCACTCAGTGCTACTCTACGCCACTGCAATCTATGCTGTACCACTCCACTCTACATCACTCTACTCTGCAGCACTCTACTCTACGCCACTGCAATCTATGCTATTCTACTCTAACCACTGTACACTACACCCCTGCACTCTGCCAGTGCACTCTTCACCACTTTACTCAAAACCAATGCACTCTATGCCACTGCACTCTATGCCAATCTACTCTGCACCACAGCACTCTATTCCACTGCTTTCAATGCCACTGTGCTCTGCGCCACAGCACTCTATGTCACTCTACAATACACCACTGTACTCTACAAACCTCTAATCTGCAACACTGCACTCTCCGCCACTGAACTCCACACCACTCTACTCTGCGCCACTGCACTCAATGCCACTGTACTCTGCCCCACTGCACTCTAGGCGACTGCACTCTATGCCACTCTACAATACACCACTGTACTCTGCGACCCTCTAATCTGCAACATTACACTCTGCCACTGAACTCCACGCAACTCTACTCTGCACCACTGGATTCAATGCCACTGTACTCTGTCCCAATGCACTCTTTTCTGCACCACGGCACTCTAATCTACTCTACTCTACACCACTCCACTGTAGGCACTTCACTCTACTTTGAAATCATCTCCTCTATGCCACTGCAATCTACACAATTCCACTCTTTGCTATGCCAGTCTAATCTACCCTGCACCACTCCAATGTACCCTGCGCCACTTCAATCTGCTCTGCACTGCTCTATGCTACTGCACTCTACATCACTGTGCTCCACTCTGCAACAATCTACTCTTCACTATACTGTACTCTGCAGCAATCTACTCTATGCCACGGCACTCTATGCAACTCTATTCTACTCTGCACCACTGTACTCTAAGCCACTCTTCTCTACTCTGCATTACTCTGTATCACTGCACTCTACACCAATGCATTCTATGCCACTCTACTCTACACCACTGCCCTTTATGACACTCTGCTCTGCAACACTGCACTCTGCCACTGAACTATACTCCTCTCTACTCTGCACCACGGCACTCTACTCTGCACCGCTCAACTATTTGCCACTCTACTGCACTCTACACCAATGTACTATATGCCACTACACTCTATGCCACTCTACCATGCATCACTGCACTCTGCACCAGTCTACTCTACCTTGCACCACTCCACTCTACCATGCACTGCATCACTCTATGACACATCACTCTGAACCACTGCAATCTATGCTGTGCCACTCCACTCTGCTCCCCTCTACTCTTCACCTCTCTACGCTACTGCACTGTACGCTAAACCAGTGCAGTCTTCGTCAATGCACTCTACACCACTTTACTCAAAACCAACGCCCTCTATACCACCACACTCTACACCAATCTACTTTGCACCACTGTATTCTATGCCACTTCACTCTAGACCACCCAACTCCACTCTATGCCACTTCACTCTGACATTACACTCCATGATACTAGACTGTGACACTCTATTCCATTAAACTCTAACACTTTCTCCACTCTGTAACTCCCTACACAACTCCCTATACGCCACTCCATTCCACTTTACTCCACTCTGTGCCACTCCACACCACTCTATGCCACTTCAATCTACGATACTCTACTCAACGCCACTGCACAACCCTCTATGCCACTCCACTATACAACAATGTACTATGCTCAACAGCACTCTACCCAACTTTCTCTGTGCAAGTTCATGTTACTTTACTTCACTCTACCCCAGTTCACTCATATTTATGCCTTTCCACTCTACGACACTCTGCCACTCCACTCTATGACACTCTATTACACTGTGACACTACTCCACTCTACTACTACTTTATGGCATTGGCGCTTGATTAGAGATTCAGATCTCCATTGATTGCCTTGTCACTCATATGAGACGTGAGTCAGATTTATCTTGGCCGTTTTGGTTACAAGCACTCTGTAACCCTTTTAACTCAAGCTTAACGAAGGCTTAGGATGATCCTGATACTTGTCTAGGGGATCAAAATATCGTCGGCCAAAGTACCTTGACTTGAATTTGTGATATTGTACATAAGTTGGCATAAGCATAGGTACTATGAGCTAATGACTTCTTGATTCACTATTTGAGTCATTCATGTAAAAGTGGGTGTATAAAAGCTTGTAAATCATTATTGTGGATGCTTACCTTGTAGGAAAGTAGCCTCTTTCTAGATTGGTTACCCCCACATTTGGCCTGTTTGCCAGTGTGTTTGAGTGTGTCTACTGGGATCCTGCTAATCAGGACCCCAACAGTTATGCTCTCTCCCTTAAATTATGGTTGTTGCATACTGGTAACTCAGTATTTCACCCAAGATTGGCATACTGGTGCCCCCTTATAAGTCCCTATTATATGGTACTTGGGTACCCAGAGCATTGGGGTTCCAGGAGATCCCTATGAGCTGCAGCATTTGTTTTGCCATAGGGTGCCCATGCAAAGGCTTCTGCAGGACTGCCATTGCAGCCTGCGTGAAAAGGTGCATGCGCCCTTTCACTGCCAGTTACACTGCACCAGGTCACTTATAAGTCACCCCTATAGCAGGCCCTCCAGCCCTGAGGGCAGGGTGCAGAGTACCTGTGTGTGAGGGCAACCCTGCACTAGCAGAGGTGCCCCCACGACCTCCAGGACCATTTCCCCAGACTTCAGGAGTGCGGGGATGCCATTTTACATGTGTACTGGAAATAGGTCACTCCCTATTCCCAGCTACATAATGGTAACTCCGAACATAGGTATGTTTGGTATCAAACATGTTGGAATCATACCCCAAGGCTTTTGCAAGCATTGGTCGTATGATTTCATGCACTCTTGGTGGCTCCTTAGAGGACCCCCAGTATTGCCATTCCAGCCTTGTGAGGTTTTCCAGGCAGCCCCAGCTGCTGCCACCTCTCAGACAGGTTTCTTCCCTCCTGTTGCTTGAGAAGCTCAAGCCCAGAAAGGTAGAACAAAGGATTTCCTTTGGGGGAGGGGTGTTACACCCTCTCCCTTTGGAAATAGGTTTGGAAGGGGTAGTTTCCTTCCCCAGGCCACTGGAAATGCTTTGAAGGGCACATTTGGTGCCCTACTTACATAATCCAGTCTACATCAGTTCAGGTACCCCCAGCCCCTGCTCTGGCACGAAACTGGACAAAGGAAAGGGGAGTGGCCACTCCCCTGTCCATCACCACCCCAGGTATGGTGCTCAGAGCTCCTCCAGAGGGTACCTGGGTTTTGCCATCTTGGATTCCAAGTTGGCAGCGAACTCTGGGAGCATCTGAGTGGCCAGTGCCAACAGGTGGTGTCAGACCCGTCCCCTGATAGGTGCTTACCTGTTTAGCTGACCAATCCCCCTTTCAGGGCTATTTAGGGTCTCTCCTTTGGGAGGATCTTCATATTCAGATTGCAAGACTCCAGCAGGAATCCTCTTCATCCTTTACTTCACCTTCTCACCGAAGAAACTGCATCTGGACCCTCCAGGAACTCAACTGCAACAACGAAGCAAAGACGACTTCTGCAACATTGTAACTTCAGCTCCTGCCAGCAACTGCAGCTGCTTCACGGTCGTGCATCCTCAGAAGACAGCCTGTCTTCAGTCTGCACCAGAAGAATGAACGAATCTCCCTTGGAGTGAAGGAGTCACTCCCCTGCTTCAGCAGGCACCTCTCTGCAATGATGACCATCTCTATGGGTCCCTTCTCCTGACGAGTTGCATGGATCCTGCATCACGGGTGGTAGACTGAAGTGGTCCCGATGGTCCTGACGTCCTACTGTCCAACTTTGGTGGAGGTAAGAGCTTGCCTTCTCACGCAAGACAGTACCCCGTGCACCACGTGTTTTTCAGTTGCCAAGGCGTGTGGCATCCTTCTATGAAATTCTTTGTGCACAATGTAGCTCCGGCCCCCAGCACTCCATCCTGAGATGCACAGCTTCCTGAGTGGTTCTCTGGTGGCGTGGGATCCTTTGTTTTTGTGCTGCGTGGGCCTCCTTTTGCAACTCCTTTGTCCCCGTGCTGGGGGACTCCTGTGTGTGCTGGCTGGTATTCTGTGGGCTCTCTGAGTTGCTGAGAGCCCCCTTTGACTCCTCCTCCTGGGTAGAGCCCACCAGGTCCCTCCTGGTCCCAGACAGTGCCATTTTCCGCTAACCGTGAGAGCTTTGCGTGTGCCAAGGCTTGTTGGTGGAATCCAGCGATGCAAACAAGACTGCAATCATCCATCCGGTGTGGGATATCATCTGCACCAACCCGCATCCATCTTCTTGAGTGCAGTACTGACTGTTGTTCTTCACCAGTGGTTCTTCTTTTGCACCTTGATTCGGGTTAGCGGGGGCTCCTGTCCTCCCTGGACTCTTCTGTGCTTCTTGGACTTAGTCCCATTCTTCCACAGGTCTTTAGGTCCAGGAATCCACCCTTTGTGTCTTGAAGTATCTTCTGGTTCTTCCATTATCTTCTTTCTCGTGTTCTTGTGTGTTCTGGGAAAGTTACTGTGATTTACTCCTGCTTTCCTGGGCTCTGAGGTGGGTTCTATTACTTACCTTTGGTATTTTCTAATACTCCTGGTGCCCCTCTACACACCACACTTGCCTAGGTGGGAAACCGACATTCGCATTCCACTTTCTTAGTACATAGTTTGTGTTGCCCCTAGGCCCATTTCTAACCATTGTGATTTTCACTACTTGCACTGTTTTCTGTTTTTATTGCTATTGCTGCATACTAGTGTATATAATTGGTGTATTACTTGCCTCCTAAGGGAGTATAGTCTCTATGGTATTTTGGGCATTTGTGTCACTAAAATAAAGTACCTTTATTATTGTAACACTGAGTATTTTCTTTCATGTGTGTGAGTACTGTGTGACTACAGTGGTATTGCATGAGCTTTGCATGTCTCCTAGATGAGCCTTGGCTACAGCCACCCCTAGAGAGCCTGGCGTCTAGGCACTGCCTACATTTCACTAATAAGGGATAACTGGATGTGGTATAAGGTGTAAGTACCATAGGTACCCACTACAAACCAGGCCAGCCTCCTCCAAACCACTGCACTATATAGGTTACTTTTTTAATTTTTCTTGTAATTGGCGACATTGGGTCATCCAGATAACTTGTAGATGTTTTCCCACTACCTTTGATCTATTATATTTTGATTGAATAAACGCATAAAACATTCCTTTTGCATACTACTTTAATATCATTGTTTATGGGAGTGGTGTTGCATTTTTTTCCAGGGACCCCTGTTCCTTCAAAGTTAAGTTTACTGCTCCATTCTAGGACACTCTACTTACTCCATGATACTATGCCACACCAGTCGATGACACATCATTCTCCTTTATGCCATTAACTTTGAGCCATGCTGAATAGTAGTGTCACTAGTGTACAGCATGTCTAAAACACATTGGCAAAGGCAATAGAACTTACATAGGCGAGACCTATTGGCTTTGCCACTGCTTGTTTATAAGGTATGAACTTTAAGGTGACTTGCAATATCCTTATGTACACAAGGGGTATTTTACCCCATATAATACATGGTCACACCACCAACTTTCCCACAAACCACTTAAAACCTTAGTGCATAGGTTCTGTCATTCCAAACTATTAAAGTAGAGCAGAAGAAAGAAAAGCAACATTATTTTTTTTGCTTTAAACAGCTTTATTAATTATGCTCCTTGACCTGATCTGCCTTTTACCTTGGCTGCTAGCTCTGGCAGAAGGCATTGTAATGTCAGAACTCGACTGTAATAACCCTATCATAGTCATCTTCTGATGTCTTTTCTTTATAATCAGTGAATGTCTTTTCTTTACACGCTGTGACTTGGTGCATCACAAACAGCCGTTTCTAAAGAAATTAGTGACTACAGTTTATACAGAGATTAGAGAATCCATGTTTATATAGACTGTAGCTCCATGAGTTTCTTCAGTTGAAATGCTTCTAGTTATGACTGATGTGGAGCTGAGCTTCCCAAGATCACACACAGGAGTAGAAGTGTTATTAGAAATATGGTTTCCGAGCACAGTTTACAACTATTGTACCTAATCGCTTTTGATCTCTCCAGTGCGGTTCCAATTGGCATGAGGCGAAGGGCATGATGGGTGTGGGGCGCAAAGGGTATGTTCTTCCTTTTTACCCTCCTACCTTGATTTGCTTGGTGCATGAAGATGCAAGGTTAATCAACATGTTATTTTCACATTTGAGCTAATTACTTTGTGAATATAAATAACAATAAAAGATACTTTCAGACTGTGTAAACATTCCTTCCTTTTTCCCTATTTCACTTCCAATATATATGATTGTGTATATTTATCGGAGCCTGCAGTTCGTAAACAACGAGCAATTTGTATAGAGTTGATTGAAAGTCCCCAAGGCTGTCCCTGTCCCCCCCAGAAATTTATTGTCTCCTACGCCACTGGATCCATACCCCCAAACATAGACACGCTAATTATTCCTACCGCCAAAGGCCTGCCATAAATGTCGCCCTGTTGCGCCGCTAGGTTGCAGAGGCGTTGGCGTAGCCAGGTGTAGATTTTTCCTCGTATTCCCGTGGGGCTTTGCTCTGGATTAAATCATGAGCTCCGTTTGCCTGAGGTGAAGTGGTCATTGATCCAGAGGGCTGATACGTGTTTGTTAGGGGCAGTTTAGATGTCTGTCATGACCTAGTGGGTAGAGTCTACGTCACCAACGTGGAGCAAGTGACATTCTTGCATTTGCTTTCTCAAGTTCAATCACGCTGGAGCGATATTCCATGGATTGTTGGAGGCGATTTCAACAGTGTATTCGATAAAACACTAGATCGTTTGTTTCCTCCATTACCTCACACCATCGCCTCCTCTAATGCCAAAGCACTAGACACTTGGCTCCACAACTGGGACTTAGTGGACATCTGGCATCACTGCAACGAGACTCCCGGAGTCTACCCCTACTACTCGGCGCCACATTCCCTGCATGTGCGGATTGACAGTCCGTTGTGCATACAAGATACCCTCCCCAGTATTACCCAAATAGACTAACTAGGATGCTTTCACTCTGACCATAATCCCCAACACTTACAATTTGCCTGGGAAATGCGCCCTCCCCTCATCCTAGCCTGGTGTTTGTAGCCAGTAAGTTTAGAAGACCCACCCACAGAGATTACTGAATAATTTGACTTTAACACTGACACTACCACAGCACGCTGTACGGAATGGGATGCATTTAAGGTCACACGGAGGGAACACTGCATGGGGGTTCACGGGAACAAAAAGCAGCAACTAGAAATGGAAATTCTGAGCATTGAACGGAAGTTGATGCAGTTGGAGAACGAGACCATAACTAATCCCTTCTGGCATCAAAAGCTGACTAAAGTGCTGGGAGAAAGCCTCCCCCTGCTTGAACGCTTGTGTTGCTATAACTGCGCTGCCCATTCAGCCAAAACACATGCTACTGCGGATAAGGCAGTCTCACTCCTGGCAACTTTGATACGGCGGGATCGCTCAGGTGGCCCATTGTGGCACTCCGCTCTAATACAGGCCCTATGTATGCTATACCCACAGCATGAGATACATCAGGAATTGACAAGCGGTTATACCGCCCTATACTGCTCAACTACAACGTCCACACTGGAGGCCATTGCCTTTTTTCTAACTACAATGCCCCTTCCCTCCCTCACCCATGACCAGAGAGAGGAACTGGACAGTCCTATCATGCCCCTTGAAATACGAGAGGTGATATGAATGTTAGCGACTAGTAAGACTCCAGGCCCTGATGGCCTCCCTGCAGAAGTTTATAACACCTACCCCATGTTACTTACGCCTTGATTGCACTCCCTTTATGCTGAAGCCTTGGAAACATCTAGGCTTCCAGCCTCCCTCTGTGAGGCTCTCCTCATCTCCCTACTGAAGCCTAACAAAGATTCCATGGCCTTGAGCTCATACTGCCCTCTGGCACTACTAAACACAGATAACAAAATCCTGGTGAAAATATTAGCTGATCGCCTATCCTCCCTGGTGCAGAGTTTAGAGTATTCCTACCAAAACGGGTTTGTACCAGCCAGAAACACACCACTAAATCTGTGACTATTTTTTCGCAAAATGGAATACGCCCTGTCAGCGTGGCTTAGGGCAGATTGTCTAGTCCTTGCTTTGAAGCAGGCATTAAATTCCTTGGAGTGGGTGTACTTGTTCACTATTCTGCCTCACTACAGGTTTGGGGAACAATTTTTAAAGCTTATTCACCTACTGTACACGCTTCCAGCGGCCAGAGTGACCAAAGGATGGACAAGTTGAACCATTCACCTTTTCACCTGCATACTGCGCCACTGAGGAGGCCAGCTGGACCTGCAGACTGTGCCGGGGATGGCGAAGGAACCATCATCCCTATAACCAATGGTCTGGCAAGGGGCAGTCACTCCACAATATTCACCTATTTAGTGTTCCAGCAAACGTGAAGTGCACTGTGCCACTCCAGTGTGGTCCCCCAACCCACTACAAGCAACTAGCACACACGCAATTGGCGCAGGCTTTCACTGCTAGAGTTGCACTATTGTCACATTAACCGATTGCCGTCGATTGTCACCAAAGCAGCTCTCCACAAAGTGAAGTTATCCTCCCCCTTCCAGAAAAGCACTTGGTGCCCTGTCGCGGCACTGAATATTACCGGTAGCCTCTGCGCGCACTTGCTTTGGCCTGCTGCCTCTCAGGGATTCCACAGCAGACATGACTGGGGACAAAGGCACCAAAAGCTGACAACAAACTAAACTGGACAAATTCACCCAGTCAAGTGACACCACAGGGACTTTGGGAGTGGCAGATCCTCCATCTGAGGCAGACCCTACTACCGCAGAGGGAGATAAATGAACTTAGAATGACATACTGGTGGCAATCCAGAGTGTCCGAGGCGCCCTTGAAACAGAAATCTGCACAGTCTCGACAGAAGTTACCCTCATGAGAGCAGAGTATCGTAACCTGAGTGCCAGAGTGAAAGAGACTGAAGACTCCCTAAAGACTCTTAGTCACACTACACCTCTCAAAGAGGAAGTCACGATGCTCAAGACTACTGCCGTAGCACTTGAGGCAACACTTGAAGTCTTCGAGGGGTGCTCCCGCTGAAACTATATTGGAATAATAGACGTACTTGAATAAAATGAGAGACCAGCAGTAGACCTATTCGTGGGTGAACTTCTCCTTAAACAAATGCAACCTCTGGGGCTCTCCAGGTAGTTTCTAATAGAAAGAGCGCCCTGGGTCCCAGGCACACCACCCAAACCTGGTGCACTGCCTCGTCCCATCATAGTGCGGATACTTATCTTCTGAGACCGAGACATGATACTCCAGATGGTGTGTGGCACCCCACCTTTGCGAGTTGAAAATGCCAACATCACTTTTTCCCCAATTTCACACTCTGTGTACAGAGTCTGCACATCGGATTCCATGAAGTCAAGAAAGACCTCAGAGAGCGAGAACTCAAATACTCAATGTTATTCCCAGTGCAACTCTGTGTAATTGCCAATGGCAAAACTCACTTCTTTTCCTCCCCAGAAGTAACTTGGGATTTGCTTGAGGGTTGGCAGACCGCAGTGGACAATGGAAGGCAATATCGAAGGGAGGCCACCCCCCTCAAGACACCAGCGACATCTGGAAAAAGGGCTGCGCAAGAGCCCCATGCCGCCAACCATGAACAAATGTGCACCTCAGCAGGAGCAGCACCAGGGAAAACAAAAGGATTGGTTTGATTCCTCAGACTGAGACTAGCATATTGAAACAACTATCCACAGCACAAACAGATTACCAGGCACCAGCCGTGGTAGAAACAGGGACTCAGTCCAATGACAGATGCCCATGGAATGCTGCAGACCTATTATGGGTCTGGGGAGTGGGAGGGGTGCAATATGGAGCACTAGCCACAACCCCTCATTAGTTTAATGTTCTTTTGGGGCAAAAGGCATTCTTCATGGTTGGCGTAGTGTGTAGTTCAGGGCCTGCACAGTAGAGAGGCAGGGAAGGGGGAGAGGGTTACTTTGGAACTTTGTATGTATGTTGATGTTATTTAAGTAGAGGCAAGACACACCTATAACCCAATTACCACAGACAGATGCTGTTACACCCTCGCCAACAGATGGGTGCTACCCCATGGCTGTCTTACAGCCAAACGTACAAACCCACACCCAGCCACACACCCTATTCCACATGCACAATAATGAACACGCCATCACTACATATACTATTGTGGAATACAAAAAGGCTTGGAGACATGATGAAACAGGAATAGTCCTGCAGTATCTTAAAAGACATGCCCCCAATGTGGTCCTCCTACAAGAGACCCACCTACTGGGAAAGAAATGTTGAGCATTCGACCGGTGGGGTTCAAAATGGTTGCACACACAGGCTACACCATTGCCTCTAGGGGAGTAGGTATTATGGTGAAAAAATCACTTCCCCTCACCATCCAACTCATCTAGTCCGTTGTAAAGGGATGCTATGTGGCTGTATCGGAGAGCTGGGAAGGAACCACAACAAACATACTATCAGTGTCTCCCCCCATGACTCCATGAAACCACACTTCCAGCTTAGCATTCCTACTTCACCTCCCTGAAGGGGAATTAATAATAAGAGGGATCTTAATGCAAGAATGTGTGACTTTAGGGACCAACAACCCCCTCGACAAACAAACTCAACACAACAACCCCTAACTGATTTCCCAGGGACTAATGGATGTATGGCATACCTTCCACCCCACCGAGCAGCACTTTACATTTCACTCCACAGCCCACAATAGTTTCTCCAGAATCGACTACTTCATTACGTCAGCCTGTCAGCTGAGGAAAGTACGAGGTCTACCACCTTGTGTGGGGTATATCCGATCTTTTCCACTTGTGGATGATCACGGATTGAGGGACAGTGGCAACCTCAGACACATTGTACTGAACCCATGGTGCCTCAAGGTGCTGAAGGTCAAGGCAACATTGACAGAAAGGATGGAGCGCTACTTTGAGGCTAATGCTTCCTCGGTAGACTCAGCTCAGACGGTATGGGAGGCATATAAGGTGGTGATCAGGGGAGTTGGGCTCTCTGCAATCATAGGGCAGAAAAAACAAAAATGGGCAAAAATTGAGTCTCTTGAATGAGAAATCATGGCTCTTGAAAAGAGCCTCTCGATATCGGAGGATGTGGACGCAACCCATAACCTGACCCTTAAACAGCTCGAATACCGATATGTAGCACAAGAGGCAGCCAAGACCCACCACAGAGCAATACAACAATGTCTCTACGAGACCGATGACAAGGTTGGGAAACTCCTGGCCTTGCTCAATAGATGAGAAGCAGCAAACAGATGGGTGAGGGCGATCCAGACTGTGTCTGGCACTCCGGTCAGCCATGGAGAGAATATTTCAGAGACCTTTGCATCCTACTACACAAATCTGTACTCTCCGATAGTTACAACCACAAGAGAAGACTCATGCGAACTCCTGGCAGATATTCAGTTTTCAACCTTGTCCACAGATGACAGGGAGGTACGTGAGAAGGAGCTCAAACCAGAAGAAACAGTAGGGGCTATTAGGGATTTAAAGTCAGGCAAAGCAGTGGGCCCCAACGGGGTCCAAATTGAGCTATATAAACTCAGCCGCTAAACTCACCCCACACTTAAAAAAGATGTAAGATGAGAGCCTAAAATGGGAAGTCCTCCCCCTGAGTCAACGCGAGCCTCCATAGTGGTAATCTGTAAGGAAGGGAAACTAGAGGAACAATGTGGCTCCTATCGGCTGATCTCCCTACTCAATGCAGAGGTCAAAATCCTAGCAAAAATATGGCCTCCTGACTTACTCAGATGATACACATGCTGGTCCTCCCCGTCCAGTCCGGCTTTGTGCCCGGCCGCAACACGGCACTGAGACTCCACAGACTGCATGGTATACTTGGTCAGGCTGGTGAGCTATGAGAGGATGCGGATGGCCATTGACAAGGTGGAATGGCCATATCTATTCGCTGTGCTGGTGAGGCTGGGTTTTGGCCCCCAATTTGAGCATGGGTACGACTTCGCTACTTTGCACCTCTCGCAGAGTTGGCAGTGAACTGAACCATATCCAGGACATTTGCCCTTCGATGCGGCATGAGGCAGGGATGCCCCCTTTTCCCCTTGCAACTTGCCTTGGCCCTCGAGCCACTTGTGGCGTGGGTGATGTTGGATCCCCTGATCAGGGTACTGCCATGGACAGAGCTGTGGGACAGAATATCACTTTATGCTGATGATGTCCTCCTATACGTGATGGAGCCACACTTGTCCCTTGACCAGATAATGTACATCACGACCGTTTGGGCAATACTCTGGCTACACAATAAATTGGGCAAAATCAATCACCTTTGTCCTTTGAGGTGGAATTCCCTGGCTCCTCAACATTACTACCGAGCACTAGATAGTGAACTGAGAGCCCTCCTATGGGATGGCGGCAAGGCAAGGATAGCCCTCACCAAGTTAATAAGGCGGTGGTATGACGGAAGAAGCGCCCTGCCTGACATTAGGAAATATAACCGGGTGGCAGAGCTGACGACCATAAATTACTGAATGCATGCACTACATGACGATCCAGTATACTGCATGGACAGAAAACTGATGCACCCGGAAGGATACCTTAGAGCCATCTACGCCTTCCCTAAGCAGGCAAAACCCTTGGACCAACACTGGTTACAGTTGGTTATTGGCACACCCCACTCAGTTCCTTGGGGTGGGAGGATAGAATAACGCAACCCCCTCCTCTCTGGGATTCTAAGGCGCTGGGCACACTAAACAACCTCCCAGCTTCGATAAAGGGGACCTTATTGGTATCTCTAAGGTGGGGGGGGCCTTTGGCCTCAAACTGACGTTCTCGCATTCTACGACCTACAGGAGTACAAATTGGTGCCCACTGAATAGTATCACTACCTTCAAATATGGCATGCACTGCACTCAGTCCTCCCATGAGAGACGGAGCTGCCAAAGACCTCCCCATTGGACAGGAGATTGCTGGAGGAACACCCACAGAACAAAGCCATCTCCCTCACGTACAGAACACTGATAAACAATTCGCCAGACCCACTAATGCACCTCAAACAGCAATGGGAACACAATGTGTGTAGCCTTGAAGATGAGGAAAGGGGTGAGGCACTAGCCTCCCTGAGGGAGGCGGGAATCCGTTCACGATTTCGGCTGGTACAGTTGAAAATCCTCTGCAGAGCATAATTAATGTGCTGTGTCAGAGCCAAGATGGGCAAGGCGCCTGACACTCTTTGCCTCAGGGGGTGTGGACCGGAAGGGACATTTTTGCATATTATTTGGGAATGCCCGGTAATAGGGAACTATTGGTCCCTGTGATTACATGTCTAAACGGGATCTGTAATAGTGCAAGGTCACCCTTGATCAAGTGGTGCCTGTTAAACATCTGGGATGGCTCGGATCTCAGAAGAGCGGGGATCCTTCTGATGACTCTTGGCATGATGATTGCCAAATAATAAATATTTCCAGGCTGTGGGGTGCACCCCCAGGCGCCAGAACTGCAAAACTTGAAGCAAGATATGGACTGGTGCCTGCTGGCTGAGAAGGTAACCTACAATGGAATGGAATGCCCGCAGAAGTGGGGGAAAATCTGGGGGAAATGGGATGAATACAGAGGCGGGCAATGCTATGCTCACCCCCGGGATCCTGACACTTGTCCACATCCTATAGCAGACTGTCCACAAGCATTGTCTCCTTGGGTTGGGTGTGGGGGGAGGGGCATCTGTTGGGCGCTGGAAAACATGACTTGTGCCTTGGTCTTATCTGTGGTATTCAATGTTATGCTGAATTTGAAATGTTTGATGTATTCTTCCCCAGTTACTAATGAAAAGAATTATTTAAAAAAAATTGTACTGGAGGCTTATGATCATTCCTGATGATGAAAGGCCCACTGAATATGAAATGCCTGTGGTGTTTCAACCCAAAACAGGCCAAGACCTCCCTTTCTAGGGCTGACACAATGATTCTTCTCTCAATCATCTCAATGCAAACCCAACCATTCTTTCATGCCCTGCTATCTTTTGTGTAAGGGTGGGTGAAAAATTCTGCCCCACCAGCGGAGTTCGCTGAGTTTTACCCATTCTGCTTGAAGTGCAGAGTTCTGGCAAATCACCTCCAACAGTTGCTTTGCAGAGTATTTTCTCATGTGCGGCTCTCCAACGTTAAGTTGGTGAGTGCGAGTGCAAATTTGCTTCCCCTGCACAATTTACAGGCACTAGAGTGTCTCCCAGTGAGTTTTCTCAACATGGGCAGTCACGGTATGTCATGACTGTTCGCGTTGAGAAAACTGCCCTTCGAGTAGAAAACCTACTTGAGCGTCAGAAAGAAGCAGCGCCCTCTGGCGTACCACTTGGTGCCATTCATGCTGATTTTACAACACGGAACAAGCGCCGAGTGCAAAAAATCAGCACGAGCAGCACAACGTGCCTGAACTCCGCTTACTCGCCGAACTCAAAGGAATCTCCTTATGTAACGCCACATGATTCTGTGGATTGAAACGCCATGAGTTCAACCCAGGCCTACTTTTGTTACAGTACATACTTCTTTGTTACATTCATGATGGGCTCTAAACCGTCAGAGAAGATGTACACACACTTCGAACTGTATTCCGCTAATCCTAAACAAGTTTTTGCTATTCCTTACTCTGTGTTTGGGGTGCTCCTGCACTGACATTTTTATACATTTGGGCCCATATTTATACTTTTTGACGCAAAACTGCGCTAACGCAGTTTTGCGTAAAAAAAATTAGCGCCGGCTAACGCCATTCTGAAGCGCCATGCGGGCGCCGTATTTATTGAATGACGTTAGCCGGCGTTAGCCGCCGGCGCCGTCTGGTGTGCGTTAAAAAAAATGACGTACACCAGGCAGCGCCGGCGTAGGGGGATATGGGGCTTGGGCGTCAAGAAATGGGGCAAGTCAGGTTGAGGCAATTTTTTCACCTCAACCCGATTTGCGCCATTTTTTTTCACTCCCAACCCCCATAGAAATGACTCCTGTCTTAGCAAAGACAGGAGTCATGCCCCCTTGCCCAATGGCCATGCCCAGGGGACTTCTGTCCCCTGGGCATGGTCATTGGGCATAGTGGCATGTAGGGGGGCACAAATCAGGCCCCCCTATGCCACAAAAAAAATATAAAAAAACACTTACCTGAACTTACCTTAATGTCCCTGGGATGGGTCCCTCCAGCCTTGGGTGTCCTCCTGGGGTGGGCAAGGGTGACAGGGGGTTTCCCTGGGGGCATGGGAGGGCACCTCTGGGCTCCTTCAGAGCCCACAGGTCCCTTAACGCCTGCCTTTTGCAGGCGCTAAAAAACGGCGCAAAAGCGGCCGTACGTCATTTTTTTTGACCCGCCCACTCCCGGGCGTGAATTTTGCCCGGGAGTATAAATCCGACGCACATGCCTCGGAGTCGATTTTTTAGACGGGAACGCCTACCTTGCATATAATTAACGCAAAGTAGGTGTCCATGCTAAAAAATGACGCTAACTCCATGGACTTTGGCGCTAGACGCGTCTAACGCCAAAGTATAAATATGGAGTTAGTTTTGCGTCGAAATTGCGTAAAAAAAAACAACGCAATTCCGGCGCAAACGGAGTATAAATATGCCCCTTTATACTTATCAGTTCTAGTCAGTGAGGATCTAGGGTCCTGTAGATGGAGCTTTCCAAGGAGGTAATTGAATCTCAGAACCATCATCATTTTTTATTCTTCTTACTCTGAACCACAGAGAGAGTCGGAGCTTACTACAGCTGGCAAAGTCGGGGACAGTTTTATTGAGGAGAGTGCACACATTCCTAACCACGTAGGAGAGGCCTTAATTGATCAAAGCCCCCATAAATCGGAGTTTGTGGGCTTCCCACGTAAAAGGACAGTTTAACTAATTAGGATTTAGTAAATTATTCAGCAGCGTAAAGAAACTTGAGCCCCCTCCCCCGCAAAGTACATCGCGGGCCACCACCCACTACGGATGCACTCGGGAGCTCTCAGGCCAGTGTACTGTGCTGAGAGGGCTGGAGCTTCCCCGCACCCCGCACCCCGCACCCTGGAGCTGCGGGGGCCTTTGTTAAGCCACTGGTTTATTTCAATATTGTCAAGGTTTCACTTTCAGCCCAATTGTCTTTGTAGCCAGAGATGTAAGAAAAACAAGAAATCAGACTTATTCAAGGAAGGGCTACAAAGCATCAATAAGATGTCAAATGCATAGAGCAATAGCTTCTGTTCCCTTGCCGATAACTTATTTCCTTGGACTTACTTATGGCCACTGCAAAAAATGCAGTGGAAAGCAGTGGTGACAGTCGGTAGCCTTGAAATGTACCTCGCTGGACTTCGAACTACCCTGACAGATATCAGAGGTTACTTGTGCTCTTGCGTCCTAATAAACAATTTCACTTTGCTAATGAAATTGTTCCCTATGCCTGCTCTTTCTAGTGTCCTGAATTGGGACCCTTACTCCACCCAATCAAGTGCCTTCCTGGCCTCAAGATGGTGCACTAGCTTGCTATCATGGTGATTATGGTGAACTATAGTCTATGATGGTTTCTCAGAGATCTGCTTGGCACAAATCCAACCTTAGCGTCTTGACATTAGAATTTATCAGTGATATGGGCCCATAACTATAATACAACTGAGAGTCTTCGCCTGGCAAAATGATGAGTGTTAAGTTCGGGGCATGGTGTCTCAACTTTATCTACTTCTCTAAACACCTTGCATAGGATTGTAGACATTTTTAGCAAGTTTATTTTCTAAAATTCTATAGTAAGCCACCTTCCATTAGCTCCTTACCAGTGTACATCTATTTAACTGCTTCCAAAATTTTGACTTTCTCTACATATGCCCTGCTTTTAGGACCTAGGCCTGTCGAAAATGTAATACCGAAAACAAACTCTTGTACTGCAAATCTGGGTGTGGTGATGGTGGTGCTACGAAATGCCCCCAAAAAACAGTAGATTCTCTGGAAGTATCAGATGGGGGAGCAAGTAATCAATCATGTACATCCTTTAGTTCCTGAATGGCCTTCATCGCTTCCTTCTGTGTTAGCTGCGCAGCCATAAATCCTCCTTGCCATGCTTATTTAGTCTGCCTTTGAGATTTGGCAGAAGATACTGTCCTCTGGAGGTAGAAAGCAAATGCCGGTCCAGTTTGTCTGTAACCATGGATTCCAAGAGGACTGTAGAAGGGGATTTGCTCTAGGTCTAGAGAAGGGATTTCAATGTGTCTTCCAGATGTTTTTAACCTTGTATCGCTCGTCAATAAACAAGAGCAGAGTTATTCGTCAATCAAAGTCTGTTGAAGCCGGTGGTTGCATCATTGAAGACTTTAGGCCAATAGCATTGGTCAAAACTGCATAAAAACTTTACATTGATTAAGTGCAATGTATGGGCAGCTGCAGCAAACAGGGCTTCAGAGGCAGTCCTGAAAAATGTCCTCCTTCATTGCTTCTCAGACAATGTCATGTCCCATCCATAGCACATTTTGAGGATAAACATGTGGAATGTAAATAACTTTCATTCAGGCCCAGTGAGTGTACATTTGTATTGTGTGGACATCCTCAAAATGTGAGAAGGCCTGCCCTTCCTGAACCTACACTGAACACCCCAGCTTTCTAGCAGCTTACAGCAGTCTAATTCCACCTGTCAATCCCTTGCCGAGACCTCTCAGAGAACTGATAAGTGGGTTCTTGGGGGTCAGTCACACTCACTCACTCTCTGACAAGCATTCCCCTATGAACAAGCGCCAGTCACCAGACTTTATCTCTCTCCTTTACAATCGCTGTGCACTTAACTTTCTTGTAGGTCTGGTAATCGTTGTGACCTACACAGAGACAGTATAAACTGCAGCACATTAACTTCTCTCTTCCCTGAAGCTATGTCAAGCAGGGGCAGAGAGAAGAGCCAAAAGCAGTCAAAAGCAGACCTTGCAAAAATGCTCAAACCCCCCTCCTTTCATACCCTCACGCAATCTCTCTCTTTCCATTCATCCACCCTCTCTCTCCTCTGGCTCTACTCCCGCTATGATCACTTTCTCGCTACCTCCCCCCTCCTCCCCTTTCTCTCTTGAAGCTGTGCTTAGGTTGACCTCTGGGAGCTGGGGAAAGTGAGAGAGACACAGAAGGGACTCACTGGCCGATGCAAACCGGATTCCGGGTGCTCCAGCCCCTGGGAAACGCCTGGTGGAATTAAAGGCCCGTCCGTCGGGCCCTGATCCCAAGGTCACAGGAGGCTCAATCTAATGAATGAGCGGACAGACCAGGAGCACGCACATGCTTTGGCGACCCTCCCATTAACCATAGTAACATAATAATTCACGAAATAGCTAGATGGAATTGGTGGTATTTTGGTCAAGTTAGTCTTCACGTTTATATTAAAATAGTCCTCACTGTATTTTTTTTTTTAGGAGAAAAAACAATAACAATAGGGATAGAGGGAGGGCGTATTTTTCATACTACCCCCACGCCAACACACGCGCCTCAGACCCTTACCAGCCCCCCATGTACTTCATGAGGAAGGAGGAGCTGAGAACCTAAAGGCCAGAACGTACGACCTTGGATCTGGGGAACCATGTAGAGCCGGTCCTCTTCCCTGTGAGTCTGTGTTACTGTGACTCTGTGACTCTCCAAGTGCCTAAAAATGTGTAATGTAAGCTGGTGTTCTTATAAAAACACTCTAGTGCATTTAGACCAAATTTACGCTATAACAAAATTGTAAAACACAATCGTCTCTGAAAGCTGGACTTTAAATAACACAATATATATCCCTTAAAGACCACAAGAGGGCACTCTCGCTTTACTTTTGTTGCAGGATCCTAATTTCAGCTTGGGAGGCAAAGTTTGAAGTCAAGGTTTGGAATTTGCTCAAAATATAATGCTGCAGAGATAACGAAAGCCCATTAACCCCTCCGCAGGCCTACCAACAACGCCCCTCCCTCCGTGCTAAGCCTTTTTGGGCTATTTGGGGATGATTTCTGGTTGTGACGATATATATTATTTGTGGGTTTTCCAAGAACTGGAGGTACCCAGAGCCCATACCTGAGCTGCACCTTGCAATGGTTTTTCCTTGTCAGTGCCATACTTCTAGGGGTGGGTGTTTTAGGTGTTATACCACCTTACAAAATTAATTCTGTGCTAAATAGTTGCGTACAAGTGATTTCAGTCAGGTAATGTGAAGTGACTGTCGGATTTCAACTGTGATTTTTTTTTACATGCTTTCACTGACCAAAAGTACACACAGTTGCCCTCCTCTATGCTTTGAAGGCCTTAAAAATATTTATTAGTTTGAAAATTATTATGTTTTAAGTACTCCAACAAATTAGCATACCTCTCTTTTTTCCACTACCCCTTAAACCCCATTCATACCCTGTTTCTCATATAATGTGTTTTAACAATAGTTCCCAGCGTAATTGTTGGGAAATCTTAAGCTCACACACCCAAAGCAATACAGGCCCTGTTCATTATGTATCGGGTATAGAGCAATTCATGTGGGAAAATATAAATAGTGAAAAACATGTGTCAAGGAAACCTATGTATTTCCGAAATGGGTACAACATAGGGCGTTTAGAAGCAGTGGTTATCTGCACATGTCTGAATTTGTGGGTACCCATACTAGCATGTGAATTGGAGGGTATTTCTCAAAATTACTTCTCTCTTTCACATTGTCTTACATTTGAAAGGTGCAAATGCAGAGAAATACAGTTCATAATAACACTAGTTCTACTATTGTGTTCCACTAACTTGCCCAATAAAAATGGTACCTCACTTGTGTGGGTGGGAATAGTGCCCACAGCAGGAAGCACTCCAAAACTCAACATGAACACATCACATTTTTTCCATTCAAAACTAACCATTTTTTCAAGATGGGTAGCTCTGGTTTTTGGGCCGTATCTCATCTGGCACCTAGAGAAACCTAGCAAACCTGTACCTTTTTGAAAACTAGATACCTACGGGAATCCAGGATGGGGTGACTTGCGTAGATCTAACCAGGTTGGTTTACCCAGAATCCTTTGCAAACCTCAAACTTTAACTACAAAAATACATTTTCCTCACATTTCTATTATGGAAAGTTCTGGAACCTGAAAGGAGCTACAAACTTCCTTCCACTCAGCATTCCCTTAAGTCTTCTGATAATGTTGGTGCCTCAATTGTGTGGGTAGGCTAAGTTACCGTGGCAGGAAATGGCCAAAAACACAACTTGAACACACCACATTTTTCCACTCAATACGGACTCATTTTTTGCAAAGTGGGTAGCTGTGTTTTTTTTAACCCAAGCTCAGCTGACACATAGGAAGACTTTACAAACCTGTACATTTTTAAAAACTAGACACCTACGGGAATCCAGGATGGGGTGACTAACGTGGCTCTCACCAGGTTGTTTTACCCAGAATCCCTTGCAAACCTCAACCTTTGCCTAAAAACACATTTTCCTCACATTTCTGTGATGGAAAGTTCTGGAATCTGCAGGGAGCCACAAAAAACCCAAAAAGTAATCCTCAGTGTCTAATGGGCTTTCCACCCCCAAGGAGCGTGAAGTGGTGCAGAGTAGAGTGCAGTGGTGTGGAGTGGTGCAGATTAGAGTGGCGTGGCGTAGAGTGTTGTATGCCTTTGTATGGAAGAGCACTGCCTTTACAGCAACACATTTTCAATTGAAATGGCGATTACATTTGCACAGACATACAGTGTTATTAATAAAACTATACAGTGCACAAACAAAATTATGTGGAAACTGCATCACCTAGTGTAATGATTTGTTTTGATCAAATTAAAGTATTTGTTTCCAACACACTTCAGAAATAACAAAAACTGTGCTGTATTCGTGTTCCTTATTCTGCTACATTCTGAAATACTTACAACTCTGTTATTGTATGCTAGAAGAAACCTTTTTCCTACCCCAGTATTGAGCAAGATTGTCACATTTATCCTCTCACTTTGACGACAAAGAAAGAAAAGTAAACAAGCGCCCTCGGAAGACAGTGCCTGACATTTGACCTCGGTCTTCGAATGCACATCAAATGTGACAAGATCAAAACAAGATTTAAAGGCCTGTTTATAGAAAGGGAATTCTTGGAAGAATATAGTAAACACGGTTCAGACAACAGGAGGACAAACTGAACCTGGAGAGGCTAAAGCAAATAAAGACAGCAAATACTAAACCAGGAAATGTGAGTTACAAAACACAAAGCCAATGGTAATCAATGGGCGAAATCCATTCCTAGGTCAACTTTCTGAAAGTCCCCAATATGTCTTTGGCAAATTAGACAGCTGTGCTGTCTGTTAGGCTGAGCCCTAAAAGCAAATAGTCCGCCAATTGTCTTAGGATGGTCAATTCAAATGGAAACAAACCCTCAAAATGGTGGCAAAAGTTGAGCAAATGCTAATAAAGCGCAAGCTGTATTACTACTTTGAGGTCAAAAGAGGTGACAAAATCAGTTTTAAAAGATTACAAATATTTTCACAGTCCTTAGATCAGATAAAACAGAGAAGAGGGACATTATAAAATCAAAATGCAAGCCACAGAAAACAAAACTCTAGTAATAACAAAAGTGAAACTAAAGACTAAAAGGATTTGCAGTAAGCATCTTGCAGCTTGGTTTTTATTTTTAAATGCTCTCTCTAGGTACAACCCCCAATGAGGTCAATAGTTCAGAGAAAAGCTTTAACCTTGACCTCAGTTTTGAGACTTGATTCTTCAGTATCACATCAATTCTGCTGTATTAGACTTATCAGTTCTCTGAGAGGTCTCGGCAAGGGATTAAGTAGCATGGTGGTTTAAATATTTGCCCAGGGCCTGGTAAGTGGAGAAAATTAAAAACAACTAGACAATCAATCGATTTACGATGACAGACTTAAATGAAACAGAGACCAATGCCCATATTTATACTTTTTTAGCGCTGCCTTTGCTTAATTTTTTGATACAAAAGTGGTGCAAACTTACAAACTACAATTATATATTGTAAGTTTGCGCCACTTTTGCGTAAAAAAATGACGCAAATGCGCTGCTAAAAAAGTATAAATATGGGTCCAAGTTTCCTCAAAATGGCACCCAAAGATGACCAAGAGCTAACCAGCTGCAACCTCTATAGCTAATTAGTGGTCAGAATAGGATTACAAATTGAGGTTTAAACATTTAAATATCTGCACTGACTCTACCACATAAAAATCTAGAAGAGAAACAGGTTAAAAAACAAAAGACTCACTACAGCAAATAACTCACCAGCAACAACAAGAGTGAGTAAAAGGGTTGTAGTTAGCAATAGGATATCAGACCAATATTGCTGTATCAGAGCAGAGGCAGCTCAGCATCCTGGTTAAAATATCCATACAAGGTGCCTCACAGGAGGTAAACGAAAAATAAGTAGACCGTCAATCGTCTTGGGATGGTTGATTAAATGGACCAGAGATCAACGTCACCAAAAGTTGAGCGAGGGCTATTCAAACACCTTCTCTATTCCTACTTTGGGACAGAGCAGGATTACAGAGTAAGGTTCAAATGTTTAAAAATATTTTCCACAGTCCTTAGAACATATTACAAACAGAAGAAAGACAGTATAAAACAAAATGTCCGCCACAGCAAACAAAAAGCCAGTAATAAAGGAAGTGAAACTTAAAATAAAAAGATAAAAAATGTCACAATAACTAAGCCAGTATCGGGTCAATATTGCTAATGAATAAAAACACATCTTCATGGTTTAAATATCCACTCTGGGAGCCGCACTTGGTGAAATTAAAAACAACAAGACCATGAATCACCTTAAGTTGGTTTATTAAAACAGAACACAGAAATCATTGCTTTAAATGGTTCCCACAGTATAGTGCTACTCAATCTTCCCTCTAATATCACTGTGCATCAGAATTAGCTTCACTTAAATGCTTCCATGAGTTTCTTTCAGGAAAACATGAAGGGATCTTTGATTAAATATAACACTGAGGACGCTTTAGCCACATAGGATCACTGGCACCATTTGTAAATGATGGGCTTAATGTACAGAGGAAGACAGAAAACTGCATCCCCAGGTTTTCAGTCTCTCATGAGTGCAGACGATTTCCAATTTCTTTTAAATTAACGAAACTTTTCTAGGTTCCTGTAGGCATACTGCTAGGCAATGTTTGAGAATTCCCAGTTGCTCACATATGTAAGCATTTCTGAGTTCAGTTGTATTTAGTATAGTATTTCATGTGGGGACTGCCTGTCGTGCGACCGAAAACACTTCTTTTTTGTTTAATTTCTTTCATCCACCGGAAACAATTTTGTCTTGTCAAAATCCTCCCCCACAAGCCCACAGTTTTTGAGGATGTTAACTTCCCATTCATAGGATGCAAAGGCATTTACTTCTGCCATTCCCAGCTGTAAATTTCTCTGACATTTTTCAGGATGGGATAGGTCAGACAGAAGATAGATTTTGAATACCTAGTAATGTGCAGAACTGTAGTTGTTCCCAAAGCTACAGAACATCCTGCATTTAATCATATGGAAATCTTTGAGTAAGTAAATCCTTATACAAGTGCAGAATTAATGCTTGTGTATTCAAACATGGTTTAACAATTTTATAAAAGGGCTATTATGCATGGAAGCTAAGCTCATGTGCAAATAGCTTTATTAATCCAATCTGAGTACTTTATATAGATAATGTAGAGATAATCATGCAATTGTTGGAATATGAGACTGAAAAGATAAAGAGATCTCATTAGAAGGCATGATTAGGACTGACTCTTTATAATGATTTCTATGAAGATTGAACACAGAGGATCATTTGGCTTTGCTTGAATAATTTGTCTTGCTGAATTGCCTTATCTTTAATCATCGTTGCAATAGTGGTCTTGGCTACTATTATCCAGCCATAATAAGAAAGGGCCATTTTTATAGGGTATAACAATAACAATTTTATTGAAATTAAAAGTAACAATACATTGAAACACATCAAAGTCTTGAATTACATGAAAACCACAAAATGGCAAACTAAAACATTTGTCACATCTAAAAAGTAAAGTACACAAATTGTAAACATTAGTATTTAACAAAAATGAAACTTGTAGTGTGCATAGTTGGCAGAAGTACAGATACCCATTTCAAAGGCAGCTAAACTAGGTCTGGCTGATTATAAATCTACTCAAATTAATAAACATTATCTCTATTTATGCCAAACCTGGTACAATCAACATCTCCTGGGTTCATAGCTAAACATCCAATGTCATCATGATCTTTCACTTCCTAATAATTGTTTAGTTGTTATTCCTACGTTTGGATGTAGATTTACACATTTTCGTAAGTCTCAAAGTTTGGTGACTGTTCCAAGAAAGCTTCAGCTCTCTTAGCGTTCTAGGAGTACTCCTGTAAAACCTATGTGAAGTCTCTCTTACCTTCATGAAAGCTCATTATGAGTGGCCCATTAGGATTATAAATTGTGGTGTTTCACACGCAGATTTTGACTACTGATGCTGCCAAATTTCAAATCTTGAAATTTTAGGGGGAAATGTGCAGGATTGGAGCAAACAATAATTTCTGTATTTTATAGCTCGAAAACTTGTAATCCCCATTATTGCCCTATCCCTGGGTTTACCAAGACCCCTATTAATGGTAATTTTGGTGGCAGAGAAATAACAGGAATTAATCAGGGACATTTGTACAACTAGGCATGCAAAAGGTTTGCGTGCTATTGCACAATTTTCCTTTATTTCTCCACCAATTATTGAGATGATCCTTATCCAGTCCAACTCTGGGAGCAGCATTACTCTTCCCTGTCAGTAGAACACCTCAGACTGCTTCCAGGATTGGAATGGGTAATTGGAAAACTTGCAAACTCCCACAAAGACATTTTGTTTGTATTGGCAAACATTCAGGGCATTCCCACACTGCAACGCCCCTGTCCTGTTAGACAATTTACTCTCAGGTACTTTTACACCATATTAGGTTCATATTACTTCAGTATATCTTTTCACAGGTAAATAAGACAAAGGGTTCCATGAAAACTACACACTAATATTAGAGCAGGACAGGAAAAATAAAAAAGTTCAACAAAAAACAAAAACCCAACTCCAAAACAAGACTCTAAAGAGTCCCTTACAATAAAGTATATAGTTGACGCATCAATTGGAAATATTTTTTCAATTGATGTATCAGATATACACTTTATTCTAAGGGATCCTGTATGTAGAACCTTGTTTTGGAGGTGTTTTTTGTTTTTTGTTGTATCTTTTCACAAGTGTAAAATCTCACCATTACATTTCCAGCATTTGTCAACCACATGACGTTTAGACATACAATCACATTGCTACATTTTCTCAATGGGAGCCTCAATCGAGGTTAAACCATTTTACCTATCTTAGTACTTTATTGTATAAATATTCTTCTAAATATATAACAAATGTCCCGTTGCAATATATAGGACTCCTGCAAGACATATAAGACAATTCTTTCAATCTTGTGGACCTAATCAACTGATCAAATTCCTTTCTCTTCCCAAGGCTCCATTACAAACAGCTACCTGCATATTATAAACTAGAATTGTTTTACAAAAGAGCTCCTAGAAATAACACCTGACTGAAATCTCTTTATGATTCATCATGCAACTTCTTTTCTAAATACTCTCAAGGTACAACCCATAATGAGGTCAAAAGTTCAGATTAATGCTTTTATTGTGACCTCTGTTTTGAGATTTGACTCTCAAACTTCCAGCTATCCTGGGGAATTTCCCATGAACCAATGTAGTAACTCCCTTAACTGTTGCAAGGCATAAGACAGGTCATATGTTGTAACATTCTGTAATGTCAAAAATGTTCATGGTGCTTGCCAGTACAGATCCACCCAGAAACCTCACACATTAAGCAGGGAAATAGGGCCCAATTATGACTGTGCTAGTCTGACTGTTGGACCACCATTACAACGGTCGAGAGGCTGCCACCAAGCCGGTGGCCTCTGGACTGCCATATCAGGATGTTCCCACCGGGCCGGTCAGCACTGACGGTGCGGCCGCATTGGCTTCATCTGTGAGGGAGAGCAGAGGCCAATACCGCCGCACAGTTAGTGCCAGCAGCACACTTAGGATATGCACTGTCTGCCATGGTAGACAGTGTGCTTTCCGAGTGTGCTGAAAGGGGGGGCCCCTGCACTGCCCAAGGCATGGCCATGGGCAGTGCAGGGCCCCCCTTGTGGCATTGTTTCTGCCTTTCCCCCAGCCTTTTCATGGCAGTGACCCCACCATGAAAAGGCTGGCAGAAAGGCAAGTCATGATCAGCATGGCGGTGCCAACATCGGAGTCGCCATGCTTGACCACTACTTGCACTGCCCCCAACCCATCGGGATCCATGATCCTGTCTGTGGCGGCTGTCTCCTGGAGGTCAGACTGCCAGGATCATAATCTGTTTTGTCAGACTGCCAAGATTGTGGCGGTCAAACTGCCACCATGAGTATGGCGGTCTTAGGACCCTCTTAGTTACGAATATGGCAGTCTTAGGACCGCCGTACTCATAACTGGGCCCACAGTCTTGAATTTATTCTTAGTATCAGGTTAAATAAACATATATGCAAATCGTAGCAGGATTTAAAGAGTTGATCTTACCCCCAGGTCCATCTTACTCTACTCTTCTAATCTGATCATCAAAGGGTTGGGTTTTTCCTTTGTTGGGATGCTTTAAATCAACCATTGTCATACACCTCAAAATAGATCTTAACTGTAGTTTTTGAGATGCTACTAACTCTTGAGCTTTTTAGATATTCTGTAATATGACAACACTCCTAGTTCATTAATTCAGCAAGGAAACAATTGTATAATTTGACTTTGTTACAAATAGAATCAGAATATCAGCCTATGTAGTTATTCAAGAGGACTAACCTTTATTATCATCCAACCTACTACCCCTTGTAAGAGTGTGGCAACACTACAAACAGCAAGATGATTGGTGATAAAATGCTTGAATTAATCTCAGCCAATGGCAATCACTCGAGCCACATTCCAGTCTATCCTTTTTCATCCATCATGCCACTCCAGACAACAGCCCACCTCTTAGATAACTGGTGACTTTGTTTGGTAGGTTTTCCTGTCTGCTTGAGTTCAGACACTTCCTTGTTTGCTATCACCTTGGTTTGCAATCTATATACAATGCATCATGGGCTATAGGAAACACTCCTGCCAAAGCTCATGTGCTTCCACTCTGCCTAGGCAATGTGGTCAGATGCTTTCTTTCAGTGTTTAAATGTGTGTAAGGTGATTTATTTTTGTTCAATGCAAGACAGAGGCGAGTTTTCAATATTAATTCAATGTGGAGTTTTAATCTACCACTGCTTTCTGGCTACATCACAGGCAATTATACACAAGCGGGGAAAATGCTGGCCTCATCCACGTTACAAGTTTCATTCTTTCAGTAATTTTGATAAACAAGAGTGAAATTATTTGAGTTCCCCTTGATCATTGTTAATGCACCATTCATTTTTAATAGTATGAATTACACTAGACGTTGTCACCTTGCGAATGTGGTGCCAAATATTTAGACAGCATTTATCCCATACCTCACCTAAGCTTTTGTGTTGCTTGGAAAGTGCCAGTCCCACTTTTCATTGCCTTTTTCAATTCAACCTCACACACTATTAGGGATCTTTTAGGATCTTAGACCTTTATGCACAGCTTCATTTTGTTAGATGAATATGCGAAAAAGTCTCGATATCCCATTTCATAAAGAGCCCTCAACTTGAAAACATTGTAAATCTACTCCTGTAGGGTTTCTCCTACATTGAAAACATATTTCCGACTTTGTAGTGAGTCACAAAGAATCACAGGAGTACTACAATAAATCTACAACATTTCCACTGTGTGGCACGTACACCTGCAGAATTTCCATCATGTGAAAAAATCTGAATGCTTAAATGATGCATGTATGCATAAACACATATAAATTGCTTTCTCCATGGGGTACAAACACCTTTCTTTAACCTTCCATCAAATAAGGAGTGCTCTTCCTTTATGCCATCATGAAAAGAAATTACATACTTCTGTGTTCCAAGGGTGTAAAACCTCTAACCTGAGGTACGCGAGCGTACATGTTTGCGGGCGTTAACATTATTAGCAGAGTGCCATGAACCCAAACCTTTTTGCACCTTTATCTCATTCATTTACTTTGGTGTGTCTGCACTGCACACCATTAACTTAGTAGAAATTCTGTATTAGGGGTCCAATTCAAGCAGTACTTTTCATGATTTTATGAGTAGCTATGAGTTACTCCTGTCTTAGATGTAAATGACATTTGATTATTCAGTCATAAAACATTTACTGAGAGGCGTCATGTCTAACTGAAATAATAAGTGTGACTTACACATCGATCTCCAGGAGTAAGACAAGCTTACTGCTTGAGTTGAGTCACAAATGCTTCTGACCTACTTCTGGAAATCCATGAGTAAGTTACATTTAAGCCAGGAGTAACACTTGAAAATGGTTTGTGAATCAGACCTGGATATTTATGTCTAATTAATATTTACCATACAAGAAACACTCAACTACTCATAGAGAAAGCTTTGTAAATTTAGGACTTTGATATTTACCCAATGCAGAAACGTAATGCCCTCCCACTCTACAGTATTATGTGACCTCATCCTTATTCTTCCGACAGGCACAGCTAAAATGGTATGCTCCCTCAATAGCGGAGCTGGAATATCGAGATATATAAATATTAAGAATAAAATACTGGGATTTAAGTAAGTATTGATTTTATAAATTAGTTTCACATATATGTATCTTGATATATATCAAGTTATCTGCAAGGTATGTGATTGTGGCATTAGGAATAGTAAATCTATACTTTCTTATATGTGCTTAACTTTCAATATTTTGGTCTTCAATATTTTGTCCATGATATTCTTGTGTCTCGATGTACATAGCCTCAATATTCAGTAGTACAATCAAAATACCGATCCTCGATGCACAGACGGAAGAGAGGTACTTATATTCAATGGCCTAATTCTGTAGTACGTTGAGCACTGGTTGACCACCGTTTGTCATCTGTGTATTCTTGACGTTCACATAACTTGACATCTACTTAACTCTACACAACTCTTAACTTTATTGCCCTTTTTAATGAAGATATCTTTTCAACTTTTCTGTTCAGTTTGTCTCTGCAGTCTGCTCCAAATAAACTACTCTCAGATTTATTTCAAACGCATTCACTTGGGCAGGCCAATAGAAGTAAAGTCGGTTTCACTGTTGAAGGTCTGGAACGGCTCAGTGAACCTCCTACTCTGACAGACTTGGGGATTGCCGACAGTTTTCAGTTTGGAAACACGGGCATATTTATACTTTTTGATGCAAAACTGCAGTAATGCAGTTTTGCATCAAAAAGTTTAGCACCAGCTTGCGCCATTCCTGAGCGTCAGCTGGGCGCCATATTTATGGAATGGCGCAAGCCGGTGCAAAGGGTGGGCTAGGGTAAAAAAAAAAAAAATTACGTTAGCCAGGTGGGGGTGGCGGTATGGGAGAAAGGGGTTTTGCACCAAAAAATGATGTTAGGCTGGTTAGAGGCAAAAAAATGCCTCTAACCAGCCTAGCGTCATTTTCTGCTGCAAAACCATCCATACCACATAACTCCTGTCTTAGAAAAGACAGGAGTCATGCCCACTACCTAAATGGCCTGCACAGGGGACCAGTGTACCCTGTGCATGGCCATTACACCCTGTGCCATGCAGGGGCCCCCAGGTTGGGCCCCGATGGCACTTTAATTAAAAACAAAAAAATACTTACCTCTACTTACCTGGGATGAGGTCACCCATCCTCTGGTGTCCCTCTTGTGTGGGTGGGGGTGTTCCTGGGGCTTGAGGAGGGCACCTGTGGACCCATTCCATGGTGTTTAACCATGGAAATGGGTCCACTGGTCCCCTAATGCCTGTTCTGACCCAGGCGTTAAATAATGGTGCAAAGCTAGCTTTGCACCATTATTTAGCCCCTCCTCCCACCTGTGCTTCATTATAGCACGGGGGATAAATATGGGGCTATGGGGTTAGCACAATTTTTTAGATGGAAACGCCTACCTTGCATCTCATTGACGCAAGTTAGGTTCACACATCTAAAAAATAGTGCAAACTCCAATATTTTGACGTTAGACATGTCTAAGGTCAAAATATAAATATGGAGTTAGTTTTGCGCTAAATGTGCGTAAAAGAAATTACGCAAATTCGGCGCAAATGGAGTATAAATATGCCCCATAGTATGCAGTCTGCACAGCTTTTTTGGATGATGTTGTGATTGGGTGCGCTGGAGCTGAAATAAACTAAGCAAGATATTGGATGGTTGCTGTCAGTTTTGACCTGTACCTTCTGCTCACATTTCTAATCTAAGTTACACTTAAATAATAATGGGATTCACATGGAGTAAGATCTACTACACCAGTGTGCCATCTCGCAGGAAACTCCTCCCATGTGTTTCTGACTATAAATAAGTGTTGGTTTTATCCCCATCTGTGCTGCAACCTGTAAATAGATTCTCTGTGGGCATATGAATTAAAATGGTGTTCACCATTCGTAACCCCTGCCAAACTGTTTTGTAGAAGAACGTCATGAGTCTTGTCTGAGCTGGTTTCAAAACCTGTTTCCGTGTATATTTGAGATCCTGCAGAAATCCTGCTGTATCACTCAGACTCCTTTGTCCATTCCACTGCCTTACATTTGAGGGTGGTTTTGGAGGTAGTGATGTCTTCTGGTAGCTTCAGCTTATCCTCATTTTCCTGTAATGATGTGTCAGAAGCCACAGTCTCTCCGAGGTAAACCCCACTATCTCCATGGTACACTCCACTCTGCCCAAGGTACACTCCACTATCTTCGTGGTACACTCCACTATCACCACGGTACCCTCTAGTTTCTCCGAGGTACACGCCACTCTCAGTTTTGTCGAAGTCTAGGGCCCCCTTTTTCCTGCTGGTCACTTCGAGTGGAAAATGGACTTTCACACAATTCTGCACAGTTTCCAGGACCTCCAATGCATGTGACTTCACTTTCTGCTGATGCTCTGCCAGTGTCTCTTCCTGCAACTATATTCAAGAAAATAGAACCATTAATACATGTTTTTAGAGCTGCCATTTAAAGAGCACGGCTGTCCAACATTGACTACAAGGATGGAGTCTTGCCAGTTCTTTGAAGATAACCAGTGATTATATAAATATTTCTAATCCATTTATTTACTTATATTTTTAACAAAGGTTTGACATCAGTTTAAAAACAATATAACGATGATAAATCCAAAATCAACAATTACATTAAAAAAAATATAAGTTACATTTTGGATGAAAACTGTTCCTTGGTTCAGAGAACGTAACCCAAAGTTAACATCACCCAAGCACTTCGTAGCTCCATCTTTGCATAAAGCAGCACAGTCACATAGTTGCATAACTGCACAGCAACAGTCCAGTACATGGCAAGTTTGTTGCATCTGTAAGTTCCAAATTGCATAATGCTTCACATACAACATGTCAGCTATCACCTAGTGACAATCCTCAATAAGATAACATAGGCAAAGTAAGATCATGCCACAGTTTCTGCAGGGAAGGGTAGTTGACACAAATATGCAATGTATCTAGCTTAGTTCCACAAAGTCAGCACAACCTCATCCCCTTATACAGTCAGACAAGGCATTGGAAATCCTTGAGGACGGAGGTACTACGAGCCTGTTCATCAAATAAGGTTCTAGATGTCAAGGCCATATGCATAGGTTAGTGAGGGAGAGTGATTATTTTGGGCCAGGTCAGCAATCTGTAACCTTAATCAACCCGCTAAAGATCTGATTACAAGTTCCATTAAACTGTGGTAATGGTAAAATTGCATGTGATTTTACTGCTACTGAGTGATAAACGAACAGCAGTACACTCGAAATACAAGTAAAACCCCAAGAATTAAAAGAGACCCATTCTTCTGACAGTTGAACCACGCACAAGTCCCAATTTTACGTAGTTTTAACTGACTTTGGGGGAACTTTCATACACCCCTCCCCTTTTTCAACATCATTTATAGAGGGTGAGCACACAACCCTATCTGACACCAGACCGACTAAACATGGGTTGAGAGAACTTGTACCTCTGTCCAACAATCCTCAAGGTAGCCCATGTACCCCTAAAACAATTGCTGATAACGTGGCCCATCCTCCTTGGGATTCGCTAGATCAGCATTAAAGACCAGAGACTACCTCTATCCACAATATCAAAGGACGTGGAGAAGTCCACAAACACACAATACATGGACAATCCTCACCATGAGTGGCTCGAAGAGACAGTAAGGTCAGGGCTTCCCCATATTGCACATGTGACATCCCCCCGTCTGAACCATGGTGATGATTTTACAGATGTGCATGTCAAACAGCTGTGCACCATCTAACAGACAGTGCATAAAAGGTTAAGTAGGTATTTTTGTTAAGGAATATCTCACTGACTACCGCCAGTACCTGGAAGGCAAGTCCATGTTGTCCTTCTAATGCAAACTACCTGAACCTTGCCCTTCTATATCGTACACCCTGTTACATCCTCACCCGTAGAAATTCATATGGCTACCAATAGTGCCAACTAACAATCTACTTGTTCTTAAATAAAGACCAGCCATTTGGTCTTCAACATATCCACATGTAATGCAGCTTTCATAGAAGGCTGGTGTTGGAAAATGGGTTATTGGTAGGGCAGGTAGGTACCTACACCTAGCAACAAGCCACAAACCTCCACAAAAGTACAGTTAGGTCTCAGTAAATTAATCCCAGCTCTACCCTTGGTAGCTTGGCATCGAGCGTCAAGGCTTAACTTAGGAGACAAAGTGTAAAGCATTCAAATATCACAAAACAGTAATTAAATAAAACACAGGAAACAGTTTAAAAATCCAAAACCAATTTATAAAAATAGCTTATATTTTTATCTTTAAAATGACACAAAAACGATTAAAATCGGTTCAGGGGAACCGGAGATATGAATTTTTAAAGTATTATTATTTTCTAGCGCATAGAAACAAAAAGCGCCAATCGGGTCATCTGGTTGCACCAGGACCGGGACAAGGTCAAACTTTCAGGCCGACCGCGATGGAGCCCTGCTCGGATACAGGTCGCGGGAAGCCTCGGTTAAAAAGTTACCTTCTGACTTAGTCTTTATTTTGAAGTTTTTCTTCACCGGGACGAACCTGCCAGTTGGATCCGACCTCCTGGAGCCCTTGTCCGGATACGCGAAGTCGGTTTCCTCGGTGGTGATTTCTACCTTCGGACTTAGTCGTTTTTTCGAGATGAAAATCCTTCGACCGGGGTAAACCTGGATCTTGATCCGACGTCCGTGGAGCCCTTCTCGGATACGATGACTGGAAGGTCCCGGTCAACTTTTTACGTTCGGACTTAGTCTTTTTTTCTGATGTTTTTCTTGACCGGGACGAACCACGAAGTCAGGCCGGGTCGCGGTTGAGGCAAGCCGGCTAGAATTTCCGCGTCGAGTCGGTCACTTTATGGAGCTTTTTTCTAAAATTTCTCCAATCTTTTCCAAACTTCTGGGGCTTCACCCAGATGTTCTTTTAAGGTTCTTTTGGGGTCCACAGCTCACCCCAAGGGTCCAGAAGTTCTGTGATGGTCCTTGGGAAGTGCGGACTTCAACTCCCAGAGTGCACCTGGCGCAAACTCCTTTTTGGCCACTGGGCAGTGGTCAGCTGGTCACTTTTTCAGGAGTTGGTGCAGAGGACTCTGGTTAGCAATTTTTCACCTGTAGCAAACAGGGAGTCCCTCCTTGAACCAGTTGAAGCCAGGCAAAGTCCTTCTTGTGGTGAAGCCCAAGTGTGCAGCTGGTGCAGTCCTTCTGAGTGCAGGGTCCAGGTGCAGGCCAGGGGTCCAGCAGGGCAGTCCTTCTTCTTCTTTAGTTCCTTTCTTGTTGAATTCTGGAGGGGATCTGAGGCGTGGGTGCAGGTCTGCCAGTTTTATCCTTGCTCCTGGGTGAAAAGCAGGGGGGCCCTGGTCCTCCAATCAGGGACAGGGTCGTCCCCCTGTGATGACCACTTCCTGGGAAGTGTGGCAAAAATCCATCCCAGAAGGCAATAGTCTCTAAAAATCCAAAATGGATGAATCTGATTTTTGGAGGAGAGATCTGGCTGAACCCACCCACTGGTGTGGCTAAAAATCATAAACACACCCCTCTCCTGCCCTCTCCTAATCTAATCAAGGGGGCACCTAGCTGTCTGGGGTTGCAGGATGTGGGGGTGTTGCTGGGTGCTCCAGATGTCCTTCTCTGCCTTTGAAGACCAGTTTGGCAGCCCTCCCCCTTCCTGCTTCCCCATCTGCTGAGGGGAGATTCTCTCCCCCAAGCACATTCCTTTGTGTGAAGTCAGGCCACTTCACACCTCATTAAAGTAGCCTGGCAGAAGCTGCTGCAGGCTGGCCAATCAGAGCACAGCAGCAAAAACAATGCAGAGCTGAAATTGGCAACTTTTTAGGTAAAGTCTAAACTTTTTACCTGCACTAGTTATATTAAATCCAACAACTGGAAGTTGTGGGATTTATTATAACAATCAATTTGATACCAAATTCTTGGTATGTAACATTTAAGGAGACTTTAAAATTTAAAATAAAGTCTGCCCATTCTAGCCTATGAAGGCCATTTACTTCAATGAGGGAAAAACGAATTTGGCTGTTTTTACCTCACCAGGGCTTATAAATCTATTTTTATAAAGTCCCTGCTTATAGTTACATGGCACCCAGCCCTAGGGGCACATAGGGCACACCTTAGGGGTGACTTATATGTAAAAATAAGGTAGTTTAAGACTTTGGAAGTACCTTTAATTCCAAAGTCGAATTTGCATATAACTTTAATTTAAAAGCAGCCAGCAAGGCAGGCTTGCTTTTAATAAAATGACACTGGGCACCTCAGCAATGCACCTAGGTGTGCACCACCTATGCTGTGGTCCCTAAACCTACATGCCCTACCATATACTAGGGACTTATAGGTAGGTTAACTTAGCCAATTATAATTAGCCTAATTTGCATATCCATTTTACACAGAGCACAGGCCCTCTGACTGGTTAGCAGTACCCAGGGCCCCATCAGAGTCAGGAAAACACCAGCATAAAGTGGAAAATGGGGGCAAAAAGTTATGGGGCCTCTGCAATCAGCCCCAGTTTCTCACACAACCCCCCCCCAGCCCACACGCCCAGGAGACTCAGCCCAACCCTGGGAGAGTCTTCCTGGCTTGTTAGGCGAGGAAGACAGTGAAGAAAACTGGCTGTCCCTTTGCAGGGCCTACTCTGCCTTACATCCTCCTGTCAGGGTCTCTCCCTCTGGGTAGTGAACCCACCCCAACAATGAAAGGACCCATTTCAAACTGAAACTTTCCTCTAGGGGGGTCTTCCTCCTCTCTCTCTGCCAACTTGGGTAGTGAGGTGCCCACCTCCCCTACTCCTAACTTTGCTAGGGCAACACCTAGCTTACCCAAAGAGGTCACCCAACACTTGAGCAACCCCACCATGACCAATAGGGTCAGGGGGCCTACTTTGCTATTGGCCCTGGGGTCTGCCTCCCAGGCCAAGTACAGTGCTGCCAGGAAGGCTAGCACCCAGCAGAGGCTACTGACAGCTGTCAGTACCCAGAACCACACCCTAAGCTCTCCACTGACAGGTGGCTGAGCTGCTTTAGGGGTATCTTTGGGGTCCTGGTACCCCTCTTGCTGTCTAGAGTGGGGGGCTACCACCTCCTGTGGCAGACACCCTCCTTCCACTCTCCCTTCTGTCAGTGCAGGGGCAACACCTTGCATCTGGACAGCTGCCTGACTACTCAGGACTTCCTTGGGGTCAGGTGAGGCCTCACCAGTGCCAACTCTGGGCTCCCCCCCTACTGGGGCAGAAGGCCTTTGGCTCCTTGGAACTCTCTTTAAGAGTGGCCTACCATTCCTTTTCTTCTTTCCTTTTCTTGGGGACCCCTGTCTCCTAACTGTAGGGACTGACTCCCCAGGACTTTGGGTAGGGGGGGCGCCCTGGGCGACCACCCCATCTGTGACCAGACTCACCTCTGGGAGGTCATTGCCCAGGATACAATCTAGGGGAAGGTCAGCACTGACTACCACCCTAATCCAGTCAAGGATACCCTCCCTCTCTAGGGGCACTATGGCTACAGGTTTGGAGGTGACCTCCCCTGTGGCTATCCTGACTTTCTTTGTCTTTCCTGGGACATACATGTCTGGGGTCACTAACCGGTCACTCACTACAGTGTGACTGGCACAGGTGTCTCTCAGGCCAGTGGTAGGGATCCCATTCACTTGAATGTGGTGGAAGTGCCTACTCCCACCCTCAGGGATCACCAGCTTACCATCTGGTCCTGTCTCCCAGCACAATGCTAGGAGGACTTCATCATCTGAGGAATCCTCCTCTATGGCTACACTGGACAGCCCAGTGCTAACCACCTTCTTTGGACAGGCTGCATCTCCTCTGAAGTGACCTGTCTGCTGACAGTCAAAGCAAGCCCTACTGTCCAAGAGCTTTTTTAACCCTGGGTCTCCCTGTCTCTGCATGTCAGAGTGGGAGTGGGATTTACTCTCCTCCTTCTTAGGGTTCTGGGGTACAGAGGGAGTCTCTGTGGTGGGCTTACCACCTCCCTCCTTAGGTTTTTGGGGACCTGTCCCCCCCTTCTTGGAGTCTCCCCCCTGGGACTTGACAACCACCCTGGTTCTCAACCACTCATCAGCTGCCTCCCCTAGCTCTCTAGGGTTGGTCAGCTTAGAGTCCACTAGATGCTGGCGTAACCTTTCTTGGATACAATTGGTCAAGATGTGCTCTCTCATGATCAGATTGTATAACCCCTCATAAGTATTTACTTTGTTGCCAATAATCCAGCCCTCTAGTGCCTTTAGTGAGGTGTCCACAAAGTCAACCCAAGACTGGGTACTGACCTTCTGGGTGTCCCTGAACTTCATTCTATATTGCTCTGGGGTCAGACCAAACTTCTTGACTAAGCACCTCTTCATACTAGGGTATGAATCTGCCTCCTCCCCCCTTAAGGTCAGAAGCCTATCCCTCCCTGAGTTGGGGACCAACTCCCACAAAAGGGAACCCCAGTATTGAGGCTTAACCCTTCTCATTTGGAGTGCCCTCTCAAAGGCCCCTAGCCACTTATCTATGTCATCCCCCTCTATATAAGCAGGAACTACCCCCTTGGGTAATCTGGGGCAAACTCCCCCACCCATGGACACCTCAGCTTCTTTATCGCTGCTTCCATCTCTTTTTTCTTTGTATGCCCACTTTTTCTTCTCTAGGGCCAGCTTCTCTGCTTCCAAAGCTATGTAGGCTAGCTGGGCTTCCAGCTCTCTTTCCCTGATGGATGGGTTCTCTCCTCCTGAAAGGACCCTCTTCCTACCACTAGCTTTGGGTCTGCCCCTAGTGACTGTGTCCAGTGAGGACCGTTCCTCCTCTTCCTCACTTGGGGTCTGATGCCTTTCCTCCCCTGAGTGGTTAGAGTTAGCATCATCCTCTTTTGGTTCCTCCTCTGGAGCTTCCTCTGTCTCTACCTCTTGGGCCTCAGCCCATGCTGTCAGGGATTTAATCAGGATTTCCTTCCTGAGATTAGTGGTTGCAGGCAACCCCCTCTCAATACACAACCCCCTAAGCTGGACTACTGTCAGTGTGGGTAGGCTAGCCAGATCAAGCTCCATGGTTCCCTAGTTTTGTGTCAACAAAAACTTTTTGCAAAAATTGGAAACAAGAATTTAGAAAAATTACAAAAATTCAATAATTGAAATTAATCCAAATTAATTTAATAAAAAAATTAAAATTAAAAATTAAAAACAATTTTTGCACTAGGACAATTTAAAGGATTTTTAATTTGTTTTATCTAAAACTGTAACGTGATATTGAACACAAGTACAGGATCCCGTCGCTGCTTCCAATTATGTTGGAAAATGGGTTATTGGTAGGGCAGGTAGGTACCTACACCTAGCAACAAGCCACAAACCTCCACAAAAGTACAGTTAGGTCTCAGTAAATTAATCCCAGCTCTACCCTTGGTAGCTTGGCATCGAGCGTCAAGGCTTAACTTAGGAGACAAAGTGTAAAGCATTCAAATATCACAAAACAGTAATTAAATAAAACACAGGAAACAGTTTAAAAATCCAAAACCAATTTATAAAAATAGCTTATATTTTTATCTTTAAAATGACACAAAAACGATTAAAATCGGTTCAGGGGAACCGGAGATATGAATTTTTAAAGTATTATTATTTTCTAGCGCATAGAAACAAAAAGCGCCAATCGGGTCATCTGGTTGCACCAGGACCGGGACAAGGTCAAACTTTCAGGCCGACCGCGATGGAGCCCTGCTCGGATACAGGTCGCGGGAAGCCTCGGTTAAAAAGTTACCTTCTGACTTAGTCTTTATTTTGAAGTTTTTCTTCACCGGGACGAACCTGCCAGTTGGATCCGACCTCCTGGAGCCCTTGTCCGGATACGCGAAGTCGGTTTCCTCGGTGGTGATTTCTACCTTCGGACTTAGTCGTTTTTTCGAGATGAAAATCCTTCGACCGGGGTAAACCTGGATCTTGATCCGACGTCCGTGGAGCCCTTCTCGGATACGATGACTGGAAGGTCCCGGTCAACTTTTTACGTTCGGACTTAGTCTTTTTTTCTGATGTTTTTCTTGACCGGGACGAACCACGAAGTCAGGCCGGGTCGCGGTTGAGGCAAGCCGGCTAGAATTTCCGCGTCGAGTCGGTCACTTTATGGAGCTTTTTTCTAAAATTTCTCCAATCTTTTCCAAACTTCTGGGGCTTCACCCAGATGTTCTTTTAAGGTTCTTTTGGGGTCCACAGCTCACCCCAAGGGTCCAGAAGTTCTGTGATGGTCCTTGGGAAGTGCGGACTTCAACTCCCAGAGTGCACCTGGCGCAAACTCCTTTTTGGCCACTGGGCAGTGGTCAGCTGGTCACTTTTTCAGGAGTTGGTGCAGAGGACTCTGGTTAGCAATTTTTCACCTGTAGCAAACAGGGAGTCCCTCCTTGAACCAGTTGAAGCCAGGCAAAGTCCTTCTTGTGGTGAAGCCCAAGTGTGCAGCTGGTGCAGTCCTTCTGAGTGCAGGGTCCAGGTGCAGGCCAGGGGTCCAGCAGGGCAGTCCTTCTTCTTCTTTAGTTCCTTTCTTGTTGAATTCTGGAGGGGATCTGAGGCGTGGGTGCAGGTCTGCCAGTTTTATCCTTGCTCCTGGGTGAAAAGCAGGGGGGCCCTGGTCCTCCAATCAGGGACAGGGTCGTCCCCCTGTGATGACCACTTCCTGGGAAGTGTGGCAAAAATCCATCCCAGAAGGCAATAGTCTCTAAAAATCCAAAATGGATGAATCTGATTTTTGGAGGAGAGATCTGGCTGAACCCACCCACTGGTGTGGCTAAAAATCATAAACACACCCCTCTCCTGCCCTCTCCTAATCTAATCAAGGGGGCACCTAGCTGTCTGGGGTTGCAGGATGTGGGGGTGTTGCTGGGTGCTCCAGATGTCCTTCTCTGCCTTTGAAGACCAGTTTGGCAGCCCTCCCCCTTCCTGCTTCCCCATCTGCTGAGGGGAGATTCTCTCCCCCAAGCACATTCCTTTGTGTGAAGTCAGGCCACTTCACACCTCATTAAAGTAGCCTGGCAGAAGCTGCTGCAGGCTGGCCAATCAGAGCACAGCAGCAAAAACAATGCAGAGCTGAAATTGGCAACTTTTTAGGTAAAGTCTAAACTTTTTACCTGCACTAGTTATATTAAATCCAACAACTGGAAGTTGTGGGATTTATTATAACAATCAATTTGATACCAAATTCTTGGTATGTAACATTTAAGGAGACTTTAAAATTTAAAATAAAGTCTGCCCATTCTAGCCTATGAAGGCCATTTACTTCAATGAGGGAAAAACGAATTTGGCTGTTTTTACCTCACCAGGGCTTATAAATCTATTTTTATAAAGTCCCTGCTTATAGTTACATGGCACCCAGCCCTAGGGGCACATAGGGCACACCTTAGGGGTGACTTATATGTAAAAATAAGGTAGTTTAAGACTTTGGAAGTACCTTTAATTCCAAAGTCGAATTTGCATATAACTTTAATTTAAAAGCAGCCAGCAAGGCAGGCTTGCTTTTAAAATGACACTGGGCACCTCAGCAATGCACCTAGGTGTGCACCACCTATGCTGTGGTCCCTAAACCTACATGCCCTACCATATACTAGGGACTTATAGGTAGGTTAACTTAGCCAATTATAATTAGCCTAATTTGCATATCCATTTTACACAGAGCACAGGCCCTGGGACTGGTTAGCAGTACCCAGGGCACCATCAGAGTCAGGAAAACACCAGCATAAAGTGGAAAATGGGGGCAAAAAGTTATGGGGCCTCTGCAATCAGCCCCAGTTTCTCACAGCTGGACTGATGGTTTCACTCACTGTATCTTACCTAAATTCTCCCATTGACATGAAACATGATTGCATACATTGGCATAACTGAATGAGCATAAGTAATCTTGTGTTTTTGTGTCAACGAAGCCAACATCATTGTTAGCTCTATTTTATGTCTACTAGCAGTATGCTGCTACCCTACAATAAACTTAGGAACCCATCATCACAAGCAAAATAGTTTAGTAGTCAGAGCAAACTGTTTTAGAAACAACAACTCATCTGTTCTCTGGCATTGTCTTTCCCATTGTCATTCGTGTCTATCATAATCTTCACAAATACGCTACCTGGGCGCCTTTGTCCTTTATCATCTGTAAGCTTTGTTCTTGCTTTTGCTCCAGCTTCTTCTGTTGGTCGTTCCATTTGTCAGCCATCTTAAATAAAGAAGCCCAAGTTTTAACCTTCAAGGAAGCACACTGTAGAGGATGGTGGCCTTCTTGAACAAAACAGTGGCAGCCATAATGTGGCATCATCTGTACCATACATAACACACTGATAATTTCTCCATTCAGCAGAAACTATATAGGTACCTTCTTTCTCATTTCAATATGAAACAAATTTGAATACCACATCTTTAACCACTGGGTGTGAAAAAAACTCATTATCACATTCTTCCTAGCAAATGTAAAATTGATCTTCCCCCTTGTATAATGCTGAAGACTATATACAGGGTTAGAGAAAAGTTTGATACCAGTAGATACTATTATAGAAGAGGAGGAAGACAAGGCCCTAACCAGAAATGCCGAATTTTTATTTGGTGCACAAATACCTCAATTTACAAGAGCAAGGTCATATTCTGTAGTCACAAAATGTGAATATACACCTGCAAATGGATTTACTCCCAAAGAATGTAACACATCTATAGTGTAATATTACGCGTTAGGCGATATGCTCTCACAAGCGCATTATGGGCATTGGAGGGCTGGGATATCTCCCTAAGTAAGTGAACCCTCATAAACCTATAGGTTCGTTTGTACTCACCAACCTCAACAAGGCCAGACAGGACGTTCCTTGTGCAAGTTGCGCAATCTGAATGTTGGACGTACAGAAGCTCTTGGGGCAATAGAAATTAGAAGGTCCTGGCTTAATGCAACATTAGAAACCTCTGTACCTTTCAGCGATGCCTTTTGAGGGAAAATATGAACCCTTGCAATGAAACAGCCCTAAACCAGCTGGGGGACACCCTTGAAGCCTTAAATTCAGCTGGCATTTACAGCTTTAGACAGATTAGACCAATGGCCAGTTTGTCCTGCCTCCACTGCCATGGCCTCACCTCCCCAACATGACTCCACAGTTGCTCTTTATGTCTTTCAGCTCTAGTGCAGTCTTATCCTATGATATGTTTTCAGTTTGTCTGTCCTTCATATTTTCTTTTTAAATATTCTAGAGTAACTGTTGTATTGTTTTGATCTGGCGAATGTGGAACTTGGAGCGTCGGTGTGTGCGGGGTTCCCTTTACTGACAGTTACTCGGACTGGCTGGTGAAGGGAGCCGCACGCAGTGGTACCTCCGAGAATAAATCTTTCTTGGAGTTCAAGCCAAGCTGTTTGAGCAGTTTTTCTTCTACAGATACAACATCCATTTGGCGACGAGGGCCCAGCTTTGAGGTACGGCTCGTGCCATCAACCTACGCGTGTGCAGAGCATTTTAGCGTTTACAAGCCTAATTTCATGTCTCTTCGGAAAACCCATGGTTTGTGAGGCTGGCGGTGCGCGTTTCAATTAATCTTGGACCGCATGTTAGGAGTTTCCTCCGTTACGCATCCTGAGCGCTGTTGCCGATGCGTTCCCTCCATTGAGAGCCCGGAGCGTTTTTTGTGCCAGTACCTTAGTCCCAGGCAACACAGGCTCTATTGTGGCACAGAGGATTAAAGAGATGCACGCAGTTTCCTAGTGCTGGCAATCGGCAAGGACTCTCACCTGCTAGTGGGAATACTTCTTGCTCCCAACTACTCAGGACTAGAGGTGATCGGCAAGGACTCTCCCCTGCTATCTTGCTCCTGTTTACTCAGCGGCCAGCGGTTGGTGAAGGGACAAGGAAATAGAAGTAGGACTACTTGCTGTAGTGCACCAAAAGTGAAGAAGGACTATTACTCTGTAGGTTTCTTGTGCCAGCGATATAGAAAGTGGACTATTGTGTCTTGGTGGCTACTGGAGAAACTTATCATTATTATTTGTGTTTCTTCCCCTACCATTACAAATTATATCCATATATAATTTACAGTTTACAATTCATCCATGAACAATTCAGCCATTATTGCGCCACCAATGTTCTTACAAGAGGTGGGCTCACCTGACATTGAGTGGGAAGAGTTGGTTGATATGTTTGAGAATTACTTGGAGGCTTTGGATGGCCAAGGATTTAGACCTACAAGAAAGAAGGCTATTCTAATGAGTGTATTGGGTAAGGAAGGCCAACGTGTGTTTAAGTACTTACCCGAATTCCTTAATGAAGATGGAACACACATCGAGGATGTGTTTCTGGAAGCCAAACTTAGGTTAAAGAAAAGGTTTTCAAAAGAAACCAGTATGGTGATGTGTAGGTATAAATTTTATACTCAACCTCAAAGAACAGATGAGTCTATTGATGATTTTGTCTCACGTTTAAGGCAACTCTCCACTAAATGTCAGTTTGGAAGTATGACTGACGAGATGATTAGGGACCAACTAATAGTCCAGTGTAAAAGTAAGAAAATACAGGAACGCTTATGGGCAACGAAAAATTCTTCCCTCAGAGATGCAATTGAAATAGCTAAGGTGATTGAACAATCGGAGTATTATATGAAAGAGATGGCGAAGAAGGACATGAGTAACAGTGAGGTCACCGTTATCAAAAATGAAAAAAAATCATTGGAGGGAGGATACCCAAGGAGCTGTGACAAATTAGTGCGCACTAACAAATCCAATTATAAGATGTGCTTCAGGTGCGGGAGCACTGCGCACAATGCAGACTTCAGGGGTTGTGCTGCTTGGGGAAGGGAGTGCAGGAAGTGTGGCAAAAAAAGGACATTTTGCTAAAGTATGTAGAGCTTCTCCGAGCAAAGTGGCAATGGTGCAGGATCAGTGCAATCAGGATACCCATGAAGACTATGAGGAAGACAGAATTTTGTGGGTACAGAGCACCGGTGTAGGGAGATATTCTCGACCCAAGGCAAAGTTTTTGATTAAGGGCAAGAAGGTTGAGCTTATGGTGGATTCAGGATCTTTGTATACCATTGTACCCAGAAGCATGGTGGATCAGGAATGGCCTGTTGTGACACTGCAGCCTAAGGACATAAACCCTGGGGGATACCAAGGAGAGCAAATTGATATCATAGGTTATATGCTAGCAGACATAAAGTTTCAAAACAGATAGATTGAAGGCAAAGTCTATGTGGCTGAGTCGGGCCACCCATCTTGGGGTGGCAACACCAGTATGACCTGCATATAGTGATCAAACTGAGAACCCCATCTCAAGTTATGGTGGTTGAGGACATGTCCATTCAGGATATCATTGAGGGGGCAAGTGAAGTGTTTGCTGAGATCATTGGAACCTTGAAAGGATACATGCATAAAATAGTGTTGAAAGAGAATGCAGTCCCGGTGCAACACGCATTAAGGAAGATCCCCATAACGATTAGAGGCGAAGTGAAGCAGTTAATAGAGGATATGATGTCTAAGGGTATTATGGAGCCGACAGAAAGCTCTGAGTGGATCTCTCTGGTGGTCATTACTAGGAAACCAGATGGAAGTTTGAGATTTTGCGTGGATTTACGCAGTGTCAACCACAACATCGTAACGGATACTTTTCCTCTGCCGAACATCAATGAGATGTTGTTGTTGTTGAAGGGGGGATGTTTTTTTAGCAAACTTGACCTCAAGAGTGCATATCATCAGATCAAATTACATCCGGAGTCAAAGAAACTCACGGCCTTCATAGCTCCTGAAGGGACTTTCCAATTTAACAGGTTGCCTTTTGGATTGTCCTCGGCTGCAAGTGTGTTCCAGAGGATGATGTCGGTTGTCTTCAAAGGAGTAAAAAATTTAGTATTCTTTCAAGATGACATTCTGGTTTTTGGTAACACTATACATGACCATAATGTTGCATTGAAATGTGTATTAGATAAACTTAAATCTGCGGGACTCATTCTCAAAAAAGAAAAATATAAGTTTTTGGTGGACGAGGGTGAATATTTGGGACATACTCTCTCAAAGGAGGGTGTGAAACCAAAGAAAGACTTGTTAAGGTCCATCAGGGATGCTCCTCCACCAAACAACAAGGATAAGTTAAGATCGTTCATGGGCCCTATAAAATATTATTCGAAGTTCATTCAGAACTTTGCAGACAAAACTGAAGTTTTAAGAAAATGACTGAAGAAAAACATAAGTTTTTGTTGGGGTGATGAGCAAGCTAGTTGTTTTAGTTCTATCAAGAGTGAATTGTGCAATGCTGGTGTCCTAGCGCCTTTTGATGTGACTCGAAGTCCTATCATCACAGTGGATGCTAGTGCTGTTGGTGTGGGTGCTGTACTATCCCAACATCATGCTGGAGGTGAAAAGGCAGTAGCGTTTGCTTCCAGAACTCTATCCCGAGTGAAATAAATTATTCGGTCATTGAGAGAGAGGCTTTGGCTGCTGCTTGGGCGCTGGATCTCTTCCGTACCTTTATTTGGGGCACAACAGTTATTCTACGCACAGATCATAAACCATTAGTGAAAGTGTTAGCACCTGGTGGTGCGGGAAAGGGATCTGCTAGGTTAACTAGATTAGCTTCAAGATTGCAAGAATACATGTACGTGGTGGAGCACATTTCTGGATGGTGCAATGTGCAAGCTGATTGTTTGTCTCGGTTGCCGGTTCAGGATTTAGGTGGTTCTGATGTAGAGAGCGTCGGAGTAGATGTCGTGGTCGCGAGTGTTGAAGATGTTTTTGTGAGTATGCGTGGGTCGCTTTCAAAGGATAAGTGGGTGACAAGTTTGAAAGATGATGTAATTTTGGGTGAAGTAATAGATTTGGTGAAGTACGGGGTAAAAAGGGAGAGTTGTGTAAGCACGTCTGCACGACCTTACTTGAAGGTGTTAGATGAACTAACTCTATATGATGAGGTATTAATGAGGGGCGAGAAATTTATTCCCCCGTTGTGTTTGCGTTTGGACATATTCAAGTTAACTCATGAAGGACATTTGGGTCAGACGTTAACAAAGAAAAGGTTGAGGGAACATTTTTGGTGGCCAGGCATGGATGATGACGTTGAGACCTGGGTTGAGAAGTGCAGGGTGTGCAAGGACAGTGAGAAAAGGTTGAAGCTTGCTGGTCAATCATTTGTTGGTGCTATAGAGAATCCTGGTATGGCATGGCATAGCGTGTGCGTTGATTTCATAGGAACCTTAGCACAAATGGGTGGTCCGTTGAGGTTTGCAATGGGGTTGGTGGATATCTATTCCAAGTGGTTGGTTGTAAAATTTATGAGAGAAATCACCACAAGATCTACTATCAATGTCTTGGAAACAGTTTTTAGGGATGAGGGCTATCCTTACAAGATCATCACGGATAATGGTACCCAATTGGTTTCAACAGAGATGAAAGACTTTTTGTTGAAGACAGGAATCAAACACTCTCGCACAAGTTTGTACAATCCTTGTGCCAATGGCATTGTGGAGAGGGCGAACCGTTTGGTAAAAGGGGTGATTCAAATGGCTTTTGCTAGTGGTAGTAATGTTGAATCAATGGTATTGGACATGGTTTGGGCTTATCGTACCACGAGAAACAATGTGACAGGCGAGGTCCCTTTTGAACTAATGAGAGGAAGAAAGGCTGGGACAAGAGAATTTCCAGCGTGGATGAGGACTGTGTTGGACAGTTGCGTACTTGCTGGAAAGGAGAGTGTTGAGAATGGAAATGTGAGAAGGAAGTGTGATAAAAACAACAATGGTGGTGCGAGGGTGGGAAATCTTGGCAGAATCCAGAAAGGTGATTGGGTGAAAATCAGAGCCAAAGTTGGTATGTGGCAGAAGTTTTGTGGCCCATTCAAGGTAAAGGAGGTGCATCGTTTCTTTGTAGTGTTGGAGAATGGTGAAAAGTGGAACTTGAGGAAAGTGGCAAAATACTGTGATGCTAATTCCGAACTGGTGGGTGAGGAAAATTGTTTTGCAAATGTTCAAAGTAGTAGTGAGTATGGCTGTAGTAGTTATATGCTTATGGATGATGGTGCGTTGATTCACAGCAAAGTGGATGGTGGTGTTGAAGGAGGACATGCTAGTCAGTTAGTAGTGAGATGTGATGGAAATTATACATCTTTACGAAGGACTCAAAGGAATCACAGAGCTCCGGTCTACTTGGGGGATTATGTAAGATGATGTTTCCATATATATAGGCTGTTGTCATAATGAACAAATTGCTTGGTGTTATTGTACCTTTATATCCTTGACACATGGGTTTATCATTTGTTTTTTATTTTAGTTTCTCTTTGTTTTTTTACCATGTTTGGGGGGACGTGGTCTTTTGTTGATTACTGTAAAGGGGAAAAATGTGTTGTATTGTTTTGATCTGGCGAATGTGGAACTTGGAGCGTCGGTGTGCGCGGAGTTCCCTTTACTGACAGTTACTCGGACTGGCTGGTGAAGGGAGCCGCACGCAGTCGTACCTCCGAGAATAAATCTTTCTTGGAGTTCAAGCCAAGCTGTTTGAGCAGTTTTTCTTCTACCAATACAACAGTAACATTTCTATTAGCTAATATTTTCAAATGTAGCTTCCGGTCCTGCACATCTGCATATAGTGTTCAGTGCCTCCTGCTTATCTGCATATCTCATGGGCTCATGGATTATGATATAAGTTTGGTATGTAATTACAGAAAGGGAAACCATTCACTGGAGCCACAATGGCAGAGGCATATAACAAATACCGAATAATATGCAGAACCAGGGGTCTACACCATGCAAAGCAACACATGTTTTAATATACTTCTGTTTGCAAGAGAAAGCACACCTCAGGCAGGCGGCAGCACGCATGCGCTAATTTATTAAATGAAATCTGATATAACAACAGTAGGTCACATACCATTCCAAGGATCTGCACCACCTCCTGAATATGTGAGTTATTGATTTCTCTTTTTAACCTGAAATGATAACAAGGATGGGTATGAACCATCGCAATTCACACCTTTTTAGAGATAGTAAGGCTATCAGGTGAGACATAGAGTCTGTGCTATGTGATAGGAACCCGCGTTTCACAAGTCTGCCATTTTGTAGCTGAATTTCTTAGAACCCCTTCTGCCACAAACACACCATCTCTCTTTCCACACACAGCGCACTTGCATCCCTCACCTGGCTTTTCAGTCTTCTGGCATCAAGTTGCTCTTGACCCTGTGAGTGCATCAGCACAGGGCTTGCTTGTGTACTGTTTCCTCCACCAACGACAGGAGTGTCAGGTAAGTTCTAGATCTTTAATATAGGAGAGCAGGTAGCAACGTCTACTCCTTACCAGGTTTATCTCCAACTGACAAAATCCCTCACAATTCCAGAACACTCCTCATGGTGACTGTTCCCATAGCACCAGGACAACTCATACCATATACATCCTTTAACTTTACAAATAACAGGAGTATAACATATAAAATAAATTAATACAATCTTGCCCCATGTGCTACACACAAGACACAATTCAAACTCTACAAAGTAATATATATTGGGACCATCACATTTTACAAAATGGTATATATTGGTATAATCACAATTTACAAATTAGAAGCATAACAAGATACAGTAATTACCAGACAAAAAAAAAATCTTAAAACTTTTTGGGAGAGGAGACAATCCCCCTTTGAGTTATCTTGGACCATTCCTTATGATAAGTAGTCCCATACCGCATTTTCCTAGAACCTTGATAATTTACTCTGTCCTCTTCTCTACAATTCTGTTCATTCCTGCTAAACAATGTCCATTCACTCCCCTCTCAACACTTCCATCTCTATTGTCCACACCCCTTTGACAGGTTGTCCCCCTTACGTCGGAATCCTGCCAGAACCAGTTCGTATTTCTATTTTCACTGGTACCCTTTTCCTCTCTTTTATTTTTCAATTATGCTCTATTACATCTATCCAATTTGTTAAAATAGCAGATTTGACCATCTGACAATTTGTCAGAACAAGCAAATACACCTAGAACATGGAGAGGTTGAAAATATTTGCTACTACCCTTTCTTACCATGAGATCCAATTTAACATGCACCCATTCATTTTTTCGCAACTTGACCTCCTTTGTACTTTTCTTTTTATCACAGTAGTCTTAGTGTGTCGTCTGTGCCAATGTCAGGTTCTCCATACCTACATTAGGAGACCACTTTATGCCCTCACAACAAAAATCCTTTGTCAGAGACAGATAGCTCCTCTCCAAGTTCCCAAAAGTTCTTAGTTTCTTCACTTAGTTCACTTTTGACAGGGCACCCTTCCTACACAAATCTCTTAATGTCCACTATACCATCATCCTTCTTATTGTGTTCCACCCACTCACTCTCCAGAATGGCCTTACCTTCATCTCCAGCCACAGCCACACAGTATTCATCCCATTCATCCTGCAACTGGACTTCACCCCTCAAGGGTGACCTTCCAAATCTCAGGTAATTTATAGATGTTTATTATAGGAGAGCAGGCAGCAACGTCTACTCCTCACCAGGCATATCTCCAACTCACAATCTCTCACAATACCAGAACACTCATCTTGGTGACTGTTCCCATGGCATCAGGACAGCTCTGATACCACACCCTGCTTAACTACACGCATGAGCTACTCACAGGGAGTCCCCATGTGTAGTATCCACTTTTTGAACACTTCTTACCCACTTTGAAAGTGCCTTGAAAGTGCTAAAATGAACCTTGATTTTCATTCTGTTAAACTAGCGAAGATGTTAACCTGACATATGTTAACTATTTCGTCTATACCATTGTGATGAAATATAACATTGGCAAGTATCTCCCATAAACAAACTTGAGTCGTTTTTGGAGGTAGCATTTCCTCTAGCCGGAAACAATTGGTGCAGAATGAGGGAAGAGGTGGAGTGATCTGGACTTCTTCATACATGTGTGTATGTGACAGTATTTTCAGTAATGTTGATGTAGGAGTACCGCTAAAGCCCCTTCCGCCTGAGAATGGTCATTGCCTGAGACTGGTGTTTATGCAGTGACACTGAGGCTGTGCTTGAGGGAACAGTACTTGTACCTCCCCACGTAACCCTAGGTGCTTATAGTTCCCACGGCTCAAGTCAGCTACCAGGACAGTCGTGGCCATCATCACCACAGGTTTGTGTTGTCCTCTAGTATTTAGCACGGCCTGCATAAATTATTGCTTTTTGTGCATATGTACCTTGTGCCCCAAAGGGCCACGACAATCTTATATCCTGTGTGCTACCACGCACTCCGCCCCACCTCTGTGAGCATGCTGGGTGCAGGCCAGTGTTGTGCTTTCAGCCAACCAGTGTTTTGAGTTGGGGGGCCCTCAGGTTCCCAGCCAGCACTTATTTCACGTCTATGTGTGGCTGGTAGAGGTGGAGGCAGCCTTCTAAAGTAAACTGTGTGAATATTATGGAGCAGTGAGTAAAGATGTTTTACTGTGCACTGCCAAGGAATTGAAGAAGGAATAATACAGTAAATTCTCTCTATTTTCAACAAAAGGGTACAATGTGCCTGTAGGTTGTATTCATAAAGCTGCACTTTGCCAGTACATAGATGGTGGCACCTGGCACATAATTACTGAAACTTTGAATTTTAGCGTGTGCCTGGGCATGGGAGGCTATACCGGGGACATCAATGCCCTACCTATGCATGTATCTGGGCCTGGGATGCTACACTCGGGTCTTCAATGGTCTATCTAGGCATGAACCAGAAAACAATAAGCTACACTCGTGACTGTGATGCCCTAATTAGGCGTGTTCCTAAGCATGAGAGGTTATACTGGGGTCTTGTATGCCCTATCAAGGCATGTATCTGAGCATGAAAAGCTAAAGCTGGGACTTTGATGCCCGTTCTAGGCATATATCTGAGCATGAGAGGCTACATTGGGGTTTTTCATGCCATACCTAGGCATGATGCTGAACATAAGAGGCTACACTGGGGGTGTTGATGCCTTATGTAGGCATGTATCTGAGCATGAGAGGTTACACTTATGTCTTCTATGGCCTACCCAGGCATTTGTCTGAGCATGAGAGGCTACACTGGGGATGCCAAGCCGTACATAGGCTTGTATCTGAGCATGAGAGGCTCCACTGGGGATGTCATTGCCCTCTCTAGGCATGTATCTGAGCATGAGAGGCTACATTGGGAAATGAGATGCCCTTCCTAGGCATGTATTTGAGCATGAGAGGCTACAGTGGGGACATCCGTGCTCTACCTAGGCATGTATTTGAGAATGATAGGCTACACTGAGGACTTCTATGCCCAACCTAGGCATGTATCTGAGCATGAGAGGCTACACTGGGGGCGTTGATACTCTACCTAGTTATGTAGCTGAGCATGAGAGCCTACAATGGGGAATTTGATGCCCTACCTAGGCATGTGAGGCTACCCTGGGGTCTTCAATGCCCTACCTAGGCATGCATCTGGGCATGAGAGACTACACTGGGGTGTTTCATGTTCTACCTAGACATGCATCTGGGTATGAGAGGCTATACTGGGGTCTTTCATACTCTACCTAGGCACGTATCTGGGTACCAGAGGCTAAACTAGGGAGATCAATGCCTTACCTAGGCACGTAACTGAGCATGGGAGGCTGCATTCAGAAATTCTATCCATATGCATGTATCAGAGCACGAAAGGCTACACTTGGATCATTCATGCTCTATCTAGGCATGTGTCTAGGCATGACAGGCTACACTGTTACTTCAGTGCCCTACCTAGGCATGTATCTGGGCATGAGAGGCTACACTGAGAACGTTGATGCCCTACCTAGGCATTTATCTGACCATGAGAGGCTACAGTGGGAACATTGATGGCCTACCTAGGCATGTACCTGGGCATGAGAGGCTATACTGGGGACATGGATGCCTTACCTAGGCATATAGCTGGGCATTAGAGGCTATACTTGGGTCTTTGACGCCCCATCTAGGCATATATCTGAGCATGAAAGACTACATTGGGGATGTTGATGCCCTACGTAGACATGAATTCGAGCATGAGAGGCTACACTGAGGTCTTCTATGCTCTACCTCGGCATGTACCTGAGCATGAGAGGCTACACTGGGGACACCAATTCCCTACTTAAGCATGTATCTGCACATGAGAGGCTACATTGGGAAAGTCAATGGCCTACCTAGGCATGTATCTGAGATTAAGGGGCTACACTGCGGTCTTCTATGCTCTACCTAGGCATGTATCTGAGCATGAGAGGCTACACGTGGGACTTCTATGCCCTACCTAGGCATGAATCTGAGCATGAGCGCCTACACTGGGGACATCACTGCTCTACCTCTGCTCGGAACTCCTGACATACAGTGTTTTACCTCTATTGATTATTAACATTTATATCCACCACTCGACTGGGAAAAAGCAAGAAACAATCAACGTTTTACTGGCCTTTATTACTGCCAAGATGGCTAAATCCAGCTCCGTTTATATGGATGACAGGAGATTTCAATATGAATTTAATGCAGAACACAACTAGGGATCACATTTTGGACATAATTGATCAGACCTGGCAAATTCCCACACTTCAGCCATCTATACAGAGAAAGGATCACAGGGGGTGACAATCTGTAACTGAAGCAGAGCACCTTGACTTGAGAGCTAGTAGCGGTCACATTAGTCCAGATATTGCAGCACAGCTTACCTACCATTCAGCAATCTCTAGCTAAAAACCCGACTACACCTTTGTGTTCTTAGCCCGGTTTCATATGGTTAAATACTTTGAACAGGTATCCTGAATGGAAAGTGATCATCTACAGCAAAGGATACTGTTATGTGCAGATTGTCCAATTCAAGATCAAGTTGAACCGGATGTTCATTCTCCATGATCAATTACAGAAGGCTTTTCTTGTCAATAGGATCCATCCAACGAGTGGAACAAATAGCTAGGTGTATATGGGAGTGGGTCAGTGAAGAGATCAACGATCAGTTGGAGCAGTGGGTACAATTTTTGGGTATGCCATTAGAAGATCAGGAAGTGCTCTGAGGTGTTTCTAATGTCTCTGTTTCAGCAGTAGCACGGCGTGAAAAAGCATCAGCCCAACTAATAACACTAAAAAGAAACTGAATCGATCTCTCAGGCTACTGTGGAATGGCACTAATCAGCCCCCGCGGTCTTTGACTCTCACAAAGTTCACCAATTCAAGATAAAGTTTAACCGGAGGTTCATTCTCCATGATCAATTTACAGAAGGCTTTTCTTGTCAATAGGATCCATCGCATGAGTGGAACAAACAGCTAGGTGTATATGGGAGTGGGTCTGTGAAGAGATCAATGATCCGCTGGAGCTTTGGGTACAATTTTTGACAATGCTATTGGAGGATCAAGAATTGCTCTGAGGTGCCTCTAATGTCTCCGTTTCAGCAGTAGCACAGCCTGAAAAAGCATCAGCCCTACTAATAACAGCAAAAAGAAACTGAATCGAGCTCGCAGGCTACTGAGGAATGGCACTAATCAGTCTCTGTGGTCTCTGACTCTCACAAAGTTGAGATCGCTCTACAAGAAACCCACCTGGGAGTCGGTAAATGCAGAGAAGGATTTGTACTGGTGTAAACTACTTGCAGCTTCTCGCAATAATGATGCCAGAGGATTCTAGCAAATGGCGAGCCACTCCAAGTGCATGAGGATGCCTGCCCATTCTTTAAACATCTTGGAAGCTACCTGGTCCACATATCTCCAGGAAATGTATGGGGGTCTGAGAGTGCCACAGGGGAATCAAGAAAAACAGTCTATAATCACGGAGACAATTAGCCTTTCAAGACCTTTGTCCACGAGGGTCGTGGAGAAAATCATTACAACTAGTTGCCGGGATGGTGCCCTAGGCCCTAAAGGTATACCACAAGCAATTCACAAACAGAACTCCCAGTACTGGGCAAAACAACTGACCATCTTATGTAATCATGTCCTTTAAAACCAAGTAATACCGGATTGTTGGCATGGTTCTATTTGACCCCATTTTACAAACAAGAAAAGGTGACATCACCTGCAAGTTACCGGCTGATTGCTCTAATGGATGGGGAAGCAAAATAGTTTGCAAAATGCTTACTTGCTGATTTGAGAGCTTGGGGCGAAGTAGTCTCTCTAGTGCCAATTAATCATACCGGGTTCATAAAGAAAACAGGCACTTCTACAAACATCTCTATGCTTGCTCTGCTAATGGAACAAGCTAGGCATCGCTCATTCAATATACATCCATGCTTCGTTGACTTTAGCTCTTCTTTTGATTCAGTATAGTGTTACATTTTTATGGACTAAACTGCAAAGCTGGGAAATTACCCTCTCCCTAACTAAGAGCTATACAATTACTGTACACTGACACATGACAAGGATCAGGTTGAGAAAAGGTTCAGCAAAGTTGAAAAAAATACCTATAAATAATGGCCAAGGTTGTGTTTGACCCCAAATCTTTTCAATTTTGCCTGGCGGAGTTGTCTACATTGCTAGTGTCTGGATTTAGCGCATCTCATATGATATATGCCAATTACATTGTATTGATGAGTTACACTAAGGTTGGCCTTCAGAATTTAATCACTAAAACAACTCAGTATGTTGCAAGACATGAGCTTAAAGTAAATTTATCTAAAACAAAAACAATTTTATTAACCACGAGAAGATGTCCATCTCTGATCTACTGTCTGGATGGCTCGGCGTTGGGCCCTGTGCAGGAATATAAATATTTGGGAGTCATTTTTTAATCCAAGGGATCCTATGTCAAACAATGCAGTGCTATACAAAGAAGAAATAAAACTTTAACCTCTGCTTTTTGCTCCTTGAGGAACACCTTAAAAGAAATGTCTTCAGCCTCATTTGACGGTTATGATGGCAAAATATATTCCCTTTCTTACATATGGGATTGAGGTGCTAAGAGGTGGAGCTGATAAAATAATAGCAGAAGCTGTTGTAAGGACATATCGTTGTGTGTCTAATCCAGCATCGTGTGTTTAATCCAGCGCAAATTCACCTGGCGTTTGGACTTCGGAGACAGAGTGTGAGTAGTCTGGGTGCGTTCTTGAAATTTTGCTACAAGCTAAAAAATGACACCAGACCCAACTTAAGTAATATTGTGTGGAAAGCAATAGATGATCCAACCAATATCGAGGCCCACCACTACTTGAATCAGGCGCTCTCTACTTTTAAGGTAGAGGGGCTTTGGACCATAACCCTTTCACCCCTTGCTTTGAATAGAGTTATCAATTCCATGGAGAAAAAGATCCCTCTACTTGAAGATAAATCAGTACTGTCCAAAAGATCACACGCCTTGGTGGTAATTGGCTCATATGGATTCCTGCGGCCTCAGTCATATTTAGGGGATCTGTTTGGACTAAAACCTAAGCTTAAACTGTTAGCTCTGCGGATGGGGGGCCTTTCTAACCCGTTTTAATTCCCCAGCTTGGAACCGATGCTCCATGGAGATCACATGTCGGCTCTGTAAATATCCCAAAGAGAACATATGCAATATTGTATGTACTTGCCCTGCCCTTATGACCAAACAAAAAGGTCTACTAAAGCCGTACTTCATTAAGAACAGCAAATGTACTTATAGGCAGACTGTTACAGCCTGCCTACAAGGAAATGCTGTGATGTTTACTGGGAAGTTTCTTAAATTCATACAAATTGCAGAGTTCAAACTAGCAAAAAGTGACATATAAAGGATCCCTTGATTTGGCAACGTCTGGTACTAAGTATTTAGCAAATAATTTATATTTTATGTAGTGTTATTGCAGTGTGGCAGGTATGACAGGTTGCAATGAGGACGTTGATGACCTACTTAGGCATGTATCTGAGCATGAAAGGCTACATTGGGGAAGTTGGTGCTCTACCTAGGCATGTATCTGGGCAAGAGAGGCTACAATGCGGAATTTGAAGCCCTGCACTGACTTGTATCTAAGCATGAAAGGCTACACTGGGGACTTTGATGCCCTACCTAGGCATGCACCTGAGCACGAGAGGCTACACTGGGGACGTCCATGCCCTACCTAGGCATGTTTCTGGGCATGAGAGGCTAATCTGGGGACTTTAATGCCCTACCTATGCATGTATCTGGGCATGGGATGCTACACTGGGGTCTTTCATGCTCTACCTTGGTATATATTTGAGCATATACCTATATACCTGTCTTGAGATGCCTTCTCCATTGTGTTCTTGCTCACAGTTTCGATCCTTTCTTGTCTCTTTAGATCCAGCCTCTTCTTCATCTGTTTAGTGTCACTGAGGAAAGATATATAAAACTTTATTTAACTTCACAGGTTTAGGCCTCCCTCTTCCTTTTTCCAACTACCAAACAGGTAAACTTTACATTTTCATGGCTTGCCAGTTTTTAAAAATATGATCCTTTTCCTTCTAGGTCACTTTACTTTGGAATTCTTTCCTTCTGCATTTGAGATCTCCGACGAATTGATTGCATTTTAGAAAGGTATTAAAAATGTGCCTATTTATGAATTAACTGTCTCTTTAACAAGTTCCTTTATGGCGCCATGACACCCTCGGTTACCGCATGCTTTAAAAATACCTTAAATATAAATAAAAATGAGAAATAATCGAAATGTGGGGTTTTTATGTTGTTTTAAGATGAATCCAATACATTCCTTCATTCAAAGAGCAAGGTCATCTAAATTGCAAAAAGGTTTAAAACATCCTAAGAACTAAATCGACAAAGTTAGATTTAATTTAACTCCTGTAATTCTAAAGTCTGTAATTATAAGCAAGCCTGTAAAATTGCTGCCTACAGGGGACAAGAGGACAAGCTGCTAGTTGAGCAGTTAAAATTAAACTGCACACAGTTAATACTTTAAATGCATACCCTTAGGCTTGTGTGTGGTCATGCCCTATGCCGCAGACATGATAAACTTGCATGCACATCTTAGTTTCTGACAGAGCCCATTAGTGGAATAAGGTTGAGCCAGAGTAGGGTAGTTGTTTCTAAGGGAGGTGACATGGCTAACCATGGCAAGGGGTAGGCGAGTCATAACCATGGTAATCTAACTTGGCCTCCTTTTTGTTACTAAACAATTATGCAGTGCTTAATTTGTAAAAAACATAAGTGGCAGGGCTCATATCAGGAGGCCACTGCAGCTTTCACCAACCATTGCCCCAGCCATCACTTCCAATGAAAGTACCAACACAACTACTAATTATCACAATCCTACAAGAGTAGAGTGACAATTCCGGTTATTCCAGACCCCCAAAGCTTAAAGAATTGCTTAGGCAGCAAGTATTAATCATTTTAATGCATACTGAATTCATAACAAGCTGTTGCTGTGCTCATCCTTAAATTACACAAACAGCGCCATCATGTGACAGACTGCCATAAATGGCTGTGTTGACAATTAAGTGCTAGTGGCAAGCACTGGAAACCTCTGGCACAAATTAAGCACTGCAATTACGCCATTTCTATGGGCCACCGGAACTTGTACATAATTGTCTTGCTGGAGACCATGGTTAGCACCTGGGAGCTTTTCTGGTACTCTTCCAGGAATAATATCTTATCCAGGTATGGCATCCCCCACCGAGACTGATCCTTCAGATGAATGTAGAAGTATGAAACTTGTGTAAAGGGTTATCAAGTATAGGGCTGCACTTGAATATGCAAACAAGCCGCTGTCCTCAATAAGTAGACTTTTTGTGACTAGGGGCCAGATGTAGCAAAGGTTTTTACCCATTCTGTGTCTATGGGAAAAAGTGTTCGCACATATGGCCCTAGGTGTACTAATATGCATTGGGGAGTACTGGCACAGTCTTGTCAGCCAATTTCAATTTCACTCTTTTGGTTGTTTTTATAAACAGTTCTCAAGGGCAATGACCTATAGTTCTCTGTGTTGGGGCTCCACAGCCACCCCCAACTTGTTTCCACACAGTGTCCTGAAGCAGGTTGAGAGGAGCACTCAGTCTGTGAGGTACAAAGGTTTTGGGAGTTCCCCTTTGCAAATTAGTTATCTCCCCAGGGCTCAGTAACAGACCAGATGGTTTACAACCACATTTGTGGTCTCAAATAATGTATACATCCCGTTCCAAGTTGTATATAGGGGGGGCACCCCTCTTTCACACTCCCTTCTTATTTTTTTCTTTTTTTTAATTATTGTGATTTAAATGCAAAAGTAGAACCCATGATGTTCATCCGTTCCCTCCCACCCATGGACCTTTTAAGTCCAGGATATTGTTCAAAGCAGTCATACACAGCAAGGTCTAGAGATAGAGTAGCTTCTGGGAGCACTCCCTCCTAATTACGTTCCTGAAAGGTCACAAAAGATGCATACAAGGGTTTTTGTACATTTCAAAATGTCATTATGATGTAGCAACATCTGTCATTTTGCGAGTTGCTGGTTTGTGCCTGCAAACGGGAGTTGCACATCAGACCCTAAATCACATGCAGAACTATAAACATCCAATAAGATAAGAATTGTCACCTTTCTGCCATCTCTTTAAGGGTTTTCAGCTCCACCGCCTGCTTTTCTTGTGCCAGCTCTGTTAATTTAGTTATTTGCTGCCCAAACAAAAAAAGAATTATGACTTTTAATATAGCATCCCAAAAGTATACATGTTGACCAACAGATGACTAGGTGTAGCACATTGCACAAAGTATTTGGGTCAACACATAAGTTCACCTTGACAAAGCATGAATCTGATCTATGTGTAAATATCCTTTGTTATTGTGATACATATGTGTAGACTTCCAACTAAAGCAAATGTGGTAGACGTCTTTACAGTGAGGTTCAAAAACCACAAAGGCATTAACAAAGCAAATGTATTTGAACTGTATATAGAAACGTGCATGCAAACACACAGTATACCTGCACACACTCATTTAAATCATGCACTTAGACAGAATAGTATACTCACAGAGAGCTATTCACACACATACTAACATAGAGACAAAAGCCCAAGGACACAAATTAGCAAATAAAGAAGACCTTGAACCCAGTCTTGCATCAAACATACACATATACCTCAGCGTATTATTGAGTCACAACGGCCCGAGGAATTAATTAAACTCCAATGGTCGCAGACATTAACAAGCTTAATTGGCCCCAATGTTACTGTACGTCAATCACCACAGGGAGTAATTAGTTCAAATGGTGCATGAAGTAATGTTTATGAGTGGTCTATGGTCAAAATTAACCTCAGCAGACCAAGCCAGTAATGGACCAGCATGGTACTAGACAGTAATAAACATCAATGGCCCCTAACATTAATGATTATCAATGTCCCCAGGCAGTTATGAACATGAATTGACTCAGCAGCAATGAATATCAATGGGCCAGGTGGTAATGAGTTATGTAATTAACCAAGTATGCCATTGATACTGAATGTGGACCCTAAGGAGGTCCCAGCCTGGGTTGGACCTTCACAGTGCAATTGGGCAGCTGGCCATTTTAGTGCTAGCCTGGACCTGAGCCACCAACGCACAGGTTCTATGGTACCACCTTCTTCACAGACCATCTCTAGAGCAAAGGCTAGTGCTAAAGGTAGGTGGGAAGGCAATGGAACCTGGATCTATTATTATCTCAATCCAGAACATGCCTGCAACAGTGAAATGGAGCACTGGTTAGATAAATGCAGCATTCAGAAAATGTGTAATCAGCGAATCAAACAGTTTAAGAGAAGAATAATTATTACTGTCTTTTTAATTGCTGGTGGATCCCAGGAGGAACATTGGCTTCACACAATCTTGTATTGCCTTTGCATTCATAACGTTGGCTGGTGGGTCCAAACATCACTTCTCAGACAGAAGTGTGCATCTTATGGCTAGAAGTACCTAGTCCTAAACTGTCTGGATGGAGGCATTGATCTTCAGTCTTATGTGTGGCATGGATTTGAACTGATGATGAAGGAAGACTAAGAGACCTCTACTATGACACCCACCTGATCATCTCCCTGACTGAGAACCCCTCATCTCCTTGACCGAGAACCCTTCAACAGCCAAGAAGAATTTCAGAGACAGGATGGAAGGAGTCACCACCTGGATGAGAGAGAGCTGCCTCAAGGCGAACTCCCACAAAACCGAGATTCTCATCCAGGGACCCTCCCCATCATACTGGGATGACTCCTGGTGGCCCTCAACCCTCGGCAGGCACCCCCCCCCCTACTGACCAAGCATGAAACCTCGGCGTCCTCCTAGACTCAACGCTCACCATGACCAGACAGATCAACTCCGTCGCCTCCACCTGCTTCCACACCCTCTGGTCCCAACAGAAGATCTTCAGATGGATACCAACCGACTGCTGGAAAACCGTGACACACGCACTAATCACAAGCAGTCTAGACTATGGCAACGCCCTCTATGCAGGAACTTCCAAGAAAAACCTGAACAAGCTGCAACTAATTCAGAACGCCGCTACCAGACTCGTCCAAGACATTTCCCACTGAGAAAAACATCACAGAACACCTGAAAAACCTCCACTGACTCACTGTTGAGAAGAGGATCAACTTCAAACTCCCCGTACAGGCCTACAGAGCCCTCCCCAACAGCGGAACAAGCTACCTCAACCACTGCATCACCTGGTGCACCCCTTCCAGACCTCTCCGCTCATCCCATCAGTCGCTCACCAATGTACCCCATACAAAGAAGTCCTCCGCTGGAGGAAGATATTTTTCATACCTGGCAGCAAAAGCTAGGAACACCTTACCTACTCACCTCAGACAGTCGTCACTGCTGCCTAAGTTCAGGAAGGACTGTAAGACCTGGCCCTTCAACTGATCTCTGAGGGGACACCACTCAGCGCCTTGAGACTCTATGGGTGAGTGGTGCACTCTAAAATACATGATTGATTGATTGACTATGGCAGCTCCATGCATGCATAAGCCTCCTGTACTGCTTTTGAGCTTTTGTTCGTCAGCAGCAGATAGTGCATCCAGGTGGCAGGCTTGACCCGTTCCTTGCATGGCAGAGAGGTTTAAGGGAGAATGAAAGAATAAATGGACACAAGAGCCCACAAATGAACGCACAGAGGACCACAGAAGACTCTATCAAAGTAATTTCTGAAGAACCAAGCATGGGAAATACCTGAGTGGGAGAAGCAGGTGACAGAAGAGGAGTCTGGAACCAAACCAACCTTAGAGAAACCTGTTAGAGCAGTAGAAGCACAGAAGCGTGTTTATACCAAAGTGGAAATGTGGCTTCCAGGACTTTGGAGTGCCAACTAAAACCTTTAGAGGAGGATAGAATCAATGGGCAGTCCAATGAACAAGAAATGATGGTAAAGTGCATTCAAATTCTGGAAAGTGCCAATTGATGTAATGCAAATTGAAGTGGTGTGTGATGTGCTCAACCCAGAACTGGAGGTAATCAATCTGTCACCCTGGGCAGTAAATGATGCTATATTAATAGAAGCATAAGCAGGCTCTTGAAATCAACTACCAGATCTTAGAGATACATGAAGATCCATGCCAGACACCCTACTTGCATAATTTTTCCACAATGGAGGGATCAGAGGAATTTGAAAATTCATGGTTCTCAGCAACTTTGCCACCCTTATGAGAGTGATGCCTGATGCCTTGAGTATTGATGGACACATGCATACCTTCCCAAAGACTGCAATACAAGCAGGATAAAATGTCTCTCTGAGGCAAATCCATGCAGAGTCTGTAAACCGTGTGTCTTTGCAGATTCTAGGATCATGAATGGCTGGTGGGATGCTCATGCTTGGTTTCAATGAACTATGACTGTGGCAACTGTCAAACTGGAAAGAGGGACCAGTGAGGAGACCTGAAGGTATTTCTACAATCTTCTGAAGACACCAGTTGTCATGAAAGGTGCGTTTTGACATCAGAGCTGAACTATCTACATTTGAGAGGTCGCACTGCCATTGAGAGTCCATTGGGAAAAGTACTGAGTCCTGAGTTTCAGATTTAATGTTGTGAAGATATCTACTGCTTGTGAATGGAACTCCAGCAGCCCTTATTCTCTTTGTGATCTTTGTGGTACTGCAGGCTTAATTATGCAATAATTCTCCAGCGGGTCATCTGCTCAGTGAAGTCACAACTTCCCATCTCAATATAATGTATTTGATAATATCTCTTTGCTGAGTGTCGTTGTTGTCTTATGTGATGTCACCAGTGCTGCCATTGGCGATTTAAGATGGTATCTGTGTTGTCATTAACAAAGTCAGGAACAGTGCACTGGTGGTGAGGTGTGGTTGTGCTTCAGTTAATTTCAGTTTTTAAATTGGAAACATAATGCACTTTCCACAGAATTTTTAATAGGGAACACACACACACAGACCCAACGCCATGACATATGTCAGGCTGTGTGACTAGCATGACAGGACTTACATAACAAAGAAAAAGCTATTAAGCAAGGGAAAATTTATATGACATTTGATTTTCTGAAGGCACAATTTGCCTATCTAACTATTGAAATGGCAATAAACATTGGTGCAGTGCTTACCTCGATAACATGCTGCTCCCGCTTCTTCAGAATACCCTCATGTTGTTCCTCTCCCAAAAGAAGAAGTTCGACCTTCATTTTCTCCTTTAGATCCAAGACTGTAGGGTCACCTGTTTCTTTAGGCTCTCCCATGTATACCTCTGTGCAAAGGTCATCTTCGGGGAGACTGTTAAAAAGTAAACCCAGATGTGAGTGCAGTTCTGAATGTTTAGTTTTTAGAGGAAGGTAAATTGAGACAGAGAAATGAACATCATACCATTATTGTGGATCCTCCATCTTATAGTGATCTTGTGCTCCAAATACATTTGGGATCATCACATAGTCCACAAAATTTCTAAAATATTGCTAAAGAGACACACATTTCTGTGCTCTATCTACACACTGCTGGATTATGAAAGGGCTCCTTTAGTGTTCCTAGGGTACTTTCATATTATAGAAAGAGTCAAAGTATGCCCTCTTCAGTGATACCATTTACACACAACACGGGTCCAGTGACACTGTTCTTTCTCATAATTATCCAGGTTGTGTGTGTCCTTTACTTATAGGTCTTAATCTATACATATATTAAAGTAGTAAAACAACACTGTTTACTATACAAACTGATAACTTTATTTTGAAAAAATAATTGTAAATATGCAGTAATGAACTATTATCACTGCAAACCGAGCCACATAATAATATAAAACAAAATATGTAAACTAAATATAAAATATTTAAAAAATTAATGTACAAAAGTGATAAACATATTTACAAATACTAATTAATAACTACATTTTTAAATCAATAAAAATGTATCGGAAAAAAACTTCCCAGCCTACTTCCCTATTAAAACAAATCACCCAAAAAACGATATCAAAATAATGTATGCAATTTATCAAACAGAATGAACAAAAACTAATAAAAAATGTTAATTAACGAAATCAATATAGTTTGTATATTTCAAATTTGCTGCTGTACAATCAAATATTAATAAACGTCTACTGAACTACTAATAATGATCTGTTTAACTGCTTTGGTGCTAATGACTTGTTGGACACATCCTCAGCACCAGTGCACTAGCACTCACCCACAGACGGAGAAAGTGTTAGCACATCCCCTGTAGGACCCCCGTCTCATGCCCCCACCAGAATGTAATGGAAGTGCTACTGCTGCCACAGCTGACCCCTCCCCTGAGATCAGATGACATTATCACACATTACTGGTTCTTTATATTTGAAAACAAATGTGCTGTCTTAGTTGGATGTTTTACTGTCTGTGCAGTGTGTGTAATCTGTTCATTGCGTGTTTTAGAAATGAAAGTGGTGTGGAGCTTCATGGTGAAGTATGAGTGGTGTTTGGCTGGCGGTGTGTGCTGCTGGCATCTGGCTGGTGGTGTGTGTAGACTGGCATTTGGTTGCCAGTGTGTGTGTAGTAACCAGCAGCAAGTCACTACCCACACACCTTCACTGAAATGCCAGTCCACTCATTCTGCCAGGCTGTGTGATTGCTGTGTCTGAACTTGCATCCGGCTGGCAGTGTGTGTGCCTGATGCCTAGCTGGTGGTGTGTGTAAACAGGCGTTGGGCTGGTGGTGTGTGTGTGTGTTGACTTGCTGCTATTCACTGCACCACATTGGCAGCCAAACACCAGTCCAAACACTCTGCTAGGTGGTGGATTGCTGTGTCAGTCCTGTGGGTGTTTAAAAGTGATGGGCTCTTAAATGGCGCAGTTGGTTGATGTAAGTGTTGTAATATGCAAGGCTTCAAGCTGGCATGGTGAATGGTTTTTTGTTTGTGATGCATGAAATGTATGTGAACGGCCTGTAAAGCGGTTGGTGTCTGTCATGGCTTTGCAGCCTACAAGCTGTGCGTCACTGGTTTAGTAGTACTACATTTAAATTTCCTTATTAACAATGATTTCTACATTTTAATTTTCATGAAATATTCAGTTATCAAAATTTACATTTTGATCTTTTCACTCATCCTCCTGCCATATCTAACCAGTATGTGTGTTCACATGACTAGTAGATAGTGGTGCAGTACTATTTGTCTCTTCTGCCTTTCTCTGAAAGGGTGTACATTGTATCTAGGGAAAATCTACCAACCCCTGAATTTTAATAAACAAGATAACCAGTGGGGGCTTCAGGGTGGTGTGTCTTTCATGGGTTCCACAAGGTTTTCATTCTCAGAACCCCTTGCAATCCCTTAAACATAGGCTAAATAGACATCTTTGCTTCATAGTTCAGTGACTGGAAGTACTGGAATCTGCAGGGAGTAGCTAATTTCCTACCACCCAGTTTTCAGTGGGAAAATGTGATGTGTCCATGTTGTGTTTGGGGGCGTGTTCTGTTGCCGGCACTAGCCTAGTCACAAAACTGCGGTACTATATTTATTGGGAGACTTGGGGTAGTGCTGGGTGGCAGTAAATTTGTGGCTCCCCCAGATTACAGAGGTTTTCCTCACAGAAATATGAGGAAAATGTGTGTTTTTAGTCACACATTGAGGCTTGCAACGGCTTCTGGGTAGGTAAACTTAGTGGTATTCACACAAGTCACCCATCCTAAATTCCCCCAGGTATCTAGTTTTCAAAAATGTAGAGGTTTGCTAGGTTTCCCTAGTTGGTGGCTGAGGTAGGGCCCAAACTCCACAGCTAGCTACATTTCAAAACAAGCATTGGCAAAGCTAATAGGTCTCGCCAAGAAGAGCTATTGACTTTTGCATTGTGTTTTGCCATGTTGTACACAAATGTGGTTCCTGTTCAGCATGGCTAAAAGTTAGTGGTGTGGAGTGTCAGAGTAGAGTGGGGGAGTATAGTGTTGTAGACTGGATTTGTTTGAATGGTGTAGAGTGGAGTAGGATCAGAGTGTCATACAGTTGAGGGGAGTAGGGTTCAGTGGCAGAGAATATCGCAGAGTGGAGTGGGGTGGAATAGGGTGGAGTGGATTTGTATTGGATTGAGGTAGTGGATGGGATTCGATTGGAGTAAACTGGATTAGGGCAGAGTGGGGTGGATTGAGTGGAGTGGGGTGGATTGGTGTGGGGTGGATTGGATTGGAGTGGGGCGGATTGGAATGGGGTGAGATAGATGTGACTGGGATGGATTTGAGTGGGGTGGATTAGAATGGATTGGGTGGGTGTTTTGGATTGGAGTGTTAGGGGGCTGGATTGGATTCGGGTGGGGTTGACTGGAATGAAGTGGGCTGGGGTGGATTAGATTGGACTGAAGTGGGGTGGAATAGATTGGATTTGAGTGTGGTGAATTAGAGTGAACTGGATTGGGGTGGATTAGATTGGAGTGGGGTGGGCTGGATTGGATTAGATTGGGGTGGGCAGGATGGATTGCAGTGGGGCGGACAGAACTGGGATGGGGTGGATTGGATTGGGATAGAGTGAGCAGACTGGCCTAGACTGTGATGGATTGGAGTGAGTGGGTGTATTGGAGTGGGATGGGTGGGGTGGATTGGAGAGGGGTGGATTGGATTGGAGTGAGGTTGTCTTGGGTGGATTGGATTGGGGTGGGTGGATTGGATTGGAGTGAGGTGTGTTGGATTGGATTGCAGTGGGGTGGATAGGAGTGGATTGGAGTGGGGTGGATTGCATGGAGGTGGGGTGGATTGGAGTGTGGTGGGGTGGATGGGTTGGATTGGAGTGGGGGGCTGAACTGGGATGGGGTAGGGTGGATTGGATTGGGATGGGGTGGATTGTAGTGGGGTGGATTGCATCGAGGTGAGGTGGACTGGATTGGTGTGGGGTGAATTGGACTGCAGTGGGGTGGACTGGAATTGGCTGGATTGGGGTGGGGTGGGTTTGGGTGGATTGGACTGGAGTGGGTGATTTGCATTGGATTGGAGTGGGATGGATTGGATTGGGGTGGGGTGGGGTGGATTGGATTGGTACGGGGTGGATTGATTGGAGAGGGGGTGTACTGGATTGAAGTGGGATAGATTAAGGTGGTTTGGAGTGGGGTGGATTTCACTGGAGTAGGGTGGATTAATGTGGAATTGATTGGACTGAGTGGGTGGATTAAAGTGGATTGTATTAGAGTGAGGTGGATTAGATTGGAGGCAGGTGGATTGGGTAGCTGTGGACTTGATTAGAGTGGGGTGGATTGGATTTGGAGTGGGGTGGGTTGGATTGGAGTGGGTTGCTTTGGATTGGAGTAGGGGTGGTTGGATTGGTGTGGGGTGATGAGTGGATGGGATTATTTAAGTGGTGTGGGATGGATTGGCGCATAGTGGGTTGGATTGGAGGAGGGTGGATTGGACTGGAATGGGGTAGATTGGACTGGAGTGGAATGGGGTGTGGTGGATTGAGGTGAGGTGTATTGGATTAGAGTGGGGTAGGTTGGACTGGGCTGGATTGGGGTAGACTGGAGAGGGGTGGTTTGGATTTCTGTGGGTTTGACTGGGTTGTAGTAAGGGTAGATTGTGGTGGATTGGAGTGGGGTCAATGTGGATGGAGTGGGTTTGATTGGGGTGTGGGATGGGGATTGGATTGGAGTGGGGCAGATTGTTTTGTATTCAAGTGGGTTGTTTGGGATTCTAGTGGGGCAGGTTGGAGTGCAGAAGGTTGTTTTGGAATAAAGTGGGTCAAATTGGAGTAAGGCAGGTTGTTTTGGATTGAAGTGGGTCAGATTGTTTTGGATTGCAGTGGGGCAGAGTTTAGTGGGGCAGATTGTTTTGGACTGTAGAAGGGCAGATTGTTTTGGATTGTAGTGAAGCAGATTGCAGTGGGGCAGATTGTTTTGAATTTGGGACAGATTGGAGTGAGGGAGATTGCTTTGGATTGGCGTGGGACAGATTGTTTTGGATTGGAGTGGGGCATATTGTTTTGGATTTGAGTGGGGCAGATTGGAGTGGGGAATATTGTTTTGGATTGGGGGCAGATTGTTTTGAAGTGGTACAGATTGTTTTTGATTAGAGTGTGGAGAATTGGAGTGGGGCAGATTAGACTGGGGTGGGTAGGGAGGATTGATGTGGGGTGGGTTGGAGTGGATTGGATTGGGGTGTACTGCACGATTATGTGTTAAAGCATAATTTCGGAGATTACACATAATAAAGAAACACTGTTGCTTTGCAATATTTCTAACAAGTTAATTGTCAGCTTTCGAGAAGAGCGCCCACGAGCAAAAACAAAAGAAAAAATGAATGAAAAGTGAGAAAAGACGACTTGGTAAAATAAAAGAAAGTTACCTTTAAAAAAATAAAACTTTACAATTTTGTTTGTCCTGCTGGGCACGCTTTTGCCAGTCACAAGCCTTCTGTTTGCACGACACCAGATGCTAAAAAGAACAAAATAGTACCTCAATCATGTTGGGAGCAGGGGACGGCACTAATTAAGTTGACTCAATCAGTGCTTCTTCCCTGCTCCACACAGCGTAACGGAAATGATGCCTTGACGAATTACAAGCCTGTAAAGAAGAGTGCCACGTGCACCAACAAATGGTGATCAACAGGCATGCTCCAAGCCCTTTACTGTACAAAACAAAGTCTTGCAAGAGAGAGCATGCACTAGTGAATGCCCTCGCAGGTTTGACCTTAAAATGGGTCAGTAGTTTCCTGTTGCGGCCCTAACCTTACCCACACAAAAGAGGTATCATTTCTATTGGGAAACCTTGGGGAAATGGTAGGTGGTAGGAAAATTATTGCTCACTGCAGAACTTTACATCACAGAAATGTGAGGAAACGTGTTGTTTAGTGAACGTTTGAGGTTTGCAAGGACTTCTTGGTCGGAAAACCTTGTGAGAGTCATGAAGTCTTCTCAACCTGGATTTACTGAGGTGTCTAGTTTAAAAGAAGTACAGGTTTGCTGGGTTTCCATAGGTGCCGGCTGAGCTAGGGTCAAAATCCACAGCTAGCTACACTGTAAAAGAAATGGGCATTTTACAGTGGAAAAATGTGCTGTGTCCATGTTGTGTTTTAGGCCTACCCACACAAGTGAGGTACCATTTGTATTGGCAGACATGTGGGAATACATAATAGTAGAGAATATGTTATTATCCATTTTATTTCTCTGCATTTAATCCTTCCAAATGAAAACCAGTGTGTAAAAAGAAGACATCTTGAAAAACGCACTGTGAATCATATGCTAATAAGAGTACCCACAAATTCAGAGATGTACAAATAAGCACTGCTCCTTTATTCTGTAAATTCTGTATGAGGTATCTATTTCAGAAATACATAGGTTTCCTTGATACCCATTTTGCAATCTTTATATTTTACCAATTGCTCTATAACCGGAACACAATGAAAAACCATTGTAAGTTGCAGTTCAGTTGTTGGCTCTGTGTACCTCTGGATCTTGGAAAAGCTACAAACCTGATATATCCCCGCAACCAGACGAGTCTAGCAGACATAATGGTTTATTGCTTTTTTAAATCAGCCATTGTGAAAGGAGGTTACAAATGAAAACTTTGTCACAAATGGCCGTTTTTGTTCTAATCGTTTTCAATATTGTTTTATTTCAATAGTTAGTTTCTTTGAGAAACCCTTGAGAGATCTACACAAATGACCCCTTGCTGAACTCAGAAATGGGTCTGCCCGTCAGAAATGTAAAGCTTTCCGGAATCACCCATTGGTTTCAACCCTGTCTCCACCACGAAATGGGACAAGGTTAAAAGAACAAAAATTAGGAAAATTGGGCTACCTCTTTGAAAAGATACATTTTTTTATTTTTTATTTTATTTAGTTCTGCATGTTCCTGAAAGCCAGGAATATTGTGGCTTTAGCACAGTAAAGCTTTAATTGATGCAATTTTTTAGGAAAAAATAGCCACTTTTTTGAGAAGTACTTTTTTCCTATTTTTCCCTACCCCAAAAATTGATCTATATTTTGGCTACTTTCTCAGTCCCCTCGAGGGGAAATCACCTTGGGTACCTTTGGCATTCCCAAGATGTTGGGAAAAAGGGTTGCAAATTTGGCATGGATACATTATGTGGACAAAACGTTATGGAGATCTATGCACCAACTACCCCAAATAGCTAAAAAGAAGGGCTAGTAGTCTAGTGGTTAATAAACACATCAATAAACACATGAACCAATTATAACATTAGTAATCCATTAAAACACTTCATATAGATTTTCTTGTCTGAGATAATATGCCCCATCATATTCTTGTCATCATAATACTTTGAAAGGATATTAGTGTTCAACAATAATTTTTCAACATTATTAAGGTAGAACACTGAACATGGCAAAGATTTTTAGCCAGTGTGAGAAGTGATCAACAAACACAATATGAAATTTTGGGGATATGCCTTTGATACACATGCATCCCTGAGCATCTAGTTACTCCCATTTACACAGCAATTCAAAGAGGCCACTGGGAATTAATGAAGTGGCAGCCATTTTCTAACCTTTCTTTGGGCATGCTGAAAACAGCCACTGACATGTCCACACCTTTCTACAAATGGTCCTTTTAAAACCTATTGTTAGTTCTTGTGATTCATAAATGTTCTTTGTGAAAGAGATAAATCAACATCTCTCTAACAAAGCTGGTACTAAGTGATCATTTCTGCAGAGTTGCTCATCCACTGGCAAGAAACACAATAACCACAAAGTAGAATCTCTGCTACCCTTTTAACAACAACACCTTTCTGGGCCAGAAACCAAGTGCAAACATGAACACATTACCACACATTGACTCTCTCTCTCTCTCTCTCTCTCTCTCTCTTTCCTTGCTCCACTGTTCCTTGCTCACCACTGACTCCTGTAACTGACTTTCAAACTCCTGCTCTTAACCGTCTTGCTTCCCTTCAAACTCACCCACCTCTACAACCAATAGGACAAACAGCCAGATGGTCAATTCCTGATGACTGTTGATACAAAATGTCTTCTATATTAGCTAGCCATGTTAAAATGCATCCAAAACATGGCTTGCAAATATGGCTTTGAGGCTCCTGCAAACCGCCTGTACCACAAAGTGGATTTTCCAAAGGAAAGAATGAAACATGTTTACTATTCACCTATTAAAATAATCAATACTCTGAAATCAGCACCATTGTGTTCATAGGTTAAAGACTAATTATGATGTCTCCCATCACACAATTAGGACAAAGTCCTCTAACCTGTAGTCATTTGTATACATAGTCACTATAGTCTTACTATCTATCACAAACCAAGTGAACATGAACACAAAAAACAATCCATTGTTGACTTCATCTGACCCTTTTCTTCAGTCTTCTCAAAGCCAAACAGTAAATCTATATGATCTTATCGGCAGGGTTCTAGAGAAAATTAGCTGACTCTGTAATTCCAATAAATTAAACCAAGCTTTCCATAGTGTTGTTTGGAATTGTTCCTTGTATCTCCTCCTCTTGAGCCTCCTTGGGCTTCACCACTCACTGTCAATCTTGTACCCAAAATATGGTATAGATTGGATTCTCAGTTTACACCTCCTACCTGAATGGTCAAACCCCTTACTTGCATGCAAAATCCTCAATTGTTTTTGTGATTTTTCAAATTATATTTCAACTAATGGGTCACCATTACAACATAATCACAGTAATATGCATCAATGCATTCAGTGGAATCAGCTTTGCCATTGCCCACTAGCCATTTCAAAATATAGAAAGCAGTTAAAACAATGCTTTTTATGCTTTCAAGATGGCCACCGCATTGTGAGATGCAATGTGTGTTATGTCGTCACATGTGCTTCTGTGACGATGCAAGACACGTTGTGTCATGAAAGTCAACCATTTTGAAAGTATACAAAACAATGTTTTCATTGCTTTTCATACTTTTAATGTGGTAATTCACTACTATTGACTTTGCTAATGGTGGTGGAGTTTAAACACTGCTGGCACTAGCAAGTTCAACAGCAGCCACCAACATTGAAAGGCCAGGCACAGGACAGTGCAATGGAACAATATCAGGGGCACCACATGGCTCCTGGCGCGCCATGTAGGAATACTAGGATGAGAACCAGGGTAAGGAGAACATCTAGGGCATCACCAAGGCTGCCATCCAGTGCCTGGGGCACCACTGAGGAGCATGAGGAGGGGAAATGGTGATAATAGGGTGAGTCAGGAGGGATCAAATAAAGAGAGTGAGTGCCAATGACGAGCTAAACAAGTAAGGAAATAAAGAAAGCAGAAAAAAGGCTCCATGACCCTATCTACTCAAAAGCAAGAGTAAAAAAGCTATTCCAGGGAGGGCCAAACACAAAATAGGGAGCAAAATCTCCACAAAAAAAAAACAGGGAACTGAGGATGACAAGATAACCATCTAATAAAAAGCAAGGACTTACTCTATGTAGCATTGTACACAATCATTATGGTGACAGACACCTGGAGCTGCCTACAGTAAGACCACAAAAAAGCACTCATACAAGCATTAGATAGACACATATGAAGTATCAACCCAAAGCTGGAACCGGACAACTCATAATTTGAGATAAATATATAAGCCTTATGATTCCCTTGAAAATGACAAAACGTTTTCGTCAAGTGACAGTTTGGGTAAAATCATTAGAGCTATGAGCCATTCTACCTATTTGGAACAATTTTGACCATGGTGTTCTCTATAGCACCCTCATATCATAATACATTTATTGTGTATCCTCAACCCTCATGTTTTGCCCTTTCAGCTGTCATATACATGTCCATGTTTGAATAGCACATATCAGGTTTTGTAGGCATCTGGCTTCCTAGTCCAAAACTACACAATAATTCTCCCTGACACCACTAGACCAACATCATATGGAAGATACAATCTCAAAATATTGCATAATTTCCTGTTGAGTTAACTCACATTCTATATCAAAGCTGACCTTTGAAACAGTCAACACTACCTGTCTTGCAACAGCTCCAGTATTGTGCATTGAAAGACCCCAGCTAGTGAAACAAGTTGCAACATCTCTTCTTCAGATGGGGTGACCAGAAGAGGAACCCAAAAAAGCAGGGAATCAAATTGGCCTGGTGACAAGCTGAGTCCAGGATCATGAATGTCTTGTACTTATGCCACATAATCATTCAGCTGTCTTCCAAATCATAGATGATGCCCTCCAAACTACAGACAAAGATGATCCATCTCTTATGACATTGCTGGATTTCTCAGCTGCATGCAATACCCTAGACTATCATACCCCATCCACACCAGGAAGTCTTTAAGGGGAACCACTAGGAACATCCTTCTTTGGTTCTCCTGCCTATCCATCCAGCATCACTAACTGACATGGGTTCCTCCAGGTCCCAGAAGATCTCTATCACCTACAGGTCCCAGGGTTCCATCATGTTGCCCATCATCTCAGGCTCTACATGGAGCTCTGTGGGACTTTACTACAGGCTCTCTACCCAATGACAAGAACATTACAATTCACCAATACACTGACTATATATAACCATATTTGAAAAGCTCATCTGCTCCACATATACAACTCCTCGACGTTGCCTGCACCTCATAGAGACCTGGTTGTGCAACACCAGCATGAAGCTTAACCCCACAAAACAGAATTTACTTCTATGGATCAAGAACAAAAAGTAGCATCTAGTCCAAAAGGGCTCAAGAACATGAACATAGACAGATTAAAGCCAAAACACTCATATTCACCTTGGACACCAACCTCATCCTCAAGAAAAAAACCTCAGCAAAAAAAAGTAAAACCAATTCTCCCAGAAAGTGACTTTAGAACTACTGTTCAAGCCCTCAAACTCTTGTCACAAGATAGTGGCAACACCTTACTCCAGGGTGTTCCATACTCCACACAGCCCCTTTACAGGTATCCTGTTGTCCTGTGCCATCTTTATAACCAACTGCATTATCTACAAAGCCATCACAACAGGGAACCCTACTCATGAGGGTGACAAACATGCAACTATGCTAGCTCTCAACACACCTCAGCAAAGATAGCATCCAATGGAGATGAAGAAGTGAAAGAAACAAAGAAGCAAAGCAGCAGGTAGTCTCAATTTATGCATCAAGGATCTGAATGATATCCTCAAATCCTTCAGGGCTGCCCCAGCTCTGCTCCAATTTAGGAAAGAGACAATGGCACGTCTCTGTAAAGAGCACTACATCATGATGCAGTAACAAGAAACCAACTACTCCTTCAAATGTGCTTTGAATGTATCAGTTCCTTTGACCCAGTACAGTCCGGACTGCCTTTCAGACATACATGCATCATACAGACATACCTACATACAAACATACATGCATAAATCCATCAATACATACATATATACCCTCATGCCTCTATACATACAAACATAATGTAGGATACTGTCGTTTCACTTATGTGAGAGAAAGAGAAACAAACACACACTACATTCCTATTGAGGTTCACCAGATACACAGACCCAAAAATACAAGTTATTTTATACTATGTTGATTGAAAGAAAACAGCCTTGTTGCCCTGGCTAGTCCAATGATTTACTTCATCCACAATTCCTGCAGCTCTCTACAACTGCTCCTCTCAAGGAAATCAAAGCACTTGTATTTTTTTCTAACAATGAGCTGAACACCTTTTCCTAACATTACCCAATGGTGAAAACCATTCAGGTATAATGTTCCTTAAGTACATCTGGCAATAGAAGCAGCTCATAAATATTATCACCAGTTACACAAGGCACTTACTCCTTACTGTCCAAATCCAGCATCAAACTGAATGTGGTTGCTACATTCAATCATGCAGCTAATTTCCCTTATCTTTTACACAGACACTACCCCAGATCATACATACCCTGAACACTGACTTTTATTAGGCTTTACCAGCATCTAAGCTGACATTCCCTGATCCTAAAACCTGCATAACATAATCAGATAACACGAGGCTGCTCAGCTTGCCAGGACCATTCCAGATACCCATTTCCATAGCCATAGACATGTAATTGGGTGATCCTTTCTTCTGCTCGTCAGTGGCTGTCATCAACTCCAAAGTACTGAAACCCCCCGCCAACACATTTTCAAGAAACTGTGCTACTGTGTTAGTATATTCTCCATCATGTTAATCACGTTTTTTGGTTTTAATATATTTATAGGATGATTTGTTTCCAATACTCTGAAATGTAACCATCACACGGAAGTCCCAAGCTGTACATCATATCTGGTTTAGTAGAGCGCAGTGTGGTCAGAAAGTAAATTCAACGTACATCAGTTACCTTATGGGTGTCTCTTGTCACATGCTGAGGCCGACCGGTACCCATCTTAGAAACTTTGTGGAAAGATCTGAGGCAAGATGGACCCAGTATCTTCTAAACTCCAGAGTTGAAACACAAACAGGTGGCTGGTCTCAATGAGGGTGCAATCCCATTTGTGCATCTAGTAACTAAAATTACCAATATCAAGAGGTGCTCAAAGGAGAAAATGAGTCACCAAACTCTTTAACCGCAAACACAACGCCTGTGATGATGTGCAAAATCTCGCTGAGCACACAAATTGTATATAAAGTTCAGTAACGAGATCCTAAGTGTTCTGTGATTCTTTATTTCACTCTTCAAACCAGTTCCAAATATATCTCATGGCCGTAGTCAGCAAGAGTTTCATCATTACTGTGTGTACACCTTCGGCTTCATCAGGGCTACAAACAAATAAAATACATTCAAACAAAGCTCTATTCAGATAACTGAAAACATAATGGTAAGCCCACCACCAAAATTGTAGGTGCAGTATAATGTCAAATGTTCAATGTGCCAGATCATTATGTTTCCTTAGTGCAATCTAACCTAAGAGAAGTTCAAATACATAAAAGTAATTACCATTTAATTACCATAAGTGTGTCACACGAGCAAGATAAATCCTAAAACCGTGTCTCCATTCACTTGTACCAGTGTCCATACATATAGTGTAAACCCACATGCAAAGAAAAAATAATAAAAAAGATATCTATTTCCATATTTTTCATATGCTTCTACAAATCAGAAGGATGGTAAATTACATAAAAGCCCATCTGGAGCTCAACTAGAGTATCCAGAAGAGCAATCCTAAAGCTAAGTGAAAATTAAATTCATATGACTAGAGAAGCTCGAAATATCAAACAAGTCGAAATGGTGGTATGTAAAAACAATCTATTCAATTAAATAGAATTCCGAGGGGTCTCGGTTCCCAAACTATTCCCACATATGATGGTTTGGATAATGATCTACTATTGTGGTGGGAGAAGGAGCTGACTGGCAGCTCCATGAATGTAATGAATATACTGATTGAGAATGCAGACAGGAAGTTTTGCCAAACTATTTCAAGATATATTAGAGGTGGAGAAAGACATTTTAGATTTAAACTTACCAGAACCTACCAAGAATAATTATGAGATACTGGATAGTATTCTTAATAAACACCAAGAACAGATGAAACAGAGAAAGGTCAGGATAATGAAGAGAGATGAGCTTGATTATGTATATAGAAGAGGGTTCAGGTTTGCTAAACAGTTTAACCATCTGGCTGAAAAAGATACCTTGCGAGTGAGAGATAAATCACCCTCGATGGGGAGTAGAAGCACTACTCTGTCAAATAATATTTCAAGCAGCGAAAGTGAGGATCCTGGGGAAGGAACCTCTGAGCAGTGTAGATGTTAGAAACTAGGTCTTTAGTTGGCAGAGGTATGCACCTTATTCAAGCAGGAACCACGATCCTAGTCATGGTAAGTTAGATACATACCCTAAATTAACCCGTGCTCACCCACTGGTAGCTTGGCACAGTGCAGTGAGGCTTAACTCAAGAGGCAATGTGTAAAGTATTTGTGCAGCATTTATTTACAGTAACACAGTAAAAGATGCCACAAAAAGACTCCACACCAGATTAGAAAAATTAAGAATATTTATCTGAGTAAAACAAGACCACAACAACAAAACTCCAATCATTTGAGGTTGCGAGGGACTGGTGAAAATCCCAAATCCAAGCCAGCAGTGTTGGTGGTTACGCCGGCTACTGAACCCACACAGGGCTAGCTGAACAGTACCTTTGTTGGAGCATTGTGTCGACAATGCACCAGTATTTCTACCACACTCGGGCTGATGCGTCACTTTTTGAGGTTTGCAGCTGCAGAACCCACTTCTGAGGTCCAGGACTGGAGTGGGCACCGCAAGCAAGGGTATGACTCACAGATAGCCAGCAGTATCAGGAGAGTTGAAAGCAGTCTTTGATGTCCCTGAAGCTGCAGAAGAACAGGGGGCAAGCCAGCAAGCCCTTAGAGACTCTTGGATTCAAGGATGTAGAAAGAAAGTCCAGTCCCTCTCACTGCAGGGTAGAAGCAGCAGGCAGTAGGCCAACACAGCAGAGCAAACAGCAAAGTCCCAGTCCCTCCTACAGCACAGCACACAGCAGCAGTAGGCCAACACAGCAATACAGTTGCAGAGTGGCAGTCCCTCCTGGCAGCACAACAGTCCTTCTTCCTGGCAGAGTGTCCATGGTTCCAGTAGCTATCTCATTTGGTGGGTTTGGGGTCCAGTATGTATAGTTTGGTGCCCTAGTTCTGGAAAGTGGGAGAAGCTTCCAGAGGCAGGCCTTTGAAATGCACAGATGCCCTGCCTCCCCTGTCCTGGCTCCAAGCTGGCTGGAGTGATAATATAGGGCTCTTAAGCCCTATTGTGAGTGGACAGGACATTTCTATTCAGGTGTGAGTGAGGCGGTACTAAGCTCCGCCCCACCATCAAGCCAGTTTATGGTCCATTAAGGCCCATCAAGTCACAACTAATCTCCCATTGTGTGTGGCTGTCTAGAAGGAACGCACAGAGCCCAGCTGTCACCCAAAACAGATGTGTATTCAGAGGCAGACAGAGGCACAGAATGGTTAAAGTAAGAAAATGCCAACTTTCTAAAAGTGACATTTTCAGACTTACAATTTAAAATCCGACTTCACCATAAGTTGTGATTTTACATTGTGAGTCCAGAGACACCAAACTCTACATTTCAAACTTTTCCCATTTGGGAGTTACACTTATAAGATATTTAAGGAAATCCCAATGTTATCCTATGGGAGGGATAGGCCTTGCCGTAGTGAAAAACAAATTTAGTTTTTCACTATCTGGAAATGTTAAACCTAAAAGTACATGTCCAACCTTTTAAATACACTGCATCCTACCCTTGGAGCTAACTAGGGCCTACCTTACGAAAAAGTAAGGTTTGGGCCTGGCAAGCGGGTACACTTGCCACAGCAAAATGGCATTTTAAAACTGCAAACACAGACTCTGTAGTGGCAGGCCTGGGACATGTTTGAAGGGCTACCTTAGTGGGGGGACCAAACAGTGCTACAGACCTACTAGTAGCATTTAATTTACAGGCCCTTGGCACATATAGTGCACTTTACTAGGGCCTTACAGGTAAATTAAATATGCCAACTGAGCAGAAGCCAATGGTACCATGTCTAGAGCACAGAGCACCTGCACTTTAGCACCGGTCAGCAGTGGTAAAGTGCCCAGAATCCTAAAACGCGGCAAAAACAAGTCTGAAAAATAAAGAGAAGGAAGGCAAAAAGTCTGGGTATGACGCTGCAGAAAGGGCCATTTCCAACAATCGGGAGAATACTTTTAAAAGGAAGTTATATGAGTAAGGATGGGGAAGCGGGAAATGAACTCCAGATCCAGAACAACCAATACAGAAAAACCACAAAGGGAAAAAGAGGAAAGGGTACCACAAAATGAAAAGAAGGGTGTGCAGATGAGATCTTGGAGCAGGAACAAACAGTGACTCAACACATGTATTCTGATGTTAAGGTCGTGAATCTCTCAAATAAACGTTTGACTAGAGAAATGTGCTCTTTACTTAAAAAGGCACCAGTGTCTGTCCAACTGTGGGTTGCAAAACATACACCCTCCACATAGTTCGGTATAGGTTTATACAGCAATTGAAATTAAAAACAAAATATTGAATCCCATGAAGACACAAACAAATATTTCGGAGTACTCCTTTAATGGCTTGACTATTCAACATGTTCATGATATGAATACGTTATTTTCCATTATAGAATGTGACCAGAATCCTGTAACTACTAGCAGGATATTGGCAGGTCTTGAGCTATGTACTAACCAGAGTGTAGACAATGGTTTGAAACAAAACTTGAGATGGACACTACAGTTCACCAGTGGTAATAACATTGATCTTTTTCATAAGGCCATCACAACTGAGAAAGACAAATGAGAAACTAGCTCACAACTTAACCATCATAGGCGATTTAAGGATAATTTGTCCAGTGAAGCACATGCAGATATGAGGCAATTATTACAGGACATAGACCTCATTATTAGAGAAGCAGACGGCAGAGGTTATATAGCAGTAATAGACAAGCTTGATTATGTCAATGAAATGTACAGCAAACGTAGTAATATAGCCTGATACTGCAAATTGAGTTGCAACCCTATTCATGATGTTGCAAACAGATAAACAGCTATTTTAAACACTAGCATGGGCAGGAATTAATAAGTGATGACGAATATTGCTATATGCTTACCAATCGTCCTAGGTACAGCTTACCAAAGATACACAAGGAGCAAGCATTCCCACCCTGGAAAGACCCATTACTGCAGGTATTGGGGGGTCCAACAAAAGAATATCAGAATTTTTGGGTATTTCCTTATGACCTTATGACCTTATGTTTTCAGTCTTCCATCATACATACATACAAGATACCAACACACATTTTGAATTTACTAAATGATATAACCTGGGAGTCGGGTATGATGCTAGAAGCTATGGATGTTGTATCTCTGTATACAAATACCATGCAGGAGAATGGAATTACTGCATTGCAAAATTACTGAATAAGAGACCTATTGATTTGTTAGAACATATAGAGATGTTGCTTGCAATGTCTAGATTGTTACTTGAAAACAATGATTTTCTCTTTAATGGTGAGTGGTATAAAGGACTTCGTAGTACAGCGATGGGCTCGAGATTTGCACATTCTTTCACCAGCCATGGGTTGATCTGAGGGGGCCAAATTCGGGGTCAATGTGGTGAGACATGGAGCAACAACATCAACTATTTAGGACGCTATATTGAGGCACACACCAGATTATACCCTCATAAAGCCAGGCCACCTGCTGGGGCTTTGACTATGGGATTTAGATGATACTAGGACATCCTGGGTTAGATCTTTCTGCAAAGGTCCTAAGATGATTACTGGTCAGCCTTTGTATGTGACAAGAGACACCCATAAGGAAATGAGCATGTTGAATTTACTGAGTCCATTACACATTCTAACCATGTTGTGCTTGACTAAACTAGATATGATGTACATATTAGGACTTCCTGGGTGATGGTTACCTGTCAGAATACTGAAACAATTGTCCTACCTATATATTATAACCAAAATAGTGACTAATGTGAGGGGGAATGTCGTAACACAGTAGCACAGTTTGCTGAAGTTTTGTTGGCAGAGGGTTTGAGAACATTGGTGTTGATGATTACAGCACTTATAATAAGAAGAAATGATCAAACAATTACATGTCTATGGAAATGGGTACCTGGGATGGTCCTTGCAAGCTGAACAACCTCATTAACACACATAGATGTTTGTACGTCCTATGTGATATATGCAATTATCTGTAAATGCGAGAAGGTTTATGTGGGAAGTACAAATCCGACCAGGAAGAGAACGGATTACTGAACATTCCAGAGCACTAAAACAGCAGGACACTAAATAACCCATAGCAGTACACGCTATGGAATGTAAGGGTCAGAATATACATTTAAGTTTTAAATTTCATGTTATTGACTATGTAAAGAGTGATGTCAGAGGTGGCAACTGTGAACTAAATCTGAGACAACATGAGGCTCTGTGGATTATGCATTTACACTCTGCAGAAAAAAGACTGAATATTGATCATGAGATGCAAAACTTTTTGGGTACATAAAGATGTTGCAATTGGATATCTCTCGAGGCTGTGTTTCATCCAACTGGCATAGCATTTTACATTTCAAATCTTTCCCAGATGAAAACTTGCATTTGGTGGGCACATTAATTTCTATTTTCTTTTGAAGATGTGTTTGTGAGATGAGGTCCTTCTTAGACATGGGATGTAGAACTCGGTTGCATTGCCTATTGGTTTCTTTTGGTACTTTCTGTTGAAGGAAATATATGCTGAATAATAATTACGCTCTGTACCAATATAAACACAATAGACTAGTACTAATTATAGGTAATAATAACTTATTGATGATATCAGGTTGGCGTTGGCACATTTGGTACTAATAACTTACTGATAATATCAGGTTAGTGTTGGTACATAGTGAGGTGTAATGGTGGTAATGGCTGCCATGCTGGTTTATCTGGAGATGATATTCCTGGTCATTATTCCTTTATTTTTCTACCTGTATTTGGTAATGCTAGTCACAGACGCTGATGGGGAAAACTTAAATTGGATCATATGTTCATAAGCTGTGGCTGTGATGGAAGCAGTATCCCCTTACTGTAAGAATTTTCTTTGGATATCATATATAGTGAATTACATCATGTTAGTGAATAGTTTACAAAAAACTATTAGGGACTCTTACATTTGAGAACTTACCTGCTTTATTTAGTTGATATTACGTATTGTCTAATTACAGTTATTTTCACATAATAAGGCTCTATGTGGAGATCTACCCAGGGTTTTTGTATATATGCTGCATATAAATTTCTTCTGAGATGCATACTTTCACATTGACTTGAGAAGTTGCTAATATTGGCTGTTAGCTTTACCATGATGTTCTGATTATAGCTGTGATGTATTTACTACTTTTGTAGGTGTCATGGGATTCTTACAGTCTTCCATAATCTTTTTACAGATAATATGATACACATGGTTTGTGGACTATGGACATGAAACTGCGTTTAGACGTTTGAGTCCTGGACCGTAATTTGGGTCCTTCTTTTATGTTTGGGTGTTCCGGGCAACAGGTGTCCTTTTATGTTTTCAACACAGCAGGTATAATATGTGAGGCCAACATGGCACACTGCTCACACGCTGATTCGTACACATGGAAATTCTTAGAGTACTCTCCGTTTTTTCGTTCTTGGTGATTCAAGATAACAGTTATATGTGCACGAGGATTGTGACTTACTAGTATATTTTACTTAAATCCGGATTTGTTTAGATATTATGATTGTTGTTTAAGTTGGGTGCTTTTATATGCTATTTGACGTTCTGATGTTTGGCCCTTCAAATATTTGTTGCTTTGGATGTATGACCAGTTTAATTACTTGCTCGTACGCATGTCAGAATGCCACTTTTACATATTTAAATGTATACATTGTCCACGGATATTCAGATCTGGGACTAATGGATTATTGATTAATTATATATATTTGGGTAGCTCTAGCAGGATTGCTCACAATATATTATTATCGCATAAATGTGGGCATAGCAACATATGTTGTTGGAACAGCATATTTTTACAGATGGATTACCACACAATTAGCTGTATACATACTAATTTAGGTAGCATTTTGCGGCATACATAACACTTTCACACTGTTTCTTACAGGACCAGAGGGCTAAAATGTATGCTTATTTACTTTACTGAGCCTTGAAAGATTGCTCATAATAAAAGGTAAGATTTGGGCACTTGATCACATGGGCGGATAGGGTGATAAGGATTTCTGAATGTACATCACATTCAGATAACTGAAGCAGGGATTTGAGAATTTACTAGTGCTATTGATGGATTATCTGTTTCCTATTTTGATTGGTTCTACTATGATTTGATAGTTTTTATATTTTTTATCTCTCACCCTTTGGGTGTAATATGTTAGTGTGCCTGGAGCATATAGGGGGTTATTCCAACTTTGGAGGAGGTGGTAATCCGTTCCAAATGTGACGGATTTACCACCAGCCGTATTACGAGTTCCATAGGATATAATGGACTCGTAATACGGCTGGTGGTATATCCGTCACTTTACCGTCACTTTTGGGACGGATTACCACTTCCTCCAAAGTTGGAATAACCCCCATATTGTCTTTGACTGCACAGTTCTCGGGCTGTCAGATGTTTGGCTGTTTACGATAATGAGTTATAATTATATGGAGAATAGGAGGATTCTGAAATTGTTATACTACCTAATTACAGGACCCTAGGACTTCCTTCTTCACTTGACATTTCATATTATGTATGAATTTTCTCTAAATTCCCAGTAAGATATAGGGATATCTATTGCACTTGGTTGAGGCTCCTTTTGGACACTCTAGTTGAGCTCGTTCATAATTTTCTATCCTTTTGATTTGAAAGAACATGTGAATAATTAATATAGAAATAGATATCTTTTTTCATTATCTTCTCTGTGCACATGGGTTTACACTGTACATATTGACATTTTGGTACAGGTGGAGGGAGACACTGTTTTGGGATTTACTGACTTGCATAGAGCACTTATGGTAATTGAACGCAATGATTACTTTTATGTTTTTTAACTTCTCTTAGCTTGGGTGACACTGAGGAGAACTAATGATCTGGCACATTGAGAATTTGGCATTATAATGCTCCTACAATTTGGGATTACCATTATGTTTGCAGTTATCTTAATAGAGTTTTGTTTGAGTGTATTTTATTTGTTTGTACCCCTAATGAAGTCAGCGGTGTACTTACTGTGATGACGAAACAGGTGCAGGGTATGACCACAAGATTTCTTTGGAACTGGTTTGAAGAATGCAATAAAGAATCAAAGAACACTTTGGACTTTATTACTGAACTTTATATACAATTTGTGTGCTCGGTGGGGTTTATGCACATCGTTGAAGGCATTGTACTTCCGGTTTCCTCCTTTGAGCACCTATTGATAGTGGCAATTTTAGTTACTAGAGGCACACACAGGATTGCGCCCTCATTGAGCCTAGCCACCTGCTTATGTTTTCACTATGGGATTTAGAAGATTGAGTCCATCTTTCCTCAGATCTTTCTGCAAAGTCGAAGTCAAAAGTGTACTTACCGTAATGACGAAACATGTGTTGGTTAAGGCCATGAGATTTATTTGAAACTGGTTTGAAGAGAGAAATATAGAATCACAGTACACTTTGGCCTTTATTACTGAACTTTATATACAGCTTATGTGGGTCTTATGCACATCTTCTAATTATCAGTAAAAAGCAAGAGACCAAAATGTGACAGATGCTGTGAGAAAACTGAGAAAATTCTCTTGTCCAAACTTCCATGCGGGCTAGGTATTGAAGCATGCATGAATATCACTGGACTCCTAACAATGAGGAAATATTTAGTCGAACTGGAACAAGTTTAGTTTTAAACACTTTCAGTTTCATTCAAAAATATCTGGCAATAATTGTCTCAACTGTGTACATTAGCATTGTTGCAGCATAAATAGCATACGTTCCCTGGTTTTGAGCCCTTCTTTTTATTTCACCTGGACATATCAAACCACATGGGCAGAAATTAGTCAACATGCAAATCGCTCCTGCTCCAGAAGTAGATGAGGAGCCTAATCACATTGAACTTCCATTCTCCTTACAGAAAAAGTTTCAGTAAGTAAAAGTAAATCAAAATATCTCAAGATGGTGAGAGAGAGAGAGAGAGAGAGAGAGAGAGACCAAAAGTACAAAAATAAATGTTTTTTCTCTATGAAGTGATCCTTTGTTAAATTGTTAGCTTTTTCTACTTCTTGCTATGAAGATGCCTCTGGTTGCAAGAGTAGTTCTACCGGCCTCTTACCTATAGTACGTCCATATTACAATCTCTGGTACTGCAAATGGTACTTGTGTAACACCTTAATATCCATATTACCTTTTGTTTTTCTTGCACTTTAGGGAACCAGCTTTCTTCTTGTTTTTCTGACTGCTGAGCTCCAATAATAGTGCAGAATATTTCTGCAAAATTAATTCTTTGCATTTGCTGCTCTTCCGTTCCAATTCCTTGAGTTCCTTCTCTTGTTTCCTCAGCAATTTTACAAAACTTTTATGCTTCTGTAATTCCTCCAGGGTAGCAGTCTGAGGTTCTGAAACAAAGTGAGCATTAGAATTTTCTGTCCCTCTCTGTTTTGTTCACTTTACAGCTACCCAAACTAAATACCCTTTCTTCACTTAATCCTTAATCTTTGACAAAATCTTACTATCACTTAAGTCCACCAGTAGCAGTTTCATCCTTCAAATATTAATGCAAGTCAAAGATCCAAGTCATTTCTCTATTTCTGTGTCCATTCCTTAGATATAACTGTAGGCTTACACAGATCCGAAAATAAAGGGGCAGCAAAACTAGAGGCAGTCTGCCTCTGCCCCCACACTCACTAACTTGAGTATCCTCTGTTTGACTGCCTTAAGATCTGGGATCAGTACAATTAATGGGACTGTGTTAGCAATGGGGTTTCTGGTTGTCAGAGGTACTCACTCTCTCAAAGTAGGAACCACAATCATAGTCAGGGTAAGTCACAAACATACCCTAAATTAACCTGTGCTCACCCTGTGGTCGCTTGGCTTAACTTAAGAGGTGGTGTGTAAAGTATATCTACTTTACCACTGAAGAAGATTTATCATTATAATTACACAGGTACTAAACATGGCAGATCTACCTCCTCTCAATTAGGAGTTACAGCTTATTAAATTGAATACAGAATTTTCAGTGCTATCTTATGAGAGGGGTAGGCCCCAGAGAAGTGAAAAACAATTTTCGGAGTTGTTCACTACCAGGACATGTCCTTCCTTTTAATTACATAGCACCCTGGCCTCTGGGCTACCTAAGCTCTTCCTTGGGGGGTGACATATGTAATTAAAGGGGTGTTTAAGGAAAAGGGGTTTAAATGGCAAGTCAACATGGCAGTGTGAAAATGCATTCAGGCTGCAATGACAGGCCTGGGACTGGTTTACAGGGCTATTTAAGTGGGTGGCACAATCAGTGTTGCAGGCCCACTAGTAGTATTTAATTTACAGGCTCTGAGCACATGTAGTGCACTTTACTAGGGACTTATAAGTAAATTAAATATGCCAATTAGGTATATACCAATTAAACCATGTTTAGGGGAGCGAGCACAAGCGTTTTAGCTCTGGTTAGCAGTGGTAAAGTGCACAGAGTCCTAAGACCAACATAAACAAATTCAGCAAAATTGGAGGCAAGCAGGCAAAACGTTTGGGGAAGACCACTTTAAGGTTGACAGGTCTAATAGACTGCAAGACCATGTCCCTGTGACCTCCAGAAGAAGCAGTAATCAATAGCAACAGCAGAATTAAGGCCTAATTTATACCTTACCACCAAGGTAATGCTCAACTCACCCAATTTAAATGCGGGAGACCCTTGGTGTAACCAGGGCATCTACTATGCTGTCCCCACAGTGGTTGCACCCCTCCAACAGCCCAACAAAGTAAGGACCATCAGAAGCTGACGTCAAAGTACGCCCACCTAATTCAGATGGGTGAACATACTGGTCAGTTTTCACAGCCTGTCACCAGCAGAACAGCCCTGATCGTAAGGGGCAGTGAGAACTCTCTAATGTCCCTCTCGCCATGGGAGATAATGCCAGTTGCGACAGGGTTTTTTTGTATTTTAAAAAACAAAACCCTCCTTTGGGATTTTCTTTTTGAAAATGAAAAAAATAGGTTTGATAGATGGCTCTGTTATGATAATGGAGCTATGCACCAAACGTTTAAAAAACAATGACAGGAACTGCTGTGATGGCAGTTCCTGACAATGTTTTATAAATGACTGCCGGACTAATGGTCATTTCTAAATTTGGTGGACATGGATTACGTCAGGGAAACAGAGTATTTTACTAGGACACACTGATGGAGTAAACTCCGTCCGTCAGGATTTAAATCACCCTTTTAGTTCCTACTCTGGTGGCCACTGGGTAGAAGAGCATGATTGGAACGGGAAGTCCCTTATATTACTTAAACAGCACCTCTGCATTGTTGCAGGCATTTAACAGAATTGAGCGGCATCTCTAACATAGTAACCCTGAAAATAGATGAGATGCCGCACTGTCATAATTGCCTGGGCAAAGTATAATGATAAACACGTCATAAAGGACAATCCTGAAGTTTAATGGACCGCCACATATTTAATGAGCAAACCCTTAGAATAAATATGCAACCATTTGACATAATACACAGTTCTCTGGTAAATGGGTGTGACATGCAAGAACTATAATCCTTTTATAAACCATCATAGCATTCAACACTGCTGTGGGTTCACATCTACAAGTGAACAATCACTCTCAAAACACCAATGAAGTTCATTAATTACATTTACTATAAAAAGTATCAGAAAGAATGGACACTATTGGGTGTTCTCTCATTCGAAACATCACAATTATCAATGATCATCAAGTGGAGGGGCTCACAGTACATCTGACAGTCAATGAAAGCCAAAAGAAGAACATTTACGCACTGTAGGATGCTGTCTGGCATTGCCGTTTCAGTGTGCACTGCGATCCCCAGGACAAGCCAGCGAGTGAGTACAATGGTTATAACACAACCATTGATGACTGACCTGAATATATGAAGACCTATTTATTGAACTATCAATAGGCATTGTGACTAATTTCCACAATTATAACATGAACTAGAGCAAAGCAGTCCATCTGATTTATGCTGTGAATTAGCCCCCCATTTCCCTTCTGACAAAATTAACTATTTGATTCCATTAAAAGATGAATTGAGTGGGTCTGGGCTCAATTGTTAAGCTTTGTTTCTCTCATTATTATGGAGCCAGTACTATAACGTGTTCCCTGGATGCATGTGATCCCCTTTTGAGCATATCAAACAATGAACCAACAAATTGCTAAATACAAATATGTAGAATGACTGAGGATTTGTTTTTAAACTTTTCTAATAAATGTAAATTTTTACAGGGATTCTACAGTTTGCCACATTTGAAAACAATATTATGCATTACCTGAAGTTTCCTTCATATCTTCTTTTGGTCCAAGAGTAGATTGTCCAGATGGCCCTAAAGACAATGATGGAGACCACCAGTCACTACCAGTACTGTAAAACTAGTGAAAATCATGTGCCCTAATCCTGGGGTGAAAAACCCTTGTAAAGTTTCTGTTGTGCTGTAGGAGATGTGAGATAGTATTTTAGCACTTCTTAATCACACACCAAACTCACATTTACATCTTTAGCTGCTTGAACTAGCATCTTTCCAATTTGTTCTTTTGTGGTTCTGGCTAGTAGATTTCCTTCTATTAACTTCGGATGTTCTTATCATTTGGAGAACTATTTCTATCTCCAAGAGACATTTAAGTATAGAAGGAACTACAATACACAGAGGCATAGTTGAAAAAGCGAAATGGACTATGACTGCAGGAACTGAGAATCATGGGAGTATGAAACAAATAGGGGAAACTCAGTAACGTAAGAGTGCAAATAGTTGGAAAAAGGTTCCAACTAGAAAACACACTTTTGCAAGTTAAAGCAGACAGCACCACCATTAGACTTGTCTTTGATTATAATTATTCTCTAGATAAAAATCAACAGTGCAGTATGTGCCTATAGTCTTCAATTCATATATAAATCACTCTATCCTAAATAACATGCCTCCAAAGTTTGTACATTGATTGACAACATCACCTTCAACTTTGTTTTGGCTGGATGGAGTACTGGCGGAGCTCACAATGCCATTAGCATGAGAGGATTTCTGGCTCTTTCGTGTACTAAGCTGCCAGAAAGAAGTATGAGAAGCAAATTACATCTCAACCAAACACACAATTAAGATACAAAATGCCAGTGAATGAGTACACACCATTTGAATACGTCTAAATACCTCGTCCTAGGGAAACATACCTCAAGCAGTACTGATCGTGCCACCCACTTAAGTAGTCCTCCAATCATGTCTCAGGCCTTCTATTGCAGGCTGCAAGTGCAGTTTTTAAACTGGCATTTTGACCTGGCAAAATAAACATTTTGCCAGGCCCAAAACCTTCCTTTTTAATACATATAAGTCATCCCTATGATAGGCCCCAAACAGCTTAGTGGGCAGGGTGCAATGTATCTAAAAAGTAGAACATGTACTTTCAAGTCTTACATATCCTAGAAGGGAAAACAAACTCCTAAATGTGTTTTTCACTACTTTAAGGCCTACCTCTCCCACAGGATAACATTGGAGTTACTTTAGTACGTTTAATAAGCTGTAATGTCCATTTGGGAGCAGGTAGACAGTATGAGTTTGGTATCTAAATGATCTTAATTAAAAGCCCTCTTTAATGGTAAAATCAGATTTTAGAAAGTTGGCATTTTCTTCTTCTAACCATTTGGTGCCTGCAGCCTGGTCCTGGGTCACATGACTAGTTGCGGACAGGTGGTCTTTGTGTATTGCTCCCAGACAGTGAGACAAAGGGAGGATGGGTCACTCTGAGATAACGAGAGGGAGGTCCTTTCACCTATCGGACTTTAAACATTACAAATGATCTGCCTGAGCACTCTCACAAAAGGGTTTAACACTGGTCCACTGTAACCCCAGACAAGCCCTGGACTCAAAGCTTCAGAACATTTCTAGAGCTGTGAACTCTGGCAGGAATAAGAACTATTGTGCTGCTGAAAGGATTGCTGGACTGCTGCTCAGAAGGACAGCTGCCCTGCTATGCTCCTGCTGTCTTGCTGGCCTCCTGCCTGGGTGAAAGGAACTGGACCTGCATCTCTAAACCCAGGACCCCAGAGTGACTTCAAGAGATAGTTGCCTGGCCTTCTGATCAGAAGCCCCAAGGACACTGCCATCTGTGAGTCGTATCCTGCCAAATGGTGCCACCCTAGTCCTGGACTGTTTGGAAGTGGGCCTGAAGGTGCTTTACCTACCCTTCTGTGGACCAAGCAAAACCAATGCCTCTCCTCTACTACGCAATGCAACCCCGAGCAGAACTGACACATCGCCTCTGCTGAGCAGACTTTGCCTGCGTGAAGACTCTGCATCTCCCTTGCAGCACGTAGCCCCATCAGAACAACTGCTGCATGACTAATCCCAGAGACAGGCCCTCGCATTGCAAGCCTCTCGTCAACAGCAATCTCGATGACAATGCAAGCCCACAGCTTCTTTGGAACCAGCCAGTATGGGATGCATCCGTGAAGTAGTACTTCGCATTGCAACCCTCCTCATCGACAACCTCCTCGATGATGATGCAGGACTTTACATCGCAGCTTCATAGCTCCTCATAACTGACACACCATAAGGCACCACAGACCAGGACCTCAATTCACCTCACCTGTATGATGCATCTTCACATGGCACGCTGCAACTCTTCGCAACCAGGATTTAATGTACTCTTGTTTGGTGACCTAAGTGGGTGTAGCCAGCCCACACTGTATCGTGGTTGGCCTGAGCTTGTGATTTTCTCCCAGTCTAGAGTGACCACCAAGGCTAAGTACACACACATTTCAGATTTGATTGATTATTTGTTTAAACTTATGCCTGCTGCAAGTATATCTTTTCTGCCCTTATAAATAGAAAACCAGTTTATTCCCACAAAATACTTTTATTCTCTCGCCCCTCTCCTTTAACTATTTTTTTAATGAAAACAGTCAGACAGTAGTAATACAACACACTAAATTGATGCTAACATGCCATTAAAACAGCAGACTGCTTCTTACCTCCTCTGTGACCACTGAGCATTCTGCGGCATTCACTGACTTTTTTTCATGAGTTGTTAAAAATTTAATGGGGTTGGAGAGAGCATGGGTAAGATCTAAAAGGAAAGGTATACATAAATAAGTGTTAGATGTGCTGCGGACTAAATGCTTGGCTCTGTATTTCAGAATTTACCCTTTTAGGTCACTGTGTTGAAATGAGCTCAAATCGGTGGTCTTAAAAATTAATTTCTGAATCATGTCCATATGATATGTTATATACAGTTTGTTTTGAAATTTTAGCTAAATACTTGTGGAGAGGGTAGATTCTCATCACTCACGCCCAGTACTGGCATATGGTGGCGCCTCCTCGGATTCTGGTGCAAGTTAGAGTATGTTCATTGCTTTTCTCACTTAAGAGTTTAGTTAATCACTGTCTGAGATGTGAGCATGTGTCTCTCTCCTTTGCTTTTCAACATCAAAGACTTGAGAAGAGCAGTGTGGAAGGGACATATCTGGTGTCACCAGTGCTGTCTCTTTTGTGCTACTCAGACTAACAATTTGACAGTACTTTCAGGAGGCTCGGGGTTCTAGAGTTGCCTACTCCTAATGCAGACTATAATATACATAGATAGAAGATAAAAATGTGCCTAAATGTTAGACATGGTAACCAAAATGACTTTCTGGACACTATCAGCTATAAAGTACATAAAAACACACTTCCTTTATATATTTATTTTTATGTAACATTGCAGTACCCAGGCAAGGGTGTTGCATGGGTGTTGGTGTGTTTTAAAAAGTAAGAACTGTAGAGAAGCTACTTCTATTTCCAGTGAGTGTAACACAGAGCACAATTTGCACAGAGGGGATTGGGAGGGATAAGCATGAAATGGATTTGTGGGAGAAGGGCTGAAGCAGTATACCACTGAGAACTGATGATGATAACATATTCCATTAGAGATACATGGATACCAGAGCATTACATTTGATCCAGGACAGGCGGCCACTTTGGGAAATAATTGTGGACTGGAGAATTTTTAGGATTATCTTTAATTCAAAGAACACTTTTTGACCACCTCACTTCTTTAGGAAGAGAGTTCCACGGTGTCGAGTCTGCGGTGCAGCTAGTTAAAAGAGTAATTTCCTTGTACCAAGACTGTAATTGACTTTCCTTGTTAGTTGTTTCAAAACCACCCCACATTTTACCACCTATAAAGCAATCATTATGTTTGTTTACCAGCCCATGTATCCGGAATGTAATCTTTCACCTCCACATCAACAAATAGAGATGGCAAGGTGAGAGGCATGTTACTCTCACTACGAAGACAAATATGATGAAAGCCTAAAATTGAAAAAAATAATGGGATTAGTATAAACAGGAGTTAGCCAAAGATGGTTGAGAAATAGGAGATACATCTACTACAAGAGGAGGGGCTGATATACGAAGGTTTGGTTGGAACATAATCACTCTTTATGCACCATGACTGGTTTGCAACTGCACCTTCATTTTCAGATGTAACTGAGTTGCATTACAAAATGCAACATTCACAGTAGCCACAAATCGTCTTACCTCATTAATGTGATCGAGACAACAGGCGTTTTTCAACCTCTTGTGAGTGACTGCTACTGCATGAATGGTGGCCGAATGGGACAGTAGACCTCCATCAATAGATTTGTATGTCCCGCATGTCTATATTTTCTTAACAGCACCCCTCACCCTTTAGATTCTTGTACTGTGTGTTACTTGGCCAGTGCCACTCACCTCTATAACATATGCACAGTCAGATTACTTGGAAATGTTTCACAAAGACATACCAAGGGGTTTATTCCAGTTTGCAAATGCCATTTGGCAATTTACTGTAGTCACAATTGGCACAGAGGACCCTTCTACCACTCCTACCTGCATCGAGTCAAGCAAGCGCAAAGTACTCTCTTCAAAACAAGCAACCACCCGTGCCCACAGTAGAGTACAGGGGAAAATCCCGGGAGTGATATTTGCCTTATGTGAAGTCCACTCTAGTGGCAGTAAGGATAGTTTCCAGTCCAAATGCCCATAGTAGAAATGATTATTGACAATTTACACTTAGACCTGGCTCTTCGACGGAGCAGCACACCCATAAACAGCGCCTTGAGACCCTATGGGTGATTAGCCACGCTCTACAAATTAATGATTGATTGATTGAGTTTACCTTGCTGATGTTCGTGGCAGATATTGTAAAGATTTGGTCAGTGCATATCCAGTTAGAATGTTGTGTGATTGTCTGTCCATGCATCTGTTGCAGTAAGCTGAGCAAAGTTAAGGCATATGTCAAGAGTATCAGAGTCATTTGTCATTACACTGTGGTTCCCGTATGTCACAGTAGTTGTGGGCGGCTTCTTTTCTCCTGGCCTATTACACTAGGTATCCAGTATTTTCCTGCACCTCTGCTATCTTGGAATCGTCACATCCTCCTCCTCAGTTCTCTCTCGCATTTCACTGTTCTGCAGCCATGACGTGTGTGACAGCGATCAGGCAGAATGTCCTGGAACTGATGTAGCCTTACCAAGGAGCAGCATGTCTCCATGGCCGCCATTGTGGAGTTACTGGTGAAATGTGCTGAGTTGGACTTTTGTATGTCTCATGGCTGCTGCCTAGGTAGGTGGCCACTGTGTGAGTAATAATTAAACATGCATCACAAATGATCTGCCTATTACCCATATACACACACACACATGCGTGTGGATGATCGGGGAAGTGGATGGCACCCCATATGTTCTGTTTATTCTCTCCTTGCACATCACTGTGTATGGTGTGAAGGTAAGGAGTTATGGCTTCAGGGCTATAGCTCTCATGGTCAGTTTTATGCTCAAAATAAACATGGGCACTTTTGTCAAGTTCTTGTTACTCTGCTTGCTATCTGAGTGGTTTCTTGATGTGCATTCCCATCCTTGTGTTTGTGTGTGCAAATGTGCACCTGTGTGTTTGTGTGTGTGTTTGGGCATGGTGATCTGCCTGTGAGTTTCCATATGACATCTCACTGAGATAAAAGCTAGGAAGTAGCCGTGTCTATATTAGATCTTTGGTAGGATGACAGCTCTGACCTAGAATTAGGGAGCACTCAGTGGTGTACATTCAGCTGAGCATCAGTGTATTTATTATTGTATGTTCCTCTGTTACCTCTCTCATTCCTTAGACAGTAGCCACAATCCCCAATTATTAAGGTGTTTAGATGTGATGTGTAGCCAACATGATTTTACATCCATAAAACCACTTCACATCAAGAAACACTTGTCCTTTTCTGACCTTGGCATGACCACAGAGAAAATGTCTATTAATTTGCATAATTGCCCATATAATTCACATATTTATTAATATTATTATTGTTAATATTATCATCCTCAACATCAGTATTATCAATAATGTTTTTATAATTAAGCCTATAGCAACATATGAGCAACGGCTGTAAGCTTTCCTCATACTCCGTGGAAACCCGTCAAGTGGCTCGTCAGGGCATGTGGTCTTGTTGGAAGGCACTTTTTTCAGGGCAATGATTAGTGGATGAAAAAAATTCGATGAGCGGTGTGATGTCCCTGAACTATGGGAGTCAGTGGCCCCCAAGCAGCCTAAAGGATGTTTGTTCTTGGCTGTGGGCAGCTTCAGGAGCACAGATCCGGCCTTGCCTTGGTCTGCTGCGGGGGATGCCTAAACATCCACAGAGATGTCCAAGATGACCTCTGGTGGAAGCAATACTACTGGATGGTATGTTAACTTTACTAGCAAACACATTCCTGCTCACCTACTCCATGATATTAATAGATCAGTGCCACAGGCGGAATTCGTGGAGGCACCTTCGTTTAAGGCCACCTTACAGATGATCTCAATCTCTCCTTTGTGGGAAATCCACCATTTTTGCATGGCGCTACTTTGGATTTTACCCTCTGCAAAAATTAAGTTAAATTTTAGTTTGCAGTGCCACATACAACAGAAATTTATGAAATAGGTAAGTCTAGAAATACTGCAGTTCTTCCACCACACAAAGTTAACCACTTTTAGCTGCCAAAAAAATGTGCTGCACACATTACAGTATGGATTCTTGTGCAAATCCAGTTCATGCCTGAATCCGTGTTACCACTGGCTTCAGAACAAGGCCCTTTGCTTTCTAATAGGTATTTGTGCAAAGTAAGTGGGCTCAAAAACTGATGCTGCAGTTACAAGAAATATCCAGTAATGTGTTGCTTACAGTGTATTTGTGCTAATAAGCACATATGCGGGGAAGTGGATAAGATAAATTAAGATGTTGTGCTTACCTGACCGAACTGCGTTCATGGGGATAATTCGATGGCCAATGAATTTTCCTCCTTCCTCAAATGCTGCCACCCTCAGTGCAGCCAGCTCTGGCATGAGAATCTGCAAAGACAATGAATTTGTGAGGCCACATGTTCATGCAACCTAGCTGGAAATTAAATTATAGATGTTAAATTATAGATGAGTTAAATTCATTGTTGCCCATTACCTAAAAATGTTTAAATCATTAAATGTACATTATACCTAATCACTGCAGGTGCAGTTCCTTCATATAGGGGGTCATTACGACCTCGGCGGTCTTTTCGCAAGACCGCCGAGGTACCGCCGTGCTGAAGACCGCCAGTGGTGGCAGTCTTCCGCTCGGCGTATTATGACCGTTGGCTGCTCTCCGTCCTTGTTCCGACGGAGAGCCGCCAACAGCCATACTGACGGGAGGCGGGGAAGTGGAGGTTGCTCCACCGCCATGCCAACAGAACACCGGCCAGCGAATCACGTCCTGTGATTCACGGTGGCGGTGTTCTGTTGGCAGTGTGGTGTCAGCGGAGCTGCCCCCATGCCTCCCGTCCCCTCCCGGAGGATAGTCGGACCAGGTAAGTCGATCGTCCGTGAGGGGAGGGGGGTAAGGGGGTATTGTGTGTTGTGTGGGTGCATGGGGGTGTGCATCTGTGTATGTAGAGGGGGTGTGTGAGTGCGTGTATGCCTGCGGGGGTGTTGTGTGTATGGGAATGAGTGCGTGTATGTCTGTGGGTATGTCTGTATGGATGTGTGCGTGTATGTTTGATTGCGGGTGCGCGTGTATGACTGTGTGTGGATGTAGGCATGTATGTCGGCGTGTGTGCGTGTAAGTATGTAAGCATGTAGGTGGTGCCTGCGTGCGTGTCGTGTGGGTATGAAGTGATGCTGGGGGTCGGGGTGGGGAGGGGGGCTCTGCCACCTTTGGGGGGTGGGAGAGACCCCTATCAGTGCCAGGAAAGGAATTCCCTGGCACTGATAGTGCTTACCGCCATGGTTTTCATGGCGGTTCAGACCGCTGGAAAACCGCGGCGGTAAGCCGGGTCAAAATACCACCGGCGGTATAGTGACGGACGCTGGGCTGGAGACCCAGGTCTCCAGCCCGGCGGGCGGAACGGAGAACCGGCGGATGACCATGGCGGTAACCGCCATGGTCATAATACAAAAAAAAAAGACCGGCAGCCTGTTGGCGGTCTTACCGCCGGTTCTCCGCCTTCCGCCAGGGTCGTAATGACCCCCATAGTCCGAAGACGCAATTTGATGTGGCAAGTATGTTCAACAGCTGACTTTTCGAATGCAAAGTACCGGTCAGTAACGCATTTTGTGCATTAAAACTCGCATTGCCATTGATAATCATGGTGCACATATTGCCAACCCTAACTAGTACCAAAGGGAACACGAGCGAAAAGTAGTATGTCATAATGGAATGAAACAGAATGCACGAATAGCTTGCCACCCTTCCTGTGGTCACAAAGCACTGAAGCTTCTATGACATAATAGCTAGGAAAGAAATACGGCATCACATCCATATTGCAGCAAAATTAACAAGTATTGACCAAACATGCCTATGGAATAAAGTAGAATATTATCAACTAGTAGAATATTATGGATAAAATATCAAAAGTTAAAATAATATATTTAATAACAAATTAGTAAACATAAATGTAATACTTTAAAATAAAAAAAACAAGTTCTAATAAAATGTAAACAAAAATAATTATATATAAAAATTATTACATACATAATTTAGCCAAATAAAAGTGTTAGAATTAAAAAATATACATATACTAATATCTCCATGACAACTGTCTACATATATGTGTGTGTGTATATATATGTATACAGATGTTGTACAGCTATTTTAGCCATGTTTTAGACACGTTTTCTTTAGAAAACTAGGCCTGCTGTTGTGCACCCTAGCCCAGTAACATTTTATTCAGCATTGCTTTATTTATTTTTCTAGCATTCACCACATTTGCGGTCTTGTTTGATTTTCTCTATCTAATTGTTCTTTCGCTTAGGAAAGCATTACGTTCTTAATACTGCATTCATTTCACTTTGTGCTTTCCTCAAGGCTGCAGTCAGATAGGGTTGCCTGCAAAAGTGGTATGCTTTGTCTCCAACATTAACAGAAACATACACATCCTTACGTGGGGACATTTTTCCTAGAACATCCATTGTTTTATTATAAAAACACTTCTCTGTCCCATACAGGTTAGAGGGAGATTCCAGCCAGATGACCACGACTGCAAGCTGATTGCTGAATGCCTTCGCTATAGCTGCTTGCTTAGACTGCCAAATCCCTGCCTACATGGGAACGGTGTATTTTTAGAGAACAGGCCTCCTTGCTCAGGTATGGGGGATGATGTCTTCCCAGGGGGGAAACCTGAAGGGTGGAATAGGGCTTATCACGCTGTTCTCAAATACAGCTAGGTAGGAAACAACTATTTAATTCCTTTTGACAGTATGGTGGGACAGATTTTGTGTTTCACTCTCCTTATCACAATTTTGCTTCTAGTGTGCTTTATCATCCTACCTATTGCAATACATAACATTTTATCTAAGATGCAGTTACTTCAATAAACCTTATTGAGCTATACTTTACTTCTGTATGCCTTTTTGTGTGAGACTAATGTAACTGAGAGAAAGGGATGAGATCTGATTGGCCATGATTCCCCTGAGGAGTCCTCTCTGCCATGCGCCCGGTTATCACAATCAAATAAGTCTTTATGAAAAGTATAACATAAATAATTTATTCAAATAAAAATGTTAGAATTAAAACATATACTTTTACTACCCTATGTACATTTATACAATTAATAAAATAAACAAAATTAAAATATATTTTTTTTATTACATCATAAACATTTATTACAAAAAAGTGACGTTCTCCAAAAAGTGTTAAGGAAAACATACACTAATAAGGTCAAATTTAAAAGAATACCTTAAAATAAATATCAAAACTACATCTAAAAATACTAAAAACAAACACAACAGTTTTTTAAAAACATTCGAATGAATAAAATATTTAAGAAATAATCACAGAAATTCTAGAGTAACTGAAGTCCCAAAAGCATAAATAAAATTAAGTAGTTAAAATTCTTATTCCATTTTCATGCACAATTAAAACACAGGCATGCAATTACATCCCCCATGCAAAAGGTTCATAAACACATAAATAAAACATTAAAAAAATGTAATGCTCAAACTCCAACATATGCAACAGTGGGAACATATTTCACTTCAGGGAGGTCCAATTTACTGTTCCTACTCCAACATAAATAGCAGTGGGGAAAGTGTTGGACTTTTGAGGTGTCATATTTAATATTCACAATCCAACTTGAGCAACAGTAGAAAAAAATGTAGACTTTGGTGGAGTCAGATTTATCTCTACTCCAAACTGAGCAGCACTAAGGAATGTGTTGGTCTTTGGAAGGGATGAATTTTCTATTCTCACTCCCAAATAAGCAACATTGGCGAAAGCATTAGACTTTGGAGGGGTTAGCTTTACTATTCCAACTCAAACTAAACAACAGTAAGAAAGTGCTGGACTTTGCAGAGGCCAAACTTCCTGTTCCAAATCCAATCTGACCAGATTAGACCTCTAAATTTACCAGTTATATTTTGCAAAGCACACAACGCATGGCATACCTTTCATTGCCTACAATGTTTTATTCTTGCTAGATACCTTTTTTCCCTGTGTCATAGGCAAACAGGTATTTTCATGAAGGTGGGAAACATGTATTATAACATGAAAAAACACAATACATAACATAATTCAAATAAACATGTATCAATGTAATTACAATGTAAAAAGTTTTAAAAAACATTAAAATTTAATGATAAAAAAAATCAATTAAACAAGAACAATTTATGATACAAAACATAAAAACAAATGTGATTGTTAAAACACAATGTATTTAAATATTGTATGTATATTTATATACATATATATTACCTACTGGTTGCCAGTAAATAGTTTATAGTTAGGACCTAGGGCCTCATTACGAGGCTGACGGGCTGACTATCAGCCTGCCAGCCCTCTGGACAGGAGACTGCAGCGGAGCTGGCGGCCTCCCCCCTAGGTACATTATGAGGTTTCCACTGGGCTGACCAACGGAAACCTCTGAGATCAGAGGTTTCCACCAGTCAGCCCAGTGGAAACCATGCTGCGGCATTGGCCTCAGGCTCCTCATGGAGCCGAGGCCAATGTTGTCACACAGAGAGTGCCCCCAGCACCCTTGTAATGCACACTGTCTGTTGTAGCAGACAATGTGATTTCCAAGGGTGCTGGGTAGAGGGCCCCTGCAGAGGGCCACCCTGTGGTCCCCTGCACTGTGTTTCCACCATCCTTTTCATGGTGGGGACCCCACCATGAAAAGGCTGGTATAAACTGGATTTGTGATAAGTGCGGCTGCACAGATCTCATCGCCTCCATGGCTGACCATGACTCCAATCACTGTCAGCCCATTAAGAACCATGTTCCTGGCGGACACGGCGGTACCCTGGTGGTCCAACTGCCAGGGTCGCATTGTGGCAGTCAAACTACCTGGAGTGTGGCGGTCCAACCACCACTGCAGCATTAAGCCCCTAGTTTCCATAGGAAGCACATTATTTGTTTAGTTATTAACTTTGGTGCCATTGACAACAATTTCAAAACTAGTTTGACAGTCCCTTTAGTTGCTGTCTGGAAAGTTTTGAGGTGATTCGTTAAGCGGGACCAGAGAAAAAGGGAGGGTCCCAAAATGCATTTTCCCCATGCAATTTTACCTAGAGATTTTAGACATGACTACAGCCCTAACCGCTAAACGGAATTACATGAAATTTGGCAGAAAATTAGACCTTGGTCCAGAAACATCTCTTTTTGTAATATGGTGTAAATCTGTTCAGAAGTATTGGAGTTATTAAAGAAAAACAGATTTATGTATATCTAGAGATAGGGATCCACCTCTGTGGATCCAAAGATCCACGTGCCAAGAGCAGTGGTGTGATTGGCTGTCACCACTTCAGCCGGGAAGTGGTGGCAGCCACCTTGTGACTCGGTCTCAGCAGAGTCCCAAGAAAAAATACAAAAAATCCCCAAAAGGGTAGAAATATCCAGACACCCTAGACCTGGTAGTGGAGTCCCACAGAGCCCCGTCTGGGACCAAAATTGTTTTGTTTTTTAAACAATTTGCAGCAACTTCACAGAGCATCCTGGAGTGGGCCAAGTCCTGGGGGGAGGAATAGATTTATTTGGGAGGAGGGGCATGTGTGCCCCCTTTCCTGAGGCCAACTTCAGTCCCAAGGACCCCATCCTCATGGCCCAACCGATTTTGATTTGGGGGAGGGGGCTAGAACAGCCCCCCTCCCAGGTCAAGTGCAGCCCCAGGGGCCCCATACTCTGGAACCCAGTCGTATTAAAAAAGAGGGAGGAGGAGCACGTTGTCTCCCTCTCTGGGCCGATTTCGGTCCCGGGGGACCCATTCCCTGGTGTCCGGACACTAAATAAAGGTGGGAGGGCCATAGCATGAAAGAGGGAGGGTTCAATCCCCAGGGCCATCTCAGGCTATGTCTTGGGGAGCCCAGTTTCTTTGTCCACACTGGCACAGGCAGGGAAACCTGTGTTTGCTCTGTGTTTGCTCTTGCTTGGTGGGAGCAATTTCAAATCTCCCCCCAAGAGGAAGCACACACTAAGGGCCTGATTTAGATATTAGAGGACGAGTTACTCCGTCACAGTAGTGACGGATATATATTGTCTGTCAAAATCTAAATCCAAAACAAAACAATGGGATTTAGATTTCAGTGGACGGGATATCCATCACTGTGGTGACGGACTAACTCGCCCATCAATATCTAAATCAGGCCCTAACTCCGCTCCTAACAGGGGGGAGCATGAGAAATGCCCCTGCCTGCTGGGAGCAGACTTATCATCTATTTTGCTGCCAGCACTGAAGCAGGCAGGAAAATAGATTAAAAGATTGTTCCCGTCTGTAGGGAGCAGTATTTATACCTCCGGGCAGGAGCAATGCCAGCTTTGGCTAGAGGCAGGGACCCGGCTGGGCTGCAGGGGCCTTGGGGTTCCCCCCATAGCCACTAAAAAGGGTGGTTGGTGACCTGGTGGCCACCCACACTTTGTTGGCCAGGTCCAGGGGCCAAAATCATCCTGGGGAGAGGGGCTGTGTGCCTCCTTTGAAATATGGCTGGGCCCCAGGGGATGGGGTCCCCAGGGTTGAAATTGACCAGTGGAGGGGTCTGAATGTCTCCTCTCCCTCAAATATAGTGTGGGGCCCTGGGGGGGGGTGGGGTACCTGGGGCCAAAAACAGCTCAAGTAGGGGTCCACGTACTCATGTACTAAAAAAATGAGCCAGGGGATGGGGTCCGCGAGGCTAAAATTGGCCGAGGGAGGGGGATAAGAAACACACTCCCTCACACAATGTGCCGGGCCCTGGAGGATGAGGACTGGTGCTGAAATCGACCTGGAGAGAGGTGCTGCATGCCCCTCTCCCCTGAAATACATTGCTGGGCCCTGGTGGATGGGGGTCCCCTGGGCCAAAAGCAGCCCCGATGGTCGACCCCATGTCCCCCCACCCATAAAATATGCATCAGGCTCCTAGGGATGGGGTTGTGAGGCTGATACGGGCCTGGGAAGGGTGGCTGCATGGCCTACTCCCCCTGAAACATGTTGCCGTCCCTGGAGGGTGGGGTCCTATGGGCCAAAAGCAGCCCTGGGAGTGGGCCCTTGCCCCCTCTGCCTAAAAAAAATGGGTTGGGCCCTGGAGGATGGGGTCCCCAGGGATAACATTGGCCCATGGAGGGAGACATTTGCCCCTCCCTGACCCATAAAATGTGCTGGGCCCCAGTTGATAGGGTCCTGGGGGGCGAATAGGCCCTGGGAGAGAAGCTCCTTGGCCACCTCCCTGTAAAAAATGAACTGGGCCCTGAAGGATGTGGTTCCCATGGAAAAAAGGGGCCCAGGGAGCGGATCTTGTGGCCAACCCCACGCTGAGCACAGTCAGAGGCCGTGCACAACTTGGGTTTGGCTACATACTGGGGGCAGACTACCAGGCCTGGCCCTGTGGCCAACCCCCTGCAGGACAACCCGCTGAATGCAGCCAACCCCATGCACTAGGTAACTATAACTCACACCCTTGCAATGCACAGCTAATTACCCCACATAGTACATCAGTCATGAAATCTTCCATGACATCATGGATAATATCACTGCAACAATTGCAATAAAGTTATTGATGAGAAAACAAGTTATAGTTACCTCACGGTACTAGTTATAGTTTCTTAAGATAACTATAACGACTAAATTGCTATGGTATATGCTATATATATATATATCTACATATGTATATGTAAAACAAAAAGTTAGCATGATTAATTATCCAAAACACAGGCTCCTCAGCATGCACCCCATGGTTCGGGGTTTGTAGAAAAGAACAACCATGGTCGAACTTTTATTGCCAGCAGTAAATTATTAAAGAATATGGTGAAAGTCCAAGCCCAACGTGGTTCTGAGACCAAGCCCCTCATTCCAAGTCTGGTGGTCACTAGACCAGTCCGTCCGCTGCCAATGTGACAGTACGAACGCCATATTTCAACTCTGGTGGTTGGGCAGCGGTGGAACCGCCAGCTCCGCCAGGATCAGGGATTCCGGTAATCTGGCAGTAGGTGGCCGTTCTAATCCTGCCCTGTGGATTACGACCTTGTTCTCTGCCAGCCATTTCATGGTGGTAGCACTACTGTATCAAGGCTAGCAGAGAATGGGTGCTTGGAGCCAGCACCCTCACTTTGCAGACAGTGAACATTGTGAGTGTGCTGGTGCACCCTGCATCCTACAGCATTGACGCTGACTCGATTACAAGCCAGAGACAATGGTGTAGGGTGTTTCCTGTTAGGCCTGGCAGGGAGGTAGCCAGTATGACAGCAACCTCTCTGTCGGAAGTTCATCGGACAGTGCAAACCTTCCACCAGACTCATAATCAGGCTCCAAGTCTCCTTGATCACAGGTCAGAAGATGCGTACACAGTACATGTTTTAAACCTTCATCAGTGTAGGACAAGATATAACAACAGTGAAAATGGACTGTGAACAATATTCAAAATAAAGGAAAATGAACCGCTATCTTCTAACAGAGTCCTGGTCCATCAAACAAGCTGTGACCAGAGTGGAATGCACCTATCACACATGCGGACAGATGATAGCTTGGCACTTCAGCTTGGAGATCACCTTAAGTTCACATTTAGAAGAAGCACCTCTTTACAGGATTCACTCAGCCATAGTTTGGGCACAAAGTCTAAAGTCATTTCTAATATCGAGGGCTTCTTCACATGTGGCAATTGCAATATTTGTAGGCACAGTGACAACAAGAAATCAATCAATTTCCCATCATCCCCTAAACCTTTTCAGATCAGGAAATATCTCATGTGTAATTCTGGCATCTGCATGTATGCACTGTGCTGCCCCCTAAAGTAAATTTTAAATGTGCAACACAGTACATAAGGCAAAGAAAAGAGCCATGGAACACATCTCCCAGGGCACCTTGACTTTCTTGGTGCCCGTCATTTCAAACAGGAGCATGACAAGAAAGTGAATTTCCTTAAATTAGCTGTACTTGACAGAACACCATTTAGAAAGAGAGGAGGCAATAGGAAACTGGAACTCAGGAGGCTCGATTCCAGATTCATCATTGGCTGTGGTACCTTACACCTGATTGGCCTTAATCTGGATGAAGAGCTAGCAATACAATTAGGACCAGATTTACTAAAAAGTGGAGCAGTGCGATGCTGTGCCAAAATTTGCACCACTGTGCTGCGTCACTTTAGAAACGCAGGGATGCACCATATTTACTAAAATACAGTGCCACCATCTGTTTCCCCCTGTGCTGGTGCTAAATTTAGCTGCCAGCACCAACACAGACACCCTTGAGCCATAGTGCAAGGGTGTCTGCGTGGAGGGGATTGATTGTTTTTGTGTAGGAAGGTGTCCCTTCCTGCACATAAACAATCTACAATGGTGATTTTGCACTTCTATGGGTGCTGCAGAATGCAGAACACATTGATGCTGCAAATTGTCATTTTTTAATGATTGTTTATGTGCAGGAAGGGACACCTTCCTACACATAAACATTCATTCATGGCCTTTTGATCTTTCTATGTGTGCTGCAGAATGCAACACATAAGGAAAAAGAAAAAACGAGGAGGAATAAAAGTATTCCCCCTCATTGTGCCATGCTAACACCAACCCTGGGGTGGCATTCGTATTTAATGCTGCCATAGATTCACGCCTTCTTGTAAATATGGGGCAGCATCAAAAGCAATGGGTGTTGCAGTGGAACTCCCACTGCAACACCCATTGCATGTCCCTCTGCCGCAGAAAACTGCGCCGGAGGGGCCCATATTTACACTGTGGCATTAAGCCACAAAAAGTGGTATAGCGCCGCCTTTTAAATGTGGCACATTGTACAGCACCACTAGAGTGTCACAAAAAGTGATGCTTCGGTGGTGCGAGGGCCTTGTAAATCTGGCCCTTAGGTTGTTAGACCTGGGAGGTTGAATTACTGTGGGGGTTTGTAGTAGTAAGATCAACTGATCATTTTTACTAAGCTGCCAATGTTGAATCATAATTGTGAACTGTCTGTGGATATCCTCCCAGAGATAAGTTAATGTTACCTGTGTTTTAAATGTTTTAACACTGCTTTTGTTGTATTTTTTCATAGAGACTCACACAGTGTGGACAACGTTTTGAGTTGAACTGTACAAGAGGTTGATTTATTGATTGGACCTCGGGAGGGTCAACGTTATAATGGAGCTGAGCAAAAGATCTATTGTATCTTTTCAGGGTGATTTTTGGGGGTGTCTTTGTTGTACAGGTTTTATTTCATATGCAAACTGTAATTGCCCATTGTGGCGAGATAAATTTTGTTTATTGTTTATTATTGATTTCATATGAATCCATACAATTTGTGATGCCTTAGTTAATGCTTTCTGGACAATTGCGTCCTAAATTCAAGAGGTGTGCACTATTGGGTCTCCGTGATGGGGCATAGAGCGCTCGCCCACTAGGGCTTGATTGCTTTTTACATTAAAACTTAGAGACATTTTGTCTAGTACAACCACAGAGTCTCACTCCAGGGTCACATTTTTGTGAGCCCTTTGGTGCCCCATGGTGCCCCTCTCAGGGTCCAGACATGCGCTTGGTGCCTTCTCAACACACATTTGTATTGCATTTTCTGCCTATGATATCCCTGTGATGGATTCTAAATTATAAGGGGTGTATATCTTTAGGATCAAAGAGGAAGAGTAGACCATTCAATTGTAACATTTTTGGCTGATGACAATTATGTGATGGGTCATTTGATTCAAAGTTAAATTACTATTTCTATTATTATTATTATGGTAATGCACACATTACCCTATGACGTGTGATAGATGTATTCCACTCTGGTCACTGTCTGGTTGGTGGCCCAGGACTCTGTAACAAGATGGTGGATCATTTCCCTTTATTTTGAATATTGTTTGCAGTACATTTTCACCTTTGTTGTATATTGTATTAATACCTAAGTGGGTTTAAAACACATACAGTGTATGTATCTCCTGACCTGTGATCAAGGAGTCTTGGTTTTCGAAACCCATCAGGTTGAACTTTTGCAATATTCATTAATGAATCACTGGTGGCAATAGAAGTTGGACCACAGCTGTTTTTTCTGCAACCTCCGAATCGTGAGGAGCCTCTATCTATCTATCTATCTATCTATCTATCTATCTATCTATCTATCTATCTATCTATCTATCTATCTATCTATCTATCTATCTATCTATCTATCTATCTATCTATCTATCTATCTATCTATCTATCTATCTATCTATCTATCTATCTATCTATCTTTTTATCTATCTATCTATCTATCTATCTATCTATCTATCTATCTATCTATCTATCTATCTATCTGTCTATCTTTCTGTCTAATCTATCTATCGCTCTATCTCTCTATCTATCTATATATATAATAATAATAATTTACTACTGGTGGTCGCCCTGGGGACCACCACACCCCATGGCCGGCTCCTGCTACCTCCCCAAGGTGCCCATCCCTAAGAGACAGCAGTTTGCTTTCACTTGGATGGGAGCTGTGACAACTCCCACCAAGCAAGAGCAAACACTAACTCAGCTCACAGCAAGGGGGAGCTGCAAAGCTGCTCCTGATTGCTTGGAGTGGAGTTTCCACCTTTTTCCCTGCCCTCTGTCATGCAGGCAGGGAAACAGATTAAAGGATTGCTTCCACACACAGGGTGCTGCGTTTTCTTGCAGCTCTCTGCATGCAGGAGCAATTCTGGCTTCCGCAGATGGCAAGGAACTGGCATGGGCCGCCGGGAAGGTTGAGCTTCTCCCTTTGGTCTGAAAAGAAGGAAAAGCAAGGGGAGGGCACACAACAAAAAGGGTGAAAAGGCAAGGAAGAAGCAATGAGAACAAGGGAAAAACAAGAAGAGGGCTCACAAAATATGGTGTAGGTCCAGTCCTTCTTACTCATGTAGCCCAGATGCAGAGCAGCAGGCAGCAGAACTTCCTGGCAGTGGAGCAATCCTTCTTGAAGCAGAGCACAAGAGGAGTCCTTCTTCTGAATCTTCCACAGATCCAGAAGTGGAGGAGGAAGAAATAGAGAAGTTTCCAGATATTCCCCTCTCAAAAGTGCTTGGACATTCCAGCCTCCCTGCCCTGGTTCCAGTCTGTCTGCAGGCTCAAAAGCCTAGTGTGAAGTTCTTTGTGTGAAGGCAGGGCACACATTACTGACTTGCAAGAGGGACTGGGGCCAGCTCCACCCCTCCAACCTGCCTTAGATGGTCCATCCAGGCACACCTAATCCCTCTATTGTGTAATGTCTGGGAGGCTAACTGCCAACTACAGTCAGTCATGTGACCCAGAAACAGGCTGCAGGCACTAAATAGAATAGGAAAATGTCAACTTTCTAAAAGAAGCATTTTCAAAATTGTGACTTAAAATCCAACTTTACCATTAAAGAGGATTTTACATTACAATTTCTCGAATATCAAACATGACTTTCCTACATGTTCCAAAACAAGGCTGGCACTTATTAAACGTAATAAGGTAACCCAATGTTATCATATGGGAGGGGTAGGCCTCACAGTAGTGAAAAACGAATGTGTGAATTTTTCACTACCAAGACATATAAAACTTAAAGATGTATGTCCAAATGTTTAATTACAATGCTCCCTACCCTTTTGGCTGTTTAGGGCGACTAAGTCAGGGGTGACTAATATGTAATAAATAGAGAGTATGGCTTTAAGCAAGGGAGTTATTTTGCCAAGCCGAATTTGCAGTTTAAAACTGCTAGCAGGCAGCAGTGGCAGGCATCAGACATGTTTTAAGGGACTAGTTAAGTGGGTGCACAATAGGTATGCAGGCCTACTAGGAGCATTTAAGTTAACAGCCCTAGATATATAGTATACAACTTTACGAGGGACAAGTTTAAGGGAGTGGGAACTTTACCACTGATTAGCAGTGTTAAAGTGCACAGAATCCTAAGGCCAACAAAAATGAATTCAGCATTCAGTGGTGAAGGCAACACATTTGGGGGAAGTCCACTGTAAGGCTAACATGTCTAACACTTTTCTACTTACAGATAACCTACCCCTGTTTTAAACATTGGAAAGGAAGGGTTTTAGGGGGAAGGTGTGTTTATTATGTCAGCAGTATTCGGGGATAAAGGCTTAGATATAGAGCGGGGCTTATGTTTTATTAGCTTCGAATATGGAAGATTATGTTACATTTTTAGCTGCAGTTATTGAGCAAAACGCTAATTCAATGGCAGCAAATAGCCTTAAACAATTATGCAAAAGTGAGCAACATTTTGCAAGGAATATATAGGAAAAATCGAGTAATGTTTTTTCTACCTATGGGCTCTGCTTGAGCAGGTACAAGGTTATTAAAGATGAGCCATAAACTGTCCATAAAATGGCCCTTGGTGAAAAAGCCTTGAAATTAGTGTTTAAATTCGATACTGATTTTATTAATAATACGCAACCTTTACCCTGCGTTTACTGTAGTAAAGAGTATAAAGAGACAGTTGAGCATTTACTGAGGGTCCCCAAATAATTTGTTCAAAGAAATATAATGTTGTTTCGCATTGTCAATTTATTAAGATGTGATCAATTTACACATTAAAAGTGCTGGTGTGTAAGTGTATGATTAAAAAAAACGAAATTACACCCTTTTATTGCTCTCTTGGGCATTCTAAAAGAGTAGAAATAATATATGAAGAATATTTGGGAAAGCTCTGACCTACGGACAGTGTCTGAGGCGTTTGCATTTGTGTATATCGGCAAAGGTGTTTTTTGAAGTTCACTTTGTCTGAGAAATGTAATGACAAATAAATAATGTTTAATTTTTCAAACTTTAAAACATGATCTTACTGTGAGCTTTTACTGCGCTACTTTAGTGAATATAAACTTTGCCTCAATAATGTGATCAACATGTGTTGTTTAAATGTATTGTTCATAGGGACATGAAGGTTAACTAAGCTTATTTTTTAATACCTATAACTCCCAGAATATACATTTTTTTAAATTGGATATAATGGACAATATATATGGAACAATTTACTTAAAAATCTACTTATTCTTCTACTTCTAAGGGCAAATTGATGTACCTGGCATCTCGCAAGAAGACAAAATTCAAGAAAATGCTGATTTAAACGATATTATTCGGTGTTTGTGTTCCTCCTTTCACCTGGGTTAAATAGTGTTACTTTCATGACGTGCAAGATGCATTAGTTTATTTTACTTGCTAGCAATCTCTTTTACAAATTAATATAGGTTAGGGCCAAAAATGAACCTACCTTTGAAAAGAAGGACTAGTGACCATTGACCAGGCAGGCATTGATATGATTCATAAAGCTATCACAAAAAATCATGTACACTTTGTTTCTACCCGCGCTAGCGAGCCACCAATGAAAACAACTGATAATGAAAGATCATAGACGAAAATTCAAGTGTTGAGCTCTCTAACATGGGTCCTAGATGCTAAGTGAGTGGGTGCAGGATAAACCAGGCCATCCATGTTTGATAGTACTGTGCATGTTACCACCAATGGTTCAAGAGAAATACAAATCCTTGGGAAAGGCCTGTGGTTCCTTAGTTTGAACAATTAAGGGAGTGTGATAGAAAGTTTAGGAGTTCTGTGATGCTAAATGTAGTCATGAAATCAACGATTTGCTCTCTGTCACGTTTAAGGATAACTCCAAAACACCCCTTCTGGAATATAGAAGCACTCTATTTGATGCACAATCATAAATTCCACCTTAGGAGGAGATTTAATAATTACCTTCAAATATTTCTTGGTTCTTAAAGTGATCCCTCATATTTGTTTACATCAGTTTATTGTTGTTCTTTTTAATATTGTAAACAAACATAGATATGTCAGATAGGGCACGCAGTAGAACCGTTTACCATCTCAGAAGTGTATCAAACAGTAAAAAAGCATATAAAAGCTGAGTCCAACTATGGGAACCACAGCAGCATATAGAGGCAAGATGATTCACACATAGCGCTTACACAATCTTGATAACAACTGTTAGGTGTAAAAGAGTATGTTTGTGATACACAATCGGAGGTTTAGTAATACTTATCATAGAAGCCAGTGTAAGTTGACATATATAACATCCATACATGCCAAGAATGCACAATATACAGTGTATGTAACTGAAAGGTTTCAAATGGGCTAACTAGAAACCGGAGGGGGGAATAACATTATTAACTGACATGCTAACCCTAACTTCGCTGCAAATCACTGATCATCGTTAAATTAATGATATGTTTGTATCAGCCCCCCAACCCCATAGCAGAGACCGAATCAGGTTTGAGGCATGTGGTGTCCTCTGTGGACAGGATAAAAAAATGTCAAGGCAGAAACCGCACAGCCTAGGACTCCTCACTGATTTAGACAGTGCGGGGCAGCTGGGAGTCTCGTAGCAGGGATGTATCAGGTATGCCTGTGTGGAGGTCTGCTAGTATAGCATCCCAAATGCTAGCTATTGGAGAGGCCTACGTAAACCCATGGCATCATCCCAGCGTAATGCCACACTTTGAGCCGGTGCCCAATTTGTGAATGATTGAGTCCAGGACTTAAGTTAAGGAGGGTGAGGTGATCTCCATCTGTGTGTGATCAGACCCTTGGCTAATATGATTCCCATATCAATAAAAAGGGATGTGGCTTTGTATTTTTTACCTCTGCTGTAGAGCTCCAATATACACACCTCCCATGACTGCGATATTACCCTGTCAGTACAGTGTGTTAGGCGAAGCATTGCCCTGTTCCAGTAGCCTAGTAGACGGGGCAGGACCAGAACATATGTACTATATCGGCGTTGGTCAGCTTGCAGCACAGGCAGGTGGCATTTGTGCAGTGGAAATATCTGTTTACGTTAGAGGAGGTAAGGTAGGCCCTGTGCACAATGTCTAACTGAATTAATCAGAACTGTGCATTCTGAGGTATATGAACAGGACCCTCCAGTATAGCAGACCATTCCTTGTCAGAGCAAGGATGATTTAGATTCGTCTCCGACTGATCACGTAAGGATGTGAATGTTGGTGCTGAATGTGATCAGAGATCCAGCCAGCGCACGAAATGGTGTCATGAGCCCATGCTGTGGAGGTACTGTATAGTTAGGTTTGTAGGAGGTTCATTTGATATCTCTCCCCATTTTTGTCTTAGTGCTGTGATGAGAGATGCATGCAGTAAGAATTGCCCTGGGGGAAGACCTGTTTCCCACGCCAGTGTTTTGTATGGCAGAAGTGCTCCATCCCTACAAAGGTCGCCCATCGTTTGTATTCTCGTTGCCACCCATGTGGATACTTCCGATGCAGTGGTTCAACAGCTCCCACGTGGCGTACCCTGGAGTGCTAAGGCTGGAGCAAAGGGTATGATTGATTTTGAGAGGAAAAGGCTACGTCTGAAACATCGATATGCTACCAGTAACAGGGCTGGTTGTGGTTGTGAGGACCAAGTGCAAGCCATCTCGCAACCCACTGAAGTTGGGATGCCAAATAATAATGTTTGGAGTTGGGGATCGCCAGCTCACCCCCCAATCTGTGGCCTGATACAGCTTGCCTTAAACTGATCCCTCGTATTTCTCAGAAGAGAATGCCTTTCATTAAATTTCTTCATTCACTCCTCAATATGCATCAAAATCCTCCTGTACTGTTGCCCACCAGGTTATAAGATTGCATAAATGGCTCTTTGACTCAGTACCTTCATAGAATCTCTCTATTAGAACATTATTTCCATCAGTGCACTTACATTGTGAATCATCTTAAAGAGCATACAAGTGAAAGTGTGATTATAAATCATGTGCCACTGATTGAACAGGCCGGGTGCATCAATGAACCTACTCTTCTTTGTGGCCTCAACCTAGCTTTAATTATTAGAAAAGACCTTTAAATTTCCATGCAACCTTCTCTCTTAGGTAGCCAGGCGTGTTCTCATTTGCCTCTCTACTCTTTGGAAATTAACAGCACTATTTAACATTTTCATAGTTACCTTTTCAAAAACAAAGGGCTCTTCTTTCCACACCGGGTTGATAGAATTTGGGGATGATGTTAACTTAGTCTTGTATTTACGTTTCGGGTCTCCTGGCAGCCCAAATACTTCAACCTCCACATAGGTCTTCACGCTACGGTCAGAAAGGAACTGTCCAGAGAGGATCTATTTACAGCATAACCATAAGAAAGTAATGTTAATGGCACTGGATTTTCTTTTCACAAAATAATTTCCTAGTGTACATGATAATTCCACTCATCATTGACGATACAAAAACCTACATTTTTACATTCAGCTAATCCACAGAACTGATAATGAATGAGCATGTTATGGAGCGGAGGTTCATTAAAATACACCTCCCCTACAATGAATGATAAGGACATCGCCATAAAATAAAAATAACTAAATCTTGGTATAAGTATCTCTCAGAAATAGAAATAAAGCTATTCGTTACATTGTGTAACTGTCTGAGCTTCGGTCTTTGCATTGCTTAATAGAACAGTATTCTGCAAGCCCATCCCATTTTTTAAATCCCCTGAATGTTTTGAAGCCAATATTGGACCCTTTGGGTAGTCAGTGTGATGCAGTGCTTATACTTGCCTTAATGGTGAGGGTGTTTGCCACAACCCCATCAATTCTGTCCACAGCAAATGGATCGAACTGCTTTTCAGCTTGCCGCATGAACTCGTGCTTGAGGATATAACCACTGCGGCCATTGAACTCAAAGAGAGCCATGTTGTGCTGCATGGAAAGGTCTGTTGACATTGACAATTGGTAAAGGAAGAGCGAGAAAGATGAAACAATGGATATATCATAGTATAAATTGCATATAAACTAATCGAAGTTAAGTTATTGTATCTCAGAGTATCGCATGTCCTACACAGGTTTCTTTAGGGCAATAACAAGTGAGTAGGGACTGAAATGAAGGGAGAACATAAAGTAGTAGAACGTAGGTGGTTGCACATAACAGATAGCTCATCCCTTAATCATTCCTCCTTCACACGTTCTGAACGGTTGGGTAGAAGAGTGACATTTTGAGAACAATTCTGTATTGGATGTGGTCGTTTTGTCACTATTTGATATTTAAGATATTGATTTATTTATTTCATTATCTAATTGTTTAGCACAGTGCTAGTGTGTGACATGAAGCTGTTTTGCAGAGCTAGCAGGATGGCTTCTATTGATTGCATCCTCACAGCTTTCCCCAATTAGCCGGGTGGACGGCAAGTGATTTTGGAAAAGAGGTCACCATGTTTCCCTTTCCTCCTGGTGCCTCCTCTTCTGTGGACAGTTCTTGTTCGAATCACAACCTTTTACATGGACATGGACATCATTTATTTATGTTCCATTCGCTTGACAGATTATGAAGAATGTAAAATTCATAAGCAGGAACTCTAAAGTAAAAGTAAAGAAATCGGTGTGCCCCATGACATGATCCTTTAGATTAGTTCAGCAACATGACCCTTACACCAGAAGAAAATAAATTAGGCAAACCCCTCCAAAAATACACGCTGCAATACTGACCATTTAGCATGTTTCCACTTGGCAAAGGGGACTCAGTGTACTTGCCAGATCCTGGGGAGGGATCCTGCAAGGCACCCTGCCCATATGTTAGAAAAAAACATAAGAATCCTTCAGCACCTCAAAACATCACAGAGTAAAAGACCAGCAAAAGTCTTGTCTTATTTAGGGAAGTGTTAATGGAAACGTGGTGGCCACAAACTGCTGACATAGCAACAACAAAATATATTGCACCACTGGTGGTGAATGGGGGGCAAACCAACTGGAGCAAATGCAAACCAACAGCAATTTTACTTCTGAGGAATGTTACTGCCTGCTAAGTACACAGCTACGTGCTCTTATGTGAAAGGCAGTATGTCCCATACGGTGGTAATCGAGAGAACAAATCAGCAGTCATGTACCAATCTGTACGTATTGTGGGCTAGTATCTTCTCGCAACTTCAAAATGTGTTGGCAGAAGTGAAATTAAAAAATATATTTTATTATACAGGGTTGATGGACGTTCTTTCATTTCAAAGGACTTGTGCTCTCCCTCTTAGATCTAAGAGCAACAGGACCCAAATTCACTCAGGAAAAAGCAGCGATGGGATGCGTTGCTGTCAGTGAAAAGTCTGGGGAATTAAGAACATGAAACTAAAAGAAGTCAAAGGGGATCATTACTTTGGAGATCTGCTGCCTCACTTGAAAAGGCTTTAAGATTCAACAGACCTTTAAACCAAATGGGCAAGATCTCCCAGGACTGTGGTAGCACCCGCTGCAGGAGCATCACCGGGCGCCAGACAAAGACACACGTAAAAGGATAGGATGGAAGTCAAATCCTCTCCTTCTTCACACCCAGGGCCTGGAATCCATCCTAGCACAGATCCCACAAGTGGGTTCCCTCCTCGACTCATGAATGGACATAAAAACTCATCTCTCCAAGGAAGATCTCATCCGTTAATAAAAAAGTTGACACTACTGTTGCGATGGATGTTGTACTTAAGATGCTTTCACCCTTATTGCATTCTTTTATTTACTTGTACAGCTAAGTTTGCATTTATACATATACATAAATACAGGATAAAATGTTTGCACAGGGAGGCGTGGACAAATTGGAACACTTCATCATTTATGGGAACAATTTACATAGACCTTGTTAAATATCTGCAAGTTTAACATTGGGAGATCGAAGGCCATCATACCAACTTTAAAATCGTTATGCAAAGCCTCCACGGAGAGTGGGATGATATAAACAGTGTGGTAAGAAGACAGAAGGGACACACCTGGGAGACTTGAGGCAGAAAACGGGTGCAGCTGCTGTTCTGTACTTACCCATGGTTTGGAAGTTCAGGGCCACAAACTGGCAGCCGACGTTCCAGAACATCTGGGGCAGGTAGTTTGAGGAGTCCATCCTTGTCCCCTTGGGGTAGATACGGCTCATCTGTCGCTTATTGTATCTGAATCAACTCCATAGGAAAGCGTCTGCATCTTAAGTAGGCATCACACACACTTGGAAGACAATTTGGCCTGTCTGAACAGACCACATAGAGGCATGCAACACACATGCCCATATATTAAAGAGGGGAACTGACCATAATAAACTCTTGCATAATTAAATTAAAAAGGAAGCATAGAAATGATACACTTATACAGATCACACTTCCATCAAAGTATGTCATGATGTCCATGCTAGAGATGTTACAACTCTACCAACCATAACTTTATGGCTCTTGTGACCTATTTGTATACTATGATATGTGAGCACCATGTTTTAAGTCTATTTCCAAACCACTGGACTGTATTTCTGCCTCTCAAATCAAACTATTAGTCAGAACGGTAAAAGGAACAAAAACAATTTTTAAACTCCCAGCTGACTTTTGGTGAGTACAGTACACAGCAGGCAACACTTCTGTAAAGGGAAATCCACACTCTCAATGTACTTCACTTCCAGTGTTGCACACACTTCTCTCGATGCAAATCAAATACACCCTCGTACTCTTGCCACATTCTATAAAGATATCGGTTTGCAAGTTTTTTGCTCAAATAATATAGGTAACTGGAGTGGTTCATTTAAAAAATAAATAACTTCAGAGGCCCAAAGTTTCTCTGAGAATCCCACCTACGATGCTGCCAAATGGCGGCTTGCTTTCCCTTATCTGAATGTTGCCAGTTGTTTTTGATCCCTGCTTTCTCCTTTAAGCACTGTTATCCTGGCTTTCTATTCCTCCTCTTCGCTCCACTGTCAGCCTTTCTCTTTCTTGTTCTGAGTCAAAGTCTGATGATGAAAGATAAGGGCCAGCCCTCAAAAGACAGTGCTGGTGCCCACCACTTGGAACAACTGGCACAAATTAAGCTGTGGGCAATCGTAAGAGAAACATCCTTTCACCTTGTCATCTTAGTTCACCATGCATCTATCAGAAAGTAAGCAAGGTATTATAGCAGTGGTGCTGGAACATTTGGGGGTGTTGCCATTAATGTTTTATCACTGAAGTCATAGGGATTGTGAAAGATCCAAATGTTGTAGAAAAAAAAACAACTGTAGCAGGTGCGCTATACCCATTCAGCAGGAGAGTGATAAGGGAGTGGTATGAAGCTGGAGGTGCATTTGGGAGCAGCGGTGTGGTAGAGCACTGTCATTTACAGACAGTAAATTTTCTGTTGCAATGGTCATAAAATTTGCATAGACATTCAGTTTTACTGATAAGAATAAGTAGCACAAAAACAAATATGTATGGAAATCGGGTTTTAGTGCTGATATAATTTGTTAGAAAAACTGCGCTATGTGTTAGAAGAAACTGACATGCTACAGACTTTCCTCTCCTCTACCCCACCAGGAATGCAAGTTCTCCCCATTTTCCGCCACAACAATATGCTACCCAAAAGCCAAAAAAAGAAGCATTGTGGAAGCCATCGATGATTGGTAGTGCTTGCTCATATATAAGGTGGCTGAGGGAAGGTACTTTGGTCCAGTGACTACCCAAAAAAAGGACTGTTAGTCTTTGCTGATCAGTCACAGCTTGTAAGTTATGTTCAAGGATTGTTCTGTCAGCTGACTGACCAGAACAGAGACAATGTGGCTCATATTTATCATAGTGTTGCTTCGCCCTTGTGCCATGCACAACACTAAAGTCAGATTTATCAAGCCATGCAAGGCCGCCTTGCATGGCTAGATAAATCTGAAATAATGCAAGGCAGCGCAAATCACTGTCTTGAGTTACTCTGCCCCAGGGAGGCGTTCCAACGGTGGAGCATGGGTGTTCCTGTGCATCCACCCATGGATTTTGGGGTAATCCCCGCACCTATCAGGGGAGGGCTCTGACATCACCTGCTGGCACTGGCCCCTCAGATGCTCCCAGAGTTCCCCACCAAGAATCCAAGATGGCAAAACCCAGGGACACTCTGGAGAAGCTCTGGGCACCACCCCTGTGGTCGTGATGGACAAGAGAGTGGTCATTCCCCTTTCCTTTGTCCAGTTTTGCGCCAGAGCAGGGACTGGGGTCCCTGAACTGATGCAGACTGGATTATGCAAGGAGGACACCATCTGTGCCCTTCAAAGCATTTCCAGAGGCTCTGGGAGGCTACCCCTCCCACGCCTGTGACACCTATTTCCTAAGGAGAGGGTGTAACACCCCTCTCCCAAAGGAAATGCTTTGTGCCTGCTTCCTGGGCTTGAGCTGCCCAAGCAACAGGAGGGCAGAAACCTGTCTGTGAGGTGGCAGCAGCTGGGGCTGCCTGGAAAACCTCAGAAGGCTGGTATGGCAGTACTGGGAGTCCACTGTGGAGCCCCCAGAGTGCATGGAATTGTAAAACCAATACTAGAATCAGTATTGGGGTACTCTTCCCAGGTGTTAGACACCTTACATGGCCATATTCGGAGTTGCCATTGTGAAGATGGACATAGGTATTTGACCATTTCACACAGGCTGCAATGGCAGTCCTGTAGAAGCCTTTGGATGGGCTCCCTATGGGTGGCAAAAGTAATGCTGCAGCCCATAGGGATCCCAAGGAACCCCAAAGCCCTCGGTACCTAAGTACCATATAGTAGGGACTTATAAGGGGGTACCAGTATGCCAATTTGGGATGAAATGCTGGGTTGTCAGTATGTAGTGACACATTTGGGAAAAGAGAGAGCATAAGCACTGGGGTGCTGGTTAGCAGGATCCTCAGTGCCACAGTCAAGCATACTGACAAACAGGCCAAGAACCATGAGCACTGGGGTCCTGCCTAGGCCAAAAATGGATGTAACAATGCTAGAAAGAGGCCACTTCCTCACACTAGGTAGCAACAGATATGCACCATATTTTTGTGAATATGGCACATTTCTGATATCTCACCTTCACGCAACGCAAGAAGTTTCCTTGCTGCGCTTCATTGCATGAAATGTTAGTAAATCTGCCCCCATGTATCAGAGAAGAGGCCAGCGTCCGTGGATCTTTTATGTTAAGGAAGCGTGCCAGAAGTGCCAAAAGCGGATGCAAATACCACTGTGCTCAAAGCGCACGACTATGTAATTCAGTTCTTGGTGATCCTAGACAGACTGGAACAAAACATGGAGGGATCAAATAGCAAGTTTCAGGTGCCTATTATAAGTATTTCGGTTATACTAAATCAGTAATACCACACCCAGACCACGAGTTATGGTAATGAATGGACACAATAATACCACCGAATTACAAGTTTTACCCCAAGAAATGGGGAATAGCTGCTGGGATTGGTGTTTTGATCAGGGGCACTGCAAATGGGTGTGAATGCCCACTGTGCTCAAAGGGGACTTTCATAGTCCAGCCTGGGAAATGGGGAATAACGGCGCGAATCAGTGTGCACATCCATACCTACATGGTACGGCACTTGCTGGTCTCGCCAGGGGGTTTCTGACAAAATGTTTGTGGGTAATTCAACTCAGAAACATGGGATTTGCTCAAACCCCCTAATCCCGATTCATGTTGAGGCTCCCGTTTGCGCACGAATCTAGATTTAAAAACTAGAGAAACTTGAAGCAAATGCCATAGTTGTGATTTTCGAGGATGTAAAAATCACAAGGCAGCAGCTCGACCCCAGCTACGAAGAGAGACCGAAGGTGAGACTGATTTAGAAAGAGAAAGAAGGACTCAAATTCCGTAATAGAACTGTCTGAGGCAATGATAACCTTGTTGGAAGCAATCCCACTGTTATGAATACCCTTTTGATAATCCCCACGTCTCTGTGAAATCTCAAGAGGCCACTCTTAAATATTACGAGAGGTAATTACTTTTCCAAAGCAGCCGCCAGAAACTGAAATTCTCCCTGTGGCTTTCAACCATTACAGCTCATCAAATGTGTTTTCTTGAGATAATCTGATACTGTTCTCTTTGACGTCCTTCTTAGTATAGTCGGTATTTAAGTCCTATTTTGGCTAAAATAATGAGTGCTCTGTATATGAACAAACTGGCCACATTTAAGTGAAGTGGATGGATGGCCTTATGTGCTTGTTAATCTGACTGCCAATAAAAAGAACACTTGATGCACGGTAAATGATATTTGATCACGGAGAAGTATTTTGTTAAATGTTAAACCGTGTGAAAGTGAGTGCTGGCTTGATGTGGCGTCTACTCACGTAAAAATAAAATGCACGAATGGGGTTCTCAAGTTATGTCCATCACTGGCAAACCCCTTTTGTGACGGTCTGGCTGGCACCTATTTATGTGCGATGGGCCCGGCAGCACTTTTACCAACAAAGCAACTTTGTGCCCACAGCTAAATAGGGGAGAGGATGTGGCATAGCAGCCAAAGATGCCGACTGGATAGCTGGGGAACCAGGTCGCGGCATCGTCTCAACATCCTGAGATTCTGGGCCTATCACTTAATCTCCCCCTGCCTCCCAAAAATGAATGTGTCTTCGTGTAACATAGCTCTCCAATACCTTCGGGTCGAGTTCGCGCTATATCAATCCGCAATTAAAAAAAAAAACCTTTCTGATTTAACACCCACAGCCGAGTGCCTCCGTAAAGTTTAGCTAAACAGCACCCCGTACAACCAGTGTGCAGCAGTGTAATTCCCACTCGCCCTGCCTCGAGTCCTTACACACACCTCAAGCTACTTGCCTGACAAAAGAACTCCCACTGAGTTACTTCACATCATATGCAGGACCCGAGCTTAAATGGAAACTCCCTCAGTGTTACCCCATATGACTACCACCACCAACACAGAAAGAGTAGCTGCAAAGCTGGAAAAGTCACTGCTGTTTGGGCACAGATGTCTTTATTACATTACTAGAAGAACATTCTTCAGCCTTCTTCGGGAGGTTTATGGTGGTGAGGAGGGATGATTGATTGATTACGCAATTTATAAAGCACATGGTTACCCAATAGCTTTCCCAGCGCTTACCAAGCTATGGTAACCAATGACCAAATCTCCCAGGACTAAATCGACAGGAATAGCCACGTTTTCAACATCTTACGGAATTCCAGGTGGGACTTGCATTCTTTCAGATGTGGAGGGAGGTTGTTCCACAGTTTAGGTCCAAGAACACGGAAGGAACAACACCTAGTCGGGCCCGTCTGTCTCTAGGGACAACAGCTAAGTTCCGATGGCTCAACCTAATCATATGCTGCAGCACATAATGGGTGACGTTGGAGCTTAAATAGGAGGGGGCAGTATTGTGGAGACATTTGTATATAAAGCTGAGTGCTTTAAAATGCACCCGTTTGTCCACGGGCAACCAGTGGAGAGAACTGAGAAAGGTGGCAGAATTACTGAACTGCGCTGGGCGAAGAAAGAGACGCGCCGCAGCAATCTGTACTATCTGCAGGCGTTTTAACAAGGTATTTGTTACTCCAAGATAGAAAACATTCCCTTAGTCCAGCATTGAAATAACTAATGCTCAGACAACAGTGCGCTGAGCTCTAAATGGAATACAGTATAGTATTGTTTCAGCCATTTCAAGATGCCAAAACAAGTGGCAGCCACCTCAGTTATCTGTTGCCTCATTGACAGCTCCTGATCCAACCACACTCCCTACTTATCAGGGAGTGGAGGAGCACCCAAAGATGTCGGCCAGAGGTGGGGGCCCCATAATGTAGGGAATTTACCAACCAGTAGTACTTCAGTTTTATCCTCATTCAGCTTCAAACAATTTGCGGACATTCAATCTGCCAGTTGCGGAACACAGAGGAGAAGTGCAGCCACAGTAGACTGGTTGTTAGACTACAGAGATACCACAATTTGGGGATCATCCGCATAAGAAAAAAGAGTAAGGCCGAAACTCTCAACAGCATTCGCCAGTGGCCTCATATAGAGATTAAATAATAACATGCTCAGAATTGAAACCTGAGTCACTCCTGACATAAGCGCACATGGCTGAGATCTGCATTGGTTTGAGTGAACCTGAAAGAAGCATCCTGTCAGAAAGTATTCTATTCAAGCGAGCGCTTTGCCTCGTACACTCGCTCCGTCAAGTCTCTTAAGTAGTATTTCATGACCGAAGGCTGGACTCAGGTCTAAAAGCAGGAGTGCAGATGCTCCTCCCTCATCCAGTTTAGGTCTCAGGAATCTGCTGACCCCAAGCAGTGCTGATTCGGTACTATAACCTGCATGGAAGCCCCACTGAGAAGGATGGAGTAAGTCATTCTGTTCTATAAGTTGTGTTAGTTGCAGATTCACATATTTTTCTAGCAGTTTCGAAAATATGGATAAAAGGGATATGAGCCTATAATTGGACTATATCCATGAATCGGCATTAGGCTTTTTCAGCAGAGGGGTAACTAAGGCTGTTTTCCAGCAACTAGGAACTACCCCATTCAATAGAGATTGATTTAGAAGATGGACTATTAGCTCTAGATTTTGTTGAGAGAGCTTGCCTAAAATATCAGGGGAGCACAAATCTAAAGGGGAACCAGATTTTACGGTCAATAATGTGAGCCATGCAAAAGATAGATCCATAGGCTCAAAGTGGGTAATTAGAGTTCTGGTACTAAGGGTATCCATAAATTCATGGGTGTTTCCTGAGGATTGAAAAGTCTTCCTAATGTCCTTGACTTTATTGATAAAAAAGTCAGATATCTCATCACATTGTAGTTGGGAGAGGGAAATACTGGGGGTACATTTGGATGAATCCGCAAGCAACTTCACTACCTTATAGAGTGTCTTAGGATCGTTTTTAGTTTCAGTAATTTTCTCAACAAAGTGAGCGGCCTTAGCTTGTCTACAATTTTTCTGATATGTTCTTAAAACATTTTTATAAATTACCTTATCATTTTGAAGATATGTTTTATGGCACAATCTCTCTAACTGCTTGCAGACTTTCTTCATCTTATATAAGGAATCTGTAAACCATGGTGCCAGGGGTAAGGTTCTGGCATAATTCTTACGGTTCATAGATGCCAGCATATCTGCTGAGGCTCTAAGCCAGTTGTCTATTTGTAGTGCTGCGCTGTCTACTGACTTAGGTAAAACAAGCATTGTTTCTTTCTAGCAGCGCATTCCACTTTTGGTGTCCAGCTTGGCCCAACCTCTCCCCTGAGCCATGGGCCATTTACTTTTCTCGAACGGTTGGGCATCAGTTTAAAAAGAACAGGGGTGGCTAAGTGATTGGACCATGTTAAAGGTAAAGGCATATCTACTTGAAAAGTATTCAAATTAAATAAAATGGGATCTAATAAATGTTCCGCTGCATGAGTGGGAAGATGATTAAGCAAATCTAACTCTAGAGCTGAAAAGCCTTCAATTAGGGACAGCCCGACCTTATCTATTTTGTCCTCCAAATTGAGGTTTAGGTCTCCCAGCACCCTAAAACTGGCACATTTAAGTATAACAGAGGACAGTTACTCTAGTAACTCAGAGACCCAATTTCTAATTGCACCTGGGGGGCGGTAAATAAGAGCATCTGACATGGTAAACTTCTTAGTCAATGATATAGAAAATAGCAAAGCCTCGCAGTCTGAGATCTCAAGCTTCTGAGTTGTGCAACGGAACGTATCCCTCATTAGGATCACAATCCCACCCCCTTTTTTGACCTTCCGGTCAAGATGTGAAATATAATATCCGGAGGGCAGGGCTGCTACAATATCCAGGAAAGTAGGCTTCATTTAGCCAAGTCTCCATAAGGAAGATAGCGTCAGGGATGGGATCTATTAAAAATCAAATAGATCTTGTTGGTGTTTTACCAGGGATCGACAATTTGAACTAAAGAACTTAAAAGCTCTACCTGGTATTCCTTGTAAGATGCTCTCTTTTCCGAAGGCAGTGTTCGAAGACATATCCCCTGAGCCCCCAGTTACTGTAATTGGAGAGGAGGGAGGTAGTTCCATATTGGAAAGATAAAATTAACAATGGCCATAGCTCCTTACCCCTCCCTGAATATGTATCGAGTACCTACACTCCTTCTGTTCCTAAGGACATAACCCTAACAAGGCGGAGGAGGAGAAAGTGAAAGTACCTGAGGTCAAAGGTGCAGCATTCCTGGCCCATGGGCCCGTTCGGGCGAGGACGGGTGCAGACAGGCTTGCCTTAGGTGTGCCCGCTGTGTGCGGCTGGGCTGTAGCCGCCATTAAATAGGCAGGCCGAGGCCAAAGAATACAGGCGGGAGGCTGGAGCGCTAACCGCTCTATCCAACAAGTAAAAATGGAGCTATACCCTTGTTGTCGATCCCCATCTTTTTACTAAAAACAAGCAAGATACATTTCTAAAGTGACGTTTACAGCTAATTTATGCTATCAATTTTGTACTGTTTCTTAAGCATCCAGCTGCGGCTGCCATTAAGTAGGCAGGCAGAGGTAAAAGAACACGGGCGGGAGGCTAGAGTGCTAACTGCTCTATCCAACTAGTAAACATTGAGCTGTCCTTTGTAGCCCTTACGTTCCCCTTGTTGGCGTTCCCCGTCTAATTTTCAAACCAACTCTTTAAAACATAAGATATTAACACCACATTTTTAAAAGATCTAAGCCATTCACACTAAAATTCCCTTTATACCATTCCCCATTTCATTCCCCGTTTCATTTCTCATAAAAAATATTCTGATTAAAAAATATTAAAAGCGCAAAAAATATTCAAAATCACAATTTACTAAAAGCAGGCATGAAACATTTCCAAGGTGACGTCTATAGCAAATTTTTGCAGTCAATGTTGTACCATTTCTAACCTCTGAGATCAATGGCCACTACGCAGCACTGACACAGGTTGCTGCTATTTTTCGCTAGCACCTATGATAAGTAAGGAGCCCTCTCACTTGCTATTATAATTGGGTAACAGTAAAGGGCACTCATACATTGTAACACAAGCCATCATGGCAAATATATGAGCATTGGCACCTATGCTATTATGTTATGTTATTTATGTCCACTGCAAGACACTAGCACAGTTAGGCATGTCCCGGGCATTGCCAAGGAAGGCCGATATAGGATAATCGCATTAGTGATCAGGATGGACAATGACTGGATGCATATGTATTTTCTTCCAAAAACTCACTCTGGTTCATTATGGGTCATTGCTAATAAGAGAAAGTTCATCTGTTTGTGTATTCATCCCCCATTTTTGTGGACTAATGCTGCTTGTTTGTTCACTGGTGTACTGCTGTTTGGTCCCTAATGTATGTTCTCTGACACCTAAAACATGGTAACATTGGGTAATTCCCATTTAGGATATTTAACATTCCAGTAGGGCCATTGTAAATGATGCAGGATGGTGCATTAAGGCACCAATGGTGTAGAAAGTGAATATTTGCCTGTGGACTACAGTACCTATTGTGCCATTCACTAGACTGACAAGGAATACATGGTGTGGGGCCTACATGTATAGGCTGACTGCTACAGTTTTTAAAACTGCATGCAAAATTGTCAAAATAACCCTTCTTGTCAGGAAGGAATCCTACTTTTAAATATTAAATGTCTCCCCTGACTAGACCTTATAGTGTACCGGGTAGGGAGGATAGTAGGCATGTTACTATGGGGACTAGTTCCCTAAGTACCATTTGCACTGTAAAAGGCTGTGAGGAAAACTAAAGTGTAAATAAATTAAAAATTTTGGTAACTTAGGTTTGAGATAAGCTACGTAAATATTTCAACAACTGTTTTTAATGTTTATGAAAATCCAATATAATGGTGAGGTTGTATCTCACATAAAGATATTTTAAAGCCTCAGCAGGTCATTTAGCATTAGCCTGTCTGTAGCTGGTCTGGCAGTGCTACTGTGATGATGTGGAATACTGCTTTCAGAGGAGAGACAATGACTTGAGCCAGGCATGGAGAGGCTTGGGTGAGGAATATGACCAAGCTTCACCCAAGCAGTGCACTTAAGTAGTGTCCAGGAACTGCACTAACTTGAAAGGAACTGGGGCAGATCTACACTTTTATAGTTTAGTGACATGTGGAAGCCTGGTGAAGAGGGGTCTTTTGATCCTAAGATACACATTAGAGTACTGGCTCTAGTTTACATAGAGGAGGGAGCTGATCCAGAACTAGATATGTGTGGCTGAGTGGGAGGGGATTTCTCATTACCACTGATACACCTCTAGGTGTGGCGTAGCCCCCTCCAGGGGCTGAAGGGTTCTTCCATGTTGTATTTGACTGAAAATAGTGCATTATGGGGTAGTTTGCAGTGAGGTAAACAGGATGTGTTGCAAAAGTAGGAAAGTTTGTCCTTAGGAGGTTTTTGCCTGGGGCCGTGGCTGCAACTGCTGCCAAAACAGTCGCCATCTTGTGAGGCTCCAGAGGAGACGGCCCTACTATTGTCTCATATTGCTGCCAGCACTGCTTTCCAACCTGACTGGAAGGCACATCGACATTCCTGGGACTCTGAGAGACCCAGGAGGCTGCTTGTTGGCTTCGAACATAGCAAACTGCAGTTTCACTGGCGGCTGACAGCTGTGCGGCCTGGCCTGCCTAGGAGGCCCGTGGCGACAGGGGCTGTGGGAGAGCCTAAGGCCAGGATTGCGTGATCCTGCCACTGCCATGGGCCGCAAATAGCCGTCCATGTCCCCCCAGTGTAAGCGGACAGACCCTCCTATCCTGCCGGACCTGATGCCGGGGTTGGAGCAGTCTGGACCTAGGGTAGAGGGGGTAGAGCACGCAGCACTGTGCTTCCCCTGCACGATCCCACTTGCCAGAAGACTTGGCTCATCCTCAATAACGGCGGGCGGCTGGAGTTGGAGTTGGTGGCCCGTGCACACATAGATATGTGGAGGCCACGGCTCCCAGAGAGAGAACATGAGGTGGGCCCTAGTGTTGTGAATAGGAAAAGGCGGGCAGAACACCTATGAGGATGAAAGTTTCGTAGAAGCTACAGGAATATATAGTAGGCGAAGTACACTATTTGAAGACACCCCTCCTGGCCTAAATAAGCTTGCTTATGTACTGGGACACTTACATGTGCTTTAAACGCTTGCCTTCCCTGGACCATATAGTGAATATTCATTAGTCATAAAGTGGCCTCAGCGGACCACCATAACTACCTGTTGAACCTAGCACAGATGGTTTGCCTTCTCACCTGTGCAATATCCGTACATATAGACATTCCCATGACTCATCTTATAGGAGCCTATAGATGGGTACCTAATCTGCACAACGTGCATCACTAGATCTTTATTATCGCTGAGTATCCCACAGCAGGAGTCTCCTTGTGAAAAACTCTAATCTCCTTGGTGCGCAGGCAGCCATATCAGATCCCACCTGACTGATGTCTTCGGCTCTGTACTTTTGCATCGCTTTAGTCTCTGACGCCTTCCAGACCAAGGAGAATCCAGTAGACTTCTTACTGTTGGGAGAAATTAACCTGCACCCTGTATCCCCTGCTGGGCAACCCCACACGAGTGCTCTCCACAACGTTACCTAGACATACAAAGATGGGCAAATCAGACCCTAAGCAGAGGAGACTCACCTTTGATGAAACTCGACTTGTGGGGGAAAGAGGCCACTCATCAGATGCAGAAGAATCCACAGATTCTGACCAATCTGTGTCCTCGTCTTAGGACATGGCCGCCAGAATGGTGGAATTTAAGTCAGGCTTTCGCGCAATGTAAGAGCGTTTTGACAACATCGCCGGCCGCAATGATAAACTGGGGGAACGCCTAGACCACCAGGGGGTAAGAATCAACACTGCGGAGGAAAGAATCTCGAGTTTGGAAGGTGGTGCTACAATAGTGAATAAACGCATGGAGAAGTTGGAATCTGTGCTCAAACAAGCGAAAATTAAGAGCAAGAAATTGTAGGCCCGTTCTTAGAGAAACAATATCCGTACATTAGGCATTGCTGAGACCACCAACATGGGTAGAGAGGACACTTTTGTGGGAACAATCCTCACTGATCTTTTGGTCACTCAAGCTTTTCCACCGCATTTGCTATTATATAAGCCCACCGTTTGCTGGGCCTGAGACGCCCCCACCGAGGGCACCTATCCACACTTTCTTATAGCCCGTCTTCTCAACTACAAGGACAAGGACACCGCACACCATCTTGCTTGAGAAAAGGGCCTCCTCTGCTACCAGGGAACCCGTATCTCGATATACTCTGACTTTACACCGATGGTACAGGCACCTGGAGGTTACATGGTGGAGCCTTGCATGAGCCATTGTTAAGCAGAGAAATTATCAATTCAGTGACAGAATATTTTGGGTTGAACTCTGGAACAATAGATACACAGGCCACACTGTGGGAAGCCTATAAGGCTTTCATATGATGAGATATCATCCCTAAACATGTGGGCATCCTCTGAGACAGTAGGGCACAGCTATAACACATTAAAAAATAACTATATGATATAGATGCTGCAGCCCTCTTGGACCAGGACCCCCACTTACATTGTCATTCTGAATTGCTCACAGAATACTGTGACCTTGCGGACAGGGAGCCGGCATACCTTGGGAAGAATGCCTGGGCTAGTCGATATGGGGAGGGAGAGCGCCCAGGCCGTACCCTTGCACAACAACTGCGCTCTAATCCCCTTAATAGCTACATCACGGAACTGGAGACAGGGGACGGGAGGCAGATAATTCGTAGAGAGGGCGTTATGGCGGAATTCCTACAATATTATTCACACCTCTAAACATCATGTACACCAGACGTTCTGTCTGCGATCAATACTTATCTAGATGGAGCAGCTTTGGTTTGGCTCCTGGAGGGACAGCGGGCATTGCTCAGAGAGCCAATCTCCCTTGAGGAGGTAACACTATTAACAGTTCAAAGGCACGTGGACTGGATGGCCTGACAGGAGCCTTTTACAAGGCTTTCAAACATCAACTGGCCCCACACTTATTGGCATTATATAATGAATCCTTATATAATGGCATTCTTCACTCCGTGAAGCAGTCATAACCTTGCTGTTAGAGCCTGGTAAGAATACTTTATATCCTCTCTCTCTTTTGAACCGTGACAATAAGGTACTGGCTAAAATTCTTGCTCAAAGGCTATCACTCCTAATGGAGCAAATTATTGAACCAACACAGTCCTGCTTCGTCCCTCACTGTTCAACTTCCCTAAATCTCTGCACTATCTTTGCCGTTCTGCACCAGATATCCCCCGAGAACCTGGCTGCTGTAGCACTGTTAGATATCGAGCAGGCGTTCAACTCCTTGGAGTGGCCGTTTCTGAAAGCTGTTCTGAGCAGGCTGGGCTTTCCTCCCTCATACATATCATTAATAATTCTATTATGCGCTGGTCCAGTGGCTCATAATGGATCAATGGATCACTCATGGACAGCTTCCAAATACTGTGAGGAACTAGGCAGAGTTGCCCTCTCTCTCCTCTCTTATTTATAATCGCAATGGACCCTTTGGTCATATCTTGCGGGACTCCCACTCCCAAAGAGTACTACGACTCATGCATGGCCCTATTCTACTTTTTTCTTTATGCAGACGATACCTGCTCTTCCTCCATTATCCTTTGACCAACCTTGCTCCAATTATGCAAGAAATCGCCCTATCTGGGGAAATGTCCAGACTACAAATAAATTGGTCTAAATCTGAGCTCTTTCCATTGATTGACTCCACTCAACCGGTACTGGCTGAATTCCCTCTCAGTTGGGTCACTGACAACTTCAAGTATCTCGGCATTCGTTTGTATAGGGATAGAGACAAAATACTCGTAATTTAATTATGGACAGACAATGGCGGACCTTGAAACGCAAGTAACTCAATTGATTAAATTACCATTATCTATAGCGGGTTAAATTGCCATTATCAAGATGGTGGTCCTTTCCTGCTTGACCTTTTCTTAAACATTCATGTCCCTCTCCTGCTCACCTTCTTCCGCAAATTACAAAGTCAACTTCTGCATTTGATATGGCCCGAGGGTCGGCCCCTGGTTCCTTGAGACACTCTCATGCTTCAGTCCGATCAAAGGGGATTCAGGGTGCCTGAATTTTACCTTTACTATTTGGCAGCTCAATGCCACTATTAATACGGATTGTATCATCCTGATGCCCATGTCCTGTATCTTAAACCTGAGCGGGACCAGCTAAACATACTCCTACATTCTCAAATTGTGTCTAAAGGTATACCACTAGACCTGCGAGATATCCAGACTGTCTTGATGACGTACCGGGCCTGGCATAGGCTGCGACCAATGCTAGGTAGTAGGCCCCTTTACTCCCCCACCATTTCCCTCCATAAGAATCCATGGCTCCCTCTTATTCGTGAAGTGCTGGTGCAACGCGTGCTTCAACAGCATAATCTGGCTATGGAAGGTGACCTTTCCCCTGATGGGCATGTCATTCAAAAGCCAGTAAACCGGGATGAGAGGGCATCTCCAGTATGGACATGTTTGTTTTCCGGAGAATACATAACATCCTTCGCTCCATCTTCCCTACATACCCTCTGGCACCTGAGGAATTTCCACCCCAAACACATATGATCAAGGATGCAGAAGGTGATCGATTGGTTTCCAAATTATACCGTTTATGTATAGTCATGAAGCCCGACACCACTTTTTGAGTATGAGAGACTTGGGCGCAAGAACTAGACTTCCCTATCACAGATAAAATTTTGAAATACTGTTGTACCCAGATACAGCGCATATTGAATAATCACAGACATAAATTGTTGCACTCTCAATAGAATTGAAGATGACTCTTCAGATTTATTTGCCTTCTCTACTCTGTCTCATGTCATTGGGCTAACGCATGTATATCCTGTATTCACGATCTGGATATGTATACACTCACTGTTCTACATTTGAATGTGACAATGTGTTGTGTAGATACTATATGGTTCAGTAAACGCCTTGTGCTGTGATACGTGACATCTTATGTTGGTTGATTATATGCTTATTGCAAAATTTGAATAAAATAAATTACAAAAAAAGGATGTTTTTGCCTAATGCTCAGGGAGTGTCCAGGATTCACCCTTATACATTAGCTAATGCATTGCAGAAAAGTAGTACTTCACCCCCAGCTCCTCAGAAAACTTTCAGGACCTATAGCATAACAATAGAGGACTGGACCTGTCCTTTGTGGAGACATAAGGGCCCTAAGGGACTGGACTTATACCCAATACTTAGCAGTCTACTCGAAGGGTAAGTTGTCTAACCTCCTGTGTGGCTACAATAACATTAATAGGCCTTCTTAGTGGTGGGACTAGTTGACCAGTAACAACTGGAGTTGGACTGCACTTGGTTGGTGGCCTGTGATGGAGTTTGTACTGGCCCTTTAAGTGCTGTCCTTGTGGTCCTGTGAGTCTTAAACAGTTGGCCAAGAGGAAATGCTCCAGAAAGCCTAAAAAGTTCAACCCAACCTCTCGGCAAGGATATAAATTGATGACATCAGTTCATCAGATACCACTTCAGGCTTTCCCTGCTGGAAGATTTTGAGATCCAAACAACAAAGACTAAGGTAGAACTCTTAACCTAGCAAAGGCAGGTACCTGGCCAATGAGAAGATTTCAGCAGCTGCGAAATTGGAATTTTCCTACTTTTCCTGCCAAACCAGGAGGTTCAGTGGGAACTCGCCCAGCAACTAGCCACATAAGAGCCTGTGTGTTCAGTTTTACCCTGCCATATCAACCTGCTTAATTAACCCTTTTGCCAGGCCCAAAACGTCCCTTTTCAGTCATACATGTTACCCCTAAGGTAGGGCCTGGGCAACCCAGAGGGAAGGGTGCAATGTATTTAAAAGGTAGGCCATGTACATTTAAGTTGAACATGTCCTGGTAGTAAAAAACTCTCCAAATAGTTTTTCACTACAGCAAGGCCTATATCTTCCATAGGTCAACATTGGGATTACCTAATTACCTCTTATACGTGTAATTCACAATCTGGAAGAGATAAACCCTTCGAGTTTGGTGTCTCGGGAAAGTTGCCATTTTCATTCTTTAGTCATTTAGTGCCTGCTGCTTGTTCCTGGTCACTTGTCTGGGGTCGGTGACAGCTGAGTTTTGTGTATTCCCCTAGACAGCCCACACAATAGGAGCTTAGGTGTGACTTGATGGGCCAATCTGGAAGGCTGGGAGAGAGGAGCATTACCCCCTGTTGTGAGTTTGGAGCCAGGGCAGGAAGGGCAGGATCTTGGTGTACTTAAAAGGCCTGTCTTTGAAGTATCTCCCACTTTAAATGCCCAACTGGGCATTAGTACTGGACCTCTGACCCCACCAACTCAGTACACTTCTGGACCTGTGACTACTCTGCCAGGAAGAAGGTCTGCTGTGCTGCTGAAGAACTTCTACTCTGCTGGACTGTTGCTTTGCTGGACTCTTGCCTTGCTGTGCTGTTTGCTGCATCCTGTTCTCCTGCCTGCGTGAGAAGGACTTGAGCTGCATCACTTGAACCCAGAGTGACTCCAAGGGTTAGCTGGCTGGCCTCCTCATCTGAAGTCTCAAGGAGATAAAAGTCTTCCAACCACCCTGCTCCTGGACTCTACCAACTGTCAATGTGTCCTTCAGGGGGACCTAAAGTGTTTGATCCAGCAGAACCAATGCATCTTCTGCTGAGGGAGCAGAATCAATGCATCACAGCTATTGCTTGAAACAGAATCAGCGCATAGCTTTTACACCCAACGCTGCAATGATTTTCCTGGCACAAGGTCCTTGCATCCCTGATGACAACAGCCTTAAGAACAAATCCAAATCTCTGCAATACAGCCCCCACACTCATTAGAACCGATGCATCACCTCAACTTCAAAATGCATCCTTGGCCACAGACTTCACATCACAAGCCCCGATGCCTGGAACCTCAAAGTGGACACAGTTAGACCTCACACCCTAACTCTGCCACATCTCGGAACCAGCGCAGTGCTGTGCTGCGTGGGGAAAATTGGTGCTCTACTGTGTGGAGAAAATCAACGCATCACCACAACTGCATGGTTTGGAACCAATGCAATGCTCTACAACCCAGACTTAAGGTATTTTGGTTCACTGACCTAACTGGGTCCCTGTAGCCGGTCTGTGTGCCATTGCAGTCGTCCTAAACTTTTGACTTTATCCCAGTATAGCACGACCAGATGTCCCTTCTTGCTTCAAAGCGTTATTTTACAGTCTATTCTTTAAAATTACATGATTCAAGTTCTGCTTATTGGATATTTGTCGTTTTGGTCTTGTTTTATTTAAGTCTACTATATCTAAACTGGTATGGATTAATTTTGTGTGCTGTTTTCCCTGGTTAAAGTGTTGCACAAGTACTTTACCCACTGCCTCCAAGTTACACTTGACTGCTCTGTGCCAAGCTACCAGAGGGTGATACAGGTTAATTTAGGGGTTGCCTGACACTTATCCTGACTAGGAGTGTGGTTGCTGCTCGACTAAGGTTCACACCCTAGCCAACCAACAACCCAATTTCTAACAGCACTAATCACCTTTTTGTTTTTCTGAGACATCCTAAATGCAACAGGAGTACCCAGACTTGTGTCCTCTGATCACTGTGCCCCCACAACCCCACAATCAAACAACAACACTCTGAGGAAGCACAAAAGTCGAAAACCAGTGAGGGATTATTGTGCACCTGCTCAGAGGTAATCTGGGCTGGCAGTTCGGGATGGATGTTCTGACTGGAGCAGGACCAAGACTGAATTACATATGGCTTGTCCCTGTCTAGAGTGGCATGGTGTGCAGAAAAATGATCAACTGAAATGTGAGCTGAGGAATAACCAGTGGATGAGATTAATTAAACATTCCAAACTTCACTTTTGGTTTTACTAAGGAAAACTATAAACAAACCACAGTGTATCGTGCACGCGTACAGTCTTCATTGAAGCTCCAATACATTCATAGCTACAGAAAACGATGAATGCAAACATCATCCCTAATGGAAAAGGATACTCGACAAACTGCACCGGGAACTTGGTGAGCAGATCGCACGCCTTCGTTTCAACAAAAGATGAGATGACAAAACTCCGATTCTTCTCTACGAGCCAGGAGAAGGAAGCACACGTAGGAAGGGAAAGGGAAACAAAGTAAAAAGAACAATTTTTTCAAAGAAAACCATTGTGACAAAGATGAGTGACAGACATAGAATGTAACTGTTGCGCTATGTGTTCAACTGTAAAGGTATCATTCTGTTTACTACAAATTCTTATTAGTAGCATGAAAGGCCAACGTAGTAAGCTTTATGGAAAATGCAGAGGTGAAAAAAGATTGATAAAAAGATCAAGAAAAATGAAAAAGCTAAACATTACGGTAATATACATTATTTGTTGGAAGTGTATTTTCCTATAAAGGCCAATATCAACTCTCTCTTTAATATTGCGGTGGCATTCTCCATCTAAAGTGCAATGTTACATAGTGGCAATGTTAAATTCTTCAGCGAATTCCTCAACAGCAAATGTTTTCCAAAAATACCCCGATAAGTATAATGCCTATTAATTGTGTAGATGCACAGAATAATACTTTTTAGAACTCCACGTCAACATTTTTGAATACTTCTTCCATTGAGAAGTCTGATGTAAAGCAAAAATAATTTTGATTCATGTACCTTAACCATTATTGGACCAGTTATGTGATGGAGGACGTGCCTTAAAATAACCGTTGCTAGACATACAAATATTTTCCACGAAAATTATAAACAAAAATAACTGTTTTTCTCTGTTTGTATCTGCCACCACATTGCTGCACCCCAGATCACAACGCAGAGGATAAATTAGAATTCCCTGCCTCTCTCTTATAAAGGTAATAATGCACTGCGCGTCACGTGTACAAAACACACAACCTGAGGACTGAAAGACACTCTGTTTTCTGTTAACTGACATATTGAAACACCCCCCCGCTCCCGGACGCGTCAATCATTCATTAAGCAGGGAGGAACACACACAAAGACACACATCCACATATGCATACACTTATGTACATGTGGGCGTGTGCACACACATACACAAAAGCACACATGCACTCCACTCAATACACATACATTAATCGTGAATAACAATACATGGTTTGCTAGAGCGCAATTAGCCTGAACAAGTATCACCCAACATGAGGTACTAAACAGAAAGACATCGAAGTCTCAAATAGTTGGGAGTTTATGCACATGGATATAATTCGATCCCTTACCAGAGTGTCACGTCTTCACTCTTCCCTAGTCTGTGTGGTCTCAATGTTCAGATAAATTTAGATTTGTAAAATGTTGCCCCTTTGCACTGCTCTTTAATGAACAACACAGAGACACCCCCTGTTCAGCTTCCCCGCTCCATAGTGTAGGCCCAAGTTCCTCACTAACTTCTCCAGTCCCCAGCAAGATGCCGCATAGACCTTTCACTACAGCTAACATAAAGAGACAACTCAAAACCACTAACTTATCATAGGAGATTTGAAAATGAACAAAAGAGAGCTAAGCTCTGAAAAGATATTCGTTTTTACACAAAATAGGGCACCTATGTAAAGACCTAACACATTGGGCCCGATTCACAAAGTTAAACTTAAAACAAAAGTCTAGGTTTAGACCAAAAGTCGAAACTCAGAACAAAAGTCTAACTTTACTACAGGTAAAGTTAGACTTTTGTTCTAAGTTTCGACTTTTGGTCTAAGTTTACCTGTGTGAATTGGGCCCTTTGTCACTATTGCTCGAAACACAGATCACGCTGCTTGTAATGAAGGAGGGAGTCATGGTTATAAATATTTAAAGATCAGGACCTGCAACTACAATTTCTAACACTGCACTTGGGACCAGGTACCATTTGTTTACTTTTCGCAGTGGCTACTTACGTGCTGAGTCTTCAAAAGTATCGAATTTGACTGGCTGCACGTAGTTGACGAGGCAGGACATTTCCTCATAGGCTGCTGCTTCCAACCCTGCAGTGCCTTCGTCTGACTCAGACTGCATCTTCTTTAACTCTTCTTCATCCAAGTTTTCTAAATCCTCTTCATTCTCTGGCTCGTCTTCCAAGACATCGCCTGTGCCAAACATCACCAACAGAGTACATTATTACACTTCAATCGAGATGAGTTTATGTACAAAAAGTAGCATTCGCTGATATAGTGGAGTTTGAATAGGTTTATAAAATGTAATTATTCTAAAGTAAGTGGAGATTACAAAAGTCTTGACACTTGTCTTTGAACATTCAAGTTCCAGCGGTTCTTGGAGGCTTTCTATTCACTCATTGTGAATACAAGTTATATCGCGGAGCAGAAGAGCATCCGTGCTTGAAAACAGTTCTTTCAGCATCTGATAAGAGCAGGTCACACCAGCTCTCATTTGGCAACAACCTCACCACACATCAACAAATAACATCTCGGTACCACTTTAACCACACCACACCTTGACACCTAGAACAACTTCAAAACATACTACTTCATCCTCATCCACTACATACAACATTATCAGCCCTCACCACACCATGCCAACTTTACTATCTCAATCAACATCACAACAGCACCACCACATAGCAGATCCTACAAAAACTACTGGATGCAACTCTTACAAAATCACACCATGAAGCACAACCCAGCACAGCACTGCACCTTTCAACGCTGCATCATATGGTATTACTATTACATTCAGGGCCGGCTTTAGGGCGGGGCAACTGGTGCGGCCGCACTGGGCCCTGACCTGGAAAGGAGGCGCTGACCTAGGGGGAGGAGGGCTCTGTTTAAGCACGAGCTGCAGAGATCTTTCTGTGTCCAGCTTTCAGGCAGCAATAAAAATGTAAAGCTAACTGTTGTGAATAATGTTCCTGCTAGAGAGAGAGATCCAAGTTTTGTCTAGTGGCAATTTTGAGTCACCATAAAGTAGCGCTGAGGGTTAATTTGCCTGTTGCAAAGAATAGATCTGTATTTTATGGGGATAGCTAAGTGGATTAGTAAAGTCTGCCTTTAAAGGCACTCTAAAACAAGTTAACTGTATGTGAGAAGGGGCTATGGAGAAATGACCAGGACTTTTGACTGGTGGTAGTGAGGGAATCTGAGGAGGAGGTCATGGGGGAGCGCCAAAAAAAGATTGTTACATTCACACCGCCCAATACACCACCACTAGGTACCGTACTACATCTTTTCACACAGTAACACACCACATCCACAGCATTATACCGAACAACAGCTTATCAACTCATCCAACACCACACCATACCACACAATATAACAACCACTTTTGCACTCCAATTATTCTCACTTTCATAATTAACATAGGATATCTCCTATTTTACCAAACCACAGTCATCACAACATAACAAATTGTATCCCCACAATGTACCACACCAAATGTGTGACTCTGTTCCTTTACAAAAGACTCAGGAAAACACAAGAGAGACCGAAGTTCGAAAATGAGATGAAATAGTCATGTATAAATGTGGGGGGCAGACAGATATGAGGAAGAAATCAATGAGATGCTACAAAAAGTTCAAGGAGGCTCCAGAAACCACATTCCTAGTAAGAACTGTAGAGCTCCACATAAAAGCGTCCTAGAGCCAGGAAGCAAATCTCCACACTCATGGGTTCCATAGACCATGGAATGCAACACTTAATGTTCCTCTATCTACCTCCCTAGTTATTCCACTGACAAATAGAGTATGTTCACTCCATATAGTTCTCCGAAGTAGGTTGGACCAGATATTGGTAGGTCATTGCATGTGGTCTGCTGAGGAGAATAATCGTAGAGACAACTGAATTAATACAACTCACTCATTTAGTGACATCTACACCCATACACACAGACCACAACAGATAGCCGCTTGTAAAACCCACACAATAACAGACCACAACGGGCACTGGTCTAGTGAATATATGAATAGACTTTACCTACATACATTATCAGTTAAACTGGAGAAACGAACTTAGGAACATATAACGTAAGACCTAGAAGACTCCTAATGAGGATTTCAAGACTTGTATTCAGTGGAATATTGAAGACATGATCTCCCAGATGTACTCTACATTGGGGGGAAAATAGTGCGATACCAACAGTGATTAGAGGTTGTCTGAGTTGAATATGCAATGCCTTATAAAACAAGTAACATAACACAATAAAACAATCTAAGATAATTATATTGATTAGTCAAGGTCCGCAAGTGTGTGAGGCTTTACAAATAAATTCAGGAAGATAAAGGCAGTCAATACCTTGGATCGTAATGAGTTGTGTGCATACAGATTATCCAACGATACAGACAAAAAAGAGCTTTGTCACTGGAGTGTTGTAAAACGGGAAATTACACACTGACCAATAATTCAAAGAGGAATCAGAGTATTAGCTATCAGGTCACAAAGGACTCTTTTTTCTAGGTAAAACAAAGGTTGCAACCACCTGAAGAGGACATGTGTGGTTTCAAAATAGTGTGAAAGAAAAACAATAGGTCTGAACCTACGTGAAATCTACACCATGTTTATAATGCTAAACAAGGAAAAATAGTGCTATTGCGGCACAGCAAGAAACATTTCAGCCTCCTGAAGTACATTGTCCTCACATAAACAACACTTGGACGGTTCATGAAATAAGAACCAAAATGTAGACAGAGGGAGGAACCAAGTGCTCATCTTTGCCATGAGAAGTCAAAATACCTTGAAAGTAAGATACAAGTATAGTGTTTCACTGCTGACTTAACTAGATTCCATATTCTTGCTTCAGAGTCCCACCCATGAAAGCGAGGCATGGGCACATTGAAAGTAAGAATGCCTGAACAGCTAGAAATTTACTACATAGGTATACAAAATGTTATAAATAGGATATTAAATTATTATAAGACATAAATAGGATATTAAATTATTATAAGACTGTAACACTAGTTCACTAATTAGCTCCTCCCTTTTACACCTCTAGGTGCAAAGCCTAAAGCAGATCTATTGCCATTGGTCTACTTATTTCTAGTTCAATATCATTTTCACTGCATTTCTCAGATACATATCCACAAGTATCATTATTGCTTTATTGTCTTCATTAATAAACAATCGAAATGAATGAGCAGTGCCTTTATTGTTTGAAGGACAATGAATAGTGCCCATGCATAATTGTATGAGGATATAAACAATCACTACAAAAACGAATACTGCCTAAAATAAAAAAAAAAAGCTTAATTCTCCTTTCACAGAAAATACCATGTATCCGGAACTGAGTGCTGCTTCTATCTCAATGAAATCAGTCAAGGAATTTGTTTAGTTTTCTGACTGGATCTTAAAAATGATCTATCTCTTCATGAATACTAGGTGAGGTGTTACGAATATAAGTGCAACATTAAGAGCCCACAAAGGCACACACACGCAAAGGTGCTTCCATGATGGGTCCCACAGGCCCTGCTACAGATAGTGTAGAGAAGGTGAATGGCAGTAGGCAAGATGCATTCATGGTGTGTAGATATTCCAGTAGGGACTGTATCATACCCTTATGCGATGCCTACTAAAGAACAGGTCAAGAAAAGTTGCTGTATATTTAAAAAGTATGCTCTCACAATGCCTGAATGCTTAAAAGTTGTTTCACTGTATATGTCTAGCCACGCTTTCAATAAGAGAGGCCTGGGTGTGACTAAACTGTTTATTTGTATTTCTCCACCCGGGAAAATCCTAGCAAAGTCATTCAAAGTGATTCGCTACCTAATTTTCAAAATCTGATTTACTGAGGAATTGTATGTTTATAAAAATGTACTTTTAGCTACATACGCCAGAACTGGTGTAAAGCTGGTTCTGCTGCTCATCATACCTCCAGAGTTAATAACCGTGGCTCAGAAGAGAATGGCATGACTCTGAGCCCAGGAAGATCGGAGTGGTATTAACTGCTGCACACTTAGCAGGGGATAGCTATGTGGGAGTGGATAGGAGCAGCTAGTAGAATCAATGATAGCCTTAGAATGACCAGTTTTGATCCTATCAGGCTATCTTAGCCAGTCAGACTCCACTCACAGTGGGGAAGAGAACTAGTTTGGATTAAGCCTGGGTGGAAGTTCAATTACATCAGAGTAACTGGAGTAATTTTGGCAGTTTTGTGTTACTGTCTGATGTGGAATTACTGATGATAAAGCAATTACGCCCACTTGTGGAATTAAGAGTAATTTAGGGGGAAAAATCCTACTGCAAAAGCACATTAAGCAAGTGAGAGTAGCCGTTTGATTTGCTTTATGTTCTGTTGCATTTAGCATTATTTTGTTAGCACAAAATGTATTCTTGCATCTAGTTTGGGCACTTGGGTGCATTTTGTGCTAAGTAACTAGTGATAAATGCTGAGAATAAGTAGGGAGGAAATCCTACACCAATTGCATGTTTAGTGAGTGCGAGCAGCTGCTTACACTCTCTATTCACCCTCTGTTGCATTTAGAGCAATTTCCTAATGCAAAATGCTTCCTCACATCCATTTTGTACACGTGGGGGCATTTTTGTGCTAAGAGAATAGCGCTGAATGCAGGATTATTTTTCTTGCATCATTTTGAGTATCTTGCTGAATTGTGGGAAAATTCCATTAGATCATGCTACATTCAATTATGTGAATGATGCTGACTCATAATTTGGACCAAGTCAGGTGTAATGAGGACTTGTCAAAATGAGAGCATGGGTAAGGATCTGAAGGCAGGCCTACCTGGTGGCAGAAGGGTTCTGCCATATTGAAACAGGGTCTCTCAAGTAATTTCATAGTGGGGCAAACAGGACGTGCAGCAAAAGGATGTGGGAGGACTGTGAGAAAATAGCTCGGATTGAGTAGCAAAATATTTCCAATCTCACTCTGTTGCAAAGTATAACGCAGGCACCTCAGCCACCATCTCCTCAGAACATTCTGAACTTGGGAAGACTCAACTTGAAGGAAGAGGCCCTGCTCAGTCCTCTAACTCTGGTGCAGGTCTTAAATCAATAGGATAGCCCACTACGGTTGGCTATAAGGCTATATTAAATGATGGAGAACATTTCAATGTTTTCAAGGGGAACAAATGGAAAGTTTACAAACTAATAATCATAAATATCACTCATTGCAGTAAGAGAAACATATTTGACTAATATTCTTTAGTTATCCAAAGTGACAATGAACAATTAACTGCTCTTCTAAATAGCACTAGACGTCAGTCACTTCACACCACTTAGGATGTATGGTGCAAAGGCTGCATTATAAGTTTTCTTATTGCTTATGCAACCTGTTTTCTCACCATTCAGAGACTCGTCCTGCTCTGGTGCACCAGGCTCAGTGCTCCTCCCCTTCTTCTGGGAATCTGTGTTTTTCTGTGAGGGGCTCAGGTTCTTTTTGTTTTTAATTAGGATTTTTCCCATAAGCTCCTCGGGGCTTGGTAAGGTAACTCCTGGTTCTAACTGTAAAGAAGAACAATTAAATATGCAATTAAGTATGCAAGAACTAATTACTTTTATCTTGAATCAGAACAATTGCACAGCCATCAACTATCTTTCATTCCATCATGATTTCTACCCCAAAATCACACACATGGCTATGGTGAGATATACTAAAATTGGATTCTCAAAAGCATTTGCAAGTCACGTACAGACGTTTGTCAATCCAGTCTAATTTTGTGAACTGGCCTAAGTACTAATAGGTAAGTTTGCAAATTCCCCATTCCAAGTGGCTCATAATCAGAACTACTAATAAATATTTACTAGGGAGACTGCAATTTGTTAGTCAATCCAATTGGTGCCCATCAAAGGTCGATGGCCTGTTAGGGTCAGCAGACCATCAGTCTATGATCATCTTTCAATAAGGTAAACTCTTTTTTTTAAATGCAGCTTTTTTTCATTAAAGGAAATGAGACTACGTTTAGAAAAAGTGTAGTTTAAAAAAAAAAGGTTTATTTGAGGGTTGGTAGTGGTACCCCGGACCACTGCCTATTCCCCAGCAAGCTTTTTTTTCAAATTCATAAAGGTGAAAGGGTACCAGTGGGTAAATGGGTTAACAATTCAAATTTAAGTCAGAACTTTTTCAATGTTTTCCCAGCGGACTATGGTTGAGCAATATTTGTACATCTCATACTGATTCGCAGTCCCATTTTAGGAGTTGGTAAGAGTTTACATATAAAATGCTTATAATGCTGTTGCGGCTATTTGCTAACTGCAGCGTTTGCAATTGCAAAATATGTTTGCACATCTAGTCAATAGTTCCTGCTTAATACTGAAAATCTCCCATTACCACTAAAACTTCATTAAATGCTCACCCTTAATATAATTCTATTCAAGAATGTTTAAACTGACCAGTTATAGAGTACATATCTAACACATTTACGTAAATTGGGAACCCTTAACAACAACAACATTCCACACTCCTAAAAAATATTATAATATTTATAAATGCGTAGCTCGAACCACTAGTCGCAGCCTGGACATGCCCAATCGGCTTAGAGACAAAGGGCCTGATTTAGAGTTTGGCAGAGGGGTTACGCAGTCACAACGGTGACGGATATCCCGTCTGCCAAAATATAAATTCCATTATATCCTATAGGATTTATATTTTGGCGGATGAGGATACCCGTCACTGTTGTGACGGAGTAACCCCTCTGACTAACTCTAAATGAGGCCCAAAGCCTTCTGTGAAAACGCCTATCACTTTCAAAGTACTGAAAGTTCTTCTGCACAGCACTTTTCAGCTCAGGGCAGCATGTTCCATACTTTTAAGGTTCTCAGTGCCATTAGGTAATGGGACCAACCCTATACCAATGAGTAACCCTCCCCCCTCACAAAGAGAGCCTTGCCTGCACTGCTTTAACCTTTCTGCTGCTTCATGAGACAGAACTAAATCCAGGCTTTTTAGGGTTGAGTACAAATGGCTCTCTCCCTGGTGTAATCTCTCTGTGGGCTCTTAACCACGTCCATTCACGCCCATCAGTTTGGTTGGTTTGTGGTCCTGCCTTTTAAAATTCGCTTGATTTAATTAGTGAAAGGCATGCATACGTTATGCCTTTTCTGGTGTTTCGCCCGCCTCGAGTGCAATGGGCAACTACTGAAAACATACGAGGCTCCATGTTTTCAGTATGGTTTCTAGACTACTTTTTCTCTTTATTTCGTAGGCAGCGCGATCTCGCTGGGCAGTATTCAAGTGCTTTGCATGACATCGTCCTCAATACATGGATATTTGCACTTTGCAGGTTACATGGATATTTGCACTCTTGCAGGTTACATGGATAATTGCACTTTTGCCGATACGTTTCACTGCAAGCAAACTTCTGTTTCCTTTTGTGTGTGTCTGCTTTGCGCTCATGGCGGCTGTCGGCTCACTTATGTGAAACTGTTTTACTTTTCATTTTCACTTTATGTGGCAAGAAAAGTACGGTTAGTTATGTGAAACTGTTTTACATTTAATTTTCAGTTTATGTGGCAAGAAAAGTACGGTTAGGAGTTTACAACGCTAATAGCTTCAACTCGAACAAACGCCAGACCCATTGCATTGCAAATGCTTGTTTTATCAGCTTTTTGTCAAATTCACTTACTTGTTCTGTACACATTCTTCCATTTATACACATTTCCATATCTTTATTGATTCACAGGATTCACGGGATGGAAGAAGCCTGTATTAGCAATTCATGATCCCTTGCCACAAAGCAGATAACAGCAAATATACAACTGTAGAATGTATACAGTTAAAAACTACTCACTGGATATTTTTCCAAGGTGTCTGTCAACAGCATGTCTCCAAATATATTTCTGCAGTAATCTGCCATCTTAGCTTGCTGCTTTGCACTAAACAAATACATATAACACATCAAAATGGAGAATGTTATTGCCAAATTAGGTTGTCACATTTAACTGAGCACCAAACTAGTGAGACTACTGTTTAACTTTTAGATGCTAATCAGAAGCACACTACTAAATGGTATAGTAAAACAACAGAAGTATTCCAAAAACCATCTTACTCTAGGGTTAAAGAATTGCAATTGTGTCCATGTGCCTCCTATGCACACTGTTTTAGCAGGATTATCTAAGGAGCTCTTTAAGGACTTATATTTGATAACAGCGGCTCTCTTAGAGATCTTTGGGAAACCTATATATTTGTTTTCCTAGTTCGACAGGGGTAACCTTGAACTATTACTCCTATTCTTGAATCAAACATAGTGGCCATGTTTTTCCTACCAGCTATGTTTAACAATTTTGGTGTTTAATAATTTAACTGCCAGAATATATGATTGAGACTGTAGCAAGTAAGGGATGATTTTATTACTCAATCTAAGTTCTCTGACATTACAAAGGAGGGATAATTCTCCCATGCTATAAGATACCCTAAAAAGAAATGGAGATGCCTCACATATGGAGGCTAAGCCACAAAATTATCACCAGAAAGATTAAGATGATTACGAAAGATAAAATGCTTAATGAGGAAAACAACTGAGAATAGACAAAAAAGTACTTGACCATGAGACTGCAGGGGAATGAAAACTGCATAAGTGATTCAGTAATACATCCATGATACACAAAGATCCAGTAATTACATGGAATTGAGATAATTGCGCTATGTGATAAGGATTATGGGCCAGATGTAGCAAGATATGCTTTTGCGATTCTGAAATTGTGCGTCGGTGCGACTCGCAATTTCACAATCGCAAAAGCATATGCAGAATGGTGTCTCAGACACCTTCTACGACTCGCTATGGGGTCGCAAAGACCCACCTCATCAATATTCATGAGGTGGGTCGCATTTTGCGACCCCATAGCGAGTCCCTGCACTCACAGGGATGGTGGCCTGCTGAAGTCAGCAGACCTCCATGTCTGTGACTGCTTTTTAAATAAAGCAGTTTTTTTTTTTTCATTTTGCAGCCCGTTTTCCTTAAAGGAAAACGAGTTGCAAAATGAAAAAAATACCGAAACCATTTGGTTTAGTTTTTTTCAGAGTAGGCAGTGGTCCATAGGACCACTGCCTGCTCTGAAAAAATATTTTTGTCGACATTCACAAAGGGGAAGGGGTCCCATGGGGACCCCTTCCCTTTTGCGAATGAGTTACCACCAGTTTGACACTGGTGGTAACTGCGAGTTGCTTTGCGACCGCATTCGCGGTCACAAAGCAAGTCTGAATTGCCCCTGAACACCCCTTCCTATTTGCGAGTCGCATTCACAAATTGCGAGTCGGTACCGACTCGCAATTTGTGAATGTGCATCGCGGGAGGCGGTTTGCATGGCGCAAACTGCGATTTTCGCAGTTTGCGACATGCAAACGGCTTGCTACATCTGGCCCTAAGAGTCACAGAGCTCTTGTCTACTATGAACAGGCAGTATCGTAGTTAGGGACAAGGAACTTCAGAAGTGGTGGAATAAACTGCTGAGTTTGAGGAGCAGCTCTAAATGTTAGCCGGAGAAGAACACACTTTTGAGTTTCATGTTGTGAGAACACTTTTCAGAGCTTTATGAATCCTCAACCCCCATCAGCCCTTCCCGCTATCACCTGCTCACAATAATCGAAACCTACTTCACTGCACTGAACTCTGTTAAGACTCTAACACGCCAGTTCCAGCAAGTGAGACTATTGATAGCCCCGCCTCCCGGAATATCCCTACCTTCCCTCCATTGAACTTCGATCCCAGCAACAGATTCCTAAACTTCGCTACTGGACCCCTTTTCATGCATAAAATAACCACCTCGCCCTAAATACACAAGGAAGGTTAACTCACAGTTTTTATCATTCATATAGTGCCTAAGAATGCCAGTCATCACAATCTTATTCATCCGCCATTTTGCATTGTTTCCTGATGGCACAGGAAGTGATTTCAAAATTCCAGTCGAGTAATACATAGTTCCATGTGAAACATAGAATAGATACTCACGTGTCAACGTGGTTCTCGAAAGACAAGACCACAGGGTAGGGGCTTGTTTTGAAAGCAGTTTCTGCAATGGCCTCAATGACATCCTGTGACAGAGCAATGGATTCCATTAGTGGTGGCTTTTGTTGTCCAAAGATTATTATTTTATAATTCTCACATACATTTTTAGGTACATTTTATAAAGTATAAGATCGTTTATAATGGATTTTATGAACCTAGCTTTGGAAATTGAAAAAATATAATTGGTAATATTATATGATCATGAACCAAATTACTTTGCTTCCGTCTCATTAAATCGCTTTACGTTTCCCAATATTCATATACCTTTTATGAATTACTAACAACAATCAACTGAAGTGAAAATTGCAAGTTTGCATGATCACTGTATATTAAGAGGTATAGATTAACAGGCAGAGGTGTCAGAAAAACCGAACGGTTCAGTTTATTCTGTTAGCTTCCTTACCATCTACAGCATTGTAGGTTCCTAATTAGCCATCAGATTGACCAGACTGTCACATCCCCATCACTTAAACACCCCTCAATGCAAGTTGAAGGGGTCTTTAAGCTCTGATTTTTATATCTCTTTTACATGTTATATTTATTTTGAAATGTAACATTTTGGAGCCTATTCACAAACTGCATTTTGTAGTATGTTTGGTAGAACTTCAATAATAATACGCACTACAAATGCTATTCACACACTATCTTTTCCATGGAGATCTCTATGTATGTAGGCCTACCTTTAAGTAAAAAAAGTGGGAGGGACGGGGGAGTTCCTGGAAAATGGGGATGCTTACTGAAAAATTGACAAGGTTTTATATTCACTACAGCTGACAAGCATTGGCAAAGCCAGTGTGTCTTGCCTATGACAGAGCTATTGCCAATGCCAGGGGTTTTAGTTATGGTTTACACCAGCCTTGGTACTGTTCAGCATGGTTAAAGGTTAATGGTGTAAAGGAGAGGAGTGTCATAGAGTGGCATGGCGTAGAGTGTCATAGAGTAGTGTGGCATAGAGTGGGTTGACATAGAGTGGTGTAGAGTGGCATAGAGTGGTGTGGCATAGTGTGGAGTGTTGTGAAGGGAATAGAGAGTCATACAGTGGACAGGTGTACAGTGGAGTGGAGTGTCGTAGAGTGTAGTGGCATAGGGTGCCGTAGATTGGAGAAGTGTAGAGTGGATTAGAGCATTGTAGAATGGAATGGTATAGATTGTTGTGGAGTGGCCTAGAGTGGAGTTGTGGAGCGGAGTAGTATTCATAGAATAGAGTGGAGAAAAGTGGTATGAAGTGACATAGAGGGAGTAGCATAGAACATTGCTCAGTGGAGTCTCTCAAAGTGCAGCAGAGTGTTGCACAGTGGAGTGGCATAGAGCGGAGCACAGAGCCATTGAGTGGAGTTGAGTGGCCCGGAGTAGAGTATCATGGAGTGTACTGTCGTAGAGTGGAGTGTCATGGCGTCAAGTAGAGTGGTCTAGAGTGCATTGGTTTTGAGTAATGTGGTGTAGAGTGCACTGCACATAATGCAGTGCTTTAGAGTAGAGAGCAGTGGCGTAGAGTAGATTGATGAGGTGTATAGTACATTGGAGCAGACTGGAGTGGTGCGGCATAGATTGCAGTGACAAACAGTGCAGTGGTGCAGAGTGGAGTGGCACAGAGTGGTGTAGAGTGGCATAGAGTGGAGTGGTGAGAGTGGCAAAGAGTGCAGTGGCACAGATTGTAGTGGTGAACATTAGATTAGAGTGACATAGAGGCCAGTGGCTTAGAGTGCAGTGGCGTAGAGAGGAGTGATGCAGAGCAGAGTGATGTGGAGTGTAGTGGTGTAGAATGCACTGGTGTGGTGTGCAGTAGAGTGGCATAGAGTTGAGTGGTGCAGGGTAGAGTTCAGTGGCATAGAGTGCAGTGAGGCAGAGTAGAGTGGCGTAGAGTTCAGTGACAAAGAGTGAACTGTTGCAGAGTAGGGTGTCATGGAGTGCAGTGGTGTAGAGTACAGTGGCGTAGAGAGCACTGGCATAGAGTACAGTGGTGCAGAGCAAATTAGAGTGGTGAAGAGTGCATGTGATAGAGTGCAGTGGTGTAGAGTGTTGTAGAGTACAGTGGCATAGAGTGCAGTGGAGCAGAGTAGTTTGCAGTGGCAAATAGTGTGTTAATTTTGAGTAAAGTGGTGCAGAGTGCAGTGGCATAGAATATCTTGATGCAGAGGAGAGTAAAATGGCACAGGGTGGAGGTGTGCCGCATGGAGTGGTGTGGCACAGAGTGGAGAGGTGCAGAGTGGAGAAGATGGCGTAGAGTTCAGTTGCATAGGGTGCAGTGGCGTAGAGTAGATTGTTTGAGAGTAGAGTGAAATGTTGTGGCGTGGTGCTGGGTAGAGTGGTGCTGGGTGGAATGCAGTGCATAGAGTAGAGTGATGTAAGATGCAATGTCAGATTGCAGTGGTGCAGAGTAGAGCAGAGTACAGTGTTGCACAGTAGAGTATTGTGGCACAGAGTGCAGTGGTGCAGAGAAGTTTGGCGTAGCATGCAGTGGCATAGAGTGCATTAGTTTTGAGTAAAGTGGCATATAGTGCTTTGGCGTAGAGTGCAGTGGCATAGAGTATAGTGGTGCAGAGTTGAGTAGAGAGGTGTAGAGTAAATTGGAGTGGCACCGGGCAGAGTAGAATGGTGCAGCGTAGTGTTAAGTGATGTAGAGTGAAGTGGCATAGAGTTGAGGGGAGTTGCTTACAGTGCAGTGGCGTAGGGTAGATTGTTTCAGAGAAGAGTGAAGTGGCATATAGTAGAGTGGTGTAGGATAGAGTGGGGTGGTGAAGGGTAGAGTGCAGTGGCAGAGAGTAGAGTGGCATAGAGTGCAGTGGTGTAGAGTGGCGTAGAGTGCAGTGTCATTCAGTGCAGTGGTGCAGAGGAGTTAGAGTGGCAAAGCCTGCAGCGCTGCAAAGTAGAGTGTCATTGAGTGTAGTAGCATACAAGCATTGGTGTAGAGTGCAGTAGAGTGTCATAGAGTAGAGTCATACAGAGTAGTGTACAGTGACATAAAACAATGGCATAGAGTGCAGTGGTGTAGAGTAGAGTGGCACATAGTTAAGTAGTGGAAAGTGCAGTGTTGCAGAGTAGAGTGTCATAGAATGCAGTGGTGTAGAGTGCATTGGCATAGAGTGAAATGCGGAGAGTGCAGTTGTGCAGAGTAGAGTGGTGCAGAGGAGTGTGGCATAAAAAGCAGTGTTGTAGAGTGCAGTGGTGCGGAGTAGAATAGAGTTCTATAGAGTGCAGTGTTGCAGAGTAGATTGGCACAGAGTGCAGTGGCACAGAGTGCATTGGTTTTGAGTAAAGTGGTGTAGTGTGCTTTGGCATAGAGTACCACGGTGTAGAGTGCAGAGGTTAGAGTAGTGTGGTGTAGAGCGCAGTGGCATAGTGTAAAGTAGAGCAGGGTAGAGTGGAGTGGTACAGTGTAGAGTGCAATGACATAGAGTACAGTGTCATAGAGTAGAGTGCCATAGAGTGGAGTAGTGCAGGATGGAGTAGAGTGGCATTGAGTGCTGTGGCGAAGAGTAGATTGTTTCAGAGTAGAGTGAAGTTGCATACTGGAGTGGTGAAGGGTAGAGTGAAGTGGACACAGAGTGCAGTGGTATAGAGTAAAGCGGCATAGAGTGTAGTGGTGCAGAGTTCAGTGATGCAAAGCGGAATACAGTGAATTGGTATAGAGGGCACTGGCATAGAGTGAAGTGGTCCAGAGTAGAGTGGATTGGTGTAGAGTGCAGTGGCATAGAGTGCAGTCATGCAGAATGGAGTGGTGTAGAATGGAGTGGTGCAGAGTAGAGTGGAGTGGCCCACACTGGAGTAGTGTAGAGTGCAGTGGGGAAGAGTGCAAAGGTGCAGGGCAGAGTAGAGTGGCGTAGAGTTCACTGGCATAGAGTAGAGTGGTGCAGAGTAGAGTACAGTGGCATGGAATTGTGCAGAGTAGAGTGGAGGGGTGCAACGTAGAGTATGCATGGTGTGGTTGGGCACTGCCATTAGAGACAACACATCTTCAATTGAAGTGACCATTACAATTGCACAAACATATATTTTTAATGATAAAAGTATACACAGCACAAACAATAATTTATGGAAATATTACCTAGTATATTGATTTGTGTTGATTATATTTTAATACTTGTTTCCACCACACTTCAGAATTACCAAAAATGTGCTTCATTTCTGCTTTCCTACTTCTGATATATTCCTTAATTTTGGCAGAGTTAATTTACAGACATTTAAACATTTAAACTTTGTGGTTTGCTAGAAAAAATATCATCGTATAGCCTTCTTCCAGCACCCCCCTGTTAGCCAGCCTGACTACTACATAAATCCTTACACTTTGAAATCAGACAAAGAAAGTAAACACCAAGCTCTCTCAGAAGACAGACCCTGACATTTGTCCTCTGTCTTCGAATGAACAGCAAATGTGACAAGATAAGAACAATTAAAGGCCTGTTTACAGAAATCGAACACTGGAGGAAGGATACAGTAAACAGGGTATGCTCTACGGTGGGACGAAAACAGCCTAAAGCAAATAAAGCCAGCAAATGTGAGTTACAAACCACAAAGCCAATGGCAAGCAATGGGGGTATAAATTGCGGGGGAAGCTTTCCGAATGTCCCCAAGATGTATTTAGCAAAGCTTTCTAGTAGGCTTTGACTTAAAACACGCCCCAAACAATTATAAATGTGCTTCTGCTCAGACCTGAGGTAAGTCCAGCACCTCACATGGGCAATCACTGCCAGTGCAACACCCTCCCATAGAAAAAGGTGGCGTTAGGACAAAAAATACAACCCTAGAGGAAACAATGTTGAAATAGAGTGCAGTGGTGTAGAGTGTTGTAGAGTACAGTGGCATTGAGTGCAGTGGAGCAGAGTAGTTTGCAGTGGCAAATAGTGTGTTAATTTTGAGTAAAGTGGTGCAGAGTGCAGTGGCATAGAATATCTTGATGCAGAGGAGAGTAAAATGGCACAGGGTGGATTGGTGCCGCATGGAGTGGTGTGGCACAGAGTGGAGAGGTGCAGAGTGGAGAAGATGGCGTAGAGTTCAGTTGCATAGAGTGCAGTGGCGTAGAGTAGATTGTTTGAGAGTAGAGTGAAATGTTGTGGCGTGGTGCTAGGTAGAGTGGTGCTGGGTGGAGTGCAATGGCATAGAGTAGAGTGATGTAAGATGCAATGTCAGATTGCAGTGGCACAGAGTAGAGCAGAGTACAGTGTTGCACATTAGAGTATTGTGGCACAGAGTGCAGTGGTGCAGAGAAGTTTAGCGTAGCATGCAGTGGCATAGAGTGCATTAGTTTTGAGTTAAGTGGCATAGAGTGCTTTGGCGTAGAGTGCAGTGGCATAGAGTATAGTGGTGCAGAGTTGAGTAGAGAGGTGTAGAGTAAATTGGAGTGGCACCGGGCAGAGTAGAATGGTGCAGCGTAGTGTTAAGTGATGTAGATTGAAGTGGCATAGAGTTGAGAGGAGTTGCTTACAGTGGCGTAGGGTAGATTGTTTCAGAGAAGAGTGAAGTGGCATATAGTAGAGTGGTGTAGGATAGAGTGGGGTGGTGAAGGCTAGAGTGCAGTGGCAGAGAGTAGAGTGGCATAGAGTGCAGTGGTGTAGAGTGGCGTAGAGTGCAGTGTCATTCAGTGCAGTGGTGCAGAGGAGGTTAGAGTGGCATAGCCTGCAGCGCTGCAAAGTAGAGTGTCAATGAGTGTAGTAGCATACAAGCATTGGTGTAGAGTGCAGTAGAGTGTCATAGAGTAGAGTCATACAGAGTAGTGTACAGTGACATAAAATACAATGGCATAGAGTGCAGTGGTGCAGAGTAGAGTGGCACATAGTTAAGTAGTGGAAAGTGCAGTGTTGCAGAGTAGAGTGTCATAGAATGCAGTGGTGTAGAGTGCATTGGCATAGAGTGAATTGCGGAGAGTGCAGTTGTGCAGAGTAGAGTGGTGCAGAGGAGTGCGGCATAAAAAGTAGTGTTGTAGAGTGCAGTGGTGCGGAGTAGAATAGAGTTCTATAGAGTGCAGTGTTGCAGAGTAGATTGGCAGAGAGTGCAGTGGCACAGAGTGCATTGGTTTTGAATAAAGTGGTGTAGTGTGCTTTGGCATAGAGTACCATGGTGTAGAGTGCAGAGGTTAGAGTAGTGTGGTGTAGAGCGCAGTGGCATAGTGTAAAGTAGAGCAGGGTAGAGTGGAGTGGTACAGTGTAGAGTACAATGACATAGAGTACAGTGTCATAGAGTAGAGTGCCATAGAGTGGAGTAGTGCAGGATGGAGTACAGTGGCATTGAGTGCTGTGGCGAAGAGTAGATTGTTTCAGAGTAGAGTGAAGTTGCATACTGGAGTGGTGAAGGGTAGAGTGAAGTGGACACAGAGTGCAGTGGTGTAGAGTAAAGTGGCATAGAGTGTAGTGGTGCAGAGTTCAGTGGTGCAAAGCAGAATACAGTGAATTGGTATAGAGGGCACTGGCATAGAGTTAAGTGGTCCAGAGTAGAGGGGATTGGTGTAGAGTGCAGTGGCATAGAGTGCAGTCATGCAGAATGGAGTGGTGTAGAATGGAGTGGTCCAGAGTAGAGTGGAGTGGCCCACACTGGAGTAGTGTAGAGTGCAGTGGGGAAGAGTGCAAAGGTGCAGAGCAGAGTAGAGTGGCATAGAGTTCACTGGAATAGAGTAGAGTGGTGCAGAGTAGAGTACAGTGGCATGGAATGGTGCAGAGTAGAGTGGAGTGGTGTAACGTAGAGTATGCATGGTGTGGTAGGGCACTGCCATTAGAGACAACACATCTTCAATTGAAGTGATCATTACAATTGCACAAACATATATTTTTAATGATAAAAGTATACACAGCACAAACAATAATTTATGGAAATATTACCTAGTATATTGATTTGTGTTGATCATATTTTAATATTTGTTTCCACCACACTTCAGAATTACCAAAAATGTGCTTCATTTCTGCTTTCCTACTTCTGATATATTCCTTAATTTTGGCAGAGTTAATTTACAGACATTTAAACATTTAAACTTTGTGGTGTGCTAGAAGAAATATCATCGTATAGCCTTCTTCCAGCACCCCCCGTTAGCCAGCCTGATTACTACATAAATCCTTACACTTTGAAATCAGACAAAGAAAGTAAACACCAAGCTCTCTCAGAAGACAGACCCTGACATTTGTCCTCTGTCTTCGAATGAACAGCAAATGTGACAAGATAAGAACAATTAAAGGCCTGTTTACAGAAATCGAACACTGGAGGAAGGATACAGTAAACAGGGTATGCTCTACGGTGGGACGAAAACAGCCTAAAGCAAATAAAGCCAGCAAATGTGAGTTACAAACCACAAAGCCAATGGCAAGCAATGGGGGTATAAATTGCCGGGGAAGCTTTCTGAATGTCCCCAAGATGTATTTAGCAAAGCTTTCTAGTAGGCTTTGACTTAAAACACGCCCCAAACAATTATAAATGTACTTCTGCTCAGACCTGAGGTAAGTCCAGCACCTCACATGGGCAATCACTACCAGTGCAACACCCTCCCATAGACAAAAGTGGAGTTAGGACAAAAAATACAACCCTAGAGGAAATAATGTTGAAATAAATTTACTTATTTACACTTCTTATAAACACATATACATTTATTTAAGTGTTAAGAAAAATGTAAATACACACATTATCTTTGAATATTTTATTTATCATGTTAATTTTAACAATAAACATAGCTTATTTAAATTCATTCTATATATAACTTCTAATAATTTTGTACTACATGATGAAAAGTGTTAGCATTTTACTTCAGATATTTAGTTTGAACAAATCTTTAAAAAGAGTTTTAGTTTAAATTAAAATATTTAAATTAATTATTTGTTTTAAAATTAACATAATAGTGTTGTAGTTTTTTGTTTGTTCTACATTTTAAATATTATTTTACACTAACATTTAACATAACATATTTTTACAATTTTTAACGTTTAGTTATCTTTTTAAATTTTCCCTATCCTTTACCATAGAAAGAGCTCCACCCCAGCGGCAGAGACCCTGCCTAGACGTGAAAAGTTACTAGTAGTAAATGTACAACTGCAAATTAGTCTCTATCCCCTGGTTTTAGGGAGTGTAGACATGTAAGTCTACACTTTGTAGTACATTTACAATTGTAAATGGTGAAATGCCAAAAGTAGTACATTTACTACAAAGTTTAAGAGTAAACTTGCACATGTTGATTTACTCATGTGTAAGTCATGTGATTAGCCTCCACTTCTGTTCCATGAAAAATTGTGAACTGAATTTTAATATGGAAGTGCCCTTAACTGGCCTCTAAAGCTTTCAAATGTAGATCAACACCTTCTGGAAAGTCACATATTCTTGCTGTCGAGTTTCCAAGAAGAGGTTGTACCTTCTGAGCCTGGAGCCAGCAGAAGACCCAGTATGTGGAAAAAAAGGTTGAAAAGGCCCACAACTAAACAGGTGATTATTCTAATATGTTTCATTGTTAGTCTACAAGTTCAAAATGGTTCTAGGGCTAAATAAATCTCGGACAGCATAGTTGACAAGGACGTGCCATGTCTACCACACAGTCCCTAGAGTTTCCTGGACTCTATGTTATTCGTCACAGGAAGATTTTCAGAAGTACACAGTAAGTCCGCTCAACCATCTATTTGGTTATTCTAAAACTGATAGCGTGAGTCGCATGTGATAATCTCTCAGCTGTGCCCAATTTCAGAAGTCACTCTCCTATGTTATCCACTGTGCAAGTGCAAGCCTTTGAGGGTTCTCCTGTGGTGTCCTCCAGCAGACAAGGTGGTTCTCTCTCTTTCACTTACTATAAACTGAAACTCCTTTCCCTCCATTTCGGATTGGTTCTGGAGGCGTGTCCACTATAGAGCCACTGGAGACATCCTTAAGGGAAACTGGACCATTATTATCATGTGACTCGTGTGTCCTGTACCCTGACAGTTTTCAGGTCGCCATATGAGCATGTCTTTGGATGTTGCTCTACTTCAGGTTATGGCTGAAACAATATAATTCAAAGTAAATTGGAGGTGGTACAGCAAAACATTTTTGATAAATCTCTCAATCAACTTTTATCATCAAAATCTAATGTGTACCCGAAACTACTTCCTTCATTGGAGCAGGAAATTTGAATGAGCATCCAACAGCTCAGTTTCCCCAATATCCTATCCCATCCTATGTTCTGTGAATTTGGAGTTAACTGAAACATTTTGGGTGACCCAAGGAAATTCCAATCTTTCCCGGCTCAGTGCAGATGTCATTTTTTAAATCATCTGCGCTTTTCCCCGTGGATCAAGCAAGGATCACAATATGCAAGCAGATCCTGCTACATGGGGCATATGATTGTTCTATTGATCTAATTTCTGGAGCAGGTGTTCTTCATGGAAGAATATATTTCTTAACCTGTTCAGGAAGCTCAGTTGGCACAAGAACTAGATGAGAATTTGAAAAAGGTGATTTATCAGGCATTCAGACTTCTGCTTGGGCTCCGATATTTTCAATCCCAAAATCCAATTGGGTTCATAGGCCATGCGTTGACTACCATGAACCAAATAATATCAGTATCTGTGACCAGTATCCTTTGCCCCTAATTTTTACATTGATGGATCAGATTAAGATGGATAAAGCCTTCTCTTTGTTGGATCTATGAGGGACATGTAGATATTACAATTCAAAGGAAATTGGCGGTGGTACAACAGGAGCAAAATCTTTTCTAAATACCCTCAATCAACCTTTATCATCAACATCTAATGTGTCCTCAAAACTACTCCCTTGATCAGAGTGGGTAATTCAAGAGGGCAGCTAATGGGTCACAGTTTCCCCAAATCCTATCCTCTCCTAGTGGGAGAAAATATACCTTTTTCAGGTTTCCCCCAGACATTTGGCCTATTTTGGACTATTAACTGGTGGTTTGTGACTTTGAGAGTATACTGAGGCCTGCTTTCCAGACCTTAGTGACAGTGTTCTTTCCCTTTCAAAATGGTATGGTTAATTGGGTGCCCCCAATTGGCATGTGCTGACATACTTATAAGTCTTATAAGTCCCTCGTATATGGTACCCAGGTAACCAGGGCATATAAGGCTGGTTGTGACATGAGAGCTGCAGCATTGGATGTGCCACTCTGTGTGCGAACCCCTCCAATAGGATGGGCTGCAAAAGGTGTTAGCCCAAAACGCAGGCAAAAAGTTGAAGCCATCTTTGAAGGGCCCCTGTGATAACACTTCTGTGCGGGAAAACTTTTCTTTCCCCTAGACAGGGTAGAGCCAGGACCAAGGAAAGGAAAAACGGTCCCAGAACCAGTTTTCTGTGCGTGTGCAGCCCATGGGAGCCACCTCCCCGGGAGTAGGGTACCAAGGTCTTTACACTTGAGGTAGACTTCATCTATGTTGTTTGTAGCATGTAAGATGAACTCTGGGATAGCTAGATGCCACACAAAACTAGAACGGTCACCAGATAGGAGGTGACCTACTAGCCCATTGGCTAGTGACCGTGTTGTCTCCTCGGGGCACTTTACTGGGATATAATGGGCACCCCTGGCACCTGAGACTTCAGTACTCGCTGGATTTGGACCAAGGAAGAGAAGAAAACCACTTTGCACCCATTGAAAATGAGAGACTGTGACGTCAGAGTGATTGCACCTGCTGCACTTTGGGCTAGGAGATTTTGGACCCTGTTCTGCGTACCTGGCTTGGTGAAAATCTGACCCCCAGTCGGAAGCAGAGACTCCAAGGATCAGTTGGTTGGCCCCCAGAATGGCACTGGGGCCATCAAAGTGGGAAGAGCCCAAACCGCATCTCAGGTAACCACTGCAGTTGTTTTGCCACTACCAACGCCCAGCAGTTCGACGGACAAATTGAAAATAGCCAGAAGTTTCACCCAGGTCTGCGGGACCTGTGGGTGTTGGTTGTAACTGGATTTGTCCACCCCAAGGAACACTAGCCCCCACCAAAGTTTTGCACAGGGACTGCTGTTTTGCAATAATGAAAGGTCTGCATCAGCAGCCCTTTGACCCCTGCACAAAAGACTTTGGGGGACCCTGAGATCCATGGCTGGAGTCACTCTCACTCACCTGTGGATCGAGCACTCGACCGGACTTCACCCTCGTGGACGAACAGCATCTGAAGCACCCATTGAGCACCTTTAAGCCTGCATCCCTCATCATCAGGACCACTTCATAGGAGTCATTGGTGGTGGTCCTGTAAAGTTTGGGACGCACTCTAAAAGCACTCTAGTGGCCAGGTAACGGTCCAGTGATTCCGTTTAAGACAGGTCAAAGTTGCCAAACTCAGTGTTACAAACTTATAGAAACCTTTCAAAAGATGCTCTAAACATTCATATCCCAGAAACCTCTGGTGGATTTTAATCATCAAGGACTCTAAAAATTCATAACAACATGCTCTATTTTTATGTCTTGTGTTTCTTTTATGTTTGGTGACTTTGTTATTAAGCTGTTTGGTGCTGTTAAATTCTTTACACATTGCTCCTTTTCTACGCTGTGCTGCTCTGTGCAATAGCTACCCAAGGGTTGAGCTGAAGGTTAAGGGAATAACTCTGACTGGACCCAAGAAGATAAATGTGAGTGTACTGCACGATAAAGCCCCAGCCCCATCATATAGTACACCCATTTTCTGACACCTAGGTTATGTGAATTTGGCGTTACCTCAAAGTTTTGGATGACCGAGGGAAATTCCAATCTTTTCTGGTTCAGTGCAGGTTGTGTTTTTTAAATCAACTACACCTTTTACTTGTGGATCAAGTGAAGATCACAATAAACCAGCAGACTTACTCCTGCTCTATAGGAATTATGATTGTCCCATTGATCTTGTTTTGGGAGCAGTTGTTTTTCATGGCAAATGTATTCCCTAAATTGTTAAGGAAGCTCAGTTGTTGCCGTTACAAGTAGATGAGGATGTGAAGAACAAGGTTTATCAGGCATTTAACATCTCTTGCTGGGACTATGATATTTTTCATCACATATTACAATGGGACCTATAGACCATGTGCTGACTACCATGAACCAAATAACATCACTATTCATGGCCAGTATACTTTTCCCCTAATCTTGGTATTGATGGATCAGATCAGGACGGATAAAGTATTTTCCATGTTGGATCTTCAAGGGGCATACAATTTGCCTCTGATCCGAGAAGGAAACAAATGGGAAACAAAACTTATCAACCGATATGGCCATTTCAAGTAGTTGGTCATGCCTTTTGGCCCATGTAATGCCTCAGCCTTGTTGTAAAATCTGGTTAATTTTATCGTTGGATGTATATTTGATCAATATTTGGTCAACTATTTAGAAGACAACTAATTTTGTCAAAAACACTCTGTCTGTCAAGGGCCGGGGTGTGGTAGTGTTTGGATTGAGTGGTATCCCCCTACAGTGGGCCCCGTCTCACCAGATTTTATTGTGTTTTTTCTGGCAGCCTCTAGCTGCATAGATCTGTTTCTTTAAGTCCATGTATTTATCTAATCCTGGCTTCTGTTCTGTCATGGATGGTGCTTCTGCAGTCTCCAGAGTCTAGCTAGATCACGTTTTGCTACCACAACTAGCCATAGAAGAGCTCTTTTTGCATTTTAGTTTGTCTGTAATGTGAAAGAGAATGAGTTTGGGGCCACAGTGTAGAGGCCACACCCAAGGACCTTCATTTTCTCTAGATTTCACAATGAGATCTCTTATCTTTTATCATACAGGGAAAGTGCATGGGAAATCTTTGCAACAGTTCAAAGAGGCACAGGATAAATTTGATGAGAATCGTTACAAAAAGCCCCAAGTCAAATGATGGATTAAACTCAAATCTGTGAATAGGGGTGAATGTTTGATTTGTCCGCACTCCGTCCATCAACTGTTCTTTTTACTTTTGTCACCCTAAGTGGAAAGGGTATGCCCAGACCTGGGCTCACTGTGCTACCTCGAAACCGGTCCCAGAATGATTGTTTTTGGACCGGGAGGACCTGGCCTGGCAGTTCGGGCAGCACTGTTTCCATGTGGGAGCAGGGTCAAGACTGATTTGCATATGGCTGGGTCCAAACTAGGTTGGCTTGTTGAGAAGAAAAAATGATGGATTAAACCCAGATCTGTGACTGGGGGTGAATGTTTGATTTGTTCCACATTCCGTCCATCATCTGTTCTTTTTGTTCGTGTTGCCCCTACATGAAGCATACACAACAGTTATATTTCAATCCCTTATTTTATGCCCACTATGACAATCCAGCTTTATGAAAATCAGTCTTGGGGCCCAAATACGAGTTTGGAAGACGGGATCACCTGTGTGCCAAACGTCTGACGGGGTGGTTGCCACTGTGCCGGCTACCTCGTCGCCGGCCCCATTAAGACTTTTCTGCTGTGCTGACCGGCGCAAACCAAGGTCTTCACTGGTCAGCCCAGCAAGAAAGTGGCGGCAGCATTGTCACTTGCTCGTTATCGAGCCAACGTCAATGCTGCTGCTCGCATGGGGCACCCTCATAATGTGCACTGCTATGAGGGTGCTGGGCAGGGGGACCCCTGCACCTGTCCTCCGCCAGCCTTTTCATGGCAGTGAACCACCAAGAAAAGGCTGGTAGAGAACTGGGTTGTTATCAGCAGGGTGGTGCTGAGCTCAGCACCGCCCTGGCTGAGTCCAACCTGCACTGCTGTCAGCCCGTCCGGATCTCTGATCCCACCGGAGATGGCAGTAGGTGACTGCCACACTCATAATTAGGCCCAAAATCCTGTAGAAAAAGTTCACCCGATTTACCAGGTTTCCTCTAGACAGGATCACAAGCAAGCTCAGACTGGCTTTGTCTTGTTAGGTTTCATCACTGAGGTGCAGCTTTAGTTCAACGGTGCAGTATGTGCATCTGGGAGGCACAATCACAATTAGGCCATCTTGCTTAGGAAAATAAGGAATGTGATTTTCGGAATGCGTGAATTAATCGCAGTGGCTTGTAATTCTTGGGTCACATCTCAAACCATTGTTTTTTGTGATTTTATCATGTTAGCTATAAAGGATTCAACTGGGATATCCAAGGCTTTCAGCTTAACAGCCGCTTTGTGCATTTAATCAGGACTCAAGACTGAAAATGAAAAACACTGAGAAAGAAGGTAAATTTGTGGGCACTTGGTGTACCAAAATCTAACTCTTGCTTTTCTGCTATCTCCACCTAAGTCTTAATCATTTCATATTCTAAGGAGGACATCAGATTTTTTTCAGCTTTAATGTAACACATTTTTTATCATCTGAAAGACGCAAAAACTGTGAACTTAATACATGATGGGAAAGAGAGCCAGGACAGATCTCCTTGGGGCGAGGTTAATATTGTCACACCAGCATTTTCCTATCAGGCACGCAGCCGCATGGCGGAAGCCTTGAAGGTGGGAAACAGACAGAGTGCAAGAGGCCTGAAAGTAAAATACTGTTGTTCATTTAAATGATATTAGAGTAAATCACCTTACCTTGAATAGAATTTCAGTAGTCATGGTGAAGCCATGGGTTATAATGGGTTCTTCTTCAGGTGGTTTTCCCTTCCAGCAGTCCAGTTCCACGCAACGACATCCAGAAAGGAGTGTCTGTCTGTACATTTCGGGAGAGGAAATTCCTGAAAATTGGCCAGCTGGATAGGGTGGGCAGGAGGCAGAGTAAGAAAGAACCATGTTACTAAATATGACCATGTATAGTTATTATCTGTGCTTAGAAGCTTCAAACATTTGAACAAATAAATACATCACAACTTGACAACCAGATAGACCTTCTAGGACTATGCAAATGTACTGTATTTGAAAAAGAATTCTAGTTAACATTCTTTTGTTTTACCTAGGTCTTTGAGCCATGTTACAGCACTGAATGCACTGAATTACTTTTAATATAGTTGACACGCACATCTCAAATAGGGTGTGTTAGTCAGACAGCAATACATTTTTTTCAAATATTAAGTAATGCTAACATGGTAGCTTTGGGAGAGAATAACATCTCCGGGGTTTTAGAAAGTATCATGGTATGGACCATCATGCATGATACAGGTAGTACTTAGGGGGTCATTCTGACCCTGGCGGTCGACCACGGGAGCACCGCCAACAGGCTGGCGGTGCTCCGTCGAGCATTCTGACCGCGGCGGTTCAGCCGCGGTCAGAAACGGAAAGTCGGCGGTCCCCCGCCGACTTTCCGCTGCTCGGGAGAATCCTCCATGGCGGCGGAGCGCGCTCCGCCGCCATGGGGATTCTGACACCCCCTACCGCCATCCTGTTCCTGGCGGGTCTCCCGCCAGGAACAGGATGGCGGTAGGGGGTGCCGCGGGGCCCCTGGGGGCCCCTGCAGTGCCCATGCCAATGGCATGGGCACTGCAGGGGCCCCCGTAAGAGGGCCCCACAAAGTATTTCAGTGTCTGCAAAGCAGACACTGAAATACGCGACTGGTGCAACTGCACCCGTCGCACCTTCCCACTACGCCGGCTCCATTCGGAGCCGGCGTCCTCGTGGGAAGGTAGATTTGCCCTGGGCTGGCGGGCGGCCTTTTGGCGGCCGCCCGCCAGCCCAGGGCAAATCTCAAAATACCCTCAGCGGTCTTGCGACCGCGGTGCGGTATTTTGTCGAGGGAAGACTGGCGGGCGGCCTCTGCCGCCCGCCAGTCTCAGAATCACCCCCTTAGTCTCTGAGAAGCCAGGGCAGTGGTGCTAGGTATACTGTGGGAATTAAACAAGCAAGGTATTCAAGTGGAATAAAAACTGTATAAAAACTGCATTACGGCCTAGTGCAATGTGTAAGCTAGCATAAAGCTACAGTAATGTTTAAAGTGTTATGCTATGTTGAACCACTAGGTTATCCAGGCACTTGAGCAGTTGTGTAGGCATGTGATCCCCGCAGAATTATTCAAAGAGCCAGGTCTTCAGCTTTTTGCAAAACTCAAGTACAGAGGAGCAGGCTCTGATGTGTTGCGGGAGGTCGCTCCATGCTTTGGGTGCGATGTAAGAAAATGAGCGACATCCTACTCTGCTTTTGTGAATACAGGGGGTATATGAGAGTGAGAGTGAGGCTGAGTGTAGGGTTCTTGATGAGTTGTGGAAGTGTATGCATCTATGGCAATATGTGGGTCCCGTGTTGTGTAGGGCTTTGTAAGTGTGAGTGAGGAGTTTAAATTGGAGGCTTTTGTGAATGGGGAGCCAGTGGAGCTCCCTGAGGTAAGATGTGGGTGCAGGGAGGCAGGTTGAGTATAAGTCTTGAGGTCGCATTCTGTTTGGTTTGAAGTATGTTCAGGAGTTGCTTTGAAATTCTGTTGTACATTGCATTCCCTTAGTCAAGTCAGCTTGAGGTGAGTGTGACGGTTCATCTGGTGTTCTGTGGAAGCCACTTGAAGATTTTTCATATAATTTGTAGGATGTGAAAGCAAGCAGAGCTCACTGCGTTGACTTGTACCATCATGTTCAGCTTGTCCAGGACGATCCCCATATTTCTGGCGTGGTTAGTGGGGGTTGGTGTGAGTCCCAGTTCTGTAGACCGCCAGGTGGGTTCACATGGGGAGTTCTTCTTTCCAAATACCAGTATTTCAGTCTGGTCATTAATCAGTTTAAAGCAGTTGGTTCTCATCCATTCCACTACCAGGGCCATGCAGTTGGTGAAGTTGATCCTGGTGGTGGGTGTCTTGTCTATCAGGAAGAGAGGATAAGTTGAGTGGCATCTGCCTAGGAGATGATGGTAATGCCTTAGTATCTGGTGATGCTGGTGAGTGGTGCCATACAGAGGCTGAACAGAGTGGGGCTGAGGGATTGCGCTTACAATTTTCTAGACCTTGGATGTGAAAGGTGGCAATGAGTTTTTCCTGTGAGGAAGAAGAAGATCCAGTTGAGCGTGGTCATTGGATACCAATACTGCACTTGAGATATCTTCTGATATGTTTTAGCTTCTCTTTGGTCAAGGTCGGTCCTGATATCACGAGTGGCTGTGATAAGTATGGCTTCTGTGCTGTGGTTCTTTCTGAAACCTGATTGTGTGTTGTTCATTAGGTTGTGATGTTTGATGTGGCTTGTGAGTTGTTTGTTGATGGCCTTTTCATTTACTTTCACTAGGTAGGGAAGTAGTTAGACAGTTGGCATTGGTCTGAAGAGGCTTCTTGAGAAAAGCATTGACTATTGCATGATTTCAGGCTTCCCGGAAGGAGGCAGAGGCGATGAAGGTGTTCAGGATGAACATGAGTGTTGTGCAGATTAATGATGTGCAGAGATTATAGATGTTGTGGGAGCAAGGGTCTGGTGGGGTCGCAGAGTTTTTGAGACGAGGTGATGCTGTTTTTGGAAGCCGTAGGTGTGGTGAAATCTTTGAATATCAAGAAGCTTTCTTGGCTACTGTTGGAGCTTCCTTCGATGCGTTCAGCTAGCACTCTTTTCTTGGTTTCTCTTAGTTGCTGGTATCCTCTGAATGCAGCTTTGAAGGTGGTTTAATTGGTGTCTTTGTGGCTGGCTCTTCAATTTCTTTCTAGCTGTTTGCAATTTCTTTTTATGTCCTGGAGGTCCTTTGTGTACCAATTGGCTTGCTCGTTGGATTTTCTCTGTTGAGTTTGGTGGCTGTGAGGGAGTCTGTGCAGTTCTTGATCCATTTGTTAAAGTTGTCGATGTCTTTGTTGATGTTGTCCGCACCATTGGATTGGTCCGTGTGGAGGGCTTTGAGCTATTTTGAGTCTAAGATTTTGCTCCAGCTGTTGCTGGGTAGGATGACGTTGGTGGGTGTGTTAGTCTGCGGTGTGCTTATTTGGAAGTGGATTATAGAGTGGTTGGTCCATGTGAGGGGTGTGCTTGAGGGGTGAACTTGAGTTGAATTTGTTGTGGTTTAAGGTGGTGAAGCTGCGGTCTAGTGTATGTCTGGCAATGTGGCATATATTATGAGTTTTTTTTTCATTCTGGGGCAGTGTGTACAATGGCACCGGCATCATCACTTTATCTGTAAGCTAAGGCATGACTCTTCTGTCAGAGGAGTAAGCAAGATAGTTCAGTAATCTGAGAGTAAAAGGTAACAAGCACTAATCCTAACACTTTCAGCAACATCTCTGGTATCTTGCTCTGCCATCTGGTACAGTAAAGTACGCCTGGCACAGTGAAGAGGCAACTAAGCAGTACAATAAGCAGCCCTGGCCTACTTCAACATATGTATTTGCCCCTTAAAGGCTGGCAGGGCAATACTTTTGCAAATTTAAGCAGCACCTTGTGTAGGTTTGCATATTAACCATCGTCTTATTAGTGACATCCTAGAATTCTTCAGCAGTACTCTGCTAACAATGGATGCATCCTAAAGTACTTGAGCAATACTCATATATACATTATAAGAACCATTGCATATGACTCTGTTGCAATATTAATAATAAAATCATAAATTCTGATGGTATCTGGCTTTCCTTCATAGCTATTCCAGGGCTTACTGAACGGCACAGTAAGAGTGATAGGCGTTATGTCCTGGCTCACTATTTCTTTTTCCTGACATGTCATTTTTGATGGACATCTTTTCATGTAACAAGCTACCTGTCATGTGGCACTAACATACGCATGTTCTGTATCCAGTTCTGGTAATAGGCACTCAGTGCTCTTATATGCACGTGTGCGTTATTGCTTCTTTGTATTTTGACACGCTGTACATAACTGGATTAATTCGTTTGTTTACCTTCAGCACCATCAGTCAGTCACTACTTTCCAGAAAATGTCCTTGAACGAAAGAAGGAACATCGCCAGATCCCTGCCCACTTTGGCTCACTTCGTGTGATGTTTTGCCAAGGCCAATTTGGTTTCCCTATCTGGCCCTAGTCATACCTGCACTGTCCCATAAGTTATACTGTCCCACAAAGAATGCTAATCTAGTAGCACCATTAGTAGACAGGATTTGAAACACATGGGAACCAGCAAAGGAAAAATCTCAGGTGTGACAATGGAATCAGACAGGCACTTCTCAAGTCATCATTTTTCATTTACATGCAAGCCCTTGATTCCAATATGACTGCTCATAAAGTGTCTTTGAAATATCTTTGATTTCATATAAATATATTTTGTACTAATCTGTCATTGTTGAGTAGTGAAGTGCAAAAATCTCGACCAGTTTAAATTAATTTATGAGGCACTTTTGTCTCCAGCATCACCCTGACCCACCGTTCTGCACTAAAGTTCAGTTAGTCAATATAAGATTGCCAAGGAGTAAGGAAATTTTGCAGGCCTCATTCAATTACCTAGTGTAGTGACTCATAAAAATATTTCACATGACAGAAAAAGTTTCACGGCTCTTAAATCTAGTTCTTACCTGTGAGGTAGGTATTGTGAGATGAATTGATCAAATAATGCGAGAGGGGTTGGGTCATGTCTTGATTTAGTGTCAGCTGGTCTAAGGACACTACACTGTTCTCAGGACCACACAGGAACCAGACCATACCTTCTGGGGATAATTGACCTGCACAAAAAAAAATTGTTATTGAAAATATAATGGTGTCTAGACATTGTTTCTAAATTTAAACTCAGTAGAAGCAAGTATTAGTCATTCTGCTGATGCTGATTGGAGGTACCACTGAGAGGTAATTATTGCTCACTACCCGGTGAAAAAATATCCCCTGTAGTACAATATAGTGTACAGAGTTCATGCCAATGGTATAATCATAGCATGTGGTAAGTAATTGAATTACAACAAGCTGTAATTGCATTATAATCTTTGATCACAAATAACCTATCCCAAAAAGACAGAATTTGTCTCTCACAATATGATTAGATCTGAGCTGGTCTTACAATAGGTAAACCCATAACAAGCTTCCACAAATTCAAAGTTAGTTATGGATGATTACAAAACCTGCTTTTTATTCCGCAAACAGAATTTATATTGTAGGGGTAATATTCCAGCGTAAAAATGATTTGTAAATTGGGTTATTTTTACCAATACTGACTTGTTAATGCATGACAGAAAAGGCATTTTGGCCCTCATTAAAACATTGGCGGTAATGACCGCCTACCGCCACGGCAACGGCCGCCAACATACCGCCACATGGGGTACAAGCTGGCAACGCGTATTATGACCGCTGACGGTATTCCGCCAGAAATCTGGTGGAACACCGCCGACTGTCATGGCGGCAGACAGTGGTAAGGCGGCACTGATGACAATAGCACCACGACGCCTGTAAAACACCGCCGGCCGTATCATGAGCAATGATATGACCTGGCGGTGTTTTGCTGGCGGGCGCTGCTGCTGACAGCAGCGCCGCGGACCGTCTCCAGCCGGAGGACCCCCTGCAAGCAGGTAAGTCGGGTTCTCCGACCGGAGAGGGGGGTGGGGAGTGTTGTGTGTATGTGTGTGGGGGGGGAGTTGTGTATGTTTTGGGATGCATGCATGCGGGTGTGAGTCGCGTTGGATGCTTGTGTGAATGAGTGATTGTGAGTCTTGTGTGTTGTGGATGCATGTGTGTGACAAGGTATGTTGGTGTGTGTTGTGGTGTGTGGGTATGTATGTGTGCATGCGTGGGTGGAGGTGGGTATGCGTGTGTGCATGTGTCTATATGGGTGTGTGTGTGTGTGGGTGTGTATATGTGCAGGGGCAGGTGCGGGTAGGGGAGTGTGGGGGTGTACTCTGGGGTGGGGGTGCGGGGGAGACCTCTATCAGTGCCAGGGAAGGGTCCCCTGGCACTGATAGTGCCTAACGCCATGTTTTCGTGGCGGTACAGAAACCACGAAAACCATGGCAGTAGGCCGGATCGTAATGCCGAGGGTGGGAATGTGACGGCCGCCGGTCTGGAGACCGAAGTCTCCAGCCCAGCAGCTGTTACCACCATGGCGGTCGGTGTGTTAAAGGGGTGGTGTTGGAGTGTAGCTTTTATAATCAAAATTAACATGAAATGTTGACAAATTAATGTATAATGATGCCGCCTAGAAATTGTATTAATGTGCTTTTACTAAACGTGTGTTTGAAATGTGCCCACGGGGAGTGGCCACCAATGTATACGATGATTAACGAAATGGACTAATAATGAATTATTAATGTACTAATGTGTGATTTTGTATTAGTATTAAGAGTATATGTTAATGTTTTTGCTAATTAATCACTAGGCCTTAGTTAGCATGAGTCGGGGCCTAGCTGCCCGGTTTCATATTAAATGTGTTATTCCTAACGTGCAATGTGCTGACTTGCTGAAGGACATGTAGCCGTACATTTCCAGAAGCTAGAAGATGTGTGTAACCATAGTAAATTCTTCTCATGGGACTCGACTTGCTCAAGGAGACATTCTTGCCGAATGCAACAGTGTAAACTTGCAACAGGTACAAGGTCGCCTGAACTGGTATAGACAATAGAACTACTGACTGGGACTGTGAGAGGACCGCAAGAACATGAAATTGTACCTGACATTCTACCCGTTGGAGACATCAATTACAGGAGCCAATAAACTACGTGAGAACTGTTCTAAAGTGACAATTCTAATAAAGTGATTACCTGATTATTGGATGGAGATAATGGTGCGCCAAAACTTGCCCAATTGGAAATTAGGGGACTGTACAACAAGATCGATATAATTCTTGAACACAAGGAGAAATCAGCCGTTACGGGCCCTTTGCTGTCACCTAGCCACTTTGTCACTCTGACTTTGCTGATTGACTTCGCAACCCATCCTCACCTTACTTTGCCTGCCCAATTCATGCTTTCCTCCTTATGAGGGAAGTGTCCCTTATTGCCCCGTCTTGCTGAACTTTGCTGTGTTTCCTGGCTGATGGCGAATCAACTGATGTCCTGAGGTCGAAGGCTGACTCTGTATGCTGACTCATTACGAAGGGTAACTATATAATGATGAAATTGTAATTGTCTGTTTGCCTTTCCTTTCTAGGTACCAACTGCTTCTTTTGATAGAGACCATAGTTAGATGTTTTCTAAATTTGTGTTACTAAATTCTTTTGCATGAAGCCCAACATGCTAATGCTAATTTGAGGTTAGTTAAGGAGTTCACTGAACGGACGCAAATAGACAAATGACTGAATCTCTGCTTTGTTGAATAAAGTGCTAATGATACTCTGCTAAGATTAATCCATGTTGACATTGTGCTTTGTTCTAATGTTTATGATCACTGCTTTGATGAAATCTTATTCAAGTTGCCATATTGTGACATTGTTGATGGGTTTTCTGGTATTGAGAATAATAAACTTACTCGTAGAAGTGTAATCAATAGGGAATAAATATTATAAATCTTACTAAATTCTGTGTGGTTATTCATGCCTCATCGCTGCCTTGGGGACCGCCACCTCCCCAGGGCTTTCGTTTTTAAAAATATGGGGGGGGTCCCCGCGCCTTAAGCCTTCCCCCACACTTCCAGGTAGCCCATAAGGGCTTTTTATTTTTAAAAATGATAAAATTAATCAATAAGGAGGAACTGCAGGGGAGCCCACGAGGACACCCTCGTGGTCCAAGATAGCCCATAAAGGGCTGGAAAAAAAATAATTCAAAAAATCCCTTATAGCTCAGTGTGAAGGTTTGCAGACCTTCACACTGAGCTTTGGGGGTTCGGGTCCAGCTCAACTCAATTAATTTTTTTAATTATTACTATATTTAAAAAAAACAAATACACGTTTTTTATTTTAAATTGGAGACAAATAAGTCATTCTAAGTATATCTGACATCAAAGCCTAAAAAAGTCTATATTTCTCCCTCTCACTTTCTTTCACTCTCTTTGTCTCTCTTTCAATCAATTCTCCCACTCACAGACCCACTCAGATACTCATGCACCCACTTAGACCCACTCAGACAGTTACGCATCCACCCACACACCCACTCAGACCCTGATGAAACCAGTCACAGACCCTGCGCACATACTGACGCACCCACTAAAACACTCATGTATGCACTCTCACACCCAGACAGCCACTCTGACAGCCACTCTGACAGCCACTCTTACACTCAGAAACAGCCTCTCACATGTATTCTCACAGAGAGGCCACTACCAACTTCTGCCGTGCATGTGCAAAGGACCGTGCACAGTAGCGGGTTGGGTGGTTAGGGGGTTTGGCTGCAGGCCAGCCTTTGCGAGCAACCCCTACTGCGCACAGAAGGCCATGCACGGTGCAAGGTTGGGTGCTTATAGGGAATTGGCCAGCCCTGTGACCAGCTGCTGCCGTGCACATCCGAAGGCGGTGGTTCGATTCACATATAGTAATGAAAAATACTATAAGTTAAAAAAAACATAGAAATTCACTGAAAAAAACAAAGGTTACAGGGACGTTATCGCTAGGTTCTAAATTTACTCGAACAAAACCACAGAAATTCAGCAGTTAACATGCGCCCTAAGGTAAATATAACTCGTGCCTTCGCCATGCACTGCTAATTACGCCACATATTATATCATTGATGACATATTCTATGCTATCTTTCATAATCTTACTGCAACATTTGCAAGAAAATTATTAATGAGACAACTGTGCATGGCGAGGGCGCGAGTTATAGTTACATTAGGGTGCTAGTTTTAGTTACTTGAAAGAACTCTAACTGCTGAATTTCTGTAGTTTTGTAAGAGTAAATTCAGAACCTAACTATACCATCCCTGTAACCTTTGCTTTTTTCAGTGAGTATATATATATATATATATATATATATATATATATATATATATATATATATATATATATAATTGTTTGAGGAACAAGAAAGAAAATGCATTCAATGTAAAGTTAAATTTTTAAGTAATGTGCTCCCACATAGTAATTTACTTGTGGAAGATGATTTTATGCAGGAGTTACTTGCCTTGGAAAAGAAATGCAGGGAATCTAATCTGCAAATGTGGCTTTGGACAAGAGCAGAAAAGTATGGATATATCTGCAGGTGGTGACTCACACTTTAGGCCCAAGTCCTCCTTTACCCCACACACACTCAGAGATACCAAACCTCTATTCTCTGAGGCTATTTGTGCTCTAAGGCACCTTCAGGAACACGACAGAGTGTATTATGGGAATAAGAAGAGAGAAGGAGAAATAAACAAGCTTATTTTGCAACTGTCTAACAACAGGGATTGCGTTGTAAGAAATGCTGACAAAGGAGGCACTATAGACTTATGGCCTCAGGGCGTGTATCTTGAAGAACCTATCAATTAGGAAGATTATGAATAAACACGGGCATCTACTCAAAAGTGATCCCAAGTTTGGAAACAACATTTCTAATAAACTCTTTATTGCATGTAGGAAGGTGAGATCTTTCAGAGGCAGACTAGTCAAAAATGATGTCAGGAGTGGAGTTACCTCATAGTTACAACCCAGAAAGGTGTTTCAAAAGTGCAATAAGTGTAAGGCGTGCAAACATGGGGAGAATACACCATTGGGTAAGAAGATTAAGGTCACCAAAATCTAAAGTGTAAAAGTGAATTTGCTACGTACATGCTGAATTGTCTGTGACAGAATATATATGGGGTGTACTATATCACAGGTACAAAAAATAATTTTGCAACATCTCAGAGCAATAAAAATATAGATTAAAGCTACCCTATAGCAAGACACTTTTGGAAAGTACACCAGGGCAATAGTGATCCATTGAGATATTCAATCATAATTGAGGTCCCCAAAAACCCAAGGGGTAAAAATAGAGAAAAGGACCTTCACAGATTAAAAGCAAGATACATTTTGAGCTTAGATTCACTTGAACCAAGGGGCCCTAATGTGGATGATGATCAGCATGTATATGTTTAGCCAGCCTCGCTGTTGCTGATTTAAGGCGCTTTAAGTAATTACCTTTTATGTATAAATGCTTTTTGTGATATTTTTGTGTTTTCGTGACTGTATTGCAGAATATAGAAACAGGTAGTCAGAAGCAAATATAGTTAGATTATTGCCCACTTAGGCTTTATCAGGTTATTGCTTTGATGTATTATCATTTAACATTTGAGTTTATGTGTGCGCATGATAGAATGGTCTATTTGTGGAATGTTGAGATAATTTAGCTTTTTCAGACAAATATTTATGTGTTTTTTTTTTATTACGCGAAATTACTGTAGCTTTGGGCATTGAACAGACATATTTATACTTTGTTTTCGATCATTATGTTATTTGGTCCAATAGGACAATATGGATGTTTGCCCACATAAGCTTAGTTTTTTGCATGAGGCGGGTGTCTATAATTCGCAAATCTGTAATGTGCAATATTGTTTGATTTGAAATTAATGTAATACAATATATTATGTTAAATTATATCATGCACCACAGTATAATTTGAGCTGTATAGTTTGGGCTGAGTCCAATTGTTTCAAGATATACTACTGTGAGCGCAAACTTCATTACAAGTTGGCTGCCGCTGTTTTGTGTCATTTTGGATTTGACAAGTAGTCCTTTGTCTATTGTTGTATTTTGAGGGTTTTTTTAGATAAAAAATTGCAAACAAAATGGTACCCAGTATCATGACCAAGGCCCAGCAGAGGCCAAAACATGTTGATGTGTCAGCCGCAATAAATATTTTCATGTAGAGTGATGGGAGTGCCATTCCTTTTTGTATTGAAGAGAGTTGCTGTGTATCATTAAAGCATGTGGGTTGTCATGCTTCAACGAGCATCAGCAGTGTCCTGGTGCATGTCAACACACGCTGCAAAACATACAACCACACACATATATGTATAGAGTTATATATATATATCCGTGAACAAGGCGTAATGCCGAAACGCGTTGGAGTGGTTTTGTTTTGCTGTTCAATAAATTAGAGACATTTTGTACGGAGGTGTCCTGGCTCTCTTGGAACTTTAAGAGTGTGTTTTTTATATATTCAAAAATGCAAAGCATGACAGGAAGTAGGTGCTGAAGTATTTTGCTTTTACAATTCAGTCTTTACCATGAATTGACATTACTCTGCATTCTTTTCCTCACAGATCCCTTTACAATGCATGCCTTTAACTCACATGCCTTTGCTATGCCAGGTAACCGGAGGTAAGTGTAGTCATGTATGTACAATAATATAGCTATTTTTTAAAGGGTTGCTGGGAGGATACCCCCAAAAGAAACACGTAAATGGGGGATTGGGAGGGTTTAACTCCAAAAGATATTGGGTCAAGTGATTATAGTTATTATTTAATGGGGAGTTGGAGAGGTTTACTCCTTAAAGGTAAGAAACACATGACTTATTTTTTTTACAAATAGTGGTTGGGGATTTATCTCCCCTAAAAGGTATTGGATAAAGTTATTATAGCTAATTTTCAAAAGTAAGGAGTAAAAGATTCAAAGAATTTGCAAAAAATGTCTTAAAGTTATTGTAGGTAATTTTAGTGAGGGTGATGGGATGGCACGTTTGGACCACTCTCCTTAATTTGGTCATCTGCTCAACCTTTTTAGGTCTTCTCAAAAGATATTGGGAGTTAGCATCAATCAAAATATTTTCCAATTAACAGTGTAATACATTTGGCTAAACAATGAGGACAAAGAATCAGGGTGATAGGAAATGTTATTACAAGTTAACAGTCAGGTTCATGTAGATCAGTCTCAAAACATGCTATAAAGATACTGGATCATAACAAGATAACCAAATCTCCTGAAGAAATTTAGGCAAATCCACATAAGGCATACAAGAAGTTCAGTTACAGTAATACAGAAAATTAGCAATAAGATTTGGTGTTCAGAGAACAATCTTCGATTCTCTCTCTTAAACATGAATAAGGTTTAAGGTCATCTAGTTTAGGACCTAAATTAATATAAATAATTTATGCTGGGATCTAAAAGGGAAAAAGCTAAAAAAGTCAGAAAATGTTGAAAAAGGGGAAAAATCTATATGAGCTTGAATATCATGGAAGGTGTCTGCAATTCAGTATCTCATACAAGAGTCTTCTTAGAAGTCAGAAGATTACATATTAGCCAAAGCCACGCTTATGAAAAAGAAGGGACAGAATGAGTGGGGAAAAATAGAGGTCTGCACCTCTCAAAGCTTAAAGGAGATCTGCCTAACAAACGATGAGAGAGCTAATATCACAAAAATCCTTCTAAGCAACAACCCTTGTTCACTCCACCATGGACTCCATCGTCTTTTCCATTCTCACGCTGTTAGCTGCAACATCTACAGTTTCTCCCAGAGAGGTCCTTGAACACTTGCAACATTACTGAATAGAGACTGTCAGCTCACAATTGGTTGTCCATGTTTTTCCATCAAGGTGCTCTTCTCAGGATCCCTATGGCTAAGATAATGTAACATCCATTCCTAAGCTAACATTTCATGTGTACATTAGTACAAAGAAAACTGTGCTCATATAACCACAAATAAATGAGAATGTCAGTAAAAAAGTTCAAATTAAACTCACTCTACAGCTTAGATAAAAGCAATGCAACTCTTAAATACACAAGCTTAAATGTAAGTGTGAGTCACATTCATTTGCAATATGAAAACTTAAGTGCACACATTTCCATGAATTCGTATTGTTCTTGTTGTTAATACATTTAAATAATATGAGGATGGTTTCTAAATCACTTTAAATGACTATGGCCCTCATTACGACCCTGGCGGTATAGAACCGCCAGGGCCGCGGCACGCGGGAGCACCGCCGACAGGCCGGCGGTGCCCCGCGGGGCATTCTGACCGCGGCGGCTTAGCCGCGGTCAGAGAAGGGAAACCGGCGGTCTCCCGCCGGTTTCCCGCTGCCCCCAAGGAATCCTCCAAGCCGGCACAGCTTGCTTCGCCGGCTTGGGGATTCCGACTCCCCCTCCCGCCATCCAGTTCCTGGCGGTTCTCCCGCAGTGCCCATGCCAACGGCATGGGCACTGCAGGGGCCCCCGCAAGAGGGCCCCAAAATGTATTTCACTGTCTGCATAGCAGACAGTGAAATACGCGACGGGTGCAGTAGCACCCGTCGCACCTTCCCACTCCGCCGGCTCGATTACGAGCCGGCTTCATGGTGGGAAGGTCGTTTTCCCCTGGGCTGGCGGGCGGCCTTTCGGCGGCCGCCCGCCAGCCCAGGGGAAAACTCTGAATACCCGCCGCGGTCTTCCGACCGCGGTGCGGTATTCACGACGCGCAACTTTGGCGGGCGGCCTCCGCCGCCCGCCAAAGTTGTAATGAGGGCCTATGTTTTATTTAATATGGTTAAGGCAAACAGATTATATGATTTTCTAGTTCTACAGTTAATACAATCCAGTATTGTGTTCAAGTGCAACACTTTACATTAATAACATTAGAACAGAAAGAGTATATTGTGCTAAGTGCACATCTGTATTGTGTAATTGTGACGAGTAGGGTTGGAGTCACATTTACTATCACTCAAGGGTTTGGGGGGTTTACCCCCCAAAATTAAGAAGTAAAAGATTTTTTTTTAAATGTGTGCGGTTATGTTGAAAAGAGATCATAACTTTTCTTAATCAGTGCTTGAGGGGGTTTAACCCCCCCAAAACAAGTAGGTTTTAAATTAGTTTTGGAAGTTTCTTATTATTCTTTTAGTTTTTATTTATATTTAGGCTTTCATTACGAGTTCAGGGCTAAATTGCAATCTTTGGCCCTCATTACGACTTTGGCGGTCTTTTCGTAAGACTGCCGCAGCCACAGCCACTGAAAGACCGCTAGTGCTGGAGGTCTTACGACCGCCCTATTACGACTGATTTCGGAATTCTGCCCAAAATCGGGTGGAATTCTGACACCAGTCATGCTGGCGGTCGGCGGTGAAGAGACGGTTCTACCACCGGCACCGCCACACCAAAAGGATGCCGCATGCTGTATTATGACACGTAATACGGCGTGGCGGTGTCCTGATGGAGGGGTGTTGCCAGCGGTGGAAGCGCTAGGACCCGTTCCCTCCCGGGCGACCTCCTTGATGGATGAGGTAAGTGGATTGTCCAACAGGGGAGGGGTGTGTGTGTGTTTGTGCGTGTGTGAGTGCATGTGTGAATGTCGTGAATGCAGTGGGAGTATTTTTGGGTGCGTGTCTGCCTATGTGAGTGATTGTGGATAGGGTGGGGGGTGTGAGTGTGGGTGGTGTGGGGGTGTGTGAGTGTTTGTGGATGGGCTGAGTGCGTGAGTGCATATGTGAGGGTGTGATCGACTGAGTGTGTGAGTGCGATTGAGCGAATGGAAGGGGTGAGCGCGTGTGGTGCAGGGGGAGGGGGTGTGAATGTATGTATGCGCTGGGGAGAGGTGGAGGGGGAGTGAATGTATGTATGTGCGGGAAGGGGGAGTGAATGTTTGTATGTATGCGCTGGGGGAAGAGGGAGTGAATGTGTGCATGGGTGTGGTGTTTTATTTTAACTCTTAATACTCAAGAATTAATTTTAAGTATTATTTTGTATGAATTTATTAAATGGCTATTAAAAACCTGTTACAATTTGTTTGAAGCACAAAGTAAGCATTAATGGGAATATGGGTGGGAGTGTACTATTTTTATATGGGCTCTTTTTAAAGCGTAATTAGATAATTTAATACTCACATATTTATAAGCAGTAATGACATATATTCAAAGATATTTAATAAAAACTAATGTGTAAAACTTTTTTAATAAAAAAACTTAGAAACGGGATGCTAGAGTAAATGAGGATGAGGATGAGAGTGATTTTCTTTTCAGAGTAATTTTACAAAAATCCTTAATGCTCAAGTATTAATTGTAACTATTCATAATCTAATATTTTATCAAATGCAATCCTAAAAACAAATTATAAGCAAGATGTAGGAGAAATCAGGGTTAAAGGTTTAGGGTGCATTAGTATTTGGCTGTATTTTTTAACAGTAAAAGTTTTTGACAGTTTAATACTGCAGTATTAATCTTTTAAAATATAGGGCCTGATTAAGAGTTTGGCAGTCCTAGGACCACCAAACTCAGAGTAGTGGTCAGACTGCGGCACTCCTGGCAGTCTGACAGGCAGATTATGATCCTGGCCATCAGACCGCCAAGAGACCACCCCTACCACCAGGATCATAGATCTGGACGGGTTGGTGGTGGTCAAAGTCGTGGTCAGCCACAGCGAGGTCCATGACAGCATTGCTGGGCTGATCATGACTTTGCTTTCCACCAGCCTTTTGATGGCGGTTGCACCGACATGGCAAGGCTGGTGGAAAGCACATGCTTGGGACCACAGGGGGGCCCCTGCACTGCCCACAGCCATGTTTTGGGAGTTGCAGGGGTCCCCCTGGCAGCACCCTTGGAATGTGCACTGTCTATTCCGAGGGTGTTTGTGTGTGACGGAATTGGCCTCTGCTCCTTAAGGGGGCTATTGATTACTAAAAAAAGTTTAAACAATTATTATTGTTTTTCAAAAAGAGCTTTAAAAAATATTGTCAATGCTGGAGAGTAAAAATCAATGTATTGCTCAATTTCCTTTTTGAGTTCCATGGTTAATAATGTAACGTGTATACAATATTTTCCAAATTGTCTATTCCCCCAAACCACTATGGTTGACTTTTTTATGTAGTACATCTTGGGCACCATCTGATTCAATCAAAACACTGTGACATCGAAATGCTTCTGGTTAAGATAAACATGAGAATCAAGATGAAACTCATGGGAGCAAAATCAGACACCTGTGATAGACAACAAAGCCATCCATTCATGAGCAAGAGGCTGAACTAAAACCTCTTCCTCAGTATATACATATGTTCTATATTGCAGATAAGAAAACAAGTTACTTACCTGTAACTACAGTTATCCAGTATTGGTATCTTTCATAAATTCACATGCTTGAATCATCCCCGTCATCGAAGTGGGAGTCCCATGGTACATAAAAAGCAATAATTAACAAATATTTTTCTATAGGCTATAATGGCAACACCAGTCACTCATATAGCCTATACAAGTCCTTTTGTGAAAAGAACCCAAACCTGGCTGCCGGCCAATCAGGTACCAGCACCCTCTAGAACACTCTCCAGAGAAGCTCCTTCCCTCACATTTTCTAGCACGAGAGTGAAAAAGATTATGACCTGAGAGGAAATGCGAGTGTCTAAGGGGAGGAGGGTGGGTCGCATTGTGAATTTATGAAAGATACCAATACTGGATAACTGTAGTTACAGGTAAGTAACTTGTTTTCTTATCCAGTATTGGATCTTTCATAAATTCACATGCTTGAATCTGAATAGCCAGCAGTACTCTTGATAAACCTCATGCCCGCAGTGGATGGAGGGTGAGAGCATGGAAATCCTCTAAAACACATTATCAAATAACCAGCTCATAAATCTTGTATTATGAGCCCAAAACAAATATACATATATATATATATATGCATATATATATATATATATATATATATATATATATATATATACACACACACATATATACCTTAAATATATATATATAGATATAACAGTATCTCAAACTATATTGCATAGCAATTGTAGACTATTGCATTTAAAATAGTTTCTACACAATAAAGGAAAGGTCTCACCTTAATGAAACAGATGACATAAGACAGCTTGTCCAACTAGAGAGCCAGTTCTCTGCGACGACTCCAAACAGTAGTGCTGCGTAAAGTAGTGCGTAGTATTCCATGTCGCAGCCTGATATATTTTATCTAGAGCAATGCCCTGAAACAGAGCTGCCGTTGTGGAGACTGCTCTGGTGGAGTGGGCCCCCGGGCGCTTAGTCAACAGTTTTCCTGCTTTGGTGTGGCAAAACTGAATTGTAGAAGCAATCCACCGGGCTATGGTGGCCTTAGTGACCCCTGCTCCTTGCAGTCCATGACAATAAGATACAGCTGATCTGATTTCCTTATTTGTCTGGTACTCTGGAGGTAGAATTTGAGGCATCTCTTGATGTCCAAAGAATGCAGAGCCTTTTCTGTGATTGTAGATGGATTTGGGAAAAAAGTTCGTAGTATCACGGGCTCATTTTGGTGAAATGATGATGGCACTTTAGGAATGTACCTGGGGTTGGTCCTGAGCAGAACAAAGTCATCCACAAAAAAACAGAAAAGGTTCTTTAGTGGTAAAAGCCTGTATATCGCTGATTCTCCAGGTGGAAGTAGAGCAAGCAGAGTTGCCACATTCCATGTGATGTACTTGAGTTCAGCTCTGTGAATAGGTTCGAACGGAGCTTTCATTAGCTGAGACAGGACTACATTCAAATGCCACTCTGGCGGAGGTGGACGCACCGAAGGGAAAGTACGGAAGAGGCCTTTCATGAACTGCCTAATAATCCTGGATGAGCCGAGTGAGGGCATATCAGCAGAGCGTCTATAGGAGGCTATAGCCGCCAAATGAATCTTAACCGATGCATGGCATAGTCCGGCCTTCGAGAGGGTGAGAAGGTACGAGAGAATTTGTTCCAGCTTAATCTGTAAAGGATGGAACTTGTTCTGAAAACACCAAACACAAAATCTCTTCCATTTGAGCTTGTAGGTCTTATTTGTACTGTCCGCTCGTGCCCTAGATAAAATCCGTCTGCATTCCTGATCAATGTTCATACCCTGGAACTCTCGGAACTCAGGAGCAAAGCATGCAATTGAAGAGATGTTGGATCGGGATGAAGAATCTGGCCCTGATTCTTTGTGAGAAGGTCGTGGTTGCAGGGAAGGCGCATGGGATTGGCCACGGACCGGAGTAGAAGCTCCGTGTACCAGTACTGCCTAGGCCATCTGGGAGCTATGAGAATGATCCTGCAGCACTCCGACTTCATCTTCCTGAGGAGCCTGGGGATCAACGAGATGGGGGGAAAAGTATAGGCAAAGATCCCGGACCATCTCATCGAAAGAGCATTTCCCCACGACCCCGGGAGTGGGTATCGACTGGCGTAGAATTGACATTTGGAGTTCTGATTGGTGGCAAACAAGTCTAGGATCGGTTGTCCCCAGCGTTGGAAGACGCCGTCGAGTACCTTCTGGTTGAGTTCCCACTCGTGGCAGTTGTCGTCTGTCCTGCTGAGAGAATCCGCTAGGGCGTTGTTGACCCCTGGCAGGTGCTCCACCCTGAGGCAAATATTGTGCAGTGTGAGCCAGTCCCAAAGAGATTGAGCTTCCTTGACAGGGAGAGGGATCTTGTTCCTCCCTGCTTGTTGATATAAAACATACTTGTTGTGATGTCCGTCCGGACCAACACTGATGACCCTGCAATGCGTGGAAGAAAAGCCTTGAGTGTGAGGTGGATCGCCTTTAATTCCAACAGATTTATGTGCATTCCTTTCTGAACTTCCGACCATCTTCCCTGAATGCGCATGTCTTGTAAATGGCCTCCCCAGCCTTCCAAGGAATCGTCTGTGGTGATGATAAAGTCTGTTATTGGCGTTAGAAAAGTAAGTCCTTGGGAGAGATGGTTGGTCTGAGACCACCAGTGCAAAGCCTGTCGAATTCTTGGTGTAACACTCATTAAGTCGTCAAAGGATCCTTGCGACTGGGTCCATTGGAGCTGTAACTCCTCTTGTAAAGGTCTCATTCTCAATCTTGCTAGACGGACTTGGACGATGGCTGAGGAAATCATGCCTAGAAGCGACTTGAACAGTCGTACTGAAACAAACTTTTTTCTGATAATACTGACAGCCAAGTTGGCTAGTTTCTGCTGCCGTGCCAGGGTGAGGTATGCCTTGTTTTTGATGGTGTCTAGTTCTCCACCCAAGAAGACTCTCCTGCGTGAGGGAAGGATGACTGACTTCTGTAGATTTACTGTTAGCCCCAAACTGCAAAATAATTTCAGGCAAGCGTTTGTAGTCCTGGACGCTAGTAGTGAAGAAGGAGCTTTTATGAGCCAGTCGTCCAGGTATGGAACCACCTGAAAACCCCTGTTGCGGAGAAAACCTGCGACTGGGGCAAGACATTTCGTGAAAATTCGTGGAGCTGACTTCAGACTGAATGGGAGAACTTTGAATTGATAATGGGCACCGGACACAGTAAAGTGGAGATACTTGCGATGTTCTTGATGTATTGGTATGTGGAAATAAGCATCCTGGAGATCCATTGTTGTCATAAAATCTCCAGGATTGAGAAGGTGTAGGATATCCGACAGCGTGATCATCCGAAAGGATTGTTTCCAAAGGAACTTGTTGAGCTTCCTGAGATCTAGTATCGGTCTCCATTCCCCTGACTTCTTCTTTATCAAAAAGAACCGGGAATAGAACCCAAGACCTTTTTACTGAACCAAAACCTTTTCTATCGCCCCTTGGCAAGCATCAGGAATACTTCCTGCTGAAGCAGGTGAAGATGGAACGGTCTGGATGCTCCTGGTGGATGATGCGGTGGTTTTTGTATGAATTCCAAGTTATAACCTCTTATCACTATATCCAGCACCCGTTTGTCTGATGTTATGTTGTCCCACTCCTGGATGTAATTGGAGATGTTCACTCCTACTTGTTGAGTCTGTAAATATTGGGGAAGAATAGCCGGTGCCTGGTGATGATCATTGTTTTCTGGGTTGACCCCGGTTTTGGGAATCCTGTCTTCTCTTTCCTCCCTGTCTGGCGTATGAGGCAGTGGATGGTTGACTATACTGCTGCTGATAGGATGGTCTATATTGGGTCTGCTGATACTGCCTGTGAAAGGAACCTCGAAATGAGGTAAATCATCTTCCTCCTGCACCCCGAAAGGGCTGTTTCCGGTACTGCAAGGTACCGAGGGACTTAGCAGTATCTGTGTCGGTCTTGATGGCCTGCAGTGCGTCGTCTACATGCTTGCCGAAGAGAGATTCTCCGTCGTAAGGCATGTCAAGAATTCTGGACTGCACTTCCGGTCTGAAAGATGTGGCCTTGAGCCAACCCTGTCGGCGCAATACTGCAGCACCAGCCAGCTGACGAAAACCAGTGGAGGCTATATCTAGAGCGCAGTCAATTATCTCTTCAGACGTACGCTCACCTTCTTGGAGGATCTTCCGTGCCTCTGCTTGTTTGCTTTCAGGGATGAGGTCCATAAAAGCCTGCATATCAGACCACATTTGTCGATCATAACGACCCAAGATCGCTAAGGAATTTGCTGCTCTAACAGTAATTGCTGACATGGAGGAGAACCTTTTGCCCAAGTTATCTAATCTCCTTCCTTCTCTATCTGGAGGAGTAGAGATAGGCGCTGACGGGTTCTTAGAATGCCTTTGAGCTGCTTGATAAATAACTGAGTCCGGCTTTGGGTGACCAGTTAGACATGCCGGAGAGTCCTGAGTTGCATTGTATTTTTTGTCAAGCTTTTGTGGCACTGGTGGAACTATTGCCGGGTTGCACATGATCTTGATCCCCTCGCTCTATATAAAGACAATAAAAGAAAAGGCCCTTACAGACTTCCTTGCTTGTTCTTTAAAATCATGGAGGAAGCATTCAGACTGCGAGACGGATGTTGGCAGGTGGAAGCGTGCAGCCGCCCTAGTCATTAAATTGTGAAAGCTACCTATATCCTCCGGTGGAGAATCTGAAGGGCGAGGAGGCGGTGGAGGAGTGGGGGCTAAGTAGTCATCCCATTGCTCAGTAGGATGTTGTGGCGTCGATATCTCCCCTTCTTCCTCTTCTTCCCCTGATGTTGAAACTTCCTCTCCAGGGGGAGCAGCTAACACGGAATGAGGCGTCATCCTGGGAGTAGCTGGGGGTGGAGGTACGCTCCTTGGTGTAACAGGAGAAGTTGGTGGTGGTGGCTGATCTTCTGCTGTAGTTGGGAACCTCCTCCTATAATCCTGCAACATTGACTGTAAGTCCTGGATCAAGGAGGCAGGCATCTGGACAGAGTCTCTTGGTTGAGGCGATTGATAATAGCGCTATTGATGAGGGTAATACGGTTGATATTGATCATACTCATCATCGTCATCCTCTTCCTGGTATTTAACATGCAACTAGGATGGGCTGTGTGCATCTCCAAATGGACCCTCATCAGATTCCTCCCAGTCCAGCAAATGGCTAGGTAATAGGGTTGACACCTTACTTGGTGAAGTGTCTGTAGGATAGATCGCCGATCTGGGCAAAGATGTGATCTTAACCATGGCTCGAAGATCAGGAGACCTGGAAGAGGTAGGAATGGCCTCTATCTGGCTCACAGGCACCATTGGCATCGTCGAAGGCACTGTTATAACAGATGATCCTTCCATTAACGATGGTCTCATCGACGATGGTGTCGACGACGGTGGTCTCATCGACGACGGCCTCGTCGACGGTGTCCTCGTCGGCGGTGATACAGCCGACGAAGCTCTCGTCGGTGGTATTGCAGTCGCCGGGGCTTTCGTAGACGATGTCATCAACGACGATGTTGTCGTCGACGAAGGCTTCGACGTTGTCAGCGACGCAATCTTTTCTGGAATCTTCGTCGATGGAGGCTTAATAGAAGAAATAGGAGCCTTTACCGCTGACGTCAAGGGAGTCGTCGCCGACGATGGTCTCGTTGACGAGGTGGTGGAGACAGTAGATGTGAACACCGTCGTCGTCGTAATTTTTATGGATACCTTTCTAGAGGTAGAAGGCTCAGAGGAAGGAGAACGGCGGGATGACTCCTTCTTTTGACAAGGAGAGGATGGCTCAGAAGAAATTGAGCCTTGTAAGCCTTTTGCACCTTCTCTATGATGCAATTTCTGCCGCTTTCTGGATCTTTCCACCTGGCCCAGGACCTCAGATTTGGACCTTTTATGTGTCCTTTCTGACAAACTCTCCTCACCTGAAGTACAGGATTTTGCCTGTATCCATGTCAGAAGTCTACCCTCACGGTCTCTGAGGGTCTTTGTGGAGAAAGTACGGCATATCTTGCAGTCCTTCACCTGGTGTTGTGGGTAGAGGCAGTATAAACAGTCTTTATGTGGATCATCCATATGGAGCTTTTTCTTGCCACAGGTCTTGCAAGGGCGGAAAAGGCCTTTTCTTGAAGAATCTGACATCCTTAGAGTTTTCTTGAGAGAAAAATATTTCTGAAGAAGCAGAAAACTGAGCAGAGCTCAGGGAGACTCCCTTCACACGACGTGCAGTAGAAAATCTGAGGGAAGGAGCTTCTCTGGAGAGTGTTCTAGAGGGTGCTGGTACCTGATTGGCCGGCAGCCAGGTTTGGGTCCTTTTCACAAAAGGGCTTGGTTAGGCTATATGAGTGACTGGTGTTGCCATTATAGCCTATAGAAAAAAGATTTTATTTGTTAATTATTGCTTTTTATGTGCCGAGGGACTCCCACTTTGACGACGGGGATGATTCAAGCATGTGAATTTATGAAATATCCAATACTGGATAACAGGCCTTACCAACAGAGAGTTAAAGGTGTTTCTAGCAAACACCTAAAAAAAGTCTGATAACCTCAATACCTCATTTTTAAAAGTCTGCCATGTCTTAAACCACCCTAATCCCATTAAATAAAAACATTCAAACAAATAAACATTCACCCTCCCTTTTCACCCACACCCCAATTCCATGCAAACAAGGCAATGCAGCCCAAGTAGCAACAATACAACTGTGAGTAGATTAGGTCCTGCCAAGGATATAGACAAGGGGGAGTACACTTGCCACTAATGGTAAGGGGCACTCACCTCTCTGGATGTTAATCACACTGGGTTCATACTTCTCTATAAGCCCTTGGACCTGCTCAGTCTTTGCATGAGGAAAGAGGACTTCGTTGAGACGCGGATCCCGTTGTTTCTTATTAATAAACTTTGTTAAGTGGTCCTTGGCCATGTAGGGTTTTGCTTTTGTTTGACTATGGAAAGAAGAAGCAAGTCATATGTTCACATGACAATGAAATGCAGTTTCTTGCTAAAATAACTGTTTCCAATGACCTGTAATGTGTACATATTTGGGCTCTACTATTTTAGAACTATTTATCCACTCTCAACTCAATACACATTTTGACAAACACCACATACACTTCTTTTAGGGATCTGTGTGCATGTAAAAGATGGTCCCTCACAACAGCACTTTTGATACCCTTCAGAACCATGGACCCAAGAGGATGAATGATGTGGTTTGCACTACATCACTTGGCTGGAATGGAGTGACAATCACTTTGAGGTCACAGCATTCCAGGCAGTGTCAAGCTTCTAGGGAAGATTTGAATGTGGTCAGTTACGATCGGTTCGCTGCCTGAGGAGGTTGGATAAACATACCACACATCTAATAAAGGTTTATGAAGAACCTTTGAAGTGAAAAGCATATTCTTAACACTGGCGACGAGGGTGAAAATGTCGTCAACTTCCTAGATGAATCAGAACCCATGCAACACATATAAAGCGTCTTTTGAAGTGATATTGTGGACACTGAGGTGAGAGGGGAGCCACCAAGAGAGAGTGGAACCGCTGTGTATGTTTTTGCTAACTCAAGGTGTGGGCGGAACTCTGACGCGTTTTGTGACCGGTTGAAGGCAGTGAACCCAGCTGAGGTGTGAGTGGAACCTTGGCGTGTGTGCGACTGGTTGAAGGCAAGGGAAAACATGATCGTAAATGCCTATGTCCTTTTTTGATGAATCCTTCCCACCCGGCACCAAGTGGTGATCTGCACACCATTACCCCCTTCGATGCCAAGGACTCAGTGGTTACGTCCGGTGACGCTGCCCTGAGGCGCCAAGGACGTAAACACTACGTCCTGGTATAGGCCCTCGGGGAAGCACTGGCACGCCCCCCCAGGGCCTCCCCCCACCGAGCCAGGGCAGGACTTCCCCTTCCACCCTTGACCCCCCTAGTGACGGGCAAGGATTGCTCCCCTGGTTTATTTTAGGCCATTTCTGCTCCCCTTGGGGGCAGGTCGGCCTATTTCTATTAGGCTGATCTGCCCCCGGGGGGCAGAAACCACTTAGGCACTGGGTATAGGTGTGTGTGTTTTGTTTAGGGGGCAGCCCCTTGGGCAAGGGTCGCTCCCCATGGGGGTAGATCGGCTTATTTTTGGAAGGCCCATCTGCCCCCAAGGGGGGGCAGAAAGCCCACCAGAGACCAGGGAAGATTTTTTTTTTCAAAATAATAGAGTGGGGGCATGGCCATACCCCCTACCTCAAATAAATGGGACCAAAGTTGTTCTGCCTACCAGTGGGCAGATGGGGCAATTACCCCTGATCCATACCCCAGGGGGGGGCAGAAAGTCTACTAGATTCCAGGGAATAAAAAAAAAAAATATATAGTGTGGTGGTGGCTACCAACCAGTATGGGCATGGTTATGCCCCCACCCCAACTGAAGGGGGTAACAGTCTTTCAGCTCTCCCCCTACACACAAAAACATTGTATTCCACAGCAAGCAAGAGGACATTTGATTATTTTGGGTTTTGGTTTTACATTTGGGCCATGAGAGTTTGGCGAACTCTCAAAATCGTCCCACTTGGAATGGTGAGGGCTGCCCTTTTTGGTCTATGGGACGCTGCCATGTAGAAACAATCCACAAGACCTAGACACATCTGAAAACTAAACAACTGGGAGAGTCCAGTGTGGTGTGCTTCACATGCACCCTGCACCATTTTCTTACCCACAATGCCCTGCAAACCTCCAACTTTGCTGGAAACACATTTTGTCCACATTTTTGTGATGGAACGTTCCAGAATCTGCAGGAATCCACACAATTCCTACCACCCAGCATTGTCTCATCTATACTGGTAAACATTTTGCCCCACTTGTCAGCCTAAAAATGCTTTTTTTTCAAACTGCCCTTTTTGACCCGCTTCAGTTCCCGCTCAATTTTGTCATGTTTTTGGCTCTACCCCTGTCACGGGCACTTGGCCCACCTACACAAGTGAGGTATCATTTTTTACCTGGAGTCTGAGGGGTATGTTGGGTGTTAGGACATTTGTCCCGGTGCGGTGATCCCACACAGAAATGTGGGAAAAATGTGATTTCTTTAGCTAAATTTGAGGTTTGCTGTGGATTCTGGGTAAAATAACATTGGCGGGATCCACGCAAGTCACAACTCCCTGGATTCCCTCTGGTGTCTAGTTTTCAGAAATGTTTTAGTTTGGTAGGTTTCCCTATAGGACTGCTGAGCCCAGGACCAAAAACGCAGGTCATCCCACAAAAGCAGGTAGTTTAGTATTTGATAATTTTGATGTGTCCACATAGTGTTTTGGGGCATATCCTTTCACGGGCACTAGGCCTACCCACACAAGTGAGGTACCATTTTTATCGGGAGACTTGGGGGAACGCTGGGTGGAAGGACATTTTTTTGGGCCATATTTTGAGTTTTGCAAAGGATTCTGGGTAACAGAACCTGGTGAGAGCCCCACAAGTCACCCCATCTTGGATTCCCCTAGGCACTTTGCAAATAGCAGGTCTGTTTTCTTTGGGAAAATGTGATGTGTCCATGTTGTGTTTTGGGGCATTTCCTGTCACGGGCGCTAGGCCTACCCACACAAGTGAGGTACCATTTTTGTTGGGAGACCTGGGGGAACGCTGGGTGGAAGGACATTTGTGGCTCCTTTCAGATTCCAGAACTTTGTCACCAAAATGTGAGGAAAAAGTGTTTTTTTTAGCCAAATTTTGAGGTTTGCAAAGGATTCTGGGTAACAGAACCTGGTGGTGAGATCCCCACAAATCACCCCATCTTGGATTACCCTAGTCGTCTAGTTTTCAAAAATGCACAGGCTTGGTAGGTTTCCTTAGGTGCCAGCTGAGCTAGAGGTCAAAATTCACACCTTGGCACTTTGCAAAAAACAGCTCTGTTTTCTTTGGGAAAATGTGATGTGCCCACATAGTGTTTTGGGGCATTTCCTGTCACGGGCGCTAGGCCTATCCACACAAGTGAGGTACCATTTTTATCAGGAGACTTGGGGGAACGCTGGGTGGAAGGACATTTATGGCTCCTTAAAGATTCCAGAACTTTCTGTTACCGAAATGTGAGGAAAAAGTGATTTGGGGCCAAATTTTAAGGTTTGCAAAGGATTCTGGGTAACAGAACCTGGTGACAGCCCCACAAGTCACCCCATCTTGGATTCCCCTAAGTGTCTAGTTTTCAAAAATGTGCAGGTTTGGTAGGTTTCCCTAGGTGCCCGGCTGGGTTACAGGCCAAAATCTACAGGTAGGCACTTTGCAAAAAACACGTCAGAATTCAATGTAAAAATGTGATGTGTCCATGTTGCATTTCCTGTCGCGAGCATTAGGCCTACCCACACAAGTGAGGTACCATTTTTATCGGGAGACTTGGGGGAACACAGAATAGCAAAACAAGTGTTATTGCCCCTTGTCTTTCTCTAAATTTTTCCTTCCAAATGTAAGACAGTGTGTAAAAAAGACATCTATTTGAGAAATGCCCTGTCATTCACATGCTAGTATGGGCACCCTGGAATTCAGAGATGTGCAAATAACCACTGCTTCTCAACACCTTATCTTGTGCCCATTTTGGTAATACAAAGATTTTCTTGATACCTATTTTTCACTCTTTATATTTCAGGAAATTAATTGCTGTAAACCCGGAATAGAATGAGAACCCATTGCAAGGTGCAGCTCATTTATTGGCTCTGGGTACCTAGGTATCTTGATGAACCTACAAGCCCTATATATCCTCACAACCAGAAGAGTCCAGCAGACGTAACAGTATATTGCTTTAAAAAATCTAACATCGCAGGAAAAAGTTACAGAGTAAAACGTGGAGAAAAATGGCTGTTTTTCTCACCTCAATTTCAATATTTTTTTTTTCCAGCTGTTATTTTCTGTAGAAAACCATTGTAGGATCTACACAAATTACCCCTTGCGGAATTCAGTATTTTGTCTACTTTTCAGAAATGTTTAGCTTTCTGGGATCCAGCATTGGTTTCACACCCATTTCTGTCACTAACTGGAAGGAGAATGAAAGCACAAAAAATAGTAAAAACGGGGTATGGCCCAGTAAAATGCCAAAATTGTGTTGAAAAATGGGGTTTTATGATTCAAGTCTGTCTGTTCCCGAAAGCAGGGAGGATGGTGATTTTAGCACCACAAACCCTTTGTTAACCCCATTTTCAGGGGAAAAACCACAAGCCTCCTTCTGCAGCCTTTTTTTCCTATTTAAAAAAAAAACAAAATTTTAGCAGTATTTTAGCTAATTTCTTGGTCTCCTTCATGGAAACCCACAAAGTCTGGGTACCGCTAGAATCCCTAGGATGTCGGAAAAAAAGGACGCAAATTTGGCGTGGGTAGCTTATTTGGACAAAAAGTTATGAGGGCCTATGCACGAACTGCCCTAAACAGCCAAAAAAAGGCTTGGCACCTGAGGGGGAAAAGGCCTGGCAGCGCGAAGGGGTTAATATTTAATTATTTATTGACATATGGATCACTCGGCAACAAGTGGTGATCCGCACACCTTTGAGATTAATCGGTGACCAGCACACCATTGATATTAATTAATTGCTGACAATAAATGAGGCAGATTTGTTTTTTCTACACACATAAATATATGTATATATATATATTTCTATCTCTCTCTCTCACTATCTCTCTCTCTATATATATGTATATATATATATATATATATATATATATATATACGTATATATATATATATATATATATATATATATATTAGATATTTGCTAGTCTTCGTTTCAGTGAACAGCACACTTTAGTCCTTTTGAACAGCGGAGAAGTAGGTTGTTAGCCCAAAGTACTAGTGTTACTGACAATTCAAATATTCAGACATTATGTCAGGCACTCATATGTCTGAACCTCCTCATTTGCCATGGAAAACATGGAAGCAGATATTTGATTCATACCTACTTGCTATTGGGGGAGAAAATGTTTTGGCAGTTCGCAAACAAGCTGTATTATTACAAAATGTACGAATACAAGGGAGAAATGTGTATGAGAGTTTAGAGGAAATCATCATTAGTCATGGGAAGTGTGAACCAGACAATGTTTTTGACATGTCTGTAATGATGTTGGAGAAACATTTTGATGCACTGATTAATGTGGTACTGGAAAGGTACACATTTTTCACAAGAGTGCATGGGAAACAGGTGAAAATTGGCACGTATGTTGCAGCCTTGAAAACATTGGCTCGTACGTGCAAACTTTCACAACTGATTCTCTTGTCAGAGACCAGATTGTCAGGTGCACGAACAATGTAAAAGTACAAAAAACATTACTAGCAAAAAATCCCACTTTGATAGAGACAATAGCTATGGGTTATTCAGTGATGAAAATGTATTTGATGAGCTTGAAACAAATGGGAAAGTGTGTGTAGCAACAAGGGGTGATAACCTTTTAGGATGAAGCCAAAGGGACATGGAGATAATATTAAATCCAAATTCCAAACAGAAAGTCTTAAAAATGGCGAATGAAAGATTCTCAGATGGGATAGTTTGTAGGTTGCCTATAGTTATGGCGATGATTTAGGGTCATTAAAGAATGTTGAACATAGAAGTGTGTCTAAATTAAGGAAAAGTCCTCATATGATGTTAGCACCACTTGAACAAGAATAAAAAAAAATAAAAGAAAGAAGAGTAATTGAAGAAATTCAGCGCTCAGAGTTGTTGGCTCCCATAGTTCTAGCACCAAAGGATGGGGGTAAACAGATGTGTATGTTTGTTGACTTGAGAGGATTAAATAAGCACATCTGGGTTGATCGTCAACCGTTACCGAATATTTCAGAAACTCTGGCTTTAATCAAAGATGCTAAGTTATTTTAAGAGATTCAACAGCACAAATTTTGGTTTTGCAAAAGACCCACTTGGCAAAAAATGAGTGTATGGAGTTATTTAGGACACAGAGGTGGGTCCAAACGTGTATCTGTATTGAGCATAACTTTCATACAAAAGGTGTGGTTATTCTTTTTAAACAACAACAAAAAGCTAACATAGTAGTATTGGATGTAAGATCAGACCCAGCAGGGCGCTGGGTTATAGTTAGAGCACAGGTGGGTGGGAGAAATATTGTTTTGGTTGGGTACTACGGCCCTAATTGTGATGATATAGAACTACTTAATCGGTTGTTTTCCCAGCTTGATTTTAATGTTGTGTTAGACAATAAACTGGATAGGACGGACAGCTGCAAGTCTTTATGAACTCCAAAATCTCAGAAATATTTGGGGAGGATGAGAAGGGAACTGGGCTTGTGCGACATATGGAGACAGAGAGTTGAGAACAAAAGGGTTTTTCTTTTTTTTAACAAGAAATATAAGCATGCCTTCCGTATAAATTATTTCTTGCTAGATATACGGTTGAGAGAGGGGGTGGAGGATGTAGTATACCTGCCATCTCATCTATCCGATCATGCAGTGGTGTTGTTGGATATTGTTCTGTCTCAGAGGACAACTAGTAATAAATGGACATTAGACTGCTCATTAATATTAGATGATGAGGATGTATTTCAATTACGTAAGGAAACAGTTTTTTTTTAGTATCAACGTAGGGTCTGCTTCACCATCAGTTGTGTGGGACACCTTTAAGGCAGTTATAAGAGGGAGGATTATGAGTATTTCGAGTTACAAACGTAAGTTGTTTAGGAATGAAATAAAATCTCTGGAACAGGAAATGTTAAGGAAAAGGGACAAGCTGGTGGGGATGGGGGAAACGGGCGAGATAGAGGCTTTGAGGAAAAAAATAGATGAATTGAGACAACAGTTGGAAAATGTATTACAAGGGAGAATTATAAAAAAGATGGGAGGCAAGTAAACTGGCGCACTTCGAGTATGGTGAAAACGCAGGGAAGTTACTAGCTTGGAAGAGCATATTAGATCAAGTAAGAAATTACATTACGGAAATTGAAGTAGATCAGTTAGGGGAGAGAGTGACAAATAGTAAGGATATCGAGTTCGTCTTCCAGAATTTTTTTGCTAAACTTTATACAGAAGAGTTAGAGGTGGGAGAGGATATGGTTGATGGTTGGTTGGGTCCTGCTATACTTCCTGGTATTTCACTACAGGAGCAGGAATTACTTAATGGTACAATAACAGCAGACGAAATAAGGAGGGTTTTGATTGAGAGTAAGGGTGGGAAGGCCCCAGGGTCGGATGGTATCCCAGTGGAATTATATAAGGCATTAGGGAACGCTATTATTCCAGCTTTAACTGAATTATTTGGCGAGATTTTTGAAAATGGAATTGGTATTCCAAGTTCGTGGAATGAGGTGATTATTACACTAATTTTGAAACCATATAAAAACAAAATGTGCATCATATAGGCCTATATCGTTGTTGAACAGTGATTATAAATTATTTGCTAAAATATTAGCTGATAGGCTGAATAGTGTAGTAAATAATTTGATACACCCTGATCAGAAAGGGTTTTCTAGGGGAAGATATTTGCATGAGTTGACTTTCAATTTGATTGGAGCTATAAATTTGGTCACTTCCCTTGAGACACCCCTGGCGATTATTATTATCGATGCGATGAAAGATTTTGATCAGGTGAATTGGAGTTATTTAAAATCGATTCTAAGACGGGTTAATTTGGGGGACAAGTTGTGTGGGATTATTGATCAGATTTATAGGGCCCCTTCGGCTAAAGTTTTGGTTAATGGGAACCTTACAGGATCTATTGCAATTTCAAGAGGCACTAGACAGGGATGTCCACTGTCTCCTGTATTGTATAATTTGTATATTGAGCCATTAGCTAGGAAGATCAGGCAGAGTTTGTCAATCTCTCCTTTTAGCTGTAAAGGTTGGGAAAAAAAGTAGCTCTATATGCGGATGATCTCCTTGTGTACACTGATAATTTATCAACAGCTCTCCCCGCAGTTCTAAAATTGGCTGATGGATTTGGTAGTATATCAGGGTATAGGGTGAATGTTGAAAAAACAGATACTATGCCTTGGAATATGGAGGAAGGCTCAATATATTGTAAGAAGGAAGTAAGGTATCTACGTATATTGGTGACTCATGATCATAAGCAGCTAGTAGAAAAGAATCAACAAAAATTGTTAGCAGAATGTAAAGGTATAATGCAAAGATGGGCACACCTTCCATTGACAATTGTCAATTTGGTTAAAATGTCCATCCTCAGCTATTCTTCTTCTTATGCATAAAGGATATTTGGATAAGATGCAACAGGTTATAAACAATTTCATATGGCGGTCAAAGGGGCCAAGAATATCTTGGAAAAAATTGCGTAGAAGGAGGGAAAAGGGCGGCCTGGCATTACCAGATTTGAGGTATTATTCTTGGTCTTTTTTACTTAAGAATTCAAAGATGTTATTTTTTTTGTCCAGACACTACAGCAACGGGTCTTATGTTTAAGGCCATGGTTTCAACTATTAAGGGGGCTTCAAGACACTTTTTGTTTAAATTTGGAGACCCTAAGTTTTTCAAAAAGGTTAAGTTGAAAACATTGCAGGGTCTTGCGAAGTGTTGGTATCAGTTAAGATCAGCAGCAAAGGCAACCTATTATAGTTATAATGCGCCCATTTGGGACTCTCCGGGCACACCAGATTGTTTTAAAGATGTTATGGCTTTACCAATTAAAAAGGCGGGGATGTAAGTTTGGGGAGATCTCTTTCATGAGGGTATTTTGCTTTCATGGGAAGAGTTGACGAAGGAAACTAGAGGATCCATGTCAAGACTGAAGTTTTTGCAGAGAAAGGAATGGTCACAGAGGGCTAAAGGGGGTGTAGGTGTTGTAACGCTTTGGAAGACTCTCTACCGTTATTCTCCCCAGCTTCAAGAAAGGTTCCGGCTTGGTATTGGGAAATTTTAGAAGGATTAGATGCAGATTTTAAATTGCCTATAGATCTTTGGGGTGGTTTTATTCCTAAGGAGAGGGTTCATGGGTTGTGGAAGAAGTCTTTGGCACTTTTGTTTGAGGTAGTAAAACCAGCCTCATTAAGGAAGAATCACCTTTACACTATACATAGAGCCTATATTTTGCCGGATAAGATGTCTAAAATTAAAAAAGGAGAGTGGTTAAATGTTTAAAATGCGGTCTTGAAGGGGCAACAGATGTTCATATGTTCTGGCAATGCCCGGACATTTGTTTATTTTGGGAGAAAGTATGTAGGACGGCCTCAAGCATATTAGGTTGGGATATTATAGCATCTCTCCCTTTGATAATATTTGGGCAACCACAGGAACAGGAATTATGGAGCAGAAGGGGAAGTAATGAAAGGCTTAAACTTTTGTTTTATGTGATTCTGTTGGGCAGAAGAGAAATATGTAAGAAATGGATGTCTGTTTCACCTCCGACACACTCGGAGTGGCTTAGTGCTGTGTTTCATACTTCGGAACTGGACTTGAATTTACGAAATACTAGGAGGACAAGGGTGAACTTTTGGGCCTCTTTACTAGATTGGAGAGAATCTATTTGAAGTTTGTTTGAATGGGTGGGTAGTAAGTATTTAGTAGGTATTTAATGACAATTTTTCTTTCGGTTGTCCAATGATTATACACCTCTCTCTAGGATCTCCTGTCCGACAGTGGTCTCTCCCCCTTCGGCGGAAGATTGTATGAGAGTTAAATGGAGTCCCCTGGCACGGACCATTCTCTTGTTGAGAGGGTGAGAACGGTGTTTTGGAAGAGAGTTGGTTCAGGGGCCATGGTGAATGAGGACGAAAAAAAAAGATGCTAAGTTATCCAATGTGATGGGTTTGTCCTCTGCTTACCACCAGGATATGCTCCATCCTGATTCTATGCCATGAACATCATTTGTAACCCCTTTGGGAGCATTTCGATTAATCCAGATGCCTTTTGGACTGGTTTGTGCAGGGGCATGCTTTCAGAGGGTCATGAAGAAAGTGTTAGAAGAGATGGACAAAGTTTTGTTTTACCAGGAGTATATTTTGGTCTATGGACGAAACCAATGTGAACAAGATGAAATATTGTTGGAGGTGTTGGAGCGATTACAGAATGCAGGCTTGGTGATAAAAAAGGAAAAGTGTAAGTTCAGAGTATCCACTGTGACTTATCTGGGGCACACTATCTCAGGCGAAGGTATAAGCCCAAAAATATATTGGCAAACAGTATTGTGGAAGGTCCCAAACTGGAAAACAAAGATCAAGTATGAGCATTTCTTGGTTTGGCAGAATTTTGTTCGAAATGTATCCAAAAGTTTGCTAGTGTTTCTCAACCATTGAGGTTGCTGCAAAAAAAGTGTTCCCAGTTTAACTGCACTGAAGAATGTCTTTCAACAGTATTAAATGCAGCATTTGATAATTACCAACGTTGGGACATTTTGATGCTCACAGGAAAACAATTTTATTGGCCGATGCCAGTCTGAAAGGTTTGGGTGCAGTTTTAGCCCAAATGGTGAATGGTGAAATTAAGGTGAAAGCTTTTGCTTCTGGCTCATTAAAAGGTGCTGAAGAGCGTTTTTCAGTTATTGAATGAGAGGCCTTAGCTGTATTTTGGGCAATTATCCACTTTCAGTTTCTTTTATGGGGAATACCATTTGTGGTCAGATCCAATCATCGACCACTTACTCGTATGTTCTTTTGTATGGAGATAGAGAATGTATTCCGTAGGATCAGGACGTGGTCAGATGGATTGACCAGTTATAATTTTACAGTTGAGTATATACCTGGAGCAGGGAATGCAATAGCAGAGTGTCTCTCTAGACTGCAGGTCAACCAGAGTGTAGATGTGTGTGAAGAAGTAGCTGTAGATTGGGTATGTGAATCAGCCCTGGAGGAAAGTGAGTGGGATAATGCTATTTCAAACAACTTAGAATTATCTACATTAAAGGAACTCATTGTAAATGGTTGGCCAAACAAGAAAGTTATACCAACTAACATGGAAGGATTTCTTTGTGTAAAAGATGAACTTAGCATTAGTGATAGGAAAGTATTAAGGGGGGAACAGGTGGTACCCCCTGATGTTGTGAGACAGAAGTTAATTAACTTGGCTCATGAAGGACATTTTTAGAGCAATTTGACCAAGGCTCATTTGCGTGAACGATACTGGTGGCCAAAAATGGATCAAGAAGTTGAAGTGGTGGTAAAGGATTGTTGGCATTGTGCGAATTATGACAAAACAAAGAAAACTCACACAGTTCCTCTGTCACTTGTTGAGGTTCCAGTGGAGCCATGGACTAAGCCAGGTCTAGATATAGCAGGGCCATTTGATCTTCTAGCCAATGATGAACAATATGTTATGCTGCTGGGAGACTATACATGTAAGTGGATGGTCATGAAGTATGTGGCTACGGTAAACACGAAAATGGTAATCTAATTTTCAAAAGAAGAATTTTCTAGGGAGGGTGCTCTCAAAAATCTTATAACTGATAATGAGGCACAGTTTGTATCCCAGAAAATGAAATATTTTCTTAAAGTATTGTTGTTAGACTTTTCATCCTTGGCGTGGTCTCCCTTAACTTTTTGCCTCTGTTCCCCAGGTTGTTGATGTGTGCTGGACTCTCATTTTGCTATTTGTTTTATTCTGGGCACTTTACCACTGCTAACCAGTGCTAAAGTGCAAGTGCTCCTTTACAATATGTGTATGTGATTGGTTTATCCATGATTGGCATATTTGATTTACTAGTAAGTCCCTATTAAAGTGCACTAGAGGTACCAGGGCTTGTAAATCAAATGCTACTAGTGGGCCTGCAGCACTGGTTGTGCCACCCACATAAGTAGCTCTGTAATCATGACTCAGACCTGCCATTGCAGTGTCTGTATGTACAGTTTTACCTGTAAATTAGACTTGGCAACTGTACCCACTTGCCAGGCCTAAACCTTCCCTTTTCTTACATGTCAGACACCCCTAAGGTCGGCCCTAGGTAGCCCCAAGGGCAGGGTGCAGTGTATGGTTAAGGTAGGACATATAGTAATGTGTTTTATATGTCCTGACAGTGAAATATTGCTAAATTAGTTTTTCACTGGTGCAAGGCCTGTCCCTCTCATGGGTTAACATGGGGGCTACCTTTAAATCTGATTAAAGTGTAGATTCCCCTTGGGAGCGGATGGACAGGTGGAGTTTGGGGTCTCTGAGCTCACAATTTAAAAATACATCTTTTAGTAAAGTTGATTTAAAAATTTGCGCTTAAAAATGCCACTTTTAGAAAAAGAGCATTTTCTTGATTATACCATTTCTGTGACTCTGCCTGTTTGCGATTCCCTGTCTGGGTCAGTTTGACAGTTGGGCTGGTTGCCCCTCACACTAGACAGTGACACAAAGGGAGCTGGGGTGTAGCCTGCATATCCTGATGAGCCATCTGTGCTAGGAGGGAGGGGAGGAGTGGTCACTCGCACCTGAAAGGGCAGTGCCTGCCCTCACACAATGCAGTCTCCAACCCCCTGGTGAGTGTCTGGGTCCTGGCCTGGGCACGGCAGGATTTCACATTCCAAAGAGACTTTACTTTGAAGTAGGCCTACTTCAAAGGAGAAACTGGGTATAAGAAGGCACCCAAAACCACAGACTTTAGAACACTTCTGGAAACAAGAAGGAACCTCTGCCTGGAGAAGAGCTGAGGAGAAGTGCTGCCCTGCCTGTGACTGTGCTTTGTGGAGCTATCCTGCAGTTGCTGCTTCTGCCACAGTAAGAGGGCAAAGACAGGACTTTGTGTGCATTCCATCTTGTGAAGAAATCTCCAAGGGCTTGATTTAGAGCTTGCCTCCTGTTGTTTGAAGTCTCAGGGACAGCAAAGACTTCTCTCTGCCAGCACCTGGAGTCTCTGGAGAGACTCCTGCTCTGACAAGTGGTGCCCTATCCAGTTCCTGGGCCCTTGAAAGGAAAGCTGGTGGAAATCCAAGGAAATCGACCTCAGACGTCTCCGGACCGACGCCGCTGCTGAATCCGGGGACGCCGCCTGCACCCGACGCCGTGACCTTTGCTGGAACGCGACGCTTTTCGCAGGCCCGACGCCGCTGCAGCCCCGCTGAGGTCTGCGACTCCGTGGAAGTCGCTGCACCACGTCGTGACCGACACCGCTCGAAGTGCGCGAATTCAACATTTCGCACAGACGCCGCGATCCCCGACTTCGCGCATCGGCTTGTTTTCACTCTTCACCAAAGGTACTGTTCTTTGGGGTCTACGCGACTCCGTGTCCAGCGCCGCTGGTGTCGGTTTGTTGGGAACGACTCCGTCATGACGCCGTGTTAACATCTCATCGAAGCATTTTTGTTTCTAAGCGCTATTTTTTAGTTTAATCTTTAAAAATTCATAACTTGACTTGTGTATGTTGGATTTTTGTCGTTTTGGTCTTGTGTTGTTTAGATAAATATTTCCTATTTTTCTAACCCTGTGTTGTGTCATTTTGTAGTGTTTGCATTAAGTTACTGTGTGTGTTGGTACAAATACTTTACACCTAGCACTCTGAAGTTAAGCCTACTGCTCTGCTAAGCTACCAAGGGGGTAAGCAGGGGTTAGCTGAGGGTGATTCTCTTTTACCCTGACTATCAACCAAAGACCCCATTTCTAACATTGGTGATCAGCGGTTGTTTTTGGACTTGTATTTGTACTTGACATACAGTGATTAAGTGTAAACTATTGTTTGAGTTCAGACCACTACATGGCCACATACTACTTGTTTGGTGATCAGCGGTTGGGATTTGGACTTGTATTTGTACTTGACATACAGTGATTAAGTCTACACTACTGTTTGAGTTCAGGCCACTACGTGACCACATACTATTTGTTTGGTGATCTTTTGATTTTTTCTCTTTGGGACTGTTTTTGTTCTACTTCCATTTTTTTTTCGCTGATTCCTTGATTTACTTTCTTTGGAACTTCATTTGGGAACTTGTTTTTCTGCCTTGGAACTTTGCACTTGTTTTCGAATCTTCATCATGTCCCATGCTGGAGATGCATCAGTTGGAGCTGACTTTGACCTTGAGAAATTGGAGAGTTATACCAAAGCTCAGTTGAAGCAGTTCTGTAAAAGTTTTGACAGTCCCATTAAGAGCTCATCCAGGAAGGAGGAGCTACAAAAGGCGCTGAGGGCCTGGGTGACAGCCAAGAGCACTGAAGGGCACACAGAGGAGAGGATGAGGAGGATGAGGAAGAGTGTTCAGTACACAATGGTATTGTGGGTGGGCCTGTTATGTCCAGGGAGAAGGTCTCCAGGGCAGGTAGCAGTGTCTCATCCAAGGATCTGACACCTGAGGAGTTACAGGACAGACAGGCAGAAAGGGAGTACCAATTGGAGCAGAGGAGTCTAGCCCTTGAGGAGAGGAAGTTAGCGATGGCTCATGAGCTTAGCTTGAAAGAGATGGATCATAGAAGCCAGTCCAGTAGAGATGGTGGCAGCAACCCTACAGTGCAGCCTGAGAGGAGGGTGCACATTCCTAAAGACCTTGTGAAAGATTACAAGAGGGAGGATGACATATACTTGTGGTTCAAGGGGTATGAGTCTGCTCTCCACATGAATCTGGTCCCTGAAGCTCACTGGGGGGCGGGTCTGTGGAGCACTTTGAGGTAGAGGGGAGGGATACACTGACAGCCTTAGGGGATGCTCAGAATTTCACCTACTCTAACATGAAGGATGCCTTGCTTACAAGGTATGGTCTTACCCCTGAGCAGTACAAGGATAAGTTTAGGTCCTACAAGAAGAAGGAATCCCAAACATGGTTGGAATGTGTTGATTTTTATTGCAGGTCACTGGATGGTTGGGTGAAGGGCAGTAAGGTAACTACGTATGAGGGGCTTTACAATCTGATTGCTTGGGAGCACTTGTACAGTTTATGTTTTCCAGAGCTGTGCCAACACCTGATTGACAGCAAGCTGACTGACCCCAGGAAGCTTGCGCAGGAAGCGGACCGCTGGGAGAGCACCAGGGTCCAAAAGAGGTATGGGGGAGACCACGCCAAGGGTGGGCAGGGTCCCTCTCAGAAGAAAGGGGGGGGTAAGGGCAAACAGGGGGAGTTCTCTAAAGGGCCCCAAACTGATTCCCAGGGTAAGGATTCCCAACCCCCCAGCGAAAAGAAGCCATGGTTCTCCAAAGGGAAGCCAGTGGCAGGTGGTCCCCCACGTAAGTGTTATGCATGTGACCAGGTGGGTCATGTGAGGGGGGACCCCAAATGCCCCAAAAGTACACCAGCACCCACTGGTGCGCAATCCCAGGGTTTGGCCAGTGTAGCGTTTGGGGAGGAGTTTGAGGTGGGTGGGAACCAGCTGAGATGACCCTTGTCTCACTAGGGGACAGTGAGATGGTCCAGATAACCCTAGTGCCTGAAAACACTAAGAAGTACAGGCAGTGGGTGACCATTAATGGACAGAGGGTGGAGGCTCTGAGAGACACAGGAGCCAGTGTGACTACGGTGAGGAGTCAGCTGGTGTCTGAAGAGCAGATTGATCCCCGGGTACTTCACCAAGTAGTTGCAGTGGACAACTCAGAGCGCCTGTGCAGAGTGGCGCAGGTTCCCTTTAAATGGGGGGGTCTCAGGTTCCTTGAAGGTAGCTGTGAGTCCAACCATGCCTGTTGATTGTTTGCTAGGCAATGACCTGGAGGATTCTCCTTGGAAGGAGGTGGAACACAGGTCTCACTTGGAGATGTTGGGTCTGCCTGGGTGGGTATGCGTATCCATCCGGTCAATGGCAGCCCGTCAGAGTAATATGAGCCCCTGGAGCCTGAAACAGTGGCCCAGGGGACCGCCAAGAAGAAGAAAGGCAGGGGGCGTGGGAAACCAGCCCCAGAAGTTCCCACGGTTCGGGAGGAGGCGGAGCCTGAGGGTGACGCCCTGGAGCCTCCAGGGGGACAGGGGAACAGGTGGCTGAACCGGGGGAGGTCCCTGAGCTGTCGCAGTCGCAGCAGGAAGGCCAGTGTTTTCATTAAGTTACTGTGTGTGTTGGTACAAATACACCTAGCACTCTGAAGTTAAGCCTACTGCTCTGCCAAGCTACCAAGGGGGTAAGCAGGGGTTAGCTGAGGGTGATTCTCTTTTACCCTGACTAGATTGAGGGTCCTTGCTTGAACAAGGGGTAACCTGACTGTCAACCAAATACCCCATTTCTAACAATTGTCAATAACTCATTTCAAGACAGCCCTCTATTTACCTCAAGCCTATAGTTTAGCAGAGAGTATGAATAATATAATAAAGAATTGTGCACAGCGTGCGCTCTTGAATAAGACATCCCTGAAAGAAATGTTGAGAGAAACCTGGTGGACAGTGACTGGTGGGCAGTGACTGTGTCGCTCCTAATAGTGTAACATCTATGTCTCCATTTGTTTCACTTAAGGGCAGGAAACCACATTGTAAACTCAATTCCGTGTGGCTAAAAAGAATTGGGGAACAAAATATGGACTTTCCAAATGATAAGCTTGTTCTGCCTAGAAGGGAACATAAAAAAATATAAAACTCACTATGATGCTATGAATTGTGCACATGAATCACAGTTTCAGGTCGGTGACAGAGTTTTAGCGAAAAGACCTAACATAATAAGAAAGGGGCTGTGGCAGTGGGTGTAGCGACAAGAAGGACTAAGGTACTCAATTGGAAGGGTGAGTAAACGTGGATTTATTATAGCAAATTTTAACTTTGAAATGTCCACTGTTATGAGGGCGGTTGGTTGGTAATTCTCCGTTGTCCTCTGTTCCCTCAGGGTTCCTGATGTTTCAAGAGGATGTTCCCCGATGGTGTTCCAGGTGGACCGGGCAAACAAGAGGAACGAAAAGGTCGGTAAGTCTAGGGTTGTTATACTGGCGTGTGTTTCGTGAAAAGAGAAAAGAGGGAGAGAGAGAGAGAGAGAGAGAGAGAGAGAGAGAGAGAGAAGAGAGAGAGAGAGAGAGAGAGTAGTAGTAAATAAGGGTCCCCTTCCCCACAGATAGAATCTCGTGATGATAATAGGCTCAGGAATCCAGTGAAGGCACCTCTGTGAGTGTTCAGTTATTTATTAAATGTTCTCGATTTCTGTGCTCTTTGTGGGTATTTAAGTGCCCTTCTCAAACCCTTCCCTCTCTCCCTTCTGGTTCCCTTCCTCCACCCCCTCCTCTCCTCCCCACGCCTCCTGCAGCTCCCTCCCTCCCTACCATGAAACGTAGGCTGTCCTTTAAACATGACCGTACCTGGCTGAGCCACGTCCCTCCGGGGATGTGGCGGCGCTCGAGCTCCTCGGGACCTCCCTGTGCCGTAATGGTATCTCCTGGACCGGTGTTCGTGGGTTCTTCCTCCCTTTTCCGTGTGCTGGATGTCTCCTCTCTTCCACCGCTCTCCGCGTCTCCTTCCTCGGCGTCTCTGTTTGTAAACGAGCGCGCCGCACGTAGTCCGTCCTCGGTTTCTATAACGTCGGGAACCCGGATGTCCGGGTTCCCAATCATGGAGATCGTTGTTCAGTCCTCGAGTCCCTCATGTATTTTGTCGGGAATCCGGCCATCCGGATTCCCGATATTCTCGTAGTCATGTCTGCCGGGGTCGGGGAAGCGGCGTTCCGCTCCCTGTTTAATGTGTGAGGTAGCAGGGGATTCCAACACCCGGCTACACACCCCATCCCAAGATCGGGACTGATATAGTTCCGATGGTTCAGGGAACCTGGACAAATAGTCCACAGTACATTGGAGATTGCCCGGAATGTAACGAACCTGAAAAGAAAAGGGTTGGAGTTCCATAAACCACCTGAGGATGGGGGAATTGGTGTTTTTATTGGAAGCCAACCAAGTTAGGGGAGTATGGTCAGTGTATAAAATGAAAGGGTGTCCCAAGAGATAGTATTGTAGGTTCTCAATGGCCCATTTGATAGCGAGACATTCCCGCTCGATTAGCGGATAATGACATTCTCTGGGTAAAAGTTTCCTACTAATGAACACGATGGGGTGATTATGGCCATCTTCGTCGGTCTGGGATAGTACCGCCCCTAACCCCACGTCAGAGGCATCAGTATGAAGATGAAAGGTCTTGGCAAAATCAGGGCATCGTAGGAAAGGTTCCGTAGTAAGACAGGATTTTAGGTGTTGAAAACTAGAGTGTTGGTCTGCTGTTAGGGTTGGTATTTTGGACGGTAGGTTTTTTTTAAGGAGGTCTGTAAGGGGGGCTGCTAAGGTGGAATATCTGGGTATAAATCGTCGGTAATAACCTATCAATCCTAAAATGGAGCGGAGTTCTTTCTTTGTTGTGGGGACAGGAACTTGTTGGATAGCCTCTATTTTACTTTTCTGAGGTCGGAGTTGTCCCTTCCCTATAAAGTACCCTAAATATGCGATGTGACCATATGCCAGATGGCATATTTTTGGATAAGCCGTGAGACCGGCTGTGTGCAAAACATGGAAAATGTTATTGAGATGGTCAAGATGATCTTCCCAGGTTTCGCTGAAGACCACTATATCATCTAGATAGGCGGCAGCATACTTTTGGAAAGGTCATAAGAGATGGTCCATTAGCCTTTGAAAAGTAGCCATAGCTCCGTGGAGGCCAAACGGGAGTACTGTAAATTGACAGAGCCCCGATGGAGTGGAGAAAGCGTTTTTTTTTTATCTGCGGGAACCAGGGGTATTTGCCAGTATCCTTTTGTTAAATCAAGTGTTGACATGTACTGGGCTTTTCCTAATCGTTCGAGTAGATCGTCAACTCTGGGAATAGGATAGGTATCAAATAGGGAAATGTCATTTAAATGGCGAAAGTCAATACAGAAACAGATAGAACCATCCGGTTTCGGGACCAGCACGACGGGGGAACACCAAGGGCTGATAGATGGTTCTATTACTTTCATTTGTAACATGGCCTGTACTTCTTGTTCGATTAAATGTCTGCGGGCCTCGGGAATACGATGGGGTCGAAGTCGTATTACTTGACCCTCTGGGGTTCTAATATGATGTTGTATCAGATGTGTTTTACCGAGTTTTCCCGAAAAAAACCTGTTATGTAGCTTTAACAGGCTCTCTAATTGTTGTAGCTGTTGTTCTGTGATGTCTGGATTAATTTGGAGTTGTTCCATGGTTATCTCTGGATTGATGGGTCACAGTTCAATGTCTAATGGTTTCCCTGGTGTTATCAAAAACCCTGTAGCTGTACAAGTTAGGGAGACAGTGGGCTCTTCCCATTTTTTTAATAAGTTGATATGGTAAATTTGTACTCTTTTTGGAGTCCTGGATAGTTCCACGAGGTAAGTAACAGGGGAGACTGATTTTAATACGGTATATGGGCCTTGCCACTTGGCTAATAGTTTATTATCGGAGCAGGGGCGTAATATAAGAACTTTATCATTGGGTTGTAGGTATCTTGTTTTTGTACCTCGGTCATAGTATCTTTTTTGTGTATTTTAGGCTTTTTCCATATGACTACGTACGTCTTCCCACATTGTCTATAGTTGGTTTTTAAGTTCGTGTACATAGTCTAATAGGGGTTTCTCACTTTCTCCCTCTTCTTCCCACATCTCAGCCGCCATATCTAGGAGGCTACGGGGTTGTCGTCCAAAGACGAGTTCGAAGGGACTATGCCCGGTAGAGGCTTGTTCATGCGATCTTATGGCGTAAAGAACCAAGGGAAGCTTTCGGTCCCAATCTCGCCCTGATTCTGAGACAGTTTTTCTCAATAGTGTTTTTATGGTGCGGTTGTATCTTTCAACCAAACCATCCGTTTGTGGATGATATACTGAGGTTTTAATTTGTTTGACCCGTAAAGTCTTACAAATATCGGCCATTAAGGAAGACATGAAAGGCGTACCTTGATCCGTCAGGATTTCATTAGGAAACCCGACCCTGGCAAAGAAGGCAATCATGGCTTGGGCTACATTTTTAGTTATCATGCTAGTGAGAGGTATAGCCTTGGGATACCTAGTGGCATAGTCAACGAGAACTAAAATATAAGTGTATCCTTTTGTGGATGGGAGAAGGGGGCCTACTAAGTCCATTCCAATTCTAGAAAATGGGACGTCAATTATAGGTAATGGTTGTAGGGGTGCTTTCCTTTGGGGTCCTGGGTCTACGAGTTGACTTCGGGGACATTGGGCACAATACCGCCGGAGGTGGGCATACACACCTGGCCAATAAAACCTTCGTAACAAGTATTCCTCCGTTTTTTCCCTCCCATAATGCCCCCCTCCTGGTTGGTTGTGAGCCAGGAAGAGCACTTGTGTACGGTAGGGTTCGGGTACCACTAATTGTCGTTTCACCCCATCGTCCCGTTTGATGACTCGGTAAAGGAGGTTTTTTTGTATAAGGAAATACGGACCCACCTCGTTGGTGCTTTCTGTTTTAGCCGTTTTCCAAGCGTTATGGAGAGACAGGTCCTCCCGTTGACTGGCTCGGAAGGAAGGGGAGGGAGGTGGAATAGTGGCCATAACCTTCTCTGAGTTCTTTTCCTTCTCTGTGGTCCAATAGAGTTGTTTTGCGTGTCTCTTCTCCCGTCTGGTGGGCTTATGTCGGTGAGGTTTACTCTCTATATGGGAGTCAGAAAAGGGGGGCCTCAGCCCACCAGGATTCTGACATGATTCTGGATATAATCGGTCCCTAGGATACATTCTTCGACCAAGCGGTCCATGACACCCATATGTAACAGGTCTTGGTTTCCTTCCCACTCTATCAGCACGGAGGTTAGGGGGTAGTTTCTTTTATACCTATGGATGCAACATATAGAGACCCACTGTGGTGTCTGTTGTCCTGACAGGTTTATTATGTTGGCTCTTTTGACGGATTGGCTACATCCCGAATCGATCAAGGCTACAATAGATTTTCCATTCACTTTTATTTCCTGTCTGTATCATGAGTCACCCCCTCCTGTACATAGGACTCTTCCCCTCGTAATCCCAATCTCCATTGGCTCTGGTTTGTCCCCCTTTCGAGAGCATACCCGGGCTATGTGACCCCACTTGCCACAACTGTAGCATTGTGGTTGTTGCATAGGTGGGTTTTCCCTTACTTTGGGTAGTCCTATGTCCTCTGTGGTTTTCCGGGGAAAAGATTGAGCAGGGATGGGTGACAATCTGGTTGTTGTTTTAGGTATTCCGCTCCTAAATTCCGTCGACCTATGGTAGGCACAGGCCAAATCTACCGCCATAGTTGTATCTACGTTGGGGTGTTGACGTATCCAACTATGGGTGTGGGAAGGGAGGGATTCTAAATATTGTTCCAAAATTACAGCTTTGATAACGTCTTCCCTTTCGGTTCCTAAAGGGCCGAGCCACTTAAGTCCTAGATCCTTTACTTTATAATATAGTGTTCTGGGATCTTCAGTAGGGCCCCATTTTATTTTCCGAAACCGCAGGCGGTAGTACTCTGCGTCGTGGCCTACCCTCTCCAGGATACTCTTTTTGATGTCTTTATAGGGGGTTGTACCATCCGGATTTGCAGCTTGATAGGCGGTTTGAAGTATGCCTGTTAATAATGGGGCTACGTATTGACCCCAGCGTTCTTCAGGCCATTGGGCGGAGGAAGCTACTCTTTCAAAGTTTGTAAAAAAGGCGTTGGGGTCCTCCCCGTCCTGATATTTCTGGAGGACCGAGCTAGGCACATTAGGATGAACCTTGCTAGCTGCAATAGTGTCTCTAAGTTTTTGGAGGGCCGTTTCGTGTACTAACTGGTTGTTTGCCATGATGGTGGCCTGGCTCTTTAACGCACTCTGGAGGGCCTCTCTGTCTTCTTTAGCTTCTCTTTGTTGGGCCTCCCATACTAACTGGAGATGACGTTGACCTTCCGCTAACTGCTGAATCATATCTTCCAAGGTGGGTTTTCCTTCCATTTTTTCCTTTTGATCTGTCCTCTATCGCTCAATAAAATCCTACTTCTTACACCACTGAGGCAGTGGGTGTAGTGACAAGAAGGACTAAGGTACTCAATTGGAAGGGTGAGTAAATGTAGATTTATTATAGCAAGTTTTAACTTTGAAATGTCCACTGTTATGAGGGCGGTTGGTTGGTAATTCTCCGTTGTCCTCTGTTCCCTCAGGGTTCCTGATGTCTCGAGAGGATATTCCCCGACGGTGTTCCAAGTGGACCGGGAAAACAAGAGGAACGAAAAGGTCGGTAAGTCTAGGGTTGTTATACTGGCGTGTGTTTCGTGAAAAGAGAAAAGAGGGAGAGAGAGAGAGAGAGAGAGAGAGAGAGAGTAGTAAATAAGGGTCCCCTTCCCCACAGATAGAATCTCGCGATGATAACAGGCTCAGGAATCCAGTGAAGGGACCTCTGTGAGTGTTCAGTTATTTATTAAATGTTCTCGATTTCTGTGCTCTCTGTGGGTATATAAGTGCCCTTCTCAAACCCTTCCCTCTCTCCCTTCTGGTTCCCTTCCTCCACCCCCTCCTCTCCTCCCCTCGCCTCCTGCAGCTCCCTCCCTCCCTACCATGAAACGTAGGCTGTCCTTTAAACAGGATCGTACCTGGCTGAGCCACGTCCCTCCGGGGACGTGGCGGCACTCGAGCTCCTCGGGACCTCCCTGTCCCGTAATGGTATCTCCTGGACTGGCGTTCGTGGGTTCTTCCTCCCTTTTCCGTGTGCTGGACGTCTCCTCTCTTCCACCGCTCTCCGCGTCTCCTTCCTCGGCGTCTCTGTTTGTAAACGCGCGCGCCGCGCGTAGTCCGTCCTCGGTTTCTATAAAGTCGGGAACCCGGATATCCAGGTTCCCAATCATGGAGATCGTTGTTCCGTCCTCAAGTCCCTCAGGTATTTTGTTGGGAATCCGACCATCCGGATTCCCAATATTCTCGTAGTCATGTCTGCCGGGGTCGGGGAAGCGGCGTTCTGCTCCCTGTTTAATGTGTGAGGTAGCCGGGGATTCCTACACCCGGCTACAGGGGCGTTAAAATTTTTGCGATAACTTCTCTTAAAAGGACTGTCCCAATTTTAGACTCAGGAAATGTCTGGTATATATCTAGATTATCAAAACTAAGTGAGATTGGTTCCGGAACTTTGCTGAAACAGAGCCATAGGGTTGAGGATTTGAATGATGATAAAGAGCTTTTGTTAAGAAGAGAGAGATATAAAGCTACTTGGCACAAGACATACATATGGGGAAAGTTACAAACTACAGGCTTAATTAAGTCATGAATGGAAGCTTTTTATTAAATAAGGGAACCTTCTAATGTTGCACATAAAGTGAATGTATGTATATGTATATAATATGTTTCATTTTCTTTTTGTACACATCTGATTTCCATCATGTGATTTGTTTCATTAGAAGCTTATTTTTTAATACTGATTTTTTAACTGTTGTATTCTGATATGATATTATAAGAGAGGGAGATGTGTTGTGGTTTGCACTAGATCACTTGACTGGAATGCGGTGACAATCACTTTGAGGTCACAGCATTCCAGGCAGTGTCAAGCTTCTGGGGGAGATTTGAATGCGGTCAGTTACGATCGGTTTGCTGCCTGAGGAGGATGGATAAACATGCTACAAACCTAATAAAGGCTTATGAACAACCTTTGAAGTGAAAAGCGATTTATTAACAATGAACAAGGAGGGATTTTTGGCCTGGGTGTCCATCTCAAAATAGGCCTCCATTTTAGACACTTGTAAATTTGCGTCTGTGTAGGTCTACAGTATTATATTTATTTTAAATGCAGTTAAATCACCACTGAGAGCTCAAATTTAATAACATGATATTAAATGCATTTAAACATTTTTGGCACAAAAACTTCTATACAGTATTTCGCCATGTAGAGAGCTTTGGACGTGACCTTAAACCTCCCCATATCCTTCCAAAGCCCACAACACACAGCTTTTGGCCTTGTGAAGCACAGTCTGGGCACAGGGCACGAGTCTGTGCTACACATGGTTTTGGAATTGTTCTAGATATTTTAAGTAAGAATGTGTAAACATTGAAGGAAAATATATGTGAATGCAGTAAGAGCAAACATATGCATCAAGGATCCACTTAATCCTTGCAGTGTATTAAACCCTAAAAACATCACCTGGAAGCCACATTTATTGCTCCGTTTCCAACTGATCAAGATCATTTTGGGGCCTTTGGTGGTTTAGCAGAATTCTGATTAAAATGTGTTAGGAATTATGTGGACAAAGCAAAATAATTCACACATTTAAAAATTCTGAAACAAAGGGCCTGATTATGAAAATGTCTTCGGGCAGGGAGGTTGCTGCCATGATGGCTACCTCCCAGCCAGGCCCATTAAGAGTTTCCCGCTAGGTCAGCGGGTGGAAACCTGACTTTCCACCCGCTGGCCTAGTGGGAAACAGCCTACAGCAATGTCTCCGGCTCGTAATCGAGCCAGCGGCAATGCTGAAGGATGCAGGGTGCTCCAGCATCCTTGCAATGTTCACTGTCTGCTTTGCTGGCCAGTGGGACCCCTGCACTGCCCATGCCATGTGCATGGGCAGTGCAGGGCCCCCCTGGGGTCTCCGTCACCCATTCTCCGTCAGCCTTTTCAAGGCTGGTGAAGAAAGAGGCTGAAATCCCCAGGGCAGCGCTGCCCTGGCGATAAGGACCACCGCAACTGCCAGACCGCCAGGATCTCTGATCCTGGCGGTGCTGGCGGTGCTGGCGGTGCTGGCGGTCCCACCGCTGCGTGACCACCAGTGTTAAAATTTAGCGCTCGGACCGCCACACTAGTCTATATCTGGACCTGATGGGCAGATGTGTAGTTTACATAGCACAAGAGGTACTCATTTCACAGAATCATAGACAAATATCTCCCATAAGTTGGGAAGCGAAACAAGAATGCATGCATGAGTTGCAGACATGTACACAATTCACAATAGATGTATGACCTTCCATGAAAACACTGGTCTAGTCCTTTCCTTCCTTGACTGTCTGTAAAGATTTCAGGAATGGCACAAACCAAAATGCAGTCACACAGAATCTGTCTTTGTGCATTACACTTAGGCCCTCATTCTGACCCTGGCGGTGTCTCACCGCCAGGGCAGAGAGCTGGCGGTGCTTCCGTGGCATTCTGACCGCGGCGGTACAGCCGCGGTCAGAAACGGGAAACCGGCGGTGTCCCGCCGGTTTCCCGCTGCCCTGGGGAATCCTCTACCATGGGGATTCCGACCCCCTTACCGCCATCCTGTTCCTGGCGGTGTTCGCCGCCAGGAACCGGATGGCGGTAACGGGTGACGTGGGGCCCCTGGCATGGGCACTGCAGGGGCCCCCTAACAGGGCCCCACTATGATTTTCAGTGTCTGCCAAGCAGATACTGAAAATCGCAACGGGTGCAACTGCACCCGTCGCACCCCTTCCACTCTGCCGGCTCCATTCGGAGCCGGCATCCTCATGGAAGGGGGTTTCCCGCTGGGCTGGCGGGCGGCCTTCTGGCGGTCGCCCGCCAGCCCAGCGGGAAACTCAGAATAACTGCGGCGGTCTTTTGACCGTGCAGCGGTATTCTGACGGCGGTACTTTGGCGGGCGGCCTCCGCCGCCCGCCAAAGTCAGAATGAGGGCCTTAGTGATCCCACCTTTTGCTCCACCTCATTATTGCAGTGCTGTTCACAATCTGGTCTCTATGAGTTCTCATCACACAGAAAGAACATGGAGGTCTGAATTTCAAAGAACACTTACTGTGATGTGAATATCTCATCAATTTCAGGCCGTGGACACAGGTTCATTAGGAAGGTTTTATATACAGATTCTGGAAAATCCTCAGGATTGATGGCTTCATTCTGAAAATACAACACCAGGATTTTAAACACAAAACCATGCTAGAGATCTTTAGAAGGAAAACCACATTTTTTGTTTACCCTTAGTGATCTGATAAACCAGGATGTTATCAGATCATGTAATTAGATTACAGCTGACTATGTCTGCTGTCCTCTTAAGATGAACTGCTGATAATACTGTATCGTGTAAGTGTATGAATTGTGCTAGCGCTTTCTTCTTTTAGGCTCCTGTTAGAAATGGGGTCTTTGTTTGGCAGTCAGGTTACCCCCTGTCGAAGCAAGGACCCTCACTCTAGTCAGGGTAAAAGAGAATCACCCCCGCTCACCCCCTTGGTAGCTTGGCACGAGCAGGCAGGCTTAACTTCATAGTGCTAGGTGTAAAGTATTTGTACCAACACACACAGTAACTTAATGAGAACACTACAAAATGACACAACACAGGTTTAGAAAAATAGAAAATATTCATCTAAACAAGACAAGATCAAAATGACAAAAAACCACCATACACAAGTCAAGTTATTAATTAAAATGCAAAAAGAGCCTTCATGTTCTTTTAAATACAAAGCTAATGCTGTTAGCGTGAAAATGTACCTGGGTCGCATCAAAATAACCCGCACGGGCGAGTGTGCGTTGAAAAAGGTAAGCGGTGCGCCGATTTCTCACCCGCAACCGAGGCCGTGCCGTCCGATCGGTGTGCGTAGTTTCTTTCCCCGCAGGAGAGAGATGCTTTGATCTGGACAAAACACCTCGGGTCCGGGCAGGCTTGCGTTGTTTTTCCACACCCAGCGACGTTGCGTCATTGCAGCCTCCTTCAGCGATGCCGAGCATCATTTCTCCAGCTGCGTGTTTCGACTTCCCAGCCGCACTGCAAGTGCTGCGTCGATTTCAGCCGCGGAGCCGGTGGCGTGTCGTTTCTTTAGCCGCTCTCGGAGGTTGTGTCAGAAATGTCCCCGCACGGCGATCTGTGCGTAGTTTTCCAACCTTGGTCCACCAGCTTCACCTGTCAAGGCCCCAGGAACTGGATAGGGCACATTTTGCAGGGCAGGAGTCTCAGCAGAGGCTCCAGGTGCTGGTAGAGAGATGTCTTTGCTGTCCCTGAGACTTCAACAACAGGAGGCAAGCTTGGTTTCAAGCCCTTGGAGAGTTCTTCACAAGCAGGAAGGCACACAAAGTCCAGTCTTTGTCCTCTTGCACAGGCAGAAGCAGCAACTGCAGGATAGCTGCACCAAGCACAGTCACAGGCAGGGCAGCTCTTCTTCCTCAGCTCTTCAGCTCTTCTCTAAGCAGAGGTTCCTCTTGGTTTCCAGAAGTGATCTATCGTCTGTGGTTTTGGGTGCCCTTCGTATACCCATATTGTCCTTTGAAGTAGGCTTACTTCAAAGAAAAGTCTCTCTTGTTTGTGAAATCCTGCCTTGCCCAGGCCAGGCCCCAAACACACACAAGGGGGTTGGAGACTGCATTGTGTGAGGGCAGGCACAGCCCTTTGAGGTGTGAGTGACCACTCCTCCCCTACCTCTGGGCACAGATGGCTTATCAGGATATGCAGGCTACAGCCCAGCTCCTTTTGTGTCACTGTCGAGAGAGAGGTGCAAACAGCCCAACTGTCAAACTGACCCAGACAGGGAATCCACAAACAGGCAGAGTCACAGAATGGTTTAAGCAAGAAAATGCTCACTTTCTAAAAGTGGCATTTTCAAACACACAATCTTAAAATCAACTTTACTAAAAGATGTATATTTAAATTGTGCGCTCAGAGACCTGAAACTCCACATGTCTATCCGCACCCAAAGGGAATCTACACTTTAATCATATTTAAAGGCAGCCTCCCCATGTTAACTTATGAGAGGGATAGGCCTTGCAACAGTGCAAACCGAAGTTAGCAGTATTTCACTGTTAGGACATATAGAACACATTAGTATATGTCCTACCTTCAACATACACTGCACCCTGTCCATGGGGCTACCTAGGACCTACCTTAGGGGTGTCTTACATGTAAGAAAAGGGAAGGTTTAGACCTGGCAAGTGGGTACACTTGTCAGGTCGAATTGGCAGTTTAAAACTGCCCACACAGGCACTGTAGTGGCAGGTCTAAGACATGTTTACAGAGCTACTATTGTGGGTGGCACAACCAGTGCTGCAGGCCCACTAGTAGCGCTTGATTTACAGGCCCTGGGCATCTCTAGTGCACTGTACTAGGGACTTACCAGTAAACCAAAAATGCCAATCAAAGATGAACCAATTACATACACATTGCACTTCAGTACTGGTTAGCAGTGGTAAAGTGCCCAGAGTAACAAAAACAGCAAAAAAAAGAGCCCAGCACACATCAACAACCTGGGAAACAGAGGCAAAAAATTAAGGGAGACAACGCCAAGGATGAAAACTCTAACAGCTACTTCTCTACCTGCCATTGTGTCATACATGACATGCCAAAGCGAAGCTGAAACTGACAGGGATGGTGACTAGGGCAGTGGAGAAAATAGTTTTTTCCTGTTTGATACTTTAATGTTGCATGTTGGGCAAGCAGAAACAGATTTTCTAGTTGATGGGAATTGCCCTGTAAGCCCCAGGAACACCATTGTATGTAGTAAGGGCACTTTAACAGGAAATATGGCATAGTTAACATCCCTGTTTCATTGGTCATTTACAGCTTTGAAGACCAGGATTAGTGGTTTGCATAGAGCTACATTTTTGGCTGACCTGGTGGTGGTGCAGTGCAAAAGATGTGTGTTGAAGGAGAATAAGGAGAGTTCTTGTATCATAATGTAGAACATAATCTAGTGAGGTAAATAGATACTGTGAAACCAACTAGAAGGGAGTTACATTAGTCAAGTAGGAGATGAATGCCATGGCTGTGTGGAACGAAATTCTACAGCATATTTTCCATATGCTCATGATTCAGTAATTTATCATTTGGTTTAACAATTTTCATATTGTGGCTCTTGAATACCATCTCATATCACTGGGGAGTCCCAGGAAGAGGCTACTCCATTCCTTGTGCTTCACTGCTAGAGTGTGAGATTTAATGTGGCCTGTGCTGGAAGAGTTTTGGTATTGTGGATGAGGGGTCTCAGTGATGCCTTAATTATGTTGGTGCTAACTTGAAGCTGTGACTAAACAATGTGTGAATCAAAGAGGAGTAGGAGATAGAAACTCCTTCTGCTTATGATAAAAGTGGAATCCTTCATGAACGACATGACTACTCACGTGCATCTGAGCAGAGATACTCACCTTACCCTTAGGAAGGTGGCAGCTGGCCAGTGCAGATTCTACTCTCTTCCTGTCAGCTGGAAACATCTGAAAAATGCTGAGAAGAAAGGTAGAGTGAGCCTCCACACACAGTACTTCACTGCAGTGTTGTTTACAAACCATGAATTGCATGGGTGAGCCCATTATGCAAAGCAACTAATATATCTATAACAACTGCTTAAAAGATGTTGGCAATGGACCATGAAGAAAATTATGCAAACTGTCTATCTATGAAGAGTAAAGACAGTGAGGACTTTAAAAGTCATTTATGCTTAGTGCTTTAATCTTGAGCAATAACCCCAAAGAAATACTGTACTATGTTTACTGCATGGGTTGCCTTTACAAGTGAGCAAAACATGAAAACAGTCTACAAACCTTCTACTTTCAAAATTGCAATGACTAAATTATCCAGCTGCATTGCTTAGATTATCTGCATTATTTTATAATGATATACAGTGGACTGCATATGTGTATATATCTAGATATGTGTATTTCTCTGTACAAATACGTATAATACCTATTTTATCTTAAGATATATGCGTGCTCTTTAGACCTGTTTAACAAATGTATATTTTACTTCAATTACATGTATATATGTATGTATTTGTATGTGTAGGTGTATGTATGTGTTTATATATATATATATATATATGATGGATATGTGTATGTAAATTATTCTACACTTGACATGTTCATCGGTCATTGCACAGTTTCTATATAAGTTGCTTGATTAAATGCTTACGAGTCTGTTTTTATTTTATCTATCACAATATGCAAATATTATCTTAACTATTTATGTACAATCATTTCACTATTGAAGTATTGAGGAAAGATAACATACTGTTATAAAAATTACACAAATAATTTAACTTCAAATACTATAACTCTTGGAAGACTGTGATTATATGATACGACTTTAAATCTTAATATATTATATTCCTTACACATTTATTGACTTGATTATGAAATTATGTATCTATATATTTACTACTCTAATCTGACTGTACAATAGAAAAAAACAAAATTTTTTTTTACTCTTTTGAAAGCTTTACTCTGTCTGACCATCACCCTATACCTCTATCAATCTATTCTTTATCTTCACTATCTGACTCATTCCAAACCCATTCTACTACTATGATTTCCCTAATCACCCATCACAGACTCTTCCCTCCTCTACCCTGTGAGCTCCCAAATAAACCTACTAAACTCTCCTTCATTTATCTCTCATTCAGCTCATCCCAAACCCAATTTAACTTCTATGATCTCCCTAATATCTTTCTACCGACTCCTACACCCTCCACCTCTCCTTTACTCATCCCAAACCTCATCTTATTATTATGATCTCCCAATTAACACTTCTGGATTCCTCCCTCCTCTATCCCTCAATTTTTAGATTCAAATCAATTAACAGACGCACATGTCCTCTGCTAAAATTAACTCATATCTCCCTATTCTAATACTAATACTGTACTCATATTTCCCTATACTAATCCACCACTAATCCTTTTGGGTTCAGGAGTAGCATGCTACTCGCCAAAAAGCATTTTGACGTAGTAAGCGCTATATAAATACAATTACAATTACAACACATAGGTTATAGGTCCAAATTTACTGACATAGTACAATAGAAAAGGAAACCTGGCTTAACCCCGGGACTGAATTTTGTAAGCTTGCATCACAATACACTACTTGCATTTTCATATTGTCTGGAGGTCTGTTGGGTTTACAGCAAGGTCATGCCATAATCCTCAATTTCCTTTCACAGAACAATATGTCAGCTGAAAAGAAAATTTGGCCTTCTGGACAGTAGTAAGATTGTTTTATTTTAAAAGTTCAAACACAGAAAAAAACGTTAGTAGGTAGGATAGGTAGGATAGAGCCACCTAAGTTATTTGGTCAACAATAATGTATCAGTTATTATTGGACATTATGCAATTGCTTTCAATACAATGTTGAAAGTGCTGCCATAATGATACCTCCCTTCCAGGTTCCTGGGACAACTAAGCACACCTTTAAATCAGAACATGTAATTTGCATTCATGTATATACATAGACATTTTATTATGCATACGAAATAACAAAAAAATCTGTGAATGCACACTGTCCTTATTTGATATACATTAGACAATGAGATGACCAGTCCTGAATTTAGAGCAAAGCTTGTCTGGTGAGAGTGCAGTATTATTCAGATTGCTAAGGCCCTTATTATGAGTTTGGCGGTATTATCTGAAGACCGCTGTGGTGGGGGCCCCAGTGTTGGTGGTCTCAAAACCGCCGTATAGTGAGTCACAGACAGAAGATCACCCAAAAACAGTCAAAACTCTGACACCAGCAGCCCCCCGAGGGCGGGAGAGAGGTGGTCCCACCACCAGCCACGCTGACAACATACTGCCCTCCAAATAATGACCCACAAATCAGCACAGTGGTCCTTACATGGTGGTAAACCATTGGCGATGCGACCTGCTGCGCTCAAAAATACACCTCCAGAAGATCCCAAAGCCACATTGGACAGTACGAACACCCTACACCTGAGACACATACAGATATCAGACACACACCACTATAAAACACACCTCCACACATCCCACAATCCTTTACAAAAGGAACGATACACACAGACCCGGAGATAGTGCCATAACCAGTACATAGCACATATACCCCACTGGCACACACAGACACGTTACACACAGCACAACTGCACACAAACTCTACAACCCACCACCACACCAACCGAAACACCCCACACACCTCATCAAGCAATAAACACATCACCCTTGCGCACAAAACCCTCTACCTCCACAATCCACTTCACTACCACCGTGTCTCCTCAAAAGCACTCACGATTCACAGACAAAGAGTTGAGGGTAATGGTCGATGAAATTGTCAAGGTAAAGCCACAACTGTTAAGAGCACAGGTCCAGCATACATCCTTTGCAAGGAAAATGGAGTTATGGCGGAGGATTTAACAGGGCCAATTCAGTGGGTAACCATCCATGCACAAGGGAGGATATCAGGAAGAGGTGGAACGACCTACAGGGGAAGGTGCTTTCCATGGCATCACACACCACGTTGCCATCAACAAGACTGGAGGTGGACTCCCACCTCCTCTCCCAGGGTTTACATCGTGAGAGGAGAAGGTCTTGGACATCCAGAAGGCCTGACTGGAATAATCGGAGGACTGGAGTCCGGTAAGTTACTAACACTCCTCTGCCACCAATGACTCCCGTACAGCATGCACCCCCACCACTCTATCACTCCCTAACGCAACTCACCTCACACTTCCTCACCCCACCCAATCACCCAATGCCCCTCCCCTCCATGCCACACCACCTCCCTGCCACCAACCCAACACAGTACACCCCGATTGCACGGATAGCACTCACAATGGCAATCACTACAACTCCCACAATGCATGACTCCCCACACATGAAAAGCTGCCAGTCCCACTTCAAAGTGGAACACCTGCACCTAAAACCATCGCAACAGCTAATGGATGCTTCGACTGCGTACCACTACATGACAATGAAAGCTATGCTATCCGCAACCCTCCATGGAGCATGGTACCAATTCCACAATCCACCACCCACTAACAATGACTGTAGTGTTGCATCTGTCATTGCCATCATGGGGAAGCAAGTCAAGCCACTGTATGCATTATACAATAATACGAACAAGTACACCTCCACAATGCAACTCTCCCCCTCTCCATCCACAGGTACCTGTCACTGCCACCATGCAGAGGATCCCAGAGACAGACAGCCCTCCCTAGGATGAAGGCCCCAGTGAGGACTACAGCTCTCGAAGTCTGGATATTGACAACTTATCTGGCCCATCTGGGACTTCTGGTCAGTCCACCACCACCAGCCTTATCCTACCCACATCTGAACCCCACACCCCTGTGGTAACAACAAACTACACAGGCAACCCCTCATCCCCAAACCTGTGTCCCAAGTACTGTTCAAGCAGCAGTGTGCCCCACAGTACAGGGACCTGAGTCTACCCTTCACACCCAAAATGATGATGGTCCTGGTGTAGCTGGGAGTGGACACACTGCGCCAGGGGCACAGGCACAGGGGGCCAGGGCCAGTGGGAGGGCACCTGTGGGCCAAGGGATGGGGTCCTCAAGGGAAGGACTGGCCAAGAGGCCATCTCTCAAGTCCTGGGAGCATACCAGCAATCCTAAGACAAGATGGGCCAGATACTCTCCAACTTGCAGGAAACCAGAGGCTGCAGAGGTAATACCACCAGGAGGCCATGCACCAGTGGAAAGCTCTCAATGCCACCATGGCCACCATTGCAGGGGTGCTAAAGGAACTCACATCCAACCAGTGTGTGTCCTCCCACCAGCAGGCCTCTTCCACTAGCCATATACCATCTGTGCCATCCACTTCTACCTCAGCTAGTGGAATGGAGGCCCTGCCAGAGGACCCACAGACCACTAGCACCCCTCCCGCTGTAGCTGAGGAACCTCCCCGCAAATGAGGTTGTCCGTCCAGACATCCTGCAGGAGCTGATGCCAAGACCAAGACCACTGGCAGGAAGTGAGACTCTTCTGAACATTTGCCCTTGTGTGCCACTGACACACCCTGTTGACTGTCCACTGTCATCTCTCCAAATTCCCATGGCCCTTGGATACTGGACTGGTACTGCCAAAAACTGGGCAAACTGCTCTGATGATTTCAACCACTATGACCCCACTCATCACCCATTGCATTTGTAAATAACAATAAACACCATAGAGCACAGCTATTGCTTACCTGTCTTTATGGTAACATGTATGAATTAACTGTTGTACAATGTGTTAGCTTGCTTAAACCTTTGACCAGCAAAAGTTTGTAAGATGGACAGAAGGGGGAGGCATGTGCAGCAAGTTTGATGTTAGAACAGACTCATTCTCAAATCCTATGTCAACGGAGCCTCCAATCAAGGCAGGAACCAGAGTAGCACCACCCAAATTACCTGCAAATACACCAAGACAGGAACAACAATCACAATACCCAGCCAACACACATGCAGTTCATTGTCGTCCTCCCTAGTGCGAGTATACAAGTGGCATGTGAACATAAATGACCGCAGCAGATCCACATTTTCAAGTCATCCATTCCCAATGGTCCATCCCTCACAGCTCACAGTACCCAACTAAAGTTGAGTTCCACTGTCAATATTAGTTACCTCCCATATACATCCATTGTGTACAGTGAGGACAAGTTGCAATACTTTTGACACAACCTTGGTTGCCAGCCCTTTAGCAGTTTACACTGCATTACTGGGACCATACATCATGGCCATTCCCTTGCAGATGTGATGGCAGCCAACAGCACAGTATACATAGAACTGAAATATGAACAGGGACACCTTCCTTGATGGGCAATATGTCAATGTCACATACACGCAGAGAAGAATAGCTGCACTTCACACCTCCTCTGATGGCACACTCCAGGATGAGCTATGTCATAAGGAAGGCAGGAGTACAGTTCACATACAAGACACTTGACACATACCTGTAGTTCATTGGACGTATTGTTGGATCAACTCTGTCCTAGAGTCAGTATCTATGTTACCATCATAAGCCACAAGTCCAGCTGCCACCCCCTCAACATCCAGCAATGGCATATGATGTCTCAGAGCCAGGTTGTGTAGCATGCAGCAGCCACCTATGATCTGGCAGACCTTCAGTGGTCTGTAGAGCAGGGCACCTCCTGAGACGTGTAGACACCGAAATCTGTCCTTTAGCAGCCAAAAGGTCCTCTTGATCACACGCCTCGTCCTGTTGTGGGTCTCATTGAAACGGTTTTACAACATCTGTTGTTGGATATCTCACTGGTGTCAGCATCCATGGAAGGTTAGGATAGCCAGAGTCACCTGTGTGCACAAAGGATGGACCTATCACAATACCGGTGGTGACACAGGGTATAATGTGAAGAGAGGTGACATAACAGTTTCACACATACTAATGTATTCATACCAATGAGCCAGACCCTCTCCCTCTGTAGTTGTGCCATCAGGTGTGGCACATTGCTGTTTTCTCAGGATGAGGAGTCATGCACAGATCCAGGAAACTTGGCCGTCACTTGTGAGATGTACTGGTCAGCGAGACACATGACCTGGACATTGATGCAGTAAAAGCTTTTCTTGTTCCTGTAGACTTGTTCATTCACCCTGAGAGATACAAAAGCAATGTGGGAGTCATCTATGGCCACTATCACATAAGGGACATGTGCCATAGCATAGAAGTCAGATTTAACAGTGGTCAAATCCTCACGTTGGGGGAATCTGATGCTTTCCAGGTGTTGGAGTAAAGCACACAGTACATCGTTCAATACTATACTGGACATGGGCTGGTATATCACTGCAGCTAAGCCCACTGTCAACTGGAACGAGCCTAAGGCAAGGAAGTGTAGAACAGAAAAGACCTGTGCTGTGGGAGTGATGGCATAGGGATTACGGATGGCTGGCAAGAGATCCGGTTCCAACTGCTACACAGGTCCATGATGGTCTGACGGTTCAGACGATAGGTCTGAATGATGTGTCTCTCTTCCAGTGTAGCAAGGTCGACTAGGGGCCGGTACACCAGTGTATGTCTCATTCTCACCATTGCACGGTTTCTAGAAATAAGAGAGAGGAAAAGTAACACGTTGATGTGGACAGGTCACATGCTACCTAACACTATACATGTGACCTTGTAACACACACATTTGGTTAGGCCGTGTACGATGTAGCAAGTGACTGCACATGTCGTGTCATAGTTTTCAGTAAACACACTTGACTATCCTTGAATGTCACATGTGTGAACCTTGCACTGATGTTTGAACATGGATTATGTATGCACACTAGAATTCATAGATGACACACTTATAAATCCCCTACAATACACTAGCTAAATGTAAAATGGCATCCGCCTGACCTGCAAGCACAGGACAGATGGAAGTGACTTAATTCCGCTGGCGTTAGTCGTCATGGCAGTAGGCGGTCGCAACAGCTGTGCAACTCCTCATTGGCTAACATTGATGCATATAGGAGACTGTGGCCACTGATGATTACCACCGGCGGTCACGGTCATGTACGCTGCAGCAGTGACCGCCATTTTGTTTTGCATAGTTCACTTGACCCTTGACACTCGGGCAAGCAAGACCTCCACTGCGTGTGCTGCTGTATTCTGTCTCTGGGAGCCATTATGCCACGTCCTGCAAGAGATAGGGCCCCTGCATTCACCCAGGATAAACTGGAGAAGCTCCTGGACGGGGTCTTAGCCTTGAATGGACAGTTGTATGGGGCACCAGAGCAGCAGGTGAGTCCAATGTTCGTGTCCTATCTGATGGTGATGTGTGTGCGGTTGAAAGGCATGGAGACGACGCACACGGAGTGGATGCATACAGAAGGCAAAGGAGTAGGTGCGAAAGTGCCATTAAGACACGTGTGTGTGGTCATGAGATATGTCTGATGTGTGAAGTCCACTGCGGTTGGTGTTATGCCACTCTACATGACTTTCTCCTTTCCTTCTGTCTGCGTCACCCATGCAGGTCAGCGCCCATCAGAAGAAGGTGATTTGGCGTGCCATCGTCAAGCAAGTGGGGACCCCAGGGGCCCATGCCCGGCGGAGCACCCACTGCAGAAAGCGGTGGGAGGACCTGAGACACTAGGCCTGGAAGACTGCTGAGGCCCTGCTGAGGACATCCTCCCAATGAGGGAGGGGTGCCCATCAGACCCTGACCCCACTAATGGCCCGCATTTTGGTGGTGGCCTACCCTGAGGTAGATGAGCACTTGAGGTCAGCACTGCAGCCACAAGGGGGTACACACTCCCACCTCCCTAATGGGGATGTATGAGTTTGGGTAGCCTACTAGTGTGTAGATGGGTAGATGTTGTGTAGACCATTGGTATTTGCACATCGGCTATGGGTATGAGCCCTCCTGGCAGGAATTGTATTAGTTATGTGTGCCAGAACCATGCAGACGGTGACTCAGGTGGGTAGGAATTTAAATATTGGATATTGTCTCCTGACATTTGTCATATTTTGGCTGACCAGCTCCTTCCATCAACCTCAGGATACCTGAGTTGTCAGTGCATTGCCATCACTAATGGTCTGCCACTATGACAGAGGCAACTGCTGTGATCCAAATCAGCTGCCTCAAACTGTAGGTGTAGATGACTGCAGGAGACAAAATGTAGCTGGCCACATCGTTGTACTGTGCTGTGCTACTTAGCATTGCATGACCCTTCATGTAGTCAAAAGTGCCCATGTTCCCACATTAGTTGGATTAGAGTGCATAGCTTCTGTTTCCCCTCTGATTACCAAAGTTGAGCCTTACCATGTAAAGGTATTCAATGGCATGGCATCCCAGCAATTAAATAGGTTATCAGTGTGAATGATGTGTAGGTATTGACCCACTGGACCCTTTCTTTCTCTCCCACCCACCATCCCTCTCCTCCTCTCTCTTTGTGTGCATCAGAATCATCAAGCGAAGGAGAAGGGGCACCGGCGAGTGGGGAAGCTGCAGCCCACTGGAACCAAAAGGCTGATACCAGCGGAGCCGAGGGGACCAGTGGGATGGAGGGTGAGGGGAGTGTCTCGGGGGAGACTGGATCAACAACATCCTAGGCTATTGACCTCCTGAGGTGCATCTCTGTGGGATAGTCGACCATTGTGAATGTCATCCATGGTCTGGCATCCCAGATGCAGCAGACCAAAGCCTTCCTGGAGGGCATTCACGGTGCCCTGACTGGCCTGCAGAGATCCTTTCAATCCCTGGCCTCCTCATTGATGGCAACCAGTGTCCCTTCATCATCTGTCCCCCCCTCCAGCTACCTGTGCCCAATCCCACACCCCTCTCCCCACACCCATTCAGAGCACACAGTCTGACCAGCATTCATCCACCTCAACAGACACGGTTTGCAAAGACAAACACAGGCACCACAAGTCCCACCACCGCCATGCACACAGCCAACATTCACATGCAGACACAACAACATCCACTCCCTGCACAGGCTCCCTCCACCTCCTCCCTCACATACAAAACACCACTCACACCTGCTTTCACCACATCAACACTCCCAGATCCATCCACAAGTCCCATCATGTCCACCATCACCACAATAGCAGAGCCCCATACATCCACGCCATGCACCACATGCGCAGTCACCACAGCTACCAGCACTCCCATATGCAGCACACCCACCTTACCTACAGGCACCACCCCAACAGACACTTTCACATCCACCCTGTCATCTTCCTGCATCTCCTCACCCCTCCTCCCAATACACCTAAATGTCCACACTCACCCACCCACCAGATACCCAGCACACACATGGCTTCCACCCATGCACCTGCAACCAAGCCACCTATCAAGACACACCTCATAACCACTCCCTTTCCATCCCCTCCCACCTGTTTTTCCCAGGACCACCCTTGTGTTCCTAAAAAACGATCCCTCTACGAGTTTGCCCTGTTCCCTCCCACTGACCCTGTCCCAGTTTCCCCCAAGCACCCTCATGCCCTTCATATTCCCAATCCTTCCACCTCCCAGTCCTCCCTTGGCCCCCCTGCTAGTGCCTATGTCCCTCCCCCTCCCCCTACGGGGACTACCACCACACCAAAATGCAAGGAGCCTCCTCCTAAGGGCCATACGAAGGGGAAAATCCTCCTCCTAAAAATCTAAGTCTAAAAGGCCCCCTCCCAAACCCGACCCTAAAGACCCCCCACCCAAACCTAAGAACCCCCTCCCAAACCCAAACCCCTACCTCAGCCCCCCCCCCCTTCTCCGCCTCAGGGCCAGCATGCCCCATTGATGCCCCTGCCATGTAGAGGCCACTTTGCAGTCAAGAGTCAAGTTGGAGCCAGGAACTCTGCCCATAGTGTCTGGGCCAATGGACAATTCTAGGCTGGCCATTAGGCCTCTGTTGTATATAGTTATTTATTTAATGAGGGCATGATTTTAATGTATCTGCACCAGTCACCTGTTAGTGTCGAGGTTTACATACTTGTCCTGCTTTTCCTTCCAGCTGTATGTCTTGGAAATGTGCGATTTGGTGTGTGTCTTCAGTGTATGTGATGTGTCTGTGTAACAGAATGAGTTGTGTGGGTGAGTTGTTCTATGGGCTTGTGTTGTGTTGTGTTGGTGTTGTGTGGCATTGTGTGGTGGTGGTGTGTGTGCTGTGATGCATCTGTGATGTACTTTGTGTGTTGGGTGGATGTGGCTTATGATGTGACATGTTGTTTGGCAGTGTTATTGTTTGTATAGGTTGTGTGCTGTTGTTACGTGTTGCTGGCAGTATGTGTTGTCCTGTGGAGGAGTGAGTTGTGCCTCTCTGCCAATGTATTGGTGTGATTATGATGGTGTTGTGGTTGTGTGACTGGTGGTGTTGTCTGTGGATGTGTCTGTCAGTGGCGGTGGTGTGTGTGTGCAGTGTGGTGTATGTTGGACGTGGTGTGTGTTGTTTGTGTGTGTATGTAGATGTGTTTGTGTGTTGGTACGGGGGTATTTTTGCGTGTGTGTCTGGGCGTGGCTAGCCGCTGTGAGGTTGTGTGTTGTGTGTGGGTGTGTACTAATGGCCTTCCCTCCAGTGTGTGCTAGGTGGGTGAATTTACGGGTGTTGTCTTTGTCGCAGTCATTGGTTCTGGAGTAGTATGACCAGCAGGAGCAGTGGGAAGACTTCCAGTTCGGGTTCCATGACGGCTGCGGACATGCCTGTGTTCGGGAAGGTGAGTGTCTCCTTTTATGTTGCTCGTTTCCGCCAGCATTTTTGTGGCGACGTGACCGCCCCAGAAATCCTGGCGTGTGCTGAGTCGTAATATGGTCACCGGTAACTTGGTCCCCGGTGGCCTAGAGATGCCTACCGACGCCCGCGGCAGTCCGCCCACTCTGGTGGTACTGGCGGTGTTTTGGTTGTGTCCTGTTGGGAACACCACCATGGTCATTATGGGGCAGGAGTCTTGTAAGCGATCAGAAACTGAAATGTTCTTGTTATCTTTGTGATGTGGTCAACCAGGACTCGGTATGTTGTACTATGAGATATGTATGTGTATACCATAGGCTTTGCATAACTTGCCTGAAATATGAGGCTCAGGTTAGCATCTCAGTTTTTCAGCTCTTCTTATGTCATGCGTAGAGGTATGGTTTACAGGTATCCTTTTAGTTGGCGAGATTTTGAACTAAAAGTTGATGCACTGGTTAGGGCCTAAGCAGCAGTCACATGATAGAGGACACCACATACTCAGGCGCTTGCTATTCACTTTGACTGCATTTAAAAATGCTGGAGATACGAGTTTGGTTTACAACTGGGTTTTCTAGAGGTCTGTCTTTACCATGAAATGCACAGTTAATTGATTGCACTTGTGACAGCTACTGTGGTTACATATGAGCAATATATTAAACTGATTCTCAATTTTATTATGATTTAATGTAGAAAGGATGCAAAAGTATTGATGGTTACTCCTCCATGCTCCCTGTATAGAATGGCACCAAGAAGCCGTATCGTTTTAACAGTATTCTTGAATTACGGAGACTGTCAAAGCATTGAAACATATACATGTGATGTAATGCTTTACCGATAATATAAAGAGTATTATAGCATATATGTTCTGAAGAATCATGTGTAATGTTTGACTGTTTGTAAATACTGGATGGATTTTTCTTTTCTGATGAAAAAGATTTTTGTGGGTGTATCAAAGTATCCTTTCACGTTAGTTACCTTGCCTAGGGAATTTTATTTCATTAACTAAGATAATTTTCTTTAGTTCTGCAAATATTTGTCAGTAACCTTAGGAAGCTCTGAAGTTGGAACAAGTATAGTTTAATTAGTGTGATGAGGTGGCATTTTGTAAACATTGATTGATAATGAAAATTGATGAATTCACAAGCATGTTCCTGTTTTGCAATATATGCTACCTCTCCCTCTATATTAATTGCGAGAGAAGATGAGCAACTTCAATTATAAAACTAAAATTATATGAAATGGAAGAAATTGGATATATAATCTGACAATTGTTTTGGTTTAACAGCTCCAGTAGTCTGTAACTACTAGGAATAGGGGTGGTAAGATTGTGATGACAGTGACTCACGAGGGATTATGGATGTATATTGAATTTACTTTAGAAGCATTATGTTGACTCGTGTTTATTATATATGTTTTTGTATTAGACCCCCATGTTTTGTGATGAAATGCAAGATTACATATGATTAAACTGATCGAATATATTAGCCAGTCCTAAAGAAGGTGAAATAGAAAGTTGGTAATTCCCACCGAAAGGTGTATCGATGTTTTTAGATATCCACTGTTGGCAGTCTGTGAAAGTAAGAAACTTTGATTGCCCCCTAGATAAGGTGAGGCCGTGCTTTACTGATCTGGAACGTTTTTAAATGAATTATAGACTCCTTGGACAATTTATGATAATGTCTTGTTTTGTTTGGGGGTTATTTTCATGATATCTCCACTGGTGTTGTTACTAATTATTGTACAGATTACGTTGGATTTAAGTGTTTGGGATAATTCACTTGTGAAGAATTACTGTTCTGGATCCTAATTAAAGTCTCAAAAAACTTAAAGAAAATGTTTTTGTATTAATATGAAAGATAGGTTGTTAGGAGAAAAGGTTTTAGTTTGTGCAGGCTGACCTATGTATTTATTGAGATTAGAGAACAGGAGGTCATGTGCTTGGAGACATTAGCTAGATATGTGTGTGTGAAGTATGTGTTTGCTGCAGGCAAAACACCTTTTACCTCAATCAGGGACAAAGACACAGACACAACCCAAATCCATTGTGTTATCTGTTTTTTGGATTTGTTTGAGTTTCAAGCACCTTTGAGTGATGTAAGAAACTGTGTCTGAAACACAGGTGTTAGTAGGACTAAAAAGTTCACATATGGTAAACAGTAACAAGCCAAGCAAGTTAAATATGAATGTGTTTATATTTATGTGTAATATAGAGCCCTTCATGTCTACAAAGCTTAACTGCCTTTCATGGCTTCTGTGTCTATGGATGGCAGGTGCAATCACATTCAGGAGCTGTGACAGTGGGCAGAGGTTCAGTGTCTGATTCTCCCCAGACTCTGCCAAAGTGCTTTTTTGAGTCTGGCCACCCAGAGGGAGACAAGAGCTAAGAACACTTACCATGTCCCTCCTCCCAAGGCTCTACTGACAATGACAATGGGAGGAGGGAAAAGTAAAGCTTGCTCTATGCCCTACAGTACTGCCACTAGCTTGCTCATTCTCCTGCACAATCTACATAGCCTGTGGATAGGCAGGGGAGAGTCAGAGGGTGTGAATTAGGACATTGGAAAGTTGACAGGAGCAGGCCTATTCCAGTGTTTATAGCCCACTCCTGCCACATTTTCTTGAATGGTGATTCAGCATTCCTGTGTTCTAATAAGAGGTAAGGTAACAGGATATCGTCTACCACTGAAACCCTCCCACAACTCAGGAAACTCATAAGCATGCACATTAAAGTTAATTTACAAGATCTCTAAGTTTAGGTTTCTATCAGCTTCTAGATACACCCATGGAGCTTTATTTATTGTGGAGTCAATGCGTATTTAACCATTAACAGTTCTTTACAGTAACATCTATCCTTGTGTATGGGTCTAAATTGTTGAGTACAAAAATCGCACATTGATTGAGAATAGAAACTGGAAGTACAAAATGATGTAAGAACAGTATTTCTTAACTCAAAATCATTTATTCGACTTCTTTTGCCCAGACAACCCACTCTGAATGTGGACACAAGTTTTCTCCTCATAAGGCTCACTGGTCCTGTGATACCCTCATTGTCAGGGTGCCTCAATTTAAATATTCCTCCATGTGAACTTCTGTTGCTGACCTTATTCATTATTTTCTACATTTTCATTTGCTTACAATATTTTGTGCTTAATCAATATTGCACTTATGCGCTTATATAATGTTGATATTGCAGCGTTATGGCCTACCATTGCCCAAAAATTTGTTGCATACACTCGTAATAATCTTCTGACCCTACGACCCGCCCCTAACCCTTTTTGCTCACTCCTTATTCCTGATACAGCCTTACACAGCTGTTTGTGTTGTAGCTTTACCCTCCCTCCCCCCCTTCACTGGGGCTCCATTCGCCATGAGTCTAGTCGAACTCCTCCTTTGATCATCAAGACTAACCCTTCCCTTACTCCTTTTACCTTTTTCAGTCTTAATTGCCGCTCACTACCTAAACATAAGGGCGACATTCTGAATATTCTTATGGAGCTACAACCTGATGCCCTCTTTCTAACTGAAACGTGGCTTAATGAGAGTTCCGGACCCGATATGGCGTATGCGCTTCCTCCCAACTATACCTATCATGGAAGAAATCGTACTGACCGTACTGGTGGGGGTATAGCTTTAATCTTCAAAACTGACTATGTATGTAAATGGGTAGACCTGGATTTTATAAATTGTGAAGCCGGGTTTTTTAAACTTCACTTATCACCTAATTTTACTCTTTCCGGGGCCCTTATTTACCGTCCTCCTGGCCCTGCGGGTCTTTGGGCATCGACCCTTCCTGACCTGATTGCTCCTCTTCTATTAGAAACCACTATTTTTTTGTTTTTAGGTGACCTGAACTTACATCTCAATGACACATTTTGCACTACGAGCTCTACTCTTATAGCTAACTTAGCGACATTAAATGTTCTCTTACATAACTCAGGCCCCACGCATAAGGCAGGACACTTATTAGACCCCATTTTTTCCAATCTTGATACCATTTCATGTAAACAAGCCACTCCTATTCCATGGTCGGATCATTTTTTGGTGGAATTTACGATTGCACAATCACGGGGTCCTACTCCCTCCGTATCCCTTGCCAAATCCAGTACCTATAGAAACTGGAAAAATGTAGATATTAAGACCCTGAATTTAATGTTGGAAAAAACCCTACCATCGATTACGAGTATAAGAGATGACGGGGTTATCCGTGATTGGCTAACCTCTGCAATTGATGAATGTCTTCCTCTATCTAATAAAAAGAATAAACAGGGCTACCAGCATCCCCCCGCCCCCTGGTTCTCAGAAATACTCAAAACAGAAAAAACTAAGTGCAAGAACTTGGAAAGGAAATGGCGTAAAAACTATGATCCTGACCGGAAATCCACTTACAAACTAGCCCTTCTTAACTATCACCGACTACGTAACATCGCGCATGCCGAACATGCCACCGAGATTATTTTACAATCTCAGAATTGCCCCAAAGTGCTGTTTGAAGTAGTTAAGGAACTTTCTGGTGACTCCCGTTTATCTAAGCCCCCTGATCTTGACCCTAAAAAATGCAACGATCTGGCAAATTTCTTTGCGGATAAAATTGACAAAATTTATTCTGAATTCCACAACGACTCTAACAATCCCAGCACTAGCACTAAACCTCAATCCAACCACCTTTTTCTTTCTTCTATCACTCAAGAAATGACTCAAGTTAATAATATTAATTTACTTAATGATTGGCTCCCCATGGATACTGCCTCCTTTTCTAAGATTCTTACAAGCATCAAGTCTGGCTCCCCGCATGATCCTATCCCCATTACGGTTCTTCAAAAGCTAGACCCTTCCATACTTACTTCCATTATGCAGTTTCTTAACATGTCACTTATGGAAACTTATGTTCCTGCTTTGTGGAAGCACGCAATGGTCCTTCCTTTATTAAAGAAAAATAACTCTGATCCGGAAATTTTCTCCAATTTTCGCCCAATTTCTCTCCTTCCTCTTTTTTCCAAAATTCTGGAAAAACATGTTAATTTTCAATTGACCCAGTTTGTAGAAACCAGTAATATCCTCCATCCTTCTCAATCTGGTTTTCGTGCCGGCTATTCAACGGAGGCAACTTTACTGGGTGTGACTGAAAATATCCGTCAACAAATTGATAAAGGTGAAACAGTAGCTCTCATCCTATTGGATTTAAGCGCAGCTTTTGATACTGTATCTCACTCTTCTCTTTTAAAAACTCTTAATATCAAGGGTATTGGCGGCAAAGCCCTCTTGTGGCTGTCCAGCTTTTTATCCAATAGGACTTTTCAGGTTTTTTCTCACACAGCTTCCTCTCTGATTCATGCATCTCCTTACGGAGTCCCTCAGGGCTCCATTCTTAGTCCACTACTTTTTAATATATATGTCAGTCCTTTGGCAAGCATAGCAGAACAAGCTGGTCTAACTATCTATTCTTATGCTGATGATACTCAACTTATTTTTTCACTTTCTCCCAAAGAAACCTCTAACTCTTCCTCTTTGCAAATAGGACTATCTAAGATAGCCAATTGGATGCATTTTAATAAACTCAAACTTAATGGAGGAAAGACAGAACTCCTCATTTTTGGAAACAAAAAATCACTCTGGGGCCCCCAACATTGGCCCTCTGAGATGGGTGCCCCCCCAATCCCTTCTCTTTCTGCATGTAACCTGGGCATCATTATTGATGACCAGTTGACTATGAAACAGCAGGTCACCAAAGTGGCTTCTACCTGCTTTGCTATCCTGAAGTGGCTTCGTAAAATTCTCTGGATGCTTCCTGTGGCTGCTCAAAGAACCGTGGTCCAAGCGCTGGTTATTTCTAGACTGGACTACGGTAACGTGCTCTATTTGGGTGCAAATAAAGAAGTATTACACAAACTTCAAGTTGTTCAGAATTCTGCGGCCAGGCTTCTTTGTCAACTTCCCAGAATTGCTCCCACTTCTGGTGCACTTCATGAACTACACAGTGAAAACACCACAAAAATACACCACGCAGGTTTAGAAAAATATATGATATTTATCTGGTTAAATTAGGGTCAAAACAATAAAGATTCAATAAGCACAAGTTGAGATATCACTTTTGAAAGATTAAAAAGAGTCTTAAATCTTAGAAATCAACAGTTGTCTCTTGTTTGCACACAGTACCTGGTTTGCGTAAAAAATAACACACACGGAGACCGCAGAGGAGGAGATGCGTGGAAAAATAGGGTGTGGGTCGGATTTTCTGACGTGGCACAGACGATGCGTTGTTTCTTTCCACGCTCAGACTTGGTTCCTCACTGCGATGCGGGGATCGTTTTGACGCCCTGGGACAATACAGGGAAAATCCTGGGTGTGCAGGAAGAAGTCACTAGAGTTGCTTCGATCCAGTAGGAAATGCATCCAACTTTCTGTTGCACCGCAGTTGAATCTTCACTCACGAAGTCGGGCGATTTCTTCGTCGCAAGGCAGGCTGTGTGTCATTTCTGGCAGGCTGTGGGTCTATTTTCAGTGCACAGAAGTTTCCTGAAGAGGTGAAGTATTTTTTCCCTGAGACTTCAGAAAACAGGAGGCAAGCTCAATCCAAGCCCTTGGAAAGCACTTCTCAGCAAAGTCAGAGGGCAGCAATGCAGCAGGGCAACAGCAAGGCAGCAGTTCTTCTCAGCAAAGCAGTCCAGATGAGTCATTTGGGCAGCCAGGCAATTCCTCTTGACAGGTTGCAGGTTCAGGTCCAGAAGTGTCTGATCTGGTGGGGTCAGGGACCCAGTTAATATACCCAAAAATGCCTTCGAAGTGGGGGAGACTTCAAAGTGGTTTAGAAGTACACAAGGTCCCCTTTCAGTACAGGTCTGTCTGCCAGGCTCCCAGTAGATTTGACAGTCCATCGAGTGAGGGTGGGCCCCTAGTCTTTGAAATGTATGTATCATGCATCTCCACCCTTCCAACATAGGAAGACCCATTCAATATGCAGTTGAGTGCAGGTGAGACTGAATATCCTGTGTTTGTGGTTGTCTGGGTGAAATGCAGAAGGATGCTGTCAACCAGCCCAGCCAAGACGTTGACTGGCGACAGGCTGTAAGGCACAGATGGATTTTAAGTGCAGAGAAATTCTCACTTTCTAAAAGTGGCATTTCTAAAATAGTAATATAAAATCCAACCTCACCAATAAGTAGAATTTTCTATTACAATTCTGGCCATACTAAATATGACCTGGTTACCCCTTTCTGATCAGAATCTACCACTCAAACAGTATATGAGGGTAGCCCTAATGCTATCCTATGAAAGGAGCAGGCCTCATGCTAGTGGAAAACGAATTTAGGAGTTTTCCACCACCAGGACATATAAAACACACATGTACATGTCCTGCTTTATACCTACATAGCACTCTGCCCTATGGGTTACCTAGGGCCTACCTTAGGGGTGACTTATATGTAGAACAAGAGGAGTTTAAGGCTTGGCAAGTACTTTTAAATGCCAAGTTGAAGTGGCAATGAAACTGCACACACAGGCAATGGCAGGCCTGAGACATGGTAAAGGGGCTACTTAAGGTGCCACAACCACGGCTGCAGGCCCACTAGTAGCATTCAATTTACAGGCCCTGGGCACATGTAGTGCACTTTACTAGGGACTTACAAGCAAATCAACAATGGCAATTGGAAATATACGAAAGTTACCATGTTTAAGGGAGAGAGCATTAAGATTAAAACGGGTGGTAGGATCAATTCAAAACCTGCATTTTGTAGTATGTTTGGTAGTGCTGCAATGGTATCACTCAGATTCCACAAACTGCTATTTACTAACCTACGTGTGGAAGTCAATACCTATCTCTGCACATGTATGTGTTTTAGTAGTAAATGTAGGAGTTATGGAGAGTGGCTGAAAAATAGAGAATACTTTAACTACATGGCAATGGTTTAGTGAGGAGTATGGAATGGGTTTGGGAGAGCTCAGAAGGATTTAGGAATGCACATTCATCCACCCAGAAACGAGTAAGTCCATTCCTATTAACAACTGCACTTCTAAAGTGAGTACAGCCAAAAAGGACCCAAAACAGTATTAAATGTGCTCCAACTCAGGCCTGGAGCATATCCACCACTACAAATGCCCAACCACTTGTACTACCACACCCCGATAGAAAATATTGGAGACAGAGGCCTAAAATACAACTCCATATGAAATAACGTTAAAAGGAATTAATTTATTTTGCCTTTTTAAAAAAATATATAAATGCAATTAAATGTTAAAAAATTATATATAAATAAATAGTATGCTATTGTAAAATATGTATTAGCCTTTTTAAAATTGAAAATAAATGTAACATTATTTTTGTAAGTAATTAAATGCATTTAAGTTAATTCTATGCATACTTTAATAAAAGACATACATAAACTTAATAGTATATTTTTTCAACTTTAAAAAGCCATAAAAATCAAACGTTACGTAAAAAACATAAAATGAAACATTTAGACTACCATTCAAATACTACAACTAAAAGTATTGTTTAAAGTGCGATTACTGTCGCAGATCTCTAGTCAATAGTGCAAATAACAATTTCATTTGTCTTTAGTCATTTTTCCTATGGTCAAAGGCTTGTCGGTCTGATAGCTTTCCTTGTTGCTTGTGTGCAAGCGAAAACAAGGCTTTGAGTCTGTTTGGTAGAAGAATAGCAATGCCTCTCTACAGCTTCTGAAATTCTGATTTATGAACAGATGCCAAAATCATCTCCTAGTGTATAGCGATTTTTACAAGCGTAAAATGTGTGACAGTTTCAGGTCCTTGGACAGAGCAGTGGCATAGATCATAAGAAACTGGGTCTTTATGCCAGTTTCTGTGGGCTGACCTGACAGAGCAGATGCTGTCAGGCAATTATAAAAGCATCACTGGAGAGGGATCGTGGCTTCACCCACCTAAGTAGATGTTTTATTTGTGCAGAAGTTGTGACCTTCTACAAAAAAGCGATTGTCCACCAGACCGCTGTGATCATTTTATTTATTTATCCAGCTGCCTAAGCTTGGAATTTCAGGGGCACCCACAGGGCATAGTAATGCTATTACAGTGTGTTAGATAACTAGATGATATATGGTGTTTTTCTCTGCCAGCAGCTCAGATGGGAAGAGGACAGTCATTAACCTACATGGATGTTTATTCTGCTTGAACGTGCAACTATCACCTGACATTTTAGCATACACCAATATTATTGTACAGTTCTTTGCTTTCTGTAATGCTTCACATCTTCATACAATATTCCTTTAAAGACAGACCTATTGTCATTGCACCTGCTTGATAGTACATAAAGCTACCAGGAGCGTTTTCGTTCTAAACTTCAGGAACAATGTCTCTTTCACTTCAGAAAAGATGTAGTCGAGATAGAAAGTCCACGTTTTATGATTTTCAGGCAACTAGGTCTCAGTAATAATATGTGCCCATATGTGCCTTCTTGCTGATGACTTGCCTTTGTGTAAATAACTATACTGATGGTATTCTCAAGTACTCAAATTGCGAATTTGGAAATAGCAAAACACGGCTGGAAAACAGCACGGGTTAACTGAATTTTAGGTCAGTGAATAAACCAAATGACTACAGAAAGCAGTGAAACATTGCAATCAATCTTTAAAAAGACATGCAAACCTCATGAATGGTGACTTTAAAAAGAGTAACTTTGTTTTAATGCTCATTCGTCACAAGTATACCCTCCATCAAAATTGGAACGCTGTTCTAAATATTCATCAGCAAATCTGTACAGGAGTATTTTTGCATACTTCTTTGAAAATGTAAATCCGTGCAATGATAAACAAACAGGTGAAATGCAAATATTCAAGTGATATGACGAGATCGGTTTTGTTGTTTGCTTTTATGCAAAATTTTGCTGTACCTAATTGACCACTTCAACCAACTGACATCAACGGAGACTTCTTGACTTGAAATATTAGAAAGACGCCAATTTGCATGTACCACAACCATAGACTGCAAGCATTTTGCTTGAAAAAATGAAATGCGTTTTAGTCAGGTAAAGATATTTCTAAGAGCATGATGTATCTGTCAAATGGTTTTACTCATCATGCAACTATGGGAAAAAGTGTTGATACACAAGGGCCTTATGCACAGCATTCTTAAGTTTCTGTCTTCTGAGTATAAATAGCAAGTACAATTTTTGTTGACGGGTCACTTTTGATGCTCTTGTGGGTCTTCTATCACTTCCCAAATCTGCATTTTTTGTGGATTTGTGTAAAGTTTAGGACTGTCCTTTATACTAGGCCTGACGGAAATTAAAATTACCTCGGCACAATCCACATAATTTCCTCAAACTTCCCCCGTCCCTTTTCTCTTGTCTCTTCTCTCTCCCTTTTTTCTTTTCAGTCTACCCCAAGTCACAACGTGATCTCCACATCCTTTCTTGTATAGCTACTCTCTCCTCTTCCCACACTTCTGTATCTTTCTAGTTTCTACCTTTTACCCTCTCTCCTTTCGTCTTCCGCTTTCCATTCTCTCCTTCTTTTAGTCTGTTTCTCTTTCATCTCTTCCCACCTCCTTCTCTCATGCATGTCTCACTCTATCTCCACTTTCTCTTCTCTTCTCTCTCCCTGTACCTTTCCGTTCCCTAAACCCTCCTCTATTCCTTACCACCTATCCCTCTATCATTTAATTTGTTCTTCTCCTCTGTCTCCCTTTTCTTCCCCATATCTCTGTGATCTTCATACTCTTAAAGAAAAGAAAAATATAGGTAGGTATGTGGAAAAAAAATTCTATCCTTGTGGCTTGGTAAGTAAACTACAGCTGTTATAGGACAGGCAGTGTCACCATCTCTCTGGTCCCTGATACAGAACAATAGATAGCTACACACCTAATAGCCTTGCTGCACCACCCTGCACCATCAGAAAAGGCAAGAAATGCACCATATCTACAAGATACCACATGTTTCTGTCCTCTCCCCCTGCCCTGGTGCACAAATTGATGCCTGTGCCAATGCAGGCACCATGGTGCAATGGTGCCTGCGTTGTGGGGATGATTGTTTTTGTGCAGTAAGGGACCATTTACTGCACAAAAACAATCAATGGAGGCAATTTCCTTCTTCTTTGTGTGCTACAGAATGCAGCACCCATAAAAAGAGAAAAAAAGGAGGAGAAATAAAGATATTTATACCCGTTACATCACTCTTACACCACCCCTGGGGTGGCACAAGCTTTTGACACATTCCCAGATTAAGTGTCAGAATCCATGGATGTTGCGCAGGAACACCCATGCAACACCCATGGAAACGCCTCCCTGACATCGGCGGTTTCTCCATGAGGGAGGGGAAGCGTCGCCCACTGTGCACTACGGGTGAAAAACATTAAATGGCAGTGGAATTATTTCATTGCCATTTTATCTTTTCACCCGATGTTTGCGCTGCAGTGCCCCGAGCTAAAAGACATGGGGTATATACTCTGCTGAAGACTGGAGCAGTGGCTGGCTAGATGCTCCAAAGTGCACGTCACTTTGGCCGGCTGTTTTCTGCCGGCCAAAGTGACATGCACACTTTGCAGCTCTCCACTCAACTGTCTTAAGACAGCTGGGTGGAGGCCAAGCACAAGCCTCCAGGGCCTGAAGGAGCATCTGGCCAGCCTGCTGCACCCAATCCAGGCACTTTTCTCATGCTGTTTAACAGCATGAGAGCAGTGTCTGGCTTGGTCAAGGGATCTCCACAGCAGACTGCAGTTTGCAGAGCACCTAGTGGGATGTGTTGCAATCAGTAAGTACCCTTTTATTTTCAGTTAACATGGCATTTTGGAGGGAGGGATTGTTTTATTATGGGCTTTTGGAGGGGGGTTATTTTATCTTGAGCTTTTGGAGGGAGTGGGAATCTTTTTTGGGAAGTAGTGGGGCACTTCGCTTGCCACACTGCTTTTTAAGGTTACCAGCCACCCCTGCTCCCTGACGCAAAGTAAGGTAACTCAGCAACTTGTGCTGGGGTGCCTTACTCCATATCTACAAGGCCATGTAAAGCCACGCAAAAAGTGGCTTTGAGTGGCGCTGTAGATATTGGTGTGCTGCCGGCATCACCGGTGCATCACAAAAAGGGAACATGGGCCTTCTACCTAAGAGAACAAACAACCAGATTGAGAAGATATATTCTGCATAAAACTGGCATCCTGGAGGGCTTTAGCATAGACCATCCCAGCTGGTCTCCTAATCAACAACCTTCCTATTCAAAGTTTAACATCCTTTAGTAAGGCTCATATCGGGATGGCTTAAAGTGAGTCTGTCCAGGCAGAACTCTGCCCTCTAATTTTCCTTCCTCCTGACTTGCTTCTCCTCTTTTCAACACAAAAAAGACTTACAGAGTAGGTGGCCCAGTTCCTGTATCAGCACAGGGACTGGATTGGGCAGAAGCATCACAAACCTAACACAGGACCTGTGGACCATACAAAAGAAAAATTACTGCAAAGTATGGTCATAATCTGAGCACGTCTATTTCTGTCTCTTTCAAATCCATCCTTTAGGTCCTGGGCTCGCGCCTCACGCCGCGCAGCCCCTCCAGACTGTGCCCGTGCCTTCCACCCTGCCTTCTGGCTGCCCTCTGCCCTCGCTGCTGCTCACTGTAAGGTCTGTAACTGTGTCTCCTGTACTTGCATTGTATTTCGGTTTTAAATTGTGCCTTTTTGTGCCCTGTACTGATTGAGTGCTTCTTAGCACTTTTTGTGCCTGCCCTGTTGTGAGCTCCCCTCCCACCCGTTTTGCGGCTCCCCCGAGCCGTTCTTCTCTGCTGCTGCGTCCCTGCGGCCCCTCAAACCCCCATTCACTCCCGCCTCCCAGCTGCTCCTCCCTCCCGCCTCCCACCTCACCTTCTTAATGGTGGCCGCTGTGCGGCCGCGACGCTGGCGCGCCAGTCTGCGCCCGTCCCCCTGGCCCTTGCTGCCTGACCCCCTGAGGCAGCATTACTCCTCCACCATACTTCACGCCCTCAACCCTGGACAACACCCCACCTGCACTCAGGCCAACCCCAAGCACACACACAGATCGTTCACATGTCACGCATGCCGCTTCTCCTGCACTCCCACAAACACCAACAACACTAACACACACCACACCAGCACGCACCATAACCACAACAGCCCCCGCAACCACTTTAACTGCATACTCCTAAACACCCGCTCCGTCCACAGGCACGCCATCGAGCTCTGGGACTTGATCACTACACACTCCACTGACATCACCTTCCTCACGGAAACTTGGATGCACCCCTCATCAGAACCCGACATAGCCATAGCCGTCCCAGAAGGCTACAAAATCTCTTGCAGAGACCGCACAAACAAGCCAGGAGGAGGCATCGCCATCATACACAAAAGCACCATCAACATCACCACCAACACCCTCGACACCCTAGACAGCGCAGAACACCTACACTTCTTAATTCACATAAACGCCAACATCACCCTCAGCGGAACCCTCATTTACAGACCACCTTTCTGTGACGCCATTGCTGATACCATCAGCTCCCACGCCCTCATCTCCACAGACTATATTCTCCTTGGTGAACTCAACTTTGACCTGGAAAACACCCACGACCACAAGTCCACAACCCTGCTAGACAACCTCACGAACCTAGGGCTCAAACAACTGGTCACCTCACCCACTCACTCAGCAGGACACACTTTTGACCCAATCTTCACCTCCAGCAATCACATCACATTCAGACACACCACTGAACTCCACTGGACCGACCACCACTGCGTCCACTTCTCCTTCACGAAACCCCCCACCCACTACTGACAACACACCACACCCTACCGAATGTGGGACACGATCCCCATAGAACACCTGAACGCCAAGCTCACACAAACTCCACCCCCCTTCACCAACGACTCCAACATCGCTGCTCAGAACCTCACACACTGGCTAACAACCTGCGCAGACTCCCTCGCCCCACTGAAAAGTAACAGCAACACCCGCAACATCAAGACTGCCCCCTGGTTCACCACTGAACTCCAAGCCTCCAAGCGTGAATGCCGCAAAACTGAGAAAGCATGGCGCCAAGAGCCCTCCTTGAACAACTTCTCCACCCTCAAAATTACTATACGCAAACACCACCAACTCATCCGGACCACCAAAAGGGCCTATTACAAAGAACGCATGGTTAGTAACTCACAAGCAAGGAACTCTTTACCATAATCAAAGAGCTCACCAAACCCAAATCCCGCACCATCGACCCCCGTCACACACAAAACCTTTGCAACTCCCTCTCCAACTACTTCCACCTCAAAATCTTAAGAGTTTCACACCATCAACACCCACCACCACCACCACCGACATGACCAACAACACAACACCCTCCTACCCCAACCAACTCCACAACTGGACCCCCACCAACGACGAAGATACCGAAAAAAACATAACCTCCATCAACTCAGGTTCCCCCACAGACCCCTGCCCCCACCACATCTTCAACAAGGCCAGCCCAATCATCGCTCGCCAGCTCCGCGCCGTAATCAACAGCTCCTTCGACTCCGCAACCTTCCCGGACACCTGGAAGCACGCCAAAGTCACTGCACTACTCAAAAAGCCCAAAGCAGACTCGGAAGACCTCACCAACGACCGCCCCATCTCTCTTCTCCCCTTCCCCGCCAAGGTCGCTGAGAAGCTAGTGAACGCCCAACTGTCTCACTTTCTAGAGGAAAACAATGCATTCAATGCCTCCCAGTCTGGATTTCGTTAGCACCACAGCACTGAGACCGCCCTCATCGCCTGCACTGATGACATCAGAACCAGAGTCAACAAGGGCAAGACCGTCGCACTCATCCTCCTGGACCTCTCCGCAGCCCTCAACACTGTTTGCCACCAAATCTTCCACGCACGCTTTTTCGACGCAGGAATCCGGCACAAGGCCCTAGACTGGCTCACCTCCTTCCTCGCCGAAAGAACCCAGAAGGTCCGCCTCCCTCCCTTCCAGTCCCCAGCAACCAAGATCATCTGCGGGGTCCCCCAAGGGTCCTCCCTCAGCCCTACCCTCTTCAGCATTTGCATGGCCCCGCTCGCCAACATCCTCCGCCCCCACAGAATCACCATCATCTCATACGCAGACGACACCCAGCTCATCATCTCCCTCACCAGGAACCCCTCCACCGCCAAGACAAACCTCCACGCCGGACTCCTCAACACCACCAAATGGATGACAGCAAGCCACCTCAAACTCAACTCCAACAAAACAGAAATCATCATCTTCGGCCCCAACAAGACAGTATGGGATGACTCATGGTGGCCCACTGCCCTCGGACCACCCCCAACACCCTCCACCCACGCACGCAACCTCAGCATCATCCTAAACTCATCTCTCTCCATGGCCCAGCAAATCAACACCATATCATCCTCCTGTTTCAACACCCTTCACATGCTACGGAAGACATTCAAATGGATTCCCATAGAAAACAGAAAACCGTCACCCATGCACTCATCAGCAGCAGATTAGACTACGGAAACACCATCTACGCTGGTACTACAGCCACGTTTCAGCAGAAACTCCAGCGTATCTAGAACGCAGCTGCACGTCTCATCCCCAACCTGCCACGCCACAAACACATCTCCGCTCATCTCAGATCCCTTCAGTGGCTGCCCATCAGCAAGAGGATCATCTTTAAAGTCCTCATCCACGCTCACAAATCCCTCCACAACACTGGACCAGCCTACCTCAACGAACAAGTAAACTTCCACGCACCCATTTGACTCCTCCGCTCTGCTGACCTCGCCCTCGTCACACTCCCCCACATCCAACACACCACCTCCGGAGGCAGATCCTTCTCCTACCTCGCCTCCAAGACCTGGAACTCCCTCTCCACCAGCCTACGCAAGACCCAGGACATCCTGACTTTCAGAAAGCACCTAAAGACATGGCTTTTTGAGCAGTAATATTGAGACCCTATCAGGTGAGTAGCGTGCGTAATAAATTTTTTGATTAATTGATTGATGGGGGGACGCGCTTGCTGGTTGCTGGTGGAGGCGCGGCTGGCTGTGAGGGCAGGAGCCATTTAAATTCATTACCGTGCTCCCGCCTCGCGGGACGCGCTTGCTGGTTGCTGGTGGAGGCGGCGGTTGACGGTGAGGGCAGGAGCCCTTTAAATTCATTACCGCACTCCTGCCTCGCGGGGCGCGCGGGCGGCGCCCGGGCCAAGGGCGGGCCGTCCTTTGCCCGTCATCGACTGGAATAGGCTGGGCTGGGCCCCCCCTCTAACATTTCTTTTTTCCATTTGGTGGTAAATTCTCTTGGAAGTTGTCAAAGGAGGCGTGGGAGATCGACATCCAAAATGGGGAAGAGAAAGATTAATCTGCAAAAAGGGAAGGTGGCCCAGCTCCTTATGTCAGTCTTCTATTACCAGCTATTTATCCTCTGTGAATGGGGCCATTGAATCTGGACTAGAGCAAGTTGAAGAAAGGATTGGGGCTGTTCGAAATACTGCTCAGCAGCCCCTATTGGAACCTATTGTCCATATAACTACTAATTCAAAGGATGGGTCACCTTCATTGGCTTCGCCTATTAACATAATACAATCTGCTCAATGTAATATGCCCCCACCAGTTTTACCCAAACATTTGGCCCGAAGTGTTAATTCGTCCTTGGAACGCTCCCCGGCGCTTTCCCCACCATTGAAGAAGAGGAGGGCGGGTAAAAAGACCAGGAATATAAAAAAGACGCTAGGCTCGAAAAAGAGAACACACATTTCAACGGCAATTAGTCCCAATGAATCACTTGTTTTGGTTTCAACAAATGAACATCCTAAAAGCAATGATGCTTATAGCGACCCTTTTGATGTAATAGACTCTTTACTTCCATCTTTTTGCACTACTCTAGAGGAGAAACTTACTATCATGATTACTAAAAAACTAGATTGTTTTTGTGATAACGTGCTTAGTACTTTTGCTCAGTTACCAAATTCAGGAGTACTAACCAAGGGAACGGCACAGAGCCGGGATGTGCCAACAAAGGTAAACCAACTACCCATATTGATATCCTACGATGCCGGTACACTTGTGGCCAGACCTTCGGCTATACCTGGCCTAGGTAATGCTGTGACTAGTTTGCCGCAAGCAACTCCTAAATAAGCCACCCCTCCTGGCCCAAATTGTCCATTATCTAATAATTCTATTAATCAAGCAGATGTCTTGCATTTACCTCCTGATTGTATTCCATACGTTTTGGTGTTATCAAATGTACCTTCTCTAGACAGCAACAAAAAAGAAGACACCCAAGCCTTGATTAGGAATTCTGCTCAATGGCTGAAATCTAAATTTAAGGCTAAATATCATCTGAATAACAAGATCCTTATGGCACGTAGAGTGAAGCAGGTGGGCCATCGAAGACATAGGGTCTACGGAGGCTGTGTCGTAATTAATTTTGCTCACCCGTGTTCAGTTGATCACCTTTTGGCAAATTCAGATTGTTCTATTTCCCAGACAAAGGGATACAAATACATACGTTATATCATTTTTACGACCATTCCCTTTTTCCTCAATGTACCAGTGTTGTCTCTAGCTATCATAGTTTAGCTCCTGTTAGGCCATACGCGCTGGTAAATGTTCCCACTAGTAATTGTCTTCTGCCCTTTAACTCTCTTGACGAGAATGATTGACTTAAGGTTATCGCTAGTCCGGGTTACAAAAACCTGCCGAGATTAACGACTGATGATGACCATGACGAACTTGTACAGGACGATAGAGTGAAGATTCCTGACAGATCCCATTTAAACAATACTGATAGATTGGTGCCACACTTGGGATCAAAGCCTCTATCCTTGATTAGTTGGAATATTGCGGGGCTTTGATCTAAAATAAATAACCCGGACTGGGTGAGTTTTATATCATCCTTTGACATAATCTTCTTACTGGAAACTTGGTCCCAAGATACGTTTTTTCTGGATGGGTATACAACTCTTTATCAGCCGGCAGAAACTTCTACAATGGGAAGAGCACGTTGAGGTCTTTTAATGTTCATATCTTTACGATTACCATCACTGAAGGCTTCCTTAATTTGGTCCTCTCCTTATTTTATGATTGTTTTATTATCTATCAGGGGGGGTAAAGGTATTTTGATCTTAAATTTTTATAATAATGTCCCACGCGGTCTTCTTAAAAGAACGTTAGACGACACTGTGGATTTTATTGATTCCTCTATTGAATTGCAGGATGAAGATTTAGGGGGTCATTCTGACTTTAAGTCCCGCCGTCAGAATACCGCTGCGCGGTCAAAAGACCGCCGCAGTAATTCTGAGTTTCCTGCTGGGCGGGCGGGCGACCGCCAGAAGGCCGCCCGCCCGCCCAGCGGGAAACCCCCTTCCACGAGGATGGCGGCTCCGAATGGAGCCGGCGGAGTGGAAAGGGTGCGACGGGTGCAGTTGCACCCGTCGCGATTTTCAGTGTCTGCTATGCAGACACTGAAAATCTTGGTGGGGCCCTGTTAGGGGGCCCCTGCAGTGCCCATGCCATTGGCATGGGCACTGCAGGGGCCCCCAGGGGCCCCACGACACCCGTTACCGCCAGCCAGGTTCTGGCGGTCAAAACCGCCAGAACCAGGCTGGCGGTAAGGGGGTCGGAATCCCCATGGCGGCGCTGCCTGCAGCGCTGCCATGGAGGATTCCTCAGGCCAGGGGAAAACCGGCGGGAAACCGCCGGTTTCCCTTTTCTGACCGCGGCTTTACCGCCGCGGTCAGAATTGGTCTGGATGCACCGCCAGCCTGTTGGCGGTGCATCCGCGGTCCCCGGCCCTGGCGGTCCATGACCGCCAGGGTCGGAATGACCCCCTTAGTAGTCTTATGGGTCGGCAATTTCAATACCTCCTTATGTTGTCAGGAAAATTTTGAATTGTGCGCTATTCCTACTGAAGGCAGAGAATCGTTAATTCATTTTACTCATTCACCTGAAGGAGAAGCTCTGAACTCCTTCTTATGTTATTTTGATCTGGTTCATGTCAGGGAGAAAATGGCACTAGATTCTATAAATGTTCCAACGTTTACAGGGAATGTGAAGGGGAGTACCATCGATTTTATTCTTATTGGCTCCCCAGATTATCAATTAATCTGTGATTTCAAGACAATCCCTCACTGCGCCAGTCACCACAATCCTCTGTGTATCAACCTAGACTTAATTGTAGATCAGGTACCTAGGGATAAGGGATTGAGAAGAAATACTACTTTTCACATAAACTCTGCCTTACGTTTGAAGTGGGATAAAATAAACCCAAACAATTTTTAATCAAGAAATCATAAAATCTAGGTTCGACTCCATTAATATATGTTTATCTCAGCAGCTTGAACATGACAATATCGTTCAAGAATTTGAAATACTAAGTAATGCCATTTCACATGCCCTCGTGGTGGACAGGCCTACTATGGGTTTGCCCGGTCATAAATGGTTTGACTCTGCATGTTCTATTGCTCACAAAAAACTAAAAGATACCCTTAAATCAGTTTCTTCCTCCCGTCACTTCATTAAATCAGTAAGGGCCGAGTATAAGGCCACCATGGAAAAAAGGATAAGGTATAAGGCATGGGAAGAGCTTCAGGCCGCGTCCGATCTGAAGGATTCCTCAAAATTCTGGAAAGTGGTCAATCATTCCTATTTTACGGATAGTAATACTAAGGTTGATGATTGTCTTATTGTAGAAGTGTGGTTGAACCACTTTAGGAAAGTATTTGATCCAGATAATGATCTCCAGATCAGGGAGGAAACATCAACAATCGGACTAATATAGACCCCAATATAAATGCCTTAGATATTTCATTTGATCTACAACGGATCCTTGGAGCCATAAATCGCTCAAAACAAGGGAAGGCCCCCGGCCCTGATGGTGTCCCCATTGATATTTTTAAATCTATGCCTAATCTTTGGGGCCCTCTAGTAACAAACGTTTTAAGAAGTGCTGTTAAAACTAATATACTCCCTTCTTGGAAACTGGCAATTATTATCCCTATTTTTAAAAAGGGCAATAGGCAAGACCCTTCCTGTTACAGACCAATATCTCTGATTGACTCCACAGCTAAGATTCTGGGTAGTGTGATTTTATCTTGCCTGGAGGATTGGGTGCTACAGACACAGATTTTATCTCCAATTCAATTTGGTTTTCGACCTGGTTTGGGTACAGTTGAGCAAGTATTAAACTTGCATCTCATTCTTAACAAATATGTAATTGCCAAAAGGGAGCCAGTTCATATGGCTTTTATTGATTTATTCAGCACCTTTGACTTGGTAAATAGAGAGAAGTTGTGGCAAATTGCGGAAACTCTGGGATGTGATGTGACTCTACTGGATCTCATAAAGTGCCTTCAAATGGATTTAAAAGTGTCAGTTAAGTTTGGCCTATCGGGACAGAGAACCGTCCCCATTTCCTCTTTTAGGGGAGTGTGACCGGGATGTATTTTGGCCCCCTTTCTTTTTTTGATATATATTAATGGGCTTTATGATTTTTGATAAAAAATGGGATGGATGTGCCAAAGATTGGTCAGAGATTGCTCCCAGTTTTACTATATGCAGATGATGCTGTACTTATTGCACACACTGCAAATGGTTTACAAGGCCTGTTGGATCTTTTTTTGGACTTCATGTTGGACTTAGATTTAAAAGTTAATTATTCTAAAACATTTGTTATGATATGTGGCCCCCGAAATACGAAACCTAAAACATTTACTATGGGGGCAATATCATTAATAAGGTGAGGGATTTCTGTTATCTAGGTATGCATATAAGCTTTGGAATACTCACCTTAAATTTAAGACTCAGCAAATGTCAAGGAATACTGAAGCGATCTTTCGTTTTCCCTGAAAACTGGGCCATAGACCGTCTTCTCAGATAATGACGCTATATAACTCCAAGTGTGTCTCAGCAGCCCTACATGGGGCCGGAGTCTGGGGCTACATTAAAATACCCACTCTCCAACGTACCGAGAATACATTTAAGCGCAGATTATTGATGGTACCTAAGTGTATAGCAAACATCATTATCCACGAGGAGGTGGGCCAATGCTTTTTAGAGGACATGGTCTCTATTGCCCCCCTTTTGTTGTGGATTAGATGTTGGACGAACCCAGCGGCAAGTTTTGTGCAGGAATGTATTACTGAATGCACACAGTTGGCTAACTCGAACAGGATCCCCTGGCTCTCGTACTTGCAAACATCTTTTGATAAGCTGGGGCTTAGGTATATGTATGAAGAACCGCAACTGCTAACTACAACTGCAAGGCCCCTGTTGAAAGCATGTCACTCTGAGCATACCTTGCACATAAGACTTCATAACTGTTTTAACTTGAAATCTTTAGATTCTTATACCCAAATTGCTACAGCCTTACATATTGAACCTTATTTGACTTGGTTTTCATGCCCAAAAATATATTCTTTTGTAACTTTTTTTAGACTAAATCTGATTCATTTTAAGGTGGCCTTTCCCAAGCAGTGTATTTGGCAAAAAGATTTACCACCCTGCCCTTGCGATGCCAGCTCATAGCAAAGCACTTCTCATTTTTATCTCTTTTGCTCTCTTTATGCCTCCCCTAGAAATACTTTCATTTTACCTATTTTCCGCACATTAAGACCAATTCATTATAAGGAAGCTTTGATATATTTTCAGAAATTACTAAATGATAAAATTTGTTTTCAGTTTTTCAATTTTATTAGATCATCTATTGCTATTAGGAACCGGTATTAATACCCTGTAACTTATTAATCTAATTTCATGTTGACTTTTAAATCCTATTTTTATGTTCAAAATTTTATACCTTATATATGTGGTTTAGTATAGTTTTTATTCCAGAGGAAGAAAGGTTTTTATCATACTTTAGGGTATTTAAACAGTTTTTAGTATTATATTGCACGAAACTAGTAAACGATTTGATAAGAACATTGGAATATCTGTGAAAGAGGAACTTGGATAAGATCATTCATGCCATCTTTTTTTGGTAACATATGTAAGATGTGTTTTACTTTTTTTTCTGCCTGCTTGTTCTTCCGGAAATCTGATCTTAATTTGTACTTTTATGGCAATTGCCGAATAAGGTTCTTTGACTGACTGACTGATTGATTGATCCTTCCTTGCACTGCTAAGGTCTGTACCCTAAGAAAAGATAAGAGCACCTTTCTGGCCACTCACATACACCACCAAAACATTTCTCATATAGCTTCACGGCAAGTACAACACTCTTCCAAATAAGCACTCAACCACGGTGTACCAATAAATCTGATTAAGTGCTAAATAAACTTAAGCAAAATACCATACAATACTAGCACCAAAATAACATCAACAGATGTTGTTAAATTGGAAACATTGCTTCTACTCACTTTCGGACTGGGATTTTTCCCTCTGCGTTCAGCTGCAATTTTAACTTTACCAATCTGTGAAAAAAGTAGAGCATCAAATTTTTTGAAAATCAGTTTTGGCCAATAATTTACGGCATCAGTGACATGGGTATCTCAGCACCAGTCAAGCAAAAGTAAGGATTAGAACTCAGTTCACTAGAGTACACTGTCATGAACTAGTCATAGGACATTTACTTTATTTATTTGCCTTAGTTCTTGATATAATGTGTGAAGACCAAGGGCACAGACCAGTGGAACGCGCTCCTATATGGCATAGTATAACAATGAAATAAGAAGAGACATGTTACAAAATGTGAATGTAGGTCATCATGGAGATAGTGACATCTTTGGGGAGATCGGGTAAGAGTGGTGATGTACACTGTACATCTTTCTCCCATGGATTTTCTACACCAATAGAAATAAAAGTCAGACTAAACAGGTGTATCGACAGAAAACATAGGTGGACAACAAAACATTGTAAAAAGGAAGAAGAAATCAAATCTGTTGTGACAGGATCACGTTCACAGACAGACAACAGGTTGTACTACAGCCTCACAGTCACGTCCAGAGGTAATTATTTCTAAGTATAAGGTGTAAACATGCATAGCTTTACTTGAGAATCCAATTTTACAACAAGAAAAATATTTTAAAGAAATTGAAGTAACTCCTGTTTCAGAAAATACAGCATTTTTTGGTGAGATGTATAAAAGAAACTGCTAAAATATTGAAGGTAGGCGCTGTACCAAACAGCTTGCGCCGAAAGTTAAATAGGGCAAGGATGGGGAAATGTGATTAGCAAACAGACACTCGACTGATCCATTTCACATTGAAAGTTGAAATTTTTAATTTGTTCTGGAGAAAAACACTCTTTATTAATACCAAGTTTTAAGTTATTTTTGTTGCATAATAGTGGCGGTCTGGTGTAATTTGTGAATCAAGGCTTAATGTCAGACTTGAGCCTGCAAGTGCCACCATTTCAGATGATGCATCTATGGGCAAAGCCCCTTGCCACTGTGTCCCAAAGACATCATGCTGCACAGATCTTGCACAAAGGACCATAAAATTGGTTGTTGTTATCCCATGCAACTACATGACATTTGAGGATTGCAAACATGGTTGTCTTGGTTGCCTCTATCAATAATCCACAGGTACCACTCTACCAAAAGTGGAGTGGAGGTGCTGGAGAGACAAACACTCATCCTTTGCATCACTGTTCTGTGGTTAGTTTGATTATGCATGAATTACATTTATTCTGCTACATAAAGGTATTTTGGCCCAGTCAACAATTTACATAAAATCAGTGGATCTTGAGAATAAAAAAAAATCCTTTCTAAGCAGGTTAGGTTTCTAATTACCTTGTGCAGGGAATTCCTAAAGAGGAGAGCAAGGGGCAGTACTGCAAAATACTCTGCCTCCTCTGTCTTTAAGTTTGCCCTATGGGATGTCCATGGTTCAACCTTGCCAGGAGTACCCAGAATGATTCCACATCACAATGAATGATCAGAAACACAGCCACTTTTTATTCATGGCTGAAGGACAAAAAGCCCCCCCAGGTAACAGTGTCTATTTACATGAAAACAAAGCTGCTAGACCAGGGAGAATATTGGAATATTGGAAACCATTTCAAGAATTTCAGTGAGATAATGTGTTCATTGAAGTGATTAGTGTGTATAATGTAGGCCTCAGAGTCACAGATTGGCTGATGTAACTTTTCAACCTTCCTAGATTTCTAAAAAAACAATGCCACTGAATTCAAATGAGTATTGCCAACCTTTGGATTCAGCATTTTTGAAGCCTATAAAACCAATTGTTGTTCTAGTAGTTGCTGCTGATGTTGTTACTGTCATTAGTGTAACATATGCCACATGGATGCACACAATCCTCAGTCCATCATTTCCATTAGGCGACTTTAGCTTGTAGTAACATAGGATTAAACAGTTTGAAAATCAATCCATTCAAAGTGTTCTGCATTCATTGTATATTTGTTGCGGCTCCATCACTCCTTTAGTCACTCACTTAATGATTAGTTGGCAATGGATAGATGGCCATCTATTTACAATGGGCATATAAATGTGCACCCAAAGGTCTCCAGAACTACTCTTTATATCCCTCTCTTTCACCCCACATACATTGGAGCAGATCCTCTATACTAGTTCGCTTCTGCTATCTTCTTGAGAAAACAGAGCAACAACAAGGCAAGCAGAAAAGCTATTCTGTTGTGGACCCAGGCAATTGCACACCCCTAATTCTCCTTTGTGTTCCAGAGGACTATGTTCCATCCTGGAGTAGGATTAGTATTTGGTGCTCGTTAGTCTGACTTCATCATGCTGTTCCTGAGAGGGCTGGGTGGGTTTACTTTGAATGCAAGGTTATTGTTTAAGCTGCTTTTAATCACTTGTAAATCAATGAAGTGGAACCCATTCTTTAACTAAGGGAGATGGTATACTTATTTGGAAGACTAAGATCTCCCTGGATTAAGGGAAACATATTTTGGTTTTGCTAATATTTAAAAAAACAAAACAAAGCGAGCAACATAACCATTCCTGGAATGATAACATGGAATAAACTCCCAACTGGTCATCAAGTCACCATTCTTTAATAAATGAAGAATAAATAAAAACTGAAACAATTGCTTGCATTTCTTGTTCTAATGTGTTTTTAATGTTTTATAAGCTATATATAAAGATTGTTTTGACAAATACTCAACTCTATGGTTACTTAAATTTCTTAAATACTGCATTGTCAATAAGTCGAATTTTACAATTCCTTCATTCCCTATATCATAACAGTATCATTTGCTTTGTTTGCATTGAGGAACATGCCTGACAATAGCAGCATTCTAATTGACATTGTATTTTCTCAAAGTTAACATAACCAGCTTTTATCTTTGAAATCACAATACTATGAAAGCACTATCAAATTCTTACATTTGATCAACTCGAATGTAATACAATGACTTACATTTTTTCCAGGAATGTGTACCGAGATGCATTGGTTGTTAGCGGATTTAAGACAATGGATAGGATATCAGCAGCCCAGTTCTGAAAATAAATATTATATTTGTGTATGAAAAGTCAGAAATGTCATTTTCTATTCTTTCAATTACAGTATTTAAAACATCAATATGTGAGTGACCAGAACATCAACAAAAACGGTGACTTGACAGTTAGATTAGAATTTGACTTAAAGGGTGTGCTTAGAGTTCCCTTAGAATATAGAGATACATATGTTGTGAATTCGCCCTGAAGAATACTATCAATTGTTTACTTAACTATTTGCTCTAAAACAAGCTCATTCATCTAGACCAATCTATTTCCCGGCACAAGTCACTACATCAGCTTCAGAGTTAAATCACTAATTTTTTTAAGTCTGACTCTCACAATCACTATAACATTGCGAAGGCCTCCAGATTGTATCCCACTTTGGGTCTGAGTCACCAACCCCAGTCCAAAATCCACTCTGATAGGATTACATCTATTTGTGGAGTAAATGTATGGCCAATATGGAATTCGCAAATTATTCCTGGGCTCTGCACATTCCCAGATTCCGAGGAGTACTTCTGGATTTTTTTGTGAATTCCAAGTTTCTCTAATGCATACTTTAGTGTAGCAGTTTTATTTTAGAAGTGTAGCAATTGTATGTTTGAGCACAGCTACACCTGCTTAAAGTTTTTTTTCAAACTTTTTTTAATTTATCGGGAAATCTCACTGGAGAGCATCTTCTCAAACGTTTGTCATCTATGACCTTTTCCATGACGAGAATGTACCTGCCAACCCTGCTAGCCATTTGCACACTCAAGTTCACTAATGTGTCTTTTTGAGTTTGCTTGTTACTGGACCTGCCATTATTGTATTCATCAGGATTACCCGAGGAAAATACTGTTTGAATCACAAAACTTTTTATCTGTTAGTAAGCTCATCTTACTCCTGGAGAAACGCAATTAGCTCACACATAAGTCTGGAGCAAATGGTTCATATTCACAGGACATCAGTCGCGGCCCGCTGCACTCTAAAGAGGCGGGTGGCGCGCCAAGGATGGAGGGACAAAAACATTTAATAAATAAAAAAAAATAAAAAAAACTTACTTGCTCCGCTGCCATGCCGCGCCGCTCCTCTTTCCCTTTTCACTGCAGTCACAGGCTTCCAGCCTGCCCTGCAGGCCAATCCTGACTCTGCTCAGAGCAGCGTTAGGATTAGCTGGGAGGGCCCAGCCAGGGCGCTCCCAGGCAGACTGGGAGCCTGTGCCTGCTCTCTCCAGCATGGCAACACACCGAGACGGCCGGCCAAACATACATGCGGACTGAGGGGAGTGCAGAGTTCACTCCCCTCATCTCCATCATCCCCTATGGCCCGCACCTTTAACAATGAAAGGATAATCAACACAGTTTATTATTGTTCCTTAGTTAAAAGCTTGCAGCTGCTGCTGCTCGCAGGAGGGTGATGGTCCTCCGCCATAGCGGAGAAGCCGCTGCTGCAGAACGTGCTTTATGAATTAGGCCTGGTATTATTTATGTCTAATGCCTCGATTAAAAGTTCCACAACATCAGATTTAATATTTATCAAATCTAATAAAACTCAACACTGATTTGTGTTGAATTTATCGGGTGAGATAATTATCACCTATTCCATGTTTAGCATACAAAAATGGGAATAATTTACTGATTTTGATCATTACCACACTATTCTGCATATTCTTTTATTTACTGGATACTTCCCATGGTAAATACCTGTAGGTTTGACCTTCTAAAATTTACCTGGGGAAAATTGCACTGCTGTGTTTGCCGAAAAATGCATAATTCCATTATGTGAAAGCACAAATGTATTTACCACGGCCCACGTGATCAAGGCCTAAGACTAGGGTGGGACATAGCTCCTCAAGGAGTAAAAGTTGTGTATCAGACACTATAGGCATGAATATATGCCAGCTGGTGTTGAATCAACTTATGGAATTCCTTTCTGCCTGCTTTTGATTGGGTCGATGTTCCAACACCCAGTAAAATCACCTAATGTTTTGGCTTCAACAGCATCCAAACCTCACTTCT